>NC_086449.1:510234776-511519776 GCF_028390025.1 Pseudophryne corroboree
ATTATCTTGTGTATTTGTAATTCACAGACATAATAATATTCCATAGACAAAAAACCTTACGGTTTCACATGTCCCATTAAGGCTTCTTAGACATGATCGAAATTTCAGAAACCTGTTGTAACTCTTCCACTCAAACTCCAAAAAGCAATGAAATTCCGATCATTAAGGCTGACGCCTTAATGGACGTGTTCCTTGCGCAATACAGATATGGTATGCCATCACAGCCTGTGGGTAAGTGCAGATTCAGCACTCTCACAGAGTGAGATTGCTGTCACTCACACAATGGTGGAGCTGCTAATTCACAGATTTGTGTGCTCATTGGAATACACACATGCAGTCTATGCAACTGAAGGTCTGAGCAGTTTTGTGGTGCTCCCATCCCACACAGTGCCCACAACCATCCCATTCAGTCAACACAACAAAGCCACCTTCTTACAACATCCTTCTAACTCCATACATCCATCTCACTTAGTATACACATTTAGCTCCCTCAAACATCTTGGTTAATTGCTAAACTATAATACCCCATCTACGGTCTATGCATCTACACTTACTTCCCCTATACCCCCCATGCTGCCCGGTCTTCCCCAATCCCTACTGCTGTGTTCTCCCATCTGTGCTAGTCTGTACTAACTTATCTGTACCATCTGTCTTTCCCCACCTGTGCATTGTCTGTACCACCGTTTCCTTCTCTCTGTGCTGCTCAGTGTTTCCTTCTTCAACGTCACTCTGCCTCCTCCAGTACATGGCACACTGTCTTCTCTCCCATCTGCACCAGTTTTCTACCCATCCATGCCAGTGTTTTCAACCCATCTGCACCATTTCCCCCATCTGCACCGCTCTGTCTCCCTTCCCATACTTGCTGCTTAATCTACCCCCTATCCACACCACTCTTACCCTATTCATGTAGCTGACATCCTGAAGGTAAATTTAGTGGATCCTGCGCTCTTGGCAGGGGGATAACCGCCACAGCCCACCCCCCAGTGGTCCGGAAACGCCTCCGTTGTGCAGACCATGCCCTGCCAATGGCATTCTAACGCTGTTTGCACGCCCCCCTCCTTCCCCGCAACCACCTCTGCCTATCAATCAGGCAGGGTGATAGCATCTCACTGGGCTCCTGGGGTACGCACGCGCAGTGCGGCCATTGCACGTGCGCACCTCACAAACTAATTCAGACTGCAATCGCTGCTGCTGCTGCGGTCTGAATTACCCCCTGTGTTTCTCTGTCCCCCCCATTAGTGCTGCTTAGTGTTCCCTCTATCCACACACTTCTGTTCCCCCATCCACACCGCTCTCCTCCCTCCAATCAACAACACTCTTACCTCATCTGAGCAGCTTTGTCTTCCGCTCAGACCTTCAGTTGCATAGACTGCATGTGTGTATTCCAATGAGCACACAAATCTGTGAATTAGCAGCTCCACCATTGTGTGAGTGACAGCAATCTCACTCTGTGAGAGTGCTGAATCTGCACTTACCCACAGGCTGTGATGGCATACCATATCTGTATTGCGCAAGGAACACGTCCATTAAGGCGTCAGCCTTAATGATCGGAATTTCATTGCTTTTTGGAGTTTGAGTGGAAGAGTTACAACAGGTTTCTGAAATTTCGATCATGTCTAAGAAGCCTTAATGGGACATGTGAAACCGTAAGGTTTTTTGTCTATGGAATTTCATCGCTTTTTTTAAATTTATTTTTTTTATTCAGAAATGTAAAATTTCACTGTAAGAATAAACATTTGATTTTTTAAATGTTTAATGAAAATGTTCGTATAACATCACTGTTCTGTGCAAAATTATTTTATTAACCAAACCAAATTGTTTAAGGTCCGTACACACTTAACGATTTAATGAGCGACGTCGCTCATTTTATCGTTAAGTGTGTATGCAGCCAGCGACAAACGATGCGCGGCCCCGCGGGTCGGCAACAATCTTCGCTGTCGGTAGGGCATGCAGGAAGGATGTGGACTGTCGTACACGACCTTCATGCAGGGCTGGCGGGGGCGTGACGTCACTGAGCGATATGAGCGGTCATATCGCTCAGTGTGTACAGTCGGCCGCCGGCTGGATCGGGGAGGCCTGCAGTGTCTGAGGTGGGCAACACTTCCTCCGCCGCTGTCACCTTCCCCTGCCGGAGAGAAAGCCAGAGACATACCCTTCCCGCAGCTGGGATACCCCTAGTACCTCAGCGCTGGACAGGCAGAAGTCTATGGAGGGGACCGGCAGGGGTTTCGGGCCGCAGCAGTAGCAGCGGCCGCAGTCAGATCAGGGAGGCCTGCAGGGTCAGAACTGGGCAGCACTTCCACCAACACTGTCACCTCTGTGCTGGGCATGTACACCAGTCCGTACGGACGGAGGTGTCCACAACAGGCAGCAGTATAATGAGTCAGACAAACTCATTACACGCTGCCCACTGCTGCGCCGCATGCCCTCGATGGAGGAAGCCTAGATGCGGTCCCCAGCGGCAGCGAGGGAGAAGGGTGATCACATCACCCTTCAACCCGGCACCTCACAATCAGCTGGGGATCTGCAGTAGCTTCATCTCTCTCTTCCTCTCCCTCTCTGACAGCACAGCAGCCCCTCTGGGTCCCATGTAGCTCTGCCCCCCTGCTCACAGTTCACTCGGCCTCTCCTGATTAAAAAGAAAATAAGAGCCTGACCTGCTGCTCAGATGCGAGGAGGGGACGGGCGGTAGGTCCTCTGTGAGTACACTACACAGTCAAAATTAACTCTGACTCCTCACAACAGTGTGGACTGCAGGCGACGTCAGATGCCAATTTGGGTGTGCTTGCCGCACTACCTGCCCATCAAGCCCAACGTGGCATTTTGTATTAGGAACCCTATAACAGCATTCCGACATCCCCCCCTATGACGCTGCCATCCATACACTGCCGCTCTCATACATCCGTACACTGCCGCTCTCATACATCCGCACACTGCCGCTCTCACACAACTGTACACTGTTGCTCTCATACATCCATACACTGCCGCTCTCATACATCCGTACAACCCCGCTCTCATACATCCGTACAACCCCGCTCTCATACATCCGTACAACCCCGCACTCTTACAGCCGCACTCTTACAGCCGTACTCTTACAGCCGTACTCTTACAGCCGCACACTGCCGCACTCTTACAGCAGCACACCGCCGCACGCATACAGCCGCACACCATCGCACTCATACAGCCGCACACCGACGCAGTTATACAGCCGTACATTGCCGCTCTCATACATCCGCACACTGCCGCTCTCATACATCCGCACACTGCCGCTCACATCTATACATACATAGCCTCCATACATCTACACATCCAATCCCCGCGCAAGGGAACACTGAAATCACTATCACTTTTCCCCGGGGTGTGACCACAGCCAGCCACTACTCCGGCCACCTTCTTGTGACACCAAAATGCATCTTACCTATCATCAGGGTGGTGCTGCTGCTGGGGGCAGGTTGCTGCCTCAGTCTCCTAGTTGGTGCTGCGATTGGAGGGGGTACTGCTTCCCTGTGCTGCCACTGTCTCCCGGATCATCGTGCCGCTGGCTGAATTGCAGCTTGACGCTACTGCTGCCGGGAGTAACAGCTTCCTGACTGTTGTTGCTGGTGGCTGCCTACTGCTCATTGCCGCCGGAACACTGACCGGCTCGGCAGTGATGCTGGCGGAGGAGTAGTGGCGGTGGGGTGGTGCCTGCCACCTTCCCTCGAGCATGCCGCAGTGTAAAAAAATAAATAATAGAGAGCATACCAGGGTGAGAGTCTGTATGGATCACAGTGATTACACGGGGCACAGCATAAGGACACCTTGCTGTGAGGGGCTCTGCCCACACAGATTGCTGCACCCTCTCTGATGTCAGCCGCTGCCCTCTCGTTCTCTGGGCGGCCAGTTCCAGTGTGAGGTAGGAGAGGAAGAGAACACACAGGTGTTAGGCGCCGTGGTCCGCGATGTCCTTGCGGCCCGGCGCCTAGCAACTAGGGACGCCGAGCGTGCTAGCCGCCGGCTCCCTAGCAACGCTAGGACGCCGGGCGCGCTGAGCCGCCTGGACCCTAGCAACGGGGACGCCACGGACGGACTGCGCTCCCCTTGCAGGGTCAATCAAGTGAACTACACACACACACTTGTCTTCTGGTCGTGCAGCAAGGCAGCTGCACGGCATTGTGCTAATCAGGCTCTGAATTTCTGATTGAAGGACTCCCTGCTAAATACCTTCTCAGTGCTTCACACAGACGCCGGTAATAGCTTCCAGCATGCTGCTTTGGTTTGCTGATGTCTGTTCCAGTTCTGCTGTGTCCGGTCATTCCTGTCCTCAGAGTTCCTGAATCTTAGTGTTGTCATCTCTTCCCAAGGAGTCTTCCAGTCCTCATTTACCCGCAACAGTCGCTAGAGGATCTCGTGTGGTTTTCGTGAGTGGCGGCTCTGCCGCGTGCTGCGGCCTAGGCCGCTTTATTTTGTATTCTGTGTTGGTGCATTTGCGGAGGTTTACGCTCCCACACTCCTCTCCGGAACTCGCCGGTGCCGGGTAGAAGAGTGGACAAGTGGGTATTTTGGTTGTCCTTTTCCCTGGCGGTTTTCCGCACATACTCTAGTTTAAAGTTAGTTTTGAGCCCCTGGCTTTGTTGTTTAGTAGAGGGCCCCTTGTTATCACCCTGTCTCGGATTTCTCTTTGTCTCCCATTAAGACCTGAGGGGGCATCGGAGTTGGGCAGACGTAATCCGCCCTTCAAACGCGGCTGCCATGGGCCCAAGCAACCATAGTCTCGCAAGAGATTTCTGACAGCACGGGCGAGACAACGGAGATAGGGCGCCAGGGGCTATTCCCGTTCCCACTCCCTTTCCAAGCATTACGTTCCAGTACTCAGGTCCTTGCTATAAGATATCCCCAGACCAGAGTATTGGAATCATAACAACAGGAGAGCAGCCCTGATATATAACAGAGGTGGAAGTTCTATAGGCAGCAGAGACGGAGACCAGCCAGCCAGTCTCCCAGTGCCCTGATCACTACACGCCGCCAGCACAGCATTACAGGAGGGTCCTATAGTGCTGCCCTGAGCTAACAGGTGTGTGTACCAGTGTGCTGCGCCCTGGTGTCTCTGAGAGGGGTGAGGTCACCGTGCCGCTTTAGTATATGGCTTTTCTTTAGTACTGTAAGTTACAGCCCTGCACTAGTAGTGGCAACTCTGCCCTATGTGAACCTGTGAGGTTATTTTCCTATTTACAGAATAACCGGGGAGAAGGCGGCCATATTGCGGCTCTCAAGAGAATGCACTCTAGTACACCCCCTGCTGGCGGCCACTGCGCAGGCGCAACAAATTGAAATGCCCGATCTCTATAATGGGGCATATTTCTCTTAATTAAAAAAAACCTGTAACTTTCTGAAAAACCACAACCCCAAAAGGCACTTCACAGGGACATGCTCTATCAAATAAAACAAACCCCAAGTCATATATATATATATATATATAATAAGATTTTACTCACCGGTAAATCTATTTCTCGTAGTCCGTAGTGGATGCTGGGACTCCGTAAGGACCATGGGGAATAGCGGCTCCGCAGGAGACTTGGCACAACTAAAGAGAGCTTTAGGACTACCTGGTGTGCACTGGCTCCTCCCCCTATGACCCTCCTCCAGACCTCAGTTAGGATACTGTGCCCGGAAGAGCTGACACTAAGGAAGGATTTTGAATCCTGGGTAAGACTCATACCAGCCACACCAATCACACCGTACAACTCGTGATATTATACCCAGTTAACAGTATGACAACAACGGAGCCTCTGCACAGATGGCTCTCAACAATAACCCTTTTGTTAACAATAACTATGTACAAGTACTTGGGATGGGCGCCCAGCATCCACTACGGACTACGAGAAATAGATTTACCGGTGAGTAAAATCTTATTTTCTCTGACGTCCTAAGTGGATGCTGGGACTCCGTAAGGACCATGGGGATTATATCAAAGCTCCCAAACGGGAGGGAGAGTGCGGATGACTCTGCAGCACCGAATGAGCGAACTCCAGGTCCTCCTCAGCCAGGGTGTCAAACTTGTAAAATCTTGCAAATGTGTTTGACCCCGACCAAGTAGCAGCTCGGCAAAGTTGTAAAGCAGAGACCCCTCGGGCTGCCGCCCAAGAAGAGCCCACCTTCCTCGTGGAATGGGCTTTTACTGATCTAGAATGCGGCAGTCCCGCCGCAGAATGTGCAAGCTGAATTGTGCTACTTATCCAGCGAGCAATAGTCTGCTTTGAAGCAGGAGCACCCATCTTGTTTGGTGCGTAGAGGATAAACAGCGAGTCAGTTTTCCTGACTCCAGCCATTCTGGAAACATAAATTTTCAGGGCCCTGACTACATCCAGCAACTTGGAATCCTCCAAGTTCCGAGTAGCCGCAGGCACCACAATAGGTTGGTTCAAATGAAACGCTGAAACCACCTTAGGCAGAAATTGGGGATGAGTCCTTAATTCCGCCCTATCCATATGGAAAATCACATAAGGGCTTTTACATGACAAAGCCGCCAACTCTGACACACGCCTGGCCGAAGCCAGGGCCAATAGCATGACCACTTTCGACGTGAGATATTTTAACTCCACGGTTTTAAGTGGCTCAAACCAATGTGATTTAAGGAAATCCAACACCACGTTGAGATCCCAAGGTGCCACTGGAGGCACAAAAGGAGGCTGAATATGCAGCACTCCTTTAACAAAAGTCTGAACTTCCGGCAGGGAAGCCAGTTCTTTTTGGAAGAAAATCGACAGAGCCGAAATCTGGACCTTAATGGACCCCAATTTGAGGCCCATATTCACCCCTGACTGTAGGAAGTGCAGGAATCGACCCAGTTGAAATTCCTCCGTTGGGGCCTTCCTGTCCTCACACCAAGCAACATATTTTCGCCATATGTGGTGATAATGTTTTGCGATCACGTCCTTCCTGGCTTTGATCAGCGTAGGAATGACTTCCTCCAGAATGCCCTTTTCCTTCAGGATCCGGTGTTCAACAGCCATGCCGTCAAATGCAGCCACGGTAAGTCTTGGAACAGACAAGGCCCCTGCTGCAGCAGGTCTTGTCTGAGCGGTAGAGGCCATGGGTCCTCCGAGATCATTTCTTGAAGTTCTGGGTACCAAGCTCTTCTTGGCCAATCCGGAATAATGAGTATAGTTCTTACTCTTCTCCTTCTTATTATCCTCAGCACCCTTGGTATGAGAGGAAGAGGAGGAAACACATAAACCGACCGGTACACCCACGGTGTCACTAGAGCGTCCAACGCTATCGCCTGAGGGTCCCTTGACCTGGCGCAATAGTTTTCTAGCTTTTTGTTGAGGCGGGACGCCATCATGTCCACCTGTGGCCATTCCCATCGGTTTGTAATCAGCCGGAAGACTTCTGGATGAAGTCCCCACTCTCCCGGGTGGAGGTCGTATCTACTGAGGAAGTCTGCTTCCCAGTTGTCCACTCCCGGAATAAACACTGCCGACAGTGCTAACACGTGATTTTCCGCCCATCGGAGAATCTTCGTGGCTTCTGCCATCGCCATCCTGCTTCTCGTGCCGCCTTGTCGGTTTACATGGGCGACCGCCGTGATGTTGTCTGACTGAATCAGTACTGGCTGACTTTGAAGCAGGGGTCTTGCCTGACTTAGGGCATTGTAAATAGCTCTTAGTTCCAGAATATTTATGTGTAGGGACATTTCCTGGCTTGACCATAGTCCCTGGAAATTTCTTCCCTGTGTGACTGCTCCCCAGCCTCGAAGGCTGGCGTCCGTGGTTACCAAGACCCAGTCCTGTATGCCGAATCTGCGGCCCTCCAGAAGATGAGCACTCTGCAGCCACCACAGTAGAGACACCCTGGTCCTTGCAGACAGGGTTATCCTCTGATGCATCTGAAGATGCGATCCGGACCACTTGTCCAACAGATCCCACTGAAAGATCCGTGCATGGAACCTTCCGAACGGAATTGCTTCGTAAGAAGCTACCATCTTTCCCAGGACTCGCGTGCAGTGGTGCACCGACACCAGTTTTGGTCTTAGGAGGTCTCTGACTAGCGATGACAACTCCTTGTCCTTCTCCTCCGGGAGAAACACCCTTTTCTGTTCTGTGTCCAGAACCATCCCCAGGAACAATAGACGTGTTGCAGGAACCAGCTGCGACTTTGGAATATTCAGGATCCAGCCGTGCTGTTGTAGCACCTGCCGAGCAAGTGCTACTCCGATCAACAACTGTTCCTTGGACCTCGCCTTTATCAGGAGATCGTCCAAGTACGGGATAATTATAACTCCCTTTTTTCGCAGGAGTATCATCATCTCGGCCATTACCTTGGTAAACACCCTCGGTGCCGTGGACAGACCAAACGGCAGCGTCTGGAATTGGTAATGACAGTCCTGTACCACAAATCTGAGGTACTCCTGGTGAGGAGAGTAAATGGGGACATGCAGGTAAGCATCCTTGATGTCCAGTGATACCATGTAATCCCCTTCCTCCAGGCTTGAGATAACCTCCCTGAGCGATTCCATCTTGAACTTGAACCGTTTTATATACGTGTTCAAAGATTTAAAATTTAAAATGGGTCTCACCGAACCGTCCGGTTTCGGTACCACAAACATTGTGGAATAGTAACCCCTTCCTTGTTGAAGGAGGGGTACCTTGACTATCACCTGCTGCAAATACAGCTTGTGAATTTGCCTCTATCACAGCCTCCCTGTCCAAGGGAGATGTTGGCAAGGCAGATTTTAGGAAACGGCGAGGGGGAGACGTCTCGAATTCCAGCTTGAATCCCTGAGACACTACTTGTAGAATCCAGGGATCCACCTGTGAGCAAGCCCACTGATTGCTGAAGCACTTGAGATGGGCCCCCACCGCACCTGGCTCCACCAGTGGAGCCCCAGCGTCATGCTGTGGACTTAGCGGAAGCGGGGGAGGACTTTTGTTCCTGGGAACTGGCTGTATATATATATATATATATATATGCACACACACTCATGTATATACATGTATACACAAATACACGTATGTACATGTTTATGTATGTATAATACACTGATAGAGTACATTATATTTATGAATTAATTGCTTCCCGATTCTGCAGCAGCATCATCAGCACCATCAGTGTTACTCACAGTCACTTCACACTGACTGCTGCACAACACATCACTTAATTTCCGGGCCGCCCGCCACCTGGTGAAGAGACATGGGAGATGAAGGACCAGCAGTGCCACGTTGAGCGGAAGTATTGTGAATTAGTTACCCACACACTCCTTGTGACACCTGCTCCCCGTCAGCCCTCCCACCCGCCGCCTGCCATCCGGAACCCGCACTGACAAGTAAGTCTCAGCAGAATGTGTCTGCCGGCGGCTCCCAGTCCCCCCTAGAGGAACACTGCCAGTGGTGTGGCAGCCGCGGCAAACTAGGACTGAGAGACCGCAGCGGGAGGAAAGCACGGGTGGGCGGGAGGAGAGCATAGGCGGACATCACCACGTCACATTGCAAGGTGACACCAGTCCCCCCAGTGAGGCCGCCGACGAATGCACTCAGCATAGTATTAGCAGCAGGCAGAGGGGGGGCGGGCGCAGCGGTGGTGGGAGGTACGGAAATGAGCTACAGGCTAGGCTCCACCGATCACACACTCAGCGATCACTGTGCCACAGCAAGCGTGGCGTGCAGCGGTGCTGGACATTAGGGAGTGCCTGTGCGCACCAGGCACCCCCTGTACGCACGCCTATGCGCTACCACCCCCCATATGCCACACTACATCACTATGCTATAGCCCTCCCATATGCTGCACTTCATAGTTACACTATACCCCCCATACAACATACTACATCACCACACTACACTACTCACAATAAAATTAAAACATCCCAGTTCCTCATTCTTAATGAGCTCACGTGAGTTCTCTCCCCAACGGAGCTCCAGACCAAGTAACAATGAAGACACCAGCAGCGTGTAGGGGGCAGGCCTGGTCCACTTGTCAGGAGAGAGCAGTCACTGGAGGGTAAGAAGGGGGCGGGGCCTAGTCCTACAGACGGGAGAGAGCACAGACAGGAGAGAGCAAGGTACAGGGGTAGAAGGGGACGGCTGATGTGAAGAAGGGGGCGGGGCCTGTTCTTGCATCCTTTCAAAATTCGACTTTTTAAAATTCGACATTTGACAAATTCGACTTTTCTGCAATGGTACAAATGCGGCAATTCAACAAAAGTATATTCAATTGAAGTTTGTAAATTCGACAACAGTGCTTTTAAACAGTACATTCGTCATTTTCAATCTGCCACACTTTGCAGGCGGAATCTAATAAAAAAAATTTAAAACATGTTTTTTTTGGGGTAATAGCATATCTATTTATATTAGAAGGGATTAGGTACTTGGCTTGTCTTTTTTGGAGGCACAAGTATTATTTATATATTTTTTAAAAGATTATTATTATTATTATTATTATTTTTTAAATGGAATGTGAAAAACCCGGAAAAGAAAAATTGCGTGGGGTCCCCCCTCCAAAGCATAACCAGCCTCGGGCTCTTCGAGCCGGTCCTGGTTCTAAAAATCCGGGGGGAAAACGGACAGGGGATCCCCCGTATTTTTAAAACCAGCTCCGGGCTCTGCGCCTGGTGCTGGTGCAAAAAATACGGGGGACAAAAAGAGTAGGGTCCCCCATTATTTTTACACCAGCATCGGGCTCCACTAGCTGGACAGATAATGCCACAGCCGGGGGTCACTTTTATACAGTGCCCTGCGGCCGTGGCATTAAATATCCAACTAATCACCCCTGGCCGGGGTACCCTGGGGGAGTGGGGACCCCTTCAATCAAGGGGTCCCCCCCCCAGCCACCCAAGGGCCAGGGGTGAAGCCCGAGGCTGTCCCCCCCATCCAAGGGCTGCGGATGGGAGGCTGATAGCCTTGAGAAAATTGAAAGAATATTGTTTTTTTCCAGTAGTACTACAAGTCCCAGCAAGCCTCCCCCGCAATCTGGTACTTTGAGAACCACAAGTACCAGCATGCGGGAGAAAAACGGGCCCGCTGGTACCTGTAGTTCTACTGGGGAAAAAATACCCAAATAAAAACAGGACACAGACACCGTGAAAGTATAACTTTATTTCACACCTGCCGACACACACATACTTACCTATGTTGACACGAAGCAGTCGGTCCTCTTCTCCAAGTAGAATCCACGGGTACCTGAAAATAAAAGATAATTATACTCACCTGATCCAGGTTCCAGATTAAATCCACGTACTTGGCAAAACAACAAACCGAACACCCGGACTGAAAGGGGTCCCATGTTTACACATGGGACCCCTTTCCACGAATGCAGACATCCGAATCTCGCGGGAATCCGACAGCGGGATGATGACGTTCGGGCGCGCTCGGGTTAGCCGAGCAAGGCGGGAAGGTTCGAACCTGCCTCGGACCCATGTAAAATGGGTGAAGTTCGGGGGGTCCGGATTCCGACGAACCGAACCCACTCATCACTAGTATGTACGTGTGTGTCAGGTGCCGTACGTACGTACGTACGTACGTACGTACGTACGTGTGTGTCAGGTGTCGTGCGTGTACGTGTGTGTCAGGTGGCGCGTACCTACATGTGTGTATGTCAGGTGCTGTGCATGTGTGTACGTACACGCGTGTATGTGTCAGGTGCCGCGCGTGTACGTGTGTGTGTGTGTGTGTGCCAGGAGCCACGCGTGTACATGCGTGAGGGTGTCAGGAGCCGCGCGTATACGTACATACGTGTAGGTTTCAGGTGCCGCGCGTATACATACGTGTGTGTGTCAGGAGCCGAGCGTGTACGTACATGTGTGTGTGTCAGGAGCAACGCGCGTGTGTGTCAGGAGCCACACATGTGCATACGTGTGTGTGTCAGGTGCCACACATGTACGTACGTACGTACGTACGTACGTACGTACGTGTGTGTGTGTGTGTCAGGTGCCGCGCGTGTACGTGTGTGTGTCAAGTGCCGCGTGTGTACGTACGTATGTGTGTGCCTGGAGCCGCGCGTGTACATACATGTGTGTGTGTGTGTCTCAGGTGCTGTACGTGTATGTGTGTGTCTCAGGTGCTGCACGTGTATATGTGTGTATTTCAGGTGCTGCATTTGTATGCGTCAGCTGCCACGTGGGTGTCAGGTGTTGAGCGTGTATGTGTTTGTGTCAGCTGTCGCATCTGTATGTGTGTGACTGTCAGGTGCTGCGCGTGTATGTGTGTGTCAGGTGCTGTTCATGTATGTGGGAGTGGCAGGTGCTGCATGTGTATATATGTGTGAGTGGCAGGTGCTGCGTGTGTATACGAGTGTGTGTGAGGTGCTGCGAGTGTATGTGTGTGTTAGGTGCTCTGAGTGTATATGATTGTGTGTCAGGTGCTGTGCGTGTGTGCGTTAAATGCCACATGTATATATGTGTGTCAGGTGCTGCGTGTGTGTGTGTGTGTGTGTCAGGTGCTCCATGTTTGTATGTGTGTGTGTGTCAGGTGCTGCATGTCTGTATGTGTGTGTGTGTGTGTCAGGCGCTGCATGTCTGTGTGTGTGTGTGTGTCAGGTGCTGCATGTCTGTATATGTGTGTGGGTGTGTCAGGTGATGCATGTCTGTGTGTGTGGGTGTGTCAGGTGATGCATGTGTGTGTGTGTGTGGGTGTGTCAGGTGCTGCATGTCTGTGTGTGTGTGTGGGTGTGTGTGTCTGTCAGGTGCTGCATGTGTGTGTCAGGTGCTGCATGTCTGCGTGTGTGTGTGTCAGGCGCTGTATGTCTGCGTGTGTGTGTCAGGCGCTGCATATCTGTGTCAGGTGCTGTGTGTGTGTGTGTGTGTGCGTGTCTGTCAGGTGCTGCGTGTCTGCGTGTGTGTCAGGTGCTGCGTGTCTGCGTGTGTGCCAGGCGCTGCGTGCCTGCGTGTGTGCCAGGCGCTGCGTGTCTGCGTGTGTGTCAGGCGCTGCGTGTCTGCGTGTGTGTCAGGCGCTGCGTGTCTGCGTGTGTGTCAGGCGCTGCGTGTCTGCGTGTGTGTCAGGCGCTGCGTGTCTGCGTGTGTGTCAGGCGCTGCGTGTCTGTCAGGCGCTGCGTGTCTGCGTGTGTGTCAGGCGCTGCGTGTGTGTCAGGCGCTGCGTGTCTGCGTGTGTGTCAGGCGCTGCGTGTGTGTCAGGCGCTGCGTGTTTGCGTGTGTGTCAGGCGCTGCGTGTGTGTCAGGCGCTGCGTGTGTGTCAGACGCTGCGTGTGTGTCAGGCGCTGCGTGTCTGCGTGTGTGTCAGGCGCTGCGTGTCTGCGTGTGTGTCAGGCGCTGCGTGTCTGCGTGTGTGTCAGGCGCTGCGTGTCTGCGTGTGTGTCAGGCGCTGCGTGTCTGCGTGTTTGTGTGTCAGGTGCTGCGTGTGTGTGTGTCAGATGCTGTGTGTGTGTGTGTCAGATGCTGCGTGTCTGCGTGTGTGTCAGGTGCTGCGCGTGAGTATGTCAGGTGCTGCGTGTGTCAGGAGCATGTGAGTGTCAGGTGCGTGTGTGTGTCAGGCGCTGCGTGTGTCAGGTGCTGCGTGTGTCAGGCGCTGCGTGTGCGTGTGCGTGTGTGTCAGGCGCTGCCTGTGCGTCAGGCGCTGCGTGTCTGTGTGTGTCAGGCGCTGCGTGTCTGTGTGTGTCAGGCGCTGCGTGTCTGTGTGTGTCAGGCGCTGCGTGTGTGTCAGGCGCTGCCTGTGCGTGTGTGCCAGGCGCTGCCTGTGCGTGTGTGCCAGGCGCTGCCTGTGCGTGTGTGTCAGGCGCCGCGTGTCTGTCAGGCGCCGCGTGTCTGTCAGGCGCCGCGTGTGCGTCAGGCGCCGCGTGTGCGTCAGGCGCCGCGTGTGAGTCAGGCACCGCGTGTGCATCAGGCGCCGCATGTCTATGTGCGTCAGGCGCCGCGTGTGAGTGTGTGCGTGTGTGTCAGGTCCGTGTGAGTGTCAGGTGCTGCGTCTGTGTGTGCGTGTGTCAGGTGCTGCGTGTGTGTCAGGTGCTGCGTGTGAGTGTGTGTGCGCGTGTGTCAGGTCCGTGTGAGTGTCAGGTGCTGTGTGTGTGTGTGTCAGGTGCTGTGTGTGTGCGTGTGTGTCAGGTGCTGTGTGTGTGTGTGTGTGTCAGGTGCTGTGTGTGTGCGTGTGTGTCAGGCGCTGCATATGCGTATGTGTGTCAGGCGTTGCATGTCTGTGTGTCTCAGGTGCTGCGTGTCTGGGGGGGGTGGCCGGACACACAGCAGAGAGGGGGGGGGGTGGCTGGACACACAGCAGAGAGGGGAGGGTGACCGGACACACGGCAGGGAGGGGAGGGGGTAGGGGGTGGCCGAACACAGCGGGAAGAGGGGGGAGTTGCCGAACACACAGCAGGGGAGGGGAGGGGATGGTGGCCAGACAAACAGCAAGGGAGGGGAGGGTAGGCCGGACACACAGCAGGTGAGGGGGGGGGGGTGGCTGGACACACAGCAGGGAGGGGGGGTAGGCAGGACACACAGCAGGGGAGGGGAGGGTGGCCGGACAAACAGCAGGGAGGGGGGGGGGGGTAGGCCGGACACACAGCAGGGGAGGGGGGGTGGCTGGACACACAGCAGGTGAGGGGGGGGCTGGACACACAGCAGGTGAGGGGGGGGGGGGCTGGACACACAGCAGGTGAGGGGGGGGGCTGGACACACAGCAGGTGAGGGGGAGGCTGGACACACAGCAGGTGAGGGGGGGGCTGGACACACAGCAGGTGAGGGGGGGGGGCTGGACACACAGCAGGTGAGGGGGGGGGCTGGACACACAGCAGGTGAGGGGGGGGCTGGACACACAGCAGGTGAGGGGGGGGCTGGACACGCAGCAGGTGAGGGGGGGGGCTGGACACGCAGCAGGGGAGGGGGGGGTAGGCCGGACACACAGCAGGGAAGGGGAGGGTGGCCGGACACACAGCAGGGAAGGGGAGGGTGGCCGGACACACAGCAGGGGAGGGGAGGGTGGCCGGACACACAGCAGGGGAGGGGAGGGTGGCCGGACAAACAGCAGGGGAGGGGAGGGTGGCCGGACAAACAGCAGGGAGGGGGGGGCTGGACACACAGCAGGTGAGGGGGGGGGGGCTGGACACACAGCAGGTGAGGGGGGGGTAGGCCGGACACACAGCAGGGAGGGGGGGGGGTAGGCCGCCGGACACACAGCAGGGGAGGGGAGGGTGGCCGGACAAACAGCAGGGAGGGGGGGGTAGGCCGGACACACAGCAGGTGAGGGGGGGGGTGGCTGGACACACAGCAGGTGAGGGGGGGGTCTGGACACACAGCAGGGAGGGGGGGGGGTAGGCCGGACAAACAGCAGGGAGGGGGGGGGGAGGGCGGACACACAGCAGGGGGGGGGGGGGGGTAGGCCGGACACACAGCAGGTGAGGGGGGGGGTGGCTGGACACACAGCAGGGAGGGGGGGGTAGGCCGGACACACAGCAGGTGAGGGGGGGGGGGGCTGGACACACAGCAGGTGAGGGGGGGGGGGGCTGGACACACAGCAGGTGAGGGGGGGGCTGGACACACAGCAGGTGAGGGGGGGGGCTGGACACACAGCAGGTGAGGGGGGGGCTGGACACACAGCAGGTGAGGGGGGGGGGGTAGGCCGGACACACAGCAGGTGAGGGGGGGGGGGTGGCTGGACACACAGCAGGGAGGGAAGGGGGTAGGGGGGTGGCCTTATTATAATAACCGTGTGGGGGAGGAGTCTGCGGCGGTGGGTGAATGAGATGTGGGGGCAGGCTGCTAAGGGTGCAGGGGAGGAGGGGAAGGGAGCCGGATGGATCTGAATGTGAGCCGCACGTAAGGGACCATACTGATCCTCCCCACCTCAGCCCGCTGGTGCTGCTGCTGCTGCCTGACTTCTTCCGTGCAGCACAGCTGTCTTCTCCGGCTGCCGCTCCCGCACCCGCTTCAGGTGTGGGGGTACCACACCGCTCAGTAGGCAAGCGCTGTCAGTCAGGAGTCAGCGCTGCACCGGATGTCTCTTCTGGATGTCCTCTGACTTTCTCCTGCGGCGCAACTCCAGCTATTCCTCCCGCTGCGGCTCCCACTTCGGGTAAGGGGACCATATTGCTCAGTAGTTAGCACTTTCGGTAAGCCTGCGGCTGCTATGCCGCTACCCCTCTCCTCCACAGTCCTAATGGGTCGCTGCAGTCTGTAAGGGACCGCAGGTGCACACACCCAGGAACCGCTGGCTCTCCTCCCGCCGCCAGCAGCTACTTTTATAACCTCAGCCTGCACGAGACCCCTTCCCTCACTCACTCTCGCTCGCTCTCCTGGCGGCCACTGCGCAGCCGCAACAAATTGAAAAGCCCTATCTCTATAATGGGGCATATTTCTCTTAATTAAAAAAACCCTATAACTTTCTGAAAAACCACAACCCCAAAAGGCACTACACTGGGGCATACTCTATCTAGTAAAACAAACCCCAAGTCTTAATTCGTCCTCTATCCGGAGTTATGCCTTCCCAAAAAATATCTAATTCACTCTATAGGAAAACGGTGTCAAAAAGCCACAAAGGAAGTCACAGAAAAAAACTGACAGTTGGAACTTTAGGTTACTCCCAATTCCTCATTTTTTATTATTTTGCCCTGAAATTAGGCATGCAGCACCGGGTGACGATTCTACACGCCCATGCCAAATTTCAGCTCAGTACGTCCAATCAGTTTTGAGGTGTAGCCCCTCAAACACCATGCCCCCATCTCAGAAGTTCCCTATGGGAGAATTCCGTTTGTTCGATTCAGCCTTAATATAAGGGCACGACCGTGCCCTTATAATAACACAGTCCATTCTTCTTTGTAGGGTGACTTAGTCCTACAGTAGGTACAGGGCCGGTTCTAGACCTTGTGGCGCCAAAGGCAAAAGTTTCCTTTGGTGCCCCCCCCCCCCGACAGGCAAAACAGTGTTAGTGTGCACTGAAGGTGCGTGGGCAAAAATATGGGTGTGGCTTCATAGGGAAGGGGCGTGGCCACAGGTATGCCCTCTGTAGTTATGCCCCCAGTAGCTGTGCCCCCAGTAGATTTACCCCCAGTAGATTTGCCCCCTGTAGTTGTGCCTCCTGTAGATTGGCCCCCAGTAGTTGTGCCCCCTGTAGTTGTACCCACAGTAGCTGTGCCCCCTGTAGCTGTGCCCCCAGTAGTTGTGCCCACTGTAATTGTGCCTAGTTGCGCCGCTTACAAACACAAAAAAAAACCAAAACAATACTCACCAGCCTCCCCCTCTGCTTCCCACCTGCTGCTGCTACTGCTGCTCCATCTCTGCTGGCTGCCCGCTCCTCTCTATTGGAGAGACATCATGACGTCTCTCCCATAGTGCCGCACAGACACTAGAGGTCTATTATGACCTCTAGCATCTGACAATGACACTGGCTGCAGCGGGTGCCCACACAGCCCATGGTGCCCGCTGCAGCCAGGAAGCGGGATGCGGGGTGCGGGTGGGCGGCGGGCACTTGTGGGGTGCCTAGAACCGCTTCTTCCTAGGTAAATCATCAAAATGGCTAGCACAGTAATGGATCTATTAGTGGTGTGGTGACACAATAAATGTTTTTATTTTACATACAGTACTTCATATAATGTCAACAGTGAAAGGCCAAACTTAGAAAACTCTGCAACTAATGGTTGGTTGCAGAATGGACATAATCAATACCTTAAAAATAAAACAAGAAAAAATAACATATTTCCATCTGTTTGTTGAGCCATATATATACAGTAGTGGAATGTGTGCGGCTCAGCATATGCAGCTTATACACCTGATTTACTCCAAACAAAACATACACTTACATCTTTTTTTTAACAATTTGATTTGCTTGTGAAGTACATATTCACTCTTTAGGCTTCATTACAACTTAAAAACTCTCTAAGGGGCCCATTTATCATTTAATATTTGTAGTGTTAACTGCAAATATTTAGTAACACCTAAATGTATCACTGAGAGATCACTGCAGGTACTCCCAGTGGTGGATTGGGATGGAAAACCAGTCTGGTAAATTTATCGAAGCAGTCCTAATGGTGCCGGGGTTGTTGAGAGGGTGGGGTCTGTTGAGGCTGTGAAATCCCTCATAGGGTATTTTACTGAGTTGGATGCCTTCCTTGTGTCTTTTCTGCTGCAGTTGCATCTGTGATTTTATGCTAATGGGACTACAAAGCCCTTCCCTGGGGTACTGTAGTAGTGCAAGGATTAATACACTTGCTGTCAGTGTCTACAGATTCCGCAATCATGCTCTGTGTATCTTTAGATGCCACCATTGGTTGCATCATTGAAAGTTTCACCAGCCCTATGCTACAGTAGGTGCAGATCATCCATCCAATGTGAGCAAATCACCATTTCTATATCTATATCTATAGCCAGCCCCATGTAATTGCCTAGAAAAACTAAAACTAATTTTTAATACACTTCTTGGAGTGTGCATCTGACTCCGTACTGCAACTCTGTATGAACACCATCGGGAAACATGCACAGTGTAAAGTGGGACACATACACAGATGAAAAACATTGCAGAAGAAAAAAATAAAACACAGTGGCTCACACAGGAAAAAACACACACATTGGCCCCCACAGAAATACAAACAAACACATTGCCCCCTAAAGGAAACAATAAAGCACATTGGCCCCTACAGAAAATAATAAAACACTTTGGCACCTACAGTAAAAAAATAAAAATGCATTGGCCTCTACAAGAAAAAAATAGAATACATTTGCCCCCACATGACAAAAACACATTGACCCCTGACAGGTATTAAAATAACCACATTGGCCTCCACAGGAAAAAAAACCGTATATAGTACATTGCCCCTTACATAAAAACAAACACATTGACCACTACAAGAACAACAAAGCACATAGACCCCTACAGAAAACAATAAAACATCCCCCCCCCCCCGAAAATATAAAAATGCATTAGCCTCCACAACAGAGAAAATAAATATATCAGCCCCTACATGGAAAAAAAAAAAACATTGACACAGATTGGTTCCTGAAGATAAATAAACAAATTGGCAACTACACAAAACAATAAAGCACATTGGCCTCAACAGAAAACAATAAAACACATTGGTCCCCTCAGGAAAAAAAAACCCACATTGACACCCAACAGGTTAAAAACCCCCAAAGATTGTCCCACACTGGAGAAAAATACATTGACCTCCACACAAAAATAGGGTAGAAAGTGTATGTTCATTGGGTTAAGGGATACTGTGTCAAGGGGGACTGGGGGTAGGGTGGGGGAGTGAATGTCCCTGGGGCAGTGAGGGGTGTGTGTGGTAGTGAGGATATGTCATGTCCCTGGAATCAGGGGGTTACTGTGACTTGGGTGGCCAAGGGGTTGGCTGAGCAGTGTATGTTCCTGGGGCCAGAGGGGGGGCTTGATGGATAGTGTATGACCCGGTCCTAGGGGGTACTGTATGTCTAGGGGGTCAGAGGGTAGGGTATAGTAATATATGTAATATTAATATAATATTTTATATAACTGTATGGTAACTGTATGGAGAATGAAAAGAATAAATCTAATTATTTTTAAAGCATGTAAAAAACTGCATAATACAGTATATGCTCAAGCAAGGTCAGCAGGACACTTGCAATCATCCAATTGTAAGTGGTTTGCTAGTGCTGTGACATCATCGTCCAGTGGCAGTTTTATGGATGGTTTAGCAAGGCGGGCACCCAGGTTGCTGCAGCCTGAGGGCGTGGATGCAGTTAGCACACAAGCACCATGAATTGCATGCACCCACCCACTGACCGCACCGCACTGGGAAGGCTGCCTTTTGCTGCCCACCTCCGCATCCCACTGCCCGCCCACCCGCTGGCTGACTCCCACCCCCCACTCCCACTGCTCATGTGAGGCTGGGGGCGGTCCAATGCTGACGCCACTGTTGGGAAAGCGCAGCAGAGGTTGTTCTTCCTCAGGCAACTAAGGAAGTTCAACATCCCACAGAAGCTTCTGCTCCTCTTCTACTCCGCGATTGTGGAGTCGGTACTGTGCTCCTTGATACTGGTATGGTACAGCTCCGCCAGTGCGAGGGACAGATGCAGGCTCCAAAAGGTGGTCAGAACCGCAGAGAAGATCATCGGGGCCAACCTTCCCTCAGTTCAGGACCTGTACCTGTCCAGAGCTAAAAAGCGGACAACGAAGATAGTAAAAGATCAGCTACACCCTGGCCACAGCATGTTTAACTTGCTTCCTTCAGGCAGGCATTACAGAGCCATCCCCGCCAGGTCCACCAGAAGCCTGAAAAGTTTATTTCCCCAAGCGGTCCACCTGCTGAACTCCTGAACATTGACTGACTAGATGTACATGTAACTAACTTGTGTCCCTACGGTATACCTATCTTTGTGACTTTACTTGCCCCCCACCCGCCCACCTGCTTATTTGTTACCTACTTGGCTGTTGTATAGCTAACCGAAGACATATTCCTAGTATACGCAAGTATACCTGACCAATAAAGCTGATTCTGATTCTGAGGAGTGATAAGAGAGCTGGGAGCTGGGGGACCTACTGGTGAGCGACAGGGACACAGGCAGTGGCACACAAACAGTTACTAAACTGTGCTGGATCAAGCAAAGAAGATCAAGAAAGGTAGTTACAGTAGTACCCACTACACTATGGAAAATATAGGTGTGGTTGAATATTAATTACTGGTGACAGATCGAATTGTATAAATAATTACAGTGGTATAGTTGCACACTAGAAACTGGAACAGCACTAGTTAAAATCCCTAACTATACCCCCTTGGATATTAACAAGATTAGAAGTTTTTCTTTTCTTAAAATTATTTGTGTTTTTGTGCTTATGCATAGTTAAACATCCACAACAGCCTTTGCATATTATAGATGTGAAGAATATCCAACTGTAACTGATTTCACAAAAACAAAAGCATTTTCAGCTTAATTTTTGTATTACTTTGTAGGTGCTTTAATGTTCAGCCACATGTAGACAGATGCCTTTTCCTACCAGAGATGTGATGATACCACCTCTGACAAGAAGATCCAACTGTGACTACTTCGATTTTAACAAGAATAAAATATTTTTTTTGCTTACAATTATTATTTCTGTTTGAGGCATTCCAGTTTTCTCTCTCTCTCTCTTTCTCTCTCTCTCTCTCTCTCTCTCTCTCTCTCTCTCTCTCTATATATATATATATAAGACCTCCATGCAAGCGGCACTGGGAGACTTGTTAAAGTGATGAAAACGGTGCTTTTATTGTAACATTCTCTACGTTTCGACGTCATGCAGTCGCTGCGCCCCCCCCCCCCCCCCCCCCCGTATGGTCCGGGCACGCCTGCATTGCCCGGACCATGCACCCAAAATGGCTCGCCCCTTCCTGCCCAGTGAACGCCTCTGCCTGTCAATCAGGCAGAGGCGATTGCTGGGCTAAGATGCCAATCGCATCTCTGGCATGTACCAGCGCACTGCGGTGCATGCACAGTTCAGACCTGATTGCCCGCTGTATGTAAAGGAACAGGAGAGATCAGGTCTGAATTAGCCCCTTGGCACACATATGTCTTACAATCTGGGAAAAAATGCCGTGGGAGTAAGAAACCCCTAGCACCCCTAGGAGTGGGAGTGGGAAGAGGGTGACATGTAAAAATCCATAGTTTTCAGGCATAACTCTGGAATACCTGGAGCAATTTACACCAGACTTGGTACACATATGTCTTACAATTAGTGATGTGCACCGGACATTTTTCGGGTTTTGTGTTTTGGTTTTGGATTCGGTTCCGCGGCCGTGTTTTGGATTCGGACGCGTTTTGGCAAAACCTCCCTGAAAATTTTTTCTCGGATTCGGGTGTGTTTTGGATTCGGGTGTTTTTTTTACAAAATCCCCTCAAAAACAGCTTAAATCATAGAATTTTGGGGTCATTTTGATCCCATAGTATTATTAACCTCAATAACCATAATTTCCACTCATTTCCAGTCTATTCTGGACACCTCACACCTCACAATATTATTTTTAGTCCTAAAATTTGCACCAAGGTCGCTGGATGACTAAGCTAAGCGACCCAAGTGGCCGACACAAACACCTGGCCCATCTAGGAGTGGCACTGCAGTGTCAGACAGGATGGTACTTCAAAAAAATAGTCCCCAAATAGCACATGATGCAAAGAAAAAAAGAGGTGCACCAAGGTCGCTGGATGGCTAAGCTAAGCGACCCAAGTGGCCGACACAAACACCTGGCCCATCTAGGAGTGGCACTGCAGTGTCAGACAGTATGGCACTTCAAAAAAATAGTCCCCAAACAGCACATGATGCAAAGAAAAAAAGAGGTGCACCAAGGTCGCTGGATGGCTAAGCTAAGCGACCCAAGTGGCCGACACAAACACCTGGCCCATCTAGGAGTGGCACTGCAGTGTCAGACAGGATGGCACTTCAAAAAAATAGTCCCCAAACAGCACATGATGCAAAGAAAAAAAGAGGTGCAATGAGGTAGCTGTGTGACTAAGCTAAGCGACCCAAGTGGCCGACACAAACACCCGGCCCATCTAGGAGTTGCACTGCAGTGTCAGACAGGATGGCAGATTAAAAAAATTGTCCCCAAACAGCACATGATGCAAAGAAAAAAAGAGGCGCAATGAGGTAGCTGTGTGACTAAGCTAAGCGACCCATGTGGCCGATACAAACACCTGGCCCATCTAGGAGTGGCACTGCAGTGTCAGACATGATGGCACTTCAAAAAATAGTCCCCAAACAGCACATGATGCAAAGAAAAATTAAAGAAAAAAGAGGTGCAAGATGGAATTGTCCTTGGGCCCTCCCACCCACCCTTATGTTGTATAAACAGGACATGCACACTTTAACAAACCCATCATTTCAGCGACAGGGTCTGCCACACGACTGTGACTGAAATGACTGGTTGGTTTGTGCCCCCACCAAAAAAGAAGCAATCAATCTCTCCTTGCACAAACTGGCTCTACAGAGGCAAGATGTCTACCTCCTCCTCATTGTCCGATTCCTCACCCCTTTCACTGTGTACATCCCCCTCCTCACAGATTATTAATTCATCCCCACTGGAATCCACCATCTCAGGTCCCTGTGTACTTTCTAGAGGCAATTGCTGGTGAATGTCTCCACGGAGGAATTGATTATAATTCATTTTGATGAACATCATCTTCTCCACATTTTCTGGAAGTAACCTCGTACGCCGATTGCTGACAAGGAGTACACACTGGAGGGGGGCAACTTAGGTAAAATAAAGCCAGTTTCTGCAAGGGCCTCCAAATTGCCTCTTTTTCCTGCCAGTATCCTACTTGGATGCGGTCACTCATATAATCCTCCACCATTCTTTCAATGGTGACAGAATCATATGCAGTGACAGTAGACGACATGTCAGTAATCGTTGGCAGGTCCTTCAGTCCGGACCAGATGTCAGCACTCGCTCCAGACTGCCCTGCATCACCGCCAGCGGGTGGGCTCGGAATTCTTAGCCTTTTCCTCGCAGCCCCAGTTGTGGGAGAATGTGAAGGAGGAGCTGTTGACGGGTAACGTTCCGCTTGACTTGACAATTTTCTCACCAGCAGGTCTTTGAACCTCTGCAGACTTGTGTCTGCCGGAAAGAGAAATACAACGTAGGTTTTAAATCTAGGATCGAGCACGGTGGCCAAAATGTAGTGCTCTGATTTCAACAGAATGACCACCAGTGAATCCTGGTTAAGCGAATTAAGGGCTCCCTCCACAAGTCCCACATGCCTAGCGGAATCGCTCTGTTTTAGATCCTCCTTCAATCTCTCCAGCTTCTTCTGCAAAAGCCTGATGAAGGGAATGACCTGACTCAGGCTGGCAGTGTCTGAACTGACTTCACGTGTGGCAAGTTCAAAGGGTTGCAGAACCTTGCACAACGTTGAAATCATTCTCCACTGCGCTTGAGTCAGGTGCATTCCCCCTCCTTTGCCTATATCGTAGGTAGCTGTATAGGCTTGAATGGCCTTTTGCTGCTCCTCAGTTTCCGTAAGAGGTTGTCAGCTGTGTGCCTCTTATGGAAAGCGGTGATACAAAGCATAGCCTGCCTAGGAACGGGTTGGCGTTTGCGAGATGCTGCTACTGGTGCCGCCACTGTTGTTCTTGCTGCGGGAGGCAATACATCTACCCAGTGGGCTGTCACAGTCATATAGTCCTGAGTCTGCCCTGCTCCACTTGTCCACATGTCCGTGGTTAAGTGGACACTGGGTACAACTGCATTTTTTAGGACACTGGTGACTCTTTTTCTGACGTCTGTGTACATTTTCGGTATCGCCTGCCTAGAGAAATGGAACCTAGATGGTATTTGGTACCGGGGACACAGTACCTCAATCAATTCTCTAGTTCCCTGTGAATTAACGGTGGATACCGGAAACACGTTTTTCACCACCCAGGCTGCCAAGGCCTGAGTTATCTGCTTTGCAGCAGGATGACTGCTGTGATATTTCATCTTCCTCGCAAAGGACTGTTGGACAGTCAATTGCTTACTGGAAGTACTACAAGTGGTCTTCCGACTTCCCCTCTGGGATGACGATCGACTCCCAGCAGCAACAACAGCAGCGCCAGCAGCAGTAGGCGTTACACTCAAGGATGCATTGGAGGAATCACAGGCAGGAGAGGACTTGTCAGACTTGACAGTGACATGGCCTGTAGGACTATTGGCTTTCCTGTGTAAGGTGGAAATTGACACTGAGGGAGTTGGTGGTGTGGTTTGCAGGAGCTTGGTTACAAGAAGAAGGGATTTAGTTGGCAGTGGACTGCTTCCGCTGTCACCCAAAGTTTTTGTACTTGTCAATGACTTCTGATGAATGCGCTCCAGGTGACGTATAAGGGAGGATGTTCCTAGGTAGTTAATGTCCTTACCCCTACTTATTACAGCTTGACAAAGGCAACACACGGCTTGACACCAGTTGTCCGCATTTCTGTTGAAATAATTCCACAACGAAGAGGTGATTTTTTTTGTATTTTGACCAGGCATGTCAATGGCCATATTCGTCCCACGGACAACAGGTGTCTCCCCGGGTGCCTGACTTAAACAAACCACCTCACCATCAGAATCCTCCTTGTCAATTTCCTCCCCAGCGCCAGCAACACCCATATCCTCTTCCTGGTGTACTTCAACAGTGACCTCTTCAATTTGACTATCAGGAACTGGACTGTGGGTGCTCCTTCCAGCACATGCAGGGGGCGTGCAAATGGTGGAAGGCGCCACCTCTTCCCGTCCAGTGTTGGGAAGGTCAGGCATCGCAACCGACACAATTGGACACTCCTTGGGGATTTGTGATTTAGAAGAATGCACAGTTCTTTGCTGTGCTTTTGCCATCTTAACTCTTTTAAGTTTTCTAGCGAGAGGATGAGTGCTTCCATCCTCATGTGAAGCTGAACCACTAGCCATGAACATAGGCCAGGGCCTCAGCCGTTCCTTGCCACTCCGTGTTGTAAATGGCATATTGGCAAGTTTACGCTTCTCCTCAGACGCTTTTAATTTAGATTTTTGGGTCATTTTACTGAACTTTTGTTTTTTGGATTTTACATGCTCTCTACTATGACATTGGGCATCGGCCTTGGCAGACGACGTTGATGGCATTTCATCGTCTCGGCCATGACTAGTGGCAGCAGCTTCAGCACGAGGTGGAAGTGGATCTTTATCTTTCCCTATTTTACCCTCCACATTTTTGTTCTCCATTTTTTAATGTGTGGAATTATATGCCAGTAATATATCAATAGCAATGGCTTATTACTATATATATACTGCGCACAAAAACTTAAATGCACCACAGGTATGGATGGATAGTATACTTGACGACACAGAGGTAGGTAGAACAGTGGCCTACTGTACCGTACTGCTATATATTATATACTGGTGGTCAGCAAAATTATGCACTGTCCTACTACTATATATATACTGCGCACAAAAACTTAAATGCACCACAGGTATTGATGGATAGTATACTTGGCGACACAGAGGTAGGTAGAGCAGTGGCCTACTGTACCGTACTGCTATATATTATATACTGGTGGTCAGCAAAATTATGCACTGTCCTACTACTATATATATATATATATATATATATATATATATATACTACGCACAAAAACTTAAATGCACCACAGGTATGGGTGGATAGTATACTTGACGACACAGAGGTAGGTAGAGCAGTGGACTACTGTACCGTACTGATATAATTCTGGTGGTCACTGGTCAGCAAAATTCTGCACTGTCCTCCTACTATATACTACAAAGCAGCACAGATATGGAGCGTTTTTCAGGCAGAGAACGTATAATACTGGTGGTCACTGGTCAGCAAAACTCTGCACTGTCCTCCTACTTTATAATACTGGTGGTGCCCAGTCCCCACAATAAAGCACACTGAGCACAGATATTTGCAGCACACTGAGCACAGATATGGAGCGTTTTTCAGGCAGAGAACTTAGATATTTGCAGCACACTGAGCACAGATATTTGCAGCACACTGAGCACAGATATTTGCAGCACACTGAGCACAGATATTTGCAGCACACTGAACACAGAAACTGAGAGAACGCCAGCCACGTCCTCTCACTATCATCTCCAATGCACGAGTGAAAAATGGCGGCGACGCGCGGCTCCTTATATAGAATACGAATCTCGCGAGAATCCGACAGCGGGATGATGACGTTCGGGCGCGCTGGGGTTAACCGAGCAAGGCGGGAGGATCCGAGTCTGCTCGGAACCGTGCAAAAATGGGTGAAGTTCGGGGGGGTTCGGATCCCGAGGAACCGAACCTGCTCGTCACTACTTACAATGTGGACAAAAAAATTTTTTGGTGGTAAGACACCCCTAGCACCCCTAGGGGCGGGGGTGGAAAGAGAGTGACATGTAAAAATCCATAGCTTTTGGCATAACTCTGTAATGCCTGGAGCAATTTACACAGAGGCACCCACGTGTAAGGGCAGAGGCACCCATGAGTAGGGGCAGAGGCAAACATGGGGAGGGGCAGAGGCACCCACGTGTAAGGGTAGAGGCACACACAGATAGGGGCAGAGGAACCCACGGGTAGGGGCAGAGGCACACACGGGTAGGGGCAGAGGCAAACAAGGGTAGGTACAGAGGGTAGGGACAGAGGCACCCACAGGTATGGATAAGGGCACACACGGGTAGGGGCAGAGACAAACAAGGGTAGGTACAGAGGGTAGGGACAGAGGCACCCACAGGTAAGGATAAGGGCACACACGGGTAGGGGCAGAGGCAAACACGGGTAGGGGCACAAGCATATGGGTAGGAGCAGAGGCACCTATGGACAAGGGCAGATGCACACACAGGTAGGTGCAGAGGCATACTTTAGTGACAAAGCTAAGCAAGGAGACCTAGGGCCCCTTGACATAGAGTCAGCCTGCAAACCTAACATATTTAACATACAGCGGGCGGAGCTTGGTCTGAAGTCCCAGCATGTGCAGCACTGAGCACGGCAGCAGCAGAGACGGGACGGGGCAGAGAAGGAGGTGGATTATTCTCCTCAGCACCAGCATTTTTACAGCATCAATCCGGGGTAGCCCAGTGGTGTGGCCTGACAAAGATTGGCATTATTCTTTAAATTCCGTAGCGAAGCATGGGTATTCACCTAGTATGTATACAAAGACTTTCTCTATGGAGAACAGGCATGTTCTTTACTGAGATTAAGAACAAGTACAGTCTTTGAATATTTAAGCACATTAACATCTAAACTAAACACAGACAGTGCATCACTATCCCAAGTGACAAGCCCAGCAAGGAGTATAGTCACATTTTTTTTTTTTTTTTTAAATTTCTAGTCATCAAATATTCAGGACTTTAAAATGAGCATCAAGTCAAGTTGGTCTGCAGTTTCCATGGATGCAGGAATAATGTTTTACAACTACATTGCATTTACTCGTACACCTTGCAGAAACATATAATGATAGGAAAGATAATAACATACATTGTACAATGGGTGTAACTTGTACAAGTAATAATATATATTTTTTACACTTTATTTTTAAGTAGTTAAAAAAATTTAAGTATTTTCAAATCGCTATGTTAGGCCTCATTTTTGCATCACAAACATATAAGATGTACACCACAATCTATATAAGATTAATAAATAGCTGCTCATACGGATCATAACATTTAACAACAAGGTAGAGTTACACAACAAAATGTATGACCCTGTCACTGATCATCATTTGTGTTTGAATCCGTAAACTGTGCCATGACAGTAACATGTTGAAAACTACTGAGCTCTTCAGTGCAACCTACTCTACTGCTAATATTTCATCATGGAGATTCCATGGCTGTATGCTTGATTTTATGCAATTGTTAGCAATGGAGTAGCTAACAAAGCCTAATGGAATGGGTGGCCACTTACATTTGCTGATCTAGGTTACAGCTAAATTAAACATTATAGAGCCTTCTATTGCATCACTTCTGGTTTCAGTGGCAATGCTATACTAACCACCTCCGGGTACTTCTAATACACTGAGGATGTTCTGCATACGACAGTATCTGTATCATGTTACTGTGGCATTAAGCCTAGGTAAGATTCTCATCTTAGGCCCTCTTCTTAAGTCTAGGTATTGAGTCTATTGACCAGTTTGAGCAGCATTTAGAACTATGACAGATTGGCATACTATATACGAACTTTATAAGTTAAAGAAGGAATGTAGTCCAGAGGTCAACAATAACAATGTTAACATCGACAGTTATGAGTAGAGATGAGCAGGTTCAGTTCTCAGAGAACCGAACCCTACCGAACACCACGTCCCGAGCCCGAATCCGAGTCCTGCTCGGGACTTCCCGCCAGACTCGGAAACCAGAACAAGGCAAAACGTCATCATCCCGCTGTTGGATTCTCGCGGGTTTTGGATTCCATATAAGGAGCTGCGCCATTTTCACTCTGGAATTGGAGAGTGTAGCATGAGGACTTGTCTCGGTCCTCAGCGTCTGTGCGGGAAAGTGGGGTGGGTATTCCAGTGCTGTCTTGTGCTGCTCAGTTCAGTGTAGTGTATTATGCTGCATCAGTCCAGTCACAGAGGTGGTGTCCTCTGCTGCCATATAGCCAGTGCTGCTGTATAAGTCCAGTGCAGTGGTGCTGTGTTGTCCTGCATCAGTACAGTGGTAGTGTCTTGTGCTGCATCAGTCCAGTCACAGTGGTGGCGTCCTCTGCTGCGATATGTCTAGTGCTGCTGTATAAGGCCAGTCCAGTGGTTCTGTGTTCATGCATCAGTCCAGTGGTAGTGTCTTGTGCTGCATCAGTCCAGTCACAGTGGTGGTGTCCTCTGCTGCGATATGTCTAGTGCTGCTGTATAAGTCCAGTCCAGTGGTGGTGTGTTGTGCTGCATCAGTACAGTGGTTGTGTCTTGTGCTGCATCAGTCCAGTCACAGAGGTGGTGTCCTCTGCTGCCATATGTCCAGTGCTGCTGTATAAGTCCAGTCCAGGCTTGCCTACCCTCCCGCATTCAGCGGGAGGCTCCCGATTTTTAGGTGAGCCTCCCACTGCCCCGGAATCCTTGACAGCCCTCCCGGTTTTTAAAGGCTCTGAATAAAGATGTGGATTGCGCATGCGCGAGTCTGGAGCAGTCTGGGGGCGGGGCCAGCACAGGAGACTTCATACCTAGCTGTAGTAGCTGGCCACCGCAGGGTTGTGTGTAGCAGCGGCCGTCATGAACACTGCAGCAGGCCTCTGCTTCTCTGTGGCCTGCCCCTCCCACCACTATCAGAGCTGCAGCGTCTGTGTGAGGATCAGCCCAGCAGCAACAGCAGCAGCAGTAGCTTCCTCTTCCTGCTCCTCGCCTCTCACTGGGGGTCTCTGCATGTGCTGCCTCCCACACTGTCCTGGGGTCACCCTTTACAGGAAGGATCAAGGTAACCAGGTGGGTGCTGGGGTTATCCTGGGGGAATGTAGGCTGTGTGTAATATTATCTGATGTACTCTGTAATCTAGTAATGGGTCCAATTGGGGGGAGGAGAGGAGGGAGACCTGTGTATAATTCACATTAGTGTGGTACTAGCTGTAATATGAGGGGGGGGTCTATGTGCTGTATACTATAAATAATGTGATGTGGGGGAGGGTATCTGTGTCTGCTGTGTTTAATGTAATGTACTGGGTGTAATATGGGGGTAGGGGGCTGCGTTCTGTATGCCAGTGGAGGAGGAGGGGGTGGAGGAGGGAGCCGCAGCAGCGCTATGTAATTGGTGGAGGTGCTGCTGCTGCGTTCCCTCTCCTTTACCATAGGCTGTCTTCCGCCGTTGTGAATGCTGGGATGCGCTTCCCAACCTTCACAGCGGCGGAGGGCAGCCTATGGTAAAGGAGAGGGAACGCAGCAGCAGCACCTCCACCAATTACATAGTGCTGCTGCGGCTCCTGAGTCCCCCTCCCTCCTCCTCCTTCCCCCCTGCCAGAAGCTGCACGAGGAGCCTGAGCCAGCAGAAACAGTAAGTATATCTATTCTATCTATCTATCTATCTATCTATCTATCTATCTATCTATCTATCTATCTATCTATCTATCTATCCTGTCTGCCGTATTGTGTAAAAAAGGGGACGCTGTTTGCCGTAATGTGTAAAAAGGGGGACGATGTCTGCCGTAATGTGTAAAAAAGGGGACGCTGTTTGCAGCAATCTGTAAAAAATGGGACGCTGTTTGCTGCAATGTGTAAAAAAGGGGACGCTGTTTGCCGCAATGTGTAAAAAAGGGGACGCTGTCTGCCGTAATGTGTAAAAAGGGGGACGATGTCTGCCGTAATGTGTAAAAAAGGGGACGCTGTTTGCCGCAATCTGTAAAAAATGGACGCTGTTTGCTGCAATGTGTAAAAAAGGGAGACGCTGTTTGCCGCAATGTGTAAAAAAAAAGGGGACACTATTTGCCGTAATGTGTAAACAGGGAGACGCTGTTTGCCATAATGTGTAAAAAAGGGGATGCTGTTTGCCGTAATGTGTAAAAAAGGGGACGCTATTTGCCGTAATGTGTAAAAAGGGGGACGCTGTCTGCCGCAATGTGTAAAAAAGGGGACGCTGTCTGCCGTAATGTGTAAAAAGGGGGACGATGTCTGCCGTAATGTGTAAAAAAGGGGACGCTGTTTGCCGCAATCTGTAAAAAATGGACGCTGTTTGCTGCAATGTGTAAAAAAGGGAGACGCTGTTTGCCGCAATGTGTAAAAAAAAAAGGGGACACTATTTGCCGTAATGTGTAAACAGGGAGACGCTGTTTGCCATAATGTGTAAAAAAGGGGATGCTGTTTGCCGTAATGTGTAAAAAAGGGGACGCTATTTGCCGTAATGTGTAAAAAGGGGGACGCTGTCTGCCGTAATGTGTAAAAAAGGGGACGCTGGTTGCCGTAATGTGTAAAAAAGGGGACGCTGTCTGCCGTAATGTGTAAAAAAGGGGACGCTGTCTGCCGTAATGTGTAAAAAAGGGGACACTGTCTGCCATAATGTGTAAAAAAGGGGATGCTGTCTGCCGTAATGTGTAAAAAAGGGGATGCTGTCTGCCGTAATGTGTAAAAAGGGAGACTGTCTGCTGTAATGTGTAAAAGGGGCTCTACCTGGTGTAGTGGCACTACTGTGCAGCGTAATTTGAATAATGGAGACTACTGTGCACCGTAGTATGAATTGGTATTATTTTGTGGCCATGCCCCTTCCCCATGAAGCCACACCCCTATATATTTTCGGCGAGCCTACGGCGCGCACTGCCCCTATCTTGCATGTGGAAGGGGGGGGGGGCGCCAATGCCATTTCTTGCACACAGCGCTAAAATGCCTAGTTACGGCACTACAATCCTGTACCAGTGTATATAGATTTTCTATTTCTCGTCTCTTCTCACAAATGTACACGGTTTATAGTGTACCTATGTTAGTGCTCTTTTTTTCTTTTTTCTTTTTTTTTGCTGCTTTTAGTACTACTGTATAATTTTCATTTGCTATTGCAGGACACTCCCCTGAGTGGCAATAAGTATGCCCATAGGTAGAGCTAGACACGCCTTTTGGGCGGAGCATGACACACCCATCAACGTCACAATCTGCTCCCACTTGGAATCTCCCTGAAACTAGTTTTCAAAAGTAGGCAAGTATGGTCCAGTCCAGTGTTGCTGTGTTGTGCTGCATCAGTCCAGTCACAGTGGTGGTGTCCTCTGCTGCCATATGTCCAGTGTTGCTGTATAAGTCCAGTCCATTGCAGTGGTGCTGTGTTGTGCTGCATCAGTCCAGAGGTGGTGTCCCTGTGCTGCTGTATAAATCCAGTGGTACTGCCGTATAAGTCCAGTGATACTGCAGTATATGTCCATTGATACTATCATATATGTCCAGTGATACTGCCATATAAGTCCAGTGATACTGCTGTGTAAATCCAGTCCAGTGGTACTGCCTTATATGTCCAGTGATACTGCCTTATATGTCCAGTGGTAATGCCATATAAATCTAGTGGTACTGCCGTATAAATCCAGTCCAGTGATACTGCCGTATAAGTCCAGTGATACTGCCGTATATGTCCAGTGGTACTGCTGTATAAATCCATTGATACCGCTGTATATGTCCAGTGGTACTTCCGTATAAATCCAGTCCAATGGTACTGTCTTATATGTCCAGTGATACTGCCGTATATGTCCAGTGGTACTGCCGTACAAATCCATTGATACTGCTGTATATGTCCAGTGGTAATGCCATATAAATCTAGTGGTACTGCCGTATAAATCCAGTCCAGTGATACTGCTGTATAATTCCAGTGATACTGCCGAATATGTCCAGTGGTACTGCTGTATAAATCCAGGGATACTGCCGTATATGTCCAGTGGTACTGCCATATAAATCCAGTGGTACTGCCGTATAAATCCAGTCCAGTGATACTGCCATATAAGTCCAGTGATACTGCCGTATATGTCCAGTGGTACTGCTGTATAAATCCATTGATACTGCTGTATATGTCCAGTGGTACTGCCGTATAAATCCAGTCCAATGGTACTGTCGTATAAGTCCAGTATATTGTTGCTGCCATATACGTTCAGTGGTGCTGTCCTGTGCTATATATTATTTACTCCAAATAAAGGGGTTATTAATATTTAATCCACATAATTTTTACAGGGTTTGCCCTGTGTGGTGTAGTGGTACGCTCTCCTGTGCTGCATATTGTTATGTAACTCCAGAAAAATAATGGAGAACAAACATTTGGAGGATGAAATAGGGAAAGATCAAGAACCACTTCCTCCTACTGCTGCTGCTGCCGCTACTGTTGTTGCTGCTGGGAGTCGATCGTCATCCCGGAGGGGAAGTTGGAAGACCACTTGTACTACTTCAACTAAGCAATTGATTGTCCAACAGTCCTTTGCGAGGTAGATGAAATATGACAGCAGTCACCGTGTTGCAAAGCGGATAACTGAGGCCTTGACAGCTATGTTGGTGTTAGATGTGCGTCCGGTATCCGCCATTAGTGCCGTGGGATTTAGACAATTGATGGAGGTAGTATGTCCCCGGTACCAAATCCCATCTAGATTCCACTTCACTAGGAAAGCGATTCCCGGACTGTGCAGGGACATTAAGAAAAGTGTCCTCAGTGTCCTTAAAAATGCGGTTGTACAGTACCAACTGTCCTTTTAACCACGGACATGTGGACAAGTGGAGCAGGGCAAACTAAGGACTACATGACTGTGACAGCCCACTGGGTAGCTGTATTGCCTCCCGCAGCAACAACAGCAGCGGCACCAGCAGCAGTATCTCACAAACGCCAGCTCCTTCCTAGGCAGGATACGCTGTGTATCACTGATTTCCGTAAGAGGCACATCGCTGACAACCTTTTAGAGAAACTGAGGGACATCATTGCACAATGGCTTACCCCACTTAGACTCTCCTGGGGATTTGTGACATTGGACAACGCCACCAATATTGTGCGTGCATTACATCTGGGCAAATTCCAGCATGTCCCATATTTTGCACATACAATTAATTTGGTGGTGCAGAATTTATTGAGAAATGACAGGGGCATGCAGGAGATGCTGTTGGTGGCCACTTTCGACATTCAGCCACTGCGTGCCACTCTTAGATGGGCCAGGTGTTTGTGCCGCACACTTGTGTCACTTAGCTTAGTCATACAGCTATCTCATTGCACCTCTTTTACTTCTTTGCATGATGTGCTGTTTGGGGCCTTGTTTTTTTAAGTTCCATCCTCTCTGCCACTGCAGTGCCACTCCTAGATGGGCCAGGTGTTTGTTCCGCCCACTTGGGTCGCTTAGCTCAGTCATACAGCTACCTCATTGCACCTCTTTTACTTCTTTGCATGATGTGCTGTTTGAGTCCTAGTTTTTTAAGTGCCATCCTGTCTGCCACTGCAGTGCCACTCCTAGATGGGCCAGGTGTTTGTGCCGCCCACTTGGGTCGCTTAGCTTGGTCATCCAGTGACCTTGGTGCAACCTTTTGGCCTAAAAACAATATTGTGAGGTGTTCAGAATAGACTGGAAATTAGTGTAAATGAATGTTATTGAGGTTAATAATACTGTAGGATCAAAATTACCCCCAAATACTGTTATATTAGCTGTTTTTGTATTTAAAAAAAAAAAATATCATCCAGATCCAAAACCAAAACCAAAACCCGAAAGGGTGGTTTTGGAAAAACCAATCCAGATCCAAAATATGAGCGAGGATCCAGATCCAAAGCCAACACACGAAAAGTGCCCACCGCACATCTCTAGTTATGAGTGTCAACATTCTCCGAATGTCGACAGGTGAAATGTTGACATTAGGGTTAAGCTGTAGATGGAAGGTTTAGCGTTAAGCTGTGTAGGAAGGTTAGGGTTATGTACTAGAGAGAGGGTAAGTGTAGGGGTAGGGATTAGGCTTAGGGGTAGTGGAGAAATACTCACCGGAAAACTGGAGGAGGATTGGAGATATGACCCAGAAGTGATGGTCAGATGACCATCAGGACTTGGAAAATTGTGCTTGAATCACTCAGCTTCCAGGAGCAGGTAAGTCACCACTGGGCCACCAAGGATGATATGTAGAGATTCTAACATGTCGACATTTCATCACTATCTACATGAGGAATGTCAGCATGGTTAATGTCAACATTATGACTATGTTGAAATTCTCATGTTGACTTGATGAATGTCAAAATATTGTGCCCAACCCGTTAAAGAATATAGGTCAGGATAAAATATTATGTTAGTGAATAGAAAACTGGCTAACATTTTGCATTGTACGAAAAGAGGAGTTATCAGTCGTTCATATCCTTGGCTCATACTTTAACTTAGTGTTTCCAAACTTCAGTCATCGGGAATCCATAACAGGACATGTTTTCCCGAGCTCCTAGTGGGTGCACAGGAGTGTCCATTACTGGCAGACACGGTTTGAAATATCCTCAGCTGGTGGTATTTATGTCACTTGTAATTCCAAGGACAGCTTTAAAACATGAAACACTGCTCTCACTGAACAAGTTTAATTAATAGTATACCTCATGGTCCTGCCTTGTTTAGATGATTATTATACATAATGTAGAGGTTAGACTTAATAGTAGTAATGTTTTTGGTTTTGCAAATAGCAAAACAGCACAAAGCTTTACAGCAGGGTTTCCCATCCATGGTCCTCAATGCACACTAACAATCCAGGTTTTAAAACTCACCATGCTTGAGGACAGGTTACTTAATTATAGAATTATTTACTATGCCTTGGATGGAGATAAAGTACCAGCCAGTCAGCTCCTAACTAATATGTCACAAGCTGGGTTTGAAAAATGACAGTTAGCAGTTGTTTGGTTGGTACTTTATCTCCATTCAAGGCTTAGTAAATAAACCCCTTATTTTGATTTAACCATCTGTGCTCAAGCATGGTGATCACTTAAACATGGACTGTTAGTGTGCCTTGAGAACCGAGGTTGGGAAACGTAATAGGGTCTGCGCAAGTGGTCTTACATAAAGGTACAAAGTAGAGATGAGTGGGCTCGGTTTTCAGAGAACCGTACCCTCCCAAACTTCACGATCCGAGATGGGAACCGAGTCCTGTTCGGGACTTCCCGCCAGACTCAGATCCCAGAACGAGGCAAAATGTCATCATCCCGCTGTCGAATTCTCGCAGGATTTTGGTTCCATATATAGAGCCATGTGTTGCTGCCATTTTCACTCTGGACTTGGAGAGTGAGAGAGACAGACCACTGTCTCTCTCTGGGGGTGGTGGCGTAGGGTGGGGTCAGTGTGTGCTCTCTAGGGGTGCTGTACTGTCACTGTGGTGTCCCTGTGATGTTAGGGGTGCTGTCCAGGATGTCACTGGTGTTTTATATGCTATTAGGGGTGCTGCAGGAGTACATGAGTGTTGCTGTCCTGGCTGACACTGCGCAGGCACTGTACTCCTGTATGCTGTGAAAATAAATGGGTGCTGGCCCTGTCTTCTTTGCTGTAAAAAGTCAGGGGTGCAGTGAAAATAAATGTACACTGGCCCTGTCTTGTATGCTTTAAAAATTCAGGGGTGCAGTGAAAATAAATGTACACTGGCCCTGTTTTGCATGCTATAAAAATTCAGGGGTGCACCAAAAATAAATGTACACTGGCCCTGTCTTGTGTGCTGTAAAAATTTAGGGGTGCAGTGAAAATAAATGTACACTGGCCCGGTCTTGTATGCTATTAAAATTCAGGGGTGCAGTGAAAATAAATGTTTACTAGACCTGTCTTGTATGCTTTCAAAATTCAGGGGTGCAGTGAAAATAAATGTACAATGGCCCTGTTTTGCGTGCTGTAAAAATTCAGGGGTGCACCAAAAATAAATGTACACTGCCCCTGTCTTGTATGCTGTAAAAATTCAGGGGTGCAGTGAAAATAAATGTACACTGGCCCGGTCTTGTATGCTATTAAAATTCAGGGGTGCAGTGAAAATAAATGTACACTGGCCCTGTCTTGTATGCTGTAAAAATTCAGGGGTGCTGTTGTTAAAATAAAAGTACACTGGCCCTGTCCTGTATGCTGTAAAAATACAGGGGCACTGTTGTCAAAATAAAATTACACTGGCCCTGTCTTGTACATTGTAAAATTACAGGGATGTTGTTCAAATACAGGGATGCTGGCCCTGTCCTGTATACTGTCAAAATACAGGGGTGCTGTTGTTAAAATAAAATTACACTGGCCCTGTCCTGTATGCTTAAAAATACAGGGATGCTGTTGTTAAAATAAAAGTACACTGTCCCAAATAAAGGGGTGCTGTTGTTAAAATAAATGTACACTGGCCCTGTCCCTGCTGTAAAAATACAGGGGTGCTGTTGTTAAAATAAAAGTACATTGGCCCAAATACAGGGATGCAGTTGTTAAAATTAAAGTACACTGGCCCTGTCCTGTATGCTGCAAAATGCAGGGGTGCTGTTGTTAAAATAAAAGTACACTGGCCCAAATATAAGGGTGCTGTTATAGTAAAAATTAGTGCTGTGCACCAGACATTTTTCGGGTTTTGTGTTTTGGTTTTGGAATCGGTTCCGCGGCCGTGTTTTGGGTTCAGACGCATTTTGGCAAAACCTCCCTGAAAATTTTTTGTCGGATTCGGGTGTGTTTTGGATTCGGGTGTTTTTTTTACAAAAAAACCTCAAAAACAGCTTAAATCATAGAATTTGGGGGTCATTTTGATCCCATAGTATTATTAACCTCAATAACCATAATTTCCACTCATTTCCAGTCTATTCTGAACACCTCACACCTCACAATATTATTCTTAGTCCTAAAATTTGCACCGAGGTCGTTGGATGACTAAGCTAAGCGACCCAAGTGGCCGACACAAACACCTGGCCCATCTAGCAGTGGCACTGCAGTGTCAGACAGGATGGCTTTTCACAAAATAGTCCCCAAACAGCACATGATGCAAATAAAAAAAGAGGTGTACCAAGGTCGCTGGATGGTTAAGCTAAGTGACCCAAGTGGCCGACACAAACAACTGGCCCATCTAGGAGTGGCACTGCAGTGTCAGACAGGATGGCACTTCAAAAAAATAGTCCCCAAACAGCACATGATGCAAAGAAAAAAAGAGGTGCACCAAGGTCGCTGGATGGTTAAGCTAAGTGACCCAAGTGGCCGACACAAACACCTGGCCCATCTAGGAGTGGCACTGCAGTGTCAGACAGGATGGCCCTTCAAAAAATAGTCCCCAAACAGCAAATGATGCAAAGAAAAAAAGAGGTGCACCAAGGTCACTGGATGGTCAAGCTAAGCGACCCAAGTGGCTGACACAAACACCTGGCCTATCTAGGAGTGGCACTGTAGTGTCAGACAGGATGGCACTTAAAAAAATAGTCCCTGACACAGAGGTAGGTAGAGCAGTGGCCTACTGTACCGTACTGCTATATATTATATACTGGTGGTCAGCAAGATTATGCACTGTCCTCCTACTATATATATACTGCGCAAAACAAATGCACCACAGGTATGGATGGATAGTATACTTCACAACACAGAGGTAGGTAGAGCAGTGGACTACTGTACCCTACTGCTATATATTATATACTGGGGGTCAGCAAAATTATGCACTGTCCTCCTACTATATATGTACTGCGCAAAACTTAAATGCACCACAGGTATGGATGGATAGTATACTTGACGACACAGGGATGATGACGTTCGGGCAAGCTCAGGTCAACCGAGCAACGTGGGAGGATCCGAGTCTGCCTCAGACCCGTGTTAAATGGGTGAAGTTCGGGGGGGTTCGGATTTCCGAGGAACCGAACCCGCTCATCTCTAGTAAAAATACACTAACTCTGTACTATATGCTGTAAAAATGCAGGGGTGCTGTTGTTAAAATAAAAGTACACTTGACCAAATATAGAGGTGCTGTTAAAATAAAATTACACTGGCCCTGTCTTGTATACTGTAAAATTACAGGTGTGTTGTTCAAATACAGGGGTGCTGGCCCTGTCTTGTATGCTGTAAAAATACAGGGGTGTTGTTGTTAAAATAAAAGTACTGGACCTGTCTTGTATGCTGTAAAAATACAGAGGTGCTGTGAAAATAAAGGGGCACTGTTCTGTGTGCTGTAATAATAAAGGGGTGCTGTCCTGTGAAATGGAGAACAAAAATTTGGAGGAAAAAATTGTGAAAGATCAGTAGCCACTTCTAGTTAGTAGAACTAGTGCTGAAGGTGCTGCTGCCACCAGTCATGACATTAACAATGCAGTTCCATCTATGTCGTCTGCTAAGGCCGATGCCCATTGTCATAGAGGGCATGTAAAATCCAAGAGGCAAAAAATTATAATCTGAAAAAAAAAAATATTTATCTGATGAGAAATGTAAAATTGGCAATATGCCATTCACGACATGGCAAGGAAAGGCTAAGGCCATGACCTATGTTCATGACTGGTGGTTCAGCTTTTCATGAGGATGGATGCCCTCCTCCCTCTTGAAAAATTAAAAAAAAATTAAGCTTGTTAAAGTGCAGGAAAAAACAACTGTGCGTTCAGAGATATCATAAATCCCCAAGGAGAGTCCAAGTGTGTCCATGGTTGAGATATCTATGCCTGACCTTCCCAAAACTGTATGGGAAGAGGAGGCTCCTACCACCATTTGCGTGCCCCCTGCAAGTGCTGGGAGGAGCACCACCAGTACAGTTGCTGATTTTAAGATTAAGGATGTCACTGTAGAAGTACACCAGGATGAGGAGGATATGGGTGTAGATGGCGCTGAGAAGGAAGTTGACGATGAGGATTCTGATGGTGATGTGGTTTGTTTCAATAAGGCACCAGTGGAGACAGTTGTTGGCCATGGGATGAAAAGCCCATTGTCATGCCTTGACAAAATACCAAAAAAGCCACCTCTTCGGTGTGAAATTATTTCTCCACAAATCCGGACAACAGGTGTTAAGCCATGTATTGCCTTTGTCAATCGATAATAAGTAGGGGTAAGGACGTTAAAAACCTAGGAACATCCTCCCTTATACGTCACCTGCAGCGCATTCATCATAAGTCATTGTCAAGTTCAGAAACTTTGGGTAATAGTGTAAGCGGTCCACTGACACCTAAATACCTTCTTCCTGTTGTACCCAAGCTCCTGCAATCCACACCACCAACTCTCTCAATGTCAATTTCCTTCTCAGTGAGGAACATAAGTAGTCCTGCAGGCCATGTCACTGGCATGACTGACGAGTCCTCTCCTATCCGGGATTCCTCCGGAGGATCCTTGAGTGGTACGCCTACTGCTGCCGCTGCTGGGAGTTGATCATCATCCCAGAGAGGAAGTTGGAAGACCACTTGTACTACTTCAACTAAGCAATTGACTGTCCAACAGTCCTTTGCGAGGAAGATGAAATATGACAGCAGTCACCCTGTTGCAAAGCAGATTACTGAGGCAATAATAACTATGCTGGTGTTAGACGTGCATCCGGTATCCGCAATTAGTGCAGTGGGATTTAGACAGTTGATGGACGTACTGTGTCCCCGGTACCAAATCCAGTCTAGATTCCACTTCACTAGGCATGCGATTCCCAGACTGTACAAGGACATTAAGAAAAGTGTCCTCAGTGTCCCGAAAAATGCGGTTGTACCCACTGTCCCCTTAATCCCTGATATGTGTACAAGTGTAGCAGGGCAAACTAAGGACTACATGACTGTGACAGCCCACTGGGTAGATGTATTGCCTTAAGCAGCAACAACAGCAGCATCTCACAATCGCCAACTCGTTCCTAGGCAGGCTATGCTGTGTATCTCCATTCCGTAAGAGGCACACCGCTAAAAACCTCTTACGGAAACGGAGGGACATCATTGCACAATGGCTTACCTCACTTGACTCTCCTGGGGATTTGTGATATTGGACAACTCCACCAATATTGTGCGTGCATTACATCAAACCCCAGCACGTCCCATGTTTTGCACATACAATTCATTTGGTGGTGCAGATTTTTTTTTTAAATGACAGGAGCGTTCAGGAGATGCTGTCGGTGGTCAAAAAAATTGCAGGCCACTTTCGACATTCAGTGACTGTGTGCCAAAGACTGGAGCACCAGCAAACACTCCTGAACCTGCCCTGGAAATACCTGAAGCAAGAAGTAGTAACGAGGTGGAATTCAACCCTCTATATGCTTCAGAGGATGGAGGAGCAGCAAAAGGCCATTCAAGCCTATACATCCCCCTATGATATAGGCAAAGGAGGGGGAATGCACCTGACTCAAGCACAGTGGAGAATTATTTCCGTGTTGTGCAAGGTTCTCCTACCCTTCAAATTTGCCACACGTGAAGTCAGTTCAGACACTACCAGATTGAGTCAGGTAATTTCCCTCATCAGGTTTTTGCAGAAGCAGCTGAAGAAATTGAAGGAGGAGCTAAGACAGAGTAATTTCCGCTAAGTATGTGGGACTTGTGGATGGAACCCTTCATTCACTTTGCCAGGATTCAAAGGTGGTCAATCTGTTGAAATCAGAGCACTACATTTTGGCCACCGTGCTCGATCCTAGGTTTAAAGCCTATGTTGTATCTCTCTTTCTGGCGGACACAAGTCTGCAGACGTGCAAAGACCTGCTGGTGAGAAAATTGTCAACTCAATCGGAATGTGACCCATCAACAGTTCCTCCTTCATTTTCTCCTGCAGCTGGGGTTGCGAGGAAAAGGATAACATTTCCTAGCCCACCCACTGGTGGTGATGCAGGGCAGTCAGGAGCAAGTGTTGACATCTGGTCTGGACTGAAGGATCTGCCAACAATTACTGACATGTCTACTGTCACTGCATATGATGCTGTCACCATTAAAGAATAGTGGAGGATTATATCAATGACAGTATCCAAGTAGGCATGTCAGACAGTCTGTATGTATACTTGCTGGAAAAAGAGGCAATTTGGAGGCCCTTGCTTAAACCGTCTTTATTTTACCTAAGTTGCCCCCTGCGCCAGTGTGTACTCCGAAAGAGTGTTTAGTGCAACAGGTAACCTTGTCAACGATCGATGTAGGAGGTTACTCCACAAAATGTGGAGAAGATGATGTTCATCAAAATGAATTATAAGTTCCTCCAGGAAGACCTTTACCAGAAAGTACACAGGGACCTGTGATGGTGGATTCCAGTGGGGACGAATTAATAAACTGTGAGGATGTAAACACTGAAAGGGGTGAGGAATCGGAGGATGAGGACGACATATTGCCTCTGTAGAGCCAGTTTGTGCAAGGAGAGAATAATTTCTTCTTTTTTTGTAGGGGCTCAAACAATTATTTCAGCCACAGTTGTGTGGCAGACCCTGTTGCTAAAATGATTGGTTTGTGAAATTGTGCATGTCCTGTTTATACAACATAAGGGTGGGTGGGAGGACAAATCCATCTTGCACCTCTTTTTTATTCTTTGCATTATGTGCTCTTTGGTGCCTAGTTTTTAAAACTGCCATCCTGTCTGCCAATGCAGTGCCACTCCTAGATGAGCCAGGTGATTGTGCCGCCCACTTGTGTCGCTTAGCTTAGTCATCCAGCTACCTCAGTGCAACCTTTTGGCCTAAACCAATATTGTGAGGTGTTCAGAATAGACTGGAAATGAGTGGAAATGAATGTTATTGAGGTTAATAATACCATGGATCAAAAATACCCCAAAATTCTGTGATTTTAGCTGTTTTTATGTTTAAAAATAAATAAATCCAGATCTAAAACCAAAACCAAAACCTGAAACGGTGCTTTTTGCAAAACCAATCCAAATCCAAAACACGAATGGAGATCCAGATCCAAAACCAAAACAGAAAATACCGAAAAGTGTCCCCCGCACATCTCTAGTACATATCCAATTAGGTGATTTGGGAACAACAAGTAGATGATGACTGTGATTATGCATTTGAAAAAATGCTAAAAATGTGCATGCAGCTTACATCTTAAGTGGAACTATATTAAGTGAATCTACTGTATAATTATGATTAACTTATATAGATAAATGTGAAAGCCCTCACTGACTGACTAACTCCTTCTTAATTCTCTTACTTCCTGATACATTAGGAAGCTGAAATTTAACATAGGTATTCTTCAGCTGGGAAATAGGAAATAGATAACGTATTTAGAATTTTAATAAACCTCCCATAAGGGGATGAAAAGGGGGTTGACATAATGGCGACGCAGCGATCAGGTCTGAATTAGGTCCCTAGACCAAAGAGAGAAAGTTAATAGTGAGGCCTTATAATGAATGAGCAGTTAAATTGAGGATGGGTGGCATTCAGTATACTGGTTGTTGGGATCCCGGTGCACAGTATACCGGTGCCGTTATCCCGACAACCGGCATACGGACACCTTTTCTCCCTCTTGGGGGTCCATGACCCTCCTGGAGGAAGAATAGGTAGCGTGGCGAGCGCAGCGAGCCCGCAAAGGACTCATTTGCGCTCGCCCGGCTGTCGGCAAGCCGGCGGGCGGAATCCAATCGCTGGTATGCTGGCCGCCGGGGACCCAGCTGCTGGCAACTCATACCACACCCTTGAGGACACGTCATAAGAAATTATGCTAGCAAATAATAGAGTGGGGAAAAAAAGAATAAGGGGTAAGGGAGATCACAAATATGAGTAAAAGTTACCTGTGTATCTACACAGTATAGTCCCCCCCCAAACAAAGTGCACTTTATGTAATACAGTACTTCAGACACATGCAGGCCCAATAATCGTGGTAAGCCCCTTACCAGATCTGGTGCAATGATTGAGCACTTTGGTCCACAGACACATACACACACCAGACGTTTTAGGAGAATCTGCTGCCACTGGGCATGTGCAGCAGATCTGTTCTGTCCTTTATACTTCATGTAGTGGCCACTGGACAGGCTGTGCGCAAGGTTTTTTTTGGGCAACTGGGAATCCCCCTGTGTTTGCTTATCAAACACCAAGGGGTATATTTACTAATATTCGTGTTTTAGCCGTTTTTAAGGGTGTTTGAACTCAAATGGTATCGGGTGCATTTTACTGCAACTTTTTGAATCCTGATACGGTCATTTACTAAGCTGCCGAGATTTCCTCATTCGTCTTTTCCGATGTCGATGTGATTCGTAATGTCAGGCAGTGTTTTACGGGAGTGATGAGTAAAACACTGCCTGACAAAACACAAGGAATCCCGGCCCGATCTGTGAGATCCGTGCAGGGCTTCATTGTGTACCTTAAAAAAAGAGTTTAAAGAGTTAAAAAACAGAAAAAAATTGCGTGGGGTCCCCCCTCCTAAGCAAAACCAGCCTCAGGCTATTTGAGCCGGTCCTGGTTGAAAAAATATGGAGGGGAAATTGACAGGGTTTCCCCCATATTTGAACAACCAGCACCGGGCTCTGCGCCTGGTCCTGGTGCAAAAAATACGGGAAACAAAAAGCGTAGGGGTCCCCCGTATTTTTTGAACCAGCACCGGGCTCCACTAGTCAGAGAGATAATGCCACTGCCGGGGGACACTTTTATATAGGTCCCTGCGGCCCTGGCATTAAATCACTAACTAGTCACCCCTGGCTGGGGTACCCTGGAGGAGTGGTGACCCCTTAAATCAAGGGGTCCCCCCCCCTCCAGCCACCCAAGGGCCAGGGGTGAAGCCCGAGGCTGTCCCCCCATCCAAGGGCTGCGGATTGGGGGCTGATAGCCAAGTGAAAAAGAAGAATATTGTTTTTTGTAGCAGTACTACAAGTCCAGGCAAGTCTCCCCCGGAAGATGGTACTTGGAGAACCACAAGTACCAGCATGCGGTGGAAAAACGGGCCCGCTGGTACCTGTAGTACTACTACAAAAAAAATACCCAAATAAAAACAGAACTCACACACCTTGAAAGTAAAACTTTATTACATACATGCACACCTACATTCACACATACTTACCTATGTTCACACGAGGGTCGGTCCACTTCTCCAAGTAGAATCCACGGGGTACCTGAAAATAAAATTATACTCACACAATCCTGTGTAGATCGGTCCTCTTCTGAGTAATCCACGTACTTGGCAAAAAACAAACCGATAAACCCGAACCACGCACTGAAAGGGGTCCCATGTTTACACATGGGACCCCTTTCCCCGACTGCCGAGACCCCCCGTGACTCCTGTCACAGAGGGTCCCTTCAGCCAATCAGGGAGCGCCATGTCGTGGCACTCTCCTGATTGCCTGTGCGCTCCTGAGCTGTCAGTCACGCTGCGCACGGCAGAGATACAATGTAGCGCATAGGCGCTCCATTGTATCCAATGGTGTGAACTTTGCAGTCAGTGGTGATTTTACTCGCGGTTAACCGCTGACCGCAAAGATCCCACCATTGGATACAATGTAGCGCCAATGCGCTACATTGTATCTCTGCCGTGCGCAGCCTGAGTGACAGCTCAGGAGCGCACAGCCAATCAGGAGAGTGCCAAGACATGGCGCTCCCTGATTGGCTGAAGGGACCCTCTTTGACAGGAGTCACGGGGGGTCCCGGCAGTCGGGGAAAGGGGTCCCATGTGTAACGGGACCCCTTTCAGTACGTGGTTCGGGTTTCCGGTTTGTTTTTTTGCAAAGTACGTGGATTACAAAGAGGACACTTGCTACACTGGATTATGTGAGTATAATTTTTTTCACAGGTACCCCGTGGATTCTACATGGAGAAGTGGACTGAGCCTCGTGTGAACATAGGTAAGTATGTGTGTATGTAGGTGTGCATGTATGTAATAAAGTTTTACTGTCACGGTGTGTGTGTTCTGTTTTTTGTTGGGTATTTTTTTTGTAGTAGTACTACAGGTACCAGCGGGCCTGTTTTTCTACTGCATGCTGGTACTTGTGGTTCTCCAAGTACCAGCTTGCAGGGGAGGCTTGCTGGGACTTGTAGTACTGCTACAAAAAATAATATTCTTCTTTTTTCACTTGGCTATCAGCCCCCCATCTGCCGCCCTTAGATGGGGGGGACAGCCTCAGGCTTCACCCCTGGCCCTTGGGTGGCTGGAGGGGGGGACCCCTTGATTTAAGGGGTCCCCACTCCTCCAGGGTACCCCGGCCAGTGGTGACTAGTTAGTGATGTAATGCCAGGGCCGCAGGGACCTATATAAAAGTGTCCCCCGGCTGTGGCATTATCTCTCTGACTAGTGAAGCCCGGTGCTGGTTCAAAAAATACGGGGGACCCCTACACTTTTTGTCCCCCGTATTTTTTGCACCAGAACCAGGCGCAGAGCTTGGTGCTGGTTGTTCAAATATGGGGGAACCCCTGTCAATTTCCCCCCCATATTTTTTCAACCAGGACCTGCTCAAAGAGCCTGAGGCTGGTTATGCTTAGGAGGGGGGACCCCACGCAATTTTTTTTCCAGTTTTTACAGTAAACAGACCCTTTCCCATAGATAACCATGCACAGATCTCACTGATCCATGCATGATTATCCAAACTCGCATGGAAAAAACAGGTCTATTTTTTTGCTGTTTTTTTTAACGAATCGCTAAAAAATACACCCGCACTTGAGCAATCAGAGACTAACACCCAAATACGAATGAATAGTGAATACCCATGTTGCATGAAATAACAGCCGCGTTTGAACGATGGTCTATTCATTCGTATTTCTGAACTTTGTCATTCAAACCATTACGAATAGTCCAAACACTGCCGAGATTTGTGCTTAGTGAATTCCCGTGTTGGGACTTAGAAAAAAAACACAAATCGGACAAACTCGATTTTTTAGTAAATATTGGCCCAAGCATGAGACATACTGTATAGACTTTTATTATCTGTAAAGTAGAGTCTGACTGGGACATGATGGGCCCACAAGAGGAATGCAGTGATATGGGCCCATATTTAGGGGTGTGGCCAGCCTCCAGAGAGGCTTGGGTAACCATTAGAGAGTACATGGTCTGGGTCTTTTAAGAAATATATACCATATATGTACCAGAACAGCAAAGCTCTTTAGAAAATACATCACAGTTCTGTGCAGTATAATGTAACATATGTATAATTTAGAGATGACTGGGTTTGGATTTACTCAGATCTTTATGCCAGAATTATCGCCATTTCTTATTTTCTGGATTTTTCTTATTGGCTAACCAAAACACGTGACGTCCGATAGCCAAATAAGGAGATTCAGGTAAATCCGAGTAAATCTGAATAAAACCGAACCCGCACATCTCTAGATAATTCAAGTGCACAGTCTGGAACCTGATCCCTACAGTTGGTGGTACCCACCGGAGTTTTTTGCTGTATCCCTCTGGGCCAGTCCAAGACTGCTGTACTGATATACAGTATATAAAAAATCAGTTTCCATTATAATGTTGTTGTAGATCAACAATAGCTTAAATTCATTTTCCATTATAATGTTGTTGTAGATTAACAATAGTTTTAGCTTAGGGTATACCATTTTTTGTTGGCTTCCACTGGAACATGGGTAAAGAACTTATTGTGTCCCTACAAATAGTCTATCAATCATGAGCTTCAAGCAGTAATGAAAGGGTACCACATCCGCAGGGAGATAAAAAATGTATGCTTCTGTTATTATCTATCATCTGTACTAAATAAACTATATTTTCAGGGGGAGGAAAATACACGCACACAGGAGGGGTGTCCAAGTGCCTAGAAACCCCCCTGGCCGCCAATCCATCAGCGCAGCTGACCAATGTATTTTTTTTAACTGTAGGAGCTCAAACAGGCTGTAAATGAGACATAAGCAAATCCTGTCCCTCACTACACAACTGAACATAAGGATGACATACTGTATAAACACAATTTACTTAATTTGAGGTTGGTAGGTATGTCTAAGAGGTTGGCAGAGGTATCACAGGTGTTAGGTGGCTATGTGACAGACCTTTCCCTTGAAATGTTCTTCCCCGTACCTTGTTTGTAGTATCTTGCTCAGACAGGTAGGATAGATTGATATGAAACAGGATTGAGTCAGCAATTCCAACAGGATATCTTTTTTTATTGAGCCACAATGAACTCTGGATTAAAGAGATTGATTATTTGTTGGAAAAAATAAAATAATCACAAGAATGACATGGCATCAAAGAATCTTGGTAAATCACAGTTGAGTTTAGCTAATAGCATGCAGAAAACAATTGATAACACAATAGGACAATCAATCTAATCAGATAAAAATATTCTTATTCCATTATGACACAATAACAGTTTCTAAATTCCTAACTTTCCCTAACAAGGATGTTGCAATCTTCATAGGTAAATAATGTTGGAGCTCTTATTAAATCTTGAGGTGCCACAGTTTTGCAATGGGGAAGTGAACACAAGAAATCTTCGGTTAACAAGAATGCCACTTTGACTCAGTCTGTTCAAAAGAGGATGAAGCTAGCGACGGTATTGTAGTTTCTCTCAACAAATACAGCTTACTTAGTAATAAAGATTCCTAGGGCAAATAAATTCAATTCTTTCCAGATAAAGTAAATCAATTTCACTGGCATCAATGACTCTTTCTCTTTCACTATCACTAAATGTATCTCTCAACAGTTCTTAGGCAGGGGTGCTTGTCTTAACTGTACCTCAACAGGGGCTGGTTGGTAAGATGTTGCATTGTAGGGCTGTATTACACTGCTTGTTCCATTAACAATGTGTAACAAATGGACACTTGGGCTTAGCACTTTGGGGGTGATTCAGACCTGATTGCACGCTAGCATTTTTCTGCAGCGCTGCGAGCAGATAGTCACCACCTAACGGGGAGTATATTTTAGCTGTGCAAGTGTGCGAACGCATGTGCAGCCGAGAGGTTCAAAAAGATCTTTTGCAGTTTCTGAGTAGCCCAGGACTTACTCAGCCGCTGCGATCACTTCAGCCTGTCCGGGACCAGAATTGACGTCAGACACCCGCCCTGAAAACACTTGGACATGCCTGCGTTTTTCAAACCACTTCCAGAAGACGGTCAGTTGCCACCCACAAACGCCCTCTTCCTGTCAATCTCCTTGCGATCGGCTGTGCGAATGGATTCTTCGTAAAATCCATCGCACAGCAACGATCCACTTTGTACCTGAATGACGCGCCTGCGCATTGAGGTGCATATGCATGCACAGTTCTGACCTGATCACAGTGTAGCGAAAAATGCTAGCATGCGATCAGATCTGAATTACCCCCTTTGTTCTCCTATTGCTCGTAACAATAACAGTCTCTGTGTAGTCACTCAGAACTTCTATGATAGAGGTACTGTACTCACTAGCTGGACCTGTCTCAACGGTTCCTTACTGCACAAGATGGCCGCGGCATCCGCACCTTTCAGTGGGCCTGATGGTGTCTTGTCTCCTGTTGTGACACACTTGCTCACCTGGCTCTCTGCTTCCCAGTAGCAACCCCCTGTTTCTGCTCGGCAGCGCTGCTCTCACCACCAAGCGTGACCATGCGGTTTTCATCCGTTACTTAGCTCCCCGCTCCTCACTCAGTGTGTCCAGCACCTCCAATCACTTCTCACGACTCCTCCTTCTTCTTCCCACAAGGCTTCTCTACTCCCAGACTGCCTTGTCCAATCTGCACTCACCATCTGAAACATGTGATCAGCCCAGGGTACGTTTTTAACCCCTGCAGTACCTTCACTTCACCTTCTCCGCTGCAATCACAGTAGGTTAGCCTTAAAGGGGCACACACATACGTTCCGGAGTGCCATATACACATAACTTACATTACATATCACTTCCGCTGCATTTAAATTTCTTTACATATCACTTACAGTGCACTGCATGGATTACACTACATATTTCTTACAATACAATGCTTGTCACTTACACTTCATGTCAGATGCATTTCATCTCACATTCACTGTACATTGCATATCGCTTACTGTATACTGTATAAAACTTGCACTGTAAATCGCTTTTACCACTTTTACACCGCAAAGCTAGCTCGCACCCGGATTTTGTACACAGTTCTATCTCGGGTGTGATCCGGCTGAGATCCCTTTCAGACTAGCAGCTACACTGGCCTATGGCTGGGTCGGGTTCCATAACAGCAGCGAATTCATTGCCTGGGTGACATCAGTGTAGACAGTACCGGGCCACCAGTGCTATAGCAATCACACCGGCAGGCAGCAGCCATGTGCAGACAGGGACAGTGGCATTTCAACCATCCGTGAGCCAATCGGAACTGGTAATTGGCCACTGGTCCACGAGCACTGATTGGCTCGTAGGCTGTGACTGGTTTCACATTTGAAATGCCGCCAGCCCTCTGCCTGTGTCTCCATGGCTGCCACCCAGGCCCCCTGTCTGCTTGGGCCGGGACAAAAGTACCATCTATCTCCCCTTGATGGCAGCCCTGCTCAGAAAATAGTGGGTTTACTTGCTTCTTAAAATTATTTTAAATTATGTGTGTTTTAGAGCATTTGTTTTTTATTTGTATGTGCAGTGCTGTTTATATTGGGTAACAATTTGCATACAAATAGACTTTCCTACTTGGCTAATTTGTATCTGATTCACCTTTTTTATTCCATTGCTATTCCTAATAGGTCTTACTCAGTCTGGAAAGTACAGTCAGCACACATTGCTTTCACAGTCTGTTGCTATGGATATGTGTGTGCCTAGTTATTTTAGAAACAAGTTAACTGTTGGAATGACTATGGGTCGAAGAAAAGCAAACGGCCTTTGTGCACAAGTATACATGAAGAAACGTGCAAGGCTTATCATTAAGTAGGAAGCTGTTTTTATTTTATTTTGTTCTTTAAATTCCGAGAGTTCATAATATGACTAAAACAGAATTTCTGCTATTACTGGCATCTCCACAACATATAGTGGAAGATGATTAGGTGGCAGCATAGACAGACTGAAACCAGTTCTGGGCATTTACTTCTTATGGCACTGCAGGGGTTTATTTCCCTGTCTCTTCAAGCACATTCCCATCACCTTCTCTCACCCATGTCTCATCCTCCCCCATGTCTCTATCTCTCCCTCCCCTGTGTCTCTCTTTCCCCCCATGTCTGTGTTTCTCCCTCTGCATTTCTCTATCCTTCCCCAATGTCTCTTTCTTCCTATTTCATATACTTTATCTCATTCTCCATTTCAATGTCTATCTACCTCATATCTCCCTCTCTCTCCCGTTTCTGTTTCTCCATCCCTCATGTCTCTATCTCTCTTCCTATGAAAGTCTCTCTGTATGTCCCATGTCTTTCTCACTCTTTCCCTCTCTCTCCCTTATGTCTCTCTCGCTCTCCCTCCCCATGCCACGTTATACCTCCTCCATCTCTCTCTCTCTCGCTCTCTCTTTTCTTTCTCTCACCTGCTATCAGAAATCTGTTCTAAATTTTGCTTTTGTCTCACGGTCTGGCTCAGTGCTTCCCAAACTAGGTCCTCAAGGACCCACAACAGTTCATGTTTTCCAGGTCTCATTACAGAATCACAAGTGAAATAAATAGCTCCACCTGTGGATCTTTTAAAATGTGTTAGTAAGTAATGAATACACCTGTGCACATTTGGGTGATCTGGAAAACGTGAACTGTTGGGGGTCCTTGAAGACCGAGTTTGGAAACTACTGGTCTGGATGATACTAAGTCATCTAGTACTTACAGTAATACATTTCATATTATTTAACAGTTCTGTGCATAAGGAAATTACTGTAAATTCTCTTATACTGAATGGTGTTTAGAACTGCTATCAGACCATTACTTACAGATTACTTACAGTACATATCTGGCTATTTGAGCAGTTATCCCTCATTTTGGGAATGGCAGTATGCAGTAAATACTCATGCAGTCCACTGTGTGTCAGCTCTTTATGCAAGAATCTAACAACAGAGAGGAGTGTACCTCAGTGAAATCTCCACTAGCCAAACTTTTCATCCCTTTAAGGATTCTCTCTCTTCTCACTCCCTCCTGGCCCCACATTTCACAGTACTGCCAAATTCTAACATTGGGCTTCACAGTAATGCACAGTGAGATGATCAGGTGTCACAGGCGCATGTTGCCAGTGTCGGACTGGGGCATGCAGGGCCCACCGGGGGAAGGCAGTGGTAGGGGCCCATGTTAGGGGTGTGGCCAGACTGCAGAGGGGGGGTGTCCTGCCACCTCACTGGTTTGACTAACCATTAGAGAGTGCAATGTCTGGGCCCCTTCATAAATATATACAGTGAATTCAGTTGCTGCATGCATGATAATGTACCAGATTAATAACAGATTAATAACAGCAATGCACTGTAGAAAATACACCATAGTCCAGTATAAGGTAACATATGTATAATGTATAATTCAAGTGCACAGTCTGGAACCTAATCCTTAGAGCAGGAGGTGGGCTCCCAGGCAGTGGGGCCCACCAGTGGTTTCCCCTGTACCCCTGTGGGCCAGTCCAAGCCTGCATGTTGCAGTCAGTGCATCAGGAAGAATAGAAACCTTTTTACTGAGGGGGAGAAGATTATAACATGGTAGGTGGTCGGGTTGGCAAGTGGATTATGTGTAGGATTAGCTGTGCACCAGCATGTGTTTTGGCTTGGAGAGCCATGGGCTGTTGTGGGATCATGCACATGATAGGTAGACACACTTATCTCCCTTCTTTTCACTCATGCATGCATTACTAGTGGGCTTACATTTTTCTGGTGTTAATTGTGCTTGCGCTATACAGACACCATAAATGATTACATAATAGATGTTTTTAATATGGGAAATGTAATACAAATGAGTCACACCTCTAGAAATATTCATTGCTATTTTAAGTGCAAACAAACTTAGGGGGACATTTACTAAGCAGTGATAAGAGCATACTTGCCTACCTGACCCTCTCCATGAGGGAGAAAATGCTCTGTTCCTGGACTTTCCTGGTAATGTATGATTGCCATCACCTGTGGTGAAACACCTTTCTTATCAATTAACTAGCTCACCACAGGTGATGGCAATCATACATTACCAGGAAAGTCCAGGAACAGAGCATTTTCTCCCTCATGGAGAGGGTCAGGTAGGCAAGTATGGATTAGAGTGGAGAAGAGAGCAAGTGGAGAAGTTGCCCCATCAACCAATCAGCAGCTCTGTATAATTTTATAGTATGCAAATTATAGATGTTACTTCAATGTTGATTGGTTGCCATGGGCACTTCGCCACTGGCTCATTTCTCCGCTTTTATCACTCCTTAGTAAATGTCCCCCTTAAATAGGAAATGAAAGATCATGTTGAAAGCAATTAGATATGATTTGGTGCACTTTTGGAACACAGTCATTTTCTACAAGTTTAAATATTTAATATAAAAAAAACAAGCAATTTGAAATTTTTTGACCTCATAAGTAAATTGCAATCGAAAGTTCTTGCACCCACAGTCCAAGAGGTAATTTGTGCTCGTCACATTCCAACATCAATATCAATGATTTGGTTTATGCAATACCCACACAAAATATACAGTACCTTTATTTTTAATTAAAAGACTTTGTATTTTCAGAAAACACCTTTAGTCTTTTTACTCATTCTAACACATTTTTATTCCAATAGCTACAAAAGTGTATTCTACTGAAACTTCAAGAAAGGGAGCCAAAGCAAATGCAATTTTGTTTGTCTTATACCCACTCCACCGCCGCCACATTAAAAACAGGGATATCCAAAAATAAAGGGGAGTGACTTTGTGGGGAAGGGATGTGGCTACAGAATAGTATCAATTCACATTACACCACAAAGTAGTGTCCATTATTCACATTACACCACAAAGTAGTGTCCATTATTCACATTACACCACAAAGTAGTGTCCATTATTCACATTACACCACAAAGTAGTGTCCATTATTCACATTACACCACAAAGTAGTGTCCATTATTCACATTACACCACAAAGTAGTGTCCATTATTCACATTACACCACAAAGTAGTGTCCATTCACATTACACCACACAGTAGTGTCTGTGTTATAATCATCCAGAGAATCATTTTCAAATAAAGTTGCTCTGGCTGGGCTTAATATAGCAGAGAGATGATATATAATAAATAGACCCCTCTTTATTTTCCCACTTCACTCTTTCAATTCCTTCCTAAGTACTTTGTTGTTCTTTAGATATCTCTTAACTTTATAATCCACAGTACAAACATGACAGTGACAGGGTAGTGGGGACAGGACAAAGGTGAAAGACACAGAATAAAGGTGACAAGGTCAGGGCAAGGACAGAGGCGCAAGGGACAGAATAACGACAAAGGTGGCAGGGACAAGGCCAGGATAGACGGGCTAGGATAGAGATGACAGGACCAGGAGGGACAGGGCTAGGACAAGGATGATAGGGCCAGGACATGAGTGACACGGCCAGTACTGAGATGACAGGGACAGTACTGTGGGGCTGGGACAGAGGTGACAGGACTAAAGCAGAGGGGATGGGAAAAGAACAGGGGTGACACAATACAATACAATACTTTATTTGTCATTAACAAGACAACAATGAAATGTCAATTAAATTAACATATGAGCACCCTGTACAGTGGAACAAGTGATAAACATATTTCATTCAAGATTAACCCTGTTCTTTTTGACCATTTAGCAAACTAGAGTATTAATTAAGGGTACGCTTAGTGTGCGCACATACGCTCTTAAAACGTTTATGGGGCGGCAGTCTTTCAAAGACCAAGTAGTTTGGATGACTACGTTTAGCTAATATACATTTGGCTCTTTTTAACACTATATTTACATAAAGATCTGCATACAAGGCAGGGACTCCTCGATAATCCTACTAGCAGTCCTGACCACACATTCTAGGGCAATCTGCTCAGCTACAGTACAGTTCCCAAACCATACTATGATCCCATAAGTCCAAACTCTCTCTACTATACTTCGATAAAACCTAACTAACGTGTTCGTACTCAGGCAGACAGCCTTAAGTCTCCTTAAAAAGAAAAGGCGCTGCTGTGCCTTCTTGATCAAAAAGGTGCAATTTAAGGACCATGTTAGGTCACTAGCAATTTACATGCCCAAAAATGTAAATGAATCCACCTCCTCAATAGGCATACCATCTAGGAGTACAGGAAGCAATGGTCTTCTACTGCCTCACCTAATATCAATTACCAACTCCTTTGTTTTGGTCGTATTTAGAAGCAAACAATTTTTTTTTACTCCATTCTAATTATTTAAAAACCTCATGCCTATAAGCTTCCTCATCATTATTACTTTACCTTAACAAATTCAGAAGCTGAAAAATAGTCATGCATAAATAAGGAATATAATCATGGGCTCAGGATGCACCCCTGTGGTACACCAGTTTTTACCTGAACCTCACTAGACACAAATTTACCTAACTTAACCACTTGAGGCCTGTCAGTCAAAAATGTAAGATCTAATTGCACATAAACCCATTTAAGCCTAAATTAAAAGGCTTAAAAAACAAAGGTACTGGTATTATAGTATTAAACGCGGAACTAAAATTCACAAATCCACATTGTACCAGTGCATGTGCGGGAGCTCAGAGACGCTGCATCAAGGCACGGCGCCATCTTCCTCCCACGACCAGGACAGAACAGAGGGGACTGTATAGATGGGCAATAGGACCAGGATAGAGAGGGCAAGGACATATCTGATGAATCAGAATCTTCTGCAAATTATAAAAGAACCGTTTAGTTTTGATAACGCCAAAGGAACCATATATATGTGCAAAAATATATATAGGGAGTGCTAATTAGTCATGTATTGAAAAGCATTTAATAGTAACAATTAAAAAGTAGCACATAACATTACTAAATATCAATAATAAAAACAAAATTGGTTACAAAATGGATATTACCCAAAGTATACAGGGTCCCAATTAAATAAACCCACCACTGGAGAGGAGATAACAGTCCACAGTTTACAGAGTTTAAATGGGCTAATGAGAGCCCTCATGCTGTGCTTCCACCTTTATATCACTCACCACTCCGTTGATGTGTCTTTGGAAAATGGGAGTAGAAGCGTTACTCTCTTATAGCGCTGTGGGTGCAGTGATGAGCCCTGGCGCGGGGAGAGGAGAGCGTGGCAGTAGTAGCACCCCATTTCAGATACAGCAGACAGAGGGAGCATCCAATTTTCAGATACACCAGACAGAGAGAGCACCCCTCTTTCAGATACAGCAGAGAGAGAGAGAGCACCCCTTTCAAATACAGCAGAGAGAGAGAGCACCCCTCTTTCAGATACAGCAGACAGAGAGAGCACCCCTTTCATATACAGCAGAGAGAGCACCCCTTTTTCAAATACAGCAGACAGAGATTGAACACATTTCAGATACAGCAGACAGAGAGAGCACCCCTTTCAGATACAGCAGACAGAGCACCCGCCCCACGCCACGCTAGACAACACAGTACTGGAGGCGGACACATCCGTCCAGTACACTCTCCACAGCAGCAGTGAAGATGGCGCCAATGCACAGGGACTTACTGTATATAGAATCCAAAACCCAGGAGAATCCAACAGCGGGAAGATGACTTTCGGCCTCACTTTGGGATCCGAGTAAGGTGTGAAGTCCCGAGCCAGACTCAGATCCTGCCTCGTATCGCAATGTTTGGGTGGGTTTGGTTCACCGAGAACCGAACCCGCTCATCCCTAATAGTTATAAGCTTAGAATTAAATAATAACTGGAACCTAATGTAACTAAGGATATTAATACCCATTACAAGTGTTTTGTTAAATCGAGTCATATTTTTATTTGCATTTATGCCTTGATGTGCAAAAATATAATTCACCACAACCAACGTGTACTGAAATATAAGGGCTTTACTGATAAAAAAGTCATCAACTTTCATTGCATACGCATATTTATGCATTATGATATTTGATGTGTAAGCATAATTGTTTGTTTTAAAGTCATTAAGCAGCATATTTTGATAATCTCTTCTTTCAAACCTATTTTTTTATATATATCAAATAAAAGTTGCATTTTATTGAAATTAGAGGTCAAGAGTGCCCCAGGCTAGAGTCTTCTTTATTTCTCCCAGGAGTAGTAGTCCAGCAGTATCCAGTTTCGATATTGACACTATGTTGACATTCAGAATGTTGATATGTCCGTTTAGCATATCGACATGTTCATAATGTTGACTTGCAACATGTCAACATTCAACTTGTCAGCATTAACAAAATGTCAACATTATGTATATCTACGTTATGAAGATACAGATGCGTCATCTTTTGCTACAGTACTTAGACACATATTGAGTATTTTTAATTGTGTACTAAGAGGTTCATTCAAACACTGCTCGCAGTGCAGTTTGCCGATATTGCGGTGGTTGCGCGGCCACTCACATTGGGGTCGCATCCCCGCTGACGGTAATTTACCACTGCTAATAGATTTGCCGGGGGCTATATTATTAGCCCTGATGCTGGCGTGCTGATCCCAGATGCCAATACTTATCGGGGATTATTTTATGTTTGCCTCAGACATGCAAAGCATAATTTATGATAAGCAGTTCTTTAGAGCTGCGATAACACATGGGTCCAGGAAAGAATTTGGAAAAAATAATGGGGCTTCTAGGTTATGGCACTAAGACACATTTAAAAAAAAAAATTGTATGATGCTATTAGCATTAGGGTTAGGAATAGGCTGTGGTTAGGGCATAGTTGCTGACTTACTGGGTGTTCCATCCAGGGCATCAATAATGTATAAAGTTGGTAACTATGCCAAGATTGCATCATCATGGCCCAGCCCCTCGCTATATACGCTATGATTGCATCATCATGGCTCAGCCCCTCGCTATATACGCTATGATTGCATCATCATGATCTAGCTCCTTGCTATACAATGCAGACATGACTGGCATTGTAAATTGGGGAAGATGACTATGATCAGGAAGTGGGGGCCTCGGGTGGATAGTGGCTAGCTACATAAGATTTGAATGCTCTTCCAGGTGGCTGGGAGCACTACCTAAGACTTGGGAGCCTCTTACCCAGTAGCGTATCTATAATGGGTGCAGTGTGTGCAGTGCACACGGGCCCCTGGGTCCAGAGGGGGCCCACACTGCACCCATTTCTTCTATATACTTACCTTTCTGGTGTCCAGGTGTGGGTCCCCTCCTCTCCCGAGTCCCATAGCCGGCAGCCGCAGCAGCACTGTTAGCACTCTGTCTGAGCACCAGAGACTCTGGCACTGTGCCAGAGTCTACAGCGCATGCGCAGATCTCCGAAAAAATGGTGCGGCGGCCATTTTTTCAGAGATCTGCGCATGTGCTGTAGACTCTGGCACCATGTCACAGTCTCTAGTGCTCAGACAGAGCACTAATAGCGCTGCTGCTGGCTACGGGATGGGAGAGGATGGGGCCCACACCCGGAGACTGCACACGGGTCCCCTCCTCTCTAGATACGCCCCTGCTTCTGCCGTTAGGTTTAAATAGTACTGTTGATATTCTTACTGTTGAAATGCACAATGTCAACATGTTGAACATATCCACATTATGGGCTAGATGCATTATCACTTGGAGAGTAATAAAATGGAGAAAGAAAAAGTACTAGCCAATTATCTCTTCACTGCTACAGTATGTCACTGACCCTGTTTGAAAAATGAAGCTGATTGGCTGGTACTTTATCACTTTACATTTTATCACTCTTCAGGCGATGATGCATCTAGCCCTGTGTCAGTGTTAAAATTGTTAATGTCAATGTGTCAAATGTCGACATGGAGACCCTGTGTGCATTCAGACCATGTTGACATTCTTATATCCATATTCTGAATGTCGAACGATAATTACCAGTATTTGCCAATTTAGTATAAAGCTATTTAAGATTTCTCTGCCTATCGTCTCAGTATTCTTTTAGCGTTATTGTGAAGTGTGTTGATAAATGAGTTCAGACACAGGATACCAGATATTGGGGATGATTCAGATCTGATCGCTGGGCTGCTAACTTTGCTGTCTTTCGTTCAGATAGTCGCCGTTCCCCAGGAGAGTGTAAATCCGCCGTGCAAGTGTGTGATCCCATGTGTACGCGGAGCTGCAAAAAAGCACCATGTGCAGTTTCTGTGCAGCCCAGGACTTACTCCTCCAGTGCGATGAGAACAGGCTGATCGGGGCCGTCAGACACCCTCCCTGAAAACGCTTGGACACACCTGCGTTTTTCTGGACACTCCCAGCAAACGGTCAGTTACCACCCAAAAACGTCCTCTTCCTGTCAATCACCTTGCGAACGCCTGAGCGATCGGATTTTTCACACCATTCTGTTGGTGACCGGCGATGTCCATTGTTGTTGTCTGACGTGCATGCACATTGCGGTGCATGCGCAGTTATGACCTGATCGCCCGCTGTGCGAAAACACACAGCAGCAATCAGGTCGAAATCACCCCCATTGTTTGCTATTAGAATGCTGCATTTAAAGGCTTTCTAAACTGTGAGACATGGCAAGATGTGAATACATCCATCAGTATGGGGCAGCAGTCAGCCAATGGAGTTAGCACATTTCACAAAACCACTTAAACTAAATAAGCTCTATCTGACATCTTCCACAAGTACTCCTTTATATTAAATGGTGTGACTTTGAGAACAAAAATATTAATAAAAACCCACAGCATTAAAGTTGCTTGACCAGCATCACCCGTAGGGGTATATTTACTAAAGTGCGGATGTTTAAAAGTGGAGTTGCCCATAGCAGATTCTAGCTATGATCTTCTAGAAGGTGCTAGATAAATGATAAGTAGAATCTGATTGGTTGCTATATGCATCATCTCCAATTCTAAAAACCCACACTTTAGTAAAACTACTTTTCCAGCAAAAACCCAGGTACAACCCTGGTTTCCGGACACGGTTCCATCCCAGGTTAGACCCGGATCAGACCCCTTTTACACTGCACCTTGGACCCAGGCTATTCCCAGGTCAGCCCCTTTTACACCAGCCCCATTCTAGCCACATAACACCCATCCTCTACTCCCTTCACTGGCTGCCTCTAAGATGGCAAATCATCTTCAAGATTGGCTTACTGAGTTTCAAAGAACTACATGACCAGGGCCCAAGGTACCTGAAGCAGCTTCTGATTCCATACTGCCCGACTCGATTACTGCGATCTGTAGATGAAGGACTTTTAGCAGTACCTAGAATCTCCCGTAATTCATCTGGGGGTCGAGCTTTTGGTCATGCGGCCCGCGACTCTATGGAACTCACTTCCCCGCACAGTGCAAGAGGCACCAACTATAGAATCCTTCAAAAATAGACTCAAGACTTTCCTCTTTACTCAAGCATTTCCAAAATGTCCCTTTAGTATCTACATGCTTTTGTATTTTATGAAAAGCCATTCTGTACTTCATTGTTTCTGTACTATATTATGCTATGTATCTGTTAAGCGCCTTGAGTCCTATTGGAGAAAGAGCGCTATATAAATAAAAATATTATTATTATTATTATTATTATTATATTATTACACTGGACCTGTGTCTACCTTGAATGTCACTCACAGATTCTCCCTTGAGGCAGACCTCTACAAACACATCCAATCAGCAGCTTTTAAGCATAACCCGGGTTGGATAACCAGGGTTGCTCCGTTTACACTGCACCCTTACCTGGGTCTGACCCTGGTAGGTACTGGGGTTGAATTCCTGGGTCACTCTACCCAGGTTATTCTTCAAGGACCCTTACACTGAGCCATGACCCAGGTAGACCCAGCAATAACTCAGATTACTGCAGCAGTGGAAAGGGGGTATGAATATACCCCATAGACTTCTGCTTATCCTTGCTTATTACATGGCACTGCAGGATTTAAAATGGGTATGCAATAACCTGTTATACAGTACCACTTTTCCACCAAAGACCCAAGTCCAACAGGGGTATCTGGATACGGTTCCAACCCAGGTCAGTCCGACCCGGGTCAGACTCCGTTTACATTCACCTTGGACCCAGGTTATTCCCGGGTCGGCCCCGTTTACATTGAACACGTGTCTGCCATGCACGTGACTTACAGACACTCCCTTGAGGTGGACCTCTGCGTACACAGCGAATCAGTAGCTTTTAAGCATAGGTTGGGCCAGATAACCCGGGTCGCGCCGTTTACACTGCACCCTTACCCGGGTCCGCCCATGGCAGCTCGACCAGGGTCGGACCCAGGTAAGTGTTGAATTCCTGGGTAAGAGTTGGATTACTCGACACTTGGTTATTTTTCAAGGACTCACTGAGCCACAACCCGGGTAGACCCTGCAATAACCCAGGTTATTGCAGCAGTGGAAAAGGGGTATTAGTAAGATGACACCTGTGAGGATACCGGGTATTGGCACCGTAGTTTGCTAAGTATGCCCGGATCCTTGGGTTCGGCAATCACACAGGTAGGGATGAGAAAAATATAAAACCAAACATGTTATTGTGCAGAGAACATAAATAGTGCAATATAGTAATGTACATAACCATTATAAATTGTAACCAATTGAATAACAAGTCAGGTAGTTACCAATCCATATAACAGCCCCTGCACAGTCCAACAACATCAGTGGCAGTAACTGTAAATATGACCAGTCTCACCCAGGGTATTGTTCTGATGGCACTGTATAGAGCTGCTTAAAATCCTCTTGCTTGCTGTCTCCTTCTGATATTATTTACTGGGTCCAATTCCTGGGGTACAGCAGCTTTACACACTCCTTTGGCTTCTCAAGTCCTTCCCAAACAGGTTATCACCAGATTTCTCTAGAACTGGGAGAGATCAACCTCTCACCTCCAGTCCCACACAAATACTCCCTTACTCTGTGTTTTCCCCTCCTCCTCCCCAAGTTGCTTTGGATATTTGTAGCATGCCTATTGGTAGGGAGTGATGTTACTGATGACATCAGACAGGCGGGTCAGCATTTTACAATGTGGCTGGGGATTGCTTATCTATATACTGGAAGAATCCTTTGTCCCGCCCTGGTGCCTGCTGGGAACCTGTCTGACCACCGGGCTTTAAGTGCAGTGCCTCTGGCTAAATTACAATAACCCCCCCAAAAAAAAACTCTATTGGCCAGTACACACGGGGAGAGATGTGTGCTGGGCAATCTTTCACAGATCGCTCAGCACACCTCTCCCCCTGCTCAGCACACAGCGCGATTGAATAACAAGAGCACATGCCCTGCTCGACCCCCCTTAGTTACGCCTCTGATGCTCAGTCTCCTGTCCTGTGTGTCAGGATATCCTGCAGTATCCCAGAGTTTGCCCACTTGCCCCCGCTACTGTAGCATTGAGGGGCAGGAGAGGCACTGCGCTCTCCTTCCCTTCCCTCCCTCACATAGCAGATAGCAGTGGGCAGCACCAGCGGTGAGAGCAGTGAGGGGGGGGGGGGGAGAGCAGGGGGAGGTGTATCTGGAAATGTGTATCTCTGTGGAGCAATGTGTATCTCTGTGGGGCAATGAGTATTTGGCAATGTGTATCTGGCAATGTGGGGCAATGTGTATCTCTGTGGGATAATATGCATCTGGCACTGTGGGGCAATGTGTTTCTGGCACTGTGGGGTAATATGTATCTGGCACTGTGGGTCAATGTGTATCTGGCACTGTGGGGCAATTTGTATCTGGCACTGGGGTAATGTGTATCTGGCAATGTGTATCTGGAACTGTGGGGTAATGTGTATCTGGCACTGTGGGGTAATGTGTATCTGGCACTGTGGGGCAATGTGTATCTGGCACTGTGGGGTAATGTGTATCTGGCACTGTGGGGTAATGTGTATCAGGCACTGTGGGGTAATGTGTATCTGGCACTGTGGGGCAATGTGTATCTGGCACTGTGGGGCAATGTGTATCTGGCACTGTGGGGCACTGTGCATCTGGCACTGTGGGGCAATGTGTATCTGGCACTGTGGGGCAATGTGTATCTGGCACTGTGGGGTAATGTGTATCTGGCACTGTGTGTGGATTATATTAACCAGTAAATACACAGATAAATTTAAGAAGGAGCGCATCAGCGTAATCACTGTTCTCACACATATATATATATATATATATATATATATAGTTATTTCTAATTCTAAGTCACATTTTTTTCTTATATAATTTTGTGTTTGTACTTGTGAAATGATAATGTTCTTGATTTCATTTGAACTTTTGGTTTCCAGGAAATTGTACGCAGTCACTTCTAACTCTCAACATGTAATGAATAGCTTGGCTGATTTTAATATTCACTTTTCTGAATAAATGACACTTAAAGCCACACAATAAGCACTGCTTGAAAAACACAGCTGTTCTCTGTTTATTTTGGAATGTTCATAACACATGATATACTAGAAAGTGCCAACCTTAAGCATAGTGCTACTTATTTTGCAAGATTTTAAAAGGATTTTTTATAGGTTAAATGCACAAAATTCCTAAAATAGATGAACGGTCATATCCTTTATAAAACCACTGCCTGTATAAAGCCTACTGCCTAAAAAAGTGCATTTAATGAGTACTGTTGAAATATGATTCTCCATTTGTAGGGCACTGATACTTTAAAAGGACACATGGCGAGTGCGCTAATACACAGATAATACATAGCATGGATTCTGAGAAATTGCGGTTGTCTGCAAGTAGAAAGGCGCCACCTTGACAGGAAGAAAAAACACCCTGTGCAAATTTGCGAATGCATTGCAGATCGCTATATATTCGCAGATGCAAACGCAGTTTCCAGAACATCAAAGATTTTTTGCCATCTGAGCAAATGTAAGTAGGTCCGAGGCTGCCACTAATCTGTGACTGAGACGGCCTGGAAGTGGTCTGCGCTGACATCAGAGACCCTCCTCAAAAACGCCTGGTCACGCCTGCATTTTTTCTGACACACCCAGAAAATGACAGGTTTCCACCCAGAAATGATGGCTTCCTGACAGTCAAACAGCGGCTACATTGAGATTATGATCTGTACGCAATTACTGTCACTATTACTCCTTGTGCATGCGCAATGTAAACGCTACACATACATAGTTGTTTGATAATCGCTCAATTTGCGAATTCTCTGAATAATGATCCATGCTGAATTAGGCCCATAGAGTGCTTTATTTTCATAAAACCAATCAGGTGTTCAATATTTGTGTTAAACATCAATGAATCAGTTACAAAGGGGTCTATGTACCAACCAACCAGCTCCTGCCATTTTTCAGACACAGCCTGTAAGTAACATGGCAGTTTATTGGTTGGTACTTTATCTCCATCCACTTTATATCTCTCCAAGGCTTAGTACTGTACATAGACCCCAAGGTTTCAAAAACTGCTGTAGAGCTTCTAGAAGAAATCATCACACACTGTACACTGCGTCATGCTTTCCTCAGTAAATTACACCAACCTATTATCAAATCTGATGCTTCCTCTTTAAAGATACTCAAATCTTCGTGAGTTCTTATGTTTTCTAAACGCAACGACAGCTCCTGTTTCATTATAAAATGAATATCAGCTACCATTTTTCCAAATGTTTGAGGGACAATCACGTAATTGGACCAAAATGTGTCTGTCCATATTTAGTTTGAAACTGGTAAACTTTTGGGAAATATATGCAACAATACTGTGGGACTCAATTTTTTCTATTTTACTTTGTGATGTGCAAATAGATCCACTTAGTATATCATTGCATATTTTACTGCCTTGCGTTATGTATACTAAACTTTTATTCATTTGATTTCTAGCCATAACTTTTACAAACCTTGTTTAACAATATTCGTAATAAATAGATATTTAAACTAGAGATGAGCGGGTTCGGTTTCTTTGAATCCGAACCCGCACGAACTTCACTTTTTTTTCCACGGGTCCGAGCGACTCGGATCTTCCCGCCTTGCTCGGTTAACCCGAGCGCGCCCGAACGTCATCATGACGCTGTCGGATTCTCGCGAGGCTCGGATTCTATCGCGAGACTCGGATTCTATATAAGGAGCCGCGCGTCGCCGCCATTTTCACTCGTGCATTGAGATTGATAGGGAGAGGACGTGTCTGGCGTCCTCTCCATTAGAATAGAGATAGATAGATTAGATAGAGAGAGATTGTGCAGAGTCGCAGACAGAGTTAGTTTACCACAGTCAGTGACCAGTGCAGTTGCTAGTTAACTTTTATTTAATATAATATATCCGTTCACTTCTCTCTGCTATATCCGTTCTCTGCCTGAAAAAAAAAACGATACACAGCACAGTCAGTCACACAGTGTGACTCAGTCTGTGTGCACTCAGCTCAGCCCAGTGTGCTGCACAGTCATCAATGTATAAATTAAAAGCTTATAATTAATTGTGGGGGAGACTGGGGAGCACTGCAGGTTGTTAGCAGGAGCCAGGAGTACAATTATATTAATTAACAGTGCACACTTTTGCTGCAGGAGTGGTGACCAGTGCCTGACCACCAGTATAGTATTGTTGTATACTACTAATATCTCTTTAAATATCAACCAGTCTATATTAGCAGCAGACACAGTACAGTGCGGTAGTTCACGGCTGTGGCTACCTCTGTGTCGGCACACGGCAGGCAGTCCGTCCGACCAGAATTGTATTATTTATTATTATATACCTACCACCTAACCGTGGTTTTTTTTTCATTCTTTATACCGTCATAGTGTCATCCTAATTGTTACGAGTATACTACTATCTCTTTATCAACCAGTGTACAGTGCGGTAGTTCACGGCTGTGGCTACCTCTGTGTCGGCACACGGCAGGCAGTCCGTCCGACCAGAATTGTATTATTTATTATTATATACCTACCACCTAACCGTGGTTTTTTTTTCATTCTTTATACCGTCATAGGGGTATATTTACTAAGCTCCCGATTTTGACCGAGATGCCGTTTTTTCTTCAAAGTGTCATCTCGGTTAATCTCGGTCATTTACTAAACACTAATCACGGCAGTGATGAGGGCATTCGTAATTTTTTTGCAAGTTCAGGTAAAAAATTACGAATGAATACACCATCGGTCAAAACGCGGCTGTTTAAGTATGAATCTCGGTCATTTACTAAGAAGTGCAAAGCCAAAAAAGAACAAACACTGCCGTGAAAAATTTCAACTCGTAAAAAAGTGCTAAAAAAAAACAGAACTTTTTTTTTTATTCGTGATTGGATAGGCATGCACGGATCCATGAGATCCGTGCATGTATATCAGTGGGAAGGGGTGGGAAAGTGCTTATTTTTAAAAAAAAAATTGCGTGGGGTCCCCCCTCCTAAGCATAACCAGCCTCGGGCTCTTTGAGCCGATCCTGGTTGCAGAAATATGGTGAAAAAAATGACAGGGGTTCCCCCATATTTAAGCAACCAGCATCGGGCTCTGCGCCTGGTCCTGGTCCCAAAAATACGGGGGACAAAAAGAGTAGGGGTCCCCCGTATTTTTAAAACCAGCACCGGGCTCCACTAGCTGGACAGATAATGCCACAGCCGGGGGTCACTTTTATACAGCGCCCTGCGGCCGTGGCATCAAAAATCCAACTAGTCACCCCTGGCCGGGGTACCCTGGGGGAGTGGGAACCCCTTCAATCAAGGGGTCCCCCCCCCCCAGCCACCCAAGGGCCAGGGGTGAAGCCCGAGGCTGTCCCCCCCCCATCCAATGGGCTGCGGATGGGAGGGCTGATAGCCTTTGTTGTAAAATAAAAGATATTGTTTTTAGTAGCAGTACTACAAGTCCCAGCAAGCCTCCCCCGCATGCTGGTACTTGGAGAACCACAAGTACCAGCATGCGGCGGAAAAACGGGCCCGCTGGTACCTGTAGTACTACCACTAAAAAAATACCCAAAAAAACACAAGACACACACACCGTGAAAGTATAATTTTATTACATACATACACACATACATACATACATACTTACCTTAAGTTCCCACGCAGGTCGGTCCTCTTCTCCAGTAGAATCCAAGGGGTACCTGTTGAATAAATTCTACTCACGAGATCCAGGGGTCCAGGCTCCTCGGCAAATCCAGGGATAATCCACGTACTTGAATAAAACAAAAAAACGGTTGCCCGACCACGAACTGAAAGGTGACCCATGTTTGCACATGGGTCACCTTCCCACGAATGCCAGAAACCCACTTTGCCTTCTGGCTAAGTGGGTTTCTTCAGCCAATCAGGGAGTGCCACGTTGTAGCACTCTCCTGATCAGCTGTGTGCTCCTGTCCTCACTGACAGGCAGCACACGGCAGTGTTACAATGTAGCGCCTATGCGCTACATTGTAACCAATGATGGGAACTTTCTGCCCTGCGGTTGACCTAAAGTGACGTCACCGCTGAGCAGAAAGTTCCCATCATTGGTTACAATGTAGCGCATAGGCGCTACATTGTAACACTGCCGCGTGCTGCCTGTCAGTGAGGACAGCAGCACACAGCTGATCAGGAGAGTGCTACAACGTGGCACTCCCTGATTGGCTGAAGAAACCCACTTAGCCAGAAGGCAAAGTGGGTTTCTGGCATTCGTGGGAAGGTGACCCATGTGCAAACATGGGTCACCTTTCAGTTCGAGGTCGGGCAACCGTTTTTTTGTTTTATTCAAGTACGTGGATTATCCCTGGATTTGCCGAGGAGCCTGGACCCCTGGATCTCGTGAGTAGAATTTATTCAACAGGTACCCCTTGGATTCTACTGGAGAAGAGGACCGACCTGCGTGGGAACATAAGGTAAGTATGTATGTATGTGTGTATGTATGTAATAAAATTATACTTTCACGGTGTGTGTGTCTTGTGTTTTTTTGGGTATTTTTTTAGTGGTAGTACTACAGGTACCAGCGGGCCCGTTTTTCCGCCGCATGCTGGTACTTGTGGTTCTCCAAGTACCAGCATGCGGGGGAGGCTTGCTGGGACTTGTAGTACTGCTACTAAAAACAATATCTTTTATTTTACAACAAAGGCTATCAGCCCTCCCATCCGCAGCCCATTGGATGGGGGGGGACAGCCTCGGGCTTCACCCCTGGCCCTTGGGTGGCTGGGGGGGGGGGACCCCTTGATTGAAGGGGTTCCCACTCCCCCAGGGTACCCCGGCCAGGGGTGACTAGTTGGATTTTTGATGCCACGGCCGCAGGGCACTATATAAAAGTGACCCCCGGCTGTGGCATTATCTGTCCAGCTAGTGGAGCCCGGTGCTGGTTTTAAAAATACGGGGGACCCCTACTCTTTTTGTCCCCCGTATTTTTGGGACCAGGACCAGGCGCAGAGCCCGATGCTGGTTGCTTAAATATGGGGGAACCCCTGTCATTTTTTTCCCCATATTTCTGCAACCAGGATCGGCTCAAAGAGCCCGAGGCTGGTTATGCTTAGGAGGGGGGACCCCACGCATTTTTTTGGGGGATTTTACATTGTTTAATTAAAAATAAAAAAAAAAAGAACCCCAGCACGGATCACACAGATCCGGCCGAGATTGATTGTAAAAAAAAACGGCAGTGTTTTGCTAATCACTGCCGTAAAATTAGGTAAAAAAAAACGAATGACATCGACATCGGAAGAAAAGAAAAACACGAATACGACAGCTTAGTAAATCCATCGTAATAAATTCAAAAAGTTGCAGTTTTACACTGCCGATGTCATTCGTGATTGAACTTTGACCTATTTTCGGAAATTACGAATCTTAGTAAATATACCCCATAGTGTCATCCTAATTGTTACGAGTATACTACTATCTCTTTATCAACCAGTGTACAGTGCGGTAGTTCACGGCTGTGGCTACCTCTGTGTCGGCACACGGCAGGCAGTCCGTCCGACCAGAATTGTATTATTTATTATTATATACCTACCACCTAACCGTGGTTTTTTTTTCATTCTTTATACCGTCATAGTGTCATCCTAATTGTTACGAGTATACTACTATCTCTTTATCAACCAGTGTACAGTGCGGTAGTTCACGGCTGTGGCTACCTCTGTGTCGGCACACGGCAGGCAGTCCGTCCGACCAGAATTGTATTATTTATTATTATATACCTACCACCTAACTGTGGTTTTTTTTTCATTCTTTATACCGTCATAGTGTCATCCTAATTGTTACGAGTATACTACTATCTCTTTATCAACCAGTGTACAGTGCGGTAGTTCACGGCTGTGGCTACCTCTGTGTCGGCAGTCGGCAGGCAGTCCGTCCATCCATAATTGTATTATTATTATAATATATACCACCTAACCGTGGTTTTTTTTTCATTCTTTATACCGTCGTCATAGTGTCATACTAGTTGTTACGAGTATACTACTATCTCTTTATCAACCAGTGTACAGTGCGGTAGTTCACGGCTGTGGCTACCTCTGTGTCGGCAGTCGGCAGGCAGTCCGTCCATCCATAATTGTATTATTATTATAATATATACCACCTAACCGTGGTTTTTTTTTCATTCTTTATAACGTCGTCATAGTGTCATACTAGTTGTTACGAGTATACTACTATCTCTTTATCAACCAGTGTACAGTGCGGTAGTTCACGGCTGTGGCTACCTCTGTGTCGGCAGTCGGCAGGCAGTCCGTCCATCCATAATTGTATTATTATTATAATATATACCACCTAACCGTGGTTTTTTTTTCATTCTTTATACCGTCGTCATAGTGTCATACTAGTTGTTACGAGTATACTACTATCTCTTTATCAACCAGTGTACAGTGCGGTAGTTCACGGCTGTGGCTACCTCTGTGTCGGCAGTCGGCAGGCAGTCCGTCCATCCATAATTGTATTATTATTATAATATATACCACCTAACCGTGGTTTTTTTTTCATTCTTTATACCGTCGTCATAGTGTCATACTAGTTGTTACGAGTATGCTACTATCTCTTTATCAACCAGTGTACAGTGCGGTAGTTCACGGCTGTGGCTACCTCTGTGTCGGCAGTCGGCAGGCAGTCCGTCCATCCATAATTGTATTATTATTATAATATATACCACCTAACCGTGGTTTTTTTTTCATTCTTTATACCGTCGTCATAGTGTCATACTAGTTGTTACGAGTATACTACTATCTCTTTATCAACCAGTGTACAGTGCGGTAGTTCACGGCTGTGGCTACCTCTGTGTCGGCAGTCGGCAGGCAGTCCGTCCATCCATAATTGTATTATTATTATAATATATACCACCTAACCGTGGTTTTTTTATACCACCTAACCGTGGCAGTCCGTCCATAATTGTATACTAGTATCCAATCCATCCATCTCCATTGTTTACCTGAGGTGCCTTTTAGTTCTGCCTATAAAATATGGAGAACAAAAAAGTTGAGGTTCCAAAATTAGGGAAAGATCAAGATCCACTTCCACCTCGTGCTGAAGCTGCTGCCACTAGTCATGGCCGAGACGATGAAATGCCAGCAACGTCGTCTGCCAAGGCCGATGCCCAATGTCATAGTACAGAGCATGTCAAATCCAAAACACCAAATATCAGAAAAAAAAGGACTCCAAAACCTAAAATAAAATTGTCGGAGGAGAAGCGTAAACTTGCCAATATGCCATTTACCACACGGAGTGGCAAGGAACGGCTGAGGCCCTGGCCTATGTTCATGGCTAGTGGTTCAGCTTCACATGAGGATGGAAGCACTCAGCCTCTCGCTAGAAAACTGAAAAGACTCAAGCTGGCAAAAGCACCGCAAAGAACTGTGCGTTCTTTGAAATCCCAAATCCACAAGGAGAGTCCAATTGTGTCGTTTGCGATGCCTGACCTTCCCAACACTGGACGTGAAGAGCATGCGCCTTCCACTATTTGCATGCCCCCTGCAAGTGCTGGAAGGAGCACCCGCAGTCCAGTTCCTGATAGTCAGATTGAAGATGTCAGTGTTGAAGTACACCAGGATGAGGAGGATATGGGTGTTGCTGGCGCTGGGGAGGAAATTGACCAGGAGGATTCTGATGGTGAGGTGGTTTGTTTAAGTCAGGCACCCGGGGAGACACCTGTTGTCCGTGGGAGGAATATGGCCGTTGACATGCCAGGTGAAAATACCAAAAAAATCAGCTCTTCGGTGTGGAGGTATTTCACCAGAAATGTGGACAACAGGTGTCAAGCCGTGTGTTCCCTTTGTCAAGCTGTAATAAGTAGGGGTAAGGACGTTAACCACCTCGGAACATCCTCCCTTATACGTCACCTGCAGCGCATTCATAATAAGTCAGTGACAAGTTCAAAAACTTTGGGTGACAGCGGAAGCAGTCCACTGACCAGTAAATCCCTTCCTCTTGTAACCAAGCTCACGCAAACCACCCCACCAACTCCCTCAGTGTCAATTTCCTCCTTCCCCAGGAATGCCAATAGTCCTGCAGGCCATGTCACTGGCAAGTCTGACGAGTCCTTTCCTGCCTGGGATTCCTCCGATGCATCCTTGCGTGTAACGCCTACTGCTGCTGGCGCTGCTGTTGTTGCCGCTGGGAGTCGATGGTCATCCCAGAGGGGAAGTCGTAAGCCCACTTGTACTACTTCCAGTAAGCAATTGACTGTTCAACAGTCCTTTGCGAGGAAGATGAAATATCACAGCAGTCATCCTACTGCAAAGCGGATAACTGAGTCCTTGACAACTATGTTGGTGTTAGACGTGCGTCCGGTATCCGCCGTTAGTTCACAGGGAACTAGACAATTTATTGAGGCAGTGTGCCCCCGTTACCAAATACCATCTAGGTTCCACTTCTCTAGGCAGGCGATACCGAGAATGTACACGGACATCAGAAAAAGACTCACCAGTGTCCTAAAAAATGCAGTTGTACCCAATGTCCACTTAACCACGGACATGTGGACAAGTGGAGCAGGGCAGGGTCAGGACTATATGACTGTGACAGCCCACTGGGTAGATGTATGGACTCCCGCCGCAAGAACAGCAGCGGCGGCACCAGTAGCAGCATCTCGCAAACGCCAACTCTTTCCTAGGCAGGCTACGCTTTGTATCACCGCTTTCCAGAATACGCACACAGCTGAAAACCTCTTACGGCAACTGAGGAAGATCATCGCGGAATGGCTTACCCCAATTGGACTCTCCTGTGGATTTGTGGCATCGGACAACGCCAGCAATATTGTGTGTGCATTAAATATGGGCAAATTCCAGCACGTCCCATGTTTTGCACATACCTTGAATTTGGTGGTGCAGAATTTTTTAAAAAACGACAGGGGCGTGCAAGAGATGCTGTCGGTGGCCAGAAAAATTGCGGGACACTTTCGGCGTACAGGCACCACGTACAGAAGACTGGAGCACCACCAAAAACTACTGAACCTGCCCTGCCATCATCTGAAGCAAGAAGTGGTAACGAGGTGGAATTCAACCCTCTATATGCTTCAGAGGTTGGAGGAGCAGCAAAAGGCCATTCAAGCCTATACAATTGAGCACGATATAGGAGATGGAATGCACCTGTCTCAAGTGCAGTGGAGAATGATTTCAACGTTGTGCAAGGTTCTGATGCCCTTTGAACTTGCCACACGTGAAGTCAGTTCAGACACTGCCAGCCTGAGTCAGGTCATTCCCCTCATCAGGCTTTTGCAGAAGAAGCTGGAGGCATTGAAGAAGGAGCTAACACGGAGCGATTCCGCTAGGCATGTGGGACTTGTGGATGCAGCCCTTAATTCGCTTAACAAGGATTCACGGGTGGTCAATCTGTTGAAATCAGAGCACTACATTTTGGCCACCGTGCTCGATCCTAGATTTAAAGCCTACCTTGGATCTCTCTTTCCGGCAGACACAGGTCTGCTGGGGTTGAAAGACCTGCTGGTGACAAAATTGTCAAGTCAAGCGGAACGCGACCTGTCAACATCTCCTCCTTCACATTCTCCCGCAACTGGGGGTGCGAGGAAAAGGCTCAGAATTCCGAGCCCACCCGCTGGCGGTGATGCAGGGCAGTCTGGAGCGACTGCTGATGCTGACATCTGGTCCGGACTGAAGGACCTGACAACGATTACGGACATGTCGTCTACTGTCACTGCATATGATTCTCTCAACATTGATAGAATGGTGGAGGATTATATGAGTGACCGCATCCAAGTAGGCACGTCACACAGTCCGTACTTATACTGGCAGGAAAAAGAGGCAATTTGGAGGCCCTTGCACAAACTGGCTTTATTCTACCTAAGTTGCCCTCCCACAAGTGTGTACTCCGAAAGAGTGTTTAGTGCCGCCGCTCACCTTGTCAGCAATCGGCGTACGAGGTTACATCCAGAAAATGTGGAGAAGATGATGTTCATTAAAATGAATTATAATCAATTCCTCCGCGGAGACATTGACCAGCAGCAATTGCCTCCACAAAGTACACAGGGAGCTGAGATGGTGGATTCCAGTGGGGACGAATTGATAATCTGTGAGGAGGGGGATGTACACGGTGATATATCGGAGGGTGAAGATGAGGTGGACATCTTGCCTCTGTAGAGCCAGTTTGTGCAAGGAGAGATTAATTGCTTCTTTTTTGGGGGGGGTCCAAACCAACCCGTCATATCAGTCACAGTCGTGTGGCAGACCCTGTCACTGAAATGATGGGTTGGTTAAAGTGTGCATGTCCTGTTTTGTTTATACAACATAAGGGTGGGTGGGAGGGCCCAAGGATAATTCCATCTTGCACCTCTTTTTTCTTTTCTTTTTCTTTGCATCATGTGCTGATTGGGGAGGGTTTTTTGGAAGGGACATCCTGCGTGACACTGCAGTGCCACTCCTAGATGGGCCCGGTGTTTGTGTCGGCCACTAGGGTCGCTTATCTTACTCACACAGCGACCTCGGTGCAAATTTTAGGACTAAAAATAATATTGTGAGGTGTGATGTGTTCAGAATAGGCTGAAAATGAGTGTAAATTATGTTTTTTGAGGTTAATAATACTTTGGGATCAAAATTACCCCCAAATTCTATGATTTAAGCTGTTTTTTAGGGTTTTTTGAAAAAAACACCCGAATCCAAAACACACCCGAATCCGACAAAAATAATTCGGTGAGGTTTTGCCAAAACGCGTTCGAACCCAAAACACGGCCGCGGAACCGAACCCAAAACCAAAACACAAAACCCGAAAAATTTCAGGCGCTCATCTCTAATTTAAACTAGAGATGAGCGCCTGAAATTTTTCGGGTTTTGTGTTTTGGTTTTGGGTTCGGTTCCGCGGCCGTGTTTTGGGTTCGACCGCGTTTTGGCAAAACCTCACCGAATTTTTTTTGTCGGATTCGGGTGTGTTTTGGATTCGGGTGTTTTTTAAAAAAAACACTAAAAAACAGCTTAAATCATAGAATTTGGGGGTCATTTTGATCCCATATTATTATTAACCTCAAAAACCATAATTTCCACTCATTTTCAGTCTATTCTGAATACCTCACACCTCACAATATTATTTTTAGTCCTAAAATTTGCACCAAGGTCGCTGGATGACTAAGCTAAGCGACACTAGTGGCCGACACAAACACCTGGCCCATCTAGGAGTGGCACTGCAGTGTCACGCAGGATGTCCCTTCCAAAAAACCCTCCCCAATCAGCACATGACGCAAAGAAAAAAAGAGGCGCAATGAGGTAGCTGACTGTGTGAGTAAGATAAGCGACCCTAGTGGCCGACACAAACACCGGGCCCATTTAGGAGTGGCACTGCAGTGTCACGCAGGATGTCCCTTCCAAAAAACCCTCCCCAATCAGCACATGACGCAAAGAAAAAAAGAGGCGCAATGAGGTAGCTGACTGTGTGAGTAAGATTAGCGACCCTAGTGGCCGACACAAACACCGGGCCCATTTAGGAGTGGCACTGCAGTGTCACGCAGGATGTCCCTTCCAAAAAACCCTCCCCAATCAGCACATGACGCAAAGAAAAAAAGAGGCGCAATGAGGTAGCTGACTGTGTGAGTAAGATTAGCGACCCTAGTGGCCGACACAAACACCGGGCCCATTTAGGAGTGGCACTGCAGTGTCACGCAGGATGTCCCTTCCAAAAAACCCTCCCCAATCAGCACATGACGCAAAGAAAAAAAGAGGCGCAATGAGGTAGCTGACTGTGTGAGTAAGATTAGCGACCCTAGTGGCCGACACAAACACCGGGCCCATTTAGGAGTGGCACTGCAGTGTCACGCAGGATGTCCTTTCCAAAAAACCCTCCCCAATCAGCACATGACGCAAAGAAAAAAAGAGGCGCAATGAGGTAGCTGACTGTGTGAGTAAGATTAGCGACCCTAGTGGCCGACACAAACACCGGGTCCATTTAGGAGTGGCACTGCAGTGTCACGCAGGATGTCCCTTCCAAAAAACCCTCCCCAATCAGCACATGACGCAAAGAAAAAAAGAGGCGCAATGAGGTAGCTGACTGTGTGAGTAAGATTAGCGACCCTAGTGGCCGACACAAACACCGGGCCCATTTAGGAGTGGCACTGCAGTGTCACGCAGGATGTCCCTTCCAAAAAACCCTCCCCAATCAGCACATGACGCAAAGAAAAAAAGAGGCGCAATGAGGTAGCTGACTGTGTGAGTAAGATTAGCGACCCTAGTGGCCGACACAAACACCGGGCCCATTTAGGAGTGGCACTGCAGTGTCACGCAGGATGTCCCTTCCAAAAAACCCTCCCCAAACAGCACATGACGCAAAGAAAAAGAAAAGAAAAAAGAGGTGCAAGATGGAATTGTCCTTGGGCCCTCCCACCCACCCTTATGTTGTATAAACAAAACAGGACATGCACACTTTAACCAACCCATCATTTCAGTGACAGGGTCTGCCACACGACTGTGACTGATATGACGGGTTGGTTTGGACCCCCCCCAAAAAAGAAGCAATTAATCTCTCCTTGCACAAACTGGCTCTACAGAGGCAAGATGTCCACCTCATCATCACCCTCCGATATATCACCGTGTACATCCCCCTCCTCACAGATTATCAATTCGTCCCCACTGGAATCCACCATCTCAGCTCCCTGTGTACTTTGTGGAGGCAATTGCTGCTGGTCAATGTCTCCGCGGAGGAATTGATTATAATTCATTTTAATGAACATCATCTTCTCCACATTTTCTGGATGTAACCTCGTACGCCGATTGCTGACAAGGTGAGCGGCGGCACTAAACACTCTTTCGGAGTACACACTTGTGGGAGGGCAACTTAGGTAGAATAAAGCCAGTTTGTGCAATGGCCTCCAAATTGCCTCTTTTTCCTGCCAGTATAAGTATGGACTGTGTGACGTGCCTACTTGGATGCGGTCACTCATATAATCCTCCACCATTCTTTCAATGGTGAGAGAATCATATGCAGTGACAGTAGACGACATGTCCGTAATCGTTGTCAGGTCCTTCAGTCCGGACCAGATGTCAGCATCAGCAGTCGCTCCAGACTGCCCTGCATCACCGCCAGCGGGTGGGCTCGGAATTCTGAGCCTTTTCCTCGCACCCCCAGTTGCGGGAGAATGTGAAGGAGGAGATGTTGACAGGTCGCGTTCCGCTTGACTTGACAATTTTCTCACCAGCAGGTCTTTCAACCCCAGCAGACTTGTGTCTGCCGGAAAGAGAGATCCAAGGTAGGCTTTAAATCTAGGATCGAGCACGGTGGCCAAAATGTAGTGCTCTGATTTCAACAGATTGACCACCCGTGAATCCTTGTTAAGCGAATTAAGGGCTCCATCCACAAGTCCCACATGCCTAGCGGAATCGCTCCGTGTTAGCTCCTCCTTCAATGTCTCCAGCTTCTTCTGCAAAAGCCTGATGAGGGGAATGACCTGACTCAGGCTGGCAGTGTCTGAACTGACTTCACGTGTGGCAAGTTCAAAGGGCATCAGAACCTTGCACAACGTTGAAATCATTCTCCACTGCGCTTGAGACAGGTGCATTCCACCTCCTATATCGTGCTCAATTGTATAGGCTTGAATGGCCTTTTGCTGCTCCTCCAACCTCTGAAGCATATAGAGGGTTGAATTCCACCTCGTTACCACTTCTTGCTTCAGATGATGGCAGGGCAGGTTCAGTAGTTTTTGGTGGTGCTCCAGTCTTCTGTACGTGGTGCCTGTACGCCGAAAGTGTCCCACAATTTTTCTGGCCACCGACAGCATCTCTTGCACGCCCCTGTCGTTTTTTAAAAAATTCTGCACCACCAAATTCAAGGTATGTGCAAAACATGGGACGTGCTGGAATTTGCCCATATTTAATGCACACACAATATTGCTGGCGTTGTCCGATGCCACAAATCCACAGGAGAGTCCAATTGGGGTAAGCCATTCCGCGATGATCTTCCTCAGTTGCCGTAAGAGGTTTTCAGCTGTGTGCGTATTCTGGAAAGCGGTGATACAAAGCGTAGCCTGCCTAGGAAAGAGTTGGCGTTTGTGAGATGCTGCTACTGGTGCCGCCGCTGCTGTTCTTGCGGCGGGAGTCCATACATCTACCCAGTGGGCTGTCACAGTCATATAGTCCTGACCCTGCCCTGCTCCACTTGTCCACATGTCCGTGGTTAAGTGGACATTGGGTACAACTGCATTTTTTAGGACACTGGTGAGTCTTTTTCTGACGTCCGTGTACATTCTCGGTATCGCCTGCCTAGAGAAGTGGAACCTAGATGGTATTTGGTAACGGGGGCACACTGCCTCAATAAATTGTCTAGTTCCCTGTGAACTAACGGCGGATACCGGACGCACGTCTAACACCAACATAGTTGTCAAGGCCTCAGTTATCCGCTTTGCAGCAGGATGACTGCTGTGATATTTCATCTTCCTCGCAAAGGACTGTTGAACAGTCAATTGCTTACTGGAAGTAGTACAAGTGGGCTTACGACTTCCCCTCTGGGATGACCATCGACTCCCAGCAGCAACAACAGCAGCGCCAGCAGCAGTAGGCGTTACACGCAAGGATGCATCGGAGGAATCCCAGGCAGGAGAGGACTCGTCAGAATTGCCAGTGACATTGCCTGCAGGACTATTGGCATTCCTGGGGAAGGAGGAAATTGACACTGAGGGAGTTGGTGGGGTGGTTTGCGTGAGCTTGGTTACAAGAGGAAGGGATTTACTGGTCAGTGGACTGCTTCCGCTGTCACCCAAAGTTTTTGAACTTGTCACTGACTTATTATGAATGCGCTGCAGGTGACGTATAAGGGAGGATGTTCCGAGGTGGTTAACGTCCTTACCCCTACTTATTACAGCTTGACAAAGGCAACACACGGCTTGACACCTGTTGTCCGCATTTCTGTTGAAATAGTTCCACACCGAAGAGCTGATTTTTTTGGTATTTTCACCAGGCATGTCAACGGCCATATTCCTCCCACGGACAACAGGTGTCTCCCCGGGTGCCTGACTTAAACAAACCACCTCACCATCAGAATCCTCCTGGTCAATTTCCTCCCCAGCGCCAGCAACACCCATATCCTCCTCATCCTGGTGTACTTCAACACTGACATCTTCAATCTGACTATCAGGAACTGGACTGCGGGTGCTCCTTCCAGCACTTGCAGGGGGCGTGCAAATGGTGGAAGGCGCATGCTCTTCACGTCCAGTGTTGGGAAGGTCAGGCATCGCAACCGACACAATTGGACTCTCCTTGGGGATTTGGGATTTCGAAGAACGCACAGTTCTTTGCGGTGCTACTGCTTTTGCCAGCTTGAGTCTTTTCATTTTTCTAGGGAGAGGCTGAGTGCCTCCATCCTCATGTGAAGCTGAACCACTAGCCATGAACATAGGCCAGGGCCTCAGCCGTTCCTTGCCACTCCGTGTGGTAAATGGCATATTGGCAAGTTTACGCTTCTCCTCCGACAATTTTATTTTAGGTTTTGGAGTCCTTTTTTTACTGATATTTGGTGTTTAGGATTTGACATGCTCTGTACTATGACATTGGGCATCGGCCTTGGCAGACGACGTTGCTGGCATTTCATCGTCTCGGTCATGACTAGTGGCAGCAGCTTCAGCACGAGGTGGAAGTGGATCTTGATCTTTCCCTAATTTTGGAACCTCAACATTTTTGTTCTCCATATTTTAATAGGCACAACTAAAAGGCACCTCAGGTAAACAATGGAGATGGATGGATACTAGTATACAATTATGGACGGACTGCCGAGTGCCGACACAGAGGTAGCTACAGCCGTGAACTACCGTAATGTGTCTGCTGCTAATATAGACTGGTTGATAAAGAGATGTCATAGTATGTATGTATGAAGAAGAAAGAAAAAAAAACCACGGTTAGGTGGTATACAATTATGGACGGACTGCCGAGTGCCGACACAGAGGTAGCCACAGCCGTGAACTACCGTACTGTACTGTGTCTGCTGCTAATATAGACTGGTTGATAAAGAGATGTCGTAGTATGTATGTATGAAGAAGAAAGAAAAAAAAACCACGGGTAGGTGGTATACAATTATGGACGGACTGCCGAGTGCCGACACAGAGGTAGCCACAGCCGTGAACTACCGTACTGTACTGTGTCTGCTGCTAATATAGACTGGTTGATAAAGAGATGTAGTAGTATGTATGTATAAAGAAGAAAGAAAAAAAAACCACGGTTAGGTGGTATACAATTATGGACGGACTGCCGAGTGCCGACACAGAGGTAGCCACAGCCGTGAACTACCGTACTGTACTGTGTCTGCTGCTAATATAGACTGGTTGATAAAGAGATGTCGTAGTATGTATGTATGAAGAAGAAAGAAAGAAAAACCACGGTTAGGTGGTATACAATTATGGACGGACTGCCGAGTGCCGACACAGAGGTAGCCACAGCCGTGAACTACCGTACTGTACTGTGTCTGCTGCTAATATAGACTGGTTGATAAAGAGATGTCGTAGTATGTATGTATAAAGAAGAAAGAAAAAAAAACCACGGTTAGGTGGTATACAATTATGGACGGACTGCCGAGTGCCGACACAGAGGTAGCCACAGCCGTGAACTACCGTACTGTACTGTGTCTGCTGCTAATATAGACTGGTTGATAAAGAGATGTCGTAGTATGTATGTATGAAGAAGAAAGAAAAAAAAACCACGGTTAGGTGGTATACAATTATGGATGGACTGCCGAGTGCCGACACAGAGGTAGCCACAGCCGTGAACTACCGTACTGTACTGTGTCTGCTGCTAATATAGACTGGTTGATAAAGAGATGTCGTAGTATGTATGTATAAAGAAGAAAGAAAAAAAACCACGGTTAGGTGGTATACAATTATGGACGGACTGCCGAGTGCCGACACAGAGGTAGCCACAGCCGTGAACTACCGTACTGTACTGTGTCTGCTGCTAATATAGACTGGTTGATAAAGAGATGTAGTAGTATGTATGTATAAAGAAGAAAGAAAAAAAAAACCACGGTTAGGTGGTATACAATTATGGATGGACTGCCGAGTGCCGACACAGAGGTAGCTACAGCCGTGAACTACCGTACTGTGTCTGCTGCGACTGGATGATAAATAATGATATAAAAAATATATATATATCACTACTGCAGCCGGACAGGTATATATATTATATAATGACGGACCTGCTGGACACTGTCTGTCAGCAGAATGAGTTTTTTATAGAATAAAAAAAAAAACACCACACAAGTGAAGTCACACGACGAGTGTTTAACTTTTTCAGGCAATCACAATATAGTATACTACTAACTATACTGGTGGTCAGTGTGGTCAGGTCACTGGTCAGTCACACTGGCAGTGGCACTCCTGCAGCAAAAGTGTGCACTGTTTAATTTTAATATAATATGTACTCCTGGCTCCTGCTATAACCTATAACTGGCACTGCAGTGCTCCCCAGTCTCCCCCACAATTATAAGCTGTGTGAGCTGAGCACAGTCAGATATATAATATATACATAGATGATGCAGCACACTGGGCTGAGCAGTGCACACAGATATGGTATGTGACTGTCTTGTACTCCTGGCTCCTGCTATAACCTATAACTGGCACTGCAGTGCTCCCCAGTCTCCCCCACAATTATAAGCTGTGTGAGCTGAGCACAGTCAGATATATAATATATACATAGATGATGCAGGCATGCAGCACACTGGGCTGAGCAGTGCACACAGATATGGTATGTGACTGAGTCACTGTGTGTACCGTTTTTTTCAGGCAGAGAACGGATATATTAAATAAAACAACTGCACTGCTGGTGGTCACTGTGGTCAGTCACTAAACTCTGCACTCTCTTCTACAGTATCAGCCTCAGGTCAATCTCTCTCTCTCTCTCCTAATCTAAATGGAGAGGACGCCAGCCACGTCCTCTCCCTATCAATCTCAATGCACGTGTGAAAATGGCGGCGACGCGCGGCTCCTTATATAGAATCCGAGTCTCGCGAGAATCCGACAGCGTCATGATGACGTTCGGGCGCGCTCGGGTTAACCGAGCAAGGCGGGAAGATCCGAGTCGCTCGGACCCGTGAAAAAAAACATGAAGTTCGTGCGGGTTCGGATTCAGAGAAACCGAACCCGCTCATCTCTAATTTAAACCAGTACAGTGAGCAATTGCACCTGCATAAATTACATTCATATGGTTTCTTTGTCACACACAAATCTAGAGAAATGATATACCATAATCCCTTGTACATAGGAGAAAACATATCTAGATAGCTAAATGATACAATCATCAAGTCTTAAGTAAATAAATCACAAAATGATTCATCTACTTCGGCCGCTGACACCGATCGTAATGTCCCTTCTACAATTGGGAATGACAATTCTCAGGGCTCAACTAGGGCAAAGGAGCACGTCATTCAAAATATAATACAAAGTAATCATGAGTGCTGCTTTCAAATCCCAATTTGTCATTTTGAAAGTTCAAATTAGGATCAAAGTGAGTGTGTTTATTTTACAGTTTTGCTGTAGAGTTTGACATGCCCATTTTTCCAATACCTACTGAAAATGTCAAATGTTGCAGTCATCTACAGGTGTACAGTATTTTATATAGAAATCGCTTTAAGGGCAAATAATTACAGTTTTAATAATCTGTGTTATTTGTGAACCATTTGATCAAATAATTCTATTAGATTTTTTTTTGTGATATATATTACAAACAATATGGATGCTAGAATCTAGTGACTGAAATCAACCACATAGCAACTTTAAATAAACTACTTTTTATTAAAACAAAACATAACTCAGAAACAAGAAAATGTCTTCTAGTGAATATATTTTTACTGTACATATTCTAAATGTGTTTCCTGTTCTGTGCATGCATCTTTTTTAATTACAGACCTGTTAGTAAAGCCAAGTTGAAAACAATGCTACCAGCAGGGATAATCTGTGAATAATGGAATACAAATGAAGCTTGACTGATACTAAATATCTGGCTTTGGTTGGTGCCACATTTAATAAACATTTTCAGAGAATATAATGTATGAGCCAAGATTTGTTCTTTTAGTGACAGGCTAAAGAAAATAAACGTTCCATTTCTGTATTTCTTAACTAAACATTGATGTAACTGAACAGACCAGGCGGAAATGTGTAAAATGCTACAACGTAAAAGCCTTCAGCAATTTAATAACCCCTAGGCAAAACATGGCGGGCTCATGAGATGATAGATCCAGTTTTCTACAAGCATGTACAATACATTTCGGAAGATCTGAACTAAATAACCAAAGTAGATTTTTTTTATTATTATTTGTACACATGGAGGAGTTATTTAATTAGTGGTGAAGACCACAAGGTGCTGCCATACTGACCATTTATCTGGCGCCTCACAACCACCAACATCATAGATTTGTCCGAGCACCCCATAGAGATGATGTTGGGCTGCCATACAGTATTTAGGGTGATTTGTGGAGACGTACATTATGACCTAATTTTAGGGGAGATGTATCAAACCTTCGAGAGAGAAAAAGTGGAGAAGTTGCCCTTACCAACCAATCAGATTGTAGCTATCATTTACCTACCACAGTCTATAAAATGAAAGAAACTGATTGGTTGCTATAAGCAACTTCTTCACATTATCTCTCTCAAAAGTTTTAAGAATCTCCCCATTTTCTACTAAATGAATAAGGACCATGGAGTCCAGTAGTTTTCAGGAAAGATGAATGGAAGGATTTATTTTCCTTTTATCGTCACAAGATCAATGAGATGACCTCATTTACAAACTATCCACAAATAGATATAATTCCATAGTTTGAGAAATATGTTGCACTGTAACTTCAGCCAAACCTAACAATTCATCAATATAATTATCTTTTCATTTGTTTGCCTCATGGCCATTTTCAGTGTTTGTACATATCTAGAAAATCAGATGGAAAAATCAATGAAGGCATCAATAATAAATTCAGTGGTGGATATATGATTATTATTATTATCCTTTATTTATATGGCGCCACAAGGGTTCCGCAGCGCCCAATTACAGAGTACATAAATAATCAAACAGGAAAACAGCAACTTACAGTTGATGACATTATAGGACAAGTACAAGGTAAATAAACATAGTTACATCAGCAGATGACACTGGAATAAGTATCAGGTGGCAGAAGACTGCTGGATGTGGTACAGTTGAAGATTATTAAAGTAAGACAAAGGATAAGCACATGAGGGAAGAGGGCCCTGCTCGTGAGAGCTTATGATTCTTATGTTTATTTGAGAACAGAAAAGCTTATGACAAAATCTTTGCTTGAAATGTAAATTTCAATGGATTTATAGGTACACTTTAAATCTCCCGGATCCAATATCTGTACAAAATTATTTTAATAATTCTGCACTAATTTTCATAATAAACACTAATAAAAAAACTTATATGCTCTATAAACAATATTGAAGATATTCTCACTACTAAATTTAAGCTGGGTACACAATTGTCCAATCCTCAGGACATCTGACTTCCGACTGACCGGTTTGCCCAATATTGGAAAAGTGTGTACCCACCACCGACCGACCCGCACACCTCACCTGTTGGGTCTCCTGGTTTTTAAGCCTGCTTAAAAACTAGGAGACCCGACCTCTGACCAGCCGACTGACACTGTTGTGTGTAGGCTGCTAAGACCAGAGCAGGCATCTGATCTCCTGTCCCGGCAGTCCAGCACACTATCAGCATTGCGGTAGGACTCAGCAGAGGGTATGGTGGTGATGAGCAAGGCGCGACAGGACACTATACCTGTGCAGAGTTTGGTGGCATGCCGAATAGCAGGGCGAGACTTCCTATTTCAAAAACCGACGGCCATTTTTAAAATCCACGATGGTCGTGGTGAGCCAATCACTGCTCGCCGCATCATCACCCGCCCCCCCTTGTGCCATCTAATATTAGCCAGCACAATAAAGTGGCTGCCAGTCCAATGGCAGAGGAGGAGCAGTGAAGAACTCCTGAAGAATAAAGATGCTGGGAAAGTCCTGGATGGGAGATGACCATGCAAAATAGATTAAAGGCTGCTGCCCCCTAGGTGAAGCTGCTGGATAATAAAATATTAAAACATTCAGTGTCATGTTTTTATTTTAATATTTCTTTTACAGAGGGCCTAAAGGTACCAGCAGGTCCCTAACACTTCATATTCAAGTACAGATGTATCCTCATACACCGTTGCTCATAGCGCGCTATTTCGGGTCCTGAATCGCGAGTTGTAATAACGTTATGGCGTGCGTTGTGTCCCACGCCATGTAATACACATTTTCACCGCTAGGTGGCGAATGCTCCATGTTAAGCACGGTGCCGCGCGTTCACTAAGAGTAGAACACATCATATATTTACCTGGAGAGCAAGCTCATATCGTCGTCAGCAGTGGCATAATGGTTACAGTGTCTGCTTGCAATGCGTGCATCCCGTGTTCGAATCCTGTTGAGACTAGAATATTTTTTTTGTGTGAATTTATTTAATGTCATTTTTTATTGAAAAAAAAAAATGGCGTGGGGTCCCCCCTCCAAAGCATAACCAGCCTCGGGCTCTTTGAGCCGGTCCTGGTTCTAAAAATCCGGGGGAAAAACGGACAGGGGATCCCCCGTATTTTTAAAACCAGCATCGGGCTCTGCGCCTGGTGCTGGTGCAAAAAATACACGGGACAAAAAGAGTAGGGGTCCCCCGTATTTTTTACACCAGCATCGGGCTCCACTAGCTGGACAGATAATGCCACAGCCGGGGGTCACTTTTATACAGTGCCCTGCGGCCGTGGCATTAAATATCCAACTAGTCACCCCTGGCCGGGGTACCCTGGGGGAGTGGGGACCCCTTCAATCAAGGGGTCCCCCCCCCAGCCACCCAAGGGCCAGGGGTGAAGCCCGAGGCTGTCCCCCCCATCCAAAGGCTGCGGATGGGAGGCTGATAGCCTTGAGAAAAATGACAGAATATTGTTTTTTTCCAGGAGTACTACAAGTCCCAGCAAGCCTCCCCGCAAGCTGGTACTTGGAGAACCACAAGTACCAGCATGCGGGAGAAAAACGGGCCCGCTGGTGCCTGTAGTTGTACTGGAAAAAAAATATCCAAATTAAAACAGGAGACACACACCATGACAGTAAAACTTTATTTCACACATGTCGACACACATACATACTTAACTATGTTGACCCGCCGACCGGCACGTCTCGTCTCCGACGATCCGGGGTACCTGTGAAAAAAAAACGAAAAAAAATGGCGTGGGGTCTCCCCTCCAAAGCATAACCAGCCTCGAGGGCTCTTCGAGCCGGTCCTGGTTCTAAAAATCCGGGAGGAAAACGGACAGGGGATCCCCCGTATTTTTAAAACCAGCTACTGGAGCCCGATGCTGGTGTAAAAAATACGGGGGACCCCTACTCTTTTTGTCCCCCGTATTTTTTGCACCAGCACCAGGTGCAGAGCCCGGTGCTGGTTTTAAAAATACGGGGGATCCCCTGTCCGTTTTGCCCCCGGATTTTTAGAACCAGGACCGGCTCGAAGAGCCCGAGGCTGGTTATGCTTTGGAGGGGGGACCCCACACATTTTTTTTTCTGACTTTTCCCAAAAAAATAAATAATTCTGGTCCTGCTAGGATTCGAACCCGTCAGCCAATCAGCAGGTAGCGCTACGAAGGGTCCGTTGGCTATTTGAGGCATTCGCCATAGAGTTTAGGAAAAACGACATCTGGTGGACAGAAAGTAGAATGCATGTTACAATTATAACGTGACGTCACATTTACAACGCATCTTATAACGGGAGTTATAGCGCAAGGAGCTGGTGCGAGTTGCATGGCGCCCGCTATGCGGTACGCAGCAACGTTATAGCAGGACATATCTGTACTTATGATTTTCCAAGTACCAGCATGCGGGGGAGGCTTGCTGGCACCTATAGTCCTTCTGTAAAAGACAATATTATTCTCTTTCACTAATGGCTATCAACTCGGTACCCACAACCCAGGAGTGCCGGGGATAGCCCCAGGCTTCAGCCCTGGCCTTGGGTACCCTGGAGAGCGGGGACCACTTTATTGGGGGATCCCCACTTCTCCAGGAATCCCTGGCCTGGGCTGACTAGTTAGGGGGGATGAATGCTTCCGCCACAGGACCCCATCAAGTGTGTCCTCTGCTAGTAGAGCCCGGTGTTGGTTCTATAAATATGGGGAGACCCTACTTGTTTTGTTCTTCATACAGTATTTTGTGCTGGTTCATTAAATACGGGGAACGCCTACACAATTTATTTCCCCTTTATTTTTTGAACCATGGCCAGCTTAAAAACTCTAGGGCTGGTGGAGCCCTTGGGGGTGGGGAAACCCCATGCTTTTTTTTTTTTGGGGGGGACGACATTAAAATCCTGTACGCACCCCCCCTTCACCATTATAATTTATTAAATTCCTCATCAATAAAGCCCCCTTTTCCCAGTCAAAATAATACTTATTTTAGCAGAATGCTTCAGCAGACACAGATTAGTCTGCTGAAAAATTGGACTAAATGTGTACCCAGTTTTAGATATGAAATAAAAAACCCAACCAAATATTTTTGTGTTCAGTACAAAATCTTAGTTTTCCCTTTGTTTGAGTACAGAAATGGCAATGATGCTTTTAAACAGTAAAATGCACACACACACACACACACACACACACACACACGCGCGCGCGTTTCTGGTCATAGCCCTTTGTCAAGCATGGTGCTACGGCCAGAAACGTGGAGCGTGCATTCAAGCAAGCGGTAATAGGACATTGACGGCGGCGCAGTACAACAGGATGCGCTACCCCAGCACGGAAGACGGAGGACAGAGGTGACCAGCTGAATCTCTGCATGGAGGCAGGTAGGCAGAGATAGGGAGAGCTTAGCCTTAGACAACGGACCCGCTGTGGCTGCGGCTCAGCCCTAATCACACCCGGCACAATTTTGGAAACCCCGCTACACATTCAGTGCAAGTCCTCACATTTTCATAAAGGAGCTTAAACATTCATAAATTTGTTTAACCCTTTCTTTTTTCAGGTAATGCGTCTACTTTGCATTTATATTTACTTTTACAAGCGCTCGGCACCCTTTTAAAATCAACTAGTTAATGGGAATTGTAGTATAAAGAATGGATTATTCTAATGTATATCCTAATGGGTTTTTAAAGAGAGGCAAAATCTTTTTGGTATTGTAGCAGTCATGTATTACAATATACAGTATGTAACTTCTTACTCTAATAAAAGTTGTATTTTAAAAGGAGTATTATTTTTTTTCTGTTACCAACACTTTAATACCTTGGCAGGGATTTACCAAACTAACTCAGGCAGAAGAAACCCAGTCAAGCTTATCAAAGTCTTTCTGAAAAGCTACAACAAAGGTAGAAGCATGGTTTAGAATAAGAAAATGTATTTGCTGTAATGATGAGGCCCAGAGTAGAGTTGTTTCAGAAAAACAAGAAATTATGTAGGTTTTCTTCCTCTTTCGTAAATGCAGCTCATATTGGATTGAGCAGGCCTGAGGCTCATCACTGTAATAAAGCAGATTTAGACAAACTGTAATGACGCAGGCACGGCAGGTGAAGTAACTGAATTAGCACTTGGCATTGAGATGCTAGATGAAATAGATAAATAAAATTAATTCAAGCAGGTAGTCATAACCTGTTAGAGCTGAATGACACAGCCTTGCACGGCCTCATGCCATTTACTGAATTATTGAAGCAGAGCACACAAAAAACTATGTGGTGAAGTGTCACCAGGGGCGTCACTGGGGTCAGTGACACCTGGTACGCTGTAAAGCGCCCCTTCCCCATAAGAGGGCATGGACAACCCCTGGTTTCATCACTTTTCGGACATGCCTAGCATTCCTGTAGACTCATCTGGATGCAATGCCGGCTCCTAAACTGTGATACGAACCGAGTGCTGCACGTAATATCACACTGCAGCACCCGGATTATGTCACTGAGGAAGAATTGGCATTTTGGTGTCACCCCTCGGAGGGTGACACACAGGTACAGCCCGCAGCCCCCTAGTGATGCCACTGAGTGTCACCGCTGTGCTACTAGTTATATTTAAATACTAGCAGCACAGTTAGTCTGACTCTGGACAGAGCTGTCTGTAAAGAATAAGACATGGGCTCCTGGGGGAATATTTACTAAAGGTCGATTTTGTTTGTGTTTGTTCGATGTTATATCGACATTAAATGGACTTTATTCGATGTTGGGCTTCCAGGGTTACACACATTTACAAGCAGATGATTTTTTATATTCATTTTTAAATGTTAGTATATGCATGTTTCAACCCTGGAAGCCCAACATCACTTAAAATCGATTTAACGTCGATCTAACATCGAACAAAAACAAATAAGATCGATCTGTAGTAAATATACCCCCTTCTGTCAATTTTTAAATTCTATATCATATCTATTTGATTGCAGAATTTCCCCCAGAATTTGGACATAACTTGCACTCCCCAATAAGATACCTCATGGAGAGGGAAACTGTGTGAAGAAATGGAATTAATCTGTAAATATTTTTTGATAACCAATTGCAGTGATATATTAATGCTCGGGTTATCTGAAAGTACTTAGCACTTGCATGAAGTCAGGATAAAGATTCTTGACAACTTATGTTCATCTATTTAGGATTTGTGATGGAAGAAGCTACTGTGGTTTGGAAAGGTTCTATCTATGTGATCCTATTGTGGATTGCCAGTTCAGAGAACAGAAGGACAAGTAGAGCATCAGTTCAGGACTAGCATTTGTGATCCCTTGTTGATAAATGAGAATTAATTCAAACTGAAAACATAAATATAAATTAGTGAAACTGGTCTGACCATCTCAGAAAACATAAGTTTAAAAGCTCCAGTATTGCATAACCTGAAAGGCATAATAGACTATTCATAGGGTGTGTTGAAATTAGAGATGTGCGGCGGACACTTTTCATGTTTTGTGTTTTGGTTCTAATTCCCCGCTCGTGTTTTGGTTTTGGATTGGTTTTGCTAAAACCACCCTTTCGTGTTTTGGTTTTGGATCTGAATGATTTTTGAAAAAAAACATAAAAACGGCTAAAATCACAGAATTTGAGAGTAATTTTGCTCCTACGGTATTATTAACCACAATAACATTCATTTCCACTCATTTCCAGTCTATTCTGAACCCTTCACACCTCACAATATTGTTTTTAGGCCAAAAGGTTGCACTGAGGTGGCTGTATGACTAAGCTAAGTGACACAAGTGTGTGGCACAAACACCTAGCCCTTCTAGGAGTGGCACTGCAGTGGCAGACAGGATGGCAGATATAAAAAAAAGGCCCCAAACAGCACATCATGCAAAGATGTAAAAGAGGTGCAATGAGGTAGCTGTATGACTAAGCTAAGCAACACAAACAATTGGCCCATCTAGGATTGGCACTGCAGTGTCAGACAGGATGGCACTTTAAAAAACTAGTCCCCAAACAGCACATGATGCAAAGAAGAAAAAGAAGTGCACCGAGGTTGCTGTATGACTAAGCTAAGCGACACAACCACCTGGCCCATCTAGTATTGACATGCAGTGGCTGAATGTCAAAAGTGGCCTGCAATTTTTCAGTCCACTGACAGCATCTCCTGCACGCCCCTGTCATTTTAAAAAAAATCTGCAATTGTTGGACTTATACGGCAGTACCCCTGGTCTTATACGGCAGTGTCAGACAGGATGGCATTTTTAAAAAAATACTACCCAAACAGCACGTCATGCCAAGAAGTAAGAGAGTGCAATGAGGTAGCTGTATAACTAAGCTAAGCAACACAAGTGTGCGGCACAAACACCTGGCCCATCTAGGGTTGGCACTGCAGTCCCACTGGATACCGGACGCACGTCTAACACCAGCATAGTTATTATGGCCTCAGTAATCCGCTTTGCAACAGGGTATATATATATATATATATATATATATATAGCAGTACCACTGGACATATATGGCAGGATCACTGGAATTATACGGCAGGATCACTGCTGCATTACCGCTGGACATATACGGCAGTATCAATGGACATGAACGGCAGTATCACTGGACATTTATGGCAGTATCACTGGACTGGATTTATACGCCAGTACCACTGGAATTATATGGCAGGATCACTGGAATTATACGGCAGGATCACTGGAATTATATGGCAGGATCACTGGAATTATACGGCAGGATTACTACTGCAGTACCGCTGGACATATACGGCAGTTTCAATGGACATATACGGCAGTATCACTGGACATTTATGGCAGTATCACTGGACTGGATTTATACGCCAGTACCACTGGAATGATATGGCAGGATCACTGGAATTATACGGCAGGATCACCACTGCAGTACCGCTGGACATATACGGCAGTATCAATGGACATATATGGCAGTATCACTGGACATTTATGGCAGTATCACTGGACTGGATTTATACGCCGGTACCACTGTAATTATATGGCAGGATCACTGTAATTATACGGCAGGATCGGTGGATTTATACGGCAGTACCGCTCGACATATATGGCAGTATCAATGGACATATACGGCACCACTGGACATATACGGCAGCACAGGGACACCACCACTGGACTGATGCATGAACACAGCACCACTGCAATGGACTGGACTTATACAGCAGCACTGGACATATGGCAGCAGAAGACACCACCACTGTGACTGGACTGATGCAGCACAATACACCACCATTGAACCGATGCAGCACAACACAGCACCACTGGACTTGACTTGTACAGCAGCACTGGACATATGGCAGCAGAGGACACCACCACTGTGACTGAACTGATGCAGCACAAGACACCACCACTGGACTGATGCAGCACAACACAGCACCACTGGATTGGACTTATACAGCAGCACTGGACATATGGCAGCAGAGGACACAACCACTGTGACTGGACTGATGCAGCACAAGACACTAACACTGAACTGATGAAGGACACTGAGGACGGAGACATGTCCTCTCTCTACACTCTCCAATGCTGGAGTGAAAATGCAGCGACGCGCCGCTCCTTATATAGAATCCAAACCCCGCGAGAATCCTATTACGTTTTTCCTCATTCTGGTTTCCGAGTCAGGAGGAAAAACCCGAGCTGGGCTTGGATCCGGGCTCGGGTAGTGAAGTTCGGATCTCTGAGAACCGAACCCGCTCATCTCTAGTTGAAATTGACCTTTTACAGCTTCTTAAATAGTAGTTTCCTTACAAATCCAGTTTAGAAAATATTAAGACTTATAGCAGTGAAAAGAGTGGAGAAGTGAGCCTGTGGAGAAGTTGCCAATGGCAACTAATCAGCACTGAAGTAATATTTTTAATTTGCATAATATAAAATTATACAGAGCAGCTGATTGGCTGCTATGGAAAACTTCTCCACTGGCTCACTTCTCCACTCTTATTGCTGTTTCATACATCTCCCCTGTAGTACAGTACAGTATATGATTGAAGAATTTTGAGTTGAATGGTAGATGTACAGTATTATTTAATGGTTATGTACTGTAATTTTTCTTAGTATCTATACTTGATATATTTTTCTCAAACAAAAAAAACCCAGAAGAAGCAGATTTGCAGATGAACCTTTCTCTATTTTCATTGATGTATTCAGACTCAGGCCGCCATTTATCAAGCCTGGAGAGTGATAAATAGCACAGTGATAAAGTACCACCCAATTAACTCCTAACTCCCATGTCATAGGCTGTGTTTGAAGAATGATAGTTGATCTAGTTGGCTGGTACTTTATCACCGTGCAATTTATCACTCTCCAAGGCTTGATACATCTGGGCCATAGTCTTGGTTTCCAGTATCCACCTAACCTCTGCTATGCCTAGTACCTCACACTAAACCAATGGCATAATCACATGAATAATGTGGTGATGGAATTTCAGCTTTGTCTACAGAAGTCTTCAGTAACTTTAAAATATGCGAAGGCAGAACAGTTTAATGTAAATAGGTTAACTAGGAATCAAATGTTTCTTAATGGCAGTGATATAATGACATTTTTCAAGATGGACAATGGGAATCTGGAATTTTTACAGCTGCTGAAGTACCCAGGAAAGTAACAAAAATCACATCAAAGATAGACTAAAGATCTGGCAGACCATCACAGGTTCATAGTCTAAAAATATGAGCTGAAGGTCAGGGATGGTCAGGTGCAGAAGACCAGCCAAGCAAAAGGAGCAATAAAACCTATTGCTTAGACCAGAGGTTCCCAAACGCGGTCCTCAAGGCACCCCAACGGTCCAGGTTTTAAATGTATCCATGCTTGGCCACAGGTGACTTAATTAGCACCTCATTCAATTTGATTTAACCATCTGTGCTGAGCCATGGATATACCTAAATCCTGGACTGTTGGGGTGCCTTGAGGACCGCGTTTGGGAACCTCTGGCTTAGACACAAGAGTGTGCCATGAATGTACTTTTAAAAATGTGCACGTGGCCACAGGTTCAATAATGCTTGTTACAAAATAACCCAAAGGTTCCTATATATTATGATGTTTTGATAAGATACATTTTCTATAGCCACTTATTCCAGTGACATAGTACTCTTATCATTCCACCAACCGATCTTGGTTTCATTTGCACATGCATGAGCCACCTTGCTGACACTGGAACTGAAAGACCTGGCTTACAAAATATGAAACATAACTTAATAAAAATTGAGTGTTCTGCTTTGGAGAAAATGACTTAAAAAAGGATTTCTACAAGTGTTCTCCCCTGATATCAGCATCATGAAATGGTGATAGAGATAGGACTCTAATGGTATATGTGCTACTGCAATGCTTATTAGATAGGCTTTACCGAGGGTAGGTGGCAAAGGCTAACGCCAGTGATACCTGGCAATGGTCTTCACCGACAGGAAGAGATTGATAGAGAGAAGAGACATCCATTTCCATCTGCAGATAGGGCCCTGTTACTCTAATAAATAGATCCCTTTCACTGAATATTTTATTGAATAGAAATAAGGGATATTGTGCCATTCATCTGTTTGACTTAATGGTCAAATCAATTACTAACCCTGAAAAATATCACCTATTACAACCCATTTGCTCTGCAATGTGACTGCTGCAGTGATTATTAACGTTTCAATTACTATTCCACAGCTTTATTTCCCTTTTCAGCATGAGCATTTAAATACGTGAAAGGAAAAAAGGCAAATAAATGATGTCATGCAGATTTCTTAAGAAAATACTTTAAAAAAAGAAAATACTACTTACATATAGCTTGAGAGCTACAAAATAGCACTGCAAGCGAATGCAGAGAGCACCGTTATTTTGCTTAATCATAGCAGGTGCTGTAATTTCCATTCAATATAATTATACTATTCATTCAAAATAATGGAGAGTGTATTGCCTGAATCTGCTTTTTCCTTGCTTCCAATGAAGTTTCTTTCAAGAGGCCAGACAATGTGTAATATGCCCTGAATTTATGAACTGACAGTTACAGTATATTTAGCAAATAAAATCCATTTGTTTTATTATCAATGAGAGCTGCTTATATAACCCAAACAGAGTTTAGCATACTCAAAAGTCAGAGCATATAGTAAAATTTATTTCTATAGTGCTAACATTGGCATATATTTAATGAAAATAAGTCCCAAAGAGCAACCAGATAATCTGCAGGAATATCACAGCAATACATGTGTTGAGTATCATCAGGGCTAGCAACAGGAATCTTGTGGCCCGGAAGAAAGATATCTCTGGAGCCCCTACAAACTGTCATGACCCCCACCCACCTTTTGAAGCAGGTGGTGGTATTAAAATAATAGTGTATATATATATATATATATATATACATATAGCGAAAGCGATGAAGCAATCAGCGGCACTCAGGGTCTTAGGTGATAATCAAGTGTATTAAAAAAAATCACAGCATGAATCCCAACGTTTCGGGAGTCACACGGGTCCCTTTGTCAAGGTGAATAACTTGTTATTCACCTTGACAAAGGGACCTGTGTGTCCCGAAACGTTGGGATTCATACTGTGATTTTTTTAATACACTTGATTATCACCTAAGACCCTGAGTGCCGCTGATTGCTTCATCGCTTTCGCTTTACCTATTGACACCAGAGGGCACCAGGGCACACAGTTTTTCCTATAGTGGGAGTGCCGGTCCATGCCAGAAATATACATACATATATATATATATATATATATTTATATATCTATACACACACACACACACACACACACACACACACACACACACAATCTCTGGGGCCCCTACAAACCGTCATGACCCCCACCCACCTTTTGAAGCAGGTGGTGGTATTAAAATAATAGTGTGTATGTATATATATATATATATAAGTCCAGAAATGAAGCGCACACACTTAAATGAAATCCAGGGGTGCCGTGTCAATTCCTAATAATACAATCGTTCCTAATGTTTACCCAGCAGGGTCATACATAAGGAGACCAGCACACCACCAAGTAGCAACTTGGTGGTGTGCTGGTCTCCTTATGTATGACCCTGCTGGGTAAACATTAGGAACGATTATATATATATATATATATATATAAAACCACTACTTGTGTGCGCGCTGTTGACTTCTGCAGAGAACGGTAGCGCACCTGCCACTGCTGCAGCCATCAAAACAGAGTCCTGGGAGCCCGTCTCACCGCGGCGCTGGCATTGGTCCAAGTGACAGAAGGGAGGGGGCGTTGCAGTTGTCCCTCTCACTCTCTCTCTTCTGCTCTGCTGCCCATGCGGGAGGCTGGGAGGCTAGGAGGAGGTTCGGCGTTGGATTGCGGAAGTCTGTGTCCGGAGTCCCACTGGAGCCAGCGACAGCTTCCAAGCCAGCAGCCAGCATAGGGAGGTATGTTATTAAACATTAAAAAATTAGAGATGAGCGGGTTCGGTTTGCCGAGAACCGAACACCCCCCCCCCCGAACTCCACGTGGTTTACACGAGTCCGAGGCAGGCTCGGTTCTTCCCGCCTGACTCGGAAAACCCGAATGAGGCAAAACGTCATCATCCCGCTGTCGGATTCTCGCGAGATTCGGATTCCATATAAAGAGCCGCGTGTCGCCGCCATTTTCACTCTTGCATTGTAGAGAGAGCGGAGAGGACGCGGCTACATTCTCTCAGTGGAAAGCTCAATATCAGTGCTCAGAATGAGTGCTTACTTATTGCTGCTCAGTAATACTAGCAGTGTGTCTCTCCTGCTCAGTGTCAGTTCTAGTATCCTCATCAGTGCTCAGTATCACTGCTCATTGTCTTGTGCTGCATTGTGGTGACCAGTATACTACAATACATTACTAATAGTCCAGTGCTGCATCTTGCTGCTCTGTGTCAGTTCTAGTATCCTCATCAGTGCTCAGTATCACTGCTCATTGTCTTGTGCTGCATTGTGGTGACCAGTATACTACAGTACATTACTAATAGTCCAGTGCTGCATCTTGCTGCTCTGTGTCAGTTCTAGTATCCTCATCAGTGCTCAGTATCACTGCTCATTGTCTTGTGCTGCATTGTGGTGACCAGTATACTACAGTACATTACTAATAGTCCAGTGCTGCATCTTGCTGCTCTGTGTCAGTTCTAGTATCCTCATCAGTGCTCAGTATCACTGCTTATTGTCTTGTACTGCATTGTGGTGACCAGTATACTACAGTACATTACTAATAGTCCAGTGCTGCATATTGCTGCTCTGTGTCAGTTCTAGTATCCTCATCAGTGCTCAGTATCACTGCTCATTGTCTTGTGCTGCATTGTGGTGACCAGTAAACTACAGTACATTACTAAAAGTCCAGTGTCTTGTGCTGCATCTTGCTGCTGTAGGGTGCTGTGGTATTGTCCTGTCACTGTGCATAGGTCATCATCATCCCAATCACAGTGGTTTCTGGTATCTATCTAGTGGTATCTAATTCCAGACATTACTGCCGTCTAATTCCAGATATATTACTGGCATATAATTCCACACATTAAAAAATGGAGAACAAAAATTTGGAGGGTAAAATAGGGAAAGATCAAGATCCACTTCCACCTAGTGCTGAAGACGATGAAATGCCATCAATGTTGTCTGCCAAGGCTGATGCCCAATGTCATAGGTGAGAGCATGTAAAATCCAAAACACAAAAGATCAGTAAAATGCCTCAAAAATCAAAATTAAAAGCGTCTGAGGAGATGCGTAAACTTGCCAATATGCCATTTACGACACGTAGTGGCAAGGAACGACTGAGGCCCTGGCCTATGTTCATGGCTAGTGGTTCAGCTTCACATGAGGATGGAAGCACTCACATTCCCGCTAGAAAAATGAAAAGAGTTAAGCTGGCAAAAGCACAGCAAAGAACTGTGCGTTCTTCTAAATCACAAATCTCCAAGGAGGGTCCAATTGTGTCGGTTGCAATGCCTGACCTTCCCAATACTGGACGGGAAGAGGTGGCTCCTTCCACCATTTGCACGCCACCTGCAAGTGCTGGAAGGAGCACCCACAGTCCAGTTCCTGATATTCAAATTGAAGATGTCACTGTTGAAGTACAGCAGGATGAGGATATGGGTGTTGCTGGCGCAGAGGAGGAAATTAACAAGGAGGATTCTGATGGTGAGGTGGTTTGTTTAAGTCAGGCACCGGGGAGACACCTGTTGTCCATGGGATGAATAATGCCATTGACATGCCTGGTCAAAATACAAAAAAAATCACCTATTCGGTATGGAATTATTTTAACAGAAATGCGGACAACTGGTGTCAAGCCATGTGTTGCCTTTGTCAAGCTGTAATAAGTAGGGGTAAGGACGTTAACCACCTAGGAACATCCTCCATTATACGTCACCTGGAGCACATTCATCAGAAGTCATTGAAAGGTTCAAAACCTTTGGATGACAGCGGAAGCAGTCCACTAACAACTAAGTCCCTTCTTCCTCTTGTACCCAAACTCCTGCAAACCACACCACCAACTCCCTCAATCTCAATTTCCTCCTTAGACAGGAACGTCAATAGTCCTGCAGGCCATGTCACTGGCAAGTCTGATGAGTCCTCTTCTAACTGGGATTCCTCAAATGGATCCTTGAGTGGAACGCCTACTGCTGCTGTTGCTGCTGGCGCTGCTGTTGTTGCTGCTGGGAGTTGATCGTCATCCCAGAGGGGAAGTCGGAAGACCACTTGTACTACTTCCAGTAAGCAAATGACTGTCCAACAGTCCTTTGCGAGGAAGATGAAATATCACAGTAGTCATCCTGTTGCAAAGCAGGTAACTCAGTCCTTGACAACTATGTTGGTGTTAGACGTGCGTCCGGTATCCGCCGTTAGTTCAAGAATTGCTTGAGGTAGTGTGTTCCCGGTACCAAATACCATCTAGGTTCCACTCCTCTAGGCAGACGATACCGAGAATGTACACAGACGTCAGAAAAAGAGTCACCAGTGTCCTAAAAAATGCAGTTGTACCCACTGTCCACTTAACCACGGACATGTGGACAAATGGAGCAGGGCAGACTAAAGACTATATGACAGTGACAGCCCACTGGGTAGATGTATTGCCTCCCGAAGCAACAACAGCAGCAGCGGCACCAGTAGCAGCATATAGGCAAAGGAGGGGGAATGCACCTGACTCAAGCGCAGTGAAGAATGATTTCAACGTTGTGCAAGTTTCTTTAACCCTTTGAACTTGCCACACGTGAAGTCAGTTCAGACACTGCCAGCCTGAGTCAGGTCATTCCCCTCATCAGGCTTTTGCAGAAGAAGCTGGAGACATTGAAGGAGGAGCTAAAACAGAGCGATTCCGCTAGGCATGTGGGACTTGTGGATGGAGCCCTTCATTCGCTTAACCAGGATTCATGGGTGGTCAATCTGTTGAAATCAGAGCACTACATTTTGGCCACCGTGCTCGATCCTAGGTTTAAAGCATATATTATATCTCTCTTTCCGGCAGACACAAGTCTGCAGATGTTCAAAGACCTGCTGGTGAGACACTTGTCAAGTTAAGCGGAGCGTGACCCGCCAACAGCTCCTCCTTCATTTTCTACCGCCACTGGAGCTGCCAGGAAAAGGATAAAATTTCCAAAACCACCCGCTGACTGTGATGCAGGGCAGTCAGGAGTAAAAACTGACATCGGGTCCGGACTGAAGGACCTGCCAATGATTACTGACATGTCGTCTACTGTCACTGCATATGATTCTGTCACCATTGAAAGAATGGTATAGGATTATATGAGTGACAGCATCCAAGTAGGCAGGAAAAAGACGCAATTTGGAGGCCGTTGCACAAACTGGCTTTATTTTACCTAAGTTGCCCCCCCCTCCAGTGTGTACTCCGAAAGAGTGTTTAGTGCAGCCGGTAACCTTGTCAGCGATCGGTGTAGGAGGTTACTTCCAGAAAATGTGGAGATGATGTTCATCAAAATGAATTATAATAAATTCCTCCATGGAGACATTTACCAGCAATTGCCTCCAGAAAGTACACAGGGACCTGTGATAGTGGATTCCAGTGGGGATGAATTAATACTCTGTGAGGAGGGGGATGTACACAGTGAAAGGGGTGAGGGATCGGAGGATGAGGAAGAGGTGGACATCTTGACTCTGTAGAGCCAGTTTGTGCAAGGAGAGATTGATTGCTTTTTTTTGGTGGGGGCCCAAACCAACCAGTCATTTCAGCCACAGTCATGTGGCCGACCCTGTCGCTGAAATGATGGGTTTGTTAAAGAATGCATGTCCTGTTTATACAACATAAGGGTGGGTGGGAGGGCCCAAGGACAATTCCATCTTGCACCTCTTTTTTCTTAAATTTTTCTTTGCATCACGTGATGTTTGGGGCCAATTTTTTTAAGTGCCATCCTGTCTGACACTGCAGTGCCACTTCTAGTTGGGCCAGGTGTTTGTGCCGGCCACTTGGGTCACTTAGCTTAGTCATCCAGCTACCTCAGTGCAAATTTTAGGACTAAAAATAATATTGTGAGGTGTTCAGAATAGACTGGAAATGAGTGTAAATTATGGTTATTAAGGTTAATAATACTATGGGATCAAAATTACCCCCAAATTCTATGATTTAAGCTATTTTTGAGTTTTTTTTTAAAAAAAAAACACCCGAATCCAAAACACACCAGAATCCGACAAAAAAATTTCAGGGAGGTTTTGCCAAAACGCGTCCGAATCCAAAACACAGCCGCGGAACCAAATCCAAAACCAAAACACAAAACCCGAAAAATGTCCGGTGCACATATCTAATATATATATATATAGAGAGAGAGAGAGAGAGAGCGAAAGAAGGAAGGAAGGAAGGGAACAAGCGCCTATGGTGTAGTAATTTCAGGAAGGGGTGCTAAGATTTTTCACACACAGAAAACTGCGTACCAGATAGTAGCTTGTAACCAAAGCACATCAATTTATTGTCTTGAATTCCTCAGGTAGTACTGGAATCCAGGGCCGTCTTTTCGTATGGGCTCAATGGGCTCTTTCCCAAGGGCCCCAGGAGTTAAAGGGCCCTAGGCTGATAGCTGAGGGTCCCCTCTTTCCAGGGGTACCCTATTTTTGATAATCGGCCCTGGGGAACCGGAGATATCTGACTTGAAAGCAGTGGTCCCCATCCAATCCTGTTAATTGCTTTTCCCTACCAGATATCTCGGGTTCTGTCTGAGGATATAATCCAAAAGCTGAGACTCTTCCCTTTTGGTAGACATTGGCAGCTTGTCTCTACTATGCCCAGAACCAGAGATATCAGTCTTCAAGCAGCTGGTCCCTGTTCCAGCTCCACATCCCTAATATGCAGTTTTATATTTTTGTTGGTGAATTGCTCTGGCTCCTGAACTCTGATCCCCAAGTCCCCAGTACCTCCTGAAAGGTGTCCAGAGAACCTCCAGAAAGGTGGGACTCTCTTCAGGAACTTGAGATATCTGCAGTCAAGCAAGCTGCCCTCCCACCGGAAAATGATAAATATTAAGCCCACTCCACTATCCACTCCTTCCCTACTTATTAAACACCCCCTACCACCCTGGAATTCATGTACCAGGGCCCCTTCATTCAGCACAATGCCCCCTTCTACTGTTTAGCCCCATCTGTGCAGTACAGGAGTAAGTAGCAGAAATTACTGCTCCAGGTCCTGCATGCTGAGTGGAAGATACAGCACCCCCTACCGCCCGTGGGACATCAAAGCTGCCACTGATAGCAACCCCCACCCCTACTGCTGGAGGATGGGTAGGGGGCCCAGTGCATTGCTGTGCCCAGGGGCCTACACTGCTGTTAAGACGGCCCTGCTGGAATCATTGTGTAACCTGCCACCGCAATATTCCCACCATGCCAGCAGCATCTGGTGTAGTTCAAGCAGCGATGTCCCCGTACGGCAGCCACCACAATGAAACAGGGTCGCTGTTAAAGTCAGGACACAGCAGGCCTGGTGGGAATATCGCGGTGACAGGTTATACAACGATTCCAGTACTACCTGAGGAATACAAGACAGTAAATTGATGTGCTTTGGTTACAAGCTATTATCTGGTACGCAGTTTAATGTGGGTGAAAAATCTTAGCACCCCTTCCTGAAATTACTACACCATAGGCGCTTGTTCCCTTCCTTCTTTTTCTACAGATTTTCGGGCCATATACCTGATTGCCTCATGTGGAACTGAGCAGCCGCCCAAATAAAGTGGAGTGTGTACTGAAACCTGAATATCGGACAGTGGTCTGTGGACCTAACTTTATAAAAAAAGGATCAGCTACAGAGAAGCGCACTGATCTAAAATTCTTCTTGATATATATATATATTCACTGCTCAAAAAAATAAAGGGAACACTAAAACAACACATCCTAGATCTGAATGAATGAAATATTCTTATTAAATACTTTGTTCTTTACATAGTTGAATGTGCTGACAACAAAATCACACAAAAATTATCAATGGAAATCAAATTTATTAACCCATGGAGGTCTGGATTTGGAGTCACACTCAAAATTAAAGTGGAAAAACACACTACAGGCTGATCCAACTTTGATGTAATGTCCTTAAAACAAGTCAAAATGAGGCTCAGTAGTGTGTGTGGCCTCCACGTGCCTGTATGACCTCCCTACAATGCTCCTGATGAGGTGGCGGATGGTCTCCTGAGGGATCTCCTCCCAGACCTGGACTAAAGCATCCGCCAACTTCTGGACAGTCTGTGGTGCAACGTGGCGTTGGTGGATGGAGCGAGACATGATGTCCCAGATGTGCTCAATTGGATTCAGGTCTGGGGAACGGATGGGCCAGTCCATAGCATCAATGCCTTCATCTTGCAGGAACTGCTGACACACTCCAGCCACATGAGGTCTAGCATTGTCTTGCATTAGGAGGAACCCAGGGCCAACCGCACCAGCATATGGTCTCACAAGGGGTCTGAGGATCTCATCTCGGTACCTAATGGCAGTCAGGCTACCTCTGGCGAGCACATGGAGGGCTGTGCGGCCCCCCAAAGAAATGCCACCCCACACCATTACTGACCCACTGCCAAACCGGTCATGCTGGAGGATGTTGCAGGCAGCAGAACGTTCTCCTTGGCGTCTCCAGACTCTGTCACGTCTGTCACATGTGCTCAGTGAGAACCTGCTTTCATCTGTGAAGAGCACAGGGCGCCAGTGGCGAATTTGCCAATCTTGGTGTTCTCTGGCAAATTCCAAACGTCCTGCACGGTGTCGGGCTGTAAGCACAACCCCCACCTGTGAATGTCGGGCACTCATACCACCCTCATGGAGTCTGTTTCTGATCGTTTGAGTAGACACATGCACATTTGTGGCTTGCTGGAGGTCATTTTGCAGGGCTCTGGCAGTGCTCCTCCTGTTCCTCCTTGCACAAAGGCGGAGGTAGCGGTCCTGCTGCTGGGTTGTAGCCCTCCTATGGCCTCCTCCACGTCTCCTGATGTTCTGGCCTGTCTACATGCTCTGAACACTACGTTGACAGACACAGCAAACCTTCTTGCCACAGCTCGCATTGATTGCCATCCTGGATGAGCTGCACTACCTGGGCCACTTGTGTGGATTGTAGACTCCGTCTCATGCTACTACTAGAGTGAAAGCACCGCCAGCTTTCAAAAGTGACCAAAACATCAGCCAGAAAGCATAGGAGCTGAGAAGTTGTCTGTGGTCACCACCTGCAGAACAACTCCTTTATTGGGGGTGTCTTGCTAATTGCCTATAATTGCCACCTGTTGTCTATTCCATTTGCACAACAGCATGTGAAATTGATTGTCAATCAGTGCTGCTTCCTAAGTGGACAGTTTGATTTCACAGAAGTGTGATTGACTTGGAGTTACATTATGTTGTTTAAGTTTTCCCTTTATTTTTTTGAGCAGTGCATATATATATATATATATTTATATATATATATATATGTGTGTGTGTGTGTGTGTGTGTGTATATATATATATGTGTGTGTGTGTGTGTGTCTGTCTGTCTGTCTTGTATGTCCAGTGTGCACCTTTTCTTGGCCTGGCGGTCCAAGATAAATCAATACTGTTTTTTATTTTATTTTATTATTTATTAGATGCCACAAATGCTGTCTGCAGTATATGGAAGTAACCAATGTTGTGTGTGGGGGAAGAGGGGGCACCACCTTCCAGATCACCTCCGGGCGCATGATATGAACTTACGCCTCTGGCACAAGGTGAGGCATCCACTGTGTTCCTTGCCTACCTGAGATTGCCTCTTTACAACCCAGTCATGCCCAACATCTGCAATAAGTAGTTTGACTGAGTTGTGTATGTCTCTGCCACAACCAGACGTATACATTTGACTCCAGAGCATGAGAAGTACAAAAATATGCAAAATACAAATTGGCATGCATTTAACTCTGCATCAATACCAATAAGCCTTCTGGACTTTTGAAGAATTAAACCTGGTATCTTACTGAAATAGGATATTTGTTCCCAATCCAATTTTAAGCACACTTTAAAAATATCTTTGTCTCGCCTTTCATACTTATAAGGGGTTGGAGTCCAACCTGCAGATGGAGAACGGGGTATGGTGTTAGGTTGAGTTTACCTTAGAGGTCTGACATAAAACAGTCTTTCTTGGGCATCATGTTTTGAATGCGCAACAGAAATGGCCATTTTAAGAGAAAAATTCTAAATAAACATAATAAAAGCTACAGAGATGTACAATACTATCTGCTTAGTTTTTTGGTCACATTTTTTCAATAGTGCCCTTATAAAGTAGTATGCAAAAATATTTGAACCATTGGTCAAAGTAAAAAGAGTAATCTTTTCACAAGCACTAAATTGGTCAAACTGAAATATATTTATGCACATTTTAATGCACAATTACAATTCATTTGCTGAATTTAACATTGAAAAACTAGAACAGTGAATGTAGCATATGCAATAGTTTGGGCACCGTTCCAGCTGATTCATTAATTCTCTTATATAAGGATTCAAAAGTTGATTGACTCATTAGATTAAAAAATGGTGGCAGGTGCCTCCACTCAAATACCATGGACTCCTCTACGCAGCTGTCTGAGGACTTGAAAATAAAGACTATTTATCGTTAGAAAGCAGAGAAGGCTATAAAAAGACGTACAAGTGTTTCCAGCTTGGAAATTTTACTGTCAAAAACAACATTAAGAAATAGAAGTTAATGGGAACTGCTGAAGTGAAGGCATGGTCCAGGAAACTCAGAACAAATAGAACAAAGAAAAGGACTTGCAGAAAGGTTTAGATGATAGCAGTGTTAAGGTCTATGGGTACATACCTCAAAAACTACGTCATTATAAAAGTCATTATAAAAGTCAACAACTAAGAATATTTGTTTTTGGACACAACTAAAAACATATTTTAATAGAAGGTGGAAGTGATAAAGGAGAAACAAATGTTTATCTAAAACCTGTTCTCCTTTCATATTGTTTCACCCCATTACTTTGTGGATGTACCTTCATTATTTAGCACTGGCATGATCCAGAGCTGATGGCTTGCATCCATGGGTGACACTCATTCACAGTTCCACTTGCAGCTGAATGTGCATAACTGGGTGACAAGAGGGTGGTAGCATGTAGGATAAAATATAGTAAAGCTGAATCTATTCCTATGTACCGTATATATGTGTATGTGTGTGTTGGTATTTTATCTCAGTCTACTTTATCTCTCTCCAAGACTTATTAAATAGATCCCTCAGATGGTCAGACTGTGATTACCTTAATATGTCAGGTTCATTTACTAGTGTAAATATAGTGCACTAAGATAAACAGATAGACAGATAGATAGATAGATCGATCTATAGATAGATAGATAGATAGATAGATAGATAGATAGATAGATAGATAGATAGATGCATAGATAGATATATTCCTAGTGTTCTCACTTACAGGATCTAAACACTTGGCACGAACCTCGTCCTCTGGACTAGATACATAGATGATTTATTCTTCATCTGGCAAGGAGATGAGGAATCGCTTACAGACTTTCTCTTACACTTGGATCACTATGACCGGAATTTACAATTTACCACCACGTACAGCCAACAAAAGGTTAAATTCCTAGATCTGAACATTTTCATCCATGAGGATGAAATACACACAAATACATTCAACAAAACCGTAGATGTTAACAGTTATATACTGGCCACGAGTGGACATCACCCAACCTGGCTCAATGGCATACCGATGGGACACTTTAAAAGGTTCAGAAGGAACTGTTCCAAGATGAGAGACTATGAGATACAAGGCAAAACTTTGTGCGACAGGTTTAGAGAGAAAAATGATCACCCTGAGACAATACAAACAGCATTTGAACAAGTTAGAAAGATTGACAGATCCTCACTTTTAACATATAAAGATAAACATAGGCAGATGAGGCAAACTGAAGAACCACTATTCATTACACAATACTCAGACCAAGCCCACCAGATCAAAAAGATTATAAAAAAACATTGGCCAACAGTACTACAGGACGACATTTTAGCAGAAGTCCTACCCCTGAATCCAAAAGTAATCTATCGAAAGGCACCTGACATTAGGAAGAAACTCACACACAGTCACATACCTCCGTCAAACTTGACACAAACCACAATAGATGGGACACAAAAGAAAGGGGGTTTCTATCACTGTGGAACGTGTTCAGGTTGCAAAGTGACGAAAGCCAAAAGTACACTACCAAATGTCACAAAGAAATCCACCACCAATTCTTACATATACAAATCAAAGACAGAATCACTTGCCATAGCAAAGGCATTATATATCTTCAAGAGTGCCCGTGTCAACTTCAGTATGTGGGAAGGACCATTAGACCATTAAAGATTCGAATTAATGAACACATCCGTAATATCAAAAGAAAAACAGAAGATCATCCGCTTTCATTACATTTTAGGGATCATCACGAATCAAATCCCACATTACTAAAATTCACAGGACTGAAAGAGGTCAAAAAGAATTGGAGAGGAGGGGATTACATACAGAGAATCAACAAAGAAGAACTGCGCACCATAATTGCTTTAGAAACACTGGCACCTAAAGGGTTAAACCTTGATAATGAAGTTAGATCTATTATCTGCAAGTAGGATCCTAAAACAGCCACTATTGAGACCTGGACTCTCAATGCAACCAATAAGTGTGATTTAGTTATCCCATCAGGTACCTAGATGTACCCAAAATCACTGGCACCTTGCAATATTTTTTGTACCATATTTTCATTCAGGTCCAAGTTTATTTTATTTTATCCTATTTTTAACATTATTTATCATGATCATCATTACCATTTTTCAGTTGTTTTCTCAGCATCTGCACTATATTTTCATTTAGGTCTTTATTTATATTTATTTTCAGTATTCTTATCATTATCATTGTCAGCATTTTTCAGATGTTTTTCCAGTATAGGCTATTACTTTCATTTCACCTATTCTATTTATCCACCTTAGTTTAGTTTAACTTCCTGCCATATCATAATCATCATGACTCCCAAACACTGGATAGCATTATTTTATTACAGGATCTTATTATCTTCCAAAGGAAAAAACTCTGCTCACAGCAAAAAACGAAGCTAGTTCCTTCTGAATTTAGGATTTCCACTCCCCTCATGTGACAGATTGACAATTCCAACATCCAATTAAACTCTTGGAACAAAGGAAGAATAGCAGTGAATCCCGCCCTTCTGCTATTTAACTCCAGATACAGCCTGACCACTGCAAATTAACTGTGAAACGCGCGTCGGCGTTTTCACACTATACCCACGTGTTTACTAATGTGTGCATGTTATTATAGCTAGTGCTAGTCCAATGCTAAGAGTGCGATCTCTATATATGAGGGATAATACTGGACCTTATCTGGGTGTTACAAAGGTTGTTAACTGCTAGTCTAGTGCAGCAAAATTCAGGATAGCTTAACAGCTGGTGAGCCGGTATATTCATATAGGCATTGAAGAAACTCACCAGCGACCTATGCTATGAGAACTTAGCTGCAGCTAGGATACAGAGATAGAATTTGAGCTTACAGCTGTGAAAGACAGTAAAACTGTCACCAAAGTTTAGCGTTTACAAGTGCATCTATTGGCAAACCTTATACAGTGTACTTATTGGTAACAAGGCTCAGATAGTGGGATAAAGAGAGTTAACATTCCAATAAATATCTTGGGCCTTACTGCAAGTTAATTACTATCTGACACTGAGAAAATCCAGCAGCTGTTCATGTAGCATGAGAATGTAGCTGCAGCCTGAACATAGCAATAGAATTTGTCTCTAGAACCGTGTAAGATAGCAACATTGTTACCGCAGCTCAGGAGCCCAATTCCAAGCCAAACACTTTCTTACACTGAGAAAATCCATCAGCTGTTCATGTAATATGAGAATGCAGCTGCAGCCTGAACATAGCAATAAAATGTGTCTCTTTAACTGTGCAAGATAGTAACATTGTTACCGCAGCTTAGGACACAACAAGTGTATCCAATTGTAAACCATACATAAGGTTTACATGCCTAACAAGGTCTAAACAGTGGGACAATTAGAATTGCTATTATTAAGGCACCTGCAGCTGAAATTAAGGCCAATTAACAAGTATATACAGTATGCTGGAAGTGTACAAGGAGATTGTGATCTAGTGAAACTATAAGGGTTCTAACCAGGATACTAGATACACATTAATATAATTCTGTACCCAGCGTATGTACTAATTGGCAGCCCATATATAGGACAATTATATTTGATATGAATGTTCCAGTAATAAACACTGAATTACCCTCATATAATAGGTCTGCAATGTAATACGTTTATGTGATACAGATAATCCCTATCGGATAAAGTGTATGACTACTAATTGAAGTCTTGTTTTAAGAGTAAAATATAAAAGAGAGTAAGATTGAAGGTGTCGATCAACAATATATACACACACCAGCCTAATATATCACATGAATAGAAGTCATAAGCTGGCATTATATACAGACGTTGTCAGTGGAAACTGAGAACGTCAGTTAGCCAGTCCTGTACACAGAAGGGAGACCTTTGGAGAGTTGGTAACCCCACGAGTTGACAGCTAGTCTGAGAACGAAACTATATATTACAGGATACGCCACAGCATTATGCCTCACTGAACAACTTAAACCTAACATTAGCATTAAGTGGTGTACCTCCTATATATATATATATATATATATATATATACTATATGTACCTAGTAATATAGGGACGTTGACAGCAGAGACTGAGAACGTCCATTGATGCATATAGTAATAGAGTGGCATTGACAGCAGAGACTGAGAATGCCATTATACTAGGTACAGAGAGATATTTTTCATAACATATATATTTGTGTGAAGGCTGGAAACTTCCTTAAACCTGATAATTCATGATTAAACATCTTAAAAAATTTATTAGGAAGTATGTATCAACCACTTATGAGTGAAGACACCTGATATTAGCTAATTTTCTCCCTTATATTAAGATAAATTGACAGACGACAGTATATTCATTCAAGGCTTATTAGGAGTAATAACTATATGTGTCATTATCATATTATTGGTGGCACTCACAGCACCCGGCTACTTACAGGGATAATTTCTTGACAGCACTAGATTAATTTTGCAAAGGGTCATAGAACCTATCATTACTATATACAAACTTACTAGATATTGCACAACACATTGGAGTAATAGTGTGGTTTTTTAATTTACATGTTACACTATGTCTTGCACCTGTCCTGATTTATTTTAATATTTCACAGTTATTGGCTTTTTAAATTTAATTGAATTAAAAGTTATATTTTAATCGAATGATTATTTAGTCCTAGTGCGCCACCCACAGTCCAAATCTTTTCCCTCCCTTTGAAACTGCCACTGCAAAGACTCCCAGAGGAAGACCTAATTTGGTTGAAACGCGTTGGAGAATAAGGACACCTAATCCACACCAGCAGACAGCGGGAAAGTGCAAGGAGAGATCGAGAGCCACGGCGCTGACACGTCACTGGTAAGCCGCACAGATGGACGGGCAGCTAGAGGATCCCGCAGGTGAGAGTCTCCGTAGTGGAGAGGTGTGCCCCTGCCAGAGGTTCTGTTCAGACCCTGCAGCAGAGCATCCTCTTCCCCGACAGCGTTTGGCCCGGCGCACGGAGATCCGAAAAAGGACGAACCGAGAGAAGGCACGGACGCAGAGGGGCAAGTCAGTCCGGAGCCGCCAGGAGATTCCACAGCCCTTCCACACCTGTGCCTCTTATCTCATGGCCGCAACGTTAGTGCACCATCACTTGCCTTTAACGATAGAGGTACGGGACGCTGTCCTCTATTTAAGAAGAGACTCACAAGGACAAATAACAGTCCGTTTAGGACTAGGACATTTCAATCTAATTAATCCATCAATTCACGCCTCACAATAAGAGTCAGCATCAATTGTTCAGACTTTTTTCCATTCATTCTGCAAATCATAAAAAATACCACAAGGGACTCATCACAAGCCACAGTGGTATACTGATAGAGCACCTGTGAAGAATCCATTCACAAGTGCTCATGTGCATTATATGTGACTCACAATCATACCTGTATTATCCTTCTTTTCTTTTGTTTATTATACATTTTATTTTGTATTACCAAAGTTTTCTTTTCCTTTTCTCACAGTAGCAGTATTACCTACCCAGGTTTATTCTAATTTAATAAATATTCACTACAGGTTGAGTATCCCATATCCAAATATTCCGAAATACGGAATATTCCGAAATACGGACTTTTTTGAGTGAGAGTGAGATCGTGAAACCTTTGTTCTTTGATGGCTCAATGTACACAAACTTTGTTTAATACACAAAGTTATTAATAATATTGTATTGAATGACCTTCAGGCTGTGTATATAAGGTGTATATGAAACATAAATGAATTGTGTGAATGTAGACACACTATGTTTAATGCACAAAGTTATAAAAAATATTGGCTAAAATTACTTTCAGGCTGTGTGTATAAGGTGTATATGTAACATAAATGCATTCTGTGCTTAGATTTAGGTCCCATCACCATAATATCTCATTATAGTATGCAATTATTCCAAAATACGGAAAAATCCGATATCCAAAATTCCTCTGGTCCCAAGCATTTTGGATAAGGGATACTCAACCTGTATTTTATTCATCACAACTCAGTGTACTCAATCAGTCACCAGTCGTTATTGCACAATATATTCCGAAGCAGACACTGCTGTAGGGGTCGAGCGCTGTTAGGCTCAGCAGCCATTTGTTTAGATTATTAAAAAGAGGGTAAGGACACCCTTTAACTAGCAGCACATCCCAAACAGCATCAAGTTATTACCGCAGTGCGCAGATTACCCCTGTCATTTAAACTCACTTACAGGATGACCATACACCATAAGGGTCATTAACAACACAAGAATTGGTTTTACACAAGTACAAAATCGCAGCTTAAACATAACATAACTTGGCATGAGGAAAAGCCACAGTGTGTCTCTTTTTACATACTGTAGATTCAGACTCCCAAGACTCTCAGCAGTCCAGGACACAGCAGCGTGTGCTGGGGAAAGTAGCAGCAGTCTACTTTCTCTCCCTGCCCGATGTGCTACCAGCTGGCCCAGGCTGTTGTAAGTAGTCCCCACTCCCCCTCAGTGCTCCTTGTGGTTAGCATTATTGCCTCACAGCCCTCAGATCATGAGTACAATTCCTGTACAAGTTATTGTCAGTGTGGAGTTTGTATATTCTCTCTGTACCTGTGTAAGTGTCCTTTGTGTCCTCCAGTGTCTTCCCACAATCCCAAAACATACTGATTATTTACCTTCTGACAAAAACTTAACCCTAGTGTGCAGCGGAGGAGGGCTGCCGTTGGTCGTGCTGCCATATCTCTCCTCCATGGTCCCCACCGCTGGGTCCCTTGTCCCCACCACCAGCTGGGTCCCGGCATCTGTACAATGTAGTTCACAGATGCTGGGACAGGCGCATGCGCAGTAGCGGTGATGGTACTGCACATGCGCAAACCCATGGCTTCTATGGACTTCATCGGCTGCAGTCCGTAGAACCCAGCTAGGGCTGACAAAGCAAGGAGTGGCTTTCTACAGGAAGCCAGCTCTGCCAATCGCAGCTCATTCTGGCAGCCCCAGATGGAGAAAACACCTTCCAATAGGACTGCCTGTAGTGTTTGTTACTGGCAGAAAGGACTTTCAATAGAAAGTCACAGTGAAGCCAGTGCAGTTTCACAGACTGCATCTGGCTTCACAGACTCTGGGCTGAAGTACTGTACTGCAGCCCATAGGCAAAATCCATCACTGCTACTGTGTATGTGTATGCATAAGCTAGGGAATATAGAATATAGATCTGCTGAGGCAGGGATTAATGTGAATGACTAACATATTGTATCTAAAGCACAGACTAGTATGTGTGTGCTGTTGTATATAAATAGCTGTTAATAAATAAAAATAAGCCGCTCATAACTTTATTGTGATTACATAAACCTTTTACTTAAGCTAGCTTATCACTAAATAAAACCACACCACACACTGAAATAAAGACACGGACACAGTAGCTGGAGTTAAAGGTCAGACGATGTTTATTAATCGCTGACCAACTCTTTAAACTAATAATTGAGGCCGAATTAGAATTGAATTGAATATATATTAACTTTAGTTTGGAGGATGGCAAACAGAAAACCGCTGCCAAACACCAGCACCCGTCACCTAGATGACAAACCACCAAACCAAGGAGGGGAGTACACATACCCCGCCTCCTTCCCGCATAACCCGCATTGTGCTGGCCTTACCCCTCTTTCTCTGGCAAACGTTCGGTTCCCGCAGGGGAACGTCTAAATGTCCAACCGCAAGAAAAGGACACACCTGCCGTCCATTTAAAGAGGGAGCCCCACAATGACCACTTATGCCTGTGTGACAGCTGGTTGGCAGCGATTTCCCGCCAATCTGGCTTTCAATAGCCCACAGCAAGAACAAAAAACGTAGACGCATTCTGGGAGGGCGGGCGGGCATAAACTGAAAGGCAAGAGGGAGTCTAGCAAGATGGCCACCCCCTATATACTAACCTAAGACCCTCCTCTTCATCCTGATGCACAACCCCTTAAACCAATAGGAAAAAACCAACCGGGAAAACTGATCTGCCTAGCAACTGCTTAGTCATTTAACAACCAATCACAAAAAGTTGATCGCTTATATGGCCTCAGGCTTATGCAGCCTTCAGCTTATCTAAGCCGCTCATAACTTTATTGTGATTACATAAACCTTTTACTTAAGCTAGCTTATCACTAAATAAAACCACACCACACACTGAAATAAAGACACGGACACAGTAGCTGGAGTTAAAGGTCAGACGATGTTTATTAATCGCTGACCAACTCTTTAAACTAATAATTGAGGCCGAATTAGAATTGAATTGAATATATATTAACTTTAGTTTGGAGGATGGCAAACAGAAAACCGCTGCCAAACACCAGCACCCGTCACCTAGATGACAAACCACCAAACCAAGGAGGGGAGTACACATACCCCGCCTCCTTCCCGCATAACCCGCATTGTGCTGGCCTTACCCCTCTTTCTCTGGCAAACGTTCGGTTCCCGCAGGGGAACGTCTAAATGTCCAACCGCAAGAAAAGGACACACCTGCCGTCCATTTAAAGAGGGAGCCCCACAATGACCACTTATGCCTGTGTGACAGCTGGTTGGCAGCGATTTCCCGCCACCAAGGTTTTCCAAACCGCCACCGCCATCCGCAAACAGAACCTTAACCAACCAGAAACTAACTAGCTCTAACGAAAAAGACCGAAAATATCTTCCAGAAAAAACTGCACTCCTTCCGGAGAAAGGTGAACCCCATCGTCTCTATAGAACTGCCTGTTCCGCAGCACCAGCAGAGGATGCTTAATTGCCACTCCGCCTATGGCCTTGACAAACAGAGACACCGTCGAGTTCACCTTTTTGCGTGCTTTCTCCAGCGCCGAGAAACGCACCGCACCACGCCAATGGAAACGGGGCACCATTTCCGACCAGACAATGCATACCCCAGGCCAGTGACAACGTATCGCCACCACATCCGCCTTTATAGACAAAATCAAGTCTATGCCTTTAACTCGGCCCAGATCATTACCACCCAGATGAATGATAATACAACCGGGGCGACCCCAGCGGCGCTCCCTAGAAAAAAGGACGCGCAACAAATCACCCCATAACATGCCCCTAACACCTAACCATCTAAATTGCCGGGACCCAAAAATCTCAGTCGCCCTAGATGCCATGGGATGTTTCTCCGCCCAAAAAACATATGAATGACCAACCATCCATATGTGGTCTCCAAAATTGCTGACAGCTGTAAAAGAAAATATCCTAATGTCAGATTATGCACATAATCTGTAACTTAAACACAACGTAACCAATAAAACCCAAGTGAAGGAGAAAACTCAAAAAACCTCCCGTGGACCTTGGTAGAACAGCCAATTGAAATTAGGCCCCCTCGGAGGAAAAATTTTAAAAATTCGCTTCACACCCTCGATTCCTGAACGGTAAGCGTTCAAAAACCGACGAGTAAACACGTTTTTGGGTTAGCGCAACAGGCGCACTTATAACTTATCTATACGGACATAGGACTTATAGGAGGCCGACTTCCAGCGACCCAACTCCCGAATAGCCGCTGGTGATGAACCAGCGGCCGCCGCATGGGTAGCCGCCCCAATCCGAAAGGAATGAGTACCGAAGTCCGCCTCCTGCAAGCCCAACGCCGTCAAACATTTCTTGAACACCGATGAGAACTGAAACTTTGTCAGAGGGTCCAACTGCGCGTGCACCAGCAACTGGTTGCCCCCCGGAGGTCTTAACCGCACATACTCTTGCGTCAACCGCAGCGGGCAAACGCCCATACCTCCCTGAGCCTCCAAGGACAACCAGCGACCCCGACCTGTTTGATCTGTCTTGGACCGCACAATCCTACAGAGCAACAGGCCCTCCTGCAAGCGCACATTCTCGTAGAGCAGACCCGATTCCCGGGACGCCTTGCTGCTCGCCACTAGCTCGCTCACTCGAAAAGCCCCGAAAAAGGCCAGGGCATACGCGCTACTAAACAATGCCACCTCAAATTCCGAGGACGCAATCCGAGGTAGCACACGCAGCAATTCCGCTAGCAGCTGCAACGTTATAGGCCTACGTGAATCCGCAGGCGCCGGGTGCAACCTAGCCCAACCTTTCAGCGCTCTGGAAAGGACAAACGACCCCGTGGGGTCCGTTGTCCCGTGGAGTCGCGAGTGAAAGGCGATGCCCGCAAGGGCAGTAGCCATGGCCGCTTTTGACCTACCGTTTTGGTAATGCTCCCAAACAAAGGTCAACAGGGCGTCGGCCGAGGACTCACCTGCTACCCCGTACCTACTCTGAAAGGCTGACCAATCCCGCCATGCAGCATCATACGCTCGTAGCGTAGAGGGAGCCAGTGCACACCTGGCCAACGCCGTTAAACCGCTTCGACCATCTGCCAGACAGAAGGTGGGCACTGTAACCCCTCTGCCTCCGCTCCCGGAACCAACGTCCTGAATTTGTCAAACTGGAACCGGGACAATGCATCCGCAATTCCATTGTCAACTCCAGGTACGTGGCGAGCCCTAAAATTAATATTGCGCTGCAAACAAACCAACACTAAATGCCTTAGCAATCGCAGCGCCTGCGGAGATGAGGAACGCTGGTTATTAATCGCATGCACTACCCCTAAGTTGTCGCAAAGAAACAAAATGTCCCTATTTGCGAACCGTCCGGCCCATAACTCAAGCGCCACTAAGATCGGGAACAATTCCAGCAGAAGCAGGTTCTTGGTAAACCCACGCGTTACCCAAGATGCCGGCCAGGCCGCAGCGCACCATGAGCCAGCGAAGAACGCGCCGAAACCTCGACTGCCTGAAGCATCCGTGAACAACTGCAGCTGCTTACTGGAACAACAAGGAGCGGGCCACAACACTTCCCTGTTGAAGGACACCAGGAACGAGACCCAAATCCGCAAATCATCCTTGATCTCGCGGGAAAGGTACACGGAGTGATTCTGTCGAACCGTCCCCGCGGTGGCCCGCTCAAGTTTGTGACAGAAAATCCTACCCATGGGGATAATCCGACACGCAAAATTGAGAGAACCAAGCAAGGACTGCACCTGTTTAAGCCGAACCCTGCGTTTTCCTAAACAGTCTGTAATCAAACCCAATAGTTTCCGCACCTTATCCTCGGGCAAGCGACAGCACCCCCCTACCGTGTCAATCTCGACACCTAAATAGCTAAGACAAGTGCAAGGACCCTCGCACTTATCCTGCGCAACCGGTACCCCTAAAGCGCAGAATAACGACCTGGCCACCGAGAGAATGTCCCCACAGACCGAACTGTCTCCGGGGCCTACAAAAAGAAAGTCATCCAGGTAGTGAGCCACCCCCATCTGCCCGGAGGCGGTCTGGACGCACCAGTGCAAAAACGTGCTAAAGCACTCAAAGTAGGCGCAGGAGACAGAGCAACCCATGGGGAGACACCGATCGACGTAGAATTCGCCCCCTATTTTGAAACCCAGAAACCGCAGGGAATCTGGGTGTAGCGGGAGTAGCCGAAAGGCCGACTCCACGTCCAATTTTGCCAACAGACTCCCCGGACCACAATCCCGCACTAATCGCAGCGCGTCGTCAAACGACTGATATCGAACTCTGCATTGGGCTTCCGGGATAGCGTCGTTGACCGACAGTCCCGGCGGGTGCGACAAGTGCTGTATCAAACGAAACTTACCTATGGCCTTCTTGGGCACTACCCCTACTGGGGAAATGCACAAGGAGGGCAACGGGGAAAGGGCGTAGGGCCCAGCCATGCGCCCCAGCCCAATCTCCCCGTCAACCTTCCGCCGGACTTCCTGCGGGAATTCCCGAGCCGATCTCAAATTCTGGCGTGCAACCACATACACCGAATCCGGGATTGGCAAACGAAAACCGTGCTGAAAGCCCTGCAAGAGAAACGATGCCGCCGACTCATCGGGGTACAAGGTAAGCCAGCGCTGCAACTCGGGAACTATAATCGGGGAGAAGGCCTTACTTGCCAATTCCACCGGCCTCGGTGGAAGCGGCAGGCTTACCGCCTGTCGCCGCGGTGCATTCCTTGGCCGGGTGACTGGCTCCGCACAACCTGCATGAGTGGCGAAAACGACAGCCCGTTCCTTTGCCGCATTTGCCGTCGTTGTAGGCAAAGCACTTGCCTTTTCCCGTCAATCGAGAAGCCACCGCCCCGGCCGCCCCGGGCTTCTTGGCCGTGACGTCCGGGGTGGGTTTGACCTGCTGCGTGACCTCCAACCACACCTCAACATCCTTAAAACCCGCGGGCAGGATGGGGTTGCCATCCTGATTGCGACGAAACTTCTCGTCGTAATCCCGCCACGCGGAACCCTTGGATTTTAAGTACATATCGTGTACTAAAAACAAATATTTCACCAAGTTGGCATACTCCGCGGGACGCGATTCCGTGTAGCAAGCCATGAACACCAAAAACCCACGCAGCCACTGGTGAAAATTGCGAAACGCATTTTCCCCAATACCACCCGGTTTCTTGGCCGCGTCAAAACCCTGCCGCATTTCCTCTGTAAGGGTGAATATGTCTACATACTTCCCCTTACGTATTTTTTCCCGCATGCGCTTACGAACCCCTCTTGTCACTGCCGTGTTGGCGCAATGTACCATCTCGCCGTAACGGGAGGGTCGGAGGGGACCACCTGCGCAGGAGCGGCCACCTTGTGCGCCTCCTTGGCCATTCGCCGCGCGATGAGCCTAGCTAATTTACGCGGGCGCCGCGGAGAGCCGGATGATACGCTGCTAGAAGACGAGGAACTACAAGTTGAAACGTGTAAAGGAATATTTAGCTCACCGGAGTTTGAAGGACCCGGAACCGCGTCGTCCGCTGCACCCGCCTCCGCTGATGGCCGTACCTCCACGTTCGCAGTCGCGCTTGTCCGTGACCTTCGCCTCGTGACGGGCGTAGCCCCTGAATTAGACGGAACCTGCAAGGGAGAAAAAGAGGGGACAACCGGCACCGGGGGAACCAGAACATCATTAACACTTGTCCGCAAATGCGGAGGCGGAGAGCCCGTCCCCCCGTTCCGTGGCGGATGGCCGCCCGGCAGCTGCAGGGAGGGGGCCCCCGCCGAGGTGTACCCGATCGACTGCGTAAAGGCTGACCCGCTCACTGCACCGAAACTCGCGGGGTAAGACGGCCGCCACGCCGTATGCGGCGGGCAGCCGCCCGCCCCCGCCCATCCGTATGACGCCGGAAGGAACTGAGGGGGCGCCGCGAGAGGGGGCCAACTCTGTGCCACCTGATACCCACCGCCCGGTGCCTGCCCTGACTGCAGGCCCGCAAAGGCCGGCAAGGGCACCGCGACTCGGGGGCCACCGACCGACCACGTGGACTGCACGCCGGCGCCCGCGCTGGCCCCGTGCGGGGAAAACTGTGTGCCGGACACCGTCATGAAGCCCATGGAAGGCATGCTGGCGGCTAAGGGGAATGCTGGAGCCGGAGGCCACGCAAAACCCCCGGGGAAGGACTGGCTCCCCGCGAAGCCTTGCTGCGCTGCTACCGAAAGCGCCCCGCCGGGCGTCATATAAGCCGCCGAGACGGATGTCTGTGTGGACCCAAACTGAAAAGGACCGGGAAGGGCGTGGAGAGGGGTTTGAAAACTGACGAGCGGGGGCGCCGTTAATGGCGTCGGGGCGTCTGACACCCAGGAGGAGCCCGAGCAGGCCACCGAGGCCGGGGGAAAACCCTGCCATGTGACTGCCGCCGGGGCGGGTGTGGCGGCCGCCGCTGCCACGTCCCCCGCCCCGGCGACACTAGGCCCAAACGGCCCAATATTATTTAACTTGAGGTGCGGTGTGCTAAACCCCCCGCTGGAGGGGGGTAGTATGGGGCCCTGTATTGTCCCGGGGACAGCGGGAGCCGCTACCCGCTGCCCTGGGCTCATATCCCCCAGCTGCATATTGACCCCCCCCTCGCCCCCCGCAGCTCTGCCGCGGCCGTCCGGCACAGCTTGTGCCCCCAGGACGCCGCCGAGAGCCGACCGCGGGGATGGAGGAGGAGGGCCGGAGGCACTTATGGAAGGAGGGAGGGAAGTCGTTTCGCCCGCGGGAGGCGCCGGGGAGCGCGGCCCAGCCGGACCGCGCGCACCCGCGCCACGTGCAGAGCGGCCGCCGGCCGCCGGAGGGGAAGTGCTGCAGACGCCCGAGGCAGGAGGGAGAGGAGAGGCCCGTCCCGCTGCGAGCGCCGGGACGCGCGCCCGGCCGAGCCGCGCGCATCGGCACCACGTGACGAGCGGCCGCTGGCCGCCCGTCTCCGTGCGGCAGGGGAGCGGGCTGTAACTGCCCGTCCCCGCCGCCTGTCTGAAACAGGGGGAAGTCCTCTCTGTGGCGCAACGCTCGGGGAGCGGGAGCGGAAGGCGCTCCCCGCATCCACGAGGCGCCGGGGGGGGGGAGCTGCACGTTTTGGACGAGGCATGGCAGAGGGGGGAGAATCTGCAAAAGTAGACATTGACACGCAGAGAGGGGGCACAGCACTGTATAATGCCCTAGAGAAGGCAAATGAAATTCAAAAAAAAAAACAAAAACAATTTACAGGCAGTGAAAATAAGCAATAGTACTTATCCTTCCTGGGGCATAAACTGAAAGGCAAGAGGGAGTCTAGCAAGATGGCCACCCCCTATATACTAACCTAAGACCCTCCTCTTCATCCTGATGCACAACCCCTTAAACCAATAGGAAAAAACCAACCGGGAAAACTGATCTGCCTAGCAACTGCTTAGTCATTTAACAACCAATCACAAAAAGTTGATCGCTTATATGGCCTCAGGCTTATGCAGCCTTCAGCTTATCTAATATTTGTGCAGCTCTGTATCCTCCTCTAGAGCAATGCTAACAATCGATCTTCCCTTATGCTGCCATTATTCTGTGTTGCTGTTGCTCCTGAAAGTATATGGGCCTGTCAGAAAGTGTATTTAAGGGCAGTGTCCATTCCTTTCACATTCTTCCACTTCCGGTCTGTTTCTGCTGACGGGCGTGGTATAATCATTTAGCGAGGGTAGCGAGGGTTCTCAAGCCTTTACGCAGCTAAACCTGATTGCTATGGGCGCGTTATGTGCGATAACGGGGATCACATTAGAAAGAAGATTGGGCATGATATATCATTTGTATACCGCCCTTACTGTTTTATAAACTAAACTTAAAAAAAAATAAAGAAGGAAGCACTGAATCAATATCTGCCAAAGTGCCAATAGTTATCACACTTCCTATTGTACAGTGTGTGAACTAGTCATTGATTTTTGTTGCTCATGAAGCAAATAGAAAAGTGCTGTTCCATTTAATGAGCACATCTTTTATCATCTTTTGTAAATGCAATTTGTTATTAGCTTATAAGTATGTAATTTGTTCCAGGCTGCATAGAATCACTTAAATAGAAAGCAGATTTTGCATTGCATGCCAAAAGCCAAAAAAGATTTTCACATTAGACTCTGTATAGGTAGGCTCAGATGGGGTGGTTGTCAGTGTTGGGGATTATGACTTGTGAGTGAATTGCAAACTACTGTACCTAATTTAGACTTACCTACTGTACTCTCCCAGAACTTCCAGCAAACTCACAAATTTTCATTAAGCTCCCCAGGATCCCAGAAAAGTGGGTGGTCCTCCTGCATCCTGCCCACATTCTCTAGTGCACTACTTCCTAGCAGAGGCATAGCATGGAGCAATGGCACCCAGAGCAAGCTGACATCATGATGCGCCCCCCCCCCCCCCCACCCCCCCACCGTATACACACAAACACATAGTTCCAGACATAAAAAAAAGCATCGACCACACAGGGAAAAATACACAATAGCCTCTACAGCAGTGGTTTCCAAACTTTTTTGAATCACGGCGCCCTAGAATATCAGAATTTTTTTCACGGCACCCCTAGGCCAAAATTTTTTTATTAAGAAATTTAGAAAGAAATATTACATTAAGTAGATCACGTTTATATGTCATCCTTAGGGTCAGTTGTGTGGTGAGGGACAAGATTTGCTTCTGTTTGGCCACATATTTTATACTGGCAGCCACCAGCACTGGTTTTGCCTATTATATTGACCATGAATAATAGGAATTGGTCCTGGACCACCAACCCAGGGCACCCCTGCAAGTGTCCCGAGGCACCCCAGGGAGCCACGGCACACAGTTTGGGAACCTCTGCTCTACAGGGAAAAAACACACAATGTCCCCTACAGGAAGAAAAATCACACACATTGGAATCCACAGGGATGAAAAACACACACATTGCTCTACACAAAAAATTAGCCAGCTAGATTCAATTGATTCATTGCCCCCATAGCCAGAAAAAAATAAAACAAACATTGATTCCCCCAGCCCCCTACAGAAGACTGATCTCACCTGCTGGACTCTCAGAGATATCGGCAGATATCGGCAGGGAACCAGCCTCCACAGAGTCCAGGCCTGTGGGTTGAAACTTGGTCCCACTCTCTCCTTCCCCTGGGGGACCTTAGCACCTCATAACTGTCCTCATCACCTCAGCATCTAATCATCTTCCTGACCCCCTCAACACTGTCCTCAGTCCTTCAACACCATCCTCAGTCCCTCAACACCGCCCTCACTGACAGCCCCCATCACCATTCTCTGCCACATCACCTTCCTCAGCCACAGCTCCCATCACCATTCTCAGCCCCCTGCCTCATCACCATCTTCAGCCCTCTTCCCCATCAGCATCCTCAGCCCCCTGCACCATCACCATCCTTAGCCCTCTGCCTCATCACCATCCTCAGCCCCCTACGTCATCATCATCCTCAGCTCCCTGTCCAATCACTATCCTCAGCCCCCTGCCCCATCACTGTCCTCTGCCCCATCACCATTCCCTGCTCCATCACCATCCTCAGCCCCCTACCCCATCACCATCCTTAGCCTCCTGCCTCATCAGCATCCTCAGCCCCCTGCACCATCACCATCCTTAGCCCTCTGCCTCATCACCATCCTCAGCCCCCTGCCTCTTCACTATCCACAGCTCCCTGACCAATCACCATCCTCAGCCCCCTGCCCCATCACTGTCCTCTGCCCCATCACCATTCCCTGATCCATCACCATCCTCAGCCCCCTACCCCATCACCATCCTTAGCCTCCTGTCTCATCACCATCCTCAGCCCCCTGCCCCTTGCCCCATCACCATCCTCTACCCCTTGCCCCATCACTATACTCATGCCCCAGTCACATCACCATCCCCAATTCCAGTTTAATTATGTTGTCATACCATCGCCTGCCTCTCCTATGGAGCTGGAGCCTCCTCCTGTGCAGCCACACGGGTGACTGGAGCTAAGCAGGTAGCAGCCACCAGTAAGAACCCTGCTGTGTGTGCTGCTCTGTCTCACTGCTGCTGCCATCCCGGGCTGCGTCTGGGAAAAGACAGTGCTGGCCGGGCTGGTCAAGGCTACAAAGGATGTGTGACGTGGGTTTCGGTCCCTGCAGTGCTGCCGCAGCCCGGCGCCCTCTGAAGTTTCTGGCACCTGGAGCTTGCGCACCACCAGAACCATCCTCCCTATGCCCCTGCTTCCTAGTGAAGTGGGCACAATGGGGATGGGGCGGGCCAAAATGGTATCATTCTGTGATAATTGCATGGTTTTAGTGAGGGGCAGGGCTTAATGATGTGAAAAGTTAGGCCCCATCCCTATCAGCTGTCACTTCCATCTTCTCTCTGGACTTCTCCTGGAGAGGAGAATATCTAAGTTAGTAAGTATAACCTAAGTGTTACAGAATCCATTTGTTATCACCATTTCCAATGTTAACATTGATATCTATGTACTGTACTTCTTTCTGTACCTCTTCTTCCTCAATATCAGTGATGTTTCCATAGTAAGAACTTTGTATCATTATTTTAGAACTGTGTAAATGTACCTTTTCAGCTATTAGCTACTACATTTATTGTAGGTTGTTGACACTACCAACACCAGTAAAAACATTTTTGATTTCTTGACGAAATGCTGCCAGTGTTGGTGCTTCTGCTTATGGGCCAGATTCATGTTTGTACGTAAAGCAAAAAAGCAAGCAACTGGAGAAAAATGTGCTGCCCTTCAGGTGGGGCAGATGTAACGTGCAGAGAAAGTTAGAGTTGGGTGGAGTGTGTTCAAGCTGAAATCTAAATTAGAGTGTAAAAATAAAGCTGGTGGTTACCATCATGCCATCATGATGAGAGGCCTATTTTTCTATGTAGGCAAGGAGCTGGGGTGTGGTATGCAAGGTCAACCACACTTAGGTTGACAGTGTCTAGGTCGACCACTATTGGTTGACAGTAACTAGGTCGACAGGGATTCTAGGTCGACAGGGTTGCTAGGTCGGCATGTTATATGTCGACAGGTCAAAAGGTCGCCATTAGGGTTTTTTGTTTTGTTTTTGTGTCGTTTTCTCCGTATAGTGACCGGGAACCCCAATTCGTGCACCATGGGGGTAATTCAGACCTGATCGCTCACTAGCTGTTTTTTGCAGTCCTGCGTTCGCATAGTTGCCGCCCAATGGGGAGTGTATTTTAGCTGTGCAAGTGTACGATCGCATGTGCAGCCAAGCAGTACAAAAAGATCTTGTGCAGTTTCTGAGTAGCCCAGGACTTACTCAGCCACTGCAATTACTTCAGCCTGTCCGCGACCGGAATTGACGTCAGACACCCGCCCTGCAAACGTTTGGGAACGCCTGCGGTTTTCCAAACACTCCCAGAAAACAGTCAGTTGACACCCATAAATGCCTTCTTCCTGTCAATCACCTTGCGATTGCCCATGCAAATGGATTCTTCGCACAAACCCATCGCTGAGTGGCGATCCGCTTTGTACTCGTGCGACGCGCCTGCGCATTGTGGTGCATGCGCATGCGCAGTTCTGACCTGATCACTAGCTAGCATTTTTTGCTGCAGGTCTGATTTACCCCCAATATCTAAATGCACCATTTTGCTCACAGTGAGCAGAAGGTGGGATAGTACTTGTAGACAAAAATAAATAACCAATAGTAATAATAATCCTGGTAAACCAAATTAATATTAATAGTATGAGCATCTGCTGCTTTTTAGATGTGATGCAGCTATACATATGCTGTCCTGAACTGTCAGTGCTAAAGTACCTTCAGATTGATGATGGTTTGGAGGAGTGACTGACCACAGTTTGCATAATAAAGTGACTAAATACTGTACAATCAAATCTGTAAAAAATATTCTAAGTAAATGTTTTAAAAATATTAGCTCTAACCAGGATTCTTGTCACCCAGAGGCAAGGCAGGAATTTGATGCGCCCCCTCATTGTGTCTATGCGCCAGTCTGTGCCCTACCCGCCCCATGTTTCTACAGCAGTCTGTGTCCCCTCCATCCTGTATCACTGCTGCAGCCTGTATTGCTCCCCCTCTATATCTCTGCAGCAGCAGCCTGTGTTGGGTTACCTCTCCCCCCAACACCAATTACCTGGATCTTCTCCTTACTCCTCCTTAAGGTTCTTCAGCATGTGTAATCTTATGACATCCCGTGTGCAGATAGGGAAAAAAATTTTTATTGTGCCAGGTGTTTCAGGTACCTCTATATCTGCACCGCGCTAATTAGTCTAGTGGTGCAAGCATGGAGCCCGGTCACAAGCCTACTCCCACCACGGCATGCTTCTGACTAACATGGGTTTTTTGCATTTTTGTCTACGACCACCTTGGCGCCTGGGGCACATGCCCCAAGTCCCTCCCCCCTACTTGTGGCCCTGTCTATCTTCAAATATTTATTATATTTTTTAATATGTTGATGGTGTAGGTAGGAAATACATAATTTATATAACAACTTTTTCTGTGGAGTTAAGTTTGTATATTTACACTGATTTTTTTTTTTTGTATTACAGTTCATCGCCTTTGCTTCCTTGTTCTTCATCTTGGTATCTATAACAACATTTTGCCTGGAGACCCATGAAGCATTTAATTCCATCATCAATAAAACTGAAACAGTCAATAATGGCACAGAAATGGTATCACTAATTGAGATTGAAACTGACCCTGCATTGACATATGTTGAAGGAGTTTGTGTGGTATGGTTTACATTTGAATTTTTAGTACGTGTCACTTTCTGCCCTGATAAACTTGAATTCGTCAGAAATCTATTAAACATTATAGATTTTGTGGCTATTTTGCCATTTTACTTAGAGGTCGGACTAAGTGGGCTTTCCTCCAAAGCTGCTAAGGATGTACTAGGGTTCCTCAGGGTTGTGAGATTTGTCCGCATCCTTCGAATTTTTAAGTTGACCCGCCATTTTGTAGGACTAAGAGTGCTTGGGCACACTCTACGAGCTAGCACTAATGAATTTTTGCTTCTGATAATATTTTTGGCTCTAGGAGTCTTAATATTTGCCACAATGATCTACTATGCTGAGAGAATAGGTGCCAGTCCAAATGATCCATCAGCAAGTAAGCATACACAGTTTAAAAATATTCCTATTGGATTCTGGTGGGCTGTGGTCACTATGACTACATTGGGGTATGGTGACATGTATCCTCAGACTTGGTCAGGAATGTTAGTAGGGGCACTCTGTGCTTTGGCTGGTGTATTGACAATAGCAATGCCTGTTCCAGTCATTGTTAACAACTTTGGAATGTACTACTCCCTTGCAATGGCAAAACAGAAGCTTCCAAGAAAAAGAAAGAAATACATCCCTCATGGAGCCCAGGCTGGCTCCCCCACATTCTGCAAAATGGATTTAAATATGGGATGTAATAGCACACAAGTGGATGCATGCCTTGGCAAGGACAACCGGTTGATGGAACACAACATGTCAGGTATAGTAGAAGAATAGTAATATTCAAGTATCATGAACAATGTGATTTTAAAAATGATGATACTGTATCTCATAATGTTACCTTAGTAAAGAATCAGAATTAGAAGTATTTTGATTTCAGTTACTTTGAACACCACAAACACGTTTGGAAGATCTAGTGATGGTGTTGGTGGTCTTTTGGTCTAAGCCTTGTGTTAGGATCATGTAAAATATTTTGTTACAAAGCATGAAAGTTGCTTTAGAACATTTTATATTGTCACTGAGATTACTTTTATTTACTTCGAGCACACATATATCACATATAGATATCTGATCACTTGCTTCAGTCACTGAACATAATATCGAAACCAAGACAGCAAGGAGGACACAGGACTCAATGTTTAAAGAATGAGTTGTTAATATACCTGGTTGGAGGCTTTTTAAAATCAGCCTGCCAGTGTTTCACTAATATGACTATCATGAAGTAAAACAGATATAGTGAAATCTTCAATGGAAAAGATAAATTATAAGAACGACAAACACTAAACATGTTACACTGATGACAACACCAATGAGTTCAGTTGGAGTATTACAGTCTAGGGTTGCATGAGATGCCAGGAAACATTTTCTCCATGATTTAGAGAATGTCTCAATATTTTCAAATTTTGATATGATTCACATGTGAAAAAAACATCACTGTTATTTCTGGTTGTGCATGGCCAGTGCTGTTTATATAATGAAAAAATGGTCAGCCTAAGCTTCCCAAACCATATAACAGTCCCATTTTTTGCAAACAGACTGTTAGGGATTCCCTTGCCACAATGAAAACCAGTCCTTGGCTGGTCAGTGTAGGGCTTGGGCCTCTATGGAGTGGGGTGCAGAAAACAGTCAGTAAACCCTCAAAATGGCTACTAGTTCCAGTCAGTGTGTTGACCATTGCACTGAGGTCTAAAGGCCTAATTCAGACCTGATTGCTGTTCTGCTAATTTTGCTGTCCTGCCACCCAAGGGGAGATAGTCGCCACCCAGGGGGAGTGTAAATTCGCCCATGCAAGTGTGCAATCGCATGTGTACGCTTTGCTAAAAATATCCTTCAGTCAGCGAACAGCTGCAAATCCATTCGCATCACACTCACCATCAAATGTTTTTTCCACTGTATGCAGTCTGTGCGCAGCCCAGGACTTACTCCTACAGTGTGAAGAGAACAGGCTGATCGGGTCCAGAGCTGACGTCACATACCCTCTCTGAAACATTTGGGAACGCCTGCGTTTTCCCTGACACTCCCATAAAAAGGTCAGTTACCACCCACAAACGGCCTCTTCATGTCAGTCAGCTTGTGAATGGCTGTGCGATCAAAATTTTCGCACCAGCTTGTCGATGTTTGGCGACGCGCATGTGCATTGCAGTGCATATGCATGCACAGTCTATCGTAAATCGCCTGCTATTTGAAAATGCAGAGTAGCAATCAGGTCTGAATCGGGCCTTGATAGAAGGCAATAGGTTGAGCTGTTTTTGTTATTCTGTGAAAAAATGGCAGTGCAGTAGTTTCCAGTCGCACAGTTTACCATAGCAGGGCACTGCAGCTTTGTTAACTCTGGGAAGTTTGTCTAATTTACCCGTTTGCTCACTGCATTTTTGGTAAATCAGGATTATTTTTCTAAACAATGTTTCTGCAAAGAACCTCTGAAGGTAAGTTGCATTTTAGAATCATCTGTATTGATTCTCCTAAAATATTATTTATATTTATATTTCTTCTTTATAAAAATGCTACTGTACCATTCCTTTGGCTTTATATGTTTCATAAAACATCTGTAGCCACATTTCATTTGCAAGTTTTTATGCATTTCATTGTTTTGTCATTTTGTGGTTTATCAGTTACTTATGTCATTTAGGATTGGATAAGTTTGCACTCTGAACATTTGCAGAAAAAGATTTATACAAGAAAAGTGTACATAAATATGGTGTGTTGTACATACTGTATCTCAAGATGCATGCAATTCAAAAAACATATTTGCACCAGGCATACAAGTTTATATACGTATGCCTAAGGAAAATATACAAATGTGACTTGGGGCAAGTAACTGTGCACATGGACAAACTGTGTTGCAAATTAACATGTGAGAGGTGCATATTCATCTCTAAATTGCTGTTTAAACATAGTACTGCCAGTATTTGTGGATTACATACAAAAGTAACCAGTATTTACCATGCATGAAAAAAAAAAAAAGTGTTTGAACCCCTTTGCATTGCCAGTGACGTGCGGTGAGGCGAGGCAGAGCCTTTCCTGTCATTTTAGCAGTTTATACTGCTGCACCTGTGTATAATGGCCACATGAACCCTTGGGCTCATATATTGTGTGTCAATCTAGGTCTGGTTCCAGCCAGTGCCTTCCCAGCCATTTACCTCACCGCATGTCCCTGCCAGGTACACAGGGCCTGATTCTGAGGTGGATGCAAGTAAAACATCAGGCACTGCACGTGCGTCCCAATGGTTGATGCCATTGGATGCAGATTGAAACTCCAATGTCAGGGACTCCGTTTGAAGACATAATTCCACTAACAACAGCCTCTAAATACTGTCGGACACACGGTTGCTCAGAAGTCTGATGATATGGCCAATGTCTGCTCTATGGTGTGTATTTGTGTGCACCATGGTGGATTAGATCTGCAGCCGGTGGGCATCTCAATAAACAACAGATCAACTGCAGCATTTACATAATTTCCCTGCAGCTTAGTGTCCACCTCTGAACCAGGTACACAGGTATTTGCTCTTTTTTGCTAGCTTTACTCCCTCCTCAGAATCAGGCCATTCATGTGCAAATAGTACAGTAAATACTAAAGTTGCATTAACCTATTTGTACAAACAGGGGCAACAGAACATGTTTAGGTTGTAGGGGGCACAATATAATTTTATTTCTAAATTGCTGAATGCCACCTCCACCTTTTAATATGCCCCATAGTCAATGAAATATGTTTTCCCCGTAGGCCCATTAATTATTTTACAAATAAAACAATTTTTTTTTTAAATCCTCCATTTCTTGTGCACAAACAGGAGAACATGGGAGTAAAAAACAGTGCTGGGGAAAATAGAAATTTATATTGTTTGGTCTAAATTTTATCTCCACCTATATTCAATTTGTATGGTAGAATTCAATACATTTAGAAGATACAAATGCACAAGTGATGTCAATTTACCTTGTCTGAGCACCACTCACAGTAAAGGGACAATATACAATACAGACTGCCTCCTGGTTACAGCCATAAATATGGAGAGCATTCTTATGACTGCCATACTACAGTATACAGAAAATACCTATTTACTGCCATAAAATGCAGACTGCACTCTAATGACAGCCATGCAATAGAGAGCATATTTGTGACCACCATAAAATACAGAGCACATTTCTTGACTGTTATAGAATACAGAGAGCATTTTAGAGACCACCAGACAATACAGACAAAGTTTTGGAGTCTACCATACAACACAAAGCATTTTTGAATCCACCATACACCACTGAGAGGTTTATGCAAAAATTAACCCTAGGGGTTACTTAGGGTAGACTAGATGGGCCAAGTTGTTCTAATCTGCTGCCAAAATCTGTGTTTCTGTGTTTCTATGTAATAAGCTGCGTGACTCCTACAAGAAGAGGTCTAATGTGCTTCATCTAAGGGCTCACTTTCCTGCCTTGCCAACCACCACTCCTTGCCACTTTATTTCCTCCAGACTAATCCATTCACAGCAGGGAAGTACAGAATGTAAATTATATTTTAGATATTATCCCTCCGGATGCCCACCCAATGCATTGTCTGGCACCGTCTCAAATGTTTGATGGGGGATGCCCCTTGCCCCCTTTTCTGATGACACAGTATTATAATGCATTAAAATGTCTTAGAATATTGTCTTGATAGTTATTAATTAATGTGAAAATTGCATTTTGAATTCAAAATGTAATAATTCTGAGCACTCTACATTTATTTACCCCTATAAAAAAAAAAATGAGTCTTTTTTCTTGCAGTAGTACGAATGTAAAGGTTAATTGTGCAATGCAAATACATTAGCAATCAGTGACTTCATGCAATATAGTCACAATGCTAAGGGTTTAAATAATATCAGTACATAATCAACCAATCAGAAGCAGCTAGATAGAAATGATCATCAATGTGTACTGATGTACACAGCCTGCCAGTACTAATAAGATATATGACTCCTAAAAAGCACATCTAAGGATGTTTCCACATCTAATTAAATGGGACCAGGGCTGGATTTAGAGTGGGGTGACAGGGTCGGTCATTCTGGGTCCCTGAGATACAGAGAGGTGCCCCAACACAGGGTCAGTCTGACCCTGCAATTTCAGAGAACAGATGCTCAGACAGACTGCATACAGCACAGAGCGACTCTCCAGTCCCCTCATCAGAATCACATGACACATTCATGCCGCTAATGAGGGGACTTGGGAGCTGCTCTGCGTCGTATGAAGACTGTGCATGCAGAACAGGGCCAGATGCATGCCAACACCATGGGAGGTGAGTGTCACGATCCTAGGCATGGCGATTCACCAGATACGCCAATCAGTGAATCCCTGCCACGTGACACTGTTACTGAATACCTGAGCGCGTTCATTAATTTCAACACGGCCACCAGCCAAAGTACAAACGTTTGGGGTATGACCCAAGGCAAACTTATGGCTTTTGCCTGTACCTAGAATTATTAATATTTTGGTAACGCCTCTTTCGGAGAGCTGGGTTGGATACACAACAGAAACCAGAGCTAAAATTAGATTATTTAAATTAAGTAAAACACTTCAAAGCTTATGTTACAGAAAAGAAAGTTACAAGAATATAATGATAAAAAGTCAAAGTCACGGAAAAAAAAATAGGGAGATAAAACCCACAGAACCTAACACATGCAGAGTGGAACGATGAGATGAAGTGAAGCCTCATCAGATATTATCGGGACATTACAGAGTCAGGATGCTTCTCCTGACTCGCTTCTTTGATAATGGACAACTTGCAGTCTGTGAGTGGTGTATTTAATAACTCAAACTGCCCTCTCTCCCAGCCCCCGCCTCGGGGTTCCTTAACCCTTTCCAGATCAGAGTTAATTGTGTAAACTCAACTGTAATATGGGGTCTCTTGGTCATATACGCAGGGGCTGGCTTATTACTTTTCCCATTCCTTTTGAAGCTGGGCAATCAGATTTATCAGTCATACTAAAGCACCATTATAGCTAGCTGAGGGAAGTTTTTATCGCCTTCCCTAGCCAGCATGTGTTTCTGGTCTCTCTGGTGACCCCCTGAGGTCAGTAAACAACCTGTTGGGAGATACACAAGCCAGTTGACAAAATACATTTCAGGCCTGACCTGCGTTTACTTTAAGATCTCAGTTCTGATAAGGGTTTCATTATACCCTCTTTTGAAGCTCTGTGTCTGTAACTAGATACTAGCCAAGCCAGTACTATTCCTCCATTTGTCCTGAGAAGACATTTACAACACATACAATAGATCACATACTTAATATAGTTTTTATGGATACATAGAGGGTGGAGATACAATATGTTTCCCTAAAGCCTTCTCTGCTTGATTATCACAGAGCTTGGCTTCCTTGACACATAGCAGAGTTCCTGTTAGAATAACCTTTTCACACAGGATTTATACATAACCACACAAAGGGCATTTGCAGAGATTGATCAAAACAGTATTATTTGCAGTTATGCACATTCTGGCATCAGAATGGCATCCAATTATGACAGTGAGTACTCAGGGGGTATGGGGAGGGGACAACAAGGTGATGCACTGTGTAGCACATGGAGTGGCACTGTGGCCATATCTGGGGAAGGGGCAAGAAAAAGGTCCATTTTATTAGAGGGGCCCTCACAGCTTTTTACCCCGGGCCCTCACAAGCCTTACTCCAGCCTGGTGTGACACTCATGTAAATATATGCCTACTACTAACGCTGCTTGTCCCTTTTTTGCTATAGAGGCAAAAAAAGAATGCACATAAATGATGCACACAACTCTAAATATGTGCAGATTTTTGCTGTGCATGTGCTGTTGCAAATGTGTATGTTACACAAAAAATGGTGTGCGTCCAACTAAAAATGAGCCCCTAATTGCAAATATACAGTACATATGTCTACTTCTGCATGCTATATTTGCAGCCTTATATCTTGACTCCACCACCATTTCACGTTGGCTCCCATTTCTGTTCCCTATTGAATGCATCCTCTAATGTCTTGTTTCTGAAGGAATGTATGTCCCTGTTTGTCATGCTTTCCTATTTGTTATCATCTCTGAATAGGTAAACAAACTATTATTTTGTACACCAGATCCAAGTGTAATTCTATTAAATTGGAGATTCATGTCAGCATCAGAAATGGTGATTTCTCTCTTGTTACTATACCTATTGTTATTAATCCATACAGAAACATGCTATATACTGTAGGTATCCAGTACACAGTTGCAATATGCTTATAATATTCTCCCACAGAGGAGACAATCAAGCATTCAAATATCATCTTAATCATTTTGTAAAAGAATCAAGTATTTTATGTTTTAAAATCCTTTTCACATTAAGAGACTAATCATTTCCCCCCTAATTATTAACAAGACTCAGTTACTACAAATATTAATCAAATGCCACATTAACATACTAATTAATATCAACTTAGAATTTTTCTTAGATAAAAAAAATTAAACCATACGTAGCACCTATATTTTATTTGCCCTTTAAAATTTGAATTACATGCATTTGTTAGTTTGGTTTCTGATATTAGCTACATTTTAACATTAATACTATATAAAATAGCTAGAACATTTTATTAAAACTACAAAAAATAATAATAAGAAAGCTAAACATGGTATATAATAATAATAATAATAATAATAATAATAATAATAATGATGATGATGATGATGATGATGATAATAATAATAATAATAATAATAATAATAATTTTATTTATATAGCGTTCTTTCTCCAACAGGACTCAAGTACATCAGTTTAAAAGGTTCATAGCATTTCATTGTAAGTTTTAAACACAGTTGAACACCATAAACTTGGTAAGAAAGGTCACATACTACACAAAGAACATTATTTTGACATGTCTGTCTTATAGTAAATAAATTTATCAAGGCATCTACTATAAAAGTGTTCAGTACAATTAAGTACAATTATAACAAAAATATAAAAAATACTATTTTGTCACAAGATACATAAAATGTTTCATATTTTTAGTAATTATATGAAAAATAAAGTTTATGTAGTTTTTCACTCACAAAGACATATACACATATAATTACAGTGTTCATTAAATATACTGTAACTGTTTTAAGTTAAATATTATTTATCATGATTCTAAACAACTGAAAATTACTTATAGTAATCACTGGCATTGGATATGTAAATTTATAGATCATGGAAAAGGAATCACATTATTTTATACGGTATTAATTTCATGAATTCAATTTCAGTGCGTATATGAAGAATACAGCTGAAGATATCATTTTAACACAAGAAGTACTATTTATCAATGGCAACAATAAAGAATAATAGCTAAAAATAATCATTTGTTTAATGTGATTTAATAAATAGTGTGGTTCATTTATAAGGATGGTGCAGAAGTGACCTTGCAGAAATGATGACACTTATTTACTATTAGTATACCCATGCAGCCAGTGGGCAAACAAGATGGAATTCTTATTAGTAATTATGGAGAGACTTAAGAATCTGAAAATATAATGTTTTATGTAATATTGTAGTGGCCAGTAGGCTAAGCTGGCATTTCACTTACTGTTCAACTGATGCTGCATGATCATACAAAATCAATAATGGTAGTTGTGTCCATCTGTTTTTCTAAATGAACTAAAAGGGTTGATAATCCAAGTCGAAGATCTTAAACCAAGTGCAAAAGAGATCGTTTTTTCTGACTGATGCAAAGATGTTGGTAAGCAAGTTTTTAATGGGACAGTTGTTTACGCAGCATGTGCATGCATTATTAATAGCATGCTAATGTGTTAAAATAGACATAAAAATAATATACTGCACATAACACACAACCAGTGTTAAAACACTTTAAACTAGCACATCGGAGTTGTAAAGTTCAAAGAGTAAGCATGTACATAATAAAAGTCCAGCTGCTAAATTCTATGGGGCACATTTATGCATTTTCTAGAAGTGTGCTCAAGCCCATGCATAGGCATTCTGGTGCACCAGTGGCAGTACAGAGCATAGAAATAATATGACATTCCATATACTGTAGCAAATTACGAAGAGGCAGGAAAGCCAGGGTTTACAAATATATCAGTCAATGGATTTATCATTCCAATCTGACCATATACCCAGTTAGACATATTTTCACAAATTATCACTTTTGCTAAACAATCACCTTTGCATATACTGTTGGAAATCGTAAAACATATACCTATGTTACACCAAGACAAATATCAACACTGCATCAAAATGATCAAACTTTCAGTGCAATTTACTGAGTGACATCCTGCCAATTGTAATCCTTTGCCACTTTGGTTCTATGTATACTATGAGACTCAGTATTATATTAAAATATAGAAATACAGTTTATTGGTGCATGTAAATTATATTAGCAAAACAGCATGGAATCAATACTCTACTTATATGTGAAAGTTCTTCAGTATGTCCCTCATATCTTCAGTCATCTGAGGTGACCCATCATTGACTGATGCTCAGAATCAATGGTCATTGCAGATGCACGAAGCACAAATATGTCGCATGGCTTAGCTGAATCCCACTTAAATACAGAGAAGTCCTCCTTCATATACAGGTTGAGTATCCCTTATCCAAAATGCTTGGGACCAGAGGTATTTTGGATATGGGATTTTTCCGTATTTTGGAATAATTGCATACCATAATGAGATATCATGGTGATGGAACCTAAATCTAAGCACAGAATGCATTTATGTTACATATACACCTTATACACACAGCCTGAAGGTCATTTTAGCCAATATTTTTTATAACTTTGTGCATTAAACAAAGTGTGTCTACATTCACACAATTCATTTATGTTTCACATACACCTTATACACACAGCCTGAAGGTCATTTAATACAATATTTTTAATACCTTTGTGTATTAAACAAAGTTTGTGTACATTGAGCCATCAAAAACAAAGGTTTCCCTATCTCACTCTCAGTCGAAAATGTCCGTATTTCGGAATATTCCGTATTTCAGAATATTTGGATATGGGATACTCAACCTGTACTGTATTTTTTTCCATTGGAGCTTCTCTGTGTAATCTGCTTCTAACTGGTATTTGGACCAAAATGCTCAGTGACCATACTCTGTGTTACAGACAACACAATGACTCTTGTCCTATCTTCAAGGTCTGTTGGCAATTCTGTTACAAAAAACAACATCTGCATAATGACTCCTCAAAGTATTTGTAAAACTCCTGTGGGCCTCACACAAAAAATCTAAGTGTCATGCAGAAAATCTTATCTATCATTTTAATCCTCTGGTGAAATGCATAATGTCCGGGATGTTCACAAATTTGCATCTGAAGATGAAGAACCTGGCTTTGCCACTCCCAGTAAATGTCGGCTACATGTCTGAATTATATTAAGTGCACTGATCTCCCCTCTTTCTCTATGATACAAAGGGCCGGATTCAAATGATATCGCACCTGCTAAAGTGACGGGAGATAGAGGGGTGATATGCAAATGTGCCCCGTTATTGCGCTGATCGCACTTATTACAGTCTGGTTTAGGCGCGTCAAGCACCTAAACCTCACTAAAGTAATGGGCACGATCATGAAGAGAGCCGTTTGGGTGCTCAAATGGGTATCTTCACACGCTTTTCAGTTCGCTACCTCTGGGGGTAGCGAGCTGAAATGAGTTGTCGCGCCCGTCGGCAGTAACATTAGAATACCGCCGGCTGGCATGATATGGGGTGGGAGGGGGGACTGAAGATTTGAATAATATCATAGAATTTACAATCCTGTTGATCCCTTATTCAAATATGCTAGTTGCCTTGTCTAATAGCACTGAAATTAGATTGCTAAATTAGATTGCTAAATTAGATGTTTTACTATGCGCTCTATACTTATTATTAACAGCCATAGTTATAGAATTTTACGTCTCACTATGCTGTCCATACCGCAATTTATGTCACCTGCCCCTAGTGAAGCTAAAAATGATGCTATATAAATGTTGGTCCACAAATATGTTGGCTTTTCCTGAACTTTATTCTTACCTGGGGTGTTTTCTTCTGACCATAAAGTCAAAGTACTGTAATCAACTCACTGGAGGGACATGCCTGCATATTAGGGTGATCATTTTATCTTCAGGCCATCAAAAGTCCCATAAAGTTGTCTTTGTAATACCATATGTCAGGGAAATCACAATTTCTCCTGTGATCTGACCTCAGAGTTGTGTATTGTCAAAAGTATAAATTATATGTGGCTGGGGAACCTGACATGATGTTGTAAAAGGGGATTGTATTTCTACATCAAAAGCAGATATTGCCAAGCTCTGGACATTGAGGTCTGATAAGCCCTATTAGTTGTTACGTCAACAGGGGGGCTCTGTAAACAGACCAGGGAAGTGTGACCAATGCCCCCTGCCTGAAAAGGAATGCAGGAATTATATTTCCTGACTAGCATCATAAACCTCTGGAACTTTAATACACAACTCCATCCTTAAAAAGATGTGACACACAGATCACAGGCCTAATATGGATATTACAAGAGGAGTGACCTTCCACTGCTGGATATGAATGGGCCCAGCAGAGTAAGGGTTATCCTTTCCAAGAGGTGGGGGCTGATGTGCTGAGGTGTTGAGGGGTCTATAACTACGTGACTCACTGATAGATCCTTGTTCATTCTGATCGAAGTGGCTGCCCTGCCTGAATGGATGTCTATTTTCTTTGTGAAGCTTCCTTACACAGATCTTAATGCACTATGTAAGAGTAATTAGGTTCTGATTTTCTTTATTCCCTCTTTGTTTATTGAGACTTCTAGTAACCTGTATATCTTTTCTAAAACTCCTTATATTCTTTGTAATCTTTTTACCCTTGCTAACCCGAAGATATTTCTTCATTATAATAAAAATAATTAGATCTGACTGCTGTGTTCTTGAACCCAAGTCAAGCCAAGTGAAGTACATGTTACCTATTATTGCATGAGATATTGAGATTTGTGGTTACAGCTACAGCTTAAGATGCCTGCAATGTCCGTAATACGTTGAAAAGTCTTTGCTGGTGGCAGCGTAGATTCGCACGGCGCTGGCGCAACTCTCGGATGGGTGTATCTGGAGAGAGGGGCGGCCGGGGTCCGTGACACCGTACACTGCCTATCCATATTTACATATTTCTATAATTATACTGACCTAGGAGAAGGTGCTGCTCAGTGTTGCAATAGCTATGATACAGGAAACAGCAGAATTTGTACATAGGCTTGAGATGCAGATATGTGTCATCTGCAGTATAGGTGGAGATAGGGCTGTTGAGAGAATAATGGGTACTGGGTGCCATGACCAAATCCAGGAGGCATGTCCAGTCTTCTTCTGGAAAAATAACAATTGAAAAATACTGTGCACAGCACCACAAAGAGGGACATTTGTTCCCCACAGCAACTGCCTCAGGCCTTCACTGGGCCCCTCAAACAGGCATGGGCATGAGTAAACAGTACCCACCATCCCCTCTTAGTGCCCTGGGTGGAGCTCCAGCAGACTATGGGCACTGGTAACAGGCTGAATGTGAAGCAAAGTACTATGGTGTATGGATTACCATCAAAGGGTTAACCACTGAAGGTCTCAGTTGATGGTGCCATCAGTACTTAGCATTGATGGCATGAAACCAATGCTGGGAAACCATTATTGGTTTTACCCATTAATGGACATCCCTGCTTTGTAACACAGTGGTGGCTGGGCCAAACAGGGCAGTGTTTAGGGCTGAGCATCTCAACAAGGAAGATCTGAGCTCCATACCCCCTCCGCCAGGGCAAGAAAAAAAGCATTGCTGTCTCATCCATCAATGGAGGAGAACCGTGAGATCTCCTCTTTTGATTGTGAAACCATAGGCCATCAGTGGCAAACCATCTATAGTTGCTAACTATTGATGGCCAATGGCAATCGCTACTGTGGAGATCACAGTGCAGGCTAATACAAAGAATCATGGGATCTGTTTAAGCAGCAGCAGAGTGCTGCAGTAATTGTGGTACAAGCTGAGAATCAGGACGTTTCAGGAGGTAAGATAGGTATAAAAACAGTAGCAAGGCATCCTAAAGATAGAATATCCAAACAAAATATGCATTTAGGTTTGCCAGAGATCAATGTGGTTAAAGGAAGCTGGGTATGAAACAAGACAGGTCAGCAAGTATCAGAAAACAAGAACCAAAGTTGTTGCAAAGCCACAGCAGATATTATGTAGAGACTACTCAGTAACAGAAGGCCTGATTCAGAGGTGAATATAATGCTGTTATTGCCCAGTGAGCAATTTTGCTGTACTGCGCATGCATCAGAGTCACATTGTGCATTGATTGATTAGCAGACTAACTGAGCGTTTATTCCAAAGTAGTAAAAAACATAGGCAGTGAGCATTTGTTGAAGGTAGCAGAGGGGTAGCGAGTCAAATACAGAAATGTTGCGATTGTTTCGGGGGCTTGTCTCAGCCTGCGACTGTATCTTTGTATGCGATTGTAGAGGCTCCTGCAGCTTACTTGTGATGGACATTCTGAGCAACCACAGGGTGGTTCAGAGGTCCAATGGTGTGACTGATGGTACTTCTTTGCAGGCAAGCGGTGGGTCAGAGATGCCATCAGTGGGCATTTTTGTACAAATGCATGTGTCTGCAGCATTAGCATATTTTTGTAGATCTGCTGTGTACTGGATCTGCAGTAGTGTCGCCATTTGTGTTGACCACTTAATAAGGCCCAGAGCAGTGAAAGTGAGCCAGATAGTTCTCTAAATAATCTAATTATTGAGATCCAATAAACTGTGGAAACTACTGTTTTTCTAATTCTAATGCGTTATCAACCTGCGACACATATTCACAGTGAACAACAGATTAACTACTTTTCAATAACAACCGTATATGCAAATTTATCACCCCCCAACTTTCACTCTGTGAACACTATGCAACCCATTTGCAGAAAGGAACATATGTAAGATCAAGTTTTCATCCATAATCAGGATCACAAAGATCTTCCGTGGGACAATTGTGAGTTCACCTTCTCATCTACAAACACTTAAAAAACGAACAGAATTACTATTGCTTCTTAACCCTCTCACAATCCTTTCATTTCTTAAAGCCCAAATACATTTCTGCACCCATTTTATCTACGCTTTTGACTCATTTCATACTAAATCTACACCCATTGAGCCTACACTGCTTTTCTCACCTGCATTTTTGCAATTCTTCTGCTGATTCCCTCACAGTCTCCTCTCCTACTTCCACTTTCCCTCAACCTATTTACCTACTTAACACTATGTCAAGGCTTCCTTATACTCCCCACATCACTCAGTGTCTACCTAATAATGTATCTTTATCCTTCCACCCTAGTCTCCTACACCTCCTCCTCTGTCTCCCCTCCATCCCTCTGTTTCCTCCCCCCTCCTTTCCTGTTACCCCACTTTCATTCACCTCTGCCCCAAGGTCCTGCTTCCCCACAACTCAGCCCTGCTCCCTCTCTCCCTTCCCTGTCACCTCCCCACACCCCCATCCACATCACACTGACCTCCCTCCCTGCCCACCTCCTGCAGTTTCCCCTCCTAGCTCAGGCACCCGTACCATCACTACTCTCTCATCATCCCTGCCCTCAAAGTTAATCTCACCTCATCGCTACAGCAACCCTGATAATCTCATTTACATCTCTCCCACAAACTCATACCCCTTATCCTGTGCCCTCTGGAATGCCAGATCTGTTTGTAACAAACTGGTCCCCACTCATGACCTTTTCATTTCCAACTCTCTACACCTACTAGCCATTACTGAAACTTGGATTACGCCCTCTGACACTACTTCTCCTGCTGCTCTCTCTGCTGAGGGCCTCACATTCACACACGCACCCCGACCTGGGGGTCGCCATGGGGGTGGTGTTGGGGTCCTTTTACCTTCTAGTTACTCCTACCAACTCATACCACCAGAACCATCCCTTACATTCGCTACATTTGAGATCCATGCCATACACCTCTTCCAACCAGTCCATCTTAGAGTAGCTGTCATTTACCGCCCCCCTGACACTGCTTCCAAATTCATTGACAACTTTGCTTACTGGCTTCCTCACTTCCTCTCTTCTGACATTCCCTCCATTATCCTAGGCGATTTCAACATCCCTATTGACATCCTCACACAATCCCCTGCCTCTAAACTCCTTAACCTCACCTCTTCACTTGGTCTCTCCCAGTGGACCTCCTCACCCTCCCATGTGAATTGGAGCTCACTGGATCTGGTCTTCACTCACCGCTGTGATATTTCTGATTTTTCCAACTCCCCATTTCCCCTCTTTGACCACCACCTGCTCTCCTTTAACCTATCTCTCTTGACTTCCCCATCTCTACCTCCTAAGGCTACCATCACTTGCGTAACATTGAAGCTATTGATGCCACATTCCTTTCCTCCCTGTTTGACTCACTTCTCTCTCCTATTCTCTCTCTCATACCCTGAACAAGCCACTTCCACATACAATGCATCCCTTACTTCTGCTCTTGACTCTGTTACTCCACCAACCACTATTCACCCTCACAAATTAACACCTCAACCCTTGCACACCAAATGCAGCAGATATCTGCAAAAATGCTTACGTACTGCTGAGCGACACTGGAGGAAATCACGCTCTAAGGCAGACTTCCTCCATTTCAAACTTATGCTCTCATCCTTCAGTGCTGCCCTTTCTCTTGCTAAACAGTCATACTTCAAGAACCTCATCTCCTCCCAGTCTTCCAACCCCCGGCGCCTCTTTTCCACTCTCAACTCACTCCTATGCCCACCTCCACCTCGTCTCCCTTCCTCACTCTCTGCTCTTGACTTTGCCACTTACTTCACATTCAAAATTGACTCCATATGTCAGGACATCACATCACACCAGACCATCAGTAACCAGCCTTCTCCCATCCCTTACCAACCCTCCCCATCCCTCGCACCTACTCTAACATCTTTCTCCCATGCATCTGGAGAGGAAGTCATGGCCGTCATTCGTTCCTGTTCCCTCACCACCTCCCCACTTGACCCTATCCCCTCCCGCCTCCTCCACTACCTCTCTCCTTCTGCTTGTTCCCATCTTTCCCACCTTCTCAATCTTTCCCTCTCATCAGGCACGGTCCCCTCTGTCTTCAAGCATGCACTCATCTCCCCTATTCTTAAAAAACCTACCTTTGATCCAAACACTCTCTCCAACTACTGATCCATCTCTCCTCCCTTTTGCCTCCAAACTCCTTGAGCGTATTGTCTACAACTGCCTTACTTCCTTTCTTTCCTCACACTCACTGCTTGACCCATTCCAGTCTGGCTTCCGTCCTCTCCACTCCACTGAAACTGCCCTTACAAAAGTATGCAATGACCTCCTTGCTGCTAAATCTAAGGGACACTACTCTCTACTTATTCTACTTGATCTCTCTGCTGCTTTTGACACTGTGGACCACCCTCTCCTACTGCAAATCCTTCACTCCATTGGTCTGCATGACACTGTCAGCATCCGGAGTCTTACCGGTACATTAGGGCCGCGGGGCTGGCTTCTCTGGCGGTGTGCGGGCAATGGCGGTGGTTGGTTGCTGTGCCGGGTCCGTGGGCAGCAGCGGCGGCAGTGAGGGGGTCTGCTCGTGGCGGCGGGACGCCGCTACAGCGGGTCGCTCATGCTGAGCCATTGCTAGAAGACCAGAGGCAGTGAGCAATGTGGCTTTGCAGAAAGGTCTGCATTACTGGGTGCCGCCATGTTGGAGACCTAGTTCTAAGCATAGTTCCTGTTTCCTGTTTCTTCCAGCCAATCCCGGGGAAGATCTCCCTATTAAAGGGGGATGGTTTAGGACAGGGACGCCAGTGCTTCAAGTTACAACCCTGTTGTAGATGCTTTAGCCTGTGCTTCCAGGATCCTTGTCGTATTCTGGTTACTCCTGATCCTGCTTGGTCGGTTCTCTGTTGCTGCTGCAGTCCTGCCGTTCCTAACCTGCTACTGCCTGTGGAAGTGCTCCTGGAAAACCCGGTCCAGTAAGACTCTTTGGGCACAGTCGGCCCCGGGTCTTCTGCCTCGTCTTACAAGCCACACTCCACAGATCTACATCACCAGCCACGTCTTTGTACCACCGACCACAACTGGCAGATTGTTATCTTCAGCCTCATCCTCCAAACCACAGTCCACAGTCCTTGTCTCCAGCCACGTCTTCAACTACCATCCATAGTTCCACAGTTCATTATCTACAGTCTCGTCTTTCAAATCACAGTCCACAGTTCTTTGCCTCCAGCCACGTCTTTTAACCACTATCCACAGTTCCGCAGTTCATTATTCACAACCTCGTCTTTCAAGCCACAACCTGCAATTCTTTATCCGCAACTACGTTCTTTAACCATCGTGCTCCAGCCACAGTTCTCTACCTCAGCCCTGTACATAATAAATACTATTCATTGACTCTCAACCCCGCCTACGTTCTTCATTGCTCCGTGTCCCATGCGAAGGAACTATATACAACCCCCTTATCTTGTTCACCCACAGCCAACTACCTCCTCGGGCAAGTCTCAGCTGCCGGATCTTCAAACTTTGCTAGACGTGACAGTAAGCACTGGCCCAATGGATTCGACGGGTGATCAGGCCTCAGGAGGGGATTCAACTGCAGATATCTGGTCTCGCTTAAGTAAGCAGAAGGCCACACAATCTCAAATTGTGCAGTTCATGCAGAATATGTCTGAACGTCTCGACTCTCTCTGTGTTGCCATGACGGCCCCTCAAGTATCTACAGCTGCTCCCACATTAGCACCCCCGGTCCCGCCTCCACCTGTACCAGTACCACTTCCGCGGTTGCATTTGCCATCTCCCAGTAAGTTCGATGGGAATCCAAAACAATGCCAAAAGTTTCTTAACCAGTGCAAAATCCAGTTCGAACTACAAACGGCCAACTTCCCATCAGCACGAACCAAAGTAGCTTATATAATTTCTTTACCTACCGGGCAAGTGTTGGAATGGGCTTCACCCTTGTGGGAGAGGATGGACCCTATCCTGTCTAACTATTCAGAATTCGTGGCCACCTTTCTAAGAATCTTCGATAAACTGTGCAGGACTTCTGCCGCCTCATTGGAGATCATGCGCCTGCGTCAAGGCACGCATATGGTCAGTCAGTACGTGATCAAGTTTCATACTCTCTCCTCAGGACTGAACTGGAACGAGGAAGCTCTCATTGCAGCTTTCTGGAGCGGTCTTTCCGAAAAGATCAAAGATGACCTCGCAACTCAGGACGTACCTGATAGGTTGGATAAATTAATTTCTTTATGCAATAAATTAGACCTGAGGTACAGAGAACGCTGTATGGAGAGGTCGCCCTAAGTCTAGAGTTCTTCCACCAACACCATCATCACCAACTGCGGAAGAACCCATGCAGATCAATCGCTCCCGCCTCTCCAACAAAGAACGTCAGAGACGGCGACAAGGGAACCTCTGCTTGTGTTGTGGTGCATCTGATCACTTTGTCAAAACTTGCAATCTACGTCCGGGAAACGCCCGCTCCTAGCTTGTGCTGGAGAGGTCAAGCTAGGAGAATCCTCAGAATTACATACCAAAAAAGAGTCTGTCTTGTTAACCCAATTGGACCTCCCTTCTTTTTCTCTTCTCATCCATTCACTACTCGACTCCGGAGCCGACGAAAGCTTCATTACATCAGCTCTGGTCAAACGATCTGGAATACAAACGGCTCCTTTGGATCGTACCATTTCTGTTACTGCAGTGGATGGAAGTTATATCCCTGAGGGTATTATATCCTTTCGTACTATTCCTCTCAAGATGAAGGTCGGAGTTCTTCATTCAGAAAAAATCTCTTTACTTGTAATTCCTAAAGCCTCTCATGAACTGATCCTAAGCTTTCCATGGTTAATCAGACACAATCCCCACATTGACTGGCAGACTATGGATGTTCTCTCTTGGGGACAAGACTGCTTCCAGAACTGTTTACCTTCAGTAAGACCTCTCTGTTCTTCCAGTCCTTCCAGCCTTCCTGTGGAATACCAAGCCTTTCAAGATGTTTTCAGTAAGAGTGGGGAGGACACTTTGCCCCCGCATCGTACTTGGGATTGTCCTATTGAGCTAGTACCTGGTAAGACTCCTCCCCGAGGCTGAATCTACCCTCTCTCTCTTCCTGAGACACAGGCCATGTCGGAGTATATTCGGGAGAACTTGGATAAAGGGTTCATCAGGCCTTCCATCTCCGGCCGGGGCGGGTTTTTTCTTCGTCAAAAAGAAGGATGGGGGTTTGCGGCCCTGTATTGACTATAGAGGTCTCAATGACATAACAATTAAGAACTGATATCTGTTACCCCTGATTCCAGAACTGTTCGACCGTGTTAAAGGAGCTACTGTATTTACTAAGCTGGACTTACGGGGGGCCTACAATCTTATACGTATTCGCCCAGGTGACGAATGGAAGACGACATTTAATACCCACGACGGCCATTACGAATACCTGGTAATGCCTTTTGGCCTATGTAACGCCCCAGCCATCTTTCAAGAGTTCGTTAACGAAATCTTCAGAGACCTCCTCTATGACTGCTTGGTAGTGTACCTGGATGACATCCTCATTTTTTCTAGGGATCTGAAGACCCATCGGGAACAAGTCAAAGAAGTGCTAACTCGTTTATGACGGAATCAATTATTCTGTAAATTAGAGAAGTGCACCTTCGAAGTACCCACGATTCCATTCCTCGGTTACATTCTTTCAGGGCAGAGGTTACAGATGGACCCCACTAAAGTCCCGGCGATTCAGGATTGGGCACTTCCAGCTACCCTTAAAGGAGTTCAACGTTTCCTGGGGTTCGCTAACTTCTACCGAAGATTCATTCAAAATTATTCTTCTGTCATAGCTCCCATAACCGCATTAACTAGGAAAGGAGCCGATCCTGCCAAGTGGTCTCCGGAGGCTTTGGAAGCCTTTTCGTCTTTAAAGGAGGCCTTCATGACCACTCCAGTTCTTCGACAACCTGATCTCAGCTGTCCGTTCTTGGTGGAGGTTGAGGCCTCTGCTATAGGAGTAGGAGCAGTATTATCCCAGCTCTTCGAGGACAAGAAGGTCCATCTTTGTGCATTCTTCTAGTGAAGATTTCCCCCCGCTGAACAGAATTATGCTATTGGGGAACAGGAATTACTGGCGATTAAGTTGGCCTTTGAGGAGTGGAGGTATTTGTTGGAGGGAGCTCAGCATCCAATCTCGGTAACCACGGATCACAAGAACCTCCTGTATCTACAGTCAGCCCGATGTCTCAACCCACGCCAAGCAAGATGGGCACTCTTCTTTACCCGTTTTAACTTTAAACTTAGTTACCGACCAGGTTCCCTCACTAAAAAGGCAGATGCATTATCTCGCTCCCTAAATTCTGAAGAACCCTCTGACCGTTCAAAAGAGCAATTCATCCTGAAATCCACCTCTTTTTCAGTAACTAATACCTCTCCACTTCCTCCTCCAGGAAAGATCTTTGTTGCACCATATCTTCACAAAAAACTTCTTACATGGGCTCATTCCTCTTCCTTCATGGGCCGTGCAGGCGGTCATAAAACACTCAAATTCATTCAGCGCTCCTACTGTGGCCTCATCTCAGGACTGACGTTCAGGAATTCGTGGCTGCCTGTCCAAAATGTGCCCAGCATAAGAGTCCCAAAGATCCTCCAGCCGGGTTACTCCATCCGTTACCTGTGCCACTAAGACCATGGATGCATATTTCTATGGACTTTATTACTGATTTACCTATGTCTGGTGGACGGAACACCGCATGAGTCATAGTTGACCGATTCTCAAAAATGGCACACTTCGTTCCTCTGGCTAATCTTCCATCAGCATCCCAGTTGGAAAAATTATTTATAGCAGAGATCTTTCGACTTCATGGTCTACCGCAGAAAATCATATCTGATAGAGGTCCTCAGTTTGTGGCCAAGTTTTGGAGATCCCTATGTTCTGCTCTTGGTGTGAAATTGAACTTCTCCTCAGGATATCATCCCCAAACGGATGGTCGAACAGAGAGAGTGAACCAGGATCTGGAGACTTTTCTGCGTTTATTCATGTCCTCCTCACAGGACGACTGGCTGGACTTCCTCCCATTCGCAGAATTTGCCCATAACAATCTCTATCACTCTGCCACAAAATCTTCTCCTTTCTTCATTAATTATGGTTACCATCCTAGAGTTCCTGACTTCTAACCTCTGCCTACGCTCGAGGTTCCTGCCGCAGGGTCAACACTTCGACAATTTACTGAAACCTGGAAACAAATTCACAAAGCCTTGCTCAAGACATCCAAGAGGTTTAAGACCTATGCAGATCTGAAGCAAAAAGCTGTACCAAGCCTTAAGGTAGGAGATCGGGTTTGGGTTTCCACACGTAACCTAAGATTAAAGGTTCCTACGAAAAAGTTTGCTCCCAGATTTATTGGGCCCTACCCAATCGAAAAAGTTTTGAATACTGTGGCTTATAAAGTGAAATTACCTCCGCAGTTAAGAATCCCTAATGAATTTCATATTTCTCTCTTAAAACCTTCGGTACTTAATCGATTCAGAGCTGCTTTGCCTAAATCACTCAAGATCCAATCAGCACAAGGAGACGAATTTGAGATTCACAAGATCCTTGATTCTCGCAGACGTTATGGTCGCCTCCAGTACCTTGTTGATTGGAAGGGATATGGACCAGAGGAGAGATCTTGGGTAGAAGTAGAAGATGTCCATGCACCAAGACTTCTTCGGAAATTTCATGCCAAGTTCCCTACTATACCATATAGGTGTCCGGAGTCCACCCGCAAAGGGGGGGTACTGTCAGCGTCCGGAGTCTTACCGGTACGCTGGGGCTGTGGGGTTGGCTTCTCTGGCGGTGTGCGGGCAGCGGCGGAGGTGGGCTGCTGCGCCAGGTCCATGGGCAGCAGTGGTGGCGGTGAGGGGGTCCGCTTATGGCGGCGGGACGCCGCTACAGTGGGTCGCTCATGCTGAGCCATTGCTAGGAGACCAGAGGCAGTGAGCAATGTGGCTTTGCAGAAAGGTCTGCATTACTGGGTGCCGCCATGTTGGAGACCTAGTTCTAAGCATAGTTCCTGTTTCCTGTTTCTTCCAGCCAATCCAGGGGAAGCTCTCCCTATAAAAGGGGGATGGTTTAAGACAGGGATGCCAGTGCTTCAAGTTACAACCCTGTTGTAGGTGCTTTAGCCTGTGCTCCCAGGATCCTTGTCATATTCTGGTTACTCCTGATCCTGCTTGGTCGGTTCTCTGTTGCTGCTGCAGTCCTGCCGTTCCTAACCTGCTACTGCCTGTGGAAGCGCTCCTGGAAAACCCGGTCCAGTAAGACTCTTTGGGCACAGTCAGCCCCAGGTCTTCTGCCTCATCTTACAAGCCACACTCCACAGATCTACGTCACCAGCCACGTCTTTGTTCCACCGACCACAACCTGCAGATTGTTATCTTCAGCCTCATCCTCCAAACCACAGTCCACAGTCCTTGTCTCCAGCCACGTCTTCAACTACCATCCACAGTTCCACAGTTCATTATCTACAGTCTTGTCTTTCAAATCACAGTCCACAGTTCTTTGCCTCCAGCCACGTCTTTTAACCACTATCCACAGTTCCGCAGTTCATTATTCACAACCTCGCCTGACAAGCCACAACCTGCAGTTCTTTGTCTGCAACTACATTCTTTAACCATTGTGCTCCAGCCACAGTTCTCTACCTCAGCCCTGTACATAATAAATACTATTCATTGACTCTCAACCCCGCTTACATACTTAATTGCTCCATGTCTCATGCGAAGCAACTATATCCAACCCCCTCATCTTGTTCACCCACAGCCAACTACCTCCTCAGGCAAGTCTCAGCTGCCGAATCCTCAAACTTTGCTAGACGCGACAGACATTGCCCTCTCTTGGCTGTCCTCCAACCTTTCTGACTGTTCATTCTCTGTCTCCTCTCAAGACTCCACCTCCCCCTCACTTCCACTAACTGTAGGGGTACCCCAAGGTTCTGTTCTTGGTCCTCTTCTCTTCTCTCTCTATACGTCCTCACTAGGTAAGCTCATTAGTTCTTTTGGTTTCCAATATCATCTCTATGCTGATGACACCCAAATCTATCTTTCCTCTCCAGACCTCTCCCCTGCTCTCCTCACTCGTATCTCCAACTGTTTCTCTGCTTCCTCTTCCTGGATGTCCCAGCGCTTTCTTAAACTTAACATGTCTAAGACTGAGCTGATCTTCTTCCCTCCCTCCTGAATAACCTCACCTCCTACAATCTCATTATCTATTGATGGCACTACTATCTCCTCTAGCCCCCAAGTGCGCTGTCTTGGAGTAATCCTTGATTCCTCCCTCTCCTTCAAACCACACATTCAGCACCTCTCACAAACCTGCCATTTTCATCTAAAAAATATTTCCAGGATCAGACCCTTTCTGACCCAGGATGCTACTAAGACTCTTATCCACTCACTGGTCATCTCCAGACTGGACTACTGTAATCTCCTCCTGACTGGCAATCCTGACAAATACCTCTCTCCACTCCAATCTATCCTCAATGCTGCTGCCCATCTCATCTTCCTCACCAAACGCACTACGTCCACCTCTCCTCTCTTACTAGACCTTCACTGGCTCCCCTTCCCTTTCAGAATCCATTTCAAGCTTCTCACACTCGCTTACAAAGCCCTCACCCACTCCTCTCCCATCTACATCTCTGACCTTATCTCTCTTTACACTCCCACCTGTCCTCTTCGCTCTGCTAATGCATGCCGACTCTCCTGCCTACGGATTACGTCTTCCCACTCCTACCTCCAAGATTTTTCACGTGCTGCACCACTTCTCTGGAATTCCCTACCTCTCCCCCTCAGACTCTCCACCTCTCTACAAAACTTCAAACGGGCTCTCAAGACCCACTTATTCACCAAACCCAGCCAAATCTCATCCTAACCCTCTGTTCTATGCTCTCTATGTACCCCATCTGTGTCACCCCTGTCTGTTTACCCCTCCCCTTTAGAATGTATGCTCTCATGAGCAGGGCCCTCTTCCCTCATGTGCTTATCCTTTCTTACTGTAATAATCTTCAACTGCACCAAATCCAGCAGTCTTCTGCCACCTGATACTTATTCCAGTGTCATCTGCTGATGTAGCTATGTTTATTTACCCTGTACTTGTCCTATATTGTCATCAACTGTAAGTTGCTGTTTTCCTGTTTGATTATTTGTTTATGTACTCTGTAATTGGGTGCTGCGGAACCCTTGTGGCGCCATATAAATAAAGGATAATAATAAATAATAATAATAATAACATGGAGCCTGATAGGAAATATCTAATTTTCTATTTAAAGCCGGTATAATGAAAATAGCATATTTTAACGTCATGCAACTATCTACTAAATGCAAACTGAAGGAATACTATTTAAGCATACATATGCCACTGTTTCCAAAAATCCTCCCACAATTTGCTCTGCTTAGGTTGATAGGAAGCAGTAGAATTATACTTTAGAAAGAAACCCCTAATAGGAAAGATAAATGTAAAATTCATCTAATTAATTTACTGTTTGTAAGGCAGGGAGTGAATTGACCTTCATGAATAACATTTGAATATTTCCTTTCTGATAGGATAATAGATAGTAAGTAGTAACATAGTTAATGAGTCTGGAAAAAGACAAAATGTCCATTAAGTTCAACCTGTATTATATTTCGTACACTAATCTGTATGTAATTATAGTTTAACTGTAGTGACCCAAATGAAGTTATGTTTTTAAGTCTAAATAACTACTATAATTCATGCTTCTACAAATACTGTTTCCCCTAATACTATATCCTTGAATATTTCTTTCAGATAGGAATTTGTCTAATTCATTTTTGGACATATTGACTGAGTCCACCATTACTACCTCCTCTAGCAAAGAAATCTAAATTTCCACTGCCCTTACTGTGAAGAACCATTTCCTTCATTGTGTATTCAATTTTCTCTCCTCTAACCTTAGAGGAAGTCCGCGTGTCCTGTGTAGAGGTTTTTCAATAAACAATCACTTGATAGATCCTTGTATTGTCCCTTTATATATTTGTAAATATGAATAATGTCCCCTCTTACCCACCTCTTTTCGAGTGTAAACATATCTAACCTACAGTAGTAAGCCTTTCCTCATAATCCAGTGCCTCTAACCCCTTGATCAATTTGGTGGCTCATCTCTGAGCCCTTTCAAGTTTCAAGATAACTTTTTTATAATGTGGTGCTTAGAACTGTACACAATATTCAAGGTGTGGACGTACCAATGATTTATACAGTGGCAGGGATTACACTCTCATCCCTTGTCTCAATTCCCCATTTTATGCATGCTAACACCTTATTTGCTTTTGTTGCTGCACTTTGACATTGGGTACTGCTACTAAGTCTATTATCAATGAGCACCCCGAAAACCTTTATCAACTATCGTTTCCCCTACATTTTTGCCATGTAATTTATAGGCTGCCCGATTGTTCTTAGTCCCAGGATGCATAACTTTACATTTTTTTATATTGAACCTCATTCTCCATTTTTCTGCCAAAACCTCCAGTTTAAATAAGTTATTCGGTAAACACTCAACATCTTTGTCTGAATTAATTACTCTACACAGTTTAGTATCAGCTGTGAAAATTTACACTGTGCTTTCCAGACCTACTCCTAGGTCATTAATAAATATGCTAAACAGAAGTGGCCCGAGTACTGACCCTTGCGGTATTCCACTGAGTACTGAGGCCAAGTCAGAACACATCCTATTAACCACCACTCGCTGTTCCCGGTTATCCAGCCAATTACTTACCCATGTACAGATAGTGTTTCCTATACCAAGCTCTCTTTATATGAAAATCAGCCTCATGTGGCACTGTGTTGAATGCTTTAGCAAAATCTAAATAGACCACATCCACTGCTTTATCCTGATCAATATTATTGCTCACTTTCTCGTAGAAGCTAATTAAGTTAGTTTGACATGACCTGTCCCTCACAAATCTCTGCTGATTCCTATTAATAACCTTGGAGGTATCCAAGTACTCTTGTATACTATCCTTTATTATATCTTCCAGTATTTTCCCCACTATAGATGTCAAACTTATCAGTCTATAGTTACCGGGATGAGTTTTCATTCCTTTTTGAATAGTGGGACTATATCTGCTATACGCCAGTCCTTCGGTATCATGCCAGATGTGATTGAATCATGGAAATTCAAATATAAGGGCCTTGCTAGTTATGAGTTAAGCTCCATAAGAACCCTTGGGTGAAGTCCATCTGGACCAGGAGATTTAGTTATCTTTTATTTTACTTAGTTTCTCCCGGACTACTTCCTCATTTTACCATGTACTTAGCAATGGGACATTATCATAGCTTATGTTCTGCTCTACTCCCACCAACAGGTCCTCTCTAGTGAACAATGATGAAAAAATGTGTTCAATAAATCGGCTTTATCTTTGTCATCATAAATCAAGACACCCAACTCGCCCTTTAATGGTCCTATATTCTCCTTTTTAACCTTTTACCGTTTATGTACTTAAAAACTTTCTAGGGTTTGTTTTACTCTCCTAGGCAATTTTATTTCGTTTTCTATTTTTGTTGCTCTGATTTCTTTTTTGCATTTACTGTTGCATTCCTTGTAGTCAAGGGTGGATTGGGACACCGGATCAGTTTCCAGTTAGCCGGTCCCGACGTCCCCTCAGTGGCCTTCACTCACCCGTGTTGGGCTGGCTGCCACGATCGGCAGCGTTGGGAGACCGCACATGCGCAGGAGCTTAAGTCACTGATGTGCCGCGCTTACTCCCGGCTCCCATCCCTCTGCACTCACAGGCGAGGAGGTCCCCACTGCCACCACTCTCCCTGTGTCATGGGACTGGGCTGCGGTGTCTCACTGCAGCACAGGTTTAGTGTCTGCCTGCGCTGCATGTAGAAATATAGAGGCGCCCCCCCCAGGAGAGAAGTGCGTCCGGTGCCTGCCTCAGCCCACCCACCACGCTGAACAAGTGCCACCGAAATGCCATCTGTTTCCTGCAGCCACTTTCAAAAGAAACAGGCCACCATGGAGGAACCACCAGCCACAGCCTAAAGGTAAATACATGGCTCTCCTCCCCACTCAGATCCCCACACATAGCCCTACCCTCCTCACACGGCCCCCCCCACACAGCCCTACCCTCCTCAGACAGAACCCCCCACAGCTCTCCCCAACTCAGATCCCCACACACAGCCCTAGCCTCCTCACACATACTAGAGATGAGCGGATTCGGTTTTACTCGGTTTTACTCGGTTCTCAAAACCGAATCTTATTGGCTCACGGATGTCACGTGTTTTGGATAGCCAATAAGATTCAGTTTTGAGAACCGAGTAAAACCGAGTAAAACCGAATCCGCTCATCTCTAAAGTCACATACCACCCCCACTCAGATCCCCACTCACAGCTTTCCCCCCTCCCACAGCTCTGCGTCTTACCACTCAGATCCCCCAACACACTTCTCTCCCTCTTACACTGCTCTCCCCCTCCATTAGATCCCCCCTCATAGAGTTCTCCCCTTCTCACACAGACCCCTTCCCCCTACTCACACTGCTCTGCCTCGCCTCTGCACTCAGATCGCACCAAACCGCTCTCCTTCCCTATGTAACTCATCGCTAAATATATTTACAGGAAGGGATGAGAGGGTCTTACAAACAACACATAAATGGGATGGTAATGCTATCCCAGCAGATGGGATGCCAACTGTCAATATACCAACAGTGGCATCCTGACCACCAGAGTACCAGCGGGGAGAGCGTAAATGGTCCCCTCGCAGGCTCGCTGCGCTAACCAGAGGTTTTATTCCCACTCTATGGGTGTCGTGGAAACCCACAAGTGGGAATAGCCATGGCGAGCACTGTCGGCATTCCCGGTTGTTGGGATTTTTACGTCGGGATCCCAACCACTGTGATTTTCACTGCATGCCACATCGATAAATCAGCATACAGTATGTCCCCTTGCACATACAGTAGTGGCCTGTGTTAGCTGCAGAGGGGGTCAGATGAATAGTATTTTTTTTAAGGTGGTGGCCATGCCTCTCCATATTTTGCCACACCACACCAGTACTTCGATCCATATCTGCTCTCCCCTGCCTTGACCCCGCCCCCTATTTAGGGTTGCTTCCAGAAAGTTCCCTGGCTGGTTTTGTATCCCAATCTGCCCCTGCTTGTAGTACTGGAATGACTCTGCCTTCCTGTCAGATTTAAACGCTTTAAAAGCGCGTCTCTTTTTATCCATTTGTCCCTTAATCTTCTTGTTAAGCCACATCAGTTTTAATTACACCTGTGTTTGCTGCCCTTGGGAATAAACATATGAGTGTACTTATCTAGCAAAATTCTAAAAGCATCGCACATTTCAGTCGTATTCTTACCATGAAACAAAATTTTCCAATCTATGGGCCTAATTCAGACCTGATCGCTTGCTAGCAATTTTTTGCAGCTCTGCAATCAGATAGTTGCCGCCTACAGGGGAGTGTATTTTAGCTGTGCAAGTGTGCGAATGCATGTGCAGCCGAGCAGTACAAAAAGATCTTTTGCAGTTTCTGAGTAGCCCAGGACTTACTCAGCCACTGCGATCACTTCAGCCTGTCCGGGACCAGAATTGACGTCAGACACCCGCACTGCAAACGGTTGGACATGCCTGCATTTTTCCAACCACTCCCAGAAAATGGTCAGTTGACACCCACAAATGCCTTCTTCCTGTCAATTTCGTTGCAATCGGCTGTGCGAATGGATTCTTCGTAAAACCTATCGCACAGCAATGATCCACTTTGTACCTGAGCGACGTGCCTGCGCATTGCGGTGCATATGCATGCACAGTTCTGACCTGATTGCAGTGCAGTAAAAAATCCTAGCATGCGATCAGGTCTGAATTACCCCCTATGTCCATTAGTGCTTGTTTCAGCATGTTGAAATTAGCTTTTCTAAAGTTGAAAGTCTTAGTTGGACCCTTATAGTGTTGTTTTTGAAGACTGCTATCGAATGTGACTATATTATGATCGTTATTTCCCAAGGTCTCCCCTACTTTAGTATTTAATATAATCTCCACATTATTAGTTAATACTAGATCCAGTATAGTCCTAAGTCTAGTTGGTTACTCAATTACTTGAGACAGGTAGTAATCTTTTAGCATGTTTAAGAACATGTTACCCCTAGCTGTATTACCTGATTCGGTGTTCCAATTTATGTCTGGATAATTAAAATCCCGAATGATTAGGACCTCCCCCAGTCCGGCAGCTTTTTCGATTTGCTGCAAGAGTTGTAATTCTTCTGTCACACTAATATCTGGCAGTTTGTAGCATGTCCCTATTAGTAGCTTTTTTATATCTTTCCACGCACTCAAAATTGAAACCCATAATCACATTATCTCCAGTCCCCTTGTAAATAACCTCCTTTACGTAAGGTTTTAAGGATGACTTAACATAAAGACATACAACCCCTTTTTGTTAGTCCTATCTCTCCTGAAGAGTGTATATCGCTCCATATTTGCTGCCCAGTTGTGAGAATCATCCCACCATGACTCCGTAATGCCTATGATATCATACTGATCATTTAGTGCTATCATTTCTAATTCCCCCATTTTACTTGTTTGCTTCTTGCATTAGCAAGCATACACTTTCATTTAGTAATTCCCTGGTCTGCATGTTTTTTAGTTGATATTGTTTTAGTTACTTGCGTTTTTCTTGATTTAACATTGCGGACTATTTTTCTCCTCCCCCTTCTCCACCCACATGATATTTTATAGATCCCTTCTTTCTGCCCTCTCTGACTGTCCCATTAAATATTTCTAATCCCTCCCTCCAGACATCTAGCTTAAAATCTCCTCCAACCTTCTAATCATCTGTCCCACAAGCACTGTTGCACTCCTCACTCAGGTGCAATCCATCACAACAAAAAAGATTGCGCCTGACCGAGAAGTCTGCCCAGTGATCCAGGAACACAAATCCCTCCTTCCTACACAAATCTCATAGCCACACATTTACCTCCCTAATCTCCCTCTGTCTTCCTGGGTTTGCGTGTGGCACAGGTAATATTTCTGAGAATATTACCATAGATGTCCTTGCCTTAAATTTGCATCCTAGGTCCCTGTAATCATTTTTAAGGACATCCCATCTACCACTAACTTTGTCACTGGTGCCAATGTGCACCAAGACCAACGGCTCTTTCCAGCCCTTCCCCACAATCTGTCTACCTAATCCGCAATGTGTCATATCCGAGCATCCAGAAGACAACATACTGTAAAACAATCTCAGTCCCAGTAACAGATTGCCCTATCGGCCTTTCTAATAATTTAATCCCCTACCACCACAATCTGACTAGGTTCCTTGATAACCACTATCCCCTCTGTGCCAGAGTGACCATTCCTCTGGTTGCTAGAGGATACAGTCTCTGCTAGTTCTGACAAATTTGCACTGCCATTCACAGTGTCTTCGTCCAATCGGGTGAATCTGCTGGGATTTAAATAGATCCCACATTTAGACTGAGCTTTACTTCTGATGAAGCTAGGTGACCGTGCCTAGGGAAACGTGTTAAGTGCCAAGCTGCCATCACCACATGCGCTCCACTTCATGAGGATCCAGATATGGACTTTTAATCCATTTATTCCTTGCCTTTGGAACTTTCTCTGTGTGACTGCACTATTACAGCATTGATTGGAGAGACCCAGCTTTTGCTTAATCATCACAGCTTGCCTTCTGTTAATTTCCAAGCACCTGGAGGACTCCATCGCCATGGGTAACACCAGCTGTATCTAAACATCATTAATCCCCAGGGAACTTTATCCTTTAGTCTGGGATCCCATGTGGACACACACCAGCAGCTATTTTATTTGGTTCTCAGTTTTTATTCATGCCCAATTATATGATTTTAAGTGTTATGGTACATATACTGTCTAGTGAATAAATTGTTTACATATTTTAATTCATCCACGTTTGTTTATTAATATTGGAGAAACATCAACCAGTGCCAGTACATTCTTCTTTTTTTGAATAGCTAATGAAGCTGCTGCTCTTTTTTTCTTTTGTCCATGTTATTGCAATTGCCAAGTTATTATAACAATATTTTTTTCTTGAGTTTCCACTTATCTGTCTTATCTGATGGCATACTCGGGTAATAAGTCATAACCCGTCTTGGTGCTATGGGTATGAGAAAAATATTTTGCCTACAATCTAATGTTAGATTCATTTGTTCAGTTTACATTGGTATTGTGGAAGTATAGTATATTCTAATGATGACATCAGAGATGACAAACACATTATACAAATTGTCAAATAATAAGATATAATCTTATTGAGGCTTCTATAGAGTAGGATGGATTTTGCATAAAAAATAGTTTATACTCCACATCAGTCCTATTGTGCCCAGTCTTTATTAAATAGAAAAAATACCTAATACAAGCTCTGGCTGGTTTGTGATTTAAGCAAGTTTACTAGCGTCATCAAATGTAAAGACTAAAGTCTTCAATAACATATTTTATCACATTTTGTAAGGGCTTTCTTTTACTCTACAGATACAATGAGTTTTCCTTCAGTTAGCAAGACTGTTGAGGGGGGGGGGATTCAAATGTTGAAAAGTCAGTTGGGAGTCTGTTTTTTTCTGTCTATTAGATAGGAAAAAACAGACATCCAACTGACTTTTCAAACATTTAAATACCCCCTTAGTGTCTGTAATGTTTTTAACACATATTTTGATCCTTTGGTGACCCTAAGACCTATATCAAACAATCCCTTGCTTCACTATCCTCAATTAACTACTGTTTGCTGTTTCTATCATATCTTACGGTGGTCTCAAATATCAGTTGTATAGATATAGGACAGTGAAATACACCTCTGCACTGCTGAGTCGACTATGTGTTAGCCATCTCCTCATGAATGTCTCAAATACATACTATTACTCTCCCACAACCTTATCCTGTGCTTCTCTGTATGAATCATCAAGGAAAGGTTCCAATTGATCCTTCCCTATCAAACTATTTTTAAACTTCAAAATGACAATAGAAATTATATTAAAAACAATCAGTGCTCCCTTGGCTGCCTTCCAACACCTTTCACATGTGAAGTCATAACATCACAGAAAAGTAAAGCAGGGAAGTTTGTGCACAGATATGTAGGTGATGCACCCTGCAAGCTTCAAACGGGTACCATCAGGGTAGTGACCATTTTTTCCCCTTGGCCTTGCACTCTGGGTGGTGGCATTGCCTGCATGCATCATGTTATAACCTTGTACATCAGAGAGGTCTATTTAGAGCCCCTAGCATGTTTAGTGTGTTCTCCCCAATGAATGTGGAAAATTTATGAAGATTGGGCTGTTTAGGGATCTGTATAACACTGAACAGAAATGCCACCATCATATCTGTTTAGATAGAAGTATAACTAAAGGTTACTGTAATATAGTTGTTTGTAATAGCACACCTTTTTTGGCCCATATTTATCTCCTGACTGTGTACCTCTTATGCCTTTTTCTTTCAGATGCTTGCATTTTCCTAAGTCTTTGCATGTCTTGTCAACCACTGTTTTAATCAGAGCTGAATGGAGGCCCTTTGTGGAAAGATAAATATTCATAAATGTGCATTAATTTCTAATTCTATTCTATGTTTTCTTTTTTTGTTGCAAAATAAAATATAACTCTATAACCAGGTGAGGATAGTTCAGGAAGTGACCAGCCCCTCTCTCCCGGAGAAAGGCACCCAATGAGACGCTCTAGTACCAGAGACAAAAACAGGAGAGCAGGAACTTGTTTTCTTCTGACAACAGGTGATTATGCGTGCAATACTGATGGAGGGATACGGAAAGGTATGGGCTTTTTTAATTTTTAATATGTAAATCTAAATGAATGTGTGTATAAAATACTATATAAAGAAGAGGTGGGCAATCATTGACACTCCAGCTGGTTCTCAACTAAAGTTCTCATCATACTTATTCAGACTTAAGTTATTTATTTAGTGAAGCTGTAGTAGATGGTAAAGCTGGATTGAATATGCAACTGGTGTGCCAAAGGTGGCTTTCCTTAATATAGTGTGCTATTTATCAAGCTGCTGGAGATATGTGTACAAGCATCGCTTATTGGAAACAAGTACTTTCAGTATCTTAAAATCTGATTGTTTTCTGAACTTAAAAACATATTACTATGAAATTCCCTAAGATATTTTACAAAAAACTTATTACAGGTGTATATGTACAGTAAATGCAATTTAAAAATATATATAATTAAAAAAGAATGCATCAGTTTGTCACATAAATCTGAGCTCATGCAAAGTAGTTTACAGACTCACATAAATTAAGTAAAAGACATATGGAGGTGTATAAATAGATTTTCTTGTGTGTGCTGAATACATCAACTAAAAATTTGTGTCATCCAGAAAGTCATAGTTTTCTTTGTTTTGCAGTGTTCCCTTTTTGTGTAATAACTGAATAATTTCTGTTTCAATTAATTATTTAATGCAAGTGAGAACTAACTCCAAACTATTTTTTTTGATAGAGTATACTTCTTAGATACATAGAGCAAAGACATTCTGTTTCTTCAGTTATATTTTTACAGGATCTTGTTTTCAGCCAGTCCCTTTTTTGTAGTGTTGAGAATCCATATGTTAAATATTTGGGTGTGAAGCTATTTTCAAAATTTCAGTTGAAAAAGGATTAGTACCTGATTATTATTATTATTATTATTATTATTATTATTATTACTACTACATTAAGATTTATTTTTAAAATTATAGTTGAAAAAATGTTGTCACATAGTATGCAATCATATTAAGATGTCTGCTCTACTGGTTAATGTTGAGGTAACAAAAGAAATCTATATATCTCCTATTGGAGCTGGCCAGTCCATCGCTTGATAAATGTGCTCTTGCCCAAGTGAATGACTGTATGGTGTTCAATGTATTGCTTAGCTACTCTTTTTTTCCTTCATCTCCCAAAGATGTTTGCTTAAAAGTTGCTTAGCAATGTATGTGGCACAGTCTAATCATTTAATCATTTGCGTCTCATGTTCTCATTTTTTGTGTCTGTCCTTTAAATATATTGTGTAATGTACATTTTCTGATAGTTCCTGTCTCTTTTGTAAGACTTCATAACTATATGTTAGTATGTAAGAATATTTTTAAATACTATACAGTATTACACAATATCCTGATCTGATTTTTTTTACTGATATTAAGCCAATCAAAAAAACATTTTTGCTTAAAAAATAAGTAGTGATATAAATATCAAAACACAAAAATTGAGTGGCTTTCTTATGTAAAAATTATAACAATGTCTTCTTGCTAGTGCATGCTTATTTTTTTTAACAAATTTTATATGTACTATTTAATTTAAAATAATGCAAATATTGAAAACTTAGCTTGCAATTTTAAGTAATATGAACCATTATACATACACAACTTTATTTTTAGAGTTAACCTAATGATGAGAGAGTTGGTGTAGCCTGTAGTGATAATTTATGTTTTACATGCATACTGAAACCACACTGGATTTATCAAACATAAAAATCAGGTGTCTTCATTAAACATAATACGCATGAGATATCAATTCTGAAGAAATGTGTCTCTTTTTAATAAATAAATATTATTTTTGGGGAAATTCTATTTCAGGTTATTAAGCTGGGCCCATAAATACCCCTTTCTTGTGATGATACTAAAACACACACACACACACACACACACACACACACACACACACACACACACACACACACACACACACACATCACAATTACCCACAGTGCGCTAAAATATTAATAGCTATCAATAAAATCAGTCAGTAATACTTAGTCAATTTAGGCTGCAATTCCAAAGTCTATCTTTTTTTGTCAGTCCAAAGTCAAATGTAGTTTTAGTAGAAATTGTGGGTCTTTAGGTTGCGCCACCACAATATTTTTATACACATTGAAATAACATCATCAGTAAATCAGTAACCTGGATGGATATGTTTCTTGGAGATGTTTTCTGAAGATGGAGGATTTTAGAGGATTTCTTCTTTATACAGATGGAGTCACGCTAGTCGTGGCTCCGTCTGTGACTAGGCGCACCCGCCTGGGCGCACCTAGTCACTGTGAGCGTCTCCATCTGGACGGGCGTGCATGACCAGACAGAGACGCTTACAATGGAAAGTGGCTCTGTGCACTCTCGGTGTGACTAGGCGGATGGATCACCTAGTCACACCGGGAGTGCACATGTGCGCCTCAGCCAGCAAAGATAACGGAGGTTCTATCTGTATTTCTATAATGAGACCTTCATACCAGAGTTTACCCAAAAGACTGAATAAATTAATGTATGTATCTTTTAAAATAATTTAATCCATACATTTTTTAATGTGTGACCTCATATACACCAAATGTGCCCACTTTTCACTATTGCAATAAACACCCAATGCATTTTGGAAAATTAATATATATATATATATATATATATATATATATAGCGTCCTGTCGGCGGCACTCCGGTATCACAAAGACACAACAGCAGGTTTGCAGAAATAACAACGTTTCGAAGCTTTAATCACTCCGTCTTCAGGTTATACAAGTATTGAACACCACATACCTTTTATCCCCTCCCAATGTGCAGAGAGCCCCGGCGTTCCGACGCCCGCTAATGACGTCATCCCGCCGTCCCACCTGCCGAAGGCATCACTTTAATGAATGTGACTATGATAACATATAAAAACATCTACAAACAAATACATTACATACATAAAATTAAAAGCAAATGTAGCACAGACACAGATGCAGTGATTATATGTAGATAATCAAATTTCAAAGATAACATGTATATCTGAAATATCAAACATTATTCGCCCAAACACTGTAAATTCCTACCACAGAAACTCATCTAATTTACTTATAAAAAACAGTGTAGTCCCAGAGTCTCATTGAGACCCCTAGGTGCCAATGTTTGAAGCTCATAAATCCACTTAGATTCTCTTTGCAGTAACTGCAATGACCTATTCCCCCCTCTAATGTTGGCCGGTACATGATCGTTAATAATATATTTTAAACACGCTACACTATGTCTTGCCAATGCAAAATGACGTGCCACTGGTTGATCGCTTGTGCCATTTAATATGGCCTTTCTAATGGCCAATTTGTGGTTGGCCATCCGTTCCCTCAATGTGCAGTCAGTTTTCCCGACATAGTGTAAGCCACAAGGGCAACTGATCAGGTAGATAATATACTTAGTCGTGCACGTCAATCTAAAATTGATAGTGTATTTCTTACCACTAAAGGGATGATTGAATGTACTCCCCGTTAAGAGTGATCTGCACGTGGTGCAATTCAAACACCTGAAACAACCCTTGCGTAAGGACAGAAACGTGTTCTGTTCGCTTTGTGTAGAAGATAACCCCGTGATGTCTGTTTTAACCACCCAGTCATGCAAGTTTCTACCTCTTGTGTATGTTGGCATAATAGAGGTCTCAGAGAGGTTCAAGTCCTTGTCAGACTGGATCATGGGCCATAAAGATTTAGCGGCCTTGGAGATCGCCCCACTTTTAGTATTGTAGTGATTCACCCAAGGGAAACGGGAATTGATAGTTTTCTTTTGTTTCTGTGAGAGCAACAATTGCCTATCCATATTAAGTGCTTTCTGTTTTGCCACCAATAATTTCTCAAGAGGGTATCCCCTCTGTCTGAATTTGATGATCATATCATCAATCTGGGCTACAGCATTGGGAGGGGATAAAAGGTATGTGGTGTTCAATACTTGTATAACCTGAAGACGGAGTGATTAAAGCTTCAAAACTTTGTTATTTCTGCAAACCTGCTGTTGTGTCTTTGTGATACCGGAGTGCCGCCGACAGGACGCTATACATGACCCGCTGCCATACGGGTTTAGGAGGGCACCGGACAGTTATATTTTGTGTTTGGGAGTTCTGCCGGAATTTCTTGTATGTATATATATATATATATATATATATATATATGTGTGAAACTCAGAAATTTAGAATATTGTGCAAAAGTTCATTTATTTCAGTAATTCAATTTAAAAGGTGAAGCTAATATATTATATAGACTCATTACATACAAAGTGAGATACTTCAAGCCTTTATTTGTTACAATTTTGATGATTGTGGCTTACAGCTTAAGAAAACCCCAAATCCAAAATCTCAGAAAATTAGAATATTACATAAAATCAATAAAAAAGGATTTTATATACAGAAATGTCGGCCCTCTAAAAAGTATAATCATGCATATATACTCAGTACTTGGTTTGGGCCCCTTTTGCATGAATTACTGCCTCAATGCGGCGTTGCCTGACCTGAACCCCATAGATAATCTATGGGGCATTGCCAAGAGAAAGATGAGAGACATGAGACCGAACAATGCAGAAGAGCTGAAAGCCGCTATTGAAGCATCCTGGTCTTCCATAACACCTCAGCAGTGCCAGAGGCTGATAGAATCCATGCTACGCTGCATTGAGGCAGTAAAATTCATGCAAAAGGGTCCCAAACCAAATACTGAGTACATATGCATGATTATACTTTTCAGGGGACCAACATTTCTGTATTTAAAATCCCTTTTTTATTGATTTTATGTAATATTCTAATTTTCTGAGATTTTGGATTTGGTGTTTTCTTAAGATGACACAAACGAAAGAAAAAGAAACTCTCTGGTTTTGGGGGCACTCCTATGTTGTATGATATATTTAAAGACTAACTTTTATAATATCGATTAAACGAAGGGGTGAGTACTGTATATCAAAAGTCAAACAGACAGAAAAATACAGACATTACATATAGGTAAAAAACATAATTGCTCATATGCAGATATGCAGGTTACTGATAACATATAATAATCAGATTAATATCTTAATTGGTTATATACCCTTGCTAGTGGTACACTGAATGGTGTATGAGAACAAAAGACATAATACAATAAGCATTCCCTCCTATACTAAATGGAGGAATTAGTATTTGTATTTTTTAAATCATTACCGATTTTTCTACTTTGCTGACACTCAAAGAGTTTCTCTGTACAGTTGTGATTTTCTCCTCTATGTATCCATATGATTACAGTGATATACAGTATTGACAAATAACCAGACTTTTAAATCCGGCGATCTGCGCTGCTATTTGCTACATAGCAAGGGTATATAACCAATTAAGATATTAATCTTATTATTATACGGTATCAGTACCCCGCATAATATTTAGCATTATATAATAACACTTTGCTAAGCTTGCCATTCTGAGAACCATCTCATTGCTCAGAGCTATCTGCATATGAGCAATTATGTTTTGTACCTATATGTAATGTCTGTGTTTTTCTGTCTGTTTGTCTTTTGATATACTCATCCTCTTTTTTTAATTTATCTAATAAAAGTTAATTTTTTAAATATATTATACAACATAAGAGTGCCCCCAAAACCAGAGAGTTTTTTTTTCCTTTGTATCATATTACCTGACTCTCCGGGGTGCACCTCCACATGAGATATTTCATAGAATAAATACAGCAACTTCATTAAATTATTGTGATCACATCACAAATTCCTACCCTGTGTAGGGAATTATCATTACCTGTGCATGGTTTCTCCCAATCTCCCCTTTCCCTCAAAAGCATGAGGTTTTCTTAAGCTTGAAGCCACAATCATCAAAATTATAACAAATAAAGGCTTGAAATATCTCACTTTGCATGTAATGAGTCCATATAATATATTAGTTTCACCTTTTAAGTTGAATTACTGAAATGAATGAACTTTTGCATGATATTCTAATCTTCTGCGTTTCACCTGTGTATATATATATATATATATATATATATATATATATATGAACCTCCTTAGTATAATCATCATATGCCTATACACACAATAACACCTTTTGTAGTATTAGACAAATATAGGATTCCAAATCAGCTATAATTTACTTAGTACTTGCTGGATTATTAGTCGAAAATTCTTCACGTCATAGAATAGTTCCTTCTTAAAACCACCTAAAAACAACGTTTTATTTTGTAATACTATACCAATGTATAATATATTATTTGTTTGTTTATTTATTTAATAACAGTTTCTTATATACAGTAGCACAGCATATTATGTTGCACTTTAGAATTGGTTTAACTGTGCTCCGATTATGTACCTACTCAAAAATACTACAGCTGGCTCTTGTGTGTGTTCTGCTTCTCAGTCAAATGATGAATGACCCACAGTGTCCAGGGTTTGCCTTTTATCCCCCTATCTAATTGTGCCACTTCTTGTTTGTTTTAATTAAGTATAAAGTTCCATATGCTATGTTCCTTTCTACCAATACTAGCTTAACTTGCTAACTTTAATAATGCTTCCAGCTCTCTACTTATAAAGTAAAAAATAACTATTTTAGCTGTTTTATTCCTCTAAGTTTTGGTTATTTTATTCCTAAATCATTGTTGTAATGATATTTGACAACTTCCTGGATGTGTTTCAAGCCTCATCCTGGTTTAGTATATTTGTGTATCAGGAGTGATCACTGCCTGGTTCCTGCTCATTCATGCGAGTCATGTGTTTCAAGCCTCATTTTATTTTAGTATATTTGAGTTTCAGGAATAATTATAATCACTCCCAGTTTATATTTCAAGTCTCTCTCCCAGTTTCCACTCTTAATATATTTTTGCAAAGTGTATTTAAATTTACATTCACAGCAGATTAGAAATAGGGGTGACCATCAATGGTTCGCAACGATCAGTGGTTTACCATTGGTGGTTGAAGATTTTGCCATTGCTAGTGGAGACCCAGTAGTTTTCTACTATCAATGGCAGAGAAGTGGCAATGGATTTTATTTCCTGGCACACTGCTCACAGAGCATATCTCCACCCCCAACATGGCCTGTTTCGCCTTACCTCCTTCCTGACTGACCCACTGCCCACTATGTCCTGCCTCCCAGTCAGTCAGAGGTGTGTACTGTGTGTGTGATGGCCATCATTGGTTCAAATCATTAATGGCTTACCATCAATGATTCTCTGCCATCAAAGAAAAATACTGATGGGGCCATCAATGGTGACCATCAACGATGGTCACTTCTATAGCCATCCGTAATTTAGAATATGTATGAGTTGTATGCAGTCATCTGTCTACAGCCAGCCACACTCCTGTTTGATATGGTTGAAGTCAACATAACCTGAGTAAATTGAAAACATATTACAACCCAATAACTTGGAATCTGTTTGGAGTACTGCATACTCCTGGTCTCCTGCACATCAGAGAAATTGGCTAAAAAAGGTAGCTGACAACAGCACTTTGTCACTGATTAATGGGTAGATTGAGGTTGAATATATTGAAACCTTGGCTTGCAAAATTAAGTAATGCAAGTTATTATACCTCAAAAGGTTTGCCCACACTAAGCCTCATAGCATTATCCGGTGGCAGTAAATTCATGGGGGCAAATGAGTTAGGGATCCTCAGCATTAAATTACGACAAGCTGAGCTGCAGTGTTACTGTAATTTTGATAAAGATTTTAAATTTAGTTTTAGTCTTAGTCACTCACTTAGATATGTAATTGGTTTAAAGTCATATTTTATTTATTTTTTCTTCATTTTTGTCAAGATTTAGTCAGTGGATCTCAGTTTTCATTTTAGTGTAGTTCTAATCAATGTTTTAGTCATAATTTGTGCAAATAGTTTAATGATACTGTAATCGATTTTTCTGAAGAGTATTTCTCTAAAATTCCCTTGAGAAGTTTGCATACCTTTAACTATATATTTAGTAATCTAGTCTCAGTAAGCTTAGTTTGATTTACCGTAGTGCTTCCGTATATCATATACAAATGAATGCCTTAAAATTGTTAGAGCAAACAAGTGCAATACACAATACTATTTCCTTCATTGCAGGTTTTATTTTTTTTTGCAAATATCTAGAACACATAATTTTTATTGAAAAATTGAAAACCCTACTTCCATTGTTAATTCTGTCAAGGATATTAAATTTAGTTTTATTCACTTTTTTGCTTTGTTTTAATTAAGGTCTCAGTGGAGTGACAGGGAGGAGCGGGGGGTTGCATCATCGCTCTCGTTAACGAATGCGCATCACTAACAATGTTGAGTGTACACATTAGACAAGATAGTAAAAAATATTGCTCAGAATTGCCCTTCTGATCAATACTTTTTACTTTCTCGTTTAGTGTGTATGGGGCTTTAGAAACAAAAAGTCGTGAAGGAAATGGAATGAAGTTCTCGTCACCAAAATGATAAACTGTGGCGTACCAAAAATTCTCTTGGCAAGTGTATATACCGGGTATAAAAATGTTTCTTTTACAAAAGAAGATGGACACCAATAACACCGAACACCCAGAGAAGGGGAATGATATAACGTACCCAAACTCACAAATACAGTGGCTGGGCTACTCATAAAATGGTTTCTTTAACTGGATGTATGATGATCAAATCTCCTCTTACTCACTTTTCCTCCAGATAAGGCACAAATTAATAAATAAACATAACTGTGTAGTATTTCACTAGAAAATGTTTCACAATGATCTATTGCCTTATTTTGTGTACATTTATATTTCTTCTACCTGAATTCGGCAGGTTTTAGGCCGTTTGATAGGTCATACACTTTTTATTTGCACCCAAATTCCCTTCAGTTTCATCTTTATTACTAAATACATAGTACACTATGGGCCTAATTTAGCATGGTTCGCTATTTAGAGAAATCGCAAATTGAGCGATTATCGAATGACTGTGCATTCATAGCGTTTGCATTGCATACACGTGAGGGGTTATAGCAACAGAAATTGCGTACAGATCATAATCGCAATGTAGCCGCTGATTGACTGACAGGAAGCGAGTGTTTCCTGGGTGTGTCATAAAAAACACAGGCGTGCCAAAGCATTTTTGGGGAGGGTCTTTGACCACTTCTAGGCCGTCTGAGTTGCAGATTACTGGCAGCCTCAGACCTACAGATGGAGCCATGCTCATCTGAGGCGGCTCCATTACAGGCATGCACTCCCGGCGTGACTAGACAATCTGTCCACCTAGTCACACCAGGAGTGCACAGAGACACTCTCCCATTCACTGCGCGTCTCCATCAGCGTTTTCGTCATGGACGCACACGCGTCCCTGGACGGAGACTCTCTCCCATTCTAATGAATGGGGTGCGTCTCCGTCACAGGCGCATGTGCCTGCCTGGAAGAAGGCACTCTCATTGTCAGGTGCGCCTGGGCGGGCATGCCCAGGCACAGACGGAGCCACGACTAGCATGGCTCCATCTGTACTTACATTTGCTCAGACAGCAAAAAATCTTTGAAGTTCCAGAAATTACATATGCATCTGCGAATGGCTAGTGAATTGCGATGCATTCGCCAACTTGCATGGGGTGTTTTTTCTTCCTGTCGGGGTGGCGCTTTTCTACTCGTAGACAACTGCAATTTCTCAGAATAGCGATCCATGCTGAATTATATCCTATAAACGAATTAAGATGCAACATTCTGGAAAAAGGTTGCAATTTGGGTAGAAAGGAAAAACACAGCGGTCTGATATGAGTGACCTGTGCCATGCTTTGTTCCATGTATTATTATGATTAATCTGTGACTTCTTACCAGTGGTGCAAGTAGAAAAAGTGTCTTATAGGTACTGTCGCACGTGCCAAAAAAAGGGTGTGGCCAAATGCCACATGGGGCACGGGCAATTAAAATGATGGCGTGATACACATATGGGGGGCCAGATAAACATATGACCCCAATAATGCCAGATACACATTGCCCCACAGTGCCAGATACACATTGCCCCACAGGGCCAGATACACAAATGCCCCCACAGTGGCAGATACACAAATGCCCTCACAGTGCCAGATACACATTGCCCCACAGTGCCAGATACACAGGTTCCCCAACAGTGCCAGATATACAAATGCCCCCACAGTGCCAGATATACAAATGCCCCACAGTGTCAGATATACATTGCCCCAAGTGCCAGATACACAAATGCCCCCACAGTGCCAGAAACACAAATGCCCCCACAGTTCCAGATACACATTGCCCCACAGTGCCAGATACAAAAATGCCCCATTGTCAGATACACATTGCCCCACAGTGCCAGACACACAAAAGCCCCCACAGTGCCAGATATACGTTGCCCCACTGTAGCAGATACACAAATGCCCCTACAGTGCCAGATATACATTGCCCCACAGTGCCAGATATACATTGCCCCAAAGTGCCAGATATACAAATTCCCCCAGAGTGCCAGATACACAAATGCCCCCACAGTGCCAGATACACAAATGCCTCCACAGTGCCAGATACACAAATACCCCCACAGTGTCATAAATACATTCCTCCACAGTGCCAGATACACAAATGCCCCCACAGTGCCAGATACACAAAAGCCCCCACAGTGGCAGATATACATTGCCCCACAGTGCCATATACACAAATGCCCCCACAGTGCCAGATATACATTGCCCCACAGTGCCAGATATACAAATGACCCCACAGTGCCAGATACACAAATGCCCCCACAGTGCCAGATACACAAATGCCCCCACAGTGGCAGATATACACTGCCCCACAGTGCCAGATACACAAATGCCACCACAGTGCCAAATATACATTACCACATGCCAGATATGCAAATGCCCCCCAGTGCCAGTTACACAAATGCCTCCACAATTCTAGATATAGATTGCCCCAGAGTACCAGATACACAAATGCTCCCACAGTGCCAGATATACATTGCCCCACTGTGCCAGATATACAAATGCCCCCACAGTGTCAGATACACAACTGCCCCCACAGTGCCAGATATACTGTACATTGCCCCACAGTGTCAGATACACAAATGCCCCACAGTGCCACCCCTCTGCTCACCGCTGCTTCTGTTTGTGCTGTGTGAGTGGAGGAGAGCACAGTGCCTCTCCTGCCCCTCAATGCTCGTGAAGTCCGGTCTCCGCAGCTCCGGCAGCGTTTATCTCAAATGAGGCGCCGGTTTGTTAAGCAATCAGAGCTCACGGACCGGCAGCCAATCAGGAGCCGTGGCTGCCGGTCCACGAGCTCTTATTGGCTAACAAACTGGTGCCTTATTAAGATTCACCCCCCGCCGCCACTGCAGCCTCCGGAGACCGGACATCAGAGAATTGAGGGGCAGGAGAGGTGCTGCGCTGCACTGTCCTCCCCTCACATAGCAGCCAGCAGGATGCAGGTATGGTGGACGGCCCAGCGGCATGGTGTACCGGCTCAGAATTTCTTTCCAGTACACCATACCGCCCCATACTGCCGTACTTGCAGCACTGCTTGCCACCAAATTCTTTTCGATAAATGCTAATACTAAATACTTGTATTATTTGCACTATTAGTGAAGTTGTGTGAAACAAAAACGCAGAATTCAGGAAAAGGTATGCATGCACGGGAATTACTACCTGATGCAGAACATTTATTTCCAGAGGAAGCTGGCACTTTTAGAACTCCATGCACTAAAACACCCTGGCATCCAGGGCCCACTGAAACCATTATAACTTCTATAAAATGTATCCTGTGAAATACATATATATAAAATTAGAAAAAAAAATCTTTATTAAAAGATAAATCCTAGGGGGATTTGTTTCTTGCATTTAGTGGGAAAAAAAATACAAAAAACGTGTTGACTATGGCATGCTCCTTTGCCAGCCACAGTGCAAATTAACAGACCTACTGTATGTCAGCTTCTGATCAATAATTTGCTGGTTTGGTGTGATTGGTTAGAGTCTGAAAAAAGGAGATACGTACAATTTACTGGCGGATGGGATGCCGGCTGTCATGATCCCGACAGCAGGATCCCGACCGCCAGAATTCCGGTAGTGGGGCGAGCACTAGAAAGTCCCTTGCAGGCTTGCCAAAGAGGGAGAATAGCCTGTGTCACCAGTATTACGGTGGCGGTATTTCACTGCATGTCGGGATTCCGACTGGCTGTATTTTTTAATCTGCATCCCTGTAAAAGCTACTCTGTATTGGTTAGTAGTGGTGAAACAACACGTTCTTACAGCTAATTTCAATGAGCTACTATACGTTGTATCATTACACCCAATAGTAATTCAAGTCTCTCAAAATCTGATGCGATTTATGATATCGTAAATTCTAGCCTCATAGCAGCCATCAGTTCTTGGTCGATATTTGTAGACCTCAGGTTTCAGATTTCTCCATTGGCTGTGTAGAAGCCTTTAATGTAGCTGCTGAGGATTATTTTGCGTACAGAAATGGAAATTATACTTCTTAACACAGCCAGACAAGTTAAATTGCAGCGATAGCACCGGAAATGACCCAACTTCAGAAAGTGACTAAAAATGTGAATCACAAATGAAGGCCACCATCTGGATATAATCATATTCAAAACCACTTGAAAATAAACTGTATTCCATGCACTGTTAAATTGAGTACTAAATTTTGTTAACCTTTAAAATCTGGTAGGTTTTATTGCCTCCCCGTGTAATAATAATAATGATAATAATAATAATAATTTTATATACCATTTTCTTCTCGCTGGACTCAAAGTCGCTTTACATTCATCAAAACATTTTACATTGTACAAAGGCATTAGAAATACACAAAGTTGAAAAACATACATAAATAATTATGACCAACTAAAACTAGGGAGCACAAAAAGCATACTGGCAGGGGTAGATGCAAACATCTTGGATAGTAACTTCTACAGGTTACATATTCCATCCATGATAGGTACCAGGTGATGCTGCTGTCTTGGGCACACTATGTAGGAATACCTTGGGTGGAATAAGTCATGCTCAGAAGAGAGGACACAAAATGGGTTGTTCAAGTGACCTACTGATAACAGCAGAGTCCTAGCACAACCGTCAGGTCCATGCAGTCGCAGAACTTGTGTGGGATGGTCCCAGTTTCAAAAATATAATTTGGGCCCCCCTTCCTCCACCTCAACCCAAGTTCACAATATATCACACGGCAATTGGTGACAGGGAGAGGTAGAGGTTTATAATGAAACGCCGAGGTTGACAACAGAAGGCAAGGGGATACAAAGGGTGACAGCGGAAGGCAGGGGGAGGCAGAGGGTGATAGGAAGAGGGTGATGGTGAGGCAGTGGGTGACAGGGAGAGAGTGATAAGAAGAGTCAGTGGGTGATAGGGGTCAAAAACAATGTCCTGTGAGATGTGGAAAACTGAGGGCATGTACCGTGGTGGGGGCCTCTGCTCTGTCTGTGAGAGGGGCTCTCAATTCTTGTGCTTTCCTCAGTTTGGCACTTGGTCAGGAAGACTCTGACAGTGCCAGTTACACCAGTTGTGAGCTGCCTTTAATTCACAGCAGTGATTTAGAAAAAAATTACAACTGTCTGTTAATTAGAGGCAGTATCTGGATGTGTTCATCAGTGCTGATAGGTGGCAGGACTCTTCTATCAGTCACACACAAGGTCCTAAGGTAAGGGGCAGGTCCTTCAGGCAGTGGGGCCCACCATGCTGTCTGAAGTGGGCCATTCATCCGACATTGCTCAAAATGGTCTGGGGAGGCAAGGGGGGGGTCAGAGAATGGTTAGCTGCCTCACAGCACTGAGGTCATGGGTTCGATTCCCACCATGGCCCTAACTGTGCAGAGTTTGTATATTCTCCCCATACTTGCGTGGGTTTCCTCCGGGTACTCCGGTTTCCTCCCACAATCCAAAAATATACTGGTAGGTTAATTGGCTCCCAACAAAATTAACACTACCGTGAATGTGTCTGTGTACATGTGGTAGGGAATATAGAATGTAAGCTCCACTGGGGCAGGGACTGATGTGAATGGGCAAATATTCTCTGTACAGCGCTGCGGAATATGTGTGCGCTATATAAATAACTGGTAATAAATTAATAAAAAATAAATAAATATATGTCAAAACTGGCACATGTGTATTAGTATGATAATAATGGGCAAGATAAAAATAAATGGCGAGATCATCAGAACCATGCATTTTTCATTCTACAGAGAGCACCAGGTGAGTCAGCAATGTTGTGTGCACCACAATGGTCACTATGGGGGTCATTCAGGTTTGCTAGCAAACCAAAAAAATGTGCAATTGGGCAAAACCATGTGGCACTGCAGGTGGAGCAAATGTAACATGTGCAGAGAGATTTAGATTTGGGTGGGTTATATTGTTTCTGTGCATGGTAGATACTGGCAGCTTAATTTCTACACTGCAATTTAGATTTCAGCTTGAACACATCCCACCCAAATTTAACTCTCTCTGCACAGTTAGGTGGCAGTATTAATGCAAAAGTACAACAGAATTTAAGTAGGAATAAATGATAGTACTGAATTAGTATATTGCAAGTTTAGGAAAGCAGAGTGTTTAATGAACAAGCAGGCGTAGGCGGGTCCAACTAGATTAAGGTTTGCAGAGGTAAAGTCCAAAATTATAACAGTGGGGAAAAATAAAAAGGGGGAATGGACAGAGGAATTAAGAAGAAATATAAAGCAAAATAAAAGAAAGCAAAACAAAATTAAATAGCCTGTTGTGGCCCCAGTGATGCTGCTGCTCAATTGTTATTGGTTTTCCCCACAGAGCCTTGCTAGCCTGGTCTGAGGGTGGTCTTTCATATCACAGAGGCAGGCATGTGGCAAGATGGTCACCTGGAGGAATGGGTCTGAAGGCTGCAATGGGGTCCAGTCCAAAGAGATGCCATAGAGCCACTGCCCTGGCAAGCATCTAGGTAGGTAGAGTCTGGGGCTGATGGAAGGCATCTGCAGTAGTTAAGGCGACAGACTGCAGCAGCCACAGTCAGCAGATCGAGGCTGCAGCTGCAGCCAGAAGAGCAGGCCTTACTTTTCGGCTGCTGTGAATTCATGGCCAGAAACCACCAGAGGACCCCAATGAGCAGCAAAGCAGGGACAGTGCCAGGCCAGCATGTGACAGCCGCAACTCCCCAAGTAGTTGCTGGAGCCAGAGTTTGCTGTGAGGCAGTTGAAGCGAGGTGCGTGTTATCCTGGCTGGTAGGCTGCAGTTAACTCCTGATACCATGTTTACCTCTTGTCCTGTGTGCATCCAGCTGTATAGCCGCATCTGCTATCTGATTCCTTTCTTTCCAGTGCAGGATGCAGGAAAGAAGCTGACAGTATTCTTACTGCCCTTCCGTTGCGTGAAGCAATGCAGGTGGGAAGATGGTGGCTGCATACTTGTCCCTGTGATCTCCCTGCTGCTTCAGCTCCACCAGGGAGGATTGGCCATTATCAAACATTGCTGCTGGGGAAGCAGCATGGGCATAGCTACCTTGGGTGCAGGGGATGCGGCTGCTATGGGGCCCGAGTTGTCTCTGGGGCCTGAGCCTTCCCCGGCACCTTGTTGCTGAGCCCCGGCAGCGACGCTGGCATCTTTTACCTTCAGCAGGTGTGGCTGCTGCACTGCAGCCACACATGCTCACCCGGCCGGCTCTGCCTCTCCTGAACTAACTATGCTAACTAATGCTGGGAGGAGGCATGACTGAGTCTGCAGGGACATCTCTGGATCACGGCCACGCCTCCACCCAGCATCTGTGAGAAGACCCGGAGGGCAGGATGTACTAATGCTTACCGCCACGATAAGCATTAGTACAGTTTACTGCAGAGGCCAGTTACCAAAGAGGCATCTGTATTAAGCCCACACCCCTGGAGCTGCAGTACACCAGCAGAGGCTACTCATCCCCCCGAACCCTGCATAACCGGTAGCCACTTGTTGCTGGTCAACATGCTGCTGATCTCCGGCTTTGGGCTACGCAGGGTTCGGGGGATGAGTGTCCTCTGCCGGTGTACTACAGCTCTGGGAGTGCAGACTCCGCAGGCTCTCAGCACTATTTAATATCCAGCTGCCTCAGGTATGTACAGCCCGCAACCTCGGCTGCTGAAATTCGGCACGCTGCTCCTGCTGCTGGCTGTCCATCCACCCGGCTCAGCAACCCAACAAGGTTTCATACATATACCTCTTCGGTAACTGGCCTCTGTGGTAAACGGTACTATGCTTACCATCGCAGTAAGCATTATTACATCCCGAGTCAGGCAGACCGGGAGAGCATATGAGGCGGCAGTGGCCCAATGGTGAGTGATGCGGGAAGTTCACTGGGGAAGGGGAATTTTTAGTAATTCATGGGGGTGGGGGGCATTCAAGGTGGTGGCTGGGAGCATAATTTTATGCTATGGGGCCCCAACTGACATAGCTATGCCCCTGGGAAGCAGTGCCTGGATCCTGGAATACTGGCAATTTCGTGGAAAAACACGGGAAGTGCAGGGTGACCATGGTTGTGGGACAGAGAATGGGAGCTCTGTGAAGATTCAACCATCCCTGGCCCCCGCCAGATATGTACATTAGCTAGATAACAAGTACTATTGAAATCAGTGACATTCGGTGAAGTGAGGCAGAGCCTTTCCTGTCATACTAATGTATATGCCAGAGTTCTGAATATAAAGTATATCAAAAATACAAAGAATATATAAGAAATATCTTCTATGTATTAATCTCATCATTTTTATAGTCAAAACTCTGACAGGTGAGACAGTGCCTACCATGCCTAACTTGTCCACAAATGCACAAATTTGCAGCAGTATATACTGTTCCATCTTTTGTATAATGCCCACATGAACCCTTTGGCTAATATATTATGTGTAAATCTGGCTCGGGTACTGGTTAGTACTTCCTGAGCCATTTTCCTCACAGCACGTCACTGATTGAAATGTCATGCCATAGTCTTACTTGCTATTATTTTCTATAGCCTGTGCCCAGCTCTTGCCACAATTAAGTATATACATGTATATACAGTAATGTATGATCATCTTATCCCAGTTGCCTGGAGATATGATAAATGTATACACTATGAGAAAATTTATTATAAACCAAAACATTGGATTAGCCTGTGGACATATGTGAGTGTTCAATTTTGGGTGAGGAAAAGTCTGTAAATGGCACCATTTCTAATATATATATATATATATATACATACTGTATATACAGATAGGATGGGGATATCAGCGACCACTGGTGTTTTTACAGTGCTAATAATCCATAGTATTATGTGATAAAAGATCAATAAGTATATTAAACAAAAGAATTACCAAGAGCACTTTATTTAAGACAAAGTATATAAAGAGCATAAAATTCAACAGACTGTACTGTAGGTGGAACTGTAGAATTAAGAAGTGGTACCTGTATATGAAAAGTAATATATATATAAAAAAAAAAAATATATATATATATATATATATATATAGCAGCTGGTATCGGATCGGCACTCTCCTGGATATAAGTAAATTGCTCTGGTGCCTTCTGGAAAAATTCATGCAGATGGATACTGTAATACAAACAGCGGCACTCAGAGACTGACACAGCCGGAAAGATGTAAAGTGCTGGTGCTATTTATTCCATAATACAGGCTAAGTGTTCCAACGTTTCGGGGCACGCAAGCCCCTTTGTCAAGGTGAGCCAAATACAGAGTGAAACTCTTTCACTCTGTATTTGGCTCACCTTGACAAAGGGGCTTGCGTGCCCCAAAACGTTGGAACACTTAGCCTGTATCATGGAATAAATAGCACCAGCACTTAACATCTATCCGGCTGTGTCAGTCTCTGAGTGCCGCTGTTTGTATTACAGTATCCATCTATATATATATATATATATATATATATATATATATAATTATATTAAAAAGTAGGAGATATGTCTTATCTTTAGAAAGCAGGTGGTCACAATGAGGGAGGTCCGATGCATTTCATCCTAAGATTTCATCAAGGGGTGCTTTTTTTGGTTTGCTAACAAACCTGAAGAAAGCCCATAAACACAGGCTGCTGCCAACATTTATTGAGATCAACCCTTGCACTCCCCCATTCCCCACATGTAACACACACACAGAGTACATAGTACAGCTTGATGGAGGCACTGCCTACCTGTGGCTATAGGGGCGGTGAAGGAGAGTGCTTCTCCCAGACAGCTCTCAATAAGCCTGGGAAGTGCCTGTAAGAAGCTGCTAACTGCAGCTCCCCCTAACTTCAGCTACCTGCAAGCCGTCTCTGTGGATATGAGGAGGTAGCTGCGATGTCACTAACACAGCTCCTCCATCTAAAAAGCAGGCATCTGCAGCACTGTGTTTCGGCTCCACAATGAGGGCCATGGACAGATGATATGTCATGCCCATGACCAGTCACTAGTGCACCAAAAGTTTGGGTCACGGAGCTGATGGAGTTCCGCTCAGCGCCCATATCACAGCACAGCAGCAAATATAGGTCAGCACAAATTTTGATTCGATTGTCCATTTGGGCATTATTGTTCATGCAATGCAAGCCATGCATCTATAATGACGTTATTATGTCAACCCCCTTTTCATCCCCACAGGAGAGGTTTAGTTTTCCTTTTTTCCACCGCAAGAATATCCATGTAACATTTCAGCTTCCTAACATATCATCAGGAAGTAAGAGAATTAGTGATGAGTCAGCCAGACAGTGAGTGAGGGCTTTCGCATGTATGTATATATATATATATATATATACAGTTCAAAAGACCGGCACTCCTTTGTTACATACAGATGGGTCCATGTTTATCTTGACCTTTAATAGGATTAACTGAGACTGGGCAGTCAGACTTAATCCACTGCTGTAATGACTTGATCCCCTGCTGTATTGTTCTCTGTATTGTATTGCAGCTGAGAACAATAGATGTTAATGTTATGTTAATAAACCATGTTGTGCCTAGGCGCAGCAAACTAGCCAAGATAACTGTGGACCTATCTGTAAATACTTGCATCCCGGTGCCATTAATCCCACAAGGGATAAATTGTATATAGGGGGTAATTCCAAGTTGATCGCAGCAGGAAATTTTTTAGCAGTTGGGCAAAACCATGTGCACTGCAGGGGAGGCAGATATAACATGTGCAGAGAGAGATAGATTTGGGTGTGGTGAGTTCAATCTGCAATCTAAATTACAGTGTAAAAATAAAGTAATTACCCTGCACAGAAACAAAATAACCCACCCAAATCTAACTCTCTCTGCAAATGTTATATCTGCCCCCCCCCCTGCAGTGCACATGGTTTTGCCCAACTGCTAAAAAATTTCCTGCTGCATACAACTTGGAATTACCCCCATAGATGGCAGTAGCGGCACTCAGCCACGACTGCTCCAAAGAATTATAACACCATCACTCTGGATTATGTCAACATTTCAGGATAATTTATTTAGACCCTTTCGTCAGGATACCTGATGAAAGGGTCTAAATAAATGATCCTGAAACGTTCACATAATCCAGAGTGATGATGTTTTAATTTATTTGGAGCAGTTGTCGCTGAGTGCCGCTACTGCGAGCTATATATATATATATATTTTAAATGAATCTACCAACATATATATATATATATATATATATATATATATATATATATCACGATAAATTCCATAGGTGCGCCAATATACTCAGGATATATTTTAAAATGATCCCCTATGGACTTGCTGTCCCTTTTCTTACAACACCAATGTCGATATATTTTTAAAATTTATTCAAGTGTGCATGTAAAAACATTTACATAAAACCCAAATAGCGTAATACAATGAATAATATCAACAAGATCACTGTATCAGAATTAATGTCAGAATCTGTCTTTCTAGCAAAATGCAGCATTTTGCTAGAAAGACAGATTCTGACACAGTGATTACAAGACAACATTGCTATATCTGTGGATGGAAATTGATCATTCTCTAGTACTAGAAACGTCTGATTAGAGATCAAGCCTACAGTGATTTCTGGCTATGGAATAAATGCATCTATAATTTACGTTTAGAGATAAGGCATCAGAACGGACCATAGAGAGTTTCCTATAAGAATCCACGATTATTATAAATATTATTATGTAGAAACAGATCTACCCTCAATACATCTTAACATCGCTATATACCCCTGAAAAAGTCCAACCAAAAGGACAAAACGCGTTGGGTGATCTAAACGACCTGAAAATATACAGTGGATCTTCTTGTGAGTGCACCTCCGTAAGGGTAAAGCGCATGAACATCTAGCCTCTGTATTAGTAAACAGGTCTTGTTGATATTATTCATTGTATTATGCTGTTTGGGTTTTATGTAAATGTTTTTACATGCACACTTGAATAAATGTAAAAAATATTAAATATATCGACATTGGTGTTGTAAGAAAAGGGACAGCAAGTCCATAGAGGATCATTTTAAAATATATCCTGAGTAAATTGGCGCACCTAAGGAATTTATTGTGATTATTATTGTTTGATCTCCACTAGCAGGTGATCTACTTTAGGTTGCAGCCTCATTTATCCGAGCGCAATTAATAGGGTATTTCTTGGTGTATATATATATATATATATATATATACACACAGTATATATATATATATATATATATATATGTGTTGGTGGGGTAGCCCGGCACTCGCTGGATGCTGTAAAGGACCTGGGTGCCCTCCGTGGTATGGATAGTCGTAGAAAAGATAGGCGGCACTCCAGGGTTTTGTTCAAACAAAATTGTGTATTGGCATCACAAAATACACAGTAACCGACGTTTCGGGGTCCTTGAAGAAGGGGCCACGGACCCCGAAACGTCGGTTACTGTGTATTTTGTGATGCCAATACACAATTTTGTTTGAACAAAACCCTGGAGTGCCGCCTATCTTTTCTACGACTATATATATATATATATATATGTAGATTCAGTTAAAATCAGGTTTGTTCCTAGATTCTGTTCCTTGTCTCTAAATTTTAATACAAAATCAGAGATGAGTGAAATTTCATGGAAGTCAACTCTTGTGATGGAACAGGTGTGAAATTTCAGTAATATAAACTTTAAGTACTCCATAGATTGTCATTGAATATTATAAACTAATAGAAATTACTTTTTCATGAAAATTATAGGCTTTGAATAGAGTTCAGATACATTTTATATTGTATAGTTGAAATAGGAGTTAGAACATGTAAGAACAAATTCTGCCTACAAAACCTTAAAAGTTTTGCAGCTAAAACTGGAATTAGGTGAATATTCTGTTAAACAGTTCTAATTTTTTTGATCATCTCTAATTTCAGTGCAGGGCTTACTGTACTCTTTGTGTGTTTTTATTTTTTTTTTATTTTTTTTACAAAAGACCAGAAACGGCTCCTGTATTGCACTCACCTGCTTTTTATGTCTGCCCCCATGTATTCTAAAAACATGGTTTCTACCAAACCTGAAACAAATCAGAGTTTAGAAATATTTCTAAGAAAGACCAATATTAAACTTGTTAAATTACTAGTAAAAAAAGTCACTAGTAATGTTTGCATCAAGTTTTCATTTACATTTCCAAAATAGGGTTCTCTGTAAACAATTAAAGTTCTAAGAGGGAAAGTAAAGTATATAAAAAAATGTTTCAATGAATAAATGTACCTACTGTATGGTAGGCTAAAATGCAGAAATATAAAAAAAAATTCTGGGAATTTTTTTAATACTTTTACAGATAGACAAGTGTGTCAAAATACTACAAAATCCTTTGTGTGAAAAATTATTGTGATATCATTTTACAATGGCCCTCATTCCGAGTTGTTCGCTCGCTAGCCGCTTTTCGCAGCAGTGCACACACTAAGCCGCCGCCCTCTGGGAGTGAATCTTAGCTTAGCAGAATTGCGAACGAAGTATTCGCAATATTGCGAAAATACTTTTCTTTGCAGTTTCTGAGTAGCTCGAGACTTACTCTTCCAGTGCGATCAGTTCAGTGCTTGTTGTTCCTGGTTTGACGTCACAAACACACCCAGCGTTCGCCCAGACACTCCCCCGTTTCTCCAGCCACTCCCGCGTTTTTCCCAGAAACGGCAGCGTTTTTTTACACACTCCCATAAAACGGCCAGTTTCCGCCCAGAAACACCCACTTCCTGTCAATCACACTACGATCACCAGAACGAAGAAAAAACCTCGTAATGCCGTGAGTAAAATACCAAACTTACTTGGCACAGCTGCAGTGCGAACATTGCGCATGCGCAGTTAGCGGAAAATCGCACCGAAGCGAAGGAAAAGAACAAGCGAACAACTCGGAATGAGGGCCAATGTACATAGTGAGTGATATTTTTTTTAACTTTACCTACTGCATTTTTCCTGGTCAGTGCTCGCACATCTGAAAAGAAGAAGTAAACAGACAACAGTGTAAGCTAGGCCAGTCACAGTAACCTAATGAGGAGATATTGTTTCGACTATCAGAAAATGTTACTGTACATACAGTATCAAAAACAGGAGAAGACACCTCATGAACACAGTTTGTGCATGAAATGCCAGCTTTCTTTGTAAGGAGAGATTTGACATAAAAATAAAAAATTAAACCATAGAAGACAGTAGCTATTAATATTAATACATATTGTACAGAAATAATAATAGCACTCTGACAGTATATTGCAGGAATTAAAATTGAAGGTCAAATTTAAGAGCTAAACTTATTTTTATGTGTTTTTTTGCCTATTTGTATCAATATGGAAAAGCAGACACTAAAAAAAACATGGACTTGGAAAAATTACATGAATATAATAACATTGATTATGGTACTCCTGTTAAAAAAAATATATTTTTCAATTGTTTATACATTAAACTCTGCTGAATTCATAACTATCTGGCCCTGTAGAATGGTAAACTAATTATGATACTCTTCTCAAATGCATGGTTGCTTATATTACTGTAGCTGTGCAAAATGTCTTGTTTGGAATAAATAACTTATGAATACAGGGCCTATTACTTTTTTCCATCTGCACCAAATCTTATATAATAATATAATTATTGATATCTTTAAAAGGGAGTGAGCATTTCACATTTTACTTTGTGTTTTTTACTGAGAATTTTTTGATCATACAGTTTAACATGCCATATTGTTTCAGCTGACACGATTATATAGCAGATCGAAACCCTGCAATTAAAATTATAATTGCTTCTAGATCTTAAATGTTATTTTTGCAGTGTTTTCTTCAGTTGCATTGAAGTATATCCAGATACAGGGTGAGATTGACCTATAAATTGTCTCAGCTCCTCATTACTGTCGGCATATACCTTTTTATGGAATCATAACTGATTGCATTTCATTTTACTGTTTGTCTCTGTCTTTTTCTGGCTGAATTCAACTGATGTCTGTGCAATTTTTCGTAAAAGGATATGAGAAATCCCGAAGTTTAAACAACATAGCTGGCTTGACTGGCAAAGCCTTGAGACTGTCTCCTGTAACATCTCCCTACAGCTCACCTTGTCCTCTAAGACGCTCACGATCTCCCATCCCATCTATCCTGTAAAACAGACAACATCAATATGACAAATAAAATCCTCTCAAGTACTATTTACCACATAAAGGAAATAATTAAATGTAGCATTAACTCTGGGATCTTCCCATACAGCATAAGTACAGTACAGCATTATCTCATCTGGAAAGGCTAGGAAACACCATTTTATCAGCAGATAATTTGCTATCATGCATTTAAAGTTGTTCAATGAAGTTTATGCATATCCACTGACCTTCCACTTTTTTTCTAGCAATAAAGTGGATAGAGTATGGATTGATCGGCCAGTATATTTAATGATTACATATATTTTCAGGGAAATACAGCTATACCAATGTGCTTCCAAATGATAACCAACACTTCATTGAACGTTCATTTCTTGTGAGTTTCTGATCCATTCTGAAGATGTCTGGGATCCTGTCTTTAGAGTTCGCAGTGTAAAAGATCAGACCATTTGCATGGACCATTTCGTCTACACATCATATCAGCGCAATGTTGCAGATTGCTGGAGCTACCAAATGGCTCTGGACATAAGCTTGGCATCGTATCATTCGCTAATCAGTTTTCCTGACAGTAGGATTTTGATTTTTCTTTCTTATTTCAGTTGGTAATTTTCTAGATGATTTTTATTTGTTTTATACTGTGGTAAAATCTTGTAATAGAGTACCGAAATGTCTCTGGTTGTTTGCACACAGATAACTGCAAAGAGGTTGTCATTACTGGTTACACGCAAGCAGAGGCCAGATCTCTTTCATAATGGCTTGGGAAGGCACAATACATGTGAAAAAGGTAAATGCCATCCAGGCTTGCAATTTTAAGCTAGCAGGTCTTCTTCTTACACCAGGGTTCTTCAACATTTTCACATGCAAAATTCTAAGAAATAAAAAAATATTCAAAGAACTAGAAAAACAAACGTGTACTGTGTGTTTTAGTTAAATTAAGAGGGCTGTGTATGTACTGAGGTTTTTTTTGACCAGCCTTAAACATCTGGATTAAAGTTTTGCATATTTTCAAGTTAATATCATACCAATTTTTTTCTTTTAAAGTGTTTGTCATGTATGTTTGTGTTGGTTTGTCTAACCAATTGTTAAGTTGTTTCATTCACCTTTCTTCAAACATTCAAGCCGTGCCTGTACACAACTAGTTCAAGGCTACATTATTTTCTTTTGCATTTTGCTGTGTTTTATGTGCTTTAAGTATGGTTGATGTCCTATTAAACTGAATTATGAAGGAAATAAATCAATTACATTTAACTAGATACAATTAACCATTGTCACCTACAGCAGCAATTCTCATATATTGTGTGAGCATGTATGTATGTGTATATATATATATATATATATATATATATACATATACAATACACACAAAATAGTGATTAATTGGCAAACATTAGTACTATAGCTGTTGTAAATTATATGGATCATTGACACCGGCTAGTCTGTAGATTATAATGGGGTTTCAACAGCAGCTTCAGTGCACAAGGTTATCTGAACTACTGTATTTTGAACTTTCAGTTATATTCTAGTAATACAAATTTGCTTTCTGTGAAATCCACTAAACACTGAAGTCATTCTCACAATGTCACAGGAAAAACAATATAGAAAACAGCAGTCTTTGTTACTATAAATTCAGTGGTGGTTTTTCTGATCAGACTTTCTTTGGCTCTGGGACTTGACTAAAAAACAGCAAATTCCAGGTCAGTGCTTTCTCAAACAATCTGCATATGAGAAATTATGGCTGGATGGGAATGTATTGACTCTAGCCACCAGCATGACCTATCAGCAATTCAATAGCTTGTTGCCTCACTAGGAGTTACCTTGTGGCTCAGATATTGGAATATGGAAATAATTTACATGTTTCAATTGTAAAATAGCAAGCCTGGAAGTAGTGCCATTCAAAAATATTATGCTGCCCACCACCACTGCTACAGAAAAGGCTATAACATTTGTGCCTTGTGAAACATGACATCAGTGTTTGGCCATCTTGTTTATTGCAACAAAAGATATGATGTTTTGGGCTGGTGATAGGATTAAAATAGATATAAAATAGAAAAGGCTCAACATTTCTAAAATAACCTTGAGATTGTTGAATTATCCCTGATTTTCATTCGCTTATCATTTTATCAGAGATGACTTTAATTCATATTATAATGTAATATGTAATGGTATATACCAAAACCAACAGCATGAGCTACATGACTGATTGTATATTAAAATATATTTCTAATATTTTTTAAATATATTAAGTTAGAAAATGACCAATCTTAAATGAAAACATTAGTCAAGTATTTTAATAAAGGGATTAATATAATATTTGGTGCTGCTGTTATTGACTACAGTGTTATACGGAATTTATCATGGATTTGTGACAACTGAAAAGGGGACAGTGGAATTTAGCCATAACAAGGACTATACTGGAAAGAAACTTCTACTGGTGAATGGGCCCTAGCTGTAAGCCTCTCATGCTTCAAGGTAGTGAATGAGATCTGATGTCCAGCTCAGTCTGCAAAGTGCAACAATCACAGACTGAATTGTATCCAGTGCTAGAAACTCGAATGGTCTGTACTGGCCAATTAGTTGTTAATAAATATGAGCATGGAATATCAGCTATTTTCATCAATTAAAGTACATGTTTGATTGTACAGTTCTCATTGATTACTCTATGTTTGTATAATACCCTCATATTTTGGATGACCTCACAACCCCTGCAGTACTCTAGGTTGTGCTGTAGAATATATAGAGATGCACATAAAAGGTATATGCTAACTTATCATGATTTGTTTCAACAGATCTTTTCTCATTTATTGCTGTTTATATTGCAGAAGACATATAGTACACTAAGTGGTGCTATTCCATTAGACATCTTCTTGTAAGTCTTAGAGACACGATGCTGTCTGTTCATTTCCGTATCTTCTGCTACTGTCTTCTAGAACACCACTACTTAGTACACATGGGTGTAAATTGTAACCCATCTGATATGTGTATTGTAATCTCTTCTATTATCAAAGGATACAAGAAGTTTAAAATGCCAGATTCATTTTGTCATTAAAATGTACATACTTGTTAGCTGGCTTTTCCTATCCATCTGTTTGGAAATAAAATCTAAGTATTACCAATAAAATCATGGTGGCAAGAACATATAGATAGTGTTTGATTACTTTCATTGCTTTGTCATCACCATAGGATCCAGCTGCATATATATTTGTTGTATAAGAATATTGATTTTATTTTTTGCCAAGGAGAAAAATATCTTTTTATCTGTGTTGTGCTATAAATATGTGAATTGTTAATTGTTACTGTCTATTATAATGTACATTTCAGTTAACAAAATAAAATATTTTTCCTTTATTTAAGAATATTTTTGTTTGTCCATTTGTTCTTATTTAAGCTACATATGGAGAATTCTACTGTGCACATTTTCTAAAAAGTATATTTTCATGACTCTGGTCTGTAGAGCTAATATCAAAATCATTATTTGGAAACAGGTCATGAAAATATTCTTTGCTAGATACTGTATATTGCATTAAACTACAAAATTGTAGATGATTGAGAGCTGGTACAAATACACATTGGGGGTAATTCAGAGTTGATCGCAGCAGCAAATTTGTTAGCAGTTGGGCAAAACCATGAGCACTGCAGGGGGGCAGATATAACGTGCAGAGAGAGTTAGATTTGGGTGGGGTGTTTTCAAACTGAGTGCAAAAATAAAGCAGCCAGTATTTACCCTGCACAGAAACAAAATAACCCACCCAAATCTAACTCTCTCTTTGCAAATGTTATATCTGCCACACCTGCAGTGCACATGGTATGCCCAAATGCTAACAAATTTGCTGCTGTGATCAACTCTGAATTACCCTTATTGTTAGGTGCTTCTGATTGGCTAATATGTGTTTTATTGATTGGCTCTGCATAAATGATTTTGTGTGCATATTTTATATATATTCATGCATCAGAAGGACGATGATAAATTAGTTTTAAAAAAAAATGTAAAGTATACCTAATAGTGAATATTTTATTTGCTGTCAAAACATTAAAAAAAATGTGCTTATTGTCTGATTGGGCGTAAGTATATCAAGGTATAAGTATATTGACCTAACCAACTTAGCAAGTGCAGAAAGATATATTTTTATATGTAGCACATACTAAAGAGCTTTTATTTTGAAACATGTGCATCCACTCAGCATGAGCCCCTGAATGTCTGCTGTACTTAGGCCACCAGAGATTGAAGGTCTACTATTCTATGACTTCCACAGATTGGAGTCATGCTATACACTCTCCACTGGAAATGAGTGGTCTATTATATACTTTCCACCAGAGATAAAAAGTCTGCTGTATACAAACCACCAGATATTGATGATCTGCAATACAATATTCACTAGATATGAGATCTACTACACCCTAACCACATTAGAATGGACTCCTGCTATTCAGTAGCCACCAAAGATATATATCTGCTTTACTGGAGGTGTTCTACTAACTAGCCCTCAGTTATTGAAGGTTTTTCTATACACTTTCTATATATACTTACTGTCTGATTGAAGGCATGCTTTATTTATTAGCCACAGTCTTACGAACTAGTCAACAATTTGCATACCATAGCAGGCTCTGCATTCTACTACTGACACCAAAATGAACTCCATATGATATGTATTTACCAGAAGTGACAGCTTTCCACTGAAGACAACATATTCAGCTCAGGTTTGTATACTGCTTGATATTAAGGCATTAAGGAAGACTGTATTAAGTTAATTAGGATGAGAGTTATGATCGTACAGTAGATTGTTACAGTTTATTTTTAATGTCAATAGTACTCTGTGAAAAGTATGGACCTCTTTTTTTTCTTGTTTTCTTCAATTGATGAAATGCTAATAAAGTTCATGAACAAGCACTTAATAACGTATGTGGCTCTCTCCAAAAATAATTTGAAAAGACCACATAATAGTGTTTGTTTTCATAACCATAATACCTAAACAGGAATTACAACACTACCACAAATGTGAATTTTTCAAATCAAGTATAAACGATCTCCCTTGCAAGAATGAGAAACAAAAGGAGGAACATTAAAACAAAGCACTACATATAATCAGTAGATCAATATTATAATCATGGTGTTTTTTTCTGTATAAATTATATTGGCAATCTATAAATCATGCCTAATAAATTAGTCAACCAAAGCATGTCTATTTTGTGATATTTATTGTAAAACCCTCACAAATAACATAAATATATAATGTAAGGTGAAAGTGAAAAAAAAATAATTTTATATAAACATATGACCCATCAGTTGTGATGTTCCATGAAGCTGTAATTAACATTAATCTAAAGAAACACTCAAGGTAAGTAATAAATATGTATTTTAAAGTTCTTCAAGATTAACTGCTCTGTTTGTTACCCGGGGTCCTTTGCTGCCTACTCCCTATAGAGGGGGGTCTGCCTCATACAAATGGCAATATAAAGAAGGATAGGAGTGAAAAGCATTGAGTATTTATTTGTAAAAATTCGTGTATTTATTAACACAAATAGCATCTACATAAAATTTAAACTTTTAAGAATGTTTGAAAAGAATGCAGAATATCTAGTATACAGAGAAAACAAAGAAATAATGCACCATTTTCTGTACACAGTCCTTATCAACAACATTCCCTCTTCATGGGATAAAGTGTCATATACATGAGGTAGAAATTGCAGTGATTTCCCTGGTTGTAATGCATTTTCTGTGCAGCTGGCACTTCTACAGATAAGTATGACATAGTGGAATGTGAGCGGCGCCTGGTTAACAGTAAGGCTTTCCCGTAAACTCCTGGTTGCTCCAAAATAAAATGAAGGTGGGGAGGCACACAGGGGATACTGTACCCCAGCCCCCCTCTGTCATGGGGTCCACTGGCGAGAGCACACTGACATCACTAGCTCTCAATCTCCTGCAGCAACAGAACCAAGCAGCCAGAATGTGAGAAAGACAGTATGCAGTGTAGGCAAAGACACGAGTATCAGGTTTCATGACCTACTGAAGGAGTTTCCCATTCAGAAGTGAGATAGGAGGGGGAAGAGAGATGTGACCTAGGGATCCCAGCTTTACCTCCTCTTCTGTGTTGAAATACCTTTCTTTTCAATCAAATGCAGGTGATGCTAATTATCTATTAAGGGGGAAATCTAGGAGCTGATCATTTAGTCCCTCCTGGAATGGGTCATGTTGGGAGGTATGCACAACCTAATATACACCTCTCCTTTCCCCAGTCCCTCCTGTCTTAAGTACCCTGGGCCCCCCAAGGCTTACTCTGGCCCTGGGTTGCTCCATCTTTTCCACTGCTGTGGAATGTGGCTTTCATTCCTCCCGCCTTAATCCTACCCCAGTGGTGAATACCTATTAGTCGCTGGTCCAAAGTATGCAAGGGAATGATTCCTTGCTGGTCTTTTTGATTCTTAGACAACTGGAATCCTCTTCTTTGTACAATGTAGTGTTCTGTAGTCCACTGAAACAATTCACCCAGTGGGACTTCATAAGAGAATGGGGTGTTTCTGATGAGACCAACTTAAATCTCCCAATCATTTCTGCTTGCTGTGCTCTCATTGTTGATATACATATGTCTTTTTGAGATCATAGGTCCTACATATTTAAAATACCAATTACGAAAAACTGCAATGTTACTTACTCTAATTATTAAATGAGTTATATATCATGAATTCTTTTATTTCAATGTTTAATTTTGAGAACACTAAATAAATAAAAAATTGAGAATAAGCAAGATGCCAATAGTTTTTAAATTAGCACAGTTAAACTTACATCTGCCAGGAAGAAACAGCCAACAACTAATAGGTACTACATCAGGCTCAAAAAGACAAAAAGGGGAATGCCTACAGGAGGAAGAGGCAAGACTAGGGGCAAAACCAAACAAAAAAATAAATATTAATAAACGGGATACTTAATTTCGGCAAGTACAACCTCACCAAGTACTTCTGAATAAAGGATTGAAGTGTGCAACTAAAAAAACAGACTTAAGTTGAATACCTACTGTGCAGAAAATTTACCTACATAAATTTAGAAAAAGAGCTAACCTTTAAAAATACCAGCAAAGAATTACACCCCCCTCCCCACTGCATACTCTGAACCAGCAACTAATTGGTATTCACCACCAGTAGAGGAGGAAGACTGGAGGCAGGAAAGCCACATCCCATAGCAACAGAATAGATGGAGAACAAACAGAAGCTTACTGGAAAGCCTTAATACTGAGCCAGATGCTGATCACATTCCATTTTATCATACTTATCTGGAGAAGTGCCAGCCACACAGACACTGCATTACAATTAGGGAAATCACTGAGGTTTCCAGTTGGTGCATACAAGACTTTATCCCTCGAAGAGGGGACGTTGTTGATCAGGACTGTGTATAGAAAATGGCACATTCTTAACTACTGTAGATAGCCTAGGCACTAAAGCTAGTTAGGTCACATAAACATACTTGATAGAATATGCATGTTATTTATCCCACAAATACATGGCTTGCTTGATTTCACGGTATGCTAGATATTCTGAATTCTTTTCAAACATTCTTATACATTGAAATTCTATGTGGGTGCTATTTGGGTTAATAAATACACTTATTTTTACCTATAAATACTCAGCAACAATTACTACTAACATTCTAAAATAATGTGTATGAAATATAAAATAGATTATTATTTAACTTAATTCCTGAAATGTAACTATTGTCTTTTTGCAATTTACAGAGACAGGTCTATTAACTTCAGCATATTCATTTTTTCCAAAAAGAAAAGCAGAAGCTGAAATAATCAATAGAACATCCACCTGTATATGCATATAGACCTTTAAAAAAACACTTTTTTTCAACAAACTCTCCTGGTTTCAGAATGTGTACATTTTTTCAAAGATAATGTTTTTCAAAGATAATTTTGTAATGTTTTGCAATATGAAGTTTCAGTGATAGTAACTAAAGTGATAGGAAAACAATTATTCCTGAATACAGCTAAAATGAAGACAATTGAGTATACTCCTTAACAGTATTTAACCCAACATAATGGTGATAATAGAGGCCATTAGTACTAATAAGACTACTGACTACATAGTCACATATACTGGTGTTTGAAAGTTTGTGATTCCTTATGAATGTTCTGAGGTTTTTGCCTAAGTGTAACCTTAAATGTGTTCAGGTCTTAAAGTAAAAATAAAGAGTAGATATATAACCCTCTAGTATAGAGTAATAGATATAAACACATAGGGCCTAATTCAGATGTGGTGGGAGCTGCACCCTGTGCTGCAAAGTACAGTTTATCTGTGCTTTTCACATTCACAGGACCCATTTTGCATGGCCAGGGATCTCTGTCGTTAGACGAAGATTTCATGGCATCTGCAGCGAGCAGCTTGCATGGCACCATGGGGGCCACAAGCTGCCCGAAGGTGAGTCAGTGATCCGATGCTGTGTCCTAGGATGTAGGTTGGATCACTACTGCAGCATGAGGTGTCTGCTTGTATATATGCTGCCTGATGCATTACCATACAGCATTACAGTATATTCCAAGGAAGCAGCAGTGATAGCAACTCCAACCACTTCTGAATCAGGTAGATTGATCAGCAGTGAATTCAATCAATCAATCAATCAATCAATCAATCATTTATTGTAATTGTTGATCAGTTTGGCACATCAGCTTGGAGGAATTTTGGCCACTTACTCGTTAGAGAATAGCCTCAATTCCTGGATGTCTGTCGCTTTTGTTGTAAGCACATCCCACTTAAGGTCCTGTCAAAACATCTGTATTGTATTTAAGTCTGAACTTTGAATCAGCCATTCCAAAATGCTAAATTTCTACTGCTACTACCATTTCTTGGAGACTAACTGTGGGCATTTGTTTTCTTGCTGCAATACCCTTTATTGGTGATTCAGTTCATGGATGGATACTCTCCAACAGAACTTGTTGGTACAATTCATTTACTGCAAGACATCCTGGTCTGTTAGATGCAAAACAGCCCAAAACCATGATGCTACCACCACTGAGTCCCATAGATAGGATGGGGTTCGTACGTTGGAATGTCGCCTTTGGGTTTCCCCAAAGAAAATGTTTGTGATTTAAGACAAAAAAATTTTTTTTAGATTCTTCTATCCACAGAACATTTTTTCAGTAGACTTATGGCCCATCTACAGTAGGTGCTATTTAGCACACTTTAAATGGAAGCAATGTTCTTCTAGGAGAGATGTAGCATCCTTCTTCCGTTCTTTATATGCAAACTATACAGTGATAGCCAGGTTTTAGAAATAATGTTTAATCTTTTCTAGCCTGATGAGCGTGAATCTCTTTTATTAAGCTCCTCAGAAGTCTTCTTAGATTGAGACATTGCATGCAGTCACATACTGTACCTTTGTGGTGAACACCAGACTTTATTAGTGAAGATGTAACACCAAAGAGAAATAGAGAAATACTGCGCCCTACATGGCAGCAGTCGAGGTTGACTCTGGGTGTCACTCAACACCTCTACTCCAAGATACACAACAAGAAAATGAGTGTTTCCTTGGCTGCACACTGCTACAAAAACAAGTACACTATCTTCCCCACAATAGTAATAGCATTCAACCTATATTATAAGGTTGGGTATACTCAAGAGAGTCTTTACACAGTATCTGAGTTGTAGTCCTTAAGTCTTCTGATAAAGATATGTTCTCCAAATGTCCATGTGTTCAAATATGTAAAAAAGAGGGGAAACCAGAAAAAAGGGCTCAGTTCCTCATATACACTCAATATAAAGCAAATATGAATAGTCCAAGGGAATCCTATTCCTTCTCCCTTATGGAGGGTGGATGCTTCGTGGACAACACTTCTATGGGCTCACCCTCGTGGTAAATTATGGATGCATGCTCACAGTATTCTTACATAAAACCGATTATGGCTATACTCATCAAGGTTTCTTTTAATTCTTCTATTCTATCACACAAAAGAATATACGAAGGATGCTTACATGCCAGCTTACATTAAAAATGATGCTTTTATGCCCATAAAGGTTTCTTTTGCCTTTTCTGGTCTCCGTTGGTGATCCACACTTCCCCTCATTGTATTTGGGGCATGAAAAACCCCCACAAAGAACAAAATAGGCAATATTAGCTCCACACAAATGATATCGATTTAGCTCCCTGGGTGCTAACCTTGGGGTTATGGGATCAGTGGTGATTAATCGCTTTATGGGGTCACCCAAAAGTGAACACACAAATGGATGACACTTACATGTATGCTTACATGTAAATAAACTGTGCAATGCACATAAAGGTATCTTTCCAATCCAGATAAAGCACAACAGACAGGCAATATTTCAAATGCTCACTTGTATGCTTACAAGACGATCCTGCACCTGTAAAGGTTTCTTTTTTCCTTGTTACTGAATTCCTTGAATGACTATATCATTAGTCCATGTTGGTAAAAACAATGCATTCAAATTTATTCCATAATAAAATCCTTACAAAAATAAAGGTTGAAACAGGAAAGATTTCTGGACTCAATGCCAAGATGGAAACACCATCAACCCTATCGGAAAAACAAAGCCCGGGTCTCTCACCAATAAGGGTAGTGGAGCAATGGTCCGTCTGTCTGTTCCAGTGCTTCTCAGCCCCTCACCAACGCGTAATAAAGACTACGGTCGAAACGCGTTGGTGAGGTATAGTATCACACTGTACAAGACCCTTCCTTGACCAACAATACCATTAACTTTGTTATTCTACTATTACAACCAGTACACAATTTCCCCTAGATCTTACTTTCCTATCTTATGTAACAGACTGTTATGAGAAACATTACTGAATCCATTTTAGAAAATCAAAATATATCACATCATTTGCACTATCACCTGAAATGTAAAACTTTCCTCCTCATAAATACAAAACAAATAATTTTAATTGTGTTTGATCAGCTTTTTTTTAAGCCATGCTGACAACAGACTATCAAATTATATTTTACAATATACATCAGACATACTGTACCTCCGTCTGAGTCTGGGGACATTATTTTCCCATGATAGAAGTCAGACTCACAGGTCTAGAATTGGCTTCAGTTGTGCTCCCTTTTTAATGTTTTGTACCAAACCTGCTTTCTGCAAATATTCTGGCACTGAAGCAGGTATGAAGGACACATAAATAGACAAATTAATGGACCATCACATCAGTGGATGCAAACTTGATCCAATACTTGTTTTGAAGTAATAGCACCTGTTTCTGTGGTAAACATGTAACATATAAAGTTGTGCATGGAATATTGCTACAAAACTTAGTTCCTGGTATTTATTCTTTCATTTTGAAAACAAATTAAAAGATGAGCTTTCTCTTTTTTTTGCACACAGCACAGATTAGCTCAGCCCAGTTACTAGGCCAGTGGGTGGATTCTAGTAGGCCTTCTCATTCAGACACTACAGAGGAAATTACAGCAGAAATGTTGGTTTAATATGAGAATTATCTCCACTGGAGAGAATATAATTTAATTCTTAAGTAAACACTAAGAATGAACGTTAAAATGCAACCTGCCATAATACAATGGTGACTCTTGACTGATTAAAAAATCACAGCAATTTACTCAGCTTAGCGAAAATTCACGGGCTCATTAAAGATTATAACAACATGTTTTGTAAATACAGTAACATGATGTAAGCAGCATGTAGCACTCACACTGACTCAATCTTCTAGGATTTTTATAAGGTCTGCTCATTACCATTTTTAATACCTTATGAATTAGTAATGCTTGGGTTGTATAAAAAAAACTACAGGAAAAAAGCAATTATCTCCTTAACTCATGCATGCAAATTGTAAAAAAGTACAGTATGTGATTTGTATACTTTTTCATGTATAGAAACATTCAAGGTCAGGCTATGTTCTAAGGAGAGGCCAATAGGCCTAGTACCGGTAAATTAAATTTTAGGTATTTCCTGCCATTTCATTCTATATGTTTGTATTTGCTAATCAATAATTAGGTTTATTGCCCCTTTTATGTTCAGTTGAAAAATGCTTCGAAAATGTAGCAGTAAAAATAAATGGTGGCATATATTGAAAATATTACAGTACCAGATGCCAGCTATGGAAAGATGACACCAAGTTAGACACCATAGGATGAGCCACATTTCAAAAGTTAAAATTACGGAAACATTAATTGTGAAATTTGAATCTTTTCTGTAGAAGCATAAATTTGCAGCTGACATTATTCTGAGAAAATGAAACATGGAACATTTGCAAAAAAGCTCCTTTCAATGCTCACAGTAAGTATGTTACTTGGTAGTTTATAATTATTACACTGTATAGTTTCCTACTATGGAATGTTTTCTGTTATGCTGCTCTTTAAGAATAATAAAATTAAGCAAAACTTAAATTGTACCTCCCCCTGAATATTCTTTTGGAACATTTTCTGACAGTATTTGAATGCCAATGTTTTGTGAACCTAAAAAGACCAGATAGCAAGAAGCTTCCTCAAAGATATGTATACTGTCTGTGTCAATAAATTAATAAAATGTGTTACATTGCATTCTGCATTTATATATAGTACAGGTTGAGTATCCCTTATCCAAAATGCTTGGGACCAGAAGTATTTTGGATATGGGATTTTTCCGTATTTTGGAATAATTGCATACCATAATGAGATATCATGGCGATGGGACCTAAGTCTAAGTACAGAATGCATTTATGTTTCATATACACCTTATACTCACAGCCTGAAGGTCATTTTAGCCAATATTTTTCATAACTTTGTGCATTAAACAAAGTGTGTGAACATTCACACAATTCATTTATGTTTCATATACACCTTATACACATTGCCTGAAGGTCATTTAATAATATATTTTTAATAACTCTGTGCATTAAACAAAGTTTGTGTATAGTGAGCCATCAGAAAACAAAGGTTTCACTATCTCACTCTCACTCAAAAAAGTCCGTATTTCGGAATATTCCGTATTTCGGAATATTTGGATATGGGATACTCAACCTGTATACACAAAATAGAAAGTAGCACATTTTATTGTTTTATTGACACAAACAGTAAATGCAACTAATGAAGTTTTAAAAATGAATTTTCTATTATTCATTACTAAACCTCTGTCTTCTTTACATGTTCTTAGCAATATACTGTACTAGATTCCTTCAGTAGAGTCTCTATTATAAGATCAATACATCTATATTGGAGGCTCTACCCTTTAATCTCTCTCCTTCTGCTCTAGATGCCCTTAAACATATATTTCATTATACCTGTAAATCCTCATTTATTACATACTTAGGTATTAAAATTCCTGTAAATACTGAGCTGGTTTTTGAGATCAATGTTTACGTATATAACGTCATTTGTTAAAACATGGGGATCGTATGAAATCTTGTGGTTAGTGAGGATAGCTGCTTTTAAGATGTCATTACTTCCTAAACTGATGTATTTATTTAGAACTATTCCTTACATATGCCCAAAACCCTGCTTGGCCAAGTTTACAAGGTTAATGGTAAATTATATTTGGAAACCGAATTCCCCAAAATTGGCACTATACACTATGACACTTCTATGGAAATATGGAGGGCTTAAGGTGCTAGAGCTTTGTCAATATCAAGCTGCTTGTCTCCTAGCACAAATTTGCAATTGGTCTCTCCCTTTAGGAATTAAACCATGGGTGGACCTAGAACAAACCACACTAAAGGAATATCCTTTAATAGATCTGTTATGGACCCCGGGAAAATTGCGGCACCAGCCTATAAATAACTTACAAACAGTTACAGACGCAATGAAGTTATGGGATGGGTATATAGTCTCTAGGGCAGAATGGAGACTTCCATGTAAAAATGTGACTATCAAAGCATCAAGTTTTTTGATACCTTTACTTTCTGTTGATAGCTGGATCACACAAGGAATTACCAAATTTAGCGATATAATATCAGGTTCTACCCTACTCCCATTTTCTCAATTGCAAACACAGAATGGTTTAGAGTGTAAGATATTTTATACATATCTTCAATTAGCTTACTGGTTCCGAGACATGACTAAGGATAGGACCATACTATCTTTGCCTCTAGAAATACTTATAAATAAACTATATCAACGAGTGGCTAGGGGAGATATTATGCTTTAATTACCATTACATACAAGCTAAACCTAGTATTAAATCTAATGCCCAAAATTCACTCATAAAAAAATGACAATTTCTGAGCATTTTTTTTGGGGGGGAAATTGTCAGTTAAGTGGTTAAGCTTGCAGATCATCATCAAGGGACCCAAATTCTCTGCAAGTCCCTATGCTAGCATATATGCCCTGCACACCATTGCATTACAGCTAACTGCACTCACCTCCCAGATAAGAGGGCAACATTTTAAGGCTGGCTGTAAGCTTAAATGTTTTGATTAAAATATAAACACAATCTTCATGCTTTTATTTGCTAGAAACACAGATTTGCAGTATATTATTACTACGGCTGATGGTAAAATACTTTCTCCTTTCTGTTTTTCCCCCACTATGTTTATGCCTGCACCTACCAGTTAAAACTTAACTGGTACAGAAAAAGATTCTGTTATGTTGTAAGTATATACTATACGACAGTCAGTTTCAGTAACATTTTAGCCTATCCTCTTATAGCAGGTGTAATATATCTGTGAAAAGGAAATGATCAAAGTTTAGGATCATGATTATCTGTTAAAACTACAATCACAGGACCCTGGCTACTATCTCTATCTGTTTACTAATTCACTATCAATTCTGCTTACAAGTTATCCCACTGTCCAGTTTTGAGTACTACCAAATAATGGCCTATTGTTCATAAATGTCAGAGCCTTTGTTAGTGCTTTATCCCATCAGAATACGTGTAGTGTAGGTGTAAATTTACATATCTATTCTATTCAGGGCCAGATTAACAATGGGGTAGATGGAGCTACAGCTCCAGGCCTCCACAAAAATACACCCATCATCATGGCAGTATGATGATGACCAGCTGCTTAGCTTTCAATATATCAAAAGTAATTAAACCGTATTTCTGGTTTTCTCACAACATTATGCAATTTTTGTACTTTTATTTATTTAGGGAGAGAGTGGAGCTAATAGTATGGGGAGTGTAAACACCTATGTGACACTTGTCACACCCACACAGCAATGATCACAGTTTCTCCCCTTATCAGCATAGGCCCTTCAACATTTTCAAACCCAGGCCCATGTTGCCCTTAATCCAGCTCTGACGCTATGGATAAACCACTTGACCACTCAATCCAACTGGTAGCATGTAGTTGGTACGGAATGTGAAAGATGTAGTGTAGTCCATTGTCGACAAAGTTTTTCTTTCTCTTGAATAAATAGGCCTTCATATCACTCCCAATTGTATGAATTTTCTCTAAAATTGAAACAACACAAGTACTTGTGGAATTTCTTTTGCTATGGAACTGTAGGTTGGTTAACTTGAACAACACAATTCAAGAAATGTCAAAGTTTGAGCAGTGTGTAGTCAATCTGAATGTCTATCTGAATGTCAACAGTCACAATGAGTCTAATTCAGTGGTGCACACAGTTGCATGTGCAGCTATGATTTTGTACAAAGCAGACTTGCTAAATATGGTGATGACTCAGACACTGTCTTGTTCATAGAGATGCCCAATGCTTGCATCTTACATCTGCAGTTTCCATATAAAAGCCAAAACAACGGAAACATCAGATGCACCATCCAACCACTGGGCAACCCTACATTGTCTCCAAATGAGCATCTCTCCAGCTGCATTAGAATTTGCAGTGACTGACTATGACCCACCCAAAGAATGGTCCCAACATGCCTGTGTTTTTCAAGCTACCCCCATTACCTCCACCAAATATGGGCTACCTGCCACTCACTTTGCCAAGAAATTCTCTGCTGATAATCCATCATTGGTTCATGTGCAATAGCAAAACATCACTCCGCACCTCTTAATCAGGCCCATTGCCAACAGTATATGTGTCTCATGGTTGGTGCAAAATTTGAAAACCTGCAGAAGATCCTGCCTTGGTCACCTATACCATAGGGTCCGATTTGCTGGTCTGGTGCGATTCCGGTAATACAGCAGCAAGTTTTACGGCAGCAAATAGCTTTAATGAATTAACAAGTTTTTTGTACTTGAAATGAATTGTCGTTTTAAATCAGGCATCCATATCACTGGAATCATATCGGGGGCATTCAATCAGATCCTACTACATGTGGGACTGATGCAGAGATGTATGCAATGTTGGTAACTACAGAGTTTATTGATTATTGGCCGACTGCTAATGAACCTTGGTCCCACATGTGCCAATGTACCTTACCAATGTTGCTCGCAGTCAGGATTTATCCTCAATGTGATATACAGTCAGAGAGTATTTGAGGGAGTTATCAGGGGTGCCAACAGAAACACTTTCACATTGTGACCATTTTTGGGGTGTGTCTCAGCCTACAACTAAATTGCCATGGCCATTCTGCGCAATCATAGGATTACTCAAGGAGTCTAGTATAGCAGAATCTGTGACTACTGCTGCATATTTGTACATAGTTGCTTGGATTTACAATGCTGTCTGTGGACGTCTTAATACATTTCCAGGCGGCTACAGCATCTGCATATTTTTGCAAATCCACTGTGTACGGGATCAGGCCCTATGTCTGGAAAACAGCTGGCGGAGATGATTCAACTTTGCTAAGTGCACATTGATCGGCAGCCTTTCTGGATAATAAAAGGACAGAGTAGGGCAATGAATGAACTGCTGACTTGAAGACACCAACTTGGACAGGCTCATTATTTCATCTCTTTTTGTACTCCTGGGATAGTCTACGGCTTCAGGATTAATTGCTGAGAAAGTAGTGTATGCTTCATTTTGTATTAAGATGTTCATAATGCTTCACTGTTAAAATATAAAGTTTGCAAGTATTTAACGCCCAATCATTTCACTTTCATGTTCCACTAAACAGTAAGTGTTTGAAATATAGAGTTTACCATGAAATAAAAGTAATACACCTTCAGTGTCTAACATACATATGTGTCCTCCTCATACACCTTTCTCTTTTTGCTTCATTTGGCACATAATGCTTAGCATGGCTAAGATGCCATACAACAAGTAGTGATTGAATGGATTCTCAATTTTATTACCCCCTGCAAATGATTTCGTAAAAAGTAGCAGATTAAAGTAATATATTAAAAGAAAAATACCAAAGTGTGGCTAATTTGCAGATTAGATTGCATGGATAATATGCCCATATGGCTAAATTCTGGAAATGTGTATATATAATACATCTGTATCAGTGATACATTTGAGGTCTATGCTAAAAAAAATTAAACAAGAACTTTTAGATTTCAGTCTTGAACCTTAAATGTGGGAAGTGTGACTGGGACATGGCATATTATTTCTGCAATAGGTACCATTAACTACCATACCTGAGCCTTATGTCTTTTTATTGCCTCCTAGACTGAACCATCGGCCAAATTCAAGGTTGATTGCAATACATTTTCCTCTCATGGGCCAAACCATGTGGACTGCAGGTGGGGTAGATATAACATGTGCAGAGAAAGTTAGATTTGGGTGGGGTGTGTTTAAACTAAAATCTAAATTGCAGTGTAAAAATAAAGCAGCCAGTATTTACCCTGCACAGAAACAATATAACCAACTCAAAACTAACTCTCTCTGTACATGTTATATCTGCCCCACCTGCAGTGCACATGGTTTTGTCCATTAGAGGAAAATGATGTTATGCAATCAACCTTGAATTAGGCCTTATATACATTTGGCAGAGGAAACCTTCTCTGGTGGTATTAACTGTATATTTTGTTTTTTTTTCATTCTACATCTCAAATACCTCAGCTTTTCCTTTGAAATCTCACATAAACCTGTTAAAAAAAACATTTACTGTATTCTATTATTCATCTCTGATGACATGACTGTGGGGCATACACTGCCTCAATAATTATATTACAAATCAGTAATTCAACTACCTTATCGCATTTTTGCTATAGAACCAATTGCATAAAACATCCTGAACAATTGTGCTTTGTAATGAGACATAGGAAATGAGCATGGGAAAGAGCCTTAACATTAATGTCAGACAAAGAAACAGCAATTACCACACCTTACATTCCGACTCAGCCCCATTGGAACTTTTTCTGAGATCTAGTTTTTATGATCCTATTTCCTGTGTACTGTATCTGAAATCCACAAAGACTAGACACAAGGCTGCTATCCACCTTTTACAGCTACAGATAGATATTATACAGAAGCCACCTAGTCAAGGGCATATCTAAAAAGGTTTCAGAAATATATCAGATTTGCATAAGATAGCAAGGACTTTGGCACTGTGCAAGAGCCATTGCTATTTAATTAGAGATGTGCACAGACCCCCGTGTTTTGGTTCAAAATACTGTAATAATTTTTTTGGTTTTGTAAAGTGTTTTGGGCTTGGTTTTGGAGTTTAGTTTTGAGTTTCTTCGACAATCGCTAAAAAAACGATAAAAGAGCTAAAACCATGTAACTTAGACCTACCTTTGTTCCCATAGCATTATTAATATCATTGATATTTATTTCCAGTCAACTTTGCCCACCTTACCCTACACTCTCCTCAGTGAAATGGCACCATGAGGGAGGGAGATAGAGTTTTGGTTATTAAATCCAAGTTCTGAACTCAACGGAAGACCCAACTCAGGATTAAGGGGGTCATTCCGAGTTGATCGTAGCTATGCTAAATTTAGCACAGCTATAATCAGGCACTCAGACATGCGGTGGGATGCCCAGCACAGGGCTAGTCCGCCCCACATGTCAGTGCCACCCCTACCTCCACAGAAATGCAAAAGCATCACACAGAAGCAATGCTTTTGCATTTCAGGAGTAACTCCCAGCCAGCGCAGCTCCTGCGGCTGGCTGGAAGAACCTCCTCGCTGCCCGAGTCGCAGCAGCTGCGTGTGACATCATGCAGCCGCCGCAGCCCGCCCCCCCAATGGTCTGGCCACGCCTGCGTTAGCCAGACCGCGCCCCCTAAACTGCGGCTTAATGCCGCCATCCAGCCCCCTCCCACCCAGTGACAGCCTCTGCCTGTCAATCAGGCAGAGGCAATCGCTACAATATTGTGGCCTTCGGCCGCCCAGCATGCGCCGGTGCACTGCGGCTCATGCACAGATCCGACCCGATCGCTGCACTGCAATAAACTGCAGTGAGCAATCGGGGCAGAATGACCCCCCTAGTCCATTCAGATCCAAAAAAGTTATTTTAGCCAGGACTCAGTTCTACTCAGATCACCAAAGTTTTGGTGAGTTCGGTTTTCAGCAGAACTGAATGGCTCATCTCTTTATTTTATGTGCATGTTTAGCCACCATTTTTCTGAGGGGAAAGGGCCCACACAAAATTCTGCCCCCTAGTTTGTAAAAATGCACTTACAGTACTGTACACCTAGTAATGGATTAATATATTGTTTAATCCTAGCAAACCACATTTGCCAGTGGGTTGAATCCTATACTACCAGAAAATATGACTCAAAAGCAGTAGCAAAGTAATTAAAAAACTATATTTCTTGATGGGAATTCCCTGACAACATTGACAGTATTCAATGGTCTGAGCTTGAAAGAAAAGTGATGAAATGAACAGGCAAAAGTTTTAGATTAAAGGTAAATTTGCATTGAGAGAATGCATTGAAACACGAAGAGTAAATTAGCATTGTTGAAGTAGATTATACCATTTACAATAATTAAAGGAGGAACAATGACAATGCATACTTTAATGTGTGGGCAATCACTTTCTTTCCTAGTGCAATTTGATTACTTTGTGCTTTGCAAGTGACTACCTGTCTGTTGTTTGCTGCTCATTGGTGGTCATTCCGAGTTGATCGCTCGCTAGCTGCTTTTAGCAGCCGTGCAAACGCTATGCCGCCACCCTCTGGGAGTGTATCTCAGCTTAGCAGAAGTGCGAACGAAAGGATCACAGAGCGGCTGCAAAATAATTTTGAGCAGTTTCAGTGTAGCTCCAGACGTACTCAGCGCTTATGATCACTTCAGACTGTTCAGTTTCTGTTTTGACATCACAAACACACCCTGCGTTTGGCCAGCCATGCCTGCGTTTTTCCTGGCATGCCTGCTTTTTTTCGAACACTCCCTGATAATGGTCAGTTGACACCCAGAAATGCCCCCTTCCTGTCAATCACTCTGCGGCCAGCAGTGCGACTGAAACGCTTAGCTAGACCTTGTGTGAAACTACTTCGGCTGTTGTGAAAATACGTTGCGCGTGCGCATTGCGCCGCATATGCATGTGCAGAAGTGCCACTTTTTTGCCTGAACGCTGCGCTGCGACCGAAAACAGCTAGCGAACAACTAGGAATGACCCCCATTATACAGTAGCACTATTCAACGGCTCACATAATGCCACTCCCATGTCAAATGCAGCCAGTTACTTATGTAAAAATGGTAATCCAAATTCGGCCCTGCCAAAGGAGAAGTGGGATAAGCTGTTAAAGGAGGGTGCCCACTTCCTAGCTAAAGGTTTTCAGTAAATACAAACAAGTATAAAAACAACAGAGCTAAATTGACTTAAAAGTATTTGATGTGATTAAATAGATATACAGTCATTTTTATTGTTATAAACATCAATCACATAAATTTTCATAAAGATGTAGCCATGCTCATCGTTGCTACTGCTGCGCCATACAGGTGTCCTAGTCACACCATACAAATAGCGCAGGTAGGTAAAGTAAGGTGTGATAAGGCATACGAGGACCCACAGCATGCAATACACAGTTTCACCACTGGGTGGCAATTGTTCCACTAATGAAAACTACAGTGTCACAACTGAGGGCTGAAGACCGTGACTGAGAGCCTCAGTTGTAGGGGCTGATGGGTACTTAAATTTAGGAGGAGCTATGTGACTCCTGGACATGCGTATTGCCTGCAGCAAAGAATGCCCGAGGGCGTGACCACGACAACTGGGAATTCCTTAGGTGCTTTTATTAAATAAAAAGTCAAATAACGTGCAAAAGAATAATAGAAAGTCACACGTGATAATTAGGTTCACAATTGGTAAAGGCCAGTAACCTGGAATATGGAAGAAAGTCCTGTAAACAATAAATGAAGCTGGGGTTCGCTGGAAGACGAGGAATGAAGCTGGAGTTCGCTGGAAGATGAGGAATGAAGCTGGAGTGCGCTGGTAATGATGAGTGAAGGATGACTGTAGAGGGTTAACACTGGAGAGTCGGGTTACACTGCAGAGTGTAATCACCAGGGAAGTCAGGCTGATCTGCAGAATGGAATTGCAGGAGGAAGTCTGTAGTGAAGCTTGTAGGCTGGAATCACAGATGACAATGGAAGCACTGACAATCTTTTGGGAGCTGGGACAGGATATTTATACCTGCTGCATAGCAAGGATTGGTCTGGCAATTATGACAAGGCTCCAGCACCGTGGATAGGAGGAATAATGTCATGTGACTGGAGTCTAACATGGCTGCACCCATGAACAAACAAAGAAGGGGAATTAAGTACTATAGGAAAGGTGTAACACTGGCGATGTAGGCCGCAGTAGCAGAATAACATGCGCCCAGCGGCGCGCGGCGGTCAGCGAGACAGGAGTGGCAGCAGAGGCCCATGGAGGACGTACATCCAGAAGGGAAATGGTGTCTCAGTATCCGGATCGTGACAGTACCCCCCCTATTAGGAGTGGCCCCAGGACACTTCTTAAGTTTACCTGGCCATCTGGAATGGAACTTCTGGATAAAGACTTGTGCCAACTTGGAAGTGGGGAATCCATGACAGAATCCATCGAGGGATGAGCCCACGGATGATGAGGAACAGACAAGGAAACCAGTTGCCTAGTGGGTGACTGGCGGGATACTTTGTGCTGGGCACATTTTGGGCAGGAGGCCACAAATTCAGCAATGTCCTTTTTTAGGGTCGGCCACCAATTTGACCTGGAAACGAATTTTAAGGTCTTGCGTATGCCCGCGTGTCCGACAAAGCGAGAGGAATGTGCCCAATGCAAGAGCTTTCTCCTGAAAGCCGGCTTCACGAAATTTTTCCCTGGCGGGGGCATAGAGTCCATCCTCACTGCGGAGAACGCCACTGGATCAACAATACAATGCTTGACAGTAGACTCAGACTCATTTTCTTGCTCCCGGGAGCGGGAAAGGGCATCAGCCTTGTGATTCGGTGACCCTGGACAAAACTGTAGTTTGGAGTCTTGGCATGGAGGAGACGGGACATCAGAAGACTTGTAGGAGGATATGCGAACTGGAAGCTCTTTTTGGAGACAAGTCTCTCAGCAGGAAGGACCCCATGCCAGGATACGGGTCGACTTCCAATCAACTTGAGGATTATGCAGACGTAGCCATGGGAGGCCTAGGACCACAGGATTGGTGGCCCTGGGGATAACCTGGAAAGAAATCAACTCTGTATGCTGGTCCCCTACCTTCAGATGGATAGGTAGAGTCTTGGAGGTAATCACCGCATCAGGAATCCTACTGCCGTCCACGGCAGTTAGAGATATCGGTGATGACAGTCTCTCAGTGGGTAGAGACCACTGCTTAACGAACCTCTCTGTAATAAAGTTTCCGGCTGCTCCAGAATCCAATAAGGCAGTGAGATTCTTAGTACGCTGAGCCACCTGCAGAGAAACGGAGAGATTGCAGTTACTTGGAAATGGAGAGAAATTCGTCACTCCTAGCTGGTCTTCTCCTTGGTGGGCTAGGACTTGAGGTTGTCCCGGACGCTTGGGACAGGACTTGATAACGTGAGAAGATTCGGCACAATACAAACAGAGACGCTCAGCAAAACGTCTACTACTCTCTGCCTGAGATAAACGAGAGCGACCTATCTGCATAGGTTCCTCCCTAGACGGAGATGGCAGACGAGGAATGGAAACAGTAGGAATCTTGGGAAATGTGGATCTTCCTCGTTCAACAGCCCTTTCACGGACCCGTAAATCGACCTTAGTGCAGAGGGAAATGAGCTCGTTTAACGTTAAAGGTAAGTCTCTAGCAGCAAGCTCATCTTTGATACGCTCGGATAGCCCTCCCCAGAAGGCTGCATAAAGAGCGTCATCATTCCAGGAGACTTCAGATGCCAAGGTCTGGAATTGCACCAAATACTGACCGACCGTTCGCGTCCCCTGACGCAGTCGAAGGATCTCTGAAGAAGCTGATGTCACTCGACCTGGCTCATCGAAAATTAGTCTGAACGTTGCCACGAAGTTAGCATAGGATGACAACAGAGCATCAGACACTTCCCATATAGGTGAGGCCCAGTCTAGAGCGGCACCAGTGAGTAGAGATATAAGGTATGCCACCTTAATGCGGTCAGTTGGGAAACTGCTGGGTTGCAATTCAAATTGGATCTCGCACTGGTTTAGGAAAACCGTGCAGGCTTTAGGGGATCCATCATATTTAGCAGGAGTCGGCAAGTGAAGGTAGGGAGCAGGAACGGGTATGGTGGGTGGGGACACCACCGGAAGCGCTGGAGTCGACACACTGGACGCCCCTAATCCACGGAGGGCCGCTTGAATTTCATCCAGCCGGGAGGAGAGGTCCTGGAGACAGCGAACAACATGACCTTGAGCCGCCTCCTGACGTTCAAGGCGGATTGCCAGTTCTTGTATCAGCCCATTTGCTTGGGCCTGATCTCCGGCTGGATCCATATGGTCAGTGCTTACTGTCACAACTGAGGGCTGAAGACCGTGACTGAGAGCCTCAGTTGTAGGGGCTGATGGGTACTTAAATTTAGGAGGAGCTATGTGACTCCTGGACATGCGTATTGACAGCAGCAAAGAATGCCCGAGGGCGTGACCACGACAACTGGGAATTCCTTAAGTGCTTTTATTAAATAAAAAGTCAAATAACGTGCAAAAGAATAATAGAAAGTCACACATGATAATTAGGTTCACAATTGGTAAAGGCCAGTAACCTGGAATATGGAAGAAAGTCCTGTAAACAATAAATGAAGCTGGGGTTCGCTGGAAGACGAGGAATGAAGCTGGAGTTCGCTGGAAGATGAGGAATGAAGCTGGAGTGCGCTGGTAATGATGAGTGAAGGATGATAACTGAAAAGCAAAAGTTCAAACACAGGAATCCAAAGTAGACTGTAGAGGGTTAACACTGGAGAGTCGGGTTACACTGCAGAGTGTAATCACCAGGGAAGTCAGGCTGATCTGCAGAATGGAATTGCAGGAGGAAGTCTGTAGTGAAGCTTGTAGGCTGGAATCACAGATGACAATGGAAGCACTGACAATCTTTTGGGAGCTGGGACAGGATATTTATACCTGCTGCATAGCAAGGATTGGTCTGGCAATTATGACAAGGCTCCAGCACCGTGGATAGGAGGAATAATGTCATGTGACTGGAGTCTAACATGGCTGCGCCCATGAACAAACAAAGAAGGGGAATTAAGTACTATAGGAAAGGTGTAACACTGGCGATGTAGGCCGCAGTAGCAGAATAACATGCGCCCAGCGGCGCGCGGCGGTCAGCGAGACAGGAGTGGCAGCAGAGGCCCATGGAGGACGTACATCCAGAAGGGAAATGGTGTCTCAGTATCCGGATCGTGACATACAGTACAGTGCCTAATAGCAGCGGATGGATAAGGCACTACAGAATACTGAACAATGTAGCAAGCCCTGACAAGCGGGCCAGTGCACATTAAATACAGTAGTTCTGTTTTAGTACATTAACACTGCAGGACAAAAATCACCGGAACGGCAGTGACCCAGTGAAAACATGCCTTACAACAGAAAGTTCCTCTGGTGCACTGTAAAAAATGATCTCTACATTAAGTAGAAATTTGAACACAGAAAAAGATTTACTAAGCATCTCCAATGCACAAAAGGTAAAGCATAGTTCAGAGTTCTACACAGCTCTCTAAAAGAAAAAAATCATTACAATCAGTGATAGAGTTGGAACACACATCACCATAATTCATCACACTATGTCACTGCAGGTGTCAATCACTTGTCACCAAGGCTCTCTTGGTATAGTGGTATTGCTGATGGTCACTATACCCGTGAGCTAGGGTTCAATTCCTGTAAAGGACACACTTGTATTGCATATTTGTGTAAGAATTACAGTAGCATCCACAATTTTTTTCTAATTTTCCCAAAACAAGTTCTGTTATACTTTGTATACAATCTCAGACATGCACACAAATATATGGGCAAAAATAGAAAAAACTGGAGGTACTACTTTTTACACAAATATACAAGTGTGACTGTATATACTGTACTCCTTTGTGGGCCTCCCCATTGCTTTAATAGGCAGCCTACCCCACCCCCAATCTCACCCCCATGAGACTTGTGATTTCACAGATTGGGTGTACTGCTTAGTAAATGACAGCATGAGCCAGTCAATTATATACAGTAGTGTACTGGCCTTGTTGTGTTTGTCATTTACGAAGCAGTGCACCCAGGCGTGAAATCACAAGTCTCACAGGGGTGGTATTGGGCCTGTGGGAGGCTGTTAATTAAAGCAATGGGGAGGCCCTGGAACAATAAACTAATTCATATAATTATAAGACTCTCGTAATCTGAAAAGTCACACTTGTATATTTGTGAAAAAAGTAGCCCCTCCAGATATTTCCTAATGTTCACTGTATATCTGTGTGCATGTCTGAGTCTGTATACAAAGTATGACAGAACTTGTTTTGGGAAAATTAGAAAAAAACTGTGGATTATAATTGTTACACAGATATAATGCTACTTTGTACACAAATATACAATACAAATTTGGCTTTCCATATTATAAGAGTGTTATCTTTATGAGACTGAGTTTACTGTACTTCTTCCTGGGCCTCCCCATTGCTTTAATAGGCAGCCTTCCCCACTACTAATCCCACCCACAGTGAGACTTGTGATTTTACGGCTGGGTGTACTGCGTAAGTAAATGACAAACACAACACGACATGTAGACTACTGTGTGTAAATTAATGGCTACTGATGGATTTGGTTGGTGGAAGAGAATGCAGAAGGCACATTCATTTGTAAGTCATGTTTGCATTGTGGATGCACTGAGAGATCGAGAGATGCTTGGCGTGTGTGAGCTGTCAGTTGCCAGGCAGCTCTGCTAACATTGGGCATCTTTTCTTGCCGTAAATGCATCTCATACACATCGCTATGCGAATATGATGCATGAGCAGCTTCTGCTGATTAAAATTATATATGGCATGCCTCAGGGACGTGCGGTGAGATAAATAGCTCAGGAGGCACTGACTAGCACCAGAGCCAGATTTACATTCAATATATGAGCCAAAGGGTACATCTGGGCATTATACACAGGTGCAGCAGTATAAACTCCTGGAAATCTGGTGAGTTTTGATTAGAGATGTGTGGAAAGGATACACAGGTGAGGCACTGCCTCACCTGCCATAGACTTTTTACGCCACAGTTTTGGCTATAAAAATAATTAGAATAATGCAAAGAAGATATTTCAAACATATTCTTTGTATTTTTCATATACTTTATACAGTAAAAACTCTGTCACAAACGTTAGTATGACAGGAAAGGCTCTGCCTCACCTACCTCACCCCACCGCATATCACTGGCATGCCTGTATTCTGTGTGAGACTGCAGATGTAACCTGTTAACAACATTCTATGTTACAGTGTTTTCCTGGACTCGCACACAGAATATAGGCATGTTGCATATAATTTTAATCAGCAAAATCTGCTTGTGCATCCTATTTGCATAGCAATGCATATAAGATGCATTTATGGCAAAAAAGATGTCCAACGTCAGCAGAGCTGCACAGCAACTGACAGCTCACTCAAGCCAGACATCTCACGATCTCTCGTGAGATGCCATCCAGTTTTTTTTATCATTTTTACCGTATATCTGTGTACATGTCTGAGTCTGAATACAAAGTAACAGAACTTGTTTTGGGAAAATTAGAAAAAAACCGTGGTTGCTAATTTTTACACAGATATACAATACAAGTGTGTCCTTTGCAGGAATTGTTCAATAGCTCACGGGCATGGTAACCATCAGCAATACCAGTAAGCCAAGAAAGCTATGGAGAGAGGTGACTGATACCTGCAGTGACATTGTGATGTTGCTCAGTGTAATTATTTCTATAGTGCTGCGTGTCCCACCTACCTACAAATCTACCTCTCTCTGCACATGTTATATCTGCCACCCCTGCAGTGCATATGGTTTTGCCCAGTTGCTATCAAAAATCCTGCTGCGATCAACTTGGAATTACCCCCTTAATTCATTACACTGTGACTGAATACACCATGGCCCTCATTCCGAGTTGTTCGCTCGCAAGCTGCTTTTAGCAGCTTTGCACACGCTAAGCCGCTGCCTACTGGGAGTGAATCTTAGCTTATCAAAATTGCGAACGAAAGATTAGCAAAATTGCGAATAGACACTTCTTAGCAGTTTCTGAGTAGCTCCACACTTACTCGGCATCTGCGATCAGTTCAGTCAGTTTCGTTCCTGGTTTGACGTCACAAACACACCCAGCGTTCGGCCAGACACTCCTCCGTTTCTCCAGCCACTCCCGCGTTTTTCCCAGAAACGGTAGCGTTTTTTCGCACACACCCATAAAACGGGCAGTTTCCGCCCAGAAACACCCACTTCCTGTCAATCACATTACGATCTCCAGAACGAAGAAAAAACCTCGTAATGCCGTGAGTAAAATATCTAACTGCATAGCAAATTTACTTGGCGCAGTCACACTGCGAACATTGCGCATGCGCATTAGCGACTAATCGCTCCATTGCGACAAAAAAATAACGAGCGAACAACTCGGAATGACCCCCCATGTTGTGACAAGGCAAATGTAATGCGACTCATTTTTCACACACTACACGAGGATAGATGAGCATGGCTACATCTGTATGCACATAAGTACACATAACCAATACCAACCCACATGGCTAAATCTATGGAATGTTTACATAACATGAACCACATTATCAGCCAGGATTTCCCCAGGCCTAACCTCTCATTCAGTGGTTCTCAAACTCGGTCCTCAGGACCCCACACAGTGCATGTTTTGCAGGTAGCCCAGCAAATGTACAGGTGTATTAATTACTCACTGACACATTTTAAAAGGTCCACAGGTGGAGCTAATTATTAGAGATGAGCGGGTTCGGTTTCTCTGAATCCGAACCCGCCCGAACTTCATGGTTTTTTTCACGGGTCCGAGCAGACTCGGATCCTCCCGCCTTGCTCGGTTAACCCGAGCGCGCCCGAACGTCATCATGACGCTGTCGGATTCTCGCGAGACTCGGATTCTATATAAGGAGCCGCGCGTCGCCGCCATTTTCACACGTGCATTGAGATTGATAGGGAGAGGACGTGGCTGGCGTCCTCTCCATTTAGATTATAAGAGAGAGAGATTTACTGGAGCTTAGGACTAGGAGGAGTACTGTAGAAGTGTAGAGAGTGCAGAGAGTTTACTAGTGAGTGACCACCAGACAGTGCAGTTTATTTAATATATCCGTTCTCTGCCTGAAAAAAGCGATACACACAGTGACTCAGTCACATACCATATCTGTGTGCACTGCTCAGGCTCAGCCCAGTGTGCTGCATCATCTATATATATTATACATCTGTCTGACTGCTCAGCTCACACAGCTTATAATTGTGGGGGAGACTGGGGAGCACTGCAGTGCCAGTTATAGGTTATAGCAGGAGCCAGGAGTACATAATATTATATTAAAATTAAACAGTGCACACTTTTGCTGCAGGAGTGCCACTGCCAGTGTGACTGACCAGTGACCTGACCACACTGACCACCAGTATAGTTAGTAGTATACTTATATTGTGATTGCCTGAAAAAGTTAAACACTCGTCGTGTGACTTCACTTGTGTGTTGTTGTTTTTTTTATTCTATAAAAATAAAACTCATTCTGCTGACAGACAGTGTCCAGCAGGTCCGTCATTATATAATATATAATATATACCTGTCCGGCTGCAGTAGTGATATATATATATTTTTTATATCATTTATCATCCAGTCGCAGCAGACACAGTACGGTAGTTCACGGCTGTGGCTACCTCTGTGTCTGCACTCGGCAGGCAGTCCGTCCATAATTGTATACCACCTAACCGTGGTTTTTTTTTCTTCTTTATACATACATACTACTACGACATCTCTTTATCAACCAGTCTATATTAGCAGCAGACACAGTACAGTACGGTAGTTCACGGCTGTGGCTACCTCTGTGTCTGCACTCGGCAGGCAGTCCGTCCATAATTGTATACCACCTAACCGTGGTTTTTTTTTCTTTCTTCTTTATACATACATAGTTACATAGACATCTCTTTATCAACCAGTCTATGTTAGCAGCAGACACAGTACAGTACGGTAGTTCACGGCTGTGGCTACCTCTGTGTCTGCACTCGGCAGGCAGTCCGTCCATAATTGTATACCACCTAACCGTGGTTTTTTTTTCTTTCTTCATTATACATACATAGTTACATAGACATCTCTTTATCAACCAGTCTATATTAGCAGCAGACACAGTACAGTACGGTAGTTCACGGCTGTGGCTACCTCTGTGTCTGCACTCGGCAGGCAGTCCGTCCATAATTGTATACCACCTAACCGTGGTTTTTTTTTCTTTCTTCTTTATACATACATAGTTACATAGACATCTCTTTATCAACCAGTCTATATTAGCAGCAGACACAGTACAGTACGGTAGTTCACGGCTGTGGCTACCTCTGTGTCTGCACTCGGCAGGCAGTCCGTCCATAATTGTATACCACCTAACCGTGGTTTTTTTTTCTTTCTTCTTTATACATACATAGTTACATAGACATCTCTTTATCAACCAATCTATATTAGCAGCAGACACAGTACAGTACGGTAGTTCACGGCTGTGGCTACCTCTGTGTCTGCACTCGGCAGGCAGTCCATAATTGTATACTAGTATCCATCTCCATTGTTTACCTGAGGTGCCTTTTAGTTGTGCCTATTAAAATATGGAGAACAAAAATGTTGAGGTTCCAAAATTAGGGAAAGATCAAGATCCACTTCCACCTCGTGCTGAAGCTGCTGCCACTAGTCATGGCCGAGACGATGAAATGCCAGCAACGTCGTCTGCCAAGGCCGATGCCCAATGTGATAGTACAGAGCATGTCAAATCCAAAACACCAAATATCAGAAAAAAAAGGACTCCAAAACCTAAAATAAAATTGTCGGAGGAGAAGCGTAAACTTGCCAATATGCCATTTACGACACGGAGTGGCAAGGAACGGCTGAGGCCCTGGCCTATGTTCATGGCTAGTGGTTCAGCTTCACATGAGGATGGAAGCACTCAGCCTCTCGCTAGAAAAATGAAAAGACTCAAGCTGGCAAAAGCAGCACAGCAAAGAACTGTGCTTTCTTCGAAATCCCAAATCCACAAGGAGAGTCCAATTGTGTCGGTTGCGATGCCTGACCTTCCCAACACTGGACGTGAAGAGCATGCGCCTTCCACCATTTGCACGCCCCCTGCAAGTGCTGGAAGGAGCACCCGCAGTCCAGTTCCTGATAGTCAGATTGAAGATGTCAGTGTTGAAGTACACCAGGATGAGGAGGATATGGGTGTTGCTGGCGCTGGGGAGGAAATTGACCAGGAGGATTCTGATGGTGAGGTGGTTTGTTTAAGTCAGGCACCCGGGGAGACACCTGTTGTCCATGGGAGGAATATGGCCGTTGACATGCCAGGTGAAAATACCAAAAAAATCAGCTCTTCGGTGTGGAGGTATTTCACCAGAAATGCGGACAACAGGTGTCAAGCCGTGTGTTCCCTTTGTCAAGCTGTAATAAGTAGGGGTAAGGACGTTAACCACCTCGGAACATCCTCCCTTATACGTCACCTGCAGCGCATTCATAATAAGTCAGTGACAAGTTCAAAAACTTTGGGTGACAGCGGAAGCAGTCCACTGACCAGTAAATCCCTTCCTCTTGTAACCAAGCTCACGCAAACCACCCCACCAACTCCCTCAGTGTCAATTTCCTCCTTCCCCAGGAATGCCAATAGTCCTGCAGGCCATGTCACTGGCAATTCTGACGATTCCTCTCCTGCCTGGGATTCCTCCGATGCATCCTTGCGTGTAACGCCTACTGTTGCTGGCGCTGCTGTTGTTGCTGCTGGGAGTCGATGGTCATCCCAGAGGGGAAGTCGTAAGCCCACTTGTACTACTTCCAGTAAGCAATTGACTGTTCAACAGTCCTTTGCGAGGAAGATGAAATATCACAGCAGTCATCCTGCTGCAAAGCGGATAACTGAGGCCTTGACAACTATGTTGGTGTTAGACGTGCGTCCGGTATCCGCCGTTAGTTCACAGGGTACTAGACAATTTATTGAGGCAGTGTGCCCCCGTTACCAAATACCATCTAGGTTCCACTTCTCTAGGCAGGCGATACCGAGAATGTACACGGACGTCAGAAAAAGACTCACCAGTGTCCTAAAAAATGCAGTTGTACCCAATGTCCACTTAACCACGGACATGTGGACAAGTGGAGCAGGGCAGGGTCAGGACTATATGACTGTGACAGCCCACTGGGTAGATGTATGGACTCCCGCCGCAAGAACAGCAGCGGCGGCACCAGTAGCAGCATCTCGCAAACGCCAACTCTTTCCTAGGCAGGCTACGCTTTGTATCACCGCTTTCCAGAATACGCACACAGCTGAAAACCTCTTACGGCAACTGAGGAAGATCATCGCGGAATGGCTTACCCCAATTGGACTCTCCTGTGGATTTGTGGCATCGGACAACGCCAGCAATATTGTGTGTGCATTAAATATGGGCAAATTTCAGCACGTCCCATGTTTTGCACATACCTTGAATTTGGTGGTGCAGAATTTTTTAAAAAACGACAGGGGCGTGCAAGAGATGCTGTCGGTGGCCAGAAGAATTGCGGGACACTTTCGGCGTACAGGCACCACGTACAGAAGACTGGAGCACCACCAAAAACTACTGAACCTGCCCTGCCATCATCTGAAGCAAGAAGTGGTAACGAGGTGGAATTCAACCCTCTATATGCTTCAGAGGTTGGAGGAGCAGCAAAAGGCCATTCAAGCCTATACAATTGAGCACGATATAGTAGGTGGAATGCACCTGTCTCAAGCGCAGTGGAGAATGATTTCAACGTTGTGCAAGGTTCTGATGCCCTTTGAACTTGCCACACGTGAAGTCAGTTCAGACACTGCCAGCCTGAGTCAGGTCATTCCCCTCATCAGGCTTTTGCAGAAGAAGCTGGAGACATTGAAGGAGGAGCTAACACGGAGCGATTCCGCTAGGCATGTGGGACTTGTGGATGGAGCCCTTAATTCGCTTAACAAGGATTCACGGGTGGTCAATCTGTTGAAATCAGAGCACTACATTTTGGCCACCGTGCTCGATCCTAGATTTAAAGCCTACCTTGGATCTCTCTTTCCGGCAGACACAAGTCTGCTGGGGTTGAAAGACCTGCTGGTGACAAAATTGTCAAGTCAAGCGGAACGCGACCTGTCAACATCTCCTCCTTCACATTCTCCCGCAACTGGGGGTGCGAGGAAAAGGCTCAGAATTCCGAGCCCACCCGCTGGCGGTGATGCAGGGCAGTCTGGAGCGACTGCTGATGCTGACATCTGGTCCGGACTGAAGGACCTGACAACGATTACGGACATGTCGTCTACTGTCACTGCATATGATTCTCTCAACATTGATAGAATGGTGGAGGATTATATGAGTGACCGCATCCAAGTAGGCACGTCACACAGTCCGTACTTATACTGGCAGGAAAAAGAGGCAATTTGGAGGCCCTTGCACAAACTGGCTTTATTCTACCTAAGTTGCCCTCCCACAAGTGTGTACTCCGAAAGAGTGTTTAGTGCCGCCGCTCACCTTGTCAGCAATCGGCGTACGAGGTTACATCCAGAAAATGTGGAGAAGATGATGTTCATTAAAATGAATTATAATCAATTCCTCCGCGGAGACATTGACCAGCAGCAATTGCCTCCACAAAGTACACAGGGAGCTGAGATGGTGGATTCCAGTGGGGACGAATTGATAATCTGTGAGGAGGGGGATGTACACGGTGATATATCGGAGGGTGATGATGAGGTGGACATCTTGCCTCTGTAGAGCCAGTTTGTGCAAGGAGAGATTAATTGCTTCTTTTTTGGGGGGGGTCCAAACCAACCCGTCATATCAGTCACAGTCGTGTGGCAGACCCTGTCACTGAAATGATGGGTTGGTTAAAGTGTGCATGTCCTGTTTTGTTTATACAACATAAGGGTGGGTGGGAGGGCCCAAGGACAATTCCATCTTGCACCTCTTTTTTCTTTTCTTTTTCTTTGCATCATGTGCTGATTGGGGAGGGTTTTTTGGAAGGGACATCCTGCGTGACACTGCAGTGCCACTCCTAAATGGGCCCGGTGTTTGTGTCGGCCACTAGGGTCGCTAATCTTACTCACACAGTCAGCTACCTCATTGCGCCTCTTTTTTTCTTTGCGTCATGTGCTGTTTGGGGAGGGTTTTTTGGAAGGGACATCCTGCGTGACACTGCAGTGCCACTCCTAGATGGGCCCGGTGTTTGTGTCGGCCACTAGGGTCGCTAATCTTACTCACACAGCTACCTCATTGCGCCTCTTTTTTTCTTTGCGTCATGTGCTGTTTGGGGAGGGTTTTTTGGAAGGGACATCCTGCGTGACACTGCAGTGCCACTCCTAGATGGGCCCGGTGTTTGTGTCGGCCACTAGGGTCGCTAATCTTACTCACACAGCTACCTCATTGCGCCTCTTTTTTTCTTTGCGTCATGTGCTGTTTGGGGAGGGTTTTTTGGAAGGGCCATCCTGCGTGACACTGCAGTGCCACTCCTAGATGGGCCCGGTGTTTGTGTCGGCCACTAGGGTCGCTAATCTCACTCACACAGCTACCTCATTGCGCCTCTTTTTTTCTTTGCGTCATGTGCTGTTTGGGGAGGGTTTTTTGGAAGGGACATCCTGCGTGACACTGCAGTGCCACTCCTAGATGGGCCCGGTGTTTGTGTCGGCCACTAGGGTCGCTTATCTTACTCACACAGCGACCTCTGTGCAAATTTTAGGACTAAAAATAATATTGTGAGGTGTGAGGTATTCAGAATAGACTGAAAATGAGTGTAAATTATGGTTTTTGAGGTTAATAATACTTTGGGATCAAAATGACCCCCAAATTCTATGATTTAAGCTGTTTTTTAGTGTTTTTTGAAAAAAACACCCGAATCCAAAACACACCCGAATCCGACAAAAAAAATTCGGTGAGGTTTTGCCAAAACGCGTTCGAACCCAAAACACGGCCGTGGAACCGAACCCAAAACCAAAACACAAAACCCGAAAAATTTCAGGCGCTCATCTCTACTAATTATTTCACTTGTGATTTTGTGAGGATACCTGCAAAACATGCACTGTGTGGGGTCCTGAGGACCGAGTTAGAGAATCTGTGCTCTAATTGATTCAGCTAATCATGTGGTCTGTGGTTTATCGCATAGTGTGCACTGGTCAATGGGGGTCATTCCGAGTTGTTCGCTCGTTGCTGATTTTCGCAACGGAGCGATTAAGGCAAAAATCCACATGCGCATGGTACGCAGAGCGCATGCGCTAAGTATTTTAGCACAAAACTTAGTAGATTTACTCACGTCCGAATGAAGAATTTTCATCGATGAAGTGATCGGAGTGTGATTAACTGGGAGTGTGCGGAAAAACGCAGGCATGCCAGGATAAAATGCAGGAGTGTCTGGAGAAACGGGGGAGTGGCTGGCCGAACGCAAGGCGTGTTTGTGACGTCAAACCAGGAACGAAACGGGCTGAGCTGATCGCAGTGTAGGAGTAAGTCTCGAGCTACTCAGAAACTGCTAAGAATTATTTATTCGCAATTCTGCTACTCTTTCGTTCGCAATTCTGCTAAGCTAAGATACACTCCCAGAGGGCGGCGGCCTAGCGTGTGCAATGCTGCTAAAAGCAGCTAGCGATCGAACAACTCGGAATGAGGGCCAATGATTGGAGTTGTGACATCAGGTAACTCTTTCTGATGTGTAATACAGTACATTGTATTTTATAAAACATAAAAAAAGCAAAATGGGTAGATTCCAGTTTCCACACAATAGTCATGTATATATTTGTTTTAACAAACAAACAATTGTTCTTATTAATCAATATGCATAATATACACTCCAGAAAACCACTTAGTCCCTGATCAGGATCTCTTTGCACTAAAACCACGCCCTCAGAACTCCTCTCAATTCCACTATAACATGGCTACAATGAGAGTGCCCTGTTAGCTTTCCTTGGTCACCTTCAAGAAGACTACTTTTCATATGTTTCAAGATGTCTCTCCTTTAACCCTGTATATACATAGAGACTTCAAACCTTCACTACCTGCTTTATCAGTATAATATAAGATACTGTTGGGGATACATCTTCTACATTCTAATCTGGCACCAGAACCAGCTACACGTGGCCCACTCCCTTTCTGAAGGTCAATTTATCCTTACTGCACTGGGCCACTCTAGAGAGCCTGACTCTGCAGTCTCCACTCCACCCCCTTCCTCAAAGGCCTTAGCAGATGATGTCCCAACACCCCACTCTAATGGAATGGTCTTCTGTCCCTAGATCCTCCAGATCATCTACCCCTGCTTCCGAAACTTGAGGACTTATGAAGGTTTAATGTTTCTCTTTTGAGTAATGAAGGGGCCCTCTGACCTGTGAGGATATATCCCTATGTAGACACACTATGTTGCTGTCCCACTGCTCACACTTGGATCTCATTTAACCCTTCCTTTCTACTCCCCACTCATGGTCCTAGCTATGGAGGTGTATCTGCCAGCAAACCAGTGAGACTATGTTTTCTGTTTTCATGTGTATTATTATGGTGTGTTCGCTATCAGATTATTGCCATGCCTTACCTGTTTATTTTGTCTCTCAAATGTTTGCTATTTTCCATATGTTGTTTTCTGTAACCCGTTGATCCCTCTCTTCCCATTTACCTTTCTACACTCACTATTTTGGATCAGCCATACATTCCCCATCAGTTTATGGGAAGGACCATCCCTCTCCTTAAGACACCTTTGTTTAAATTCAACTCCCTCTCGCTATGCCCCCACAGGGTATTATGCCCATTTGCTGACTTATGTACTTCCCCAGTGCATGGTTCCCCTCCAAACTGTCATTGCCCATGGCCTTGTCTCTCTGTGCCAAATTGTCGATTCCCCTCATATATCATTGCAGTTTTCCTCCCCTCTTACATAGGACATTCTTTGTTTCTCTCTACCTCTACTGTATTACCACTGATGCTAACCTTTCCAACTTCATTCTTTTTTAGCTTTTTTTTTTGACCATAGCTCATGGGTCTTAAAGTGCTATCCTTCAATGTGAAGGAACTTAATAGTCCTCAGAAGCATAGTAATATTTTACCACCCTTAATATGTTCAGAGGAGACCTGGATTTTCTCCAAGAGACACATTTTTTTACAGAACCTCCACCCAAAACTGCGTTCTAAGGCCTACCCAACCACCTATCATGACAGTGACTCCAAAACAAAAAAACAAGGTGTGTATTTTCACTTGTCCCCTTACCTGTGACCTGATTGACTCTCACCAGCATTATGAGAGACATTTCCTCATTCTTGTGGGCACCCTTAAGAAAACCCTATGTACTAACATTACTGTTTACACCCTTAACCAAGGCAAAACCTGCATTTTTCACTAAACTCATTGCTCTAATTTTTTGCAAAAGACAGGCTGCCCTCAAACTTTCTGATGATTTTATTGCAGTCCTGAACCTTACATTGGATAGATCTACCATCAGATGCCACTGGCTCCGGCAGAGTGAACCTCCACAACTCTAAGACACTCCATGGTTTCAAAAAGTCCCAACTTCTTTATGACTCCTGATGGGTTTAACAATCACTCAGGAATACACATTCTTTACTCCAATGTACAATTCTTACTCCTGTATAGACATAACTCTACTCAGCCACGACCTGGCCCTCTGACTTATAAATGTTCAGGTCCTCCATAGAAACATAGAATTTGATGGCAGATAAGAACCAGTTGGCCTACCTAGTCTGCCCCTTATTTAACCCTTTATGAACCTTAGTTCTTTGTAAGGATATTCATATGACTATCCCAAACATGTTTAAATTGCTCTCTTTGCTCTAGTCCGATCGTGTTCCTACAGTGTCTCGGCCGACCTCTTGGGCATTACTAACGGCTCTTGTCTGATGACTTGGTGATTAAATTATACCTTTCTTCACAACCATGACATGGTCACCCATTTTAATGCTCTTCTTACGGATTATTTCATATTGAATGCTCTTCCTGAAACTTCTTCCAAGCTTGGGACAATACCAATAGGACAATAGACTGAATCCACATTATAAGATCTAGGAGCTCCCCAGCTATTAGCCTTTCTTTTGACACTAAAAAGGCATTTGAGAAGATCTCCTGGAGCTTTATGTCACTTACTCTACTCTCCTTTGAAATATCAATGGATTTCCTGGCTGGTGTCTTGGCCCTTTATTCTAGCCCCTCTTCCTAGGGTGTTGCAATGGAGCATACACCTAAGGTGTAATTTGATATGGGTCAAAAAAGACCCAAAAATCCTAGGAAGGTTAATTAGAAATCCATTAAGTGGGGGTAGAGGGTTGCCTGATATCCGAAAATACTATCAAGTGACCCATTTAAGTCAAGCTCTTATTTTGTTCCAACAAGCTGTTACTTTACTTTGGATCCAAATTGAATTGGCAGAAGCCAAAGTCTCTACATTAGCTTCCCTTTTATCTGCAGCCAATTCATACCCGGTGCTGAGAGTATGCTTTCCCACAACCAAACTAACTTGTTCTGTGTGGTTTCATTGCCCCCGAAGGTATGACCTATCCTCAAGCCCATCTCCCATTACTTCAATTTGGGATAATCCGGATTTCCCTCCGGGATCCCTTTTGAAGTCACACTCATGGTTACATTTACCATCACACCCTAGATTTATTTTTGGTTTTATTGAGGGTAATGCATGGTGCTATGGTAGACTCCATAGCGAATAAATATGGAATACTTCGCCCTGTGTTTTTTGAATATATACAACTCCGCTCCTATCTTTATTCTCTTCCTAAGGAAAAGGTTTTCCGTCAGTTAAACCCTTTGGAAAAACTGTGTCACTATACACCAATGAGACGGGGTATTATTTCTGTACTTTATGGTTTATTATGTTCTGCGGACTATGAAGGGATTCTTTCCTATGAAAGTAAGTGGGAGACAGATTTGGGATCCCCCACAAGAGGATGCGTGGAAGCTTATTAGGCAGAATGTAACACAATCTTTTATTTCCTCCTCAACCAAAGAGAATTTATATAAACTATACACTAGATGGCATTTGGTTCCTTCAAAGCTAAATAAGATCTCCCATGTGTCCTCACCTATGTGTTGGAGGGTATGTGGCCAAATTGGGGACTTTATATATACTTGGTGGAATTGCACCACAATGAGTATATTTTGGAGTCAAGTTGAGATACTATTAGGAAATATTAAGATCCCAATTTCACTCAGCCCCTGGTCTACGCTATTGAGTTTCCCTATTGAAGGTCTTAATGAAAATGCTAATAAGCTTATCCACCATGTACTTAACGTAGTTAGATGTACAGTGGCTACATGCTGGTTAAACCCTGAACCTCCACCGTTAAGCATAGTAATGGCTAAAAATTTGGTTTATTTCTACTATGGAGAAAATCACTACATCATTGCATGATAGATCGGTTAGGTTTGATACAACCTGGGAACCTTGGTTTATGTATAATAATTCCTCTGTTCCTAAAAGCTGATGTACTATACTGCATAACACGGCCATGGCTATTTTTAAGGAGAATCCCTTACAGTGTTTAAGTTCTGGTGGGCTCTTTGGTTTACTGGTGACTGCGGCTGGTATATATGAATGATCAGTTAAATCATGGTGAAAAAAAAAGAGAGTTTATGAAATTATAAGAAGTTGGCCAGGTAATCTGGGCTCTCATGGTGGTCCCCCTTTAACCCCCCCACTTCCTTTTTTTTCTCCCCCTTTTTTTCCCCATATACAAAAAAATTGATAGAATGTCTTAAGGTTTATCAATATACTATATTATATGATCTCTAGCCTTGGTGGCCAAGTATTTAATGTATTGGAATGTCATGAAATTCGTGCATGTGTTTTTTGTATATTTGATGTCTTTCGTATCTTTACTTAATAAAAATACTGCAGATGTACAGTATGCAGTGGTTTTTCAACAGAGGAGGGGACCCGTGTGCACCTCCAGGTGGGCCCCCTCCTCTGTATGGCGCTGTAGACTTGGCATTGTGCTGGAGTCTACTGCGCATGCGCAGGTCTCTGGAAACATGGCGCCCGCCATGATCCGGAGACCAATTTGGCTACCGCGCATGGTGCCCGACGCTGGACTCCGGCAAGGTAAGTATTGAAATGGGTGCAATTGCACCCATTATAGAAACGCCAATAACAGTATGAAGTGCTGGCTTTTGCAAGCAACTGCATTTTGAAAGGTTAGCTCTGGAAAGATAAACTGGAAATAATATTAAGTGCAAAACACAACATGCTTTGCACTTAATATTATTGCCAGTTTATCTTTCCAGGCTTGCAAAACTAGAGGATTTGTAAATTTACCTCATAATATCTTAAAAGTACTGCCAGTTAAACAGGCATTTAGTTACATTTCAAATTGACCTACATATTTTTATAGCAAAATATGAAGCAGCATCTACGGAAATATCAGCATGGTATGAAATGGGGTGCTGCACACAGAGATATCAGCACGTGACATCACAGGACCCAGCACTCTGCCATTAAAAAGAGATAACTGGCAGAGAACTCAGAAAAAAAGAATAAGAGGCGAGAAACTTAGAAAGGGAATGAGAGACAGCAAAAATAGACATAAGAGAATAATAATATACTGTAGCGGTGGCAAAGAGCAGGGAAAAAGTGGTCAGAGGGACAGATTAAGCAGCAGAAGTCGGCTAGAGACAGCTAAAAGAGAAGCTGACAGAAATGAAAGAGAAATAACACAGATGTGACACACAAAGAGATAAACATTTACAAAAGAGTTTACACAGAGTGAGATAAACAGGACCTCATATTTATGGAAATAGAATATAAACTATAGTTGTTATATCTTATTGAGAAATAAACAATCATTTATAACAACATATAGTTGTATCTCATTGATCAATGCAAGACAATATCTAGATGTGCATTGTGACCGATGAAGAGTTTTTGGCCAAACGGGCATAAATTATTGAAAAAATATTAAAAACACAGAGCCCAAAACAATTGTATATTTCCACCAATATGCAGGTCTGTACACATCTCTGGAATTGTACATATCTGCATCAGCAGTATACTGTATGTGCTAAGTTTACGCTGAATTATCTGTACAAATCTGTATTTGTAAAATAAAAAATTAAGAACATAGGGAAGTACGGATGGTATAATGGTTAACACGGCCCTGAGGTAATGGGTTCGATTCCCAACATGTGTGGAGTTTGTATATTCTCCCAGTAATTGTGTGGGTCTCCCCCGGGTACTCCGGTTTCCTCCCACAATCCAAAAATATACTGGTAGGTTAATTGGATCCCAACCAAAATCAACCCTAGTGTGAATGTGTCTGCGTTTACATGTGGTAGCGAATATAGATTGTAAGCTCCACTGGGACAGGGACTGATATGAATGGCAACTATTCTCTGTAAAGTGCTGCGGAATATGTGTGCACTATATACTGTAAATGGTAATATATATATATATATATATATATATATATGGTAATAAATAAATAAGAACATCTGTATGTGTGTTTCTGCTGGTCTGCTTGAGCTGTAGTTCATTACATTAATGTACTTTGCCTACTTTAGAATGCCACTTCCCAGGCAGAGGTGGGCATACAGTAAGTGCCGGATGCATGCAGATTTGCTATAGGACCAAATCACACTACGTAAACTAGACTAGTACATAGGCCCTCATTCCGAGTTGATCGCTTGTTTCTACTTTTTGCAGCCGTGCAAACGCATACTCCCACGGGGGAGTGTATTTTCGCTTTGCAACTGTGCGATCGCATGTGCAGCCGAGTGGTACAAAAACATTTTGTGCAAAACAAGACCAGCCCTGAAGTTACTTATCCTGTGTGATGATCCTAGCAACGGTGTCCCGGAATTGACGTCAGATACCTACCACTCCCAGAAAATGGTCAGTTGACACCCATAAACGCCCTCTTCCTGTCAATCTCCTTGCGATCGGCTGTGCGAATGGAATCGTTGCTAGAAACATTGCACAGCAACGATGCTGTTTGTACCTGTACGACACGCATATGCATTGCAGTGCATACGCATATGCAGTTTTGCCGGTTTTTTACCTGATCGCTGTGCTGCGAAAATCGGCAGCGAGTGATCAACTCGGAATGACCCCCTTAGTCTGCAACAGCTCCATAGTTGTTATACTCTATATCATCGCTTGATAAAAGATAATCTATAGAAACTTAGAAGTGTTAGATCTAATTAAGACATATGACACTGTATTATGAGAGAGTTTATCCTTTATTAAGAAATATATGATAACATACATATTAATATAGTGATTTTGTTGGGAAAACTATAATTTTTTCTGGCCATATCAAAACACAAGTACACAAGTATTATATTTTAAAGCAGTAATCAGAAGACAGGACCGAAACTAGGATTTTTGTCACCCGGGGCTAGGCAGTAATTTGGCAAAAAATCCCTCCACGTGTAACTCTGTGTGTGTATATACAGTATATATATGGGATGCGGTTACGTGGCCGGTTCACGGGATTCCGGCGGTCAGCATACAGACACCAGGATCCCGAACACTGCCAATGCCGCCAGCCAGAGTACTGGCTAACGGGCTATTCCCACTCGTGGGTGTCCAAGACACCCATAGAGCGGGAATACAACATGTAGAGAGCACAGCGAGTCACTGAGCCCGCAGCTTGGCGAGCGCAGCAAGCCCACCAGTGCTTTGTTGCGCTCACCACCTTGCAATCATTCTGGCAACTGGGATCCCGGTGTCGGTATGCTGACTACTGGAATCCTGTGCGCCGGCCACGTAACCCCAACCCATATATATATATAGCTGCTGTAAAGCTTCTTCTCAAGACATTTCGCTGGACTTAGCTAGACATTTGGGATACAAATGAAGTAAAAAAGCAAATAATACCCCAACATTGGTACATACATAAATTCACATACCTATATACATACATACTGTTACACATCTAAACACATACATGCACGCATACATTCACTCACTCACATACATACATACATACATACATACAGTCACACATCTGTACTGCGGAGACACTCAATATATTGGCTGTCAAGATCCCGGCAACAGCTATTCATTCTCCCTCTTGGGGTGTCGTGGCTCTTTTGTTCTCGCCCTGCTGCCGTCATTCCAGCCAATCGTAGTACACCCCTGTACTGTATACATACATAGTTACACATATATACATACAGTTACACACCAGCACACATATAGATATAGTCACACACCTATTCACATACAGTCACACACATGCACACATATACAGTAGCCTCACACACACATAAAGTGCCCCTTCACTGTGTCACACTCACTATTTAGTCTGTGATGCTGCTCTTCTCCCCTCCTTTCTCCTATGCTGCTGGGCAGGCTGGCCTGGTACTGTGTACAGGAGACAGTGCCGTGTAGCTCCGCCCACTTTTCGGACCTCCGGCTGCCACTTCTTTTAAAGCTCAGCAGTGCACTATAGTCGTATACTACTACGGTGATTAAAGGCAGCAGCGGGGAGGTTGAGGTAAATTGTTCCCTGTGCCCCCTCTTTGGGCACAGCACACAACTGCATAGAAGAACGTGAAAGTAAACTACAGCTCCCGCAGCAGGAGCTTCTGGGAGCTCTAGTTTATTTTCAGTTTCATCTCAACAATCCGGCAGCTAGTAGAGCCTGTGGTCCGACGGCTCTAAGGGAACACTGCATAGGGAGAGGGTGTTAGGGGTATTAAACTGACTGTTGTGGTGCTCCCTCCAATCCAGCGCCCAGGTCACATGCCCCACTAGCCCCCCTTCCCCCCCAGTTGCGGCCATGCAGAAGAGTGATAACATGTTAAGTAGAAAGTGAGAAACTCCTGAGTGAGGAAGATATTGTTATACTTAATGGAGTAAGTATGGGCTAGTGACAGGGAGTAGTGTAATCAGTGCCAGATTAAGGTCCACATGGGCCTGGAGCTGAAATTTCTGAAGGGCCTATTTTGTGCTGCCGCAGAGGGTGTGACTAGTGATGTGGGGGACATGACCAGTGCTGTGGGGATGTGGTCTGAAAAGGGGGTGTGGTCTGAGTTATGGACTGTGGCTAGTACCTTTCTACAGTCACCTCAATTGCCTTAAATCAACAGTGTAATGTGAGTCTATAAAAGTAAATGCCGATTGTTAACGTGACTGAAAATGAAATATGTCAGATACAGTAATATGAGTACAACATATGTATGTTTATAACATTTTACAATTAATTGCAAACAGTAAAAACAAATCTATGACATCATACAGCATTAAACAAATAAAATAAAACTTGGTCATAAAAGTGGTAAAAAATAGATCTTTTAATCTCAAAAAATGTCAGCCATCTTAAGCAATGAATATAGGGTCCTGGTATGTTTAATGGCATACAAAGCGCTTAACCTGCATTTACAGTACTCTAGGGTTGAGCCATTCAACCGAAAAAGATCACTGCAGTTTCCTGAGGTACTGTAAATTGCAGTAGTAAGGACAGCAGCTTTAAATCATCGGCAGCTGTGAGTGCTGGTCATACAGGGTAACAAAATAGAAAGCAGCGTGAACATACCAGTCAAGTGTTCTTTCTATTCTATGGAGTCCCTTTTGTGGCAGGTAGGAAAAACCCCTTCTTACCATTGTTCCTGAACTACTGTATTGGCGTTGCGGCGGCGATCATGTGTAGCTGGACTGCAGACTATGTGGACTGGGCGTTGCAGCAGTTCTATGTAGTTGGCGCGCTATATGCGCACTTACTTGTTTCAAACAAACTACGTAAGTGTCTGGTGGCAGCAGCAGCTTAAGGTGAGTTGGTTGCAGAAAGGAGGACAACCTAGTCCTCAGTGTTCAGGTCACTGGTAAGTCTGGGCTGCGCCCCCCTTTCCCTGTAGATAGTGGTTACCTTGCATAAAGACAATTACATTGTGATGTTTTTAAGTGAGGGTATTAAATGAAGGTGCCAGCATCTGATGCACTTATTCTGTGATTCCAGGGTGTATTCTCTTTAAATGCAACATTACGGTCAGCATTGTCTCAAGGGGATCTGGTCTTTAGGTCGACAGTAAGTAGGTTGACCACTATTGGTCGACAGTAGGTAGGTCAACATGGTTTCTAGGTCGACAGGGACTCTCAGTCGACATGACAAAAGGTCACCATGAGTTTTTCAGATTTTTTTTCTTCATTTTTTTAAACTTTTTCATACTTTACGATCCACGTGGCCTACAATTGGGAACGGTAAACTGTGCCGAGCACAGCGGTTGCGGAGTGAGGCACCTTGCCCGAAACATGGCGAGCGAAGGGAGCCATGCGAGGGGACATGGTGCACTAATTGGGGTTCCCGGTCACTGTACAGAAAAAATGACACAAAAAAGTAAAAAAACTCATGTCGAACTAGTACACGTCGACCTAAAGTCCCTGTTGACCTGGAAACCATGTCGACCAATAGTGGTCGACCTAGACACAGTCGACCTAAATCTAATCTACCTAACATACCACACCCGTCTCAAAAGTCAAAGGTAAATATTGCTGCCTGTACTACACTAACTCACCCAACAAAGAGCATCAGTGACCACTACATAATACAGAGGGCTTCACTGATGCAATATAATACAGAGAGCATCTTTGACGCCATATAGTACAGAGAGAATCAGTGACGAGATATACCGAAAGCGTCAGTGACGCCATATAATACAGAGAGCATCAGTGATGCTATATAATACAGAGAGCATCTGTGACGCCACATAATACAGAGAGCGTCAGTGACGCCATATAATACAGAGAGCACCAGTGACGCCATATAATACCGAGAGCATCAGTGATGCTATATAATACAGAGAGCATCTGTGACGCCACATAATACAGAGAGCGTCAGTGACGCCATATAATACAGAGAGCACCAGTGACGCCATATAATACCGAGAGCATCAGTGATGCTATATAATACAGAGAGCATCTGTGACGCCACATAATACAGAGAGCGTCAGTGACGCTATATAATACAGAGAGCACCAGTGACGCCTTATAATACAGAGAGCGTCAGTGATGCCATATAATATAGAGAGTATCTGTGATGCCATATAATACGGAGAGCACCAGTGATGCCATATAATACTGAAAGCATCAGTGACACAATAGAATACAGAGAGAGCCAGTGACACCATATAATACAGAGAGCACCAGTGACTCCCTATAATACAAAGAGCATCTCTGACACCATATAATACAGAGAGCATCAGTGACGCCATATAATAGAGAGCATCAGTGACGCCATATAATACAGAGAGCATTAGTGACGCCATATAATACAGAGAGCATCAGTGACGCCATATAATACAGAGAGCATTAGTGACGCCATATAATACAGAGAGCGTCAGTGACGCCATATAATACAGAGAGCGTCAGTGACGCCATATAATACAGAGAGCATCAGTGATGCCATATAATACAGAGAGGATCAGTGACGCCATATAATACAGAGAGCATCAGTGACGCCATATAATACAGAGAGCACCAGTGACGCCTTATAATACAGAGAGCATCAGTGATGCCATATAATATAGAGAGTATCCGTGATGCCATATAATACAGAGAGCACCAGTGATGCCATATAATACTGAAAGCATCAGTGACACAATAGAATACAGAGAGAGCCAGTGACACCATATAATACTAGAGATGAGCGGGTTCGGTTCCTCTGAATCCGAACCCGCCCGAACTTCATGTTTTTTTACACGGGTCCGAGCGACTCGGATCTTCCCGCCTTGCTCGGTTAACCCGAGCGCGCCCGAACGTCATCATGACGCTGTCGGATTCTCGCGAGGCTCGGATTCTATCGCGAGACTCGGATTCTATATAAGGAGCCGCGCGTCGCCGCCATTTTACACGTGCATTGAGATTGATAGTGAGAGGACGTGGCTGGCGTCCTCTCCGTTTAGAGAAGAAATAGATACTTAGGAGAGTGAGAGTGAGACAGTGACACTTCATTTACTGGAGCTTAGGAGGAGTACTCAGACAGAGAGTGCAGAATTTTGCTGATAGTATTAGTTAGTTATACTAGTGACTGACCAGTGACCACCAGTGCAGTTTTATATTATTTAATATAATCCGTTCTCTGCCTGAAAAAACGATACACAGTGACTCAGTCACATACCATATCTGTGCTCAGCCCAGTGTGCTGCTGCATCATCTATGTATAATATCTGACTGTGCTCACACAGCTTAATTGTGGGGGAGACTGGGGAGCAGCTAGGTTATAGCAGGAGCCAGGAGTACATATTAAAATTAAACAGTGCACACTTTTTTTCTGCAGGAGTGCCACTGCCAATGTGACTGACCAGTGACCTGACCACCAGTATATAGTATACTATATTGTATTGTGAATGTCTGCCTGTAAAAGTTAAACACACGTCGTGTGACTTGTGTGGTGTTTTTTTATTCTATAAAATCAAAAACTCATTCTGCTGACAGACAGTGTTCAGCAGGTCCGTCATTATATAATATATACCTGTCCGGCTGCAGTAGTGATATATATATATTTTTTATATCATTATTTATCATCCAGTCGCAGCAGACACAGTACGGTAGTTCACGGCTGTAGCTACCTCTGTGTCGGCACTCGGCAGTCCATCCATAATTGTATACCACCTACCCGTGGTTTTTTTTTCTTTCTTCTTTATACATACTACATCTCATTATCATCCAGTCTATATTAGCAGCAGACACAGTACAGTACGGTAGTCCACGGCTGTAGCTACCTCTGTGTCGGCACTCGGCAGTCCATCCATAATTGTATACCACCTACCCGTGTTTTTTTTTTCTTTCTTCTTTATACATACTACATCTCATTATCAACCAGTCTATATTAGCAGCAGACACAGTACGGTAGTCCACGGCTGTAGCTACCTCTGTGTCGGCACTCGGCAGTCCATCCATAATTGTATACCACCTACCCGTGTTTTTTTTTTCTTTCTTCTTTATACATACTACATCTCATTATCATCCAGTCTATATTAGCAGCAGACACAGTACAGTACGGTAGTCCACGGCTGTAGCTACCTCTGTGTCGGCACTCGGCAGTCCATCCATAATTGTATACCACCTACCCGTGGTTTTTTTTTTCTTTCTTCTTTATACATACTACATCTCATTATCATCCAGTCTATATTAGCAGCAGACACAGTACAGTACGGTAGTCCACGGCTGTAGCTACCTCTGTGTCGGCACTCGGCAGTCCGTCCATAATTGTATACCACCTACCCGTGGTTTTTTTTTCTTTCTTCTTTATACATCCATACTACATCTCATTATCATCCAGTCTATATTAGCAGCAGACACAGTACAGTACAATAGTCCACGGCTGTAGCTACCTCTGTGTCGGCACTCGGCAGTCCATCCATAATTGTATACTAGTATCCATCCATCTCCATTGTTTACCTGAGGTGCCTTTTAGTTGTGCCTATTAAAATATGGAGAACAAAAATGTTGAGGTTCCAAAATTAGGGAAAGATCAAGATCCACTTCCACCTCGTGCTGAAGCTGCTGCCACTAGTCATGGCCGAGACGATGAAATGCCAGCAACGTCGTCTGCCAAGGCCGATGCCCAATGGCATAGTACAGAGCATGTCAAATCCAAAACACCAAATATCAGTAAAAAAAGGACTCCAAAACCTAAAATAAAATTGTCGGAGGAGAAGCGTAAACTTGCCAATATGCCATTTACCACACGGAGTGGCAAGGAACGGCTGAGGCCCTGGCCTATGTTCATGGCTAGTGGTTCAGCTTCACATGAGGATGGAGGCACTCAGCCTCTCGCTAGAAAAATGAAAAGACTCAAGCTGGCAAAAGCAGTAGCACCGCAAAGAACTGTGCGTTCTTCGAAATCCCAAATCCACAAGGAGAGTCCAATTGTGTCGGTTGCGATGCCTGACCTTCCCAACACTGGACGTGAAGAGCATGCGCCTTCCACCATTTGCACGCCCCCTGCAAGTGCTGGAAGGAGCACCCGCAGTCCAGTTCCTGATAGTCAGATTGAAGATGTCAGTGTTGAAGTACACCAGGATGAGGAGGATATGGGTGTTGCTGGCGCTGGGGAGGAAATTGACCAGGAGGATTCTGATGGTGAGGTGGTTTGTTTAAGTCAGGCACCCGGGGAGACACCTGTTGTCCGTGGGAGGAATATGGCCGTTGACATGCCTGGTGAAAATACCAAAAAAATCAGCTCTTCGGTGTGGAAGTATTTCACCAGAAATGCGGACAACATTTGTCAAGCCGTGTGTTCCCTTTGTCAAGCTGTAATAAGTAGGGGTAAGGACGTTAACCACCTCGGAACATCCTCCCTTATACGTCACCTGCAGCGCATTCATAATAAGTCAGTGACAAGTTCAAAAACTTTGGCCGACAGTGGAAGCAGTCCACTGACCAGTAAATCCCTTCCTCTTGTAACCAAGCTCACGCAAACCACCCCACCAACTCCCTCAGTGTCAATTTCCTCCTTCCCCAGGAATGCCAATAGTCCTGCAGGCCATGTCACTGGCAATTCTGACGAGTCCTCTCCTGCCTGGGATTCCTCCGATGCATCCTTGCGTGTAACGCCTACTGCTGCTGGCGCTGCTGTTGTTGCTGCTGGGAGTCGATGGTCATCCCAGAGGGGAAGTCGTAAGCCCACTTGTACTACTTCCAGTAAGCAATTGACTGTCCAACAGTCCTTTGCGAGGAAGATGAAATATCACAGCAGTCATCCTGCTGCAAAGCGGATAACTGAGGCCTTGACAACTATGTTGGTGTTAGACGTGCGTCCGGTATCCGCCGTTAGTTCACAGGGAACTAGACAATTTATTGAGGCAGTGTGCCCCCGTTACCAAATACCATCTAGGTTCCACTTCTCTAGGCAGGCGATACCGAGAATGTACACGGACGTCAGAAAAAGACTCACCAGTGTCCTAAAAAATGCAGTTGTACCCAATGTCCACTTAACCACGGACATGTGGACAAGTGGAGCAGGGCAGGGTCAGGACTATATGACTGTGACAGCCCACTGGGTAGATGTATGGACTCCCGCCGCAAGAACAGCAGCGGCGGCACCAGTAGCAGCATCTCGCAAACGCCAACTCTTTCCTAGGCAGGCTACGCTTTGTATCACCGCTTTCCAGAATACGCACACAGCTGAAAACCTCTTACGGCAACTGAGGAAGATCATCGCGGAATGGCTTACCCCAATTGGACTCTCCTGTGGATTTGTGGCATCGGACAACGCCAGCAATATTGTGTGTGCATTAAATATGGGCAAATTCCAGCACGTCCCATGTTTTGCACATACCTTGAATTTGGTGGTGCAGAATTTTTTAAAAAACGACAGGGGCGTGCAAGAGATGCTGTCGGTGGCCAGAAGAATTGCGGGACACTTTCGGCGTACAGGCACCACGTACAGAAGACTGGAGCACCACCAAAAACTACTGAACCTGCCCTGCCATCATCTGAAGCAAGAAGTGATAACGAGGTGGAATTCAACCCTCTATAGGCTTCAGAGGTTGGAGGAGCAGCAAAAGGCCATTCAAGCCTATACAATTGAGCACGATATAGGAGGTGGAATGCACCTGTCTCAAGTGCAGTGGAGAATGATTTCAACGTTGTGCAAGGTTCTGATGCCCTTTGAACTTGCCACACGTGAAGTCAGTTCAGACACTGCCAGCCTGAGTCAGGTCATTCCCCTCATCAGGCTTTTGCAGAAGAAGCTGGAGACATTGAAGGAGGAGCTAACACGGAGCGATTCCGCTAGGCATGTGGGACTTGTGGATGGAGCCCTTAATTCGCTTAACAAGGATTCACGGGTGGTCAATCTGTTGAAATCAGAGCACTACATTTTGGCCACCGTGCTCGATCCTAGATTTAAAACCTACCTTGGATCTCTCTTTCCGGCAGACACAAGTCTGCTGGGGTTGAAAGACCTGCTGGTGAGAAAATTGTCAAGTCAAGCGGAACGCGACCTGTCAACATCTCCTCCTTCACATTCTCCCGCAACTGGGGGTGCGAGGAAAAGGCTCAGAATTCCGAGCCCACCCGCTGGCGGTGATGCAGGGCAGTCTGGAGCGACTGCTGATGCTGACATCTGGTCCGGACTGAAGGACCTGACAACGATTACGGACATGTCGTCTACTGTCACTGCATATGATTCTCTCAACATTGAAAGAATGGTGGAGGATTATATGAGTGACCGCATCCAAGTAGGCACGTCACACAGTCCGTACTTATACTGGCAGGAAAAAGAGGCAATTTGGAGGCCCTTGCACAAACTGGCTTTATTCTACCTAAGTTGCCCTCCCACAAGTGTGTACTCCGAAAGAGTGTTTAGTGCCGCCGCTCACCTTGTCAGCAATCGGCGTACGAGGTTACATCCAGAAAATGTGGAGAAGATGATGTTCATTAAAATGAATTATAATCAATTCCTCCGCGGAGACATTGACCAGCAGCAATTGCCTCCACAAAGTACACAGGGAGCTGAGATGGTGGATTCCAGTGGGGACGAATTGATAATCTGTGAGGAGGGGGATGTACACGGTGATATATCGGAGGATGATGATGAGGTGGACATCTTGCCTCTGTAGAGCCAGTTTGTGCAAGGAGAGATTAATTGCTTCTTTTTTTGGGGGGGTCCAAACCAACCCGTCATATCAGTCACAGTCGTGTGGCAGACCCTGTCACTGAAATGATGGGTTGGTTAAAGTGTGCATGTCCTGTTTATACAACATAAGGGTGGGTGGGAGGGCCCAAGGACAATTCCATCTTGCACCTCTTTTTTCTTTTATTTTTCTTTGCGTCATGTGCTGTTTGGGGAGGGTTTATTGGAAGGGCCATCCTGCGTGACACTGCAGTGCCACTCCTAGATGGGCCCGGTGTTTGTGTTGGCCACTAGGGTCGCTTATCTTACTCACACAGTCAGCTACCTCATTGCGCCTCTTTTTTTCTTTGCGTCATGTGCTGTTTGGGGAGGGTTTTTTGGAAGGGACATCCTGCGTGACACTGCAGTGCCACTCCTAGATGGGCCCGGTGTTTGTTTCGGCCACTAGGGTCGCTTATCTTACTCACACAGTCAGCTACCTAATTGCGCCTCTTTTTTTCTTTGCGTCATGTGCTGTTTGGGGAGGGTTTTTTGGAAGGGACATCCTGCGTGACACTGCAGTGCCACTCCTAGATGGGCCCGGTGTTTGTGTCGGCCACTAGGGTCGCTTATCTTACTCACACAGTCAGCTACCTCATTGCGCCTCTTTTTTTCTTTGCGTCATGTGCTGTTTGGGGAGGGTTTTTTGGAAGGGACATCCTGCGTGACACTGCAGTGCCACTCCTAGATGGGCCCGGTGTTTGTGTCGGCCACTAGGGTCGCTTATCTTACTCACACAGTCAGCTACCTCATTGCGCCTCTTTTTTTCTTTGCGTCATGTGCTGTTTGGGGAGGGTTTTTTGGAAGGGCCATCCTGCGTGACACTGCAGTGCCACTCCTAGATGGGCCCGGTGTTTGTGTCGGCCACTAGGGTCGCTTATCTTACTCACACAGTCAGCTACCTCATTGCGCCTCTTTTTTTCTTTGTGTCATGTGCTGTTTGAGGAGGGTTTTTTGGAAGGGACATCCTGCGTGACACTGCAGTGCCACTCCTAGATGGGCCCGGTGTTTGTGTCGGCCACTAGGGTCGCTTATCTTACTCACACAGTCAGCTACCTCATTGCGCCTCTTTTTTTCTTTGCGTCATGTGCTGTTTGGGGAGGGTTTTTTGGAAGGGACATCCTGCGTGACACTGCAGTGCCACTCCTAGATGGGCCCGGTGTTTGTGTCGGCCACTAGGGTCGCTTATCTTACTCACACAGTCAGCTACCTCATTGCGCCTCTTTTTTTCTTTGCGTCATGTGCTGTTTGGGGAGGGTTTTTTGGAAGGGACATCCTGCGTGACACTGCAGTGCCACTCCTAGATGGGCCCGGTGTTTGTGTCGGCCACTAGGGTCGCTTATCTTACTCACACAGTCAGCTACCTCATTGCGCCTCTTTTTTTCTTTGCGTCATGTGCTGTTTGGGGAGGGTTTTTTGGAAGGGCCATCCTGCGTGACACTGCAGTGCCACTCCTAGATGGGCCCGGTGTTTGTGTCGGCCACTAGGGTCGCTTATCTTACTCACACAGTCAGCTACCTCATTGCGCCTCTTTTTTTCTTTGCGTCATGTGCTGTTTGGGGAGGGTTTTTTGGAAGGGACATCCTGCGTGACACTGCAGTGCCACTCCTAGATGGGCCCGGTGTTTGTGTCGGCCACTAGGGTCGCTTATCTTACTCACACAGTCAGCTACCTCATTGCGCCTCTTTTTTTCTTTGCGTCATGTGCTGTTTGGGGAGGGTTTTTTGGAAGGGCCATCCTGCGTGACACTGCAGTGCCACTCCTAGATGGGCCCGGTGTTTGTGTCGGCCACTAGGGTCGCTTATCTTACTCACACAGTCAGCTACCTCATTGCGCCTCTTTTTTTCTTTGCGTCATGTGCTGTTTGGGGAGGGTTTTTTGGAAGGGACATCCTGCGTGACACTGCAGTGCCACTCCTAGATGGGCCCGGTGTTTGTGTCGGCCACTAGGGTCGCTTATCTTACTCACACAGCGACCTCGGTGCAAATTTTAGGACTAAAAATAATATTGTGAGGTGTGAGGTATTCAGAATAGACTGAAAATGAGTGTAAATTATGGTTTTTGAGGTTAATAATACTTTGGGATCAAAATGACCCCCAAATTCTATGATTTAAGCTGTTTTTTAGGGTTTTTTGAAAAAAACACCCGAATCCAAAACACACCCGAATCCGACAAAAAAAATTCGGTGAGGTTTTGCCAAAACGCGGTCGAACCCAAAACACGGCCGCGGAACCGAACCCAAAACCAAAACACAAAACCCGAAAAATTTCCGGCGCTCATCTCTATATAATACAGAGAGCACCAGTGACACCATATAATACAGAGAGCACCAGTGACACCATATAATACAGAGAGCACCAGTGACGCCATATAATACAGAGAGCATTAGTGACGCCATATAATACAGAGAGCGTCAGTGGCGCCATATAATACAGAGAGTGTCAGTGACGCCATATAATACAGAGAGCGTCAATGACGCCATATAATAGAGAGCGCCAGTGACGCCATATAATACAGAGAGCGCCAGTGACGCCATATAATACAGAGAGCGCCAGTGACGCCATATAATACAGAGAGAATCAGTGACGCCATATAATACTGAGAGCGTCAGTGATGCATATAATACAGAGAGCATTAGTGACGCCATATAATACAGAGAGCGTCAGTGATGCCATATAATACAGAGAGCGTCAGTGACGCCATATAATACAGAGAGCGCCAGTGACGCCATATAATACAGAGAGCGCCAGTGACGCCATATAATACAGAGAGAATCAGTGACGCCATATAATACTGAGTGCGTCAGTGATGCATATAATACAGAGAGCGTCAGTGACGCCATATAATACAGAGAGCGTCAGTGACGCCATATAATACAGAGAGCGTCAGTGACGCCATATAATACAGAGAGCGTCAGTGACGCCATATAATACAGAGAGCGTCAGTGACGCCATATAATACAGAGAGCGCCAGTGACGCCATATAATACAGAGAGTGTCAGTGACGCCATATAATACTGAGAGCGTCAGTGATGCCATATAATACCGGGAGCGTCTAACCATAACTAACTAACTAACTAACTAACTAACTAACTAACTAACTAACCCCATTTTTCCCAATAGCATTTCCCTTATTATACTTCTCCCTACACCCCCACTCAGGTGCTAGCAAACTGCTGCTTTTTTCTATTAAATTCCCCTCACCTGTTGAAGATCATGTTAATCCTATTAGGGGGGCCACCAGGAAGAGGTAGGAGCTATGTGTGCAGTGCTGTAACACAGCCTCTGTAAGTCCCCAGCGTTTACCCATCGTAGAGCATTTTTTTTATAACCATAAAATAATCAAATCAGCGGCAGTACAGAGGACAAATGACTTCCCTCTTTCCACTCTGTCCAGTGTCAGTGTCCTCTCTGCACGGATGCTCACAGTGCAGAGTTGAAAGTTCATCATTCCTTTACTGCTGCTAAGCCGTTTGTGCACATTCTTCCATCCACTCTGGCTTCCCTTGCTATCTCCGCCCACGGGGTGGACCCTATGTGACGTCATACAGTGCAGGCAGGGCTGAGTGTAGAGCTCCTCACAGCTCCGCTGATTTTAATGCCAGGGACGCGGCTTCAAACGAACGGAGGTATTCTCCCGGGCAGGTAGGGGAGGTGGTGGCTCTGCAGGGTTTGCATGGGGGCCTGGGAAGGCCGGCTGCTGGCAGCTTGTGATAGGAATTTTTTTTTCCTGTCAAAGCTGCCAATCTCCTGTGGGCCTATTTTCATGGGGAGGCCTGGAGCTGCAGCTCCATCCGCCCCATTGTTAATCCGGCCCTGAGTGTAATGCAGGGTACACACTGGACAATACTGTATATTGTCCTTTCTATAAAATGGACAATGTATCATTTGCGAATCGGCATCTGTGTACACACATTGGGCCAAATGTAATACAGTGAGAGTTTCAGAAAGTGAGAGATTTGGTAAGGTTTTTCAGTTTTTTTTTAAAGTGGCAATCATTTACACTGCAAAACCAGGTTGATCTTGCTGTGTAAATGATTGCCACTTTAAAAAACACTGCAAAACCTTACCAAATCTCTCACTTTTTGAAACTCTCACTCTACTACATTTGGCCCAATGTGTTTGTGAGCGACATCGTTCATAGGCGTATTGCGTCGGCCCTGCAGAACAGCTGATGCACGATCTATCTGCAGATACAGATGTGTCCTCATACTGTACATATAGCCTCAATAAGCCACACAGCGTTAGATGCTTGACGCGAGTGAGCCACCAGAACTCATCAAGTGCCGGGCATCTAGGATGCACCAGGAGACTGTGCTGATTAATTTGATATGCAACACTTATATATTGTGTTTGACTGATTCTGTATACAGAGCACAATAGATCATGGCCCTCATTGCGAGTTGTTCGCTCTGTAATTTTCTTTGCATCGCAGCGATTTTCCGCTAATTGCGCATGCGCAATGTTCACACTGCGACTGCGCCAAGTAAATTTGCTAAGAAGTTTGGTATTTTACTCACGGCATTACGAGGTTTTTTCTTCGTTCTGGTGATCGTAGTGTGATTGACAGGAAGTGGGTGTTTCTGGGCGGAAACTGGCCGTTTTATGGGAGTGTGTGAAAAAACGCTACCGTTTCTGGGAAAAACGCGGGAGTGGCTGAAGAAACGGGGGAGTGTCTGGGCGAATGCTGGGTGTGTTTGTGACGTCAAACCAGGAACGACAAGCACTGAACTGATCGCACTGGAAGAGTAAGTCTCGAGCTACTCAGAAACTGCACAGATAAATCTTTTCCCAATATTGCGAATCTTTCATTCGCAATTTTGCTAAGCTAAGATTCACTCCCAGTAGGCGGCGGCTTAGCTTGTGCAATGCTGCTAAAAGCAGCTTGCGAGCGAACAACTCGGAATGAGGGCCCATGTGTTGGAAAAAAGATGGTGCTGCTATATTGTAGCAATTCATACACAGATTCATATACTCAGTCGCATGCAGATATACAAGTATTACATTATCAAATTTATCAGCACCAGGGCTTAAAGTGGTCCTAGAGAGAAGGTGGAACTCACCCCTGCTGTCTACCACCCTCTCAAAACTATACATTTTAACCATACCTCCCATACTTTATAAAGTGACAGAGGTCTCACAAGGAAGGTGTGTGGACATACAATAGTACCCCTAACACATTAGCACAATCTTATTCACAATACACCACACGTAGTGCCCCTCAGTCACATAGTAGTGCCCCTTATTCATGTTACATCACCCAGAAGTGCCCCTTATACACATAAGGGCCACAGTAGGATTCTGTATACACATCTCTGCCTCTGCCACTCTAGCAGCTCCATGCCCTAAGGGATTCAGCAGATTCCCTGCTGCTATGTGTCTCTCCAGCCCCCTCTCACCTTGTCTTCAGCATGCACAGAGCTCGTTCCTCTTTGTGGCTCTTCACTTCAGTGACAGTGATGGCATGACATCACATATGCAGTGCCGGAAAAGGAAGCCTCTGGAACCTGAGGAGGGTATAAACACTGTCCAACAGACACAGTGTGTGCGAGTACCAGGAGGGATGGGCCACAGATGGAGGAGGACCATGAAGCTGTCAGGACCTGAGGAGGGAGGAGGTGACTCTAGTGCCACCTGCATAATCTACAGTGGTGGGTGGTGGGGTTGGCTGTTCTGTTGGAATTTCTGTGGAGGAGGTGGAACTTGTTCCACATACTATTACAGGTGATGGAACTCAGTTCCACTCCATTCCCCTCACTTTAACCCCTGATCACAGTAAATTTCTGCAGTTCTTAGTATCTCCCTCTGATTCTATGGGGGTGATTTAGAGCTGATCGTAGATGTGCGAAAAAACGCACATCTAAAATCAAAATCTCTGACATGTGGGGGTGGGAAGCCCAGCACAGGGATAGTCTGCCCCACATGCCAGGCCTTACCCCCCTCTCCTGCAGAGGTGCAAAAGCATCACACAGCAGCGATGCTTTCGCACCTGATGAGAAACTGCCTGCCTATGCAGACTAGCAGCGAAGACATGTTTTTGGTTGCAGCAGCTGTGCATAACATCATACAGCAGCCGTGACCGACCCCACAAATTGTGCAGACTGCGCCCCCCAATGCTGTCCGAATGCCGCCTGAATGCCCCCTCCTTCCCCATCCCGCCCCTCAACCGCCTCAGCCTGTCAATCAGGCAGAGGTGATCGCACCAGTGAGATTCCTTGGCATCTCACTGTGTGCGCACATGCAGTGCGACTGCTGCGGGTGCGCACACCTCACTGGGCTTCAGCCTGCGATCGATGCCATTGCAGTGACCAGGTCTGAATTAGGCCCTATGTTTGCCAAATCTTTCTTTCCGTGAAATGTAACAGGCTGTGTCAGGAGCTGATTGGCTGGTCATTTAACACTCTTTATCCATGTCAACTTTAACTCTTGTTAAGGCTTAAGACATTTGGGACTTTAAGTCCTGAAAATTGCGAAGTGGGGCCTCCATGGCTCGGACTTCTATTTCCAGAACCTTCCACAGATAATCGATCAGACAGAGATCTGGGGATATTGGATGCCAAGTTAAAACCTTGAACTCTTGTCATGTTCCTCAAACCATTCCTAAATAGTTTTTGCAATGCGGCAGGACACAAAATCCTACTGAAAGAGGCCACTTCCATCAGGGAATACTGTTGTTATGAAAAGGTGTACTTGGTCTGCAACAATGATTAGGTGGTGCATGTCAAAGCAACATAAACATGAATGCCAGGACCCAAGGTTTTCCTGCAAAACATAGGGCAGCATAGTGCATACTGGTGCCATCTCTTCCACAGGTGAATGACACACAAGTACCTGGCAACTCCACATGATATAAAAGAAAATGTGATACATTAGACCAAGCCACTTCTTCCATTGCTCCATAGTCCGGTTCTGATGCTCAGTATAGGTGCTTTCAACAGGGGTCAGCTTCGGCACATTGACCCTTCTGTGGCTGTGCAGCAAACTGTGATGCACTATATGTCCTGACACCTTTTTATCATAGTCAGCCTTAGTTTTCTTTAGCAATTTGTGCTACAGTAGCTCCTCTGTAGGACTGGACCAGCTGGGCTAGCCCTTCGTTCCCCATGTGCTTCGATGATCCTTGAGTGCCCAGTACTCTGCCACAGGTTCACCTGTTGTATTCCTTGACCATTTTTGGTAGGTACTAACCACTGCATACCGGTTATACCCCACAAGCCCAGCTGTTTTAAAGATGCTCTAACCCATCACAATTTGACACTTGTCAAAAATGTTTCCTCTTCCAACATGTCAACTTTAATAACTGACTGTTTACCTGCTGACTAATATATCCCACCCCTTAAAAGGTGAAATTATAATGAGATAAACCTTGTTATTCACTTCAGCTGTCAGTGGTTAAAGTTATGGCTGATGGGTGTATGTGTTTTTTTAGACTGTACATCAGGGACGTGCGGTGAGGTAAATGGCTCAGGAGGCACTGGCTAGTACCTGAGACAGATTTACACATAACATAGGAGTCCAAGGGTTCACGTGGACATTATTTAGAGGTGTAGCAGCATATACAGTACCCCTGGAAATTTGGTGAGTTTTGATCAGAGATGTATGGAAAAGAAATATGGCACTGTATCACCTGCCATAGACTTTTTATTCCAGAGTTTTTACTACAAAAATTATTAGAATAGTACACAGATGATAGCTTTAATCAGGAAATATTCCAGTTATCAGTTTACTGATATAGAAACTAAAGAAAGGTGAGGTGCTGGATCAGCAAGTAGACACTGTCCACTGCTTCATGACCTACAGTGATAAAACAAAACAAAGTTCCTTATTCATAAAAAGGTACCTACTGTATGGTAGATGGTGATTAAACAACTAAATATGCAGTTCTTTATGTACTTTTTACACAAGTAGCTTTTACCTTATTTTTAGAATTTATTTTTACAAATTCAGATTTCGTTGAATGAGCAAGTAGACATCTTATGAAAATGATTACAATTACTAATGTCAATTGGAAATTGTATATTGACATTCTATTGTTGTGAAAGAACATTTCAAAGATGACTTTGATAAATATCTTCAAAGGAGGAAGTAAGTGTAAAGTACAATATAATATCCCATATCACATTGAAGGCAGCACAACTGACCTGTGTCAGATCACATTTGAGACCTACCGACAGAAGATCCATGAAGTCTGGATGAAGGGGTAGGCACATATGCAAAGTACAGCATGCTGCTATAATGCCTCCTTATGAAATGGACAGATTGGAAGCATGTGATCTGTGTGGTGATGGAATAGTTACTAGCCCATCTGCTCACTGGCATTTGTTCACCTCAAGGCTGCCACCTGACTAGATGAATTCCTAGCAAACCAATCCAGTTGGAGAAAGTGCCCGCTGACCTTCAGTCAACCCAGAACCTGCCACCTGACTGGTGGATTAATTCCTGATAAACCAACCCATCTTGAGAGACACAACCCTGTCCAGCTCCTCTGTGATGCAGTGATGCACAGGTGTTCAACTGTTCCCCAGGCTGACAAGTGCCCAGCCAAGTCAGCCATTCTCTGTTGGGAGCCTAAAAAAACCCAGTGGCCACCTGGCTGTGGCCCCAGGACATTACTGGTTCCTACAACTGCTACAAGTGTGTGCAGTCAGGATATCTACAATGAGGTTGTCCTAGAGCTCCCAGTGCATAGTAAAAGAATAGGATCCTCTGACCCAGGGGGTAACAAAAACAATCAACTGACCTGATGTCTTTATCTAACTTGGTGGAAGGGGAAGAGTTTAGAAAGACATAGGGCAGTGACGCCTCCTTACCAGAATTATGTAGAGCAGAAGAGATGCAGTGTCCTCACAAAGGAGGGAATTGCATAATCTGGGATAAGGGACTCCTATACAGAATGTTTACAGTGCAACGTAAATACAGCCTCAGGACCACCCCCAAATAGTGGATTGGATCAGCAAACTAGCAACCCCAGCTGCTAACCCTGGCACATCAAGTTCCACACCATGGGCCATCTTCATACCCATAAGACAAAAAATGGCTATTGAACAACTTCTACAGGCTGGGAATGTCCTGTGAGGTGAAACATTACAGAGCCTCATGTGATACCTATCAGCATCTGATGGGAATCATGAGATAGGCCTCCTTAGGTCACTACCCATAATAGGACTTTAGGAAATTAGAAATAGATTTTTTGGGCCTATTACAAGTACCCTGCATAACTAGGAAAAAAAACATATCTTAACTGTAGTGAAAGTGACCACCCAGTACCCAGAGGCCATGGTATACACCTACATACATGTGAAGAATGTGGTTAAGGCCCTGGTGGACAATATCAGCAGGGTAGTATACCCCAAAGAGTTACTAACTGCCAAAAGGGACTCAATTTCAGGGGGATATAGTGCAGACCCTCTAGAAGAAATGGGGATTAGGGCCCCCATTCAACTGCTTACCACCCACAGACAAATGGGTTATGTGAACAGTTTACTGGCAGCTTCAAGACCTTGCTAAAGACATATGTGCACTTTGAGGGGAAGTACTGGCAGGAGGCACTACCACAACTCCTTCTGCCTGCAGGGAAATGTCACAGGAGTACACAGTTTTTGAACATCTGCAGTCTCTGATGAAGCAGGTGACTGTGCTTGCTCAGAATCACTTAGCTCTGGCCCAGTATAGTCAGAAGGAATGGTACAACCGGCACTATAAGGACAGTGAACTAACACCTTGGTAAAAAGTGATCATGGTGTGACAGCATAAACTACAAGCCACTTGAGCGGAACCATACAATGTCCTGAAGTGCATGGGCCTAGTAAATTACATAGTGGGCCTTGACAAGGTGGGCAAACATATGTGCATATTCCACTTATATATTGACTGAGGGAGTCAGTTTATGTGCCTAGGAACATAAAGGCAATGGTGGTGTGATGCCAAGCAATGGGAGAGATGAAGTTAGATCCCTACTGAATCCTGCAAGAGGTCACAAGACAGGACCATGGGGTAAAATCTGTACATATGGAGACCTGAATGGAGCCCCAACAACAGTAGGAAATGGGAGAGGTGCTCAGATAGCAGGAAGCCCAGTTCAAATATCTGTCAAGGAGTAACTCTCTATCCAGCCATCATTTGGATACTGTGGACACCAAGCCTTGTATGACATGTGGCCTACGGGGTGACCTAGAGGTGTTGAGACAGGTCATGGCTAAGACTGGGCAACTGGGGTGATCAACAAAAGGACTTTATCACCCATTTTTTCACAAACTACTGAAATCTGAATGAGGTGACTGTGGCAGATGATCATACCATGCCATGGATTGATGAGCTGTTGAACAGGTTGATTGGGGCTTGCTTTTTTATGCATTGGAGCTAAAGCAAGGGGTATTGGTAAACTCACCTTAGCCAAGGAGGCACCAAAGTACACCTACATATATAATCCTCTGTGGCCTCTTCAAATTTGAGAAGTTGCAATTTGGGTTGAGGGTGCCAGGAGTTTGCCCCAACCTACCTCCATGATATAGCTACATTATCTTTAGTAATAGCTGAGAGAAGCATCTAACACATGTCAGGGTAGTGTTAGGCAGGATTTAATGGGCCAGATTCACCATTCACCCCATCAAGTGCCAAATGGGGATGATAAAAGTCCTGTACCTCTGGCAATGAGTTTGGGGAGTACAATTGCTGCTGGTATCCACCAAGTTAGAGGCAATCCTAAGATTGCAAAGGTCCTTTTCCCAAAAACAGGCATGTGAGGTGGTTGGGGCTACTTAGAGCTGCAGCTATTTTTTGTTATTAAAACAGAATCAAACTTGCCTTCTCAGGTGGCTCTTCGGACACCTGGAAAAGTAGTCAAGTCTCCCAGAGGCTGCCCGTGGCCTCCTTGAACTGCTCACTTACCAAGTGAAATGGGAAGTCTGTATTACTAAAGACACCATTTGCACTTTTACATCTTCATGGCCCACCCCCTCTTTAATTGCTGATAATCAGGCACCATCACTCTTTCTGCACCACCCACTTCTGCAGGACTACACCCTTCTCCGTGCTGACCTGGCTTCCTCCCCTATCAGAGGGGGCACACCAGAAATTAGCAAGTATGTATTGAATGTGTCCGATCATGATTGTTCCTAGGTAGATTATATAAGTCCAGCCAGGATCTTAAAGTGTGCACTTAAGCGCACTCCCTGGAGCTCTGAGCAGGAAAAAGAGAGACAGGCATCAGAACAGCACTGGAGCTGCAGTCAGATGCCAGAGGCACTTCACCATATAACTAAAATAATACATTTACTTCTCATGCCTAATATGAAGTCTATACAAAACTGACAGAACTTTTTTAGCAGAGAAAATTTGACACACAAAGATAGACTTGGGATCTTTCAATAAAGGCCAGAAGAACTTTAAAGTCAAGATAATTATGTTTTACCATAGAAAATAAGTAGACTTTTTTTATGTTCACTTTTTCTCAATGTCACAAAAATTAAACAGGTCATATCAGGCAGTTCATAAATTTTACTATTCTATTTCCAATTGCAGTATACTTAATTTGCCTCCCAGATTGTTCTTGTAACTCTACATTGAGAAATATGTCTTAGCAAATTTAATCAGAATCCAAAAAACCAACCAACCAACCAACCAACCAACCAACCAACCAACCAACCAACCAACCAACCATGTCTCACTGTGAAAACAGTTTGTACTCTCTACTCTTCTTAAGAAAATGCTTTTACCTTTAAATTAAGCACATGTACAGATTCCTGGCAGAGCTCAAATAAATTGTTCCTTTATTAGAGTTTTTTTTATGTATTTAGTTTATTTTTTTATGTTTCAAAGTATAATTTCTATGGCAAGCTATATGTCCCAGCATGCCAAGGTCACCTTTAAAGGGTTGGGCTCTTATATTACAATGTGTAATGTTACAAGCTCCCAAAAACCCATGGCTGCCAGGTCATGCTGGGACCTGGAGTATGCCAAAGAGAAATTATTTAAAAAAAGAAAATTAAAAAATATTGTATTAGAAAAAAACACTTCCTCACATACACCCACTTTCTCTCATTTATTCTATATCTTTTTGCACAAACTGTTTGGCAAGTCTTTTGTGTTATCTGCATATTTGAAGAAAACTGGTTAAGGCATGTTAACAGTCTCACATATTTCAGCAATTTTAATATGAGTTAATAAACATTTGAAATTATCAAGAAAATTATTTAGAGCAAAGTGAATAAGATGCAACTGAACTTGCTTTGAAGTGTAGTAAAATGACAAATCAAAAATAGAAAAGGTTTCTCTGGGAACTTGCATAGGATAAAAATGATATACAGTAAAGTTTAATGATAGGAAAACGTTATTTCTTTAGTCATACTTAGCATCTTTGGGTGCAATTATCACCAGCACAAGGGAAAGATTTAAACATGTTATAAAAAGTTAGCTGTATAAACCTCAATTATTATGAGGATGATAATAACACATATAGATTACATTTCCTAGAAGACAAAAACACTTTGTTGACAGAGAATGTGATTTTATACAATATACAGTATATGCAATAAAATAAATGATGGAATAATTATTAGAACTCGCAACTGTGCACATCAATTTTTACATCTTGACTACCTTCTCCTTTCTATAACCAAGTGAACCACTGGTTGGCCTCTAAGAGGCCATTTACTTGTCACTGATTTATACAGATACCCATTTGGCAGGCTCCCCCTTCCTAGGGAGATCCTTTCCTTTCCTTTCCTTTCCTTTCCTTTCCTTTCCCTTTCCTTTCCCTTTCCTTTCCCTTTCCTTTCCCTTTCCCTTTCCTTTCCCTTTCCTTTCCTTTTTTTGAGATTTTTACTGTTTTTATAAATCTGCCTATTTTCTTTCTGCTGTTTCTTAAGAACAAAAATAAAAAAACTGAAGTGATAAGAAAAATTCCATCCATGTCATGGCTGAGGAAACACTATCCATACTGTAGTTTTGTAAAAATGAATAAAATGCAGAATTTACTGAAGTATCAAAAATTTACAGTAATGGGATATTTTACAGGTTTCCTGTCAATTTGATCTAAGCTTATTAGACTGTTGTGTGGGATATGTCTGAGTTTCTATAAAATAATTTATTCATATTAGGCCGGAAGTCTTTGTAAACTTTCTAAAGGTACAATCAAGATATCAGATAAATGGATTAAAAACCACTTAATCTCATATTTGAAACATTAAAAAAAGAAGATAACTAGCAGTGTATTGGTTTGTCATGTATTTGTTTTAACCATCTAAGGTCTTTGTAGTTAAGAGATTATTCAAAACTCTGCATAGAAATATTACATTTGTTGTACGTCTTTGTGTAAAGGGCCTAATTCAGACCTGATCGCAGCAGCAAAATCTTTCTTCAATGGGCAAAACTATGTGCATTGCAGGTGGGGCAGATATAACATGTGCAGAGAGAGTTAGATTTGGGTTGGTTATTTTGTTTCTGTGCAGAGTAAATACTGGTTGCTTTATTTTTGCACTGTAATTTAAATTTCAGTTTCAACACCCCCCACCCAAATCTAACTCTCTCTGCACATGTTATTTCCGCCCCACCTGCAATGCACATGGTTTTGCCCATTAGAGAAAAAATTGCTGCTGCAATCAGTTCTGAATTAGGCCCCAAGTGTTTAGGTCTGGACATCTAAAATAAGTTACACATTGAATTTAACTCCCCTGAGACAGAAAGTATATGTTAAATGAAGTGTTTGTAGTGGTCAGATACAGTAAAGTACATTGTATAGTATAGAGTGTTTTTTTTAGGTAAACCCATACTAATTAATATACAGATTGATTTTGCCGACCAATTCTGTAAATTAGACTGCAGATCCTGAGAAAAAGGAAAACTTTACATTAAATTAAAAAACTTATACTGTATATTTTACTTAAGAAAATTCTATCTTGAATTACATCAGTAAAGCAAACTTGTCAAGGTTCTATTTTTATTGTTCTATTCATTACCTTCAATTTAACAAAATTGGTTTTGAATTTACTTAATTTACTAATGTTTAAATGATTTATAATGGTTTTTATAGAGAAGTTAATTAATTTGAAATTATGAACTTAACTCACCAGTGCAAGGTGCTAAATTATGCGTAACATACCCAATTTTCATATATTGGATTCCTTATTTCAAATGAATGTGTCATGATAAAGTTTCCATATTCCAATGAAAACAAAAATTAAAGGTGGTAAGTGCAATATCTATCTTGTTGCATTACGTCAATGCTTGAATACTGTGTAATTGATTTTGATTTTAGCAACTGGGGAAGGGAATGTTTCATTTTGGAAAAAACAAACAAACAAACAAACAAACAAATAAAAATAACCACATTCCATACACCTTGAGATATCCTAAATTAACTTTGAATAAAATCTTATACCAGGCTTTGTCATCATCAAATCTTAGGAGAATTAAAGGAATGCTTTTTTTTTCAGCATGAAGAAAAATATCAATAATTTTGGTGATTTTAACTTTCACTTGTCTATAAGAGGAAAAAGCAACCTGTTTTGGCTTAAGGTAGGGGTAAAAAAAAACAAAAAACAATCCTTACTGTAGGCCTTTCTGTATGTCCCACATTGTGACACTTGAAGCACTTATACTTGGGTTGTCTGGGGTTAACGTCCTTTGGGGCTTATTCTGACCTGGTTGCTCACTGCTTTTTATCGCAGCCGAGTGAATGGGTACCCACTGCGCATGTGCCGGCGCCGTAGTATGCCGGCGCATACCAGACGGCCGAAGGCCGTAGCTGGGCTGCGATCGCCTCTACCTGATTGACAGGCAGAGGCAGTCGCTGGGTGGGAGGGGGTGGAATGGAGGCATTTGGCTACCGTTTCATGGGCGCGGTCTGGCCAACGCAGGCGTGGCCGGACCATGTGGGGGCAGGCCTCAGCGGCTGTGTGACATCACGCGCAAGCGCTGCGGGCTGGGGAGCGACAAGTAGCTCCCGGCCAGCACGCTAAAGCTGCACTGGTTGGGAGCTACCCTTGAAGTGCAAAGGCAAAGTGCATCGCTGTGTGATGCCTTTGCACTTCTGCGGGGGGGGAGGCACTGGGGAGGCACTGATATGCGGGGCGGACTAGCCCTGTTCTGGGCGTCCCCCCACATGTCAGTGTGAATGATCGTAGCTGTGCTAAATTTAGCAGAGCTACGATCATCTCGGAATGAGGGCCTTTGTTAACAGGATAGAATGCTCAGCATTAATCTCAACAGGACTGTGCTCTTGAAATATCAGTAGCTTGGCCCATACAGTCTCTTCTTTCTTCCTTGGCAGTGCATGGCTCCAAATCTGCTGATAGAAAATCATACTCTGGTGTAATGTTTTGCAGCATCGCCATTGTAACCTCCTTCTCATTTTCTTGTATGCCTACTGATGCCAATTGCTGAGGTACAGACAGCATCTTATCTATATATTACTTTATATTCCTACATGCAGTTAGTTTAATGACATACAAAATGAGCCTCAGGTTTTTTCTTTTCCGCAATGCTAGCCACATTTCATGTGCTGTCACCTTGCTGTGAGAAATGGAATACACATGTTGTTCTACAGCTAAGCCTATGGTCCCCATTGAACTAACCACATCATCTAGTTTGGGATTATCACAGGGATCACTACTGACTTTCCAAAAATGTTTCCTACTTTACTACATCTGCAAGGCAAATTTCCATGAAGCATAGTTGTCTGAACCCACTAGCTTGATAAAGTTCATACTGGCTCATTTTCCCCATTAAAATAAAGAACTTTTCTGCATTTAATAAGATTATTTTATTGTGTGTCTCTTCAGACACTTTTTAGGTATCAATATTCTTCACATACTGGCAACCTGGGCCTTTAACCTACTGGCAGATCCTGTAGGTGCTGATATACACCCAGAGTTGTGTGATGGAGGTCAGTCTACACCATGAACAACTTAACCAAGTCTTAGGGGAAATTCAATTGCTGGCAAAGGGTACAAATTGTTATTGCTCCTGCATTTAAATGCCAGCAATGGTACCCCATCTTGCTCCCTATGCCCAGCTGGATCAATGCCAGATTCACACAAAAACAAAAGTGCTAACTTTTGTGCAAGATCAAGCTGCCACACAGTGCAGCTATTTTTGTGCTGATTTAGCAATTCAAATAAATTCACTATCCATTGAATTCACTGGAAATTGAATTCCCCCTTAGACTTATTAACCAGGCAGAATAGGTTGCAGGATAACACTGGATTAATGCTTGTTTGAGCAATAGATAAACAATGCAGGCATATGATAGATACAACAGATCCAGTCAGGAATACAGGTGGTGTGTGAATAATGGGAAACACACACCTCTACATACACAAACATAAGTGGCAGTAAAGAGAGACAGGAGACTGCACTGGGTGCTCTTTTCTACCAGATGCAAGTATGGTGCTATTGATGGTTGCATCTAAAGAAGCACATAGTGGGCATTTCAGACATTGCACATTAAGGGATAAATTTACTAAAATTTCTAAAAAGGAAAAATGGTGATTTTGCCCATAGCAACCAGTCAGATTATGTCTATCATTTTCTAGGATGCAATAGAGAAATGATAGACATAATCTGATTGGTTGCTATGGGCAATATCACCACTTTTCATTTTTAGAAGCTTTAGTAAATTTACCCCATAGACTCATACTTGTACAGATGGAGCTACGCTCATCTGATGCGGCTCCATCGCATACAAGCATTCCCGGCACGATTAGGCAATCCATCCACCTAGTCACAGAGACACTCCCATTCTAGTGAATGGGGCTCGTGCGCACCACGGACACTCCCAGGCACAGACAGACCCAGATTAGCGTGGCTACATCTGCACATCAGAGAAGGGTTTATACTAACATAATATATACACTATGGCAGAATACACTAAATCTGTTGCAGCAGCTTGCGACTCTGAATCAGTCTCTCTGAATGAAACATTGCTAGAAACATTACAATAGCAAAATAGATCAGTGGACCTGATGGTAAAAAAGAGTAGTTAGTAAATAAATAAATAAATACAATAAATAAGTCACAAATTTGGCTTACTGTATGTATCAAGTGGAGGAAGCAATAAATTCAAATTCCCCAAGGAAATCAAACAAAATGAAGAGTATGTTGTAAGTTATCACAAAATGTTAACAGAGTACATACTGTATAATACACCTGATGAATTCAAGGGATTTGGTGGATCCTCCAAGTAATATCAAGTTTCATACCATATAGTCATATCATATAGTTGAGTGAAAACCCTTCCTTATATGCTCCCATATTGGTGTAGACTCTAAAGCAATAAAACTCTCCTACTGTATGTGTCAAATATTCATTTGGTCTATGTTTCTTTGTGAAGCAATGCTACTAGCCTGAATATCCTCATCATATAGAACAGGTTTTCTTTAAATAAATCTATTGAGAGAGGTGTTGTTTGGATCTATGTATGGAGGATGTTTTTTTTTTATCTACTAGTAAAATTGCTATAGACTGATAACTTTAGTCATTCTGTCCTCTTGAGGAAGAATCACCTACTCCAGCATATAAGGAACATACTGTAGTTAGGGTCTGCTTCAGGTTTGTAAGCAAAGCAAAAAAGCACACAACTGGGCAAAACCATGTTGCTTTGCAGGGTGGGGCATATGTAACATGTGCAGAGCATAGTTGCCTACCCTCCCTCATTCTGCAGGAGACTCCGTGAAATAGCAGCAATCTCCCTCACTCCCTGAATGAACCAGCAATCTCCCTGATTGCACCTTATCCCCATTATGCAGCTGTTACGATCTTTGGGAAAAAAGAAATCAGAGATGCATACATTCAAATGGGATCATCGGTGCGATTTCTCTGCATTGGTTATAAGGCAGAATGATCCCTATGGCTACATGCATTTTAAATAAGTTTTCTTGTGGCCACTTACAGTATATGGAACCTCTTGTAAAACACAATACACAAACAAATCCTGCAAAATATCAGTGTCTTTTCTTCAACAAATAGATATTACTAAGTTTGGGCCTCATTTACATTTGGATGCAAGTCATTTTCATAACACGCCTCTCCTATGTAGCAATACGCACCCGCGATTTTAGTTGTTACTTTCACAGTCTCCCTGAAATGCTTTTTCAAAAGTAAGCAAGTATGGTGCAGAGAGATATAAATTTGTGTGGGTTATGTTGTTTCTGTGCAAGGTAAATACTGGCTGCTTTAGCATGTAGCCCACAAATGTTAGACAGCTTTATTTTTACACTGCAATTTAGATTTCATTTGGAACACACCCCACCCAAATATAAGGGGGCTATTCAGAGTTGATTGTATTTTTCCAACAAATGCAGATAGGAGGTTTTCGGCTGTCTGCACATGTGCCACAATCGCATTGCATGTGCACAGGCTTTCACTATGCAATCGCATTCTGGAATGATGCGATCGCATAGTGATTGACAAATGGTTGGCAGTTGGGGGCGGCGTTGCAATATTGGTGGGGAGTGGTGCAGGCATATAATGAGCATTTTTTGGGAAGGCCGGATGACGTCACCTGTGTTTCCTGCGATGGGAAATATGGTGGCGGTGCGCCTGTATACACAGCCTTTCTGCATATACAGGAGTCGACCTCTATTTGCCACTTTCTGAGATGTGATAGCATTTGAATTGCGACATTTATATCATGCAATATTGGTGGTAGTGTGAAGCACAAATCAACCACAAATTGCACTCTTTGGCGGGAATTTACTAAGAATCGATTTTAGCACCGTTTGCAAATTGCCCCTAATCGGTGGAACAAAAATCACGAATTTACTAACAATTATTTTGGCTTGTGTGATGTCTTTTGATGGTGCATGTGTTCATATTTCGGCGTGTGCGATTTTTGTGTGATTTTACGGCTTTTGGATGGGAAGTCATACATGAAAGTGCTATAAGTCACTCTAGAATGCCTCAGAAGTCGCATGCCATCACAAACAAACTCACGCCTCATTTTGCGCCATAAGTTACACCTCAGTTTGCACCACAAATTGCCGTAAAGTGTCAAAATTCCCAAACACATTCCGACCTACTGGTTCCTCTGTTCTGTTTTTTGGTCCTGGGCCTTTTCAGTCAGCTGGTGCAGCCCACATGAAATCACAGCCTCTGGATCCAGGCCACTTTAAAACCTGCCTCTGTCATGGTTGAGAACAGAAAGTGAGTGCTGCAGGTACGGGATGTAGTTATGTGACCGGTGGTCAGGAGAGGTCATCCCGCCCCCTTACAATCCCAGCAGTCGACATTATTATTTATTTATTAACAGTTTCTTATATAGTGCAGCAAATTCCGTTGCGCTTTACAATTTGAAATAACAATAACAAACTGGGTGATAACAAACAGTCATAGAGATAGGAAGGCCCTGCTCGCAAGCTTACAATCTACAGGGAAATAGGCATGTGTACACAAGGAAAGGTGCTATCTATTGCATAGAATGAGAAGACATGTGAGGATATGTGTGGACTGTACAGAGTGGATGCAATTTGATAGGAATGTTTATGAAAGTTATGTGGGCGGTTCTGGAATTTGATATGCTTGCCTAAAGAGGTGAGTTTTCAGGGAACGCTTGAAGGTTTGGAGACTAGAGGAGAGTCTTATTGTGCGTGGTGGGGCATTCCACAGAGTGGGTGTCCTGCAATCGTGGGTGGGAACGAGTAATGAGTGTGGATGAGAGACGCAGGTCTTGGGAAGAACGAAGAGGTCGGGTTGGGAGATATTTTGAGATAAGCGAAGTGATGTACGTTGGTGTAGTTTGGTTAATGGCCTTGTGTGTGAGTAAAAGTATTTTATATTGAATGCGGTAGAGTACAGGAAACCAATGGAGGGACTGACAGAGTGGATCTGCAGATGATGAACGTCTAGCGAGGAAGATAAGCCTCGTTGCTGCATTTAGAATGGATTGTAGTGGTGAGAGTCTCGTTTTGGGAAGACCAATTAGGAGACTATTGCAATAATCAATGCGGGAGATAATGAGAGCGTGGATTAGAGTTTTAGCAGTGTCTTCTGTCTTTGAAATATTCAGTTTAAGGTGGCGAGATGTCATCCAGGAAGAAATGGCAGAAAGGCATTCAGTGACACGGTCTAGTACAGATAGGGATAAGTCAGGGGAGGATAGGTATAATTGAGTATCATCTGCGTACAGATGATACTGAAAACCAAAAGAGCTGATTAATTTACCAAGAGATGAGGTATAGATAGAGAAAAGCAGAGGACCCAAGACTGAACCTTGCGGTACTCCAACTGAAAGAGGTAGCGAAGAGGAGGTAGATTCAGAGAAGCGAACACTGAAGGAGCGATTAGATAGGTAGGATTGGAACCAAGAAATGGCTGTGTCTTTAAGACCTAGGGATTGTAGTGTCTGTATGAGAAGAGATGACATGCCGACTATCAGCAACTATTTCCACTTGTGGGTGTCCACAACACCCATAGAGTGGGAATAAAACTTGTAGCGAGCCCACAAGTGGCGGGTTGCGCTTGCCCCCCCCCACCAGCCTTCTCGATGCCGGGTTCCAGGAGACTGCCAATGACAGGAGACCACTGTTCACCCATACCCAACCGGCAGGTACAGATGTGTCCTCATACATTGCTTCTGTGGGTGGCTGCGCACTGTGGTGCTGCAGCAATGCATACGCATCATGACATAGTGCAGTCTCCCGCAGCAATAGGTCACCCATTGTGTGCTAGTGTCCAAGGGCACATGCGTATGCATACTCCCGCTTCCTGTTGCCGCCTTCCCACTGTAATACTATCAGGTGGCGGAATCACAAGTTCTCACTACCCCCGAGAAATACCCTGTGCCAGCTTCCTAAATTAATGAGTAGCGGGAGCACCGCTGCCCACTGCCTATTTTGGTTCCCTGAGCTCGTTTTACAGCAGTGGGAGCGTGCATATGCATGCTCCAGTGAACAGTACGCTCTGTCGTGACTTTTAGCCTGCAACGTATAAGGACACATCTGTAACTTGGTAGACTTTTATTAACAATCTGATTTGTTACATATTAATTATAATGGTTTTCACATATTGTTTTTTGAAGTGGTGCATTGAGGTTAGATTTGTACGAATTGGGGCTTTTGATGGACCTTAGGCCAAAAAAATGGGTTTCGCATGTCAACACACTCAAAAAACTCTTTGCATTGATTTCATGCTTTGAGGGGTGATTTAGATAACTGTTTGACTAACACTTATATATTTAATATATATTTATTTTTAAAGGGTAATATAATATATCAAACCCAATTCTGCTTAAATATCATTTAGTTTACTAATATAGAAAAGTGTAGCATAAATACATTATAATTTTGTATACATAATAATTAAAACATCAATTGAGTATGTCAGAAATGATTTAGCTATTATAGAAAAAGTATTGCCTTTGTAAATATAAAACTGCAGATTACAGATAAACCAAGGTGAATAGCTATTCATCAGGCAAGTCTATGGAGCAGAAACAAGGTCATCTTTAGAATTTAAATCAAAGTTGATTTATATACAGCAACCTTGTTTTATTGTGCTACAATGTTTTACTTCAGGGTAGAGGTACAGTAGCAAAACAGCAAAAGTGCTTCAAGAAATTAGCAAGGTACTTTTACTTTGCAACAATACATGAAAAGTTTAATATCAATAAATGTTTCTTATTTACTAAGCCAAATCAAACCTGCATGCGTAATTTTAGCATCACAAAAATCTCTTGGCTGTGAGCGTAAATGATTACAGAACGTGCAAGTCTTATGCCACCTGATTGGTGGACTGGATGGGACATTGGACACAGACCATGAGTCCACAGATTATCAATAGAATTGAGATCTAGGCACTGATGCAGCTACTTCAGAACATTTCTTTGTATTTAAGCCTCTTCAATTTGGATTTTTCAGCAAGCTAAAGATCAAAGTCCTGCTGGAATATAAATGGTCTCCCAAGTCTTAAGGTCCATACACACTTAACGATATAATGAGCGACGTCGCTCATTTACCCCTCCTTGAGCGACGTCGCTCATTTTATCGTTAAGTGTGTATGCCGCCAGCGACGACCGATGCGCGGCCCCGCGGGTCGGCAACGATCGTCGCTGTCGGTAGGGCATGCATGAAGGATGTAGACTGTCGTCCACGACCTTCATGCAGGGCTGGCGGGGGCGTGACGTCACTGAGCGATATGAGCTGTCATATCGCTCAGTGCATACAGGCGGCCGCCGACCGGCCGGCCCGGGAGGGGGAAACGTTAGACGATGTTGCTCACAGAGCGACATCGTCTAATGTGTATGGGCCTTAAGGTCTCTTGCAAACTGCAGTAGGTTTTCCTGCTGGATTGTTATATATAGTTGCATTTATTTACAATCTAGTTTTCTTTATTTACAATCTAGTTTTTTTTAGATGATGTGCGTAACTAGTGCTACACCAAATATAGTGCTTAGTGTTGAGGCCAAACAATTCAGACTTTCAAAAAATCATCAGAATCTAAAATCTTCCTCTTCTTGGTACATTTTTCTCCAATATAAATTCTGGCAAACTGTAGCTGAAATTTTAAGTGATTTCAACAATGGTTTTATCAACTGCCTAGACCATTGTCACCATGAGGACAGTTCTCCAATCTCTGCCTGAAAGACTTTACTACTGTCCCCTTTGTCATAGTGTAGACCTCCCTTTGATGTAAATATGTTGTCCTGTCTAACCATATTGAACAAATTCACAGTTGTGCAATACTGTGTCCCTTGCCGTATGGTGTGTTTGACAGTCCTGAAGGGTACATAAAACTTTGTAAAAATCTTCTTATATCATTCACATTATTGGTGCTTTTGTTGTATCGGCTGGTAATTTTCTTTTTGAGCTACATGATGAATGTCTTGTTTGGAAATGCACCAAGTAAATACGGGGCCTCACAAGGAGAGGTATATTTATTTAGTAATCAATTAAATTGCTTTTATTGTACACAGGTGGATTCCAAATAATTAATTATGTTACATGTGCAAACAACAGAAATTAATTAAGAAAAAAGCTGTAGACTTGTTTTTTAATAAATATATTTATTTGACATTACATAGTTTTATTGTGTTAAGTGATAAGACTTCTTGAATAATCCTAAAGAAATCCATTCTAAGTAAGAAAATAAATGGGAAAAAAGGGTGAAAATGTTTGCAGCCAATATGTTATACAGTTCACAGATTACTTTCCCAGATAGTAGAGCAAATCTATACAATTTTCCAGTGTGTTACCATGGAAACACAAGCAAAAGATATCTGTAAAAAGCATGTTACATTCATTCATAATCTTAACCTCATTGTAGTAATTCAACTTCTTATTAAATTTGTACTTGTTCACATAATTATAGTTATTATCCACACATTGGCCCTCATTCCGAGTTGTTCGCTCGTTCTTTTTCTTCGCATCGCAGTGAAAATCCGCTTAGTACGCATGCGCAAAGTTCGCACTGCGACTGCGCCAAGTAACTTTACTATGAAGAAAGTATTTTTACTCACGGCTTTTTCTTCGCTCCGGCGATCGTAATGTGATTGACAGGAAATGGGTGTTACTGGGCGGAAACACGGCGTTTCAGGGGCGTGTGGCTGAAAACGCTACCGTTTCCGGAAAAAACGCAGGAGTGGCCGGAGAAACGGTGGGAGTGCCTGGGCGAACGCTGGGTGTGTTTGTGACGTCAACCAGGAACGACAAGCACTGAACTGATCGCACAGGCAGAGTAAGTCTGGAGCTACTCTGAAACTGCTAAGTAGTTAGTAATCGCAATATTGCGAATACATCGGTCGCAATTTTAAGAAGCTAAGATTCACTCCCAGTAGGCGGCGGCTTAGCGTGTGTAACTCTGCTAAATTCGCCTTGCGACCGATCAACTCGGAATGAGGGCCATTATTTCATATTTGTATAAAATCATTTTAATAATCATAAATATCTTACAGTGATTAGGAACAAATGATTACTTGAATCATGTCTAGACTGCAGAATGAATATACTTGCAGCAAAGAACATGCTTTAGAGATATATTACCATCTACTGAAAGGTCAAAGCAGTGTCACAGCCAACTCTACTGAACAATCAGTAGCAAATAATCCTAGCATGTTCCCACATTGATGCCAGCTTGTTGCTAGTCATACAAGGGTATCTAATTACAATACATGTTCACGTAAGAAATAGATTTTGTTTAACACATTTCAATTCCTAACTCTTCTATGTAGTATTTCTGCCAGAGGTGCTTTAAGAGAGGAGGGGGGATGCAGTCAGAAAGCCGACTGTCAGGATACTGGCAGTTGAAATACCAACGCTGGAATCACAACACCATTTAGAATCCCAACAACGGAACTCCGAAAAAAGCCAGGAGATTACGCCGGAAACCCGACAGCTGTCATCCTGACCGTAGGTATAGTCGGCTAACCTATGTTTAGGACTGGGAGAGTGGGGTTAGGTGTATGCACCAGATGGGGGGTTAGAGTTAGGCTGCGGTGATGTGGGTGAGGTTAGGGTTATGCTGCTGGGAGGGATGGCTAGGCACCCCTGGGGAGGGGGTTAGAGTCAGGCTGTGCGGGAAGGTGGGCTAGGTTTAGGCAGCTGGGTTGGAGATTTAGTTTTGGTTAGGCTTAGGGGTGGTTAGGGTCAAGCACTAAGGAAGGAGGTTAGGGTTAGGCTGCGGGAACAGGGAGTTATGGTCTTTCTATCATTAGAACCCCGGTGTCAGTAAAATGTCTGTTGGGATCCCGTGCACCGGCAATTCATACTGAACCCAGGAGGGGGCTTGTGTGCAGTCACTGATTGGGCCCCCTTCTCTCCGGCAGCGCAGTAGACTCTGACATTGCAGGGAAATCTCTATTCCGCATGTGTGAATCACCAGAAAATAGCTGTGGCAGCCATTTTCTGAGTGATATTTGCCTCTGTGCAGACCTCACTGGGCCAACAAGAGGGGGGTTTCCAAAGGCAATCCACAATTTCCTGCTCTGTGAAACACTGGAGAAAGGGTGTGAGTCACGAGGGGGGATGGTAGCAGAAGTACCTAGTACTGACCCTAGACATATATGTACACAATGGTATTCTATACACTAAAGTGTATGGAATACAGAATTAATAATTAACACTACAGATGGTCAATAGTATAGCTATATCAATCATACTTATCTAATACAAATAACATGATTGGTCAGGAAAAGGTTTAACATCTCATAGTAAATAAATACACAAACATAATAAAATCAGTAATAGACAGAACTGCACTTTCTTAGCACACTTTCTCCCACCTCAAGGTAAGGCACCTGTCTCCTCTTCCTGGCAGCTACTGTACTTTCTGGTCTAGTGCTCAGGTCCACACACACAGAAAACTTGGTAGAAGAAGCTGTTGCCACTAGGCATGTGCAGCAGCTCTGCTCTGTCTCTTAAACTGCATGTTGTGGTGGTAATCGTATTATGGCCCTCATTTAGCTTCAGACGCAAAAGCAACTGTGTGGCTGCGGTGCAGACATCCAAAAATCACCCATTTGCGTGCGAGAACTTTCAGATTGCAATCACATCCTGAAAAGATGCTTTTTCAACTTGATTGACAAAGGCAGGCATCAGGGGGACAGCAACGTGGCGCTAGCAAGCAGTGGTCCAGACAACGCAGGTGTGTCTGGACTATTTTAGGGAAGGCAGCGTGACATCACATGCGACCACTACAGGGTGCTTGTCATAAGCGGTGCTTGTCATGCTATGTGGCCTTGCCCATGGCTGTCTTAACAACAGTGTAGGCCTATGGGCAAAGCAATGCACTTGGGCTCCTACACATCCTCCAGTGGTAGGGGTGGAGGATGCTTTCAGCGGCAGATTTGAGGTCCCGAGAGCGGTAGGGTGTGTTCTATCTTCTGCTAAGCATGTAGGACCTGGAGCAGTAATTTCCGGTAATTACTCATTTACTGCACAGATAGTGGGAGATGGGGTGGGAGGAAAAACTGTAGAAGGGGGCATTAGGCTGAATGAAGGGGCCTCGGTACATGGCTTCCAGGGTTGAAGGGATGTTTAATATGCAGAGGAGTGGTGGATAGTGGAGTGGGCTTAATATTCATAATTTTCTGGTGGGAAGGCAGCTTCCTAGATTGTAAATATCTCCTTTTCCTGGAAATAGATTTCTTAGCTTTCACCTTCCAGGAGGTACTGGGGACTTGGGGATCAGAGTTCAGGAGCCAGAGCAATCCACCAACATATATATAAAACTGCATACCAGGCGTGTGGAGCTGGAACAAAGACCAGCTGCTGGAAGGCTGATATCTCTTATTCTGGGCATAGCAGAGACAAACTGCCAGTGTACACCGAAACTCAGACAAAACCCAAGATATCTGTCTGACAAGCGCAATTAACAGGCTCGGATGGGGACCACATCTTTAAAGTCGGATATCTCCGGTTCCCCAGGGCCGATTTTCAAAAATCTCTTACCCTTGGAAAAAGGGGACCCTCAGCTATCAGCCTAGAGACCTTATAATCCTGGGGCCCTTGGGAAACTGCCCATTGAGCCCATACAAAAAGATGGCCCTGGCCTTGCCCTGTGCTGTGTGACCCCCAGCATGAGATTTTTTCAGTAGCAAATTTTGCAATTTAGTAGTATCTGCTGCTGAAGCTGAATAAGGGCCTATATACTAGGGATGTTCACCAGCCCAAATAATAGGTCTTGGTTTTGGATCTGTACCTACTTCAAGTTTTAGATCTGTATTTGGTTTTGCGAAAACCACCCTTGATGGGTTAGGATCTGTATTTTTTGCAAAAATCATAAAACAGCTAAAATCTCAGAATTTTGCTGTTTTTGTTCCTACAGTGTAATTAACCTCAATAACATTAATTTTTACTATTTTCCAGTCAATTGTGACCAACAGCCAGAGGTGTAGCTAGGGGCCATGGTGCCCGGAGCATAGGTATGTTTTGGCACCCCCCACCCCTGTACTGAAATGGGGGCATGGCCAACACGTAGGAACATGTTACACTTGAAAAGAAAAAAATATAAAAAAATCCTAAATTGGTGTCCTTTCTGTTGTATATGTGTATAAACAACATCATGGTCCTGCATTCCCAGTATGTCAAAGGGAGCTGCATGTCCGCATAAAATAATCAATATATCATGCAAGTGTGCAGCACTCCTGGCGACCAAACAGACAACTTTGAATCGGCATAGGTGCAGCAATGTTTCAGTGCCCTTTAATGTGTGCCACTTTTGTCAGGTGATAAAAGTGCCACAATAAAAGATAATTCCTATATTGTTGGTTCAGTCAACAATATAGGAATTATCCTTTATTATGTAACCTTGCCCTTACTATCTTAATATTTGTACACATTGATCCACATTGAGTTTATGTACTATACATTAGGCGGATGTGTTGTCATGTATATATCGCTGCATTGTGATGTTGTTATGTGTGGGTGCTTGGCAACGGGTGCTTGGTGATGGTCACATGGTGTGCAGCGTGATAATGTCACCTGACGTGATGGAGGCATGGTGATGTCAATGGACAAAGCCTGGACCGGGGCACCGCAGCTGCAGGAACTCACATTGTGATGGTGACTATGGTATATCAGGGTGAGCATGTTTATTGAATTTGTGATCTTGAAAACAGTTGATAAAACTGAAATGTTGACCATAAGGTTTGCCTTAGTCAACGCATCCTCAGTGCTGCATCCTCAGTTAAACTATATATGTATATACATATACATATATAATACATATTTTTATATATACAGTTGTGCTCATAAGTTTACATACCCTAGCAGAATTTGTGATTTTCTGGCCATTTGTCAGAGAATATAAATGATAACTCACAAACTTTTCTTTCACTCATGGTTAGTGGTTGAATGAAGCTATTTATTGACAAACAACTGTGTTTACTCTTTTTAAATCATAATGACAACAGAAACTACCCAAATGACCCTAATCAAAAGTTTACATACCCTGGAGATTTTGGCCTGATAACATGCACAAAAGTTGACACAAACGGGTTTCAATGGCTACTAAAGGTAACCATCCTCACCTGTGATCTTTTTGCTTGTAATCACTGTGTGTGTATAAAAGGTCAGTGAGTTTCTGGACTCCTGAAAGACCCTTGCATCTTTCATCCAGTGCTGCACTGACGTGTCTGGATTCTGAGTCATGGGGAATGCAAAAGAATTGTCAAAGGATCTGCAGGAAAAGGTAATTGAACTGTATAAAACAGGAAAGGGATATAAAAAGATATCCAAGCAATCAAGAATGCCAATCAGCAGTGTTCAAACTCTAATTAAGTAGTGGAAAATGAGGGATTCTGTGGAAACAAAATCACGGTCAGGTAGACCAAAAAAAATTTCAGCCACAACTGCCAGGAAAATTGTTCGGGATGCAAAGAAAAATCCACAAATAACTTCAGCTGAAATACAGGACTCTCTGAAAAAAAAGTGGTGTGGTTGTTTCAAGATGCACAATAAGGAGACATTTGAAGACAAATGGGCTGCATGGTCGAAAGCCATTACTACGCAAATGCCACAAAGCATCCTGCTTACAATACTCCAAACAGCACAGAGACAAGCCTCAAAACTTCTGGAACAAAGTCATTTGGAGTGATGAGACCAAAATTTAACTTTTTGGCCACAACCATAAACGTTACATTTGGAGAGGAGCCAACAAGGCCTATGATGAAAGTACACCATTCCTACTGTGAAACACGGAGGTGGATTGCTGATGTTTTGGGGATGTGTGAGCTACAAAGGCACTGGAAACTTGGTCAAAATTGATGGCAAGATGAATGCAGCATGTTATCAGAAAATACTGGAGGAAACTTTGCACTCATCAGCCCGGAAGCTGCGCATGGGATGTACTTGGACGTTCCAACATGACAATGAACCAAAACACAAGGCCAAGTCGACCTGTCATTGGCTACAGCAGAATAAAGTGAAGGTTCTGGAGTTGCCATCTCAGTCTCCTGACCTCAATATCATTGAGCCACTCTGGGGAGATCTCAAACGTGCAGTTCATGCAAGACAGCCCAAGAATTTACAGGAACTGGAGGCTTTTTGCCAAGAAGAATGGGCAGCTATACCATCTGAGAAAATAAAGAGCCTCATCCACAACTACCACAAAAGACTTCAAGCTGTCATTGATGTTAAAGGGGGCAATACACGGTATTAAGAACTGGGGTATGTAAACTTTTGATCAGGGTCATTTGGGTAGTTTCTGTTGTCAATATGATTTCAAAAGAGTAAACACAGTTGTTTGACAATAAATGGCTTCACCCAACCACTAACCATGAGTGAAAGAAAAGTTTGTGAGTTATCATTCATATTCTCTGACAAATGGCCAGAAAATCACAAATTCTGCTAGGGTATGTAAACTTATGAGCATAACTGTATATATATTTAATAAAACTTATATTACAAAACATATTGTACTAAATAGCAGCAGGCAGGCACAGCTGCACAGACAGAACGCAGCTTCTTTCAGATTTTTCAGTGCGGCCCAGCTCCTCTCCTCTCTTCTCCTCTCCAGCAGCATCTCCATCCATCTGATGTCACGTGCACGTGCATTGTGATGTCATGACGCCACACACACAACTTGGGAGCACGGAGGGAGAAAGCAGCTGAGGCTCCGGTGTGGTTGGACTGTACCTTCTAATAGTTTTGGTGTCTGGAGCTTGAGCTCCACTGGAGCTACTCTTCCTATGCCCCTGCTCACAGCTCACAATATTGTCTTCATCCACTTTAGGCCAAAAGGTTGCACCAAGGTAGCAGATGACTAAGCTAAGCGACAGCAGTGGGTGGTGATGTTGTTGTGTAACATTCTGCTTGAGCTGACAATTTGTTCCCCAACAGCTCCATTGCAAAGAAAGACACAACAAATGTTTTAAACCTAGGTTCAAGTAAGGTCTCCAAAATATAGTGATCTGATTTTAGAGATTGATGACTCTTGCATCCTGGCGAAGTTGAATGAAGGGCTTGATCTCTGGCAGACATGCTTAGTGGAATCACTTTGTTTCAACTCCTCCTTCAGTTTCTCCAGCTGCTTTTCAAAGAGTCTAATAAGTGGATTACCTAACTGAAGCTGGCAGTGTCTGAACTAACTTCACATGTGGCAATTTCAAATGGTTTGATTACCTTACACAACATGGGAGGGTATATTCTCCCTCCTTTCCCTATGTCATAGGTTGTGTAGCCTTGGATAGCCTTTTGCTAATCCTCCATCTGCTGAAGTATATAAAGGACAGAATTCCATCTAGTTACTACCTCTTGCTTCAGCTGATGGCAGGGCAAATAATACAATACTTGCAGGTGCTGCAAACTTTAACATGTACTTGCTCAATGTCAAAAATGTCCCAACATTTTTCGTGCCACAGAGAGCATCTCCTGCGTGCCCCTGTCATTTAAAAAAAAATTGCACCACCAAATTAATTGTGTAAGCAAAACAGGGTACATGTTGGAATTCACCCAACTATAATGCTCTCACAATATTGGTGGCATTGTCTAAAATCACAAATCCTGAGGAGAGTTAAAGAGTGGTAATCCATTTTGAAATTATTTCACTGAGTTTTTCTATGAGGTTGTCCATGGTATGCCTCTTAGTGAAACCAGTGATTCACAGAATAGCCTGCCTCTGAATGAGCTGGCATTTCTTAGATGTTGCTGCTGCTGTTGGTGCTGCTGAAGGCAACACAGTCATGTAATCTTTAGTTTGCCATGTTCCGCTTGTCCTCATATCTGTGATGAAGGGGACAGTGGGTAAAATGGCAGTTCGGATTACACTTATTACGGTCTTTTTTAACGTACTTGTATATACTAGGAATTGCTTACCTAGTTAAGTGGAATCTAGATGGGATTTGGTAGTGGGGACACAGAACCTCAATTATCTGTCTAAAACCCACTGCATTAATGGCAGATACTGGATGTAATCTAATACCAGCATAGCTGTTATGGCATCAGTAATCGCTGTGCAACTGGGTGAAAGCTGTCATACTTGCTCCCCCATGCAAAGGATTGTTTAACAGTCAATTGTTTTGTTAATCTACTACAAATAGTCTTCCTTTTCCATTCTGGGATGAAGATCCACTCACAGCAGCAGCAGCAGAAGTCATAGCACTCAAAGATCCTTATGAGGAAGCCTAGGTAGGAGAGAAGTCAGTCATGCTTATGAAATTGGATGCAGGACTACTTTTGATCAAGCCTGGTGACAGGGGAGTACAAAGGGTACACCCATCCAAAGACCTGAGGATCAGAGGGGCCACGAGGTCATGGGGTACAAAAAATGTTGCAGTGGTGCCTAATATAAATTTTTTAATTGCCAGCAAAGTCTGCCACAACTTACTGGGCAAAAGGAAAACAAATTTTCAAGTAGAAAATTCCACACACCCCCCACGTCACCTGGTCTGGTCACCAACTCACGTGGGTCCATGATGTGCTACCATTGAATAATGCCACACCATCATGACACTGCACAGAATATTCTCTACATGTCACTTCCACCACGTCCCGGGCCAGTAAGGACAGTAAAAATCGCTACCTGCCGGGCACTTACTTACACAGAGTCTACTTCAGACAGCAGCTACACCACTTTCCGACTCCACTGGCTACACAGACATCCTCTCTGGTATGATGAGGCAGAGATAGAGTGACAACTGGCAGTCTGCATTAAGACTATGGTGGTGGTGGTGGTGGTGGTGGTGGTGGTAAGTAAATTCAGAGTGCATTTTTATTGTATTTCATTTTAAATTAGATGTGGTGAGTCCCTGTGGCAGTGAATGTGATGCAACCAGCACTGTCCTACTGAGATGGTGGGTCAGGGGTGAGAGGTTTGGGGGCAACAAAGAATGTTCTGTTGAGTGAACAGGCTCCTGACACCCCCACCACATACCAGTGCTGGTTCTATGACAGCCACCATAGTCAGAGGCATTATCCACTATGGTCTCTCACAGGTGTGGAGTGCCCTGCAGACACTAGGTGAGCTTTGCCCTGAGGTCAGGTGGCAGGGTTGAGTGTGGCCCCCAGATATATAAGTGTACCGGGCCCCAAGATCATGATTGCGGATATTGATGATGAAGGTGTTGGTGGTGGAAATTGCAAGTGCTTGGATCTAACAGAGAGAAAGGAGCTAGGTGACGTTGGACTGGTTGTTGTTACAACTTTCTGAATTTGTCAAAAACCTTTGATGAATGCGCTGGAGTGATGTAACAGTGAATAGGTACCTAGATGGTTAAGGTCCCTACCTCTACTTACTATGGCTTTGCTTTGCAAAGGGTATAGATGGTTTGAAAGTTATTGTCCGGATTTAGAAAGAAAAATTCCACACATAAGATGGGGATTTTTTTTGTCTTTTGCCCAGGCATGACAATGGGCTTTTTCATATCATGGGCAACAACTGTGTCCACTGGTGCCTGATTTACACAAGCAACATCCTCATCAACATCCTAATTAGCACCAGCTACACACATATGCTCCTTATCCGGGTGCACTTACACTGAAGCAAAATCAATTTTTATGTCTGCATGTTGACTTGTGCTGCTCATCCCCACATTTACAGTGGGTGCAGAAATGGTGGAAGGAGCCTCCTCTTTGAGTACAGTATTGGAAAGGTAAGGCTCACACATGGCACCCGCGTAAATACTTAGACTCTCCTCAGAAATTTGTGATGTTTCTGAGCACAGTTAGTTCCTGTGTGTTAGGCGCCGTGGTCCGCGATGTCCTCGCGGCCCGGCGCCTAGCAACTAGGGACGCCGAGCGTGCTAGCCGCCGGGTCCCTAGCAACGCTGGGACACCGTGCGCGCTGAGCCGCCGGCTCCCTAGCAACGCTGGGACGCCGGGCGCACTGAGCCGCCTGGACCCTAGCAACGGGGACGCCACGGGCGGACCGCGCTCCCCGTTGCAGGGTCAATCAAGTTAACCACATACTCTTGTCTTCTGGTCGTGCAGCAAGGCAGCTGCACGGCATTTATGCTAATCAGGCTCTGAACATCTGATTGGAGGACTCCCTGCTAAATACCTTCTCAGTGCTTCACACAGACGCCGGTAATAGCTTCCTGCATGCTGCTTAGGTTTGCTGAACGTCTGTTCCAGTCCTGCTGTGTCCGGTCATTCCTGTCCTCAGAGTTCCTGAATCTTGGAGTTGTCATCTCATCCCAAGGAGTCTTCTGGTCCTCAATTGCCCGCAATAGTCGCCAGAGGATCTCGTGTGGGTTTCGTGAGTTGCGGCTCTGCCGCGTGCTGCGGCTCTGCCGCGTGCTGCGGCCTAGCCCGCTTCATTTTGTATTCTGTTTCGGAGCATTTGCGGAGGTTTCCGCTTCCACAAGTCCTCTCCGGAACTCGGCGGTGCCGGGTAGGAGAGTGGACAAGTGGGTATTTTGGTTGTCCTTTTCCCTGGCGGTTTTCCGCACATATTCTAGTTTTAGGTTAGTCTGTAGCCCCTGGCTTTGTTGTTTAGTTAGAGGGCCCTTTGTTATCACCCTGTCTCGGATTTCTCTTTGTCTCCCATTAAGACCTGAGGGGGCATCGGAGTTGGGCAGACGTAATCCGCCCTTCAAACGCGGCTGCCATGGGCTCAAGCAACCATAGTCTCGCAAGAGATTTCTGACAGCACGGGCGAGACAACGGAGTTAGGGCGCCAGGGGCTATTCCCGTTCCCTTTCCCAGCATTACATTCCAGTGCTCAGGTCCTTGCTATAAGATCTCCCCAGACCAGAGTGCTGGAACCATAACACTGTGTCTTAACAAGTTTCATTTTTTTTACACTTCTACAGGGAGAATGGCTTACATCATCATAAGAGGCAGAACCAACTGTCATAAATAAAAGCTAAAGCTTTAGCCTTTCCTTTCCACGTTGTGTGGTGAATGGCATATTGTCAATTTTATGTTTCTCTGTAGCTAACTTTACTTTGGATATTTTTTTCTTAACCACTGTAAAATTATACAGTTTCTTTGATTTTACATTCCCGGACATAAGCCCTCTATGCTGTTGGTTATCAACCTTAGTAGATGACGCTGACAGACTTGTATCATGACTGGTGGCAGAACCTGCAGCAATAGTATTTGCTTACTGCAATCCTCTCCATTGTTTGTCCTCCATATCTATCAACAAATGAAGTGGGGTACAACAAACACCACAATTTGTGCAAAAAATTTACCAACTACAGTGTCACAATATATGTATGAGTAAAAAATAATAATATAACACTGCAGTTCACTTACACCTAGTGTCACACAATATATGTTTGAGTCAGAAAGAATATTACTCTGTGGTTTCACCTACAGTGTCATACTGTAATATGTGTATGAGAAAATAAATACTGTATAACACTGCGCTTTACTTTCACATACAGTGTCACACAGTACGTGTATGAGTCAGAATATATAATACACTGCAGTTGATTTTCACCTACAATGTCAAACAATATGTGTATATGTCAGAAATAATAATATAACAGTGCATTTCACTTTCACCTACAGTGTCACACAGTACGTGTATAAGTCAGAAATAATAATATGCCACTGCAGTTCACTTCTACCTACAGTGTCACACAATACGTGTATGATACACTGTGGTGTGACCAGCAGTGTCACAGAAAGAAAAATGGTATAGTACACTGGGATATAGCACAAAAATAAATATACATATATATTTTTTTTAATTATATTTTTTGCTTTTATTTTTTTACATGGTGGCAGAGCCCCCTTCAATTGACAGAGCAGCCCTGGATGAACACAGCAGTCCTTTGTTGGACACAGTGCCCCTTTATGTACAACAAAGCACCCGTGGGGATGGACCACCTACAGTTGGGGTACCACCTACAGTGTCACACAATATGTTTATGATAAACTGTGATGTGACCAACAGTGTCACAGAAATATAATGGTATAGTACACTGGGGTAGAGCACATATATATATATATATATATATATATATATATATATATATATATATTATATATTTTACTTTTATTGTTTTTATACTGTGGCAGAGCACCCCAGATTGACAGAGCACTCATGGATAAACACAGCAGTCCCTTGTGAGACACAGCACCGCTTTATGTACAACAAAGCACCCCTGGGGACAGACCACCTACAGTGGGGGTACCACCTACAGTGTCACAATATATGTACTGTTTGATTATAAACTGTGGTCTGATCGGCAGTGTGACAGAAAAATAATAGTATAGTACACTGGGGTATAGCAAATAGATATTTATATTTTTTAAATGATATTTTTTACTTTTATTTTTTTTTTACACTGGAGCAGAGCACCCCTAGATTGAACCAAAACAAGCAAGCAGGCCCAGACGCGCTGTCACAGCTGCCAGTAGGGATTGTCAGTCCCAATAGAAAATTGTGAAAAGAAAATATGAACTGGCGCTACGTGTTTCTCCAATAATAAAAACTGTGGATAGATTTCAATAAAATAACATGGAATTTATTAATTAGCTAAACATCACATACTAAAAACAAGAACGAATTCCAATGTAAACATATAGTTTAGGGCATTGATGGAGCTTGAAAATAATTGGTAATGGCTGCTAATAAGTGTCCACAAAGGATCCCGGACTGAGAGAATATGCAGAGTTCCCTGGGGAGAAGGAATACAAACAGCTGGTGTTACCCGTGACGATGGAGACTTCCAGAAGTTTGAAATTGCCAGCAAGCAGGCTGTGCTGTTTGTAGAACACTGGGTCTCTCCAATCGGTGCTGTACAGGTGAAGTCCCACAGAGAAAATTCCAAGGTAGCTTTTTAAAAGTCCATATTTGGATCCGTTTGAAGAACAGTACACTGGTGAGGTAGCAGCATCAACACTTAACACGTTTCCCTAGGCTCGGTCACCTAGCTTCATCAGAAGTCACCCCTAGATTGAGATAGCACCCTTGGAAGGACAACACAGCACCCCTGGATGGACAACACAGCACAGACAGAGCATCCCTGGAGGACAAAGCAGCACCAGACCCTTGATGGACAATACTGCAGCACCCCTGGATGGACACAGCACAGCCATGTCTACTCACTACAAGCTCCACAGCTGGAGTGAAATGGCACAGAGCACTGGGGGCCTTATATAGAATCCAAAACCCGCGAGAATCTGACTGTGGGAAGATGACATTTTGTCTTGTTTTGGGATCCGAGTCAGGCGGGGTACTCCGAGGCAGACTCAGATCCCAGGCCCGGATCAGGAGGTTCGGGTTGGTCCGGTTCTAAGAGAACCAGGCCCGCTCATCACTAGTATATTGTATACCTGGTTGGACACAATTTTGCTTCTTTTTTAGACAGGCAAAAATAAACTTTTTCTTTTTAGGCAAATTAATATGCAGAAAAAAATCTTTTCAACTGACTTGACGAGGACCATCTTTGCTTCCTACCATTGTAGCATGATCTTCTCAATTAACAGTGCTGTACAATATGTCTGTACTTTAGAAATTAAGTATAATCTAAAAGCAATTGTGTAGTAATCATCTCAGAGCATTTTACTGAGAGGAATATGATAGTTGTATTTGAGTAATGTACAAACCATTGTTAAATCAACTATTATTTATACCCTTCTCAATAACCACTTTTTTAGTTTTATAAACTAGCTTTTTTCAACCAGTGGGACAGATATATTAAGCAGGGCCATATATCAGTGGTGTGTGCGGAGTGTGCTCCGTACAAAGTGCTGCAGGGTAGGGGGCGCTGTTGGTAGCACTTGTCAATTATGAATTATCTAATTACTTTCATTTGCAGCTTCTCCTGACCGCCCCTGTCAGCATTTATGGACTTGACTTGGGAGCTTTTTGTTGTTTAGTCGCACTGTCCTTTATTACATTTTGGAATGCTTATGTGCCCAGGATTCAAACCCGTTGCCTATGACATTGCCGTTGGACACTCTATTCATTGTGCTCACTGCCCTTGTATAGAAGCCTAGAGAATTCCAAGCTGGAGAGTTTTAACTATTTGAAGCTTACAGTACCATGTACTTTGTGAAGGGGTGATAAGAGTTGCAGCTGGGCAGATCTATGTACTGTGTGGCTGCTATGGATTGGATGTGTGGCTGCATACTGCATTGGTCTGCTTGATTATAATTATATATGTCTGTGTGTGTATGGGAAGGGGCATCAAAGCATGGGCTTTCTCTGAAGTAAGTTTTGTCATGCCTCTTTCCCGAGAGGTGTGCGCCTTGTGTCCCTATTGGAAAAATCTGGGAGGTGGTGCCAATTCTCTTTCTGGCACAGGGCACCAAAAAGTATAGTTACAGCTCTGGTATTGAGCACGGAGAAGTGATAAAGTGGAATGTGATAACGCACCAGCCAATCAGCTACTAACTGTCAAGTTACAGGCTAGGTTTGAAAAATGATGGTTAGGAGCTGACTGGTTGGTGCATTATCACCTTTTACTTTATCACTTCTCCAGGCTTAATACATCTGCCCCAGTGTGTGCTGAATCAGAGCTTTGACCCCTTCACACATTCATCAAAAATGTATTCTCTCAGTGATCACAAAATAGCTTGTATTTTACCCTGAATAGAGGACTGGGGATTCACGGGGATGCTCTCTGCTACAGTCAATACTGTGGATCCACTGATGTCACCAGGCCTGGAGCCCAATCCTATGATGTCTTCTGGGGACTTTAAGAAGTGGAGGAGGAGCCAACCATTTATCCATTCTCTTCTTGGTACATTGGCTGTGCTGCAGCCAGGTGAGGAGGGATTTCTTTTGTCATGCTTCAGAGAGGAGCCGGGGATGGATAGAGCTCCCATCCTTGGCTCCATAGTCACCTTGCCCTACTGTAGAGCTACTCTGCTGATGGTCCATAGACAGGGCTGGGCACCGCTTCTGCCTCACCCGACCACCACCACCTTGGAGTTGCTCTCTGATCACGGCACCGTTGGGGGCTGCTGCCCTGTGAGAAATGCAGGAGTACAAACCCGAGATGTGTACCCCCATCCTCGTTGCTCACAGAGACCCCCAGGCACAGCTATGCCAGCTGCCAATGGAGGACATCATGAGCGGAAGATTCGCCTGCAGGACAGTGTTTGGGAGGCTGGATAAGGAGACCACGGTGTAGGTGTCTTAGGGCGAGCTGCAGCATCTTGACCTCCATGTGAGATAGATCCTGAATGGAGAGGTGAGCTGCTAAATCTTACCCCTGCCTTCCCCCAGCACTGCCCATAGTACTGACTCTCCATAACCCTAGTAAAGCACCAACTGCTATCTACCATTACCCGCTCCCTACATGCCCTAAACCCTCTTCTTTCCCCAAGTACTGCCCAAACTGTTATCTACATATATCCCCAACCTACCCTCCAGCACTGCCTGTTCCAATAAATCTACTTGCCTCAAGTACTACCTCAACTACTATTCATCCTTACCATCTTCCTACTCTTCTTGCACTCCAGTAATGTCCTAGCTGCTATCTACCCTTACTCCAACCCTACCACCAGCACTGTCTGTCCCTAGCCCACTCCTTGCCCCTCCCAGCACTGCCCCAATGCTGCATGCCCTCACCCCCCCCACCACAAATATACAATGGGACCCAGAGATGGTAATGTGGGACCCCAATTTTCTAAAGTGAGGGGTCCTTGGGACAAACAATTTTTTTCACTCAGCGCAATCACTGTTCTCATAAATAATCACTGCATTGTGAAACGTGCTTGATTTGGGTGGGTAATATAGTTTCTGTGCAAGGTGAATACTGGCTGCTTTATTTTTATACTACAGTTTAGATTTCAGTTTGAACACACCCCAGCCAACTCTAACTCTCTCTGCACATATTACATCTGCACCACCTGCAGTGCACATGGTTTTGCCCAATTGCTAACTTTTTTTGTTGCTCTACCAAACCTGAAAAAGGCCCTATATATTTGCATATTGTGTCATAGGTGAAGAAGTTAACACTTAATAAACAGTGCTATAGAAACCATTTTTTATTTAAATAAGTAATGTATTTTTCAAAAACAAATAAACACTATTTTAAATTTGTCATATTCATTGTCAGTATTTTCTGACTCACAAAACAAGTGAAACTATATAGCTTTTTATCATATAAATACATTTTATTGCCCTCTTTCAGATGTAAAATTCTAAGATTTTATGTTTAGAAGTTAACCAGCTGCACATAACAAACACTAGAGGGACAATGGCCCTCATTCCGAGTTGTTCGCTCGCTAGCTGCTTTTAGCAGCCGTGCAAACGCTAAGCCGCTGCTCTCTGGCAGTGTATCTTAGCTTAGCAGAAGTGCGAATGAAAGGATCGCACAGCGGCTACAAAATAATTTAGTGCAGCTTCGGAGTAGCTCCAGACTTACTCCTAGCTTGCGATCACTGCAGACTATTTAGTTCCTGTTTTGATGTCACGAACACGCCCTGCGTTTGGACAGCCACGCCTACATTTCACCAGTCATGCCTGCATTTTTATCTGGCACACCTGCGTTTTTTCACTCACTCCTTGTAAACGGTCAGTTGACACCCAGAAACACCCACTTCCTGTCAATCACTCTGCGGACAGCAGTGCGACTGAAAAGCGTCGCTAGACCTTGTGTGAAACGACATAGTTTGTTGTAATAGTACAAAGTATGTGCACATTGTGCCGCATACGCATGCGCAGAACTGCCGTTTTTTTGCCTAATCGCTGCGCTGCAAACGAATGCAGCTAGCGAATAACTCGGAAAGACCACCAATACCGGAGAGACTGTTTGAGAGGTGTGGTGTGATGTAGTCACCTTGCTTCACCCACTCTCACCTTTAGGCCACTGAGGTGTTGCACAGACAGTCCCGGAATGATAGTCAGAAAACATTATTGCTAGAGCAAGTTTCTAGGACTAAACAGATACATGACAGAATGACAGCAGCAACAAGGAAGGTAAGCACCAATAAAACCGAATAAAAAAACAAAAGTAAAAATTATTATGATGTATGATTTGTGTGTTTAGTTATGCTCAGTAGGTGCAGTGCTACTGCATTAATAAATATAAGCAGTGTGAGTCGATATGGATCACCATTAGTCAATAGAAGAGCAGGAGCAGCAACCAAGTACTAGTGCTGTGGCTGCTGCCAGTGATGATGATTGTGATATTAGTACAGTACTGTACATAGAACTTCAAAATCAACTAAAGCCAGTGCTCAAGGGTGTAGAGGGTTTAAGGATGGGCACCTGAAATCAAAACAATACGTAGCAATGCTAAAGAAAAAAACATCACCTCTAATAAAAGGAAAGTTTATTGCAGAAAAATTTCCAACACTGGAATCCATCATTACAGAAGTCTCTGTACTTTGTTGCATTGGGCGTCAAATGTCCTCCTCATCGAATTTGTAGTTCATTTTTAGGAACATGAGTCTTTTTCCACATTTCATTAGTTGCTACTTCAAATGATTTCAGTAATTTGCACAAAACAGGGAGTATTCTCCAGTTGGGATCTGGCCAGGATTCCAGCGGTTGGGATCTTGGCAGTCAAAATATCGATGCCAAGAGAACCGACACTGCTTATAATGCCAGCACATTTGGGAAAAGTAAGTATACTTGTAATCTCAGCAGGGTAAGCCATCTTGCTATGACATCCCTAAGTGTTTCTAACAGGTTGACACTGGTATGCCTCTTGCTGAAGCTGGTGATACAGAAAGTAGCCTGCCTGTGAATGAGCTGGTGTACTGCTGCTGCTACTGAAGGTGAGATGCCAACCCAGGGAGCTGTCACTGTCATGCAATCTTTAGTTTGACCAGTACCACTTGTCCACATATCTGCATTTAAGTGGATAGTGGGTACAATGTCATTTTGTAGGCTATTAATTAGTTTTTTTTTAACCTCACAGTACAGGTGAGGAATTGCTGTTCTGTTAAAATGGAACACTTGTCCCAGGTAAATGAGGAGCCAACTAGGCAAGGGGCTATACTGGACCTAGTCCTAACTAATAATGAGGAAATAATAACAAATACTAAAGTAGGGGAGACCCTAGGAAATAGTGATCACAATATGATCAGCTTTCAAAAACAACAATATAAGGGTTTAACCAAGATTTTTAACTTTAGGAAAGCAAATTTCACATTGTTGAAACAAACAATGAAGGAGATTAATTGGAAAATTGTATTTCATGGTAAGAATACTGCTGAAATTTGGGATGTTTTTACAACTGCGCTCAATAAGTACACTAATTTATATATTCCCAAAGTCAACAAAAACAGAAGTAGGAAATCCAAACCGATGTGGCTTAATAAGAAGGTCAAGGAACAAATGGATAAAAAGAGGCGTGCTTTCAAAGCATTTAAGTCTGACGGAAAGGTGGAATCATTCCAGTTCTACAAGGAATGTAACAAAAAATGCAAAAAAGCGATTAGAGCAGCTAAAATAGAAAATGAAAAACAAATCGCAAAGGAGAGTAAAACAAACCCCAAAAAGTTATTTAAGTATATAAACGGTAAAAGGTTGAATAGGGAGAATATTGGGCCCTTAAAGGGCAAGCTGGATGCCTTGATTAATGATGATAGGGAAAAAGCAGATTTATTTTATAAATTCTTTTCATCAGTATTCACGAAAGAGGACAGGTTGACGAGAGTAGAGCATAACATAAATAATAATAATGACCCATTACTTGGTACTTGCTTAAACGAGGGAGTAATCTGGGAGAGACTAAGTAAAATTAAGATAAATAAACCTCCTGGGCCTGATGGACTCCACTCCAGGGTTCTTATGGAACGCAACGTAGAGATATCGAAACCTCTATATTTGATCTTCAGCGAGTCAATTAGATCAGGAATGATACCAAAGGACTGGAGTATAGCAGAGGTAGTCCCAATATTTACAAAGGGTATTAAAATGCTCCCCGGGAACTATAGACCGGTTAGCTTGACATCTATAATGGGGAAAATACTAGAAGGTATATTAAGGGATAGCATTCTAGAGTACTTGGATACCTCCAAGGTTATTACTAGGAATCAACATGGATTTGTGATGGACAGGTCATGTCAAACTGCTGTTTAATATATTCATTAATGACATAGGAGAGGGACTGGAAAGCACAGTGTCAATTTTTGCAGATGATACTAAACTATGTAGAATAATTAATTCATACAAGGATGTTGAGTCTCTACAGAATGACTTATCCAGACTGGAGGCCTGGGCAGACAAATGGAGAATGAGGTTCAATATAGACAAATGTAAAGTTATGCACTTTGGGACTAAGAACAATCAGGCACCCTATAAACTAAATGGGGAAAATGTAGGAATAACGGCAGTTGAAAAGGATTTGGGTGTGCTCATCGATAATAAACTTGGTAGCAGTATGCAATGTCAAAATGCAGCAGCAAAGGCTAATAAGGTGGGGATGAGAGTGTAATCCTGCCTGTATAAATCATTGGTGCGATCACACCTGGAGTATTGTGTACAGTTTTGGGCACCATATTATAAAAAAGATATCTTGGAACTCCAAAGGGTTCAGAGGCGAGCCACTAAGCTGATTAAGGGGTTAGAGGCACTGGACTATGAGGAAAGACTTAAAAGGCTTGATATGTTCACACTGGAAAAGAGGCGACTGAGTGGGGACATCATTAATATTTATAAATACATTAAGGGACAATAAAAGGATCTATCAAACAATTTGTTTACCAAAAAAACACTACATAGGACACAAGGACACCCACTGAGGTTAGAGGAGAAAAAATTCCATACCCAGCGTAGAAAAGGATTCTTCACAGTAAGAGCAGTAAGGATTTAGAATCCTCTGCCAGAGAAGGTTTAATGGTGGACTCAATCAATAAGTTTAAAAATAGATAAGAAAAAATTCCTAGCGGAAAAAAATATCCAGGGATACAGCATTTAATTAATATAAAAAAAAAAAAAAAAGTAATGTACAGTATATTGAACTCGTTGGACATTTGTCTTTTTTCAACCTCAACAACTATGTAACTATGAATTGAGATGGAATTTGGTAGCGAGGCCACAGGTCTTCAAGTAACCATCTAAAACCAGATGCATTGATGGCCTGCTGGCCATATTACCCCCCTCCTCCCTCATAGATTTTCTTAGTCTAGCAATTACATTAAATTAACTAATTAATCAATTCTTCTTTCTTCTACATCAATTGAGTAGAGTAAGAAAAATACAATGTTCAGTCATTAATACTGTACCCCCATTGATTCATTTTTACAAATCAAGCAATTCAATTATGTTGTGAATCCATCCTTCCTTCCTTTACCTGCTTTCCACCCCATACATACTCTACCTCTCTTGGGACTTTGATTAGTCTTGATTAAAGAAAACATTTTTGGTATAGTTTATTAAACTGCCATACTGTCTGTCTGCCCCTGCAGTGCCACTCTTTTTCCTAGATATGCCATTTTTGAAATTGAAATGCCATGTGTTTTTGTTGCCCACTGCTGTTGCTTAGCTTAGTCAGTCAGCTAGCTTGGGGCAACCTTTTGGTATAATCTGGATGAAAATATTATTGTGAGGAGGTCAAAATTTACTTGAAATGACTGGAAATTAATGTGATTGAGGTTAATAATATTGTAGGAACAAAAAAAGACCCAAATTATGTGATTTTAGCTGTTTTTATCAATTTTAGAAAATAAGTAAAGATCTAAAACCAAAACATGTGAGGGCGGTTTTGGTAAAACCAAAACCAAAGCTAAAGCCCGATGATGAATTGAACCAAAACCGAAACACAGGTGTCAGCGCACATCTCTAGCCTTATTTTTACCGGGTTGGAAGAAAAGAGTCTGATTGGCTGTTTGGCTAATGGCTATAACATAACTCCGCTAAGTGTTGACTATCACACAGCAGACTATGCAAATGCTCTATACTTATATGATGTTCATGCACGAGATGTGCAGATCTGAAACGGAGGAATGGTAATACTGGCTGATAGCTGGGTGCGGGAAAGGGGAATGTGAGTGAGAGCACCTTAGTAAGAAAAGATGAAAAACAATTACCTAGTAAGTAGCACAGCTTTAAAGCAAGATTTACTTTAATGGAAAATAAAACCACAAATTTACCATTAACAAATATTGAAGGCTGAATAGTATACATGCAAGCATCCAATTTAATACACACCAAATTCCAGGGCAGACCCAGTTTTAGTGTGAATGCATTTGATTCAGGAATTTCCTGGATTTTTGTTGTACTGTGAATCTCAGACTGAGACCCGGGAAATTCCCATGATGATACACCCAGGTTGTACACATGTATTTCCCAGGTCTTATGACTGAAAGGGATATAAAATAATTCCTATTTTACACTGAGCAAAAAACCTGGGATATTGCCTGGGCAACTTGTGTCCAGTCTCTATATGAAAGGGTCTACACAGGTCCAAATTGCCGGGACCTCATCCCTGGTCACTACCAGGGTTATTCTCAGCTTGACACGTGTTGCCTGCAGTTTGAAAGGTGCGACCCAGGTTACCTTTCAAAACTGCTGATTGGTTTTGTATCTGGAGGCCTGGTATGGAGTGGCTACAGTGACATGCTGGCCAGACACGGGTTCAGTGTTAAAGATCTCCTGGAAATTACCTGGTACCAAGGTGCAACCCGCAAGGTCCAACCTGTGTTCAATAACCCGGGAAAAAGCAGGTTTGAAGCCCTGGCTTTGGTCCGAAAGTGGTATAAGCAAACATTTTCTAATGTGAAAAAAATAAGTTCCCATTGTCAAAGGAAGTTTATATCGTAAGAATTTATATTGCGCAGCTTACTGCTATTATTGCCTATAAATGCAACTATAGACCAGCTAATTTATATTCAAATGTATCTGTTGCATCTGTGGGCAACATAACAATAATGACAAGTACACATACAAACTTTCACACTTTGATGAAGAGGTGTACTGTACAGTTCATCAAAGATAATATCTACTTTACAGTTCTTGTAACCATGTTCATATAATATTTGATGCACATTTGAAAGGATGATAATTATCTTTAGAATAAGAGCTCCATATTACATATGTAAATGATGCAAAATGTATCCCACGTTTGGTCACTACACAAGGTCTAATGAAATCTAATGAAGACAATCAGTTGCCTAAGATCACTGACAATAAATACCCAAGGGAATTACAGTATACAGTATATGATTCTAAGGGCTTGTTGTGCATTATAGCCTGATGAGCAGTTAACGTGACTGCTGTGCAAATGATAGAGGAGATAACAATGTCATACAAAGACAGAAATAGACTATAGAAAAATGAGAGAATGGTAGACTTCATTCTGTCTGGGTCAAAGAACAGATAACATTTCTAAATCAATGTCACGAAGTTTTGGTTTTCCAGTAAATTAATTCATTTCAGTGCCACATTAACCCTGCTAAATGTCTTATGTACATGCCAAAAATAGAAAGTTATTGTACCAAGGGAAAACAACACAGTAAAAACAACCTTTCTAGAGGTTTTAAATTGTAATGTAAAGCCTATAGTGTAAAGAAAATAGTAATTGTATAGGTACCATAGAGTACATACACATCAATAATGGTAAACTTCTATACTGTACCTTTGCATTACTACCTACCACAGTTGTGTTATCATTGTAGCACAAGAAAATATTAACAGAATCACTTTGTTTATAAAGAAATCATAGTGTGGTCATCTTTATGAAAATGTGGTATAAATAAATGTAATCGCATACCATACTTGCTGTGTGTACATGATTAATCCAAATACTGATATTCCCATTAGGCTTCAATAATATATATAACAAAATTATAAAACAGAGATTCCACACAGGTGGAAGGGGCACTCACAATTGAATAACACATACAGACAATAAAATAGCATAAAACATTCATAGTTTAATAGTTGGATAGTCAGTTGCACCAACTCGCCCTTAATCGACGTTTCGACCCCATGACTGGGTCTTTTTCAAGATAGGCAGGTTCGGTGAAAATTCAAATAACTGTTAAAGATGTATACATAGTCACATCAGTAGAGTTCTGGAAAAGAGAAAGAACATAAGACCACACTTAATGCCTCCCAGGCCCCATTATTGCACATTTAACCATGAACTAAATTACACACAGCGCACTTTATAGTGCACTCGTCAGATAAACCTTAAGCCCAGTGGATATTAACATGCTACAATGACCACCAATGTGAGTCCAATTAACAAAAAAGGCTCACATAGACAAATCACTCTAGGAGGATGTCCTGACAACTTCTATCCACTCAGATGGTGTACAGCTCAAGTACCTAAAAAACCAATATGAACAATATATTAACAAATAAGCTAATAAACAGACCCAGTGCTCAAAAAACACGTACACATATACAAATACATACTCCAGCAACTATGCCTTCACACGTAGATGTATGTAAGCTTATAATAATGTAGTTGACGTGATAGTCTCCCTATAAACAAAAATGGAAGGTGAGGTTGGAGACTACAGATATATACTGATATAGTAGGTGAGTGTAGTAAACACTAACTACTCACTGAATATCAGCAATCATTCCAGTGTGAATGCATCCAGGTAAGCCAATTAATAAATTCCACAGCGCTTCAAAAACGATCACTGAAATACAAACATTATGCAGTCTAAATATCGGTCACCAGAGGAATCACTTAGAAACAGAGTTAATAACCATTAAGTGGTGAGTACTCACACAACCATGTTCACACAGTCAAAGGCACCTGGATTTACACACACTGTCTAAACGCCGGGGAATATAAACACTCACCTACTATATCAGTATATATCTGTAGTCTCCAACCTCACCTTCCATTTTTGTTTATAGGGAGACTATCACGTGAACTACATTATTAGAAGCTTACATACATCTACGTGTGAAGGCATAGTTGCTGGAGTATGTATTTGTATATGTTTACGTGTTTTTTGAGCACTGGGTCTGTTTATTAGCTTATTTGTTGATATATTGTTCATATTGGTTTTTTAGGTACTTGAGCTGTACACCATCTGAGTGGATAGAAGTTGTCAGGACATCCTCCTAGAGTGATTTGTCTATGTGAGCCTTTTTTGTTAATTGGACTCACATTGGTGGTCATTGTAGCATGTTAATATCCACTGGGCTTAAGGTTTATCTGACGAGTGCACTATAAAGTGCGCTGTGTGTAATTTAGTTCATGGTTAAATGTGCAATAATGTGGCCTGAGAGGCATTAAGTGTGGTCTTATGTTCTTTCTCTTTTCCAGAACTCTACTGATGTGACTATGTATACATCTTTAACAGTTATTTGAATTTTCACCGAACCTGCCTATCTTGAAAAAGACCCAGTCATGGGGTCGAAACGTCGATTAAGGGCGAGTTGGTGCAACTGACTATCCAACTATTAAACTATGAATGTTTTATGCTATTTTATTGTCTGTATGTGTTATTCAATTGTGAGTGCCCCTTCCACCTGTGTGGAATCTCTGTTTTGTATTTGTGGCTGACTATGTCAGTTTCACTGGGTGCACCCTAAATATGTGTTTATAAATTGATTGATGTGAGTGCGGATCTCCAATGATATAACAAAATTATAGATATATTAATAGCTAGATAAATGAAATAAATAAATAAATAAATAAATAAATAAATAAATAAATAAGTCATACTTAAAACTGATGTATATACCTACTTTACAAAGAATGGTCAATTGATAAAAGTGCCTTAGCGCGAGTTCCATCAATCACCTGTCACCTACCACATCACAAGAACAAACTAATAATAATAATAATAATAATAATAATAATAATAATAATAATAATTGTATTTATATAGTGCTCTTTCTCCATTAGTATAGTACTGTAGGTACAGTAAGAAAAACAATATATTTTAAATGCAACTAACACCATAACAAGCAACAGCAAAGTGACCCCACAACCAACAAGGGTTTTTGAAAGCAAATAAACATTTATAACTTTTCATTCTGAAGGGATATGTTCAGTTTAGATCTTACATAACTAAGGCCTTGTACACGCAAAGGGAGGAAACACTTCCCAGTACTTTAAAGATAACAATAAAATAAATCAACAGAATACCACAGCATAACACATCATAGATGGTGGCTTTCTGGCTGCCCCCTATGAGAGGGGGCAGGTAGGAAGTTGGCATAGCAATGGGAGATGCATGAGGTGTGGCTTTATATATGGGGCAGGGATAGGAATGGATAAGTGTTCTCATCATCTTAGCCATGCTCTCGTTATATAATGCTGAGATTCTCTGCATTGTACAGCGCAGGGTATGGCTAAGATGACACAATTCAGCACGAATCCCATCATTGGTCACCCGGCCTGCCCACTTTACTGGGTAAGTCGGTGGCTTGGGAGTGGGTGGCTCCAGGAGACTTTCTCATTTTCCCAGGAGCCTGGGGTCACCACCCTATTTTAGATGGCCTCCTAGCTGTTCTGGGACAGTAGGCAAGTATGTAGCAACTTCTGCTGCAGACTGTGACAAATATGTGTCAATTTGGAAGAAAGAGCTATAAATCAAAAATAATCAGTCAATGCTGAACATATGTAGCTGTGGTACTGTAATTCAATAAAGAACATACATATACCAAGAGTCAGAAATTAAAAGTTAAAAGTTTATTCTAGTAATATAAAAACCTAACCACTATATCAGTGATCCATTGTTCTTAAAATAAATACAGTAATGTGCAATTGCCTTGTAATCCTAAAACCATACATTGGCCTAATAGGTTATATATTACAGAAAAGAAAACAGCTTTGTACAGTACCTTCAATAAGTTATTAGTTGAATGTAAGACAGCAGGCAATATATAAAATAGTACTAATCCAATTTATATAGATTACGCAGTGAAACCCAGAAGTCAGATGTCCATATGAACCCTTAATGGATGCTCAAAATAATCCAATAGCCAATTGATGGTAAATAAGTCAGGTGGTCCACAGTGAACACTATAGTCCTGATACAGTAGGATGTTGTATGACCAGTGAGGGAATCAGCTGAATAATGAAGGGCAGTAAACAAATATGCAGACAGGCTGCCATTTCAATTGGCAATTACAACTATTCAGCTATAGCAATGAAATTGTCCTTGGGACACAGCCTAGCACACACCTTAGGCCTTTGATAAAGTCACATGATACGTGACGAAACATGTTAGGTGGCGAGTACACATTTCTATAGGTGCATTATCTCATCTATGTGAAGCTTCGTCACCATTTATGTGCTGATCTGCTGCCTCTATTCAGTACATTTGGAGATATTTGGAAATAGCACCTTGCTTCTTCAGCTGTGAGCAATCACAGAACCACTGACTTGGCAGTTCTACTGAACATTGGTGGTCATTCCGAGTTGTTCACTCGTTGCCAATTTTCACTATGCTGCGATTTGTTGCTAAATGCGCATGCGTATGGTGCGCAGGGCGCATGCGCTTAGTAGTTTAACTAAAAACTTAGCAGTTTTGCTGTTGTTCGTGCGGCGCTTTTCAGTCGCACTGCTGATTGGTGAGTGATTGACAGGAAAGGGGCGTTTCTGGGTGGTAACGGAGTGTTTTCCGGGAGTGTGCTAAATGCAGGCGTGTCAGGGAAAAACGCGGGAGTGTCTGGAGAAACCGGGGAGTGGCTGGGAGAACGCAGGGCATGTTTGTGACATCAAACCAGGAACTAAACGGACCGAGCTGATCGCAATCTAGGAGTAGGTCTGGAGCTACTCAGAAACTGCAAGAAAATATTTAGTAGCAATTCTGCTAATCTTTCGTCCGCTATTCTGCTAAGCTAAGATACACTCCCAGAGGGCGGCGGCCTAGCATGTGCAATGCTGCTAAAAGCAGCTGGCGAGTGAACAACTCGGAATGAGGGCCTTAACCTACAGGAGGATCACAGTGAGCATCTAAGGTGTGTGCTCAGTGGTGTCAAAGGATGATTTCATTGCTATACCTGAATAGTTCCCAAAGTCTCTTGCCATTATTATGCCTGTTGTGCTGAATTAAATATTTTAAATTTTTCTCTTAAGCCTCCATGCAAGGATTTGTTATGTGAATTTTACTCCCCAATAACAACCAGTATTATTTTTCTAGAAAAATAGGTTCAGGAACTATGGGTCTGGGGTGGCACTATTAAAAAAGTTACAGATAGATAGATAGATAGATAGATAGATAGATAGATAGATAGATAGATAGATAGATTAATAATGTTTAGAAAGAAGGCACTCAAAATGTACTTGAAAATATAACTTATTTTTTGGAAAATACAGTTTGTCTCAGTATGTCACGATCCGGGTATCTGGACGCCATTTCTTACCTATCAGATGCCTCCTAAGGTTGGCTCAGCGCTCCAGGACCGGATCCCATCTGTTATCCTGATGTGCACATTCCCGCATCCTCTCCTGTCTCTCTGGACGCAGTCACAGTAACGCCTTATACATCTGGCATGGCGTCTCCCGCGGCCTCCGCCGCCGTCCCTGAGCTTCTGCATTCAGAGTGGCGATTACGTCAGCCGCGGCCTCCGCTGTGTCCGCGTGGTCGGATGTGCATCTGTCAGCCTGGCGTCTCCTGTCTCCGGTGGCCGGCGCCGCCATTACTGTTTTCCAGACCACATGGATTACAATCCAAACTTCCCTCCAAGTGTCTGCATGGGCGCAGCCATCTTGGATTCTGTCAGCTGATCATTCCTACCAATCCGTTGTCAGTATTATTAATTTGCATAATTACCTAGCCAATGCCTTCCTTGCTGCAGGTATAAATAGGTTGTGCCTGAGCAAGGAAGGCGTCAGTGCTTTGGTTGTCAAACCTAGTTCCAGTTTGTCTCTCTTCTGTGAATGTCTTCCAGGTTCCAGCTCCTGTCTCCAGACTTCTGCTATAGAGACCCGCACCAGCATTCCATCTGCGGTGTAGCCTGACTCTCCGATCCATTCTGGACTCACCTGTTTCCAGCTACAACATCACCTGCTTCCAGCTCAGCTTCCAGCAGTGTACAGCTTCTCTTAAAGGGCCGGTGTCCTTTCTGCAGTTTACCACTCTCCACCGGTATTATTATTTCTCCGCTCTCAAATTCTACATTTCATCTACATTGCATCGCTCTCAAGCTTTATTTATTATTTAACTGGTTCCAGCCAGTATCCACTCCGTGCCAACACCTGTCTGGTTCTAACCAGTACCCACAGCAGCATTTTATCTACAGCAGTCCAGCTTTCCCTGGAACACCAGCTGGTACGACCCTGGGCTTTCCTCATTGCTACAGTTGAGCCTGGTAAGGACTTTCCAACTTGCAGATAATAAGAACTGTCTCATACCACCAGAGCTCTGTGGCCCCTGCCACCCTGTAGTACCCAGGAACTGTATTATTATTTCTCTGCTGATTTTTATGTTACTTTTTACTGCTACTGTGATGCATGGAGTTTGTCATAAATAAATATCATTGACTTTTACTCAAGTTGTCGTGGTCACGCCTTCGGGCGGTTTCTCTTCATGTTACTTACATGTCCAGGGGTCTGATACAACCTCCCAGGTTCCGGTACATCTCAGCCCCTACAACTGAGGCTGCCTTCCGTCAGCTCAGGCCCTCAGTTGTGACAGTAAGCACTGACCAAATGAATCCAGCCGGAGACCAGGATCAAGCGGCCAGGCCGATGCAAGAACTGGCAGCCCGACTTGAACATCAGGAGGCTGCACAGGGCCACATCATCCGCTGTCTCCAGGATTTCTCTACTCGACTGGATGGGATTTAGACAACTCTCCGTGGATCAGGCGCATCTGGGGCGTCAACCACAGTGACTCCAACTATAACCCCACCCACCTTACCCGTTTCTGCTCCACGTCTTCATCTTCCAACGCCAGCAAAATTTGACGGATCTCCAAGATTCTGCAGGGGATTTCTCAACCAGTGTGAGATTCAGTTTGAGCTACAACCTGGCAATTTTCCCAGTGACCGTACAAAAATTGCCTACATCATCTGACTTCTCAGTGGCTCAGCCCTTGACTGGGCATCACCGTTATGGGAGAGGTCCGACACCCTGCTATCTTCTTACACTGCATTCGTGTCAACATTCAGGCGCATCTTCGACGAGCCAGGCCGGGTAACTTCAGCTTCGTCTGAGATTCTCCGTTTACGCCAGGGATCACATACTGTAGGACAATATCTTATACAGTTCCAGATCCTGGCATCTGAACTGGCATGGAACGACGAGGCCCTGTATGCTGCATTCTGGCATGGTTTATCCGAGCGTATTAAAGATGAGTTAGCTACCAGAGACTTACCCTCCAAGTTAGATGAGCTAATCTCACTTTGTACAAAAGTTGACTTACGTTTCAGAGAGAGAGCAACTGAGCGTGGAAGATCATCTGCTCCAAAATCTTCTGCTCCTCCTCCTCGCCAACTGTCACCATCTAAAGACGAGCCCATGCAAATTGGCCATTCCCGTTTAACTCCTGCTGAGCGCCGAATACGTCTCTCTGAGTCTCTTTGCCTTTACTGTGCAGCTCCGTCTCACACCATCAATGCCTGTCCCGAACGTCCGGGAAAACTCCAAACTCTAGCTCGCCCAGGAGAGGGCCGGCTAGGAATAATGATCTCCTCTCCATCTCCTCATGATTGTAATCTCCCAGTGTCGCTCCAAATTGCTCAACGTTATCGGAACGTCATTGCCCTCCTTGATTCCGGAGCAGCTGGGAACTTTATTACCGAAGCCTATGTTAAACGGTGGTCCCTACCCACCGAGAGACTTCCTTCGTCCATCTCCTTAACTGCCGTGGATGGCAGTAAAATTTTTGATACAGTTATTGCTCTAAGGACTCTACCAGTTCGTCTGAGAGTGGGAGTTCTTCATTCCGAACTTATTTCACTTTTAGTGATTCCAAGAGCCACACATCCTGTGGTCCTGGGCCTTCCATGGCTCCGTCTTCACAATCCTACAATTGATTGGACGACTACGCAAATCCTGGCATGGGGTCCCTCCTGTGCTGAGACATGTTTGTTTAAAGTGTTGCCTGTCTGTTCTTCCTCCCCCAGGTCGTCTGATGTTCCACCTCCTCCATATCAAGATTTCACGGATGTGTTCAGTAAAGCTTCTGCTGATATCCTTCCTCCTCATAGAGAATGGGACTGCCCGATTGATCTCGTTCCAGGGAAGGTTCCACCTCGAGGCCGAACTTATCCGTTGTCTCTGCCCGAGACGCATTCTATGGAGGAATACATTAAAGAGAACCTAGCAAAGGGGTTCATTCGACCTTCTTCTTCTCCAGCCGGCGCAGGCTTCTTTTTTGTAAAAAAGAAAGATGGTGGTCTGCGGCCGTGCATCGACTACAGAGGTTTGAACGACATTACCATCAAGAACCGCTATCCTTTACCCCTGATTACTGAGCTCTTTGACAGAGTTAGCGGAGCTACCATCTTTACAAAGCTGGACTTGAGAGGTGCATACAATCTCATCCGGATCCGTGAGGGTGACGAGTGGAAGACCGCATTTAACACCCGTGACGGACATTATGAGTACCTCGTCATGCCCTTCGGATTGAGCAATGCTCCAGCTGTCTTCCAGCATTTCGTCAATGAGATCTTCAGAGACATTCAATACCGTCATGTCGTGGTCTATCTAGATGATATCCTCATTTTTGCCAACAATTTAGAGGAACATCGTTTTTGGGTAAAGGAGGTTCTGTCCCGTCTCCGTGTCAATCATCTCTATTGCAAATTAGAGAAATGCGTCTTTGAAGTCAAGTCCATTCCGTTTCTAGGGTACATTGTGTCCGGTTCCGGACTAGAGATGGATCCTGAGAAACTACAAGCAATCCAGAATTGGCCGGTACCCTTAACCCTCAAAGGGGTCCAGAGGTTCTTAGGGTTCGCCAATTATTACCGAAAGTTTATACGAGACTTTTCCACCATTGTGGCGCCTATTACTGCTTTCACCAAGAAGGGTGCTAACCCGTCCAAGTGGTCTGAAGAAGCCATGCAAGCTTTTCATCTTTTAAAACAGAGGTTCATCTCTGCGCCTGTCCTGAAACAGCCTGACATCGACTCTCCTTTCATCCTAGAGGTGGATGCCTCCTCCGTTGGAGTAGGAGCGGTGTTATCTCAGAGGGCTAAAGATGGCCATTTACATCCTTGCAGTTTCTTCTCACGGAAGTTCTCCCCAGCGGAGCGCAACTATGCCGTTGGTGACCAGGAGTTGCTAGCCATCAAGCTCGCTCTAGAGGAGTGGAGATATCTGTTGGAGGGAGCTTCTCATTCAATCTCCATCCTCACAGACCACAAGAACCTTCTATATCTGAAAGGCGCACAATGTCTCAACCCTCGTCAGGCCAGATGGGCACTTTTCTTTTCCAGGTTCGACTTTAAACTCCAGTTCTGTCCGGGCTTTCAGAATCGCAAGGCCGATGCCCTTTCCCGCTCATGGGAGCAAGAAAATGAGTCAGAGTCTTCAGACAAGCATCCTATTATAAGTCCGTTGGCATTCTCCATGGTAGGGATGGACTCTACGCCCCCATCAGGGAAAAGTTTTGTGAAGCCGACACTAAGGAAGAAGCTCATGCATTGGGCCCATGCTTCCCGCTTTGCCGGACATACAGGTATCCAAAAAACCCTGGAGTTTATCTCTAGGTCCTATTGGTGGCCAACTCTGAAAAAGGACGTTTTGGAGTTTATTGCATCTTGCCCAAAGTGTGCTCAACATAAAGTATCCCGCCAGTCGCCTGCGGGGCAACTGGTTCCACTATCTGTTCCCCGTCGACCATGGACCCATTTGTCGATGGATTTTATTACAGATTTGCCCATGTGCAACAAGTTTAATACCATCTGGGTGGTAGTTGACCGGTTCACCAAGATGGCACACTTCATTCCTCTCACCGGTCTTCCGTCAGCTTCCAAGTTGGCTCAAGTATTCATTCAAGAGATCTTTCGACTCCACGGTCTTCCAGAAGAAATTATCTCAGATCGAGGAGTTCAATTCACAGCCAAATTCTGGCGAAGTTTATGTCAAGCCCTCCAAGTCAAGCTAAAGTTTTCCACGGCTTACCATCCTCAGACCAATGGTCAAACTGAGAGGGTGAATCAGGACTTGGAGTCCTTCCTCCGCATCTATGTGTCCTCCTCTCAAGATGACTGGGTTCAATTACTTCCCTGGGCCGAGTTCTGTCATAACAACCAGTATCATTCTTCATCTTCTTCAACACCATTCTTCACCAACTTTGGATTCCACCCTAAAGTCCCTGAGTTCCAACCGCTTCCAGCAACTTCTGTTCCCGCAGTGGATATCACCTTGCATCAGTTTGCCAATATCTGGAAGAGCGTACGATCAGCTCTGCTCAAGGCATCGTTCAGGTACAAGAAGTTTGCGGATAAGAAGCGTCGAGCAGTTCCTGCTCTCAAGGTGGGTGATCGGGTATGGTTATCCACGAAGAATTTGAGGTTAAGAGTTCCCAGTATGAAGTTTGCACCTCGCTACATCGGTCCTTTTAAAATTGATCAAGTCATCAATCCTGTTGCTTACAGACTCCAGTTGCCTCCCTTCTTAAAGATACCAAGGACATTCCATGTTTCCCTGTTGAAACCGCTAATCTTGAATCGGTTTCATTCCTCACTTCCTCCAACTCCGAAAGTCCAAACTCAACGAGGCGTTGAGTATGAAGTAGCCAAGATCCTGGACTCACGTCACCGTTACGGTCAACTTCAGTATCTTATTGACTGGAAGGGTTATGGCCCTGAGGAACGTTCATGGACCAATGCTTCTGATGTCCATGCTCCTGCCTTGGTCCGGAGATTCCATTCCAAGTTTCCTCAAAAGCCAAAGAAGTGTCCTGGAGCCACTCCTAAAGGGGGGGTGCTGTCACGATCCGGGTATCTGGACGCCATTTCTTACCTATCAGATGCCTCCTAAGGTTGGCTCAGCGCTCCAGGACCGGATCCCATCTGTTATCCTGATGTGCACATTCCCGCATCCTCTCCTGTCTCTCTGGACGCAGTCACAGTAACGCCTTATACATCTGGCATGGCGTCTCCCGCGGCCTCCGCCGCCGTCCCTGAGCTTCTGCATTCAGAGTGGCGATTACGTCAGCCGCGGCCTCCGCTGTGTCCGCGTGGTCGGATGTGCATCTGTCAGCCTGGCGTCTCCTGTCTCCGGTGGCCGGCGCCGCCATTACTGTTTTCCAGACCACATGGATTACAATCCAAACTTCCCTCCAAGTGTCTGCATGGGCGCAGCCATCTTGGATTCTGTCAGCTGATCATTCCTACCAATCCGTTGTCAGTATTATTAATTTGCATAATTACCTAGCCAATGCCTTCCTTGCTGCAGGTATAAATAGGTTGTGCCTGAGCAAGGAAGGCGTCAGTGCTTTGGTTGTCAAACCTAGTTCCAGTTTGTCTCTCTTCTGTGAATGTCTTCCAGGTTCCAGCTCCTGTCTCCAGACTTCTGCTATAGAGACCCGCACCAGCATTCCATCTGCGGTGTAGCCTGACTCTCCGATCCATTCTGGACTCACCTGTTTCCAGCTACAACATCACCTGCTTCCAGCTCAGCTTCCAGCAGTGTACAGCTTCTCTTAAAGGGCCGGTGTCCTTTCTGCAGTTTACCACTCTCCACCGGTATTATTATTTCTCCACTCTCAAATTCTACATTTCATCTACATTGCATCGCTCTCAAGCTTTATTTATTATTTAACTGGTTCCAGCCAGTATCCACTCCGTGCCAACACCTGTCTGGTTCTAACCAGTACCCACAGCAGCATTTTATCTACAGCAGTCCAGCTTTCCCTGGAACACCAGCTGGTACGACCCTGGGCTTTCCTCATTGCTACAGTTGAGCCTGGTAAGGACTTTCCAACTTGCAGATAATAAGAACTGTCTCATACCACCAGAGCTCTGTGGCCCCTGCCACCCTGTAGTACCCAGGAACTGTATTATTATTTCTCTGCTGATTTTTATGTTACTTTTTACTGCTACTGTGATGCATGGAGTTTGTCATAAATAAATATCATTGACTTTTACTCAAGTTGTCGTGGTCACGCCTTCGGGCGGTTTCTCTTCATGTTACTTACATGTCCAGGGGTCTGATACAACCTCCCAGGTTCCGGTACATCTCAGCCCCTACAACTGAGGCTGCCTTCCGTCAGCTCAGGCCCTCAGTTGTGACACAGTACAGGTTCAGGAACCCAGTTCCTGATTATTTCATATTTAATGAGAGGTTCAGGAACTGAGTTCCTGCTGGTTCTTGATGAAAAATAGCACAACCAAGTGGAATCCCAACTTTTGTGCCTCACCACTAAGTAGATTTTGAGAGTCCTGGAAACTCACTACTGTCCTATCAGAATTGGGTCTATGCCACCAAAAGTGTGATAGTTGTCCGACAGTGCTGACCTTTCTCCTACCCTGTCCAGTCCTACTGTACTAGTAAAATTCTTGACACTCCACTAAAATACTGTCTCAAATACTTGTTTATAATAACAAATATAACCCAGACTAGTCTGCTCATGCACATGGCTCATAAATTGAGGGGTTCAGTGGAAAAAATGTACATGCCACATGGGCCATGAGCCCCTTTTCAACTAGATATGTCTTTAAATATAATACCAGGGTTTTGTATTCTGCTTCTGGTAATAAATAGGCACATGCCACTATGTTAGGAGTCAGTGGAATAGACACTAGATGGCATAAGTTACTTGAGAGCAGCAAAAATGGAAAATCCATATAGATGTGGCATGTGCCTCTCTTCCACTTAGACGCTCAATTTTGCCCTTTTCACACAGAAAACAAATTGCTGGGTCAAGCATTTGGACCAAGTAATTTGCAGATCAACACTGGCTCTTTTTCTGTGTGAAAGTGTCACCCCTTGATATAATTCCAGGAACTTCAACCCTGTTTTTTTACCACTGTCAAACTCCCAGGAATTGTGACCCTTTTACACAGAGCAATACCCATATTGATCTGCAAATTACCAGGTAAAAATGCTTGACCTGGTCATTTGGTTTTCTGTGTGAAAGGGGGGGTCAGGCTGGGACTGGAAAAAAAAAACAAGACCTGGCACTCATATGCCAGGTAAAATCTGTGTTTGTCTCCACTTTCTTTCTGAAAGTGTTATTTGATACACAGTAAATGCCAAAGAGCATTCAAGTTAGTGGTCTACATGTAAATATAATGTGCACCGTTGTTCTAAAAAAAAAAAAAAAAAAGGGCAAAGCATTTAACTTTCCTTTGTATCAAAGCAAACACATTTACAAGTAAAATCTATTTAAATAATACAACTGTTCAAAGAATTCCATGAAGCCCTAGCACCATCCAGTGGAAATAAAGTAACTTGTCTGACAAAATAAATAGTTTTAAATATATATATATATTTTTAAGTATTGCCATATTTTTAATACTTTTTGATAGAAGGGCAATTTATTAATACAGAAAGCACGGAGCATTTGCTTATGCCAGTGGTTCCCAAACTATGTGCCTATGCACCCTGGGTTGCCGCAAGGCTCTTGCAAAGGTGCCTCAAGTTGGTGGTCCAAGACCTAATCAAATTACAGTATTTATAGAAGAAGGGATAGGCAAAACCAGTGCTAGTGGCTGCCAATCATAAAATATGTGGACAATCAGAAGCACAACTGTATGCCAGCACCTAAGGATGACAGGTAGGTACAAGTTACTTATTTTAATATTGTTTTTCACATTTATTAATAAAAAACTTTTATCATAGGGGTGCCATGAAAATTATGCTGATACTGTAGGGCACTGTGATTCAAAAAGTTTGGGAACAACTGGCTTATGCAGGGCCGGCTCTGCCATTAGGCAGCTTTAGGCAGCTGCCTAGGGGCACTGGCCCTTGGAGGGTGCCACTGAATTCATCTAATGAAACACTGAAGGATGTCTCTGTAGGCGGCTCCCTCATTTTACACTTTGCTGACCGCTGCTATGGGTTTAATCAGGTGCAACTGCCACTATCCAGTTGTGCAACATAGTGTCTCAGCACTTCCTCCATGCCGACATGTGTAACATCAAGTCATATGAAGCCACATAGGAGGCGAACGTAACTAGGGACGATTCTCATAGCCCTGATGCACCTCCTCTAGGCCTCTGGATCTTGGCTGTCCAGCAGCAAGCAGCAGGTGCAGCAAGCAGCACCTGTGTACAAGTCTGCACCCACAGCTTCACTGTAATGCGGCATCCCATACCCAACCCCAATTAAATATTCCCACCAGACCCCATGTACAGTATATATAAAAAAATGACATTGGCCTCGGTGTCCTATGGTATATGATTTCTAACATGCTAGCTAGCATGTGTACATAAAGAATAGATGGCACTCAAGGACTTTTAAAGTGAAAGTATAGTGTGAGCAAAGTCACAAAATTTTGTGACTTTGTTTATAAAATACATTATCACTTTAAAAGTCTGTGAGTGTTGTCCCTTTTCTCTGTATATGTATAATGATTCAATTCACCACAGCCCACTGTTGTCCCTTTTCTCTGTATATGTATAATGATTCAATTCACCTCAGCCCCCCTAATGGCCACCTGTATCTTCCCTCTGGGAGGTGTGTGTGTGTGTGTGTGTGTGTGTGTGTGTGTGTGTGTGTGTGTGTGTGTGTGTGTGTGTGTGTGTGTGTGTGTGTGTGAGGGGGGTGGAGTGTTGCAGGTTAGGGGGAGCTAAGCTGTAACTTTGTCTAGGGTGCAGTGAGATCTTGCACCGGTCCTGGGCTTATGCATTAAGATCTGATTTAAAACACGTTTGCATACAGATTTTGCAATTTTTAGCAAACTATGCATGCATCCTGGCCTGCATACACAACCTAGAGCACTTACAGCACATTCAGAGTCATACAGATCTCATTCATATCTCCACACATATGCTGAGGGGGTGTTACTACGCAGCAATGGGGTTTACACACCAGGGGCATCAGAATGTTTTTAGGTTAGAGTGGGCAATATATAATCTTCGTGTGGTGCCCCTAAATCGCTAAATGTCGCTCCCTTTATGTTTTATCTCATAGCAAAACAAACAACCAGCTGATAATTTTGATATTATCTTAAACCATAAAGCTATACCTTTAAACACACCTTTACCATGGAGCCGTTACGGCCGCTAAACTTAATATGCACTCTATGTACCTTTTACGCTATTTGCGTAATGAGTCCCATACCGTGTACGGACTCTGCGTACACACGCCGCGCTGGGGGTACTAAGTACACGCAGCGCGTACACACTCAATTTATACACTTTAAAACCTTATACAGTTAGGCAATGTAATACACTTTAAACCCTAGCAGGGAAAAGAGGACACAACACCGATTTGTAGTTAATCACTGGGTTCCGACACCACAGAGTAATATATCTGAAAGGGAGTTAACAATACAATTTATACACTACAATACAACAGAGTAAATGGCTACAGTCAATGTACATACGTGAGAATATTTGCATGCGCTTCCTGGTCCAGTTCTCCGCTAATCAGGTAGATAGCATTGAGAGACTTGTGACCGGCCAGGCAGCAACAGGCTTTTTATACAATACTTCCAAAAGCAATACAATGGATACTGTAATCCCTTTGTCCATTGGACACAGGGATGCATCTTTACAGTACAGGAGAGGTCATAGGTTGATTTGAAAAGGTGGGCGATGTCTTTCTCAGCTGCTCTTGTGGGTGGTCTCCTCTGGATTCCCACCGCATACATAATATACAGTAAATACAGTTTATATCTATATTCTGCCTCTGCACATAACTATACGCAGGAACGTGCGATCTTCCTCAAACCAACACCGGAATGTTACCCTTAAAATACCCTACAGCTGGATACCAGACACCACCTTATAACCTTAGTCTGTCCCCTCCTATCATGCAGAGGTGAATCCCTTTGTTCTGGAATCATTTAAACTGTTGATACTTGCTGATGTGGTGCAGGAGGACTATGTGTACAATGTGCACTATTTGGATTAAATATGTAATGTTTTGATAGCCCTCCATGCGTTCACAAACTCCGCTGTAAATACCCACACCACGCGCAGGACCGCGGGAGCGACCATACGCAAATTGCGGATATGTGCACGCACGGCGGAACAAGTGCACAAGCATTGGGCATGTGTGTGTATTTTATACATGCTGTGTGTTCTGTAATATTTTTCGACTTTGACACAGCAATATCTTACACAAGACACTGCTAAAACTCTAATCCATGCACTCATAATCTCCAGCATTGATTATTGCAATAGTCACCTTTCTGGTCTTCTCAAGAAAAGACTCTCACAACTACAATCGATTTTGAATGCAGCTGCAAGGCTGATCTTCCTATCAAGACGTTCATCATCTGCTGATCTGCTCTGTCAGTCCCTCTATTGGTTGCCCATATTCTATGGTATTCAATACAAAATACTTCTACTTGCATATAAAGCTATTAACCAAACTACACCAACATATATCTCTTCACTTATTTAAAAATATCTCCCAACTTAACCTCTCCACTCTGCACAAGATCTGCATCTCTCATTTGCATGGATCACGCGTTCCCATTTACAATTGCAGAACTTTCTTCAGGCAGCACCTACCCTATGTAATGCCCTCCCATGCACAATAAGACTATACTCTAGTCTCTAAACTTTCAAGCATTCCCTGAAAATTCACCTCTTCAGGCAAGCCTATCAAATTCCTAAACCACGCACATAGCCTTCAGAAGCATTCATATCTAACTACATCTTATCAGGACTGTCTTTGCAACCTACAGATAGTGCCTATCCTTGTGTATCCTTCCTATTTCCTTATAGACTGTAAGCTTGTGAGCAGGCCCATCCTACCTCTATATCTGTATGTTATTACCCAGTGTAAAGCGGGTACTTGAAATAAGGACTATTAGGCAAGTTTTCTGGTGAAACACAGTGTCTTTACTGGCATTAGACACTGAGCATAGCATAAACACACTTGTGCCTGGTCACACAGGTACATAACTTAAAAAGAACTAATGAAAGTTAAACGTCTTAGCACCCCCATGCTCAACAGTCATTCTGCTACAATGATCTACAGCTACCACCTGCCATGCACTTCCTGTCACAGTCAACGTCCAGAGTCCCTGGCACTACAAACTCCAACCTACTAACTGGCCTGTAGCAGACATCAGTGTACCATGCAGTGGATGTATGGAAGTTTTAAACCCCTCTCCTGCTTCTGACTTCCTGCTGGCTCTGGGTTAGTTTGAAGATCTATAATTCTATTTTTCCACCTTGAAATGTGCAGCCTATAAAACCCAGAGTTCCAGATTACTAATGCAGGTGCAGAATGGGCAGGCCTTGTTTTCCTCTCCCTTGGAGGTAGCTGATCCCACAGAAATGTGGCCAATTATGGTGAGACACAAGCCCTCTCACACATATCCCCCATTTTCAATTCCCATGCTTGGGGAAGTGCACAGCTTCCTTTGAGTTGGCTGACACCATTCAGCCTCTCTAAATTCCCTGGGAAAGACATTCGTATATCTGGTTTAGTTACCGGACTGATGCTTCCTGACCATCTTTCCAGGCATATCTTCCTCCTCCTTGCGTTCTGGCAACGGAACAAATAGTCCTAAGTTCTTACTGATGCTGGGTCATACGCTTTCCTGTCACAATGTATTCCTCAAAGGGGCAGTGCAACACCTGAGTGGTCTAGCAAGGAGTACCTGGTTTGGACTTTCTTCTTTCATTTCTCACCTGACAGCTTGGCGCTGTGCCTCGGGAACACAACACAGTTGCTGCTTAATGACCAAGAACTCAGCTTCTTTCTGTTTTTCTGCTGACAATGTATCCACCAACGGACCATCAAAGGTCCAGGTGAACCAGAAAGGTGCTCAGAGGTTCCCTCCAACTCTTCTCTCTTTTATAAGGTAGGGCCTTGGACACTTTACAGTGATATTGTCTCTGTGATTTCTTTAAGAGCTCACTAAATCCTTGGAAATTGCATCCTAAAATGTGAGGATAGGGGCTTAGGACAAACCATGGCGACCATCTCATAAGTGTGTCCCTTTATGGTGAGGTTCACTCACACCCATGAGAAAGTTTTTGTGGATCTGTAAGCGCAGAGTACTTCAACAAACCTTGGCACCTTTTCCACTGGCCTGGGTAGGACAGCCTCTGAGATCAGGGTCAGGTCAGTCCCTGAGTCTATAATAGCTGGGAGTTCTCTGCCATTTAGTAACACAGTTTCCCACATTAACAGGGATCTAGAATTCCACAGTACCATTGTGTAAAAAGTGGGGTACGTGGTGCCCATGCTAGCAACCCCACACTGCATAGGCTCTATTTTTCTAGGACCGTCTCATAAGCAAACAGCAAACAACCCCGGCATCTGCAGTAGTGTTTACTTGAGGAGGAGTGACAGCCATGGTCACAGGCCAATGGGGTGCCATCTTAACTGGTCATCCATTCCCAGGTTTCTTTTCTGACAACTTTTACATATTTCCTGCGGTCTCATACCACTCCAATACGGTAACTAATTCCTTCAAACTCTGAGGATCAGTGTGTGTGACCCAGCACTGCATATTCCACCCTAGGGTTCTTATACACTGGTCAGTAACCACCATTTCATCAATTTCAGTACCAGTGCAGTCTTATGGCTGGAGCACACTCTGCCTCTGTCTGGTGAGTTCTGTCACCTGCTTCCAAATTGGGATCACTGGTAATAGGGCCCATTCATGGAAATGCTGCACTTTCACAGAAGGAGTGAGACCTGACTTGGCCAGTACAGCACTTTTTTCTAAGTCAAAGTTCTCTGCATCAGCAGATGATAGATCAGCATAGGCTTTCTGAGCCTCACCGTTAAAATTGGAGGCATGATTTTCAGCCCAAGTATCCACTTGCCAAGTATCCAAGAGGCCCCATGCAAGGAGAGAGGGAAGGAAGAGGAAAGAGAGGGGTGAAGAACTAATCTTTAACATCTCTAGCCACATTCTGACTGAATCTAAAAAATCAGTACTCTCTAAGGGCCTCTCCTTCATCTCTACATAATTAATTTCAGTGGTCCGTTGATCTATTTTAAGATAGGCTGCAAGCTTAGATTAGAAGAGCACTTTGATTAAACGAGAAGGTGATATTAACCAGAGAGCCAAGATGGTTTATAGTAAACAGAGCTCCTTACTTTCCCATCTCTACTAATGCTATTTTGAGAACATTTTTGAAAATTATTGATCAAGATGTTAAAGCAGATGCTGTGAAAGGAAATTTTTTTGATAATCTTTCATTTGATGAGAGGTCAAATCTTTCATTTGATAAGAGGTCAGCATTTGCAGCAGTATGTCAAAATACCTCTATTGTAGTGAGTAATGCTGACAAAGTGGGTACTGCAGTTCTGCAGGACTTCAGTAAGTATGATTCTAAATTAGAAGACAACTGTCTAATATATCCATATATTGTAGGCAGGAGTTCAAGCCTATGTCATGTATCAAGAAAGAGGTGGATGATCTCATTGATATGTCCATTAAGAATGGGTGGATTGATAAAAATATATCAGAATTTTCGACAGTTGACTATCTGGTTTGTCCTGTACTTCACATGCTCCCAGAGATACATAAAACACAGCCAGACACCCCTGGCAAACCAATAATATTTGCCAGGGGCTCTACATCACAGCCAATAGCACAGTTTCTTGATAGACACCCCTGGCCAGGGCTGACATCAGGAATTGTGGGGCCCGGGACTGACAAAATAGGTAGCCCCCCCCCCCCCCCCTCCCGTGCTGAAGGCTGCTGGGGGCAGTGCTGAAGACTGCTGTTTCTTCAGTCACAGAGTGGAGGGAAGAGGGGGTGTCGACACTGCTGCCTTTCTTCCAGCTTGACAAGCAGGGAGGAGCAAGCAGGGGGTTGGGGGAGAATCCTGACACAGGAGGAAATCACAGTAACCGAAGAGCTTCTGTTCATCATACTGCCGGCACCACAGCCTGTCATACAGTGTGACAAGTGCAGGCTGTGGCATGCGGCAGCATGAGCAAGGAAGCAGAGCAGGAAGAGCTCCTCCCTGCTTTGCAGACCTTGCTGAGTGGGTAGGGCCTGGCCTGACAGTTACTGACTTTTTTAAAAATAATGTTAACATGCGCACACTGCCCCTGTCCTACCCATTTACACTCCATTCCAGATGGCATGTGGTACAGTAAAGTGGAAATATTCTGCAGTAACTGGTACGTTATGTGCTGATATTACCAACACAATCATACAAGTGCTGCACCTAGGCACGTGCCTAATGGGAAATTCACCACTGCCTGAGCTAAGTAAGTAGAACTGCTGGTGATAGATCAGGATTGCATCCTGCCACAGGGGGTGGGGGGTTGGGTTTAGGATGGTGGCACGGGAAGGTTATGGTTTGGTACCAGGGAGGGGGGGTTAGAGCTAGGCACTTTCAAGGGGAGGACAGGCACCAGGCGGGGAGGGTTAGGGGTTTAGGCAGTGGGGAAGAAAGGGTTAGGCACCCACAAGGGAGGTATAGGGTTAGGGTAGGGGCAGGGAGTCTAGGGTACTTTCAGGGGGGATATAGGGATGACATATAGCATTTTAACCACAGTTTTAACATATTTGTCACTTGATAAATGTAAGCTCTCTTCAGAAGTAAAGAGACCATTGAGAAGTTTGCAGATGCATAGCTGATGATCTGAAACCTGTCTGTGTCCTTTCATAGGCTTTCATTTAATCAGTGGAAAACACAGCCAGGCAGCCCTCCGACCCCCTATGGATGAGTCCTGGACTCACAGTGCACATATATGCCCTGTGTCCTCCTAGAATTTTATTCACAGCCAGCCCCCGGGCCCCCTTCTAACTTTCTCACAATTACACACATTACATACTTACCCTTTGTGCGGTGGAAATCTGTCCTCCTCTTTTGCTTCTTTCCGGCTCCCACTTCTTGTATCTGCTCCTCTCACAGTCCGGCGCTGCGGCTCCTCTTCTCTGCACTAGTGCGGCGTGACGTCATAACATCACGCCACGCCGTACAAGAATACATTTTATTGTACAGCAAGCTGACAGGGATCTTTCTCCTGCAGCTTGCTTAAAAGTAACTGCGGCGCGGCCAGCGGCTGGTGGGCAGTGGCCTGGGAATAGCAGCGGCCGTGGGCAGTACTGCCGGTGCTGGGATTAGCAGCAGCGGTGGGCAGGCAGTATGAGCGGCCCGGGGCCCCCACTCTCTGTCAGAGTGGCCGGACCGGGTACAAGTGTTCACATAGTACCCCCTTGATGGCGGCCCTGCCCCTGGCAAACCGATAATATTTGCCTGGGGCTCTACATCACATCCAATAGCACAGTTTCTTGACTACTACAGATGTGTCCACATGCACCTTACCAAAAATGTTGCCACTGCACTCATTTAGGCCAGACATGGCCTGACATGATGTTGTTGTGCCATCCTATCAGCCGAGCAGCAAACTTGCAATTCTGAGTTTCACCACTGGATAGTCAGTGTATCTTGTAATATACAACAAAGAGCTTTGCAGATCATGGACAGACTATGGACACTTTATTTACAATTTCTCATATAGCGCGGAATATTCTGTTGCACTTTACATTTGGAATCAACAGGTATAAGACAAACTGGGTAATAACAGACAGACATAGAGGTAGGAAGGCCCTGCTCGCAAGCTTACAATCTATAGGGCACTTTGGATTTTAAATAAAGCTTATAATCTACTGTATTTTTAGGACTTTTATTTTATTAAAGATATTTAAGCATTATATTCCTATTAGTGGTTTTACTATATAGATCTGTTGCTATATTTGTACTGAAGCTAGAGCTAGAAATCTCCACGAAAAACAGTAGTCTCTCAGTATCTGAGTTATGATACTTTATATGAAAAGATAGCTTTCTTCCATCAGCAGTCATTGTGGCTTAGTGGTAAGGTCACTACCCATCAGAGCTAGAGGTTTGCGGTTCTAGTCTTTCACCTCTCTGTAAATATTTTTTTCCCAAAAAAATTAATTTATAAAATAGAATAATAATATTAACAATAAAAAAGTTTCTATAATAATTTTAGATCTAAAACTATGATATATACTATAGAAAAGGCACCATTTTTCATATACAGTATTGCCAGGCAAGTACAGAGTGTGCGTGGGGATCAGAGTGTAAGTGCAGAATGTGAATAGGGGTAAGATGGTGAGGATGTAGTGTTTGTTAAGGATGGCCAATGGTCGGTAAACCCATCAATGGTGATCCATTGCATATGTGGTTACCATTAATGGCTGCTTGCTATAATGCAATAGATGGTAACCATCGATGTTAACTACACCGATGGCCATCCCTAGTGTGTGTGTTTGTGGGGATCAGAGTGTGAGTGCAGAATGTGAATAGGGGTTAGATGGTGAGGAAGTAGTGTGTTAAGGATGGCCATCGACCATCAATGATTCATAATCATTTATGGTTTAAGGATGATGTCAAATGCTGTTTCCATTGATGGGTGGCCGGCGGTGTCTTCAGTGCAGTGGTGCCAGCTTTGTCATCAGAGTGGTGGTGCCAGCAGTGCAAGGGTGCCAGCTGTGTTTTTAATGTGGTGGTGCCAGCTGTGTCGGCAGTGCAAGGGTAGTTTTAGAAAAAAATGTATTATAAAAACTTTTTATTGTTATTATTATTATTATTATAGAAATTAAAGTTTTGGGGAGAAAAAACATTTACAGTGATATGAAAGACTAGAACCACAAACCTCTAGCTGCATAGATGGTGACCTTACCACTAAGCCACAATACTATAAGCACAGGTTGAAACTGGGATTCAAACTGGTTTCGACCCTACCATCTCGGTGTGCAGGAAACTTAACCACAAGGCTACAGAGGCTGCCCAATTTTCTCCACACCAGAGAGACTTTTCTCAATGTGTATTCTTTTGCACTAGATCAGTTTTTTGATTAATAAAACTTCAAAGAGTCTTTGCTGTCATCTGTGGTAAAACACCTTTTTTATCAATTAACTAGTGCAACACAGGTGATGGCAATCAAAAGTTAAGAGGAAAGTCTAGGAGTAGAGCATTTTGTCACTCCTGGAATGGGTCATATTGGATAGTATGACAGTGCTCTAGAGAAGGGTCACAAACTGGGGTAGCAATGAAAGAGTCCCAGCTAGGATTATTTCAGGTTGCCTGATGAGAGGCCTTCTTTCTCCCTTAGTCATGCTATATGGGCAAGCAGGAAGGTGCTCTAGGGACAGTGATGGTCCCTGCTTAGGGTACCCAGGCATGGTGGACTCACTGTTACTGCTCTATGGAAGATGGATGACATGGGAAAAATGCCCCCAGTTAGTGGGGATATATCTGTGAAAGCAGATTATTGTGTGTAGTCCTGCATAAGGCTGTCCTTTAGTGTTGATGTTGCACTTTAATAAAACAATAATAATAATAACAAACACAGTGCAACATCCAGCTGAGGATACAACCATAATCCACAAGCCCAGGGTTCTCTATGCCATGTGGAAGCATTCTCAATGTACTCACTGAGCCACTACATGGCCAAGCCTGTTCTGAGACTGTTACCAAAATATAGCCAGCCAGGCAGGAATGACTAATACTATAAAGAAAGGTTAAAGCTGGGATTTGAACTGGGGACCCTGACATCTATGTGTGGAGAGAACATCACTTTGTGACTTTTCTCAATGTGTATTCTGTGTTTTTTTTGCACTAGATCAGTTTTTTGATTGATATAACTTCAAAGAGAGTTTGCTGTCATCTGTGGTAAACCACCTTTTTTAAATCAATTAACTAGTGCAACACAGGTGATGGCAACCATAAATTAAGAGGAAAGTCTAGGAGTAGAGCATTTTGTCCCTCCTGGAATGAGTCATATTGGATAGTATGACAGTGCACTAGAGAAGAGTCACCTACTGGGGTAGCAATGATGGCGTTCCAGATAGGATTCTTTCAGGTATCTTGGATGCTGCCTGATGCGATGCCTTATTTTTCCCTTATGCATGCTGTGTGGGCAAGCAGGAAGGTGCTCTAGGGACAGTTATGATTCCTGCTTAGGGTACCCAGGCATGGTGGCCTCACTGTTACTGCTCTATGGAAGGTGGATGATATGGGAAAAATGCACCCAGTTAGTGGGGAGATCACCTGTGAAAGCAGATTGTGGTGTGTAGTCCTACAGCAGGCTGTCCTTTAGTGTTGATGTTGCACTTTAATAAAACAATAATAATAACAACAAACACAGTGCAACATCCAAGTGAGGATACAACCATCATCCACAAGCCCACATGTATTCTTAGCCATGTGGAAGCATTGTCAAGGTACTCACTGAGTACATGGCCATGCCTGTTCTGAGACGGTTACCAATATCAATAACCAGTCAGGCGGAATATGACCAATACTATAAATACAGGTGGAAACCAGGATTCAAACTTGAAAAGAGAATCTTGGGAGATAGACACTGAGGGACAGAGACATGGGAGAGAGACAGAGTCAGGGGGAGAGAGACAAAGTCAGAGGGAAAGAGACACAGATAACTGAACTGTATTATGCAGTATATTAAAACACATATACAGTACCATGTACACTGCAATATTCACACTGCAATGCAATCATTGATCTTTATCATACTTTATTTCACTGTCATACCCCATGCAGTGTAATATACACACACAGCCTTGTAATCCCTGATTGGAAATATCCTGCATATTACATCACTATTATACCTCATACACTAATATACACACACAGCACTGTAATCCCTGATCTTTGTTATACTGCATATTATATCACTATTACACCTCATACACTGTCATATCTATGCAGCAACGTAAACAATTACCAGGAGAGGAGAGATAAAACCAAAGGCCAAACTGGTGTATGCTGAACATGTCATAGAAACATAGAATTTGACGGCAGATAAGAACCACTTGGTCCATCTAGTCTGCCCCCTTTTTTTTTTTTTACATTATTTTTATCTCTAACCTTGTTTGATCCTTATTTCTTTGTAAGGATATCCTTATGTCTATCCCATGCATGTTTAAATTGCTCTACCGTCTTAGCCTCTACTACCTCTGATGGGAGGCTATTCCACTTGTCCATTACCCTTTCTGTGAAGTAATTTTTACTCAAATTTCCCCTGAACCCCCCTCCCCTCCATTCTCAGTGCATGTCCTCGTGTCCTATTGCTTCTCTTCATTTGGAGAATGTTTCCCTCCTGGACTTTGTTAAAACCCTTGATATATTTGAAAGTTTCTATCATGTCCGCCCTTTCCCTTCCCTGCTCCAAACTATACATATTGAGATTTCTTTGTCTTTCTGGGTATGCTTTGTGATGTAGGCCATGCACCATTTTAGTTGCCCTTCTTTGTACAGTTTCTAATGTATTAATATCCTTTTGAAGATATGGCCTCCAGAATTGAACACAGTATTCTAGATGAGGCCGTACCAATGACCTATACAGTGGCATTATTACTTCTTTCTTTCTGCTGCTGATTCCTCTCCCAACAAGCCAAGCATCTGACTAGCCTTCCTCATTGCTTTGTTACATTGCTTACCTCCCTTTAAGTCACCTGAAATAGTGACTCCTAGATCCCTTTCCTCCTCAGTAGTTTCCAGTATAGTGCCATTAATACTATATTTAGCCTTTGGATTTTTGAGACCCAAGTGCATGATTTTGCATTTTGACATTAAACTGTAATTGCCATACTCTTGACCATTCCTCTAGTCTACCTAGATCCTCAATCATGTGTTTTACTCCACCTGGTGTGTCTACCCTGTTGCATACCTTTGTGTCATCTGCAAAAAGGCATACTTTCCCTTTAATGCCATTTGCAATGTCACCAATGAAGATATTTCAAAGCACTGGTCCAAGTGCAGATCCCTGGGGTACTCCACTGGTAACATTTCCCTCCTGTGAATGCACTCCATTTACCACAACTGTCTGTTTTCTATCCTTCAACCATGATCTTATCCATTCAATAATCCTAATATCCAATCCCAAACTTTCACGTTTATTTAGCAGTCTGCGATGTGGAACAGTGTCAAAAGCCTTACTAAAGTCTAGATAAGCTATATCCATGGCTCCACCTTTATCCATCACTTTAGTCACAGTCAAAAAAGTCAATAAGATTTGATCTCCCCCCAGTGAATCCATGCTGTTTGGGATCCTGTAAATTGCCGGATTTGAGATAATCTACAACGCTTTCTTTTAAGAGTGTTTCTATCAATTTCCCTACTACTGATGTAAGACTCACTGGTCTGTAGTTGTTTGCCTCTTCCTTGCTTCCACTTTTGTGCAGTGGGATTACAATTGCTCTTTTCCAGTCCTCTGGAATTACTCCTGTAGCTAATGACTGGTTGAATAATTCTGTCAATGGTGCTACCAGCACCTATTTAACTTCTTTTAGTATCCTTGGATGTATCCCATCTGGCCCCATCGATTTGTCCATAGATTTGTCCACTTTCAGCTTTGAGAGTTCTGTTAGGACCTTCTCCTCTGTAAATGTACTTGTTTCATTTTCCTGAATATCCTTGCAACTTAACTGCAACTTAACTGTGCTCTCTTTCAGTAGTTAATACTGAGCAAAAACAATTATTAAGATGATCTGCTATTACATTATCTCCCTCAACAAGACTCCCAGTCTCTGTCTTTAGTTTTATTATTCCGCCTTTTGTTTTTCTCCTTTCGCTTATATACCTAAAAAAAAGTTTTGCCTCCTTTACCCACTGACTGGGCCATTTTCTCCTCAACTTGTGCCTTTGGACATCTGATTACCTTCAATGATTTATACATCTTACAGCAATAGTATTCTAATATGCATTTTTAGTAATCACTATAAATCATATCATAACTCCAAATGTGTTTTTATTACCTCTCAGTGATTCACAGGCACGGGGAGGAGTTTTCGATTAATCACCATCATACTTAATATGAAAATTATCACAAAATAAAACAACCATCATATTTACTGATATTCTATGGATAGGAATCGACAAATTATTCACATCTCCAGATTCCATTTCCAAGTACAACCTCATTTAGGGAAAATAGAGAATATCCATATATAGACTTATTTTTATTAGTTATATAATTATTATTATTATTATTATTATTATTATTAAAATACCAAAATATCCATATACTTAGAAGCTGATTTTTATTATTTATATTATTATTCGAATGCCACACATTTATCATTAGTGATAGTGGTGGCAAAAATGTTAGGACTTGAGATGTGATATACTGTCATTATTATATTTTATGTTCTAGAGCAGGCATTCCCAACCGCGGTCCTCAAGGCACACCAACAGTGCAGGTTTTAGTGATATCCAGGCTTCAGCACAGATGGTTAAACCAAAATAACTGAGGTTCTAATTAAGTCACCTGTGTTCAAGCCTGGATATCACTAAAACCAGGACTGTTGGTGTGCCTTGAGGACCGAGGTTGGGAAACACTGTTCTAGAGCAACGATTAATGCATTTTATATATCCAGTCAATATCAATGTACCGGACCTTTATTTACCAAACACATGTATTCGGATGATGTGGGGTGATAACGCTCCAGAGGGAACTCTGGTAGTGGTGCCCTCACATCAAATCGGACACGGGACCTAATTCAGAGTTGATCGCAGCAGCACATTTGTTAGCAGTTGGGCAAAACCATGTGCACTGCAGGGGAGGCAGATATAACATGTGCAGAGAGAGTTAGATTTGGGTGGGGTGTGTTCAAACTGAAATCTAAATTGCAGCGTAAAAATAAAGCAGCCAGTATTTACCCTGCACAGAAACAAAATAACCCACCCAAATCTAACTCTCCCTGCAAATGTTATATCTGCCACACCTGCAGTGCACATGGTTTTGCCCAACTGCTAACAAATTTGCTGCTGGAATCAACTCTGAATTACCCCCTCTTACACAGGAATAAAAGGAAAGAAATGCATATATGTATATATATATATATATATATATATATATATACATACACACTGTATGTATGTATGTATGTATGTATGTATGTATGTATGTATGTATGTACATACAGTATATATATATATATATATATATATATATATATATTGGAGATGAGCAGGTTCGGTTTTACTCGGATTTACTCAGATTTACCCAAATCTCCTTATCGGCTCATGGACGTCACGTGTTTTAGTGAGCCAATAAGAAAAATCCAGAAAAAAAGAACTTGCGATAATTCTGTTGTTAAAAACCAAGTCAATCCAAACCTGCTCATCTCTAATATATATACATACATACTGTACATAGGTGTGCACATATATAAGGGCACATGTAAAAATAACAGTGAACAGTGACTAGGAAGCATATACAAACCCTTGTTATGTTATTCATCTTAACAACATCATTCATCCCATTAGGGAATAAGGACCCCTGTCTATATATCCAAAAAGCCTCCCGTCTACACAATCTTCCATATAGTTTAACTTCCATACTAGTAGCCTTGACTTGTACAATGTCCATAATTGATACACATTTCATATCCCGATTTTGACCAGTTGTAATATGGTTAGATAAAGGATGGGATAAAATCCCACCTAAAATATTCCTCATATGTTCCATAAATCTCACATGAAGTGTTCGAGTAGTGCAACCTATATATTGTTTCCCACATTTAAAATTTGGCAAGTAGATTACATAGGAAGATTGACAATTTAAAAAGTCTTTAATCTGAAATTTCTCTCCCAATATGAACGAAACAACATTGAAAACGTGGTTTGCTATTACAATGATAGTTAATTTTAATGTGAGCAGCCAAACAGCAAAACACAAGCTAAAAAACAAACATTCACTATAAAGGAGCTTCCCTGTAAAAGGCCCAGAGGTTAGATGGTGCCAGCGGTGTCCTCAGTGTGGTGGTGCCATCTGTGTCATCAGTGTGGTGGTGCCAGCAGTGTTGGCAGTACAAGAGTGCCAGCTGTGTCCTCAGTGTGGTGGTGCCAGCAGTGTTGGCAGTGCAAGGATGCCAGCGGTGTCCTCAGTGTGGTGGTGCAAGCTGTGCCATAAGTGTTGTGGTGCCGGCAGTGTCGACAGTGCAAGGGTGCCAGCTGTGCCGGCAGTATAAGGGTAGTTTTAGACAAAAAATGACTATAAAAACTGTATTGTTATTATTATAGAAATTCATTTTTTTGTGAGAAAAAATATTTACAGTGATATGAATAACTAGAACCACAATCCTCTAGCTACATAGGTGGTGACCTTACCACTAAGCCACAATGCCTGCCTGCCAGTATCTGTGACCGGCTGCTGCATAGTAAAGTCTTTTGTGCTGCTGTGCCCTTATCATGAGTAATGGGCTAAGGGAGGAGGCTATTTTCCAGCAAAATGTGCAAGAAAGCAACCCAGGCAGTTTTCCTCTAAATGAGACGTCTGATTTTACTTTGGTAGTTCACAAACTATGTGGGATTTCACTAACACCCCATACCCACCCTGTGTATTTTACCCATTAGTATCAGGGGGAAAGAGACAAAGTCGGAGGGAGAGAGACACTGAGAGACAGAGTCAGGGGGAAGGCTTATGAAAACATAATTAATTTCTCTCTGTGTAAAAAGTTAAATCTCTACAAATGAATTCCTAATTACCCCTGTGTGTTGAGTCAAGCAATAGGCCAACCTGAAAAGGGAGCTGAGAGCAGGAGCAGATCGAGTAATGGTATATTTGTATGAAATAAATGGTTTACAAGAAATGATCATATTACTAAATGATATAAATCTATTCTTGAATTAAATTAAATAAAAAACTACACACAGATACCTGTATTCAAACCCCAAGCAGCTACTATGATATGCACTGACTTTACCAATACACCTCAATACCTGTAGGTAACAAGTCACAGTCTTTTGATTCCAACATAGTAAAAATAAACTGAAACTTAACATTTCCTATTACATTTCAGAAACTGAAAACAATTTTTAACAATCACTAGTGTCAGATGCTCACAGCAGTTACAGTAGGACTTTTTACTGTACAGGACCTTTTGTAAGCCCGCCTACAGTAAAGGATCTTCTTTCTGCTTACACAGCTGCAGTATACTATAGTGTTATGGAAAAGCCACCTGCTGTCTGAAAAGCAGTACTGCACTATATTTCAGCCTCTTTATACATGGCTAGACATGGCAGAGAAGATTATCTCATGCCATGAATGGCAGGCCATGGCACCATTTTCAGTAAGGTGTATGTGGACACATCTGTATCTCCAGCAGTGTGTGAGATCAAATAAGAGCTTTTTAAAGGATACAGGTCACTTATTGTCTAAACCAGAGGTTCTCAAACTCGGTCCTTGGTGAGCCCACACAGTGCATGTTTTGCAGGTCTCCTCACAGAATCGCAAGTGAAATAATTAGCTCCACCTGTGGACCTTTTAAAATGTGTCAGTGAGTAATTAATACACCTGTGCACCTGCTGGGTTACCTGCAAAACATGCACTGTGTGGGCTCCCGAGGACCGAGTTTGAGAACCTCTGGTCTAAACTAAAACAATTTGAAATTTTGCCAACTGAGGCTTTATTGGCAACACTTGATGTACTGTACTGTATTATCACTTTTTACTGTTGTACCGCATTTGGATGGCATTGCAACTGTGAGAGAGGCTCTGCTACAAGGACCATATTAGGGTCCTCCTATTGAATTTATATGTACATTAGTATCTAAAGATCTAGAATTTAACTATATTATGCATCAGAGTGATTACTAAATGCAAACTTCCAGAACTGCGATTGGATCTAACATCACACCAACTTATGCTAATATCTTCTTGAATCCTTACTAACAGATGCATATACTACAAGAATTCTCTGATGATTTTTTAAATTATAGAAGATTTATTGATGGAGTCTTTCTTATTTGGAAAAAAGATGCTGCTTAATTTCACACTATGGTAGCTAAATTGAATGGTCTTGATAGTCCCAAATTATTTACTTCTTCCACCAGTGAAGATACTAAGGGCCTAATTCAGACCTTATCACAGCAGCAAATCTGTTCTCTAATGGGCAAAACCATGTTCACTGCAGGGGTGGGGGTGGTGGGGGGTAGGGGGTAGGCAGATATAAAATTTGGCAAGAGATTTAGATTTGGGTGGGCTATTTTGTGTCTACACAGGGTAAATACCGACTGCTTTTTTTTACACTGCAATTTAGGATTTCAGTTTGAACACACCCCATCCAAATCTAACTCTCTCTGCACATATAATATCTACCCCCCTGCAATGCACATGGTTTTGCTTATTAAAGAACACATTTGCTGCTGTGATTAGGTTTGAATTAGGCCCTATGAACTTTATGAATGTTACCATTATTAAGTCTTGGTGCACATAAGAACACACTGTGTACCATAAACCTACTTCTAGGAACACACTATTATGGATGTCAAGCTACCACCCTATTTTCCTCAAATCAGGTTTCCCAATTTTGCAATTTTTTTAGGCTCTTAAGAAACAACTCTGATGGTCTGACAGCTGAGATACAATTACAGGAGTGTAAAAAATGTTTTGTGGAATGAGTTTACCAACCTAATGTGATTAAGAGCAACCTAAGAACATTTTTGGATTAGGCTCTAAGAGAGTTGACTCTGGTGATGATAAGTCCAGCAGATTGATCCTAAGCACACATTGTGACACGGGTGGTAGTCATGTGACCGCCGGTCGGCTGACCGACAGTCACATGACCTCCTCCGTGAGCCCGACGGCTCACTATCCCGATGGTCGGCATGCCGACCAACAGGGACTATTTCCACTCGTGGGTGTGCTTGCTGCACTCGCCCCTCCCCGCCGGGATCCCGGCGTCGGTATGCTGCCGGGATCCCGGCGTCGGTAAGGTGACCGGCGGTCAGGAGACCGCCGGTCACCCGTACTACACCCTGTGACACTGGCTTGAGAGCTGTACAAAGGTCTATTAAGAAGTACTGGCTGATTATGACAACTGACTCTGTCTTTGTGAAACTACAGGGCCAGAAACCACTGATAAGTGGGAGGAGGGGACCCAAGTTGAAGGATGCCCTCCTCCAATATGTAGAATTTAGCAAGACCAGAGAGTAAATGGTTGCACAACTTGTCGTTCACTAATAGTGGGTACATTTTTTAGCCATCCCCATACTGGCAAGAGGATCAATCTACGATATGAACTGACGTGTTTATTGGATCATGTAGTCTATTTTTTGAAGTGCCCATAAGGCCTGATGCAGGGCCGGCGCTACCCGCTCAGCAAATGGATGCAAAGCAGGTAGGCGCCTGATCGGAGAGGCGCCTTCCTGCTCTGCATTCCTGTGCTGCGCCGTCCTGGGCCTGGCCTGTCCCCCTGCTGCTGCCGCCGCCTACAATTGCAAACTGACAGGCAGCAGAGCCGTCAGTTTAAAGCCCTCCCTCCTTCCCTCCTCCCGTGGCAGAGGCATGATGAACGGATGGAAAGTGGGCGGAGCTACGCGGATGAAAAGGGCGGAGCTACACGGGCAAAAAGGGGCGGAGCTACACGGAACCCCCAAGCTAAGGCAGATTACTTCCTGCTAACCAGACTGTGGGGCTGTAAGTGGATGGAAAAAAGGTGAGATAAAGTGTGTGTATGTATTGTATGTATGTATGTATATGTATGTATATGTGTGTATGTATATGTGTGTGTATGTATGTGTGTATGTGTGTATGTGTGTATGTATGTATATGTGTCGCAGTGATCGCAAAATACGTGGCATAGCACATTTTTACGAGCTATAGAAAGTGAGGGACCCGTTTAAAAAAATTAGTGGGTCTCATTGGACGCACTGTCTCACTTCGCCAATAGGAATCCTCACACTCCACGTCAAATCACCGCCACATCTCCCCGTCAGGACAGCTCCACTTGCTCTGCTCCGAGAATGCCCGCCCCCTTACCGCGGATAGGCATACTGAGTCCAGGGGAAACAAACCACAGTTAGCGCTGCTGCTGATTCCGCCGCTCAGACTGGGTCACAGTCGCCGCAGTGAGCACTGCATTACAGCGAGCGGCATGTGATCCCCAGTCAGCCCGGCGTGCCGTGCTGTGACACTTCCTGCATGGGGGCGACTCCTTACACAGCGAATACCACAGCTTCCCCTCCCACATCACTTGGACTCTCCCTGCGGGTGCTGGCTAAGCAGCAGTTGCCGGTGGGATGATGGATCGACTCCTGAATGGAGTCGGTATGCTAGCAGCAGGACTAGGCGCAAGTGTATGGTATGCAAAGATGGGGGTTGCACAATGTAACAGAAGGGCTCACCTTTCTGTTACATTGTTACATCAGGCTAAACGGGGCAACCTGTGGCTCTCCAACCTCTGGCTATTCTGAGACTTGTGCTTCCACACACAGTGGCTGAAGAGGAACAGTATACCTAAACACACACACACCCACACCTCCCATTTCCCAGAGCTGTGCCATCCCCTCTCTGGGTCATAAGTACATAGATTGCAATATGTGGTGCGTAAATCAATATTGCATTATATATCTCTCTATCTATCTATCTATCTATCTATCTATCTATCTATCTATCTATCTATCTATCTATCTATCTATCTATATCAGATTTATTTTATTATAGTACTTATATTATGCACTATTGATTTATATAGGCTCCCCAAAAAATGGAGTAGGACCCAGATTTTTTAAAGTGAAGGGTCCATGGGACCCACTTTTTTTTTTGCTCCGCGCTCACTGGTGTGTATGTATGTATATGTGTGTATGTATGTATGTATGTATATGTGTGTGTATGTATGTATGTATGTATATGTATATATGTATATGTGTGTATGTATGTATGTATGTATGTATATGTGTGTGTGTGTGTGTATGTATATATGTATATGTTCGTGTGCCATGCAGCGTCTCCGCGCTTCTCCTGTCGACTCCCCGGTATGAGGCTCCTGGAGGACAGGAGAGCTGCTCTGTTGATGGGACACTTGCTCTGGCTATCTGTCTTAGCACCACGGCCCCTGTGTGAGGCTGCTGCCACTGTCCACAGAGGGAACAACAGCGGCTGGGACCCAGGAGCTGTGGGGAGCAGGTGACATTCTAGTTTAACTTCGAGAGTGAGTACCTTTCACTACCATCCTGCCCCCCCTGCTCCGCACCACTGCTCCTATCCTGCCCCCCCGCTCTACACCACTGCTCCCATCCTGCCCCCCTGCTCCGCACCACTGCTCCCCATCCTGCCCCCCCTGCTCCGCAACACTGCTCCCATCCTGCCCCCCGTGCTCTGCACCACTACTCCCATCCTGTCCCCCTGCTCTGCACCAAAGCTCCCATCCTGCCCCCCTGCTCTGCACCAAAGCTCCCATCCCGCCCCCCCTGCTCCGCACCACTGCTCCCATCCTGCCCCCCCTGCTCCGCACCACTGCTCCCATCCTGCCCCCCCCTGCTCCGCAACACTGCTCCCATCCTGCCCCCCCTGCTCCGCAACACTGCTCCCATCCTGCCCCCCCTGCTCCGCACCACTACTCCCATCCTGCCCCCCCTGCTCCGCACCACTGCTCCCATCCTGCCCCCCTGCTCTGCACCACTGCTCCCATCCTGCCCCCCCTGCTCCGCACCACTGCTCCTAACCTGTCCCCACCTGCTCCACACCACTGCTCCCATCCTGCCCCCTCCTGCTCCGCACCACTGCTCCCATCCTGCCCCCTCCTGCTCCGCACCACTACTCCCATCCTGCCCCCTCCTGCTCTGCCCCACTGCTCCCATTCTGCCCCCTCCTGCTCCATATCACTGCTCCTATCCTACCCCCTCCTGCTCCTCACCACTGATCTTATCCTGCCCCCTCCTGATTGGCTGCAGGTACATGGCGGATTTGAAAGAGTGGCGCTGTGGTCATAGGAGCCGCAGTGCCACCGACCACAGCTTCCTCCTCCTTGCACCGCCACCACCCTCTGCCTCCTCCTCTGCTATACCACCGCCACCCTCAGTCGCCTCACTGCCGCCCTCAGTCCTTCTCTGCACTGCCAGCCTCATGCCGACCAGAGCCTCATAATACACCGCCGCTGCTAAATAGGTAATCTTACCCTGCTGCCTTTCTCTCTCCCTAGTCCCTATTGTATGCCCTTGCTATCCCTCTCTCTGTCACTCTCCCTGTCCCTATGTCCCTGCTGTCACTTTCCCTGTCCCTCTGTCACTTTCCCTGTCCCTATGTCCCTGCTGTCACTTTCCCTGTCCCTCTGTCACTCTCCCTGTCCCTATGTCCCTGCTGTCACTTTCCCTCTCCCTCTCTCTCTCTCTCCCTGTCCCTGCTGTCACTCTCCCTGAATTTTGTCTCCATGTGGTATAATGTGAATTTCGGCTCATTCAGTGTGCTATAATGTAAATTTTGGCTCATTCTGTGAGGCATAATGTGAATTTCAGCTCATTCAGTGTGCTATAATATGAATTTCGGCTCATTCAGTGTGCTATAATGTGAATTTCGGCTCATTCTGTGTGCTATAATGTGAATTTTGGCTCATACCGTGTGCTATAATGTGAATTTTGGCTCATTATGTGTGCTATAATGTGAATTTCGGCTCATTCAGTGTGCTATAATGTGAATTTCGGCTCATTCTGTGTGCTATAATGTGAATTTCGGCTCATACCGTGTGCTATAATGTGAATTTCGGCTCATACCGTGTGCTATAATGTGAATTTCGGCTCATTCTGTGTGCTATAATGTGAATTTCGGCTCATACCGTGTGCTATAATGTGAATTTCGGCTCATTCTGTGTGCTTTAATGTGAATTTCGGCTCATTCTGTGTGCTATAATGTGAATTTCGGCTCATTCTGTGTGCTATAATGTGAATTTTGGCTCATTCTATGTGCGGTGAAATGTGAATAAGATTGTGATACTGTGTGACATAATTTGAATTGAGGGTACTGTTGTATGGTCACACCCCGTGGGAAACCATAATCCTTTTTTGCGGCCTTCGGCGCACGCTCTCACTTTATTAACTGCAGTATGAATGGGAGGGCGCAAATTTATAGTTTGCAGGGGGGCGCCGAACACCCTAGCACCGGCCCTGGCCTGATGTACTGTATATACAGTAGAAATGACTAACTACACCTTTTGTGAGAGAATGAATCAGCAGAGGTCCTCAATTCGTTTTGCATAAAGTAATGGTACCTCTGACAAACCTATTGCAATGCACTTTCTGAAAGAATGCCATCAGCTACATGCTCTACATTGCATGATTATTGATTGGATTCCGTCACATCTATGTGGTGGTGACTGAAGTCTACAATTGCTCAAAAATTAAGCTTGGTGGATTTATCATCTTGATACAGTGGCCCCTAGGGGCTTGAATGAGATTAATTATTTTTCTATTTTTGTATAAGGACAAACTTTGACCACTAAACTGGCTTGGTCAGATCAAATGTGACCGCGCCGCCCCACTGTGTACCCCAGTTTTTGTGTTGTTGACGAGGACATCCGTTTTGCAGATGTGCATAATATAACATTTAAATATTTTAAATAAAACATTTTTTATGAACAGTTTTTAAGGGTAAAATCATCAGTTGAGTGGTTAAAAGATTTTAGCTTTTTTTTTATAGATTTTTTTTGGTACTGATGATCAGACACAGCATGATATAATATTTTTAATTGTTTATGCTTTCTTTTATCTCTTATTATATTGTGTGTTGGTGATGAGCTGGCACATGTGAGTACTGACTGCCTGAGTTCACAGAGCTCCTGAGTTCACTTTATTGTTCTTTAATAGTACGCTGCTGTTAGTATATATAGTGCAGTGCTTGAATTATTTTAGGAAGGACTTTCAGGACCTTTATATGAATGTGGTTGTTGGAACACAAGTAGGGACTACAGGCATGGCTGTGCATTCCATTACTCACTTCCTGGCATTGACTTCCAACAGGGCACTCATGGCTGTGAGTTGCTCTTTGCTTTATTAAACAATAGTGGTAAGGCTGTTATTTATTTATTAATACTGACTATGATATATCTGGTAAAGATACTAAGAAGGGATTATTGTATGATTATAAGTATAATTTGCTTTAGTGGTAATTACACGATGATTCTATCACTTCTGGTGGCGTTACAAGTGGCTGAAGGTCTAGAGCCACTGAGAGGGTATTTAGGGACCCATGTGTGCAGGCTATGGCTTTTTGGTACTGTTTGTGTGTGCAGCATCACTGGGTCTTGACTAAGGTCATAATTTATTAGCAGTTTTTTATTAGCAGTTTCTTACGCTGACCATGATCATTCACTTGCACCTGTACAGAACTCTAGGGAGCAGCTGGAAGTCAGTGGCACCTTGTACACATTACACCTAGTAGAGCCAATTATACACATTATGCCTGGTAAAGCCCGTTGTACACATTATACCTGGTAGAGCCCATTATACACATTATGAAAGGTAGAGCCAATTATACACATTATGCATGGTAGAGTCCATTATACACATTATGCCAAGTAGAGTCCCCATATACATGTTGTGCCAGGTAGAGTCCCTTATACACATTATGCCTGGTAAAGCTCCTTATATACATTATGTCTGCCACAGCCCCTTATGTACATTTTACTAGGTTTGGCTCCTTATATACATTATGTCTGTTAGACCCCATTATTTACATTTTGCCAGGCAGAGCTCCTTATATACATTATGTCTAGTAAAGCCCATTATTTACATTTTGAAAGGTAGAGTGCCTCCTCCACATTTCTCTGCTACTCTTCACTACCCCTTCCCCATGGCCAGTAGCTATGCTGCTGCTTACCTCTGTTGTCACCAGCAGCACATCTCTGCAAAGCTCAGACACTGCAGGAGACAAGGTGGTGGGCGGAGCACATGGGGCAGGTAGCTTCAGCATTGCTCGCACTGTATTAGCAGCAGTGGTCCCGCTACTATTACTTTACACAGCGGGCAATGCTGCAGTTGGTGGTGGTGGCAGCAGGCACAGATGGACAATTGAATGTCTGGGTGGATGGCGCCTCTCTCATGTTTGGGGGGAGCGAGCTTCCCCCTTGTCCCCATTCTGACACCCCTGGATGACACTCCAAAGAGACGTGAATATTAAAGGATCAAATTGACACTGTCCTCCTGTTTGATTGTCAATGTGTCAGAGATTAAACTCTCTTATCAAGTATTTATAATATATATATATACATATATATATATATATATATATATATACATGCACAGATGTAGCCACGCTCATTGTGACTATATCTGCAGCAAACTGGCACTTTCTGTGCGCCTCTCTACAATGACCTCTGTATTTAGCCGGTTCTTGCGAATGGGATGCGTGCGCGATTGTGCTGAGATGTAACCCCGATGAGCGTGGCTACATATGTATATGGCAAGTGGATGACGGGACTCTAGATGGCTTAAATAAATACAGTAGAGTAGACCCCAATATCTGTAAAAAATTGTGCCGGCTACATGCACAATACAGATGTGTCCCGGTCGCTTCAACTTTGCTGATCATAGCAGATTACTATAGCAGTTGCATTGCAACTGGTACCCATAAACATCAATCACACATCGGCTCCCATTGAAGTCTAGCATAGTGGGTTAACATACACCCCACTGTGCTGAAATCAGTGTGCTGCAATGTTTTTTGTCTGTGGGGGCCAATGTGTTAGGCTCTTTCTGTGGGGGCTGGCCAATATTTTTTTTTTTTCTTTCTCATTGTTTTTCATCTGTGCATGTGTCCTGATGGTGTTCATACAGAGTTGTACAGTAGTACAGTCAGAGTGCACTAATAATTGTATTAGACATGTTTTGGGAGTTATAAGGTGGTTACTGGAGGCTGGCTAATCAGACACACATGTAACGTAGTATGGGGTGTGCTTCTGTTAGTGGTTGCATATAGGGACATTGAATTGCTCACATTGGAGGCCGTACTCAGATGGATGATTTGCACCTAGCATAGAGCTGGTGAAAGTTTCAATGGTGTGCCCAATGTTTGCGTCTAAAGATGCACAAAGTATGCTTGCAGTGTCTGTAGACACTGTCCTGATAAAGGCTCCTATTGAGCCGAAACCGGTTTACTAAATACTTGTGGCACTGTGAAGTTTCCAATCCTAAACGACACCTTATGGTAACCTATCTGCTTCTCCCATTTTTTGGGTTTAATTCTAGTAGCTTTTTAGTTACCTCTTTTCCCTGGATTTTTAAAATATATTTTTTATTGAAAAGAAAACTGTTTTTTCCCCTTGTATGCGTATATGTTTTCCCAATTATGGGATTGCTGTTTTGAAATATATATTTTTAAATACATACGGTGGATTATACACTACTTTTTCTGGTTTATCATGTGATTTATCCCCTACTAGCTTGGGGGAAAAACTTAAGAACCAATTTAGAAAGCAAAGAAACCCAGCTGTGATTGCACCAGCATTGTTTTCTGTGAGTGTGGTACGCTTACACCAATAGAACTTGTATGCATGTTTGCCAGTAAAACTACTATATGTTTTAATTTACTATCGTCTAAGTGAGCTGAGGTACGTTCCATTTCCTGTGTCTTTAACTTGGTGACTGCGACACACATTTGATGTATAAGAAAGAAACCTTTACGTAACCAACATCTGGTGATTCATTGTGAGTGTAGTATGCTTTCGCTACCAAAAGAAAAAACATCAGGAAGATTTTATACAGTTATTACAATGTTTTTATTTGTGACAATACTACACATTGGGCCTAATTAAAAGATGGGACAGATTTATCATGTGCAGATAGAGTTAGATTTGGGTGGGGTGTGTTCAGATAGTCGCCGCCCAAGGAGAATGTATATTCACCATGCAAGTGTGCGATCACATGTGTACACCAAGCTGCAAAAATCAGCGGACAGCTGCAAATTCGTTTGCACCTCACTCACCATTGGATGATTTTTCCACTATGTGCAGTCTGTGAGCAGTCCAGGACTTACTCCTACAGTAAGATGAGAACAGACCAATCAGGGCCGGGGCTGACGTCACACACCCTCCCTGAAAATGCTTGGAAACGCCTGTGTTTTCCCTGACATTTCCAGAAAACGGTTAGCTACCACCCACAAATGGCCTCTTCCTGTCAATCAGCATGCAAATAGCTGTGCGATTGAAATTTTTGCACCAGCCTGTCACTGTCCGGCAATGCCTGTTGTTGTTTGCCGATGCACGTGTGTTTTGTGGTGCATACGCATTAGAGATGAGCGGGTTCGGTTCCTCGGAATCCGAACCCCCACGAACTTCAGCCTTTTTACACGGGTCCGAGGCAGACTCGGATCTTCCCGCCTTGCTCGGCTAACCCGAGCACGCCCGAACGTCATCATCCCGCTGTCGGATTCTCGCGAGGCTCGTATTCTATCGCGAGACTCGGATTCTATATAAGGAGCCGCGCGTCGCCGCCATTTTCACACGTGCATTGAGATTGATAGGGAGAGGACGTGGCTGGAGTCCTCTCCGTTAGAATAGATAGAGACACTTGAGTTGATTACTTAGTAATTTTGGGGAGCATTAGGAGTACTCAGAGTGCAGAGTTTTGCTGATAGTTAGTTACTAGTGACTGACCACCACCAGTTTTATTTATTATTTAATATAATCTGTTCTCTGCCTGAAAAAAAACGATACACAGTCACATACCATATCTGTGCTCAGCCTCAGTGTGCTGCATGATAATATCATCTATGTATATCTGACTGTGCTGAGTGCTCACTGCTCACACAGCTGAATTGTGGGGGAGACTGGGGTGCAGTTATAGCAGGAGTACAGTGCACACTTTTGCTGCCAATGTGACTGACCAGTGACCACCAGTATATTGTCTGCCTGAAAAAGTTAAACACTCCTGTGGTGTTTTTTATTTTTATTCTATAAACGCATTCTGCTGACAGTGTCCAGCAGGTCCGTCATTCATTATATTATATAAATATTTACCTGCAGTAGTGTTATATTTTTTTTGTTCATCTCTATCATCTTTATCATCTCTATACTAGCAGACGCAGTACGGTAGTCCACGGCTGTGGCTACCTCTGTGTCGTCAGTGCTCGTCCATAATTGTATACCTACCTGTGGTGGGTTTTTTTTTTTCTATCTTCTTCATACTAGTAGTTTAGGAGTCTGCTGACAGTGTCCAGCAGGTCCGTCATTATATTATATATACCTGCAGTAGTGATATATATATATTTTTTATATCATTATCATCTCTATACTAGCAGACGCAGTACGGTAGTCCACGGCTGTAGCTACCTCTGTGTCGTCAGTGCTCGTCCATAATTGTATACCTACCTGTGGTGGTTTTTTTTTTTCTATCTTCTTCATACTAGTAGTTTAGGAGTCTGCTGACAGTGTCCAGCAGGTCCGTCATTATATTATATATACCTGCAGTAGTGATATATATATATTTTTTATATCATTATCAACTCTATACTAGCAGACGCAGTACGGTAGTCCACGGCTGTGGCTACCTCTGTGTCGTCAGTGCTCGTCCATAATTGTATACCTACCTGTGGTGGGGTTTTTTTTTCTATCTTCTTCATACTAGTAGTTTAGGAGTCTGCTGACAGTGTCCAGCAGGTACGTCATTATATTATATATACCTGCAGTAGTGATATATATATATTTTTTATATCATTATCATCTCTATACTAGCAGACGCAGTACGGTAGTCCACGGCTGTAGCTACCTCTGTGTCGTCAGTGCTCGTCCATAATTGTATACCTACCTGTGATGGTTTTTTTTTTTCTATCTTCTTCATACTAGTAGTTTAGGAGTCTGCTGACAGTGTCCAGCAGGTCCGTCATTATATTATATATACCTGCAGTAGTGATAAATATATATATTTTTTATATCATTATCATCTCTATACTAGCAGACGCAGTACGGTAGTCCACGGCTGTAGCTACCTCTGTGTCGTCAGTGCTCGTCCATAATTGTATACCTACCTGTGGTGGTTTTTTTTTTCTATCTTCTTCATACTAGTAGTTTAGGAGTCTGCTGACAGTGTCCAGCAGGTCCGTCATTATATTATATATACCTGCAGTAGTGATATATATATATTTTTTATATCATTATCATCTCTATACTAGCAGACGCAGTACGGTAGTCCACGGCTGTAGCTACCTCTGTGTCGTCAGTGCTCATCCATAATTGTATACCTACCTCTGGTGGGTTTTTTTTTTCTATCTTCTTCATACTAGTAGTTTAGGAGTCTGCTGACAGTGTCCAGCAGGTCCGTCATTATATTATATATACCTGCAGTAGTGATATATATATTTTTTATATCATTATCATCTCTATACTAGCAGACGCAGTACGGTAGTCCACGGCTGTGGCTACCTCTGTGTCATCAGTGCTCGTCCATAATTGTATACCTACCTGTGGTGGGTTTTTTTTTTCTATCTTCTTCATACTAGTAGTTTAGGAGTCTGCTGACAGTGTCCAGCAGGTCCGTCATTATATTATACATACCTGCAGTAGTGATATATATATTTATTTTATATCATTATCATCTCTATACTAGCAGACGCAGTATGGTAGTCCACGGCTGTAGCTACCTCTGTGTCGTCAGTCACTCGTCATCCATAAGTATACTAGTATCCATCCATCTCCATTGTTTACCTGAGGTGCCTTTTAGTTGTGCCTATTAAAATATGGAGAACAAAAATGTTGAGGTTCCAAAAATAGGGAAAGATCAAGATCCACTTCCACCTCGTGCTGAAGCTGCTGCCACTAGTCATGGCCGAGACGATGAAATTCCATCAACGTCGTCTGCCAAGGCCGATGCCCAATGTCATAGTACAGAGCATGTAAAATCCAAAACACAAAATATCAGTAAAAAAAGGACTCAAAAATCTAAAATAAAATCGTCGGAGGAGAAGCGTAAACTTGCCAATATGCCATTTACCACACGGAGTGGCAAGGAACGGCTGAGGCCCTGGCCTATGTTCATGGCTAGTGGTTCAGCTTCACATGAGGATGGAAGCACTCAGCCTCTCGCTAGAAAAATGAAAAGACTTAAGCTGGCAAAAGCACAGCAAAGAACTGTGCGTTCTTCGAAATCACAAATCCACAAGGAGAGTCCAATTGTGTCGGTTGCGATGCCTGACCTTCCCAACACTGGACGTGAAGAGCATGCGCCTTCCACCATTTGCACGCCCCCTGCAAGTGCTGGAAGGAGCACCCGCAGTCCAGTTCCTGATAGTCAGATTGAAGATGTCAGTGTTGAAGTACACCAGGATGAGGATATGGGTGTTGCTGGCGCTGGGGAGGAAATTGACAAGGAGGATTCTGATGGTGAGGTGGTTTGTTTAAGTCAGGCACCCGGGGAGACACCTGTTGTCCATGGGAGGAATATGGCCATTGACATGCCTGGTGAAAATACCAAAAAAATCAGCTCTTCGGTGTGGAAGTATTTCAACAGAAATGCGGACAACAGGTGTCAAGCCGTGTGTTGCCTTTGTCAAGCTGTAATAAGTAGGGGTAAGGACGTTAACCACCTCAGAACATCCTCCCTTATACGTCACCTGCAGCGCATTCATCATAAGTCAGTGACAAGTTCAAAAACTTTGGGCGACAGCGGAAGCAGTCCACTGACCAGTAATCCCTTCCTCTTGTAACCAAGCTCACGCAAACCACCCCACCAACTCCCTCAGTGTCAATTTCCTCCTTCCCAGGAATGCCAATAGTCCTGCAGGCCATGTCACTGGCAATTCTGACGAGTCCTCTCCTGCCTGGTATTCCTCCGATGCATCCTTGAGTGTAACGCCTACTGCTGCTGGCGCTGCTGTTGTTGCTGCTGGGAGTCGATGGTCATCCCAGAGGGGAAGTCGTAAGACCACTTTTACTACTTCCACCAAGCAATTGACTGTCCAACAGTCCTTTGCGAGGAAGATGAAATATTGCAGCAGTCATCCTGCTGCAAAGCGGATAACTGAGGCCTTGGCATCCTGGGCGGTGAGAAATGTGGTTCCGGTATCCATCATTACTGCAGAGCCAACTATAGACTTGATTGAGGTACTGTGTCCCCGGTACCAAATACCATCTAGGTTCCATTTCTCTAGGCAGGCGATACCGAAAATGTACACAGACGTCAGAAAAAGACTCACCAGTGTCCTAAAAAATGCAGTTGTACCCAATGTCCACTTAACCACGGACATGTGGACAAGTAGAGCAGGGCAGACTCAGGACTATATGACTGTGACAGCCCACTGGGTAGATGTATTGACTCCCGCCGCAAGAACAGCAGCGGCGGCACCAGTAGCAGCATCTCGCAAACGCCACCTCTTTCCTAGGCAGGCTACGCTTTGTATCACCGCTTTCCAGAATACGCACACAGCTAAAAACCTCTTACGGCAACTGAGGAAGATCATCGCAGAATGGCTTACCCCAATTGGACTCTCCTGTGGATTTGTGGCATCGGACAACGCCAGCAATATTGTGTGTGCATTAATTATGGGCAAATTCCAGCACGTCCCATGTTTTGCACATACCTTGAATTTGGTGGTGCAGAATTATTTAAAAAACGAGAGGGGCGTGCAAGAGATGCTGTCGGTGGCCAGAAGAATTGCGGGACACTTTCGGCGTACAGGCACCACGTACAGAAGACTGGAGCAACACCAAAAACGCCTGAACCTGCCCTGCCATCATCTGAAGCAAGAAGTGGTAACGAGGTAGAATTCAACCCTCTATATGCTTCAGAGGTTGGAGGAGCAGCAAAAGGCCATTCAAGCCTATACAACTGACCACGATATAGGAGGTGGAATGCACCTGTCTCAAGTGCAGTGGAGAATGATTTCAACGTTGTGCAAGGTTCTGCAACCTTTTGAACTTGCCACACGTGAAGTCAGTTCAGACACTGCCAGCCTGAGTCAGGTCATTCCCCTCATCAGGCTTTTGCAGAAGAAGCTGGAGACATTGAAGGAGGAGCTAACACTGAGCGATTCCGCTAGGCATGTGGGACTTGTGGATGGAGCCATTAATTCGCTTAACAAGGATTCACGGGTGGTCAATCTGTTGAAATCAGAGCACTACATTTTGGCCACCGTGCTCGATCCTAGATTTAAAACCTACGTTGTATCTCTCTTTCCGGCAGACACAAGTCTGCAGGGGTTCAAAGAACTGCTGGTGAGAAAATTGTCAAGTCAAGCGGAACGCGACCTGTCAACATCTCCTCCTTCACATTCTCCCGCAACTGGGGGTGCGAGGAAAAGGCTCAGAATTCCGAGCCCACCCGCTCGCGGTGATGCAGGGCAGTCTGGAGCGACTGCTGATGCTGACATCTGGTCCGGACTGAAGGACCTGACAACGATTACGGACATGTCGTCTACTGTCACTGCATATGATTCTCTCACCATTGAAAGAATGGTGGAGGATTATATGAGTGACCGCATCCAAGTAGGCACGTCAGACAGTCCGTACGTATACTGGCAGGAAAAAGAGGCAATTTGGAGGCCCTTGCACAAACTGGCTTTATTCTACCTAAGTTGCCCTCCCACAAGTGTGTACTCCGAAAGAGTGTTTAGTGCCGCCACTCACCTTGTCAGCAATCGGCGTACGAGGATATTCCAGAAAATGTGGAGAAGATGATGTTCATTAAAATGAATTATAATCAATTCCTCCATGGAGACATTCACCAGCAGCAATTGCCTCCACAAAGTACACAGGGAGCTGTGATGGTGGATTCCAGTGGGGACGAATTGATAATCTGTGAGGAGGGGGATGTACACGGTGATGAATCGGAGGATGATGATGAGGTGGACATCTTGCCTCTGTAGAGCCAGTTTGTGCAAGGAGAGATTAATTGCTTCTTTTTTGGTGGGGGTCCAAACCAACCCGTCATTTCAGTCACAGTCGTGTGGCAGACCCTGTCACTGAAATGATGGGTTGGTTAAAGTGTGCATGTCCTGTTTATACAACATAAGGGTGGGAGGGCCCAAGGACAATTCCATCTTGCACCTCTTTTTTCTTTCATTTTTCTTTGCGTCATGTGCTGTTTGGGGAGTGTTTTTTGGAAGGGCCATCCTGCGTGACACTGCAGTGCCACTCCTAGATGGGCCAGGTGTTTGTGTCGGCCACTAGGGTCGCTGAGCTTAGTCACACAGCTACCTCATTGCGCCTCTTTTTTTCTTTGCATCATGTGCTGTTTGGGGAGTGTTTTTTGGAAGGGCCATCCTGCGTGACACTGCAGTGCCACTCCTAGATGGGCCAGGTGTTTGTGTCGGCCACTTGGGTCACTGAGCTTAGTCATCCAGCGACCTCGGTGCAAATTTTAGGACTAAAAATAATATTGTGAGGTGTGAGGTGTTCAGAATAGACTGAAAATTAGTGGAAATTATGGTTATTGAGGTTAATAATACTTTGGGATCAAAATGACCCCCAAATTCTATGATTTAAGCTGTTTTTTAGGGTTTTTTGAAAAAAACACCCGAATCCAAAACACACCCGAATCCGACAAAAAAAATTCGGTGAGGTTTTGCCAAAACGCGTTCGAACCCAAAACACAGCCACGGAACCGAACCCAAAACCAAAACACAAAACCCGAAAAATTTCCGGTGCACATCTCTAATACGCATGCGCAGTCTATGCCTGATTGCTCACTGTGTGAAAATGCATAGCAGCGATCATGTCTGAATTATCCACATGTGCAAAGTGGATGGGGCAGACATTAATGTGCAAAGAGAGTTACTATTCAGCCTCTCACTAAGCTACAGTACTTGAAGCTAATTTGAAGCCTACAGTATAACCGCCTTTTACTTTTCAATAATCCTTTCAGAAGCGATGTCTGAAGAACGGTGTTTATTATTTAGTAAAAGGAACTGTAAAAGTATGTTAAACGATGAGATGATGTAATACAATTGTGATGAAGGTGATAAACTGTGAATAAAACAATAGAGAACAATTACAATATGCATGTGAAAAGAGCACTCAAGCATATACAGTACATATGACATGAATATACAAACCTAACTGATATTACATGTACAAACATAGATTGCAGTGCAACCAATATAGCTAGCATGTCTGGCTGACTAAACAAGCCTATGTTGATGCAATTAAAGTATTAACTAACCATCTAGTATGATTGCCAGCTACAGTAGAATGGATAACAATGTGTCTGTGTCCATGTGTGAATAGAAAATGGCAACTCACAGCTCCCTTTACCCAGCATGCATAATTAGCTAACTACGAGAAGTTAGGAGGTACAAAAGAGAAACAGACAACTTTGATTTTTTCTGTGCTGACCACTAGAGGGAGTTGGTTATACAGGTCACTGTGACACAGAAACAAATGGATTTACAGTTAGAACAGTTCAGATACTGGTCTGAGGAACAACTTAGTCTCTCCTTGCTTAAACATCTTGACCTCAACCTTACGGACTTTCCCATCCTTGCTTGGGAATGTCTTGGTGACTAGACCTAAAGGCCACTCATTACGTGGTGACTGACAATCTCTAACGAGGACAATGACACCTGGTTTTAGATTAACTTGGGCAACTTGCCACTTACTTCTTGGCTGCAAGGTAGAGCTATACGGTCTTGGTGTTTGCAAGGCTCTGAACTTGTCTACATTGATGTTTGAACAAGTCTTTGGTGTTGAATTCTAAATAAGGAGCATAGTTAGTCACAGTCTTTTGAGTAAGAATAGTGGCAGGGGTAAGCAGAAATGGATCTTCTGGTCATTGTGAACTGAAGTTAAGGGTCTGGCATTGACAATAGCTGAGACTTCAGCCATGAAGGTAGTTAAACTCGCATGAGTAAGTCTTGCAGTTCCTACTTGCAGAAAGTTGGAATCAAGTATTTTGCGTATTATGCCGATCATCCTTTCCCAGGCTCCTCCCATATGAGAAGAATGAGGAGGGCTGAAAGTCCATGTACAACATTGTTCACTAAGGTATTTCTCTACACCTTTTGTGTCAATGTTTGAGTGAATTTGTAATTCCTTGGCTGTTCCGATGAAGTTGGTACCCCCGTCAGAGCGGATGTGTTTAACAGGGTCGCAGATGGCAATGAAGCATCTCAGGGAATTGATGAAACTTGAAGTGTCCATTGATTCTATAACCTCAATGTGAACTGTTCTGATGCTCATGCAGGTGAATACAACTGCCCAACATTTGCTGTTTGCATTCACTCCTCTCGTGTGTCAGGTGATAACAGTCCAGGGACCAAATATGTTGAGACCAATGTTAGAAAAGGGAGGGTCTGTACTAAGACTGTCTGCTGGAAGATTAGCCATCTTCTGAGTTTGAGAAGTGCCACGAAGTCTGCGACAAGTAATACATTTGAAGATTGTGTTGCTTACACACCTTTTCGCTCCAATAATCCAGAACCCAGCTGAACGTAGAGCTCCCTCAGTGAACAGTCATCCCTGGTGTTTGACTTCATAGTGGTAGTGTTGCACAATTAAAGAAGCAATGTGGTGACTTCTGGGAATGATTAAGGGATTGAAGGCGACCTCCTACTCTCATTACTAGCTTTTTCAAGGTGCTGTCTGTAGGAATAGGATTCCCATTGATGATGTTGTGAATTTACCTAGCATAGGTTTGGTGCTGACAGGGCCGGCTCCAGGCCTACTAGCACCCTGAGCGAGAAAATGTAAAAGCGCCCCCCCCCCCCCCCATGCGCGCGCCGAAGGCGCGCGCGCTCCCGGAAAAGTGGGTGTGGCCTCTGGAAAAGTGGGCGTGGACTCATAACTTCATATCATCAAACTGTAAAAATATTTTCACACAATTAGCAGCCTTACACATAGCCACAGTAGTGTTCCTTACACACAATGTCTCCAGTATAGTGCCAGATACACATAATGTGCAGTGCCAGATAGACATGACATGCCTCCCAGCAGTGCCAGATAGACATGACATGCCTCCCAGCAGTGCCAGCTACACATGACATGCCCCGCAGCAGTGCCAGCTACACATGACATGCCCCGCAGCAGTGCCAGCTACACATGACATGCCCCCCAGTAGTGCCAGCTACACAGGATAGTGTTCACTTTTTAGGGCATGGTGCTGATCACAGGGAGGGCACATTTTTAAGTTAGGAGGGCAAAATGATGTACATACTGCTTGTTGTTCCCACACCTATATGTCAAAGCATGGACAGTGCGCGCCGAAGGCGCGCAGCAAAAATTAATGGGAGTTACTTCGTGGGGAAGGTACGTGGCCACATAATAGTGGCAATTTGCATTACACCACACAGTAGTGCAGCTAATACACACTGCACCAGGTAGAACCTCCTATACAGTTTGCGCCAGGCACAGCACTGAGACACATTGCCTAGCCACAGACGCCTAGCGGGAACACTACATGACATGCCCCCCAGCAGTGCCAGCTACACGTGACATGCCCCCCAGCAGTGCCAGCTACATAAATGGCCACACAGTGCCAGATATGCACCCACAGTTCAGATACATAAATGCCCCCAAAGTGCCAGATACATAAGTGCCTCCACAGTGCAGATATGCCCCCCACAGTGCCAGATACATGATGCCCCCGCAGTGCCAGATACATAAGTGCCCACACAGTGCCAGATATAAAAATGCCCACACAGTGCCAGATATGTCCCCACTGTGCCATATATAAAAATGCCCGCACAGTGCCAGATATGCCACCACAGGGCCAGATACATAAATCCCCCCAGTGCCAGATACATAAATGCCCACATATTGCCAGATGCATAAGTGCCCACACAGTGCCAGATGCATTATTGCCCCCCACAGTGTCAGATACATTAATGCCCCCAGTGCCAGATATGCCCCCACAGTGCCATATACATAATGCCCCCACAGTGCAGATATGCCCCCACAGTGCCAGAAACATAATGCCCCCACAGTGCAGCTATGCCCCCACAGTGCCAGATATATAATGCCCCCACAGTGCAGATATGCCCCCACAGTGCCAGATATATAATGCCCCCACAGTGCAGATATGCCCCCACAGTGCCAGATACATAATGCCCCCACAGTGCAGATATGCCCCCACAGTGCCAGAAACATAATTCCCCCACAGTGCAGCTATGCCCCCACAGTGCCAGATATATAATGCCCCCACAGTGCAGATATGCCCCCACAGTGCCAGATACATAATGCCCCCACAGTGCAGATATGCCCCCACAGTGCAAGAAACATAATGCCCCCACAGTGCAGCTATGCCCCCACAGTGCCAGATATATAATGCCCCCACAGTGCAGATATGCCCCCACAGTGCCAGATATATAATGCCCCCACAGTGCAGATATGCCCCCACAGTGCCAGATATATAATGCCCCCACAGTGCAGATATGCCCCCACAGTGCAAGAAACAATGCCCCCACAGTGCAGCTATGCCCCCACAGTGCCAGATATATAATGATCCCACAGTGCAGATATGCCCCCACAGTGCCAGATATATAATGCCCCCACAGTGCAGATATGCCCCCACAGTGCAAGAATCAATGCCCCCACAGTGCAGCTATGCCCCCACAGTGCCAGATATATAATGCCCCCACAGTGCAGATATGCCCCCACAGTGCCAGATATATAATGCCCCCACAGTGCAGATATGCCCCCACAGTGCCAGATATATAATGCCCCCACAGTGCAGATATGCCCCCACATGAATAAACATAATGCCCCCACAGTGCCAGATATATAATGCCCCCACAGTGCAGATTTTAACTTACATGGCATTGTCACTGCGGACTGCGGTGCTGGGAGCCGGGAGGGGGAGTACTGCTGTGGGCCCAGGCAGGCAGGCAGGCGGGCGGGCGGCTGGACGGATGAACGATTCCGTCTGCGCTGCGCGGCGCCGGCGTCTAACGTCAGACGCCGGCGCCGCACAGCGCGCTGCGCGCACACACACACAGTTTGAAGGCTGGCTCCAGGCAGGAATATGGCGGCCGCAGCGTGCGGCGCCCTAAAAGAGTGGCGCCCCGCGCGGCCGCTCCAGTCGAACATGCCTGGAGCCGGCCCTGGGTGCTGAATAGCATGGATGATTTGATTCGAGGATTGTTGCATTTCTTCTACTGTGTAAGTATTTTCACAGTGATGCCAACCTTTACATTTGTTCACATTTGCAGCTGCAGTGCATTTAAAAAACAAGCTATGTGGGTTAGGCAGGTAATGGCTCTAACAAGAGACTTCAAAGTTGAGAATCTTTGAAATCTGTGAGGTTCAAGTTGATAATCTGAAATCATGGTATGGATTGTAGTTACTTGTGGACGTATTTCAACATCTGAGTCTGCATCTACTAACTCAAATGTGTTACTTTCAGTATTGTTGTTATCTGTCTTGTACAGGAATTCAGGTCCTCTGAACCATGTGGTGTCTTTGAGGAGAGTGGTTAGGATATCTTTTGTAGCTTGATCTGCAGGCTTATGAGCGGTGGATACGTAATGCCATTGTTTTGGATTGGTGGATCTTCTGATCCTTAGCACACGATTGCGGACATAAACATGGAATCGCCTAGTCTCATTGCAAATGTAGCCTAACACTACTTTACTGTCTGTGTAGAATTCCATTTCTGAGAGTTCAATGGTCAACTCGGGTGAAATGAGCTTTGCTAGTTCTACGGCTAGTGCTGCAGCACAAAGTTCTAGTCTGGGCACTGTGCCCATGACAAATCCGATGTGACATTCGCCTTTGTTGTCTATGGTTTTAAGATATGCAACGGTAGCGATTGCTTGGACTGAAGCATCAGAGAATTCACAAAGTCTCTGGTTTCATACTTCTGTGGAAGGCACAGGAGCATATGGACGTGCAATATAAAAGTTGGTCAAGGCGGACAGAGATCTTTTCCACTCTTCCCACATTTCCCTTTTTTGTGGAGGCAGTGGAGCGTCCCAGTCAGATGACTCACAGGTTAGGTCTCTGAGTAGGGCTTTACCTTGGATAGTGACAGGAGCTGCAAATCCTAGAGAGTCGTACAAGCTGTTTATAGTAGACAAGACACCACTGTGAGTGAAGGGCCTTTCCTCGCTGTTTACTTGGAAGGTGAAGGAGTCAGATTTCAGGTCCTATAGAAGTCCAAGGCTACGTTGGGCTGGTGGAGAATCGGTTCCTAAATCCAAGTCCCTTAAGTCAGTGGTATGATCTTGGGAAGGGAATGCTTCCATCACTCCTTTGCTGTTGGAGGCTATTTAGTGAAATCTGAGATTAGAACATGAGAGCATTTCCTGAACTCTCTTGAGGAAACTGATTGCCGTCTCATCTGTTGGTGTAGATTTTAAACAGTCATCCACATAGAAATCTTATTCTACAAGTTGTCTAACATCAGAACCATACTCTAGCTCACCCTCCTGAGCTGAATGTCTGAGTCCATAGATGGCAACTGTTGGTGAAGGGCTGTTACCAAAGATGTGTACCCTCATGCGGTACTCTACAATATCTTTAGAGAAGTCATCATCTTTGAACCAAAGGAATCTTAGGAAATTCCTATATTTTTCTCTCACGAGTAAACAGTGAAACATTTGTTGAATGTCAGCTGTGAAGGCAATAGAGTCCCTTCAGAAATGTATGAGTACTCCAAGGAGTTTGTTGTTAAGGTCTGGTACTGTCAGAAGCACATCATTTAAGGAGATTCCGTCAAACTTGGCACTGTAATCAAACACAACTCTGACCTGGTTTCTTTGGGTGGTATAATCCAAACAGTGGAAGGTACCAGCATTTGTCTGTGTCTTTAAGAATGGGAGCTTTCTCAGCATGGCCGTTCTCAAATATTTTGGCTATGAAGGAGAAGAAATGATCTCTCATCTCTGGTTTCCTGTGAAAGTTGTGTTTAAGTGAAGAAACACGTTTAAGTACTTGTTCTCTGTTGTTAGGTAGGCGTTGCCTGGGTGTTCTAAAGCAGTGGTTCTCAAACTCGGTCCTCAGGATCCCACACAGTGCATGTTTTGCAGGTAGCCCAGCAAGTGCACAGGTGTATTAATTACTCACTGACACATTTTAAAAGGTCCACAGGTGGAGCTAATTATTTCACTTGTGATTCTGTGAGGAGACCTGCAAAACGTGCACTGTGTGGGGTCCTGAGGACCGAGTTTGAGAACCTATGTTCTAACGGGTAGAGGTGCAACCCAGCTGTTGATACCATCTTTGGCTAGTCCTTCCTCCATTATTTCCAAGAATAGTCCTCTTTGGACATCGCCACCTGGTAATCCATTCTTGTTTGTTGGAAGACTGTGTACCCTATATGATCTTGGTAGTTGTCACAGATGTGGTGGTTGTCGCTAGGAGAATCTATGGTAGTACAATGTAATTCTTTTATGAGGAAGTGGTTGCAACATGGTTGAAAAAGAAAAGGGCGCCCGTTTTCTAAAGTACAAGTAAGCATGCTGATGACAGAAGCTGGCTTGGCACATTTCCAAGACATATTTCTATTATGACCCACCATAGGTCTAGATGCTGAGCATAAGGTGCATTGTGTGGACCATTAATCTGACTTCTGGCCATAGGGAATCTCTTCCGATGAGTAGAGTTATCTGGGCTTGGGGGTCCAGTTCTGGTATCAGATGTGCTATACGTTTCAAATGTGCATGGTGAATAGCTGCGTCTGGTATAGGAATTTCAGACCTATTATCTGGGATTTCATCGCATTCAGTGATGGGAGGTAAGGAAAGGCATGTCTTTCCATCTAAAGACTCAATTTGATAACCAGTGGCTCTCCTTCCTGATGTCTCAAATCTCCCTCCACAGGTCCTGAAGGAGTGTCAGGGCCTTTAATATTAAAGGTTTCAAACAAGTTCGATCTGGCTTAGGACCTGTTACTTTGTTCATCTAGGATTGCATAAAGTTGAACAGCTTTATCTGGCTGGCCTTTTGGGTAGACCCTGACCAAACAGATCTTGGAGCAAGATATATTGCTAATGGCATCTTTGCAGACCTCAGTACATTGTGAAGTTATCTCTGGTGGGCTACAGTAGTGTCTTTTTGTTCTGCATTGTGCTCCCCGCCATGCTCGGTGTCACCGAAACTGTGTTGTAAAGTCCTTGGTGGAGGCCTAGGGAAGCACCTGTTAGGGTAAAAACAAAACTAGGGTCATTCCTGGTCTTAGGGGGTCATTCCGAGTTGATCGCTCTCTAGCTGTTTTTAGCAGCCGTGCAAATGCTATGCCGCCTCCCACTGGGAGTGTATTTTAGCTTAGCAGAAGTGCGAACGAAAGGTTCGCCCAGCGACTACAATTTTTTTTTGTGTAGTTTCAGAGTGGCTTCAGACTTACTCAGCGCTTGCGATGACTTCAGACTGTTCAGTTCCGGATTTGACGTCAGTTCCGGATTTGACGTCACAAACACACCCTGCGTTCGCCCAGCTACGCCTGCGTTTTTCCTGGCACGCCTGCGTTTTTTCGAACACTCCCTGAAAATGGTCAGTTGACACCAAGAAATGACCACTTCATGTCAATCACTCTGCGGCCAGCAGTGCGACTGAAAAGCTTCGCTAGACCTTGTGTAAAACTACATTGGCCGTTGTGAAAGTACGTCGCGCGTGCGCATTGCGCCGCAAACGCATGCGCAGAAGTGCAGTTTTTTTACTTCATCGCTGCACAGCGAACATATTCAGCTAGCAATCAACTCGGAATGACCCCCTTAGCTTGCTGATGTACAAAGTCCACAAAAATGGAGAATGGTGGAAATGCTACATTGTTCCGTTGTTTATATTTGGAGCCATGGGTGATCCATTGTTCCTGTAGATTATAAGGTAGCTTCTGCACTATGGGGTTGATACCTTTGGCCATGTCAAGAAAGGAAAGTCCTGGTAAGTCTCCTTCACATTTGGTTACTTGAAGCTCCATTAGTAAATCACTTAATTCTCTAAGCCTCTGATAGCTTTTGTTAGGTAGCCTAGGGAATTCATCAGTTCTTTTAAACAGTGCAATTTCTATTATTTCTGGTGAGCCATAGCATTCGTTAAGTCTGTCCCAGATCATCTTAAGGCCATTTTTAGGGTGGTTAATATTGATCACTCTTATCCTTCTAGCATGCTCAGCGGATTCATTCCCAAGCCATTTAATTAAGAGGTCTATCTCTTCACTATGTTAAAAGCCTAATCCTGTGATTACATTTTCAAAGGAGGATTGCCAAGCTCTAAAACTCTCAGGGCGATCATTAAACTTTGAAATTCCGTTTGTGACCAGGTCACGCCGAGCAAGAAACTTAGCAAAGTCTAATGCAGCGGTGACCAACCCGTGGCTCTTGAACCGCATGCGGCTCTTTCATCCACCGCATGTGGCTCGGCCGGCTCCTGCTGCTCGGCACATACACTTGTCTCCGGCAGTGGTGTCATGCTTCAATTCAGTGCCGGTCTGTGAGCCAATCAGAGCTCCGGGATCGACAGCTAAGGCTACCAGACCACGAGCTTTGATTGGCTCATGGACTGGCACCTAATTGAAGAGAGACACCGCCGCCGGAGAGTGAGGGGCAGGAGAGGCATACGCTGCGCTCTCTTCCCCTCACAGACAGCAGCAGCGTGGTGAGCAGCATGGGGGAAGGGGGGCATGCATATCTGGCACTGGGGGCATTGCTGGCACTGTGGGGACATGTATACCTGGCACTGGGGTCATAGCTGGCCGGGGGCATAGCTGGCACTGTGGGGACATGTATATCTGGCACTGTGGGGCATAGCTGGCACTGTGGGGACATATATATCTGGCACTAGGGGCATAGCTGGCACTGTGGGACATATATATCTGGCACTGTGGGGACATACATATCTGGCACTGCGGGCATAGCTGGCACTGTGGGGACAAGTATATCTGGCACTGGGGGCATAGCTGGCACTGGGGGGACATGTATATCTGGCACTAGGGGCAGAGCTGGCACTGTGTGGGGACATGTATATCTGGCACTGGGGGCAGAGCTGGCGCTGTGGGGACATATATATCTGGCACTAGGGGCATAGCTGGCACTGTGGGGACACTGGCATTGGGAGCATAGCTGGCACTGTGGGGACATGTATATCTGGCACTGGGGCATAGCTGGCACTGTGGGGACATGTATATTTGGCACTGGGGGCATAGCTGGCACTGTGGGGACTTGTATATCTGGCACTGTGGGGACATGTATATCTGGCATAGCTGGCACTGTGTGGACATGTATATCTGGCATAGCTGGCACTGTGGGGACATGTATATCTGGCACTGGGGGCATAGCTGGCACTGTGGGGGCATGTGTATCTGGAACTGGGGGACATGTGTATCTGGCACTGTGAGCATACATGTATCTGGCACTGTGAGGATTATACATATTTGGCACTGTTGGGCATATGTGTATCTGGCACTGTGGGACATCTATGTACATGTCACTGTGGGGCATATGTGTATCTGGTACTATGGGGCATATATGTATCTGGCACTGTGGGGCATATATGTATCTGGCACTGTGGGGACATGTGTATCTGGCACTGGGGGCATATATGTATCTAGCACTGTGGGGACATATGTTTCTGGCAGTGTGGAGGCACCCATTTATTGGCATTTGTATGTGTACGTGGCACTGTACTGGGGTATTATATGTATGTGGCACTGTACAACATGACTAGAAATGGAGTTATGACACAAGGTCATACTCCTACAAATGTGCGCACAAAAATGGGGTGTGGCTTTGTGAAAGCTAGGCCACACCCCCATTTTTGCACACGCGCCTTTGGCGCGCACATGATACTGGCTCTTGCCCTTGACTACAGATCTTTTCTGACTCTTTGCTTCTAACTGGTTGGCCACCCCTAGTCTAATGTGTCTTGATTGGCTCTAGGAGATGCTGTTAGTACATTAACAAGGTGGGTAATTTGTGTGTTGTCATACCTTCTGGGATTGTCTGGTTCCTGCCGACTTGATTTGTAGCATTTTTGAGCGCGGGAGTCTTTGTCTCTGTTGCAGCTAGCAGATTCAGATATCTGGCATGAAGGAGAGTCATCCTTCATGAGCTCACTGTGTCCAGAGTACTCTTGCTTGCAAGTTTGGAGTTTGTTGCTGACTTGTGGTGGCGCTGCATAACGTGTTTGCCTTATTTCACTGATGACATCTGATTTAATTCCCTGCACTGATAGTTGCTGAGAGAGTTGCTGCCATTTTTAGAGACTTGGTACACATATTCTGATGTGCGTTGCAGTGAATTCTGTGATCCAAGTTCTGCATCAAATACATTAATGGTTCCCTTTGTATCAAAGAGTTCTGCAGACTCTAAGAACTCTGCTTCAGCTATGGAAGCTGCAGCTTCCTTTTCAGCAGCAAGTTTCTCGCTAATTGTTTCTACGCATTTTTTCTCCATATCCTTTTCTGCTTCCAGACGTGCTTTTTCTGCTTCCAAACGTGATTTCTCTATTTTTAACTTCTTGCACAGATGCTGATTTTGAGGAGCCAGATACTTGGGATCTTGTTTTGTTTGAAGATGTCGTTTTCTGAGACATAATGATGGGGTATAAATGCTTGACTGTGCAGGGACTGTTGTATTGCTGTATGCATGTGGCTACACTGAAATGTGAGGTTTCTGTGAAGTCTAATGGCAGTACTCCTATTGCTGAGTTGCCACGGTTAGTAGACTGTATAGAAACTTGTGCCGTCATATACAGAGCTGTGGCTAGCAGTGTAACAGATCTGTAAGTCAGTAGATGTGATTCACTTGCTGATGGACAATGCTGCTGATGAAGTCAGGGTATATTTGTCCCACTAACTGGCAGTATTAGATGTTTACTGTTCAGCCTCTCACTAAGCTACAGTACTTGAACCTAATTCAAAGACTACAGTATAACCGCCTTTTACTTTTCAATAAACCTTTCAGAAGCGATGTCTGAAGAACTGTGTTTATTATTTAGTAAAAGGAACTGTAAAAGTATGTGAAACGATGAGATGATGTAATACAATTGTGATGAAAGTGGTAAACTGTGAATAAAACAATAAGCTGCAATTACAATATGCATGTGAAAAGAGCACTCAAGCATATACAGTACATGTGACATGAATATACAAACCTAACTGATATTACATGTACAAACATAGATTGCAGTGCTACCAATATAGCTAGCATGTCTGGCTGACTAAACAAGCCTATGTTGATGCAATTAAAGTATTAACTTACTATCTAGTACGATTGCCAGCTACAGTAGGATGGATAGCAATGTGTCTGTGTCCATGTGTGAATAGAAAATGGCAACTCACAGCTCCCTTTACCCAGCATGCATAATTAGCTAACTATGAGAAGTTAGGAGGTACAAAAGAGAAACACACAACTTTGATTTTCTTCTGTGCTGACCACTAGAGGGAGTTGGTTATACAGGTCACTGTGACACAGAAACAAATGGATTTAAACAAACTATGGCCCTCATTCCGAGTTGTTCGCTCGTTGCAGAATTTCGCTATATTGCGATTAGTCGCTTACTGCGCATGCGCAATGTTCGCAGAGCGCATGCGCTTAGTTATTTTACTCAAAAGTTAGGTATTTTACTCACGGCATTACGAGGATTTTTCTTCGTTCTGGTGATCGGAGTGTGATTGACAGGAAGTGGGTGTTTCTGGGCGGAAACTGGCCGTTTTATGGTTGTGTGTGTGAAAAAACGCTGCCGTTTCTGGGAAAAACGCGGGAGTGGCTGGAGAAACGGGGGAGTGCCTTGGCGAACGCTGGGTGTGTTTGTGACGTCAAACCAGGAACGAAACTGACTGAACTGATCACAGTTGCAGAGTAAGTGTCGAGCTACTCAGAAACTGCTAAGAAATTTCTATTCGCATTTTTGCGAATCTTTCGTTCGCAATTCTGCTATGCTAAGATACACTCCCAGAGGGTGGCAGCTTAGCGTGTGCAATGCTGCTAAAAGCAGCTAGCGAGCGAACAACTCGGAATGAGGGCCAATGCTGGAAGGCATGACAATTGCATTTGTAAAAATAAAGCAGCCAGTATTTGCCCTGCACAGAAACAAAATAACCCACCCAAATCTAACTCTCTCTGCACTTGTTATGTCTGTCCCCATTGCAATGCTCATTGTTTTGGCCATTAGGGGAAAATGTTATTTTGCAATCAACCTTGAATTAGGCCCATTGTACGCTTTGTTGTATCTTTTTATTTTCCATATATATACACATTCAGATGGAATGATTGGAAGACAAAAGATCTTCATAGGAACCACCAACCATTCAGCTAAAAAAGGGACGTATTGTATTTTGAGTGCTTTTGATGTTTCATTTTTTTATATTATGTATTAGCGTCATGACCTGTGGAATTTTGTCCATTATCTTGGTTCACTGAAAGTGGATACCTCTGTCCTTGCACAAATGCATGCATGGATGTAGACCCGGGAAGGGCATTGTAGCAGCATTAGAATAAAATTTCAGACGAAACTGTGGCAAAAGATGCAAAGAAGGCAACAACTGCCTCCAACTCAGAATCAGGCTCTATGAGAAGGGGTCCTGTCCCCTCAACAAACTCCACACCCTCAATAGACCCAACAACCATTAGGGTGGCTTCCATACATTTCCTGGGCTGGTCTTCCATCCCAATCCACCCCTGGTAACATGTACAGTATGTGTATGAATTTTATTTTTCAACCCTCTCCTCCTCTTTTTTTCCATACTGTAATAAAATGCTTGGACTGCTGTAGAAAAAAAATCATAATATACAATGGGATATATTATACTTGTCAACTCTCCCAGAAGGTCCATGAAAGCCTGAATTTGGGGTGTCTCTTCTGGCCTCCCAACAGAGATGGCAAGTCTCCAAGTGCCTCACACATGCCAACTGATGTTTGGTAGCTGGGATGATTTGCATAGAATCATGTTATCCTAGCCATAATGGACTATTTGGATGTCATTAGCAAACAGTGTATATAGTATAACAGCTGGAACATTCTCAGCCAAATGATCTGCACCTCAGGGTCAGACTCCTACTCCAAATGCAGGCACAGCAGTGTAGATGGGAGGAAACTCTGATCTCTGAACCAGTTCTGATCCCCACCGACACCCCTGCACAGACTGACTTCACTCATCTCTGATGTCTACCACTTTCAAGATGGCTCTGACAGCAGTCCTTTTAGGCTGGCTACAGATTATAATGATGTGTACCCGGCTGATATACCAGTGAACAAGGCCAACATATCTGTGGTACACACCAGAACAATATACAGTAGTGAATGACGGAACTATCCCTCGTTCTGTCCTTCATTACACTTCTAGTCACTCCTTTCCTCAGAACTACTGCCACTCACCAATTGCCACTTATTTCCTCTTCTATCACCTGTTACCAGCCTTCCAGGTGACCTATCACAGGGCCCCTCTCTGCTTATGCACATGCAGAAAAGCACAATGCTGTGCAGCAGCTGTAATACCTCAAATATTGGGGGTATCAGAACAACCTCATATTTCAATTTTTTTATGCATATGTAAGCAATGCAAGTCCAGTGAATAACCTTAAATGGTACAAAGTTTAAAAGAAAGTAAGCTGCAGTTTTGGGCCTGGCACCATTAAGTTATGAGATACCCAAGCTGAGACAGAGATTTTCTAAAAATAACTTTGACCCCTACCTTTTATTAATTCATTTACTGTAGTAGACATTTATGTATCAAATATCACTAACTTCTGGCCTGACCAGAATGTCCTCTCACAAGTTATCCAATGTTAGTAATATGAAATACACAGAAGCCTGATTCAGCTGGGGTTTTAGAAGCTGTCGCTGCAGGTTCCTTTCTGAAAGTGGCCCCACCATGGTACTGTAGTACAAAATCAACTGTATGTGTGGTTAGCACAAAGTTATACCTAGGTGGGGCCAATGAAAGGTGGGGTCATACTAAAGCAGGACATTTAAGGATCTGTAGACAAAGCAGGAGTTGTAGGGCCCTATCTGCTATGTTGACATAATAGGAACCTATATACTAGGTTAGTATCTTAGGGACCTGTATACAATAAAGGGAGCATTCCAGAGACCATTATTCCATACAAAGGGCATAATCTGATTAGAATATGATATGGAAAGCATCCTAGTAACCCCTCATAAAAAACGGAGTGCACTAGTGACCACAATACAATGCAAAAAGAATCCTAGTGATCAAGGTACAATAATAAGAGCATCAGTACTAGTTACCGATATACAATACAAAGAAATTACAAGAGACAGTTTACAATACAGAGAACCTCCTCTTGACCCCTAAATACTGAAAGCATGATAGTGACTGCCATACCCCACAGATCATAATAGTTATCACCATGGCATCAAGAGAGGATGGGAGAGGGTACAAATTACCTTGGCCCAGTTCTGATGGAGGGTCCCCCCTTCCCCCTTTACCTGGAAGCAGCAATTGCATCTTTTTTTTTTTTGCACACATACAGTACAATTGTTTCTGTATTTTTTTCTAAGGGTACAGGGCCATGCTTCCTGTGATTAGTCCATGCTACCTGAAAAGTACTTGGGCCCAGCTAGGCTCTCTACTGCCCTGGCTGGAAGGCATGCCATGCTCCTGTGAGTGGGTGCTTCTCATGTGCTAGACACTCCCCAAAAGAGGTGTGTCCATGCCCCCATCTTCCTGGAAGTTGTTGTACCGGGCCCATGATATCTCTTGGCAGCCCTGGTTATCACCATACAATACAGAGTGCATCATAAAGATCAATACACAATACTGAGAGCATCCTATTGACCAATTACAATAAAGCAAATATTTTGGGGAAAATATACAATGCAGAGAGCATCCCAGATAATGATAAAATGGGATATAGTTAATATCCCAGTACTTGGATCCAGGTAGTGGCATCCTAATGGTTAAAATACTGACAGATCCTGATGGTAAGTACTGGGGTTAAGTAAGGGTTAGGCACTAGGAGGAGGGTTAGGGTTAGACTGTGAGAAGGGATGGTTAGCATTAGGCTGATGGCAGGGGCGTTTTAACAGAGGAGGGGGCTCCTGTGCATACTCCAGGTGAGCCCCCTTCTCTGCACGGCGCTGTAGTTTCCGGCATCTTGAGATTGCTACTGCGCATGCACGGTGGCCATTTTGGAGGAGATTTTCACCACAGCTGCAGTGCCTGACGCTGGACACTGGAGAGGTAAGTATTAACATATGGGTACAATGTGTGCAATGTTGGCCCCCACCTGGACCCAGGGGACATGTGCATCCATTGCACCCATTACAGAAATGCCAATGGCTGTGGGAGGGGTGGATTAGGGTTAAAATACTTAACAAAATCTCTCTTACAACTGTCAGCCTTATTCTCACAGACAACTTCCAGATTATGGGGTCTAGTATGTACTTAGCCTTGGCAGATAGAAGTTGATTGGCTGGTACTTTATTTCTATCCACTTTATCCCTCTCCAAAGCTTAGTACATAGGAGTCCTATCTATCTTTCTCTCAGCCTGTCTTTAACAGCTCTCATCTACTCTCTCTCTCTGCATGTTGCTATTATAGCTGCATCTCTTACAGCTTTCAGCTTCTTTGCCTCTCACATCTCTCTTACCTCTTAGTTTGTGTCTAAGTGATTAGCATCGCTCTATGAGGGGCTTTTTAAAGGAGGAGGGGGCCTGTGTGCATGCTCTGGTGGGTCACCTCCTCTCTACGGTTGCAGTCGGCTCCAGAAATTTGCCGGTGTCTACTGTGCACCTTGTTCTGGAGACTAATTTTGCTACTGAAGATGTGTGGTGGCAATTCTGGGTGCGATTTTTGATGTGGCTACAGCGCTTGATGGGGGACTCTGCAATGGTAAGTATTTAAAAATGTGTGCAGTGTGTGTGGTGTGGGTCCCCCGGACCCAGGGGCCTGTGTGCATTGCACATATTGCACCCATTATAGAAACTCTGATGGCTCTATAAGACTGTTTACTGTGTTTGTCTCCTACATCTGTCTCTCTGCTGTCAGCTTGTAGCCCTTCCAGTTCTATGGCTAATCTGTTCCTTCATCCATAACATAACTTATTTTTAACTTTTGTACTTTGCTTTAATGTTATAAAGACAAAAATGATAATGGAAACGTTTTCATGTGATGTACTGTATGTAAGAGGTACTGGACCTGCCAGCAGTTCCTCTGTTAAGATAAAGTACAGATGTATCTTCATACATCATTGCTGCAGTCATGACAAACAGCCCCTCTTGAGTGCACAGTCCTGTGAGAATCTGCTAGTGTCAGGTATCTTTGTGTCTTTTTGATGAAAATACATTTTAATCCAAGGATGTTGGTTGCATACCTCCCAACTACTGAAGAGGTATGCAACCAACTACTGAAGACGAGGAAGCGGTACCTGACATTTCAATGTCCAAAAGTGAATGCAACAAGCATCAAAATATTTATTTTAGGATGTTGTAATATTAATATTTCTAATAGTCTGATGTCATATGAGTTACTGGGCTCTGTTCAGTAATAGTATTGATACTTCCCAAACATGTTCGGACAGCATCAACACAATATTTTTTATCACAATGCTGAACAGAGCCCACTGTTTGCTTCTACAGATAGTATTTCTAATATCAAGTTTGGCCACAAGATGGCAGCAATAAACTGTAGTCCTTAATATTCTTTAATTTTCCAACATAATAAATTCAAAAGACCAGGTAAGCACAGAGTTGAAAAATCAATATGGTATTGTCAAAAATTCACATGAATACACATATTAATGCATTAATAATAGAATTTTTTTCTAAAGTGTGTTGATCCTTTAGCTGATGATTAAGTGGATTTACATCTATTATAATACAAGAATTTTCTAAACACTGAAACTAAATTGTATGTTGAATTAAAGATTTTGGGGCTTTCGTATTAGAATAATTAATGTGCAAGATAAATGCATATATATTTAGCATGAACACTGAAACCAATTACTAGTAGTGCTGTAATAAGGGCAGTGACAGATTTGTAAGGCTTCAGAATAAATTACTTGTAGTGGCCCTTGAAAATATAATAGCCATGAGACAGATCAAATCATCTCAGAGACACCTACAGTATTGTGATGATTGTGACCTGCCAGCCAATTGCAGAGGGCAGTGGTGCACCCAGGGGGGTTTCCGAGCACCCAGAAACCCCCCTCCACTAAAAAAAAAAAAAAAAATTTTTTTTTTCTCGCTGCATGAGTATTATTAACTAGGTGCTTCATCGCGCCCTACGGGCGCTCTTCACACCGTCGCAAGGGGCTATGCCCCCTTAACCCTTGCATGCCTTTCTGGGGTTCAATATTTGTATTATATAAAGTATTACTGTACCTGCATTCCTTTGTTAGTGGTTAAATATTGCACAATGAAAGGGCGTGCGATGGTGAAGGAGGCGCAGCCCCTTGCAACGGCGTGAACAGCACCTGCAGGGCACGATGTACAGAATGTAGCGGGTGCGGGGGGGACTGCGGATGGTGTCTGTAGATGCTGCAGGTGGAGGGGGGGCAGAAGTGGGGGTGGGGCCCAGGTGGGGAAGAGTCGGGAGGTGCTGCGGGTGGGGGAGGGGCAGAGGAGTGGGGGATGCAGATTGGGGAGGGGTCCGGAGGCACTGCAGGTGGGGGAGGGGCAGGGGTGCCATGGGTGGGAGAGGGGCAGGTGTGGGGATGTTGTGGATGGGTGAAGGGTTCCGGAGGTGCTGTGGGATGGGAAGGGGCGGGAGTGCCGGGGGTGGGGTAGGGGTCCGCAGGCGCCATGGGTAGGGGAGGGGCAGGTACGGGTGGTGCGGCGCATAGGGAAGGAGGTCCGGAGGTGCTGCTGGTGGTGGAGGGGCAGGTGCGGTGGTGCCATTGGTGGGGGAGGGGTGGGTGAGGGGGGGACCGCGGATGGAGGAGGGTGTCTGTAGATGCTGCGGGTGGAGGGGGGCAGGTGTGGGGGGAGACATATAAAGGGGGTGGATGGTGGAGGGGACCTGGAGGTGCTGTGGGTGGTGAAGGGGCGGAGGACTGGGAGCCGCGGGTGGTGTAGGGGGTCTGGAGGCACAGCGTGTGGGGGAGGGGTGGAGGGGAAGGTGCGGAGGTGTGGTGCATTGGGGAGAGGTCTGGAGGCGCTGCGGGTACTGTACCTGCCAAAAAGGTAGTTGGAGGGTATGCAGTAACAGGGCCAGGACAGGGGTGACAGGGTCAGAACAGGGTTGACGGGGCCAGGACAGGGGTGACAGGGTCAGAAAAGGGGTGACGGGGCCAGGACAGGGGCGACGGGGCCAGGACAGAAATGACAGGGACAGGATAGGGGTGACAGGCCAGGGTAGGGGTGGCAGGAACAGGACAGGGGTGACAGGGCCAGTATAGGGTTGACAGGGCAAGCACAGGGGTAACAGGGCCAGGATAGGGGTAACAGGGCCAGCATAAGGGTAACAGGGCCAGCATAAGGGTGACAGGGCCAGCATAAGGGTGAAAGGGCCAGGATAAGGGTGAAAGGGCCAGGATAAGGGTGACAGGGCCAGGATAAGGGTGACAGGGCCAGGATAAGGGTGAAAGGGCCAGGATAAGGGTGGCAGGGCAAGGCCAGGGGTGACAGGGACATGACAGAACACAGGGCACGGGAGAGATTGGTATTAGGGACAAAACAGTGGTGACAGACAGATGTGTCACTGCTGCTGGCTGCTGCTGTTCCACTCCAACCTGTTGGGATCTGCTGCTGGTGGAGACTTGGCATGGCTGACTCTCTTAGGCTGGAGTCCTGCTTCCTCTGCCCGTCCGCATCCCTCCCCCCCTCCTCAGTCACACACCGCAGACCTCGCACAGCTGCCGGGCACTGTGGTAAGGGGAGACTGGGAGTGACTGGTTAGCCCCCAGGAGATGCTGCGGCTGGAGGGAGGAGGGGGTCGGAGCCTGCAAGCAGCTTGGACTTCTGCAGCGTTACCCGCCGGCTAAAGTGTGTGAAGGAGCTGGGCGCACCTCACTGTGGGTGGCAGCGCTGCAGCTAGCGGTGGGGTTGCCGGGGCTGGAGATAACAGAGGCAGTACGGAACCTGCACAGCGGCAGGTGCCCCACAAAACTGCAGCTAAGAAACGTGGAGTGTGCCAGAAAGTGACGCTCCTCCGCGCCAGAGAGGGGGGAGGGTCAAGCACACAGTGAGCCGGTGCCCGCCTGTCTGTACGGCATACCCCCTCACACACCCCCATACCTCCCAAATGTCCCAATTTTCGCGGGACAGTCCCATTTTTTTGGGTCTGTCCCGCTGTCCCACCCGCAGGTCGCAGTGTCCCGTGGTAACGGGGGGGTCAGTTGGAAAGCTCCTGTACTCGCTGTTCTGCTTAGCAGAGCAGCGGTGAATAGTGGCGACAGAGGGAGAGGGGGCATCAGGGGGTATGGATTAAGGGGGGATTCCAGCAGCAGAGCCGGATTAAGGGGGGGCAGGGGGTACGTACCGTTGGCCCCACAGTTTTAGGGGCCCCCGCGGCTCGAGTAGCTCTGTCCCAGCTCAGAAGCCCCCCCCCCCCCCCGTCCTGCCAGCAACAACGGCAGCATTGTGCTACTGTCAGCACACGCTGCTGCGTGTTGGCAGGTCTGTGGTGTTGCAGGGAGGCAGCAGTCTCCCTGCTTTCTTTTGCCTGTGTATGTGTGTAGGTGGGAGCGACCACCCCCTCTGGATTTACCCCTAGCTGAGGGGCCAAAATTCCATTAAAAAAAAAACCACGGAATTTGTGTAAGGGGGCGTGGCCTCGCGTCCCGCGATTAGGCCACACCCCCAACCCACAGCAGGCACAGCAATGAGATAGGGCTCCCCTGTCTCAAGTGCCCTGGCCCCCCCGGACTCATAATCAGCCCCTGGGGGCATGCCAGCAGCTCACAGAGCGCTGGGCATGCCCCCTCATTGACGAAAACGGGGCCCTCCCGTGAATCCACGCCCCCTTTTCGCCGAGTGTGTGTCCCTCCTTCTGTCTGAAGAAAGCTCCTGCAGAAAGCTGGGAGGTATGCACCCCTGCCTGTGCCATGCCCATACTATCTGCTTCTGCTCCTAGTCTCCTGTAGATTTGGCCAGATCTGTGACTCATTTGACAAACTCCGCCCACTGTTGTGACTCCGCCCAGCGTTAGCAAATGAATCACAAAGTCACAGATCTGGGCTATTATATAGGAGATGGCTGTCTAGCATCCTCTGCAGCCTGCTGTCTTCCTGGTGGCACTTGTAAGTGCAATAAAAGTTTACTTTATTTTAATTATAGTACATATATATCCATGTGCATACATATATACACATGTATATACATACATACATATAAACACACACACACACACACACACACACACACACACACACACACACACACACACATATGATATATATATACACATGTGTATATATATGTGTACTGTATGTGTGGGTACATATATATATATATATATATATATGTATGCATGTGTAATATGCTATGTATATGTGTATATGTATGTGTGTGTATGTATATATATATATACACACACACAGACACACTAGTTTTACGGACCCAACATATACTGGGTCACCTCAGTCCCCACCCCCGTGATTGGCTCCGCCCAGTTCTGGAAACCCCCCCATGCAAATCCTGCGTTTGCCACTGGAGGGTGTCAGCTGGTGGCTAATTTATAATCTGATTGGAGCAGTTTAGATGTGCCTAGTTTGCACTTCACACTTAGGGTACATACACACTAGAGATGTGCGGGCTGGCACTTTTCGTGTTTTGTGTTTTGGTTTTGCTTCTAATTCCACTTTCGTGTTTTGGTTTTGGCTTGGTTTTGCCAAAACCACCCTTTCGTGTTTTGGTTTTAGTTTTGGATCTGGATGATTTAAAAAAAACAACATAAAAACAGCTAAAATCACAGATTTGGGGGTAATTTTGCTGCCACGGTATCATTAACCTCAATAACATCCATTTCCACTCATTTCCAGTCTATTCTGAACACATTACACCCCACAATATTGTTTTTAGGCCTAAAAGTTGCACTTTTGCTGTATGACTAAGCTAAGCGATACTAGTGTGCGGCACAAACACCTGGCCCATCTAGGAATGGCACTGCAGTTGCAGACAAGATGGCACTATTCAAAAACTAGTCCCCAAACAGCACATGATGCAAAGAAGAAAAAGAGGTGCAATGAGGTAGCTGGATGGCCAAGCTAAGCGACACAAGTGTGCGGCATAAACACCTGGCCCTTCTAGGAGTGGCACTGCAGTTACAGACAGGATGGCAGATTTAAAAAATAGGCCCCAAACAGCACATAATGCAAAGAAGAAAAAGAGGTGCAATGAGGTAGCTGGATGGCCAAACTAAGCGACACAAGTGTGCGGCACAAACACCTGGCCCATCTAGGAGTGGCACTGCAGTTACACACAGGATGGCGTATTTAAAAACTAGTCCCCAAACAGCACATGATGCAAAGAAGAAAAAGAGGCGCAATGAGGTAGCTGTATGACTAAGCTAAGCGACACAAGTGTGCGGCACAAACACCTGGCCCATCTAGGAGTGGCACTGCAGTGTCAGACAGAATGGCACTTAAAAAACTAGTCCCCAAACAGCACATGATGCAAAGAAGAAAAAGAGGTGAAAAATGGAATTGTTCTTGGGCCCTCCCACCCACCCTTATGTTGTAGAAACAGGACATGCACACTTTAACAAACCAATCATTTCAGCGACAGGGTCTGCCACATGACTGTGGCTGAAATGACTGGTTTGTTTAGGCCCCCACCAAAAGAGAAGCAGTCAATCTCTCCTTGTACAAACTGGCTCTACAGAGGCAAGAAGTCAACCTCATCATCATCCTCCGATTCCTCACCCCTTTCACTGTGTACATCCTCCTCACTGAGTACTAATTTGTCCCCACTGGAATCCACCATTACAGGTCCCTATGTACTTTCTGGAGGCAATTGCTGGTAAAGGTGTTCCCGGAGGAATTTATAATTCATTTTGATGTACATCATCTTCTCCACATTTAGTGGAAGTAACCTCCTACGCCGATCGCTGACAAGGTGACCGGCTGCACTAAACACTCTTTCGGAGTACACACTGGAGGGGGGGCAACTTTGATAAAATAAAGCCAGTTTGTGCAAGGGCCTCCAAATTGCCTCTTTTTCCTGCAAGTATACATACGGACTGTCTGACATGCCTACTTGGATGCTGTCACTCATATAATCCTCCACCATTCTTTCAATGGTGACAGAATCATATGCAGTGACAGTAGACATGTCAGTAATCGTTGGCAGGTCCTTCAGTCCAGACCAGATGTCAGCTTTTGCTTCTGACTGCCCTGCATCACTGCCAGCTGGTGGGCTAGGAAATGTTATCCTTTTCCTTGCAGCCCCAGTGGCGGGAGAAACTGAAGGATGAGCTGTTGACGGGTCACGTTCCGCTTGAGTTGACAATTTACTAACCAGCAGGTCTTTGCACCTCTGCACACTTGTGTCTGCTGGAAAGAGAGATACAACGTAGGCTTTAAACCTAGGATCGAGCACGGTGGCCAAATGTAGTGCTCTGATTTCAACAGATTGACCACCCTTGAATCCTGGCAAAGCAAATGAAGGGCTCCATCCACAAGTCCCACATACCTTGCGGAAACGCTCCGTTTTAGCTCCTCCTTCAATTTATCCAGCTGCTTCTGCAAAAGCCTGATGAGGGGAATGACCTGATTCAAGGTGGCATGGTCTGAACTGACTTCACGTGTGGCAAGTTCGAAGGGTTGGAGAACCTTGCACAAGACGGAAATCATTCTCCATTGCACTTGAGTCAGGTGCATTACCCCTCCTTTGCCTATATCGTAGGTGGATGTATAGGCTTGAATGGCCTTTTGCTACTCCTCCATCCTCTGAAGCATATAGAGTGTTGAATTCCACCTCGTTACCACCTCTTGCTTCTGTTGATGGCGGGGCAGGTTCAGGAGTGTTTGCTGGCGTTCCAGTCTTTGGCACGCAGTGGCAGAATGCCGAAAGTGGCCTGCAATTTTTCGGGCCACCGACAGCATCTCCTGCACACCCCTGTCATTTTTCAAAAAAATCTGCACCACCAAATTAATTGTATGTGCAAAACATGGGACGTGCTGGAATTTGCCCACATGTAATGCACGCACAATATTGGTGGCATTGTCCGATATCACAAATCCCCAGGAGAGTCCTATTGGGGTAAGCTATTCTGCGATGATGTTCCTCAGTTTCCGTAAGAGGTTGTCAGCTGTGTGCCTCTTATGGAAATCGGTGATACATAGTTGGCGTTTGCGAGATGCTGCTACTGGTGCCGCTGCTGTTGTTGCTGCGGGAGGCCATACATCTACCAAGTGGGCTGTTACAGTCATATAGTCCTTAGTTTGCCCTGTTCCACTTGTTTACATGTCCATGGTTAAGTGGACACTGGATACAACCGCATTTTGTAGGACACTGGTGACTCTTTTTCGACATCTGTGTACATTCTCGGTATCGCCTGCCTAGAGAAGTGGAACCTAGATAGGATTTGATACCGGGGACACACTATCTCCATCAATTCTCTAAGTCTCACTGAACTAATGGTGGATACCGGACGCACCACTAACACCAACACAGCTGTCAAGACCTCAGTTATCCGCTTTGCAAAAGGATAACTGCTGTCATATTTCGTCTTCCTCACAAAGGACTGTTGGACAGTCAATTACTTACTGGAAGTAGTACAAGTGGTCTTCCGACGATCGACTCCCAGTAGTAACAACAGCAGCGGCAGCAACAGCAGGCATACCACTCAAGGATCCTATGGAGAAATCCCGGTTAGGAGAGGACTCCTCAGTCTTGACAGTGACATGGCCTGCAGGACTACGGACGTTCCTGACTGAGGAGGAAGTTGACGTTGAGGGAGTTGGTGGTGTGGCTTGCAGGAGCTTGGGTACAGGAGGAAGAAGGGATTTAGGTGTCAGTGGACTGCTTACGCTCTTACCCAAAGTTTCACAACTTGACACTGACTTCTGATGAATGCGCAGCAGGTGACGTATAATGGAGGATGTTCCTAGGTGGTTAACATCCTTACCGCTACTTATTACGTATTGACAGAGGCAACAGATGGCTTGACACCTGTTGTACGGATTTGTGGAGAAATAATTCCACACCGGAGAAGTGGCTTTTTTGGTAGTTTGCCCAGGCATCACAATGGACTTCTTCATCCCAAGGACAACAGGTGTCTCCCCCGGTGCCTGACTTAAACAAACCACATCACCATCAGAATCCTCATCGTCAACTTCTGTGACATCTTCAATTTCAATATCAGGAACTGGACTATGGGTGCTCCTTCCAGCACTTGCAGGGGGGCGTGCAAATGGTGGAAGGAGCCACCTCTTCCCGTCCAGTGTTGGGAAGGTCAGGCATCGCAACTGCCGACTCACTTGGACTCTCCTTGGGGATTTGTGATACCATCTCAGAACGCACAGTTCTTTTCTGTGCTCTTTCCAGCTTAACTCTTTTAATTTTTCTAGTGGGAGGATGAGGGCTGCCATCTTCATATGAAGCTGAACCACTAGCCATGAACATAGGCCAGGGCCTCAGCCGTTCCTTGCCACTCCGTGTCGTAAATGGCATATTGGCAAGTTTACGTTTCTCCTCAGATGATTTAAATTTCTTTTTTTGGTTCTTTTTACTGAACTTTGGCTTTTTGGATTTTACATGCCCTCTACTATCACATTGGGCATCGGCCTTGTCAGACGACGTTGATGGCATTTCATCGTCTATGTCATGGCTAGTGGCAGCAGCTTCAGCACTAGGAGGAGGTGATTCTTCTTGATCTTTCCCTATTTTATCCTCAAAATTTTTGTTCTCCATTATTTTTTGGGAGTTATATGAGACAATATGCGGCACAGGAATGACTGGAATGACTGATGAGACAGGACACTACCACTGGTCTGATGCAGCACAACACAACAATACTGTAAGAGACTTGTGGTTGTTGTTGTTGTTGTTGTTGTTGTTGTTATTATTAATATATGGCAGCAGTGGACATATAGCAGCAGTGTATATATCGTCACTGGAATGACTGATGAGACAGGACACTTCCACTGGTCTGATGCAGCACAACACAACAATACTGTAAGAGACTTGTGGTTGTTGTTATTATTATTATACGGCAGCAGTGGACATATAGCAGCAGCGTATATTGTCACTGGAATGACTGATGAGACAGGACACTACCACTGGTCTGATGTAGCACAACACAGTCAACAACACTGTATACAGCTACACTAGCAGGAGAGGACACCAACACTGTGAATGCCTGGAATGATGCAGCACAGTACACTGTGACTACACTGGACTGGACTGAGCAGCACAACACAGCACAAGGCTTGCCACCCCACTTTCCCGCCCCCACACAGACACTGGAGGATGGAGACACGTCCTCTCACTACACTCTTCGAGACTGGAGTGAAAATGGCCGCGACTACACTGGACTGGTCTGCCCAACACAACACCACTTTATACAGCTACCCTGGATATATGGCAGCAGAGAACACCAACACTGTGACTGGACTGGACTGATGCAGCACAATACTTGCCACCCCACTTTCCTGCCCCCACACAGACACTGAACACTAAGGACACATCATCTCTATACACTCTCCGAGACTGGAGTGAAAATGGGCGCGACGAGCGGCTCCTTATATGGAATCCAAATCCTGCGAGAATCCGACAGTGGGATGATGACGTTTTGTCTCGTTCGGGGTTTTCAAGTCAGGCGGGAAAACCCGAGCCCGACTCGGATCCGGGCTCGGAAGGCAAAGTTCGGAAGGGTTCGGTTCTCTGAGAACCGAACCCGCTCATCTCAACTTATAACTTAATAAAATTCCATCATTTTTAAGTCCATTTGCTGCAGTGCATTTCCAGGGCAGTTAATTGAGCCATATTATACACTCATATTCCTATTAGAGATGTGCAGCGGACACTTTTTCGTGTTTTGTGATTTGGTTTTTGGACCTGGATCCCCACTTGTGTTTTGGATCTGGATTGGTTTTGCCAAAACCACCCTTCTGGGTATTGCTTTTGGATCTGGATGATTAAAAAAAAAAAAAAAAAAAATAGAAACAGCTAAAATCACAAAATTTGGGGGTAATTCTGATACTACTGTATTATTAACCTCAATAACATCCATTTCCTCTAATTTCCAGTCTATTCTGAACACCTCACAATATTGGTTTTAGGCCAAAAGGTTGCACAGAGGTCGCTGGATGACTAAGCTAAGCAACACAAGTGGACGGCACAAACACCTGGTCCATCTAGGAGTGGCACTGCAGTGACAGACAGGATGGCAGTTTTAAAAACTAGGCCCCAAAGAGCACATAATGCAAAGAAAAAAAAGAGGTGCAAAGAGGTTGCTGGATGACTAAGCTAAGCGACACAAGTGTGTGCGGCACAAACACCTGGCCCATCTAGGAGTGGCACTGCAGTGACAGACAGGATGGCAGTTTTAAAAACTAGGCCCCAAAAAGCACATAATGTAAAGAAAAAGAAAGAGGTGCAAGATGGAATTATCTTGGGCCCTCCCACCTACCCAGGCCCTCCCACCCACCCATATGTTGTTTAACCACTTGCCTGGCATAGTCGCATCAGATGCGACCATGCCTGCAAGTGCTCTATCTGACCTGGTTGCACAGGATGCGACCAGTCAGAGAGTGTTAGCAGTGGCAGGGAAGATAAACTTCCCTCCGCTGCTGCTGTCAGAGGTACCAGAAGGTCCATCTGCCTCCCTGCACTCTTCCCATGTCTGCCGTGCTGCCGATCACTGCACGGCAGGATCCCCCCCTCCAGCGGCTGCAGACAATGGCAGCCGCTGGGGAGAGTATGTTCCCGATCGATGTTTCTATGTTTGAAAAACAATTTTTTTTCCACAAAAAACATTTTTTTTCCCTTTTTTTTAACTAAAATCATTTGGGGTAGGGTTAAAGTCATGTTCTTCACCTAATTCACTCATAAAAAACCCCGACAATTTCGGAGTGGTTTTCGGCGAAATAAATCGGCAGTTAAGTGGTTAAGCAGGACATGAACAGTTTAATAAACCCATCATTTCAGCGACAGGTGGTCCCCTTGGAAAAAGCTTGCCAACTTCTCTGAATCATAGCTAGTTACAGACATACCACCTCCTTCTTTGATGACTTTTCACATTATGAGAAGAAGCAAGAGGAAGAGGACAGTGCCAAGAAGGTGATTAAAAGTTAGAGAGGCACACGCAATCAGGAACACCACACAGGCCTTCACCTCCACTCCTATATTGGTGTGGAACAGAAAGGAATTCAACCAAGCAAATATATAATTAATAATTACCACATTACTGGACAAACTGAAAAACTAGGGGCCAAGGCCTCCAAAATTGTACCCCCTTCTCCATGTTCAGGGATTAAGATAATCTCGGATTTAGTGCTGGGATGCAAATAAACTGTCGTATATTTTCCCCTCCACGGAGTCTGAAGACTTATTTTGTGAAAATCTCGTGGGTTTCTTTTTTTCCCATTTCTTTATTGCATGTTTAGTTACATATTTTGTGGCAGATGCCTTATTTTTGTTTTTCACAGCTCCCAATTACATGCATGTGAGCATACCTGTGTTTCCCAGTTACACGCATGTGAGCATACCTGTGTGTCTTGTTTATTTTATTTCTATTTTATTTGTAAATAAAGCAGCACCTTAGATGTTTTAGCAGCCCTTCCTAAGCCCCCACAGCAGCCCCGGATGGGGAAAATTGAGTTTGGGTGGGTTCGATAAAGTACTAAGCATGACTGTGCAGTGAATTTTTTTGTTATTGAGCCTGTGCCCTAATGGAGTTTACCACTCTACAGCAAAACTCATTTCATACTATAAGTAGGACTGTGGGAGGAAGCAATGCTAACCTCTGTGCCCACAGCATGCCTCAGCCTGGCAAGCCAGACATCTTCCTGGCTGTAAGCCACCATGAGACTCCATACTGGGCCTTATTCAGTAACTGTTTGTGCCTCATAGGAACTCCTGCCCATCTAGTGCTGCAGTGCAATGGAAAGCTGATGCAATGCAAGATCACTGAAACTCTGTTCTTCTAACACTGAAAGCACTAGCGATAACCCTATGCAGCCCTTAGGAAAAGAAGATCCCTGTACAACAAATGCGCATGTTCTAAATAATCCCAAAATGTGGAACATCAATAATAAATCAAAATTAAGGTTGACTAATTGGAGCCATTCATTTGAGTGAGATCCTAACATGAAATAATTGAGAAGAACCTCTCTCTAATCCTCCGGCAGAAAATCTAATTTTTGCCTCTCCGGCAGTTGCACTGGATTAAGATACAGTCTGTTCTGAGTAACACTGAATTTGCCCACAAATGTGGTCTCTTCCCACTTCATTTAAAAATACTTCAGCAATTTCCATTTCCACCTTTGTGGATATGTTTTTACAAATCTGTTTGTGATGTTGAAGCTTGTTTTGATATCTGCTCTAAGCTTTCATTTAAACCTAGGATCAAGTACAGCAGCACCCCTGGAATTATACGGCAGCACCCCTGGATTTATACAGCCAAGGCAGCACCCCTGGAGAATTACACAGCACAGCAGACAGGCAACAGCACCCCTGGACTTAAATGGCAATGGGGCAGCACCCCTGGACTGATAAGGGAGAGGGGCAGCACCCCTGGAATGATGTGGCAAAGAAAAGATGTGCAAGATTGAATTGTCCTTGGGCCCTCCCACACACCCTTATGTTGTATAAACAGGACATGCACACTTTAACAAACCAAACATTTCAGCAACAGGGTCTGCCACATGACTGTGGCTGAAATGATTGGTTTGTTTAGGCCCCCACCAAAAAAGAAGCAATTAATCTCTCCTTGCACAAACTGGCTCTGCAGTGGCAAGATGTTGTCCTCACCCTTAGGTTCACCCTCCCTCTTCAGTGCTTACATCCTCATCCTCACAGAGAAATAATATTCAAACAAAACCACATAATTTAGGTGTCAGTGGACTGCTTACGCTATTACCCAAAGTTTCTGAACTTGACAATGAGTTATGATGAATGAGCTGCAGATGACGTATACGGGAGGATGTTCCTAGGTGGTTAACGCCCTTACCCCTATTTATTATGGATTGACAAAGGCAACAGATGGCTTGACACTTGTTGTCTGGATTTGTGGAGAAATAATTCCACACCGAAGATGTGTCTTTTTTGGTATTTTGCCCAGGCATGACAATGGGCTTTTTCATCCCATGGCCAAAAACTGTCTTCATTGGTGCCTTATTCAAACAAACCACATCACCATCAGAATCCTCATCGTCAACTTCCTCCACAGCACCAGCTACACGTATATCCTCCTCATCCTGGTGTACTTCTACAGTGACATCCTGAATCTCAATATAAACAACTGGACTGGCAGTGCATCTCCCAGCACTTGTAGAGGGCGTGCATATTGGTGGTAGGAGCCTCCTCTTCCCATCAGTGGAGGATTTACCACAATGCAACCAAAGCTGCTTCTTAGGGCCCTGTTGATCTCAGGGGTCCTGCTGGTCCTAGGTGGCCCACCGATAAGACTGTATAAAGGGCATTTCCGGTGGATCATGAGCTTCACTGAAATTGTCCGAGAGCTGGGCTGGCTTAATATTCTCAGTCTCAGCAGACTGTCAGTGATTAGACAGCTGCTGGGTGCGGGCTCCAGCGCATGCCTGTGTCTCAAGTCCAGGAGTACTGTGTGTGTAACCAGTCATGACACATGTGTATATGATGTCAGATGCTAAGAGAGAGGAGACAGGATGTGCACAGAAAAAAAACATGTAGTCTCCAGTGTACTTTATTATAATATTTTTATTATTTTATAGAACATCCACCTACAGTACTTCAAATTCCAATCAGGCGGGAATGGGGGATGGTGGGTGGACAGTGTTATTTTAAGTACACCTGATTGCTACAATCATGGCTGGGGGGGGGGGGGGAGTATACACACTGACTGGTGATATGCTTTTATACTCTATTTTAAGTGCTACCGTGTATGTGAGATGCCTGCTATAATCAATGGGGCGCTGATATATCATCAATACAGTCATACTGACTGAGGGGTGTAATAATGAGTATTACAAGGGATGGGGGCCCTGCTAGGCTGCTACAATTAGTAAGGGAGGGAGAGGCACTTATATATAATGCAGTTAAAACTAATGGAATTGTGTGTAATAATAAGTATTATAAGGTATGGGTGCCAGCATTATATATCAGGGCCCCACCTCCCCCACTGATTGTAGCACATCCCCCATCCCCTGTTAGCAGGACCCCATCATTTATAATATCCATCATTGCACCCATCAATCACTGAGTGTATTGACTATGGGGGTAATTCAGACCTGATCGTAGCAGAAAATTTGTTGGCAGTTGGGTTAAACCATGTGCACTGCATGTGTGGCAGATATAACATTTGCAGAGAGAGTTAGATTTGGGGGGGCGGGGTTTGTTTCTGTGCAAGGTAAGTACTGGCTGCTTTATTTTTACACTGCAATTTAGATTTCAGTTTGAACACACCCTGCCCAAATCTAACTCTGCACGTTATATCTGCCCCCCTGCAGTGCACATGGGTGGTCATTCCGAGTTGTTCGCTCATTGCCAATTTTCGCTATGCTGCGATTTGTTGCTAAATGCGCATGTGCAAGGCACGCAGGGCGCATACGCTTAGTTATTTAACTAAAAACTTAGTAGATTTGCTGTGGATCCTGCGGCGCTTTTCAGTCGCACTGCTGATCAGTGAATGATTGACAGGAAATGGGCGTTTCTGGGTGGTAACTGAGTGTTTTCCGGGAGTGTGCTAAAAAACGCAGGCATGTCAGGGAAAAATGCAGGAGTGTCTGGAGAAACGGGGGAGTGGCTGGCCGAACGCAGGGCGTGTTTGTGATGTCAAACCAGGAACTAAACGGACTGAGCTGATCGCAATCTGTGAGTAGGTCCGGAGCTACTCAGAAACTGCAAAGAATTATTTAGTAGCAGTTCTGCTAATCTTTTGTTTGCAATTCTGCTAAGCTAAGATACACTCCCAGAGGGCAGCGGCCTAGCGTGTGCAATGCTGCTAAAAGCAGCTAGCGAGCGAACAACTCGGAATGAGGGCCATGGTTTTGCCCAACTGCTAACAAATTTGCTGCTACGATCAAGTCTGAATTACCCCTATATGTCAGTGCCTTTAGTGTGACTCCATTATACGAGGACTGACAATGCAAACCCACCATCATGCAGTAGCGGATTTACATCTAGGCAACCAAAACAGCCAGAAGAAATTGTAAAGTGATGAGAATCTGCACAAATTAATTATAGGTGCAGCTAAAATCTGTATTTCTCAGTGCATACCCCTCTGCACTCAATATATACAATTTAATAGAGAAAAGAGGAAACACAGAGTAAAAGCGCTCCAATAAAACCCAGTTCTACACATAAACACCAAATAGGTGAATAATAAACAACTGCAGTACCGTAATTTAGGTATACCACATGTGTTGAAAGTTTTCAAAAACTTCAATTAAAGTCCAGCGATATCTTTCTAAAATCTATAATAAATTGTAACTCCTTCGTATATATATATGAGCTCCAAAGCTCATAAAGGAGTACAATAGAAAAAGTGCAATAGTGCAATTATTCTTAAAATCACACAAATTTATTTATACTCTACATTGCACTTACAACAAACAGAAGAATAAAAGTTCATAGACATCCCCATAGGCATAAACAGCAACTGGTCACAGAGTCCTTGCAGGCAAGGGCCTGGCAGGTTCAAGGTGGCTCGCCGACAGATCTTGGAGTCAGGAGGGCATTTCTGATTGGTGCCGATAATATCTGTGTGCTGGGCTGGCTGAAAACTCCCGGGAGGCTGTCAGTGGCTAGATGGCTGTCAGTTACCTGCAACTGCCTGTGCTCAGTGCATACAGTGTGATTTAAGTACACTAGTACAACTACTATCTGCCTGCTATAATCAGGCAAGAGGGAAAATTGGGGGGCTTACAATGAGTGGGGGTATGACTGCAACAATTGGTGGGGGGCACACTTAGGATTGTTTGTGGAAGTGGGGCTGCAAATTGGTGTCTTGCTTAGGGTCCCATGAAGTCTAAATCCACCTCTACTTCCCATACATGTTATGAAGGTCAGGCCTAGACATCGCAACTGCTGACAGTGCCAGCACCCCTGTATTTGTACAGCATACAGGACCAGTGTGCTTTTATTTTAACAACAGCACCCCTGTATTTTTACAGCATACATGGTCAGGGTAATATTATTTTAACAGCAGCACCCCTATATTTTTACAGCATACAGGACCTTTGTGCTTTTATTTTAACAACTGCACCCCTGAATTTTTACAGCATACAAGACAGGGCCAGTGTACATTGATTTTCACTGCACCCTAGAATTATTACAGCATGCAAGACAGGGCCAATGTACATTTTTTACTGCACCCTAGAATTTTTGCAGCATACAGGGCCAGTGTAATATTATTTTAACAGCATCACCCCTATATTTTTACCGCATACCGAACCAGTGTGCTTTTATTTTAACAACTGTACCCTTGAATTTTTACAGCATACAATGCCAGTGTAATATTATTTTAACAGCAGCACCCCTGTATTTTTAAAGCATAAAGGACCGTGTGCTTTTATTTTAACAACTGCACCCCAAAATTTTTACAGCATAGAAGACAGGGACAGTATACATTGATTTTCAGTGCACCCTAGAATTATTACAGCATACAAGACAGGGCCAGTGTACATTTATTTTACTGCACACTAGAATTTTTGCAGCATACAAGATGGGACCAGTGTACATTTATTTTACTGCACCCTTGAATTTTTACAGCATACAGGGACAGTGTAATATTATTTTAACAGCAGCACCCCTATATTTTTACAGCATACAGGACCAGTGTGCTTTTATTTTAACACCTGCACCCCTGAATTTTTACAGCATACAAGACAGGGCCAGTGTACATTCATTTTCACTGCACCCTAGAGTTATTACAGCATACAAGACAGGCCAGTGTACATTTATTTTACTGCACCCTAGAATTTTTACAGCATACAGGGATTGTGTAATATTATTTTAGCAGCAGCACCCTCGGACTCGGATCCGGGCTCGGGATGGGATGTTCGGGTGGGGGGGGGGGGGTCTCTGCATTTTTCCTAAATATAAATGAGTGAGAGCTTTTTTGTCCACCATAATCATAAGCAGCCATACATTTTGTCTGATTCTTGGACAGCTTGTTTGTTGAGGTCCTGGGGTTTATTTGTGGTTGGCCCTTGTGGTCTGTTTGTAGATGGGACTGGGAGGGGGGCTAATGGTGAAGGCATTTATTGGTCAATGTAATGTGCCACACTCTCATCAGGACCACAGAGTTACTGTAACTCCAAAAACTAATACAGTGATGCTTTGTGAAATATACATCAAAGTAATGATCCCCCCAAAAAAAAACATTACTTCATGAGCACACAATTTGTTAATTAGGCAATCAGGCTACTAAACAACAGGTTTTATATTTGCAGCATGCGTTATGTGTCTGTTATGAATGTTCATTTTTTACAAATCTTTTGATTGTTTTCCCTCCCTTTGTTTGTTCCAAAATTACTCACTGGCTACTGTATCTCCCTATCTGGCTCCTGCACTTTCTGGGGACACAGCTTTATGCCTTCATAATGTAGCAACTGTAAGTTGAAACAAATAGATTATGAAGCTGACAAAAAAATGACCATCTAGTGTCTTGTTAAACATCAATAGCATAATTATGATTAACATAAAGGAATATCCTTGAATGCTGCAAGTTAATAATATATTGTTGGACAGCTGCAGTATTTTTTTGTTATGTTTTGGACACAAAAAGAATGAACATTGAAAAAGTATGAACATTGAACAAATGGAGCATTTGTGTGTACACAGACTTTGTTTTGAAACACACAAGCTTGGATTGCATTACAATTTATGTGTCTGTAAAATGTGTTCTCTAAGACGAAAAATCCCTAGGAAACAAACAAAAAAATCTGCTTTATTAAATGTTTAAACATGTTAAAAAAGGTTTATCAGTGTCACAATTTCAGGGGGCATCATTTTCTTCAGCATCTCCTCATACATGGTAACTTGAGGTGAACATGTGGTGCTGCAACTTCACTGCGGCTTGTAGGGTGCCTGGAATGGATGCTCCTGGCAGTGCTATGCTTCCCAGAGCCAAGTGTATGATCACAATGTGAAAATAAAAGATGTAAAAACTTTAACATTTTAACAGAAAAAATTATGAGAAAAAAGAAGGCAGAAAATAGCGATATTGAAAGCTGGAGGATCTGTAAAAATGGCCAGCTACAGTTCCATTTAATCAAGAACTCAAGATAAACACTACAGTATGCTCAGCTTCCTTATTTGAACCATGTCATTCATATCAAAAAGACATTTCCACTGTCCAGAAAACCTCTGATGTGCAATATAAACTTGATCCAGTAACCACCCACAAGGGTACCTGAATAGAACAGAGTGAGCATATGTTCCAACTATATGCAGTGGTACAAGTACAAAAATATTCTTAGTGGTACTGTATCTGCACGCCGAAGGCATGCGCACACCCCAAAAATGGGTGTGGCCACATGACATATGGGGCATGGCCTATGAAATAGGGACGTGATACACATATGACCCCAATAGTGCATTTCCAGATACACATATGCCCCCAATAGTGCCAGATACACATATGCCTCCACAGTGGCAGATACACATATGCCCCCACAGTGCCAGATATGCCTGCATAGTGCCAGATATACACATGATCCCACAGTGCCAGATACACATATGCCCCTACAGTGCCAGATATGGCTCATGGTGCTAGATATGCCCCCATGGTGCCAGATACACATATACCCCCACAGTGCCAGATATGCCGCAGTGCCAGAAATGCCCCCACATTGCCAGATACACATGCCCCCACAGTGCCAGGTACACATATTCCTGCACATTGCCAGATATGCCCCCACATTGCCAGATACACATGTCCCCACAGTGCCAGATATGCCCTCATAGTGCCAGATATGCCCCCACAGTGCTAGATATGCCCCCCACAGTGCCAGATACACATATGCTCCCACAGTGCCAGATAAGCCCCCACAGTGCCAGATATGACCCACAGTGCCAGATACACATGCCACCACAGTGCTATATATGCCTCCACAGTGCCAGATACACATATTCCCCCATGATACCCGATATGCCCCAACATTGCCAAATGCACATGCCCCCACGGTGCCAGATATGCCCTCATAGTGCCAGATATGCCCTCACAGTGTCAGATATGCCCCCAGAAGCGCAACTTGCTGTTGTTGCTGCTGCTGCTGCCTGGGGCTGGCACTGTCTGCTGTTGTTGTCAGGGAGAGAAGAGCGCAGCACGCACCTCTCCTGCCCTCAGTCCGGTCTCCCCCTGTGGTGGCGTCCTGTAGCTCAGATTCTGGCATTGGTCTGTGAGCCAATTAGAGCTCACGGTTCGGCAGTGGCAGCTCCTGATTGGCTGCTGGTCTGCGAGCTCTGATTGGCTCACAAACCGGTGTTTAAGTGCACGCCGCCAATGCAGCCGCCGGACTCAAAGGTGGGAGAAACTGCTGGTCTACGCACTGAAGGGGGCAGAAGAGGAGAAGCGCATGTTGTGCTCTCCTCTCTCGACACAGTGTCTGCAAGGTGGCGGCCCGGTGGTACTGCGTACCAGCTAGCAATTTCTTACCGGTAAACAGTACCACACCATACTTGCAGCACTGACTATAGTCAGAAAACCATATCTGTCCTAGCTCTATATCTACTTACAATATATACTTATTCTACAATTTTTTTCCATTCCATAAGCACTCCGAATTAGAAAGATTCAAGGGTAGCGTCTACAATTGGACATTGTGAAAACAACAGATTTTATCAATGCATTTCTCCCAGTAGGGAGAGAGTAAAGTTTTTTTGCGTTATCAAGAGCTCTTTCTATATTATGTAGCACTTGTGTATATAATTATATTTATTTAGATGAAAAAAAGGTCAGACTGTAGGGCCGAGTGTTTTTGTGAATCCATTAACCCTGGACCAACCAAAGGTGTAGGTGCTGGAGGATAATGAAAGCAGGGAGGACGAGTTAAGTTCCATTTCATATTTTATTAAAGGCAACAATTCCGGTAAGGAGTTAAATGACAATTATTAGTCACCATATATATACTGACGTATTGCAATGAATGGTATAATGATAAGCAGGAACAGTCTTTGAAATTTTTTTCATACAACTGAGTTTAAACAGGCTTGTGAAGAATTGTCCAAATGAAGCAATGACTGGTGCCAAACTGTAAGGAGTGGATTTTGTAGACATAAATTAATAACTGTAGAGACTTGTACTGAAGCTTAAAGGTTAAACTGGAAGGCTGTGAAGAATTGTCCTTGGTTGCAGCAAAAATGAAAATACAATACTAAATAGAAAACTTGCAAAGTGAGATGACAATGGTGAAGAATAAGTTAAACTGGGAGCTGAGTAACACTGAGAGCTGATTAAACGAGCACCTGAGTTTAGTATACTCTTCCAAAGGCTGTGTGATTGAAGCAGGCAGACAGGGTAACCTCTTCCAAGACTCTGGAAATTCACTTGTTGCCACTGGGAGAGCGATTGACTGACAGCACAGCAGGGATCTGGTGGATCTTTTGCAGTGAAGGCTGCAGGCAGACCTCTTGGAGCGGAGGCGATATCTGGTCCACTGGAATCACACAGAAAACCACGGAGAGAGCACATAGCTAGGGTACCGAGTAACTACAACAAAGCACTGGCTCAACGTAACATAATCCCAGCCTACTTAAAGGCAGCACAAGCACGGGATTGGCTAACACTTACCCACAGGTGTTTCACAAGTGCTTTCAGGTGCTCATTTGGTCTCCAACATGGCCGCCTCCTATACTGCAGACACACAGTGGTGCCTTTGGCCATTTGGTCCCTGCACTCCCGGCTCCCAGAACCAGCATCAACTCTGCCACTGACCATGCTGTGTCCCCACACGGCCGCACAGCACCGCGAGCAACGGTGCTGGCAAGGGATGGACCCCAGAACCCACAGAGGTCAGTGATTGGTTTGTGACAGTAGATCCTCAAGAATATTATCTTTTTTACTGTAAAACAAGATAGTGTTTGTAAATGCTGGGTCATGAAGCATACTTTGTTACCTGAGAATGACCCAAAATTACAGTAGGAATTACAGTAGATCTACTATAGAATCCTGGGGCAAGAGGTCTCTGTATTGTCTGTCAGATCTAGAGTTGTGTGCAGACCACTGTCTTTTGGCTTTAGTTCTAAATAATCATTGTGTCACATCTCTCAGGCTTTTTGTTTTTGTTTTTGGATCTGGTGTTCTTTCAAATTGCTAGAAAAAGTGAAATTGATTCTTATTATGTGACTCTATAGTACCAAGCACTGCTAATCAGAATAATTATAATACACTCTACATAGAGCAAAATTGAGGTGCTTAGCATAATTTTTTCGCAGCAATATATGGGCCCACATACTGCTACCAGGTGACCTAATCTGGTGGGTCCCTAAAACTAAGGTTCTAGTGCCGCCACCATACATTTAAGGAATTATGACTGTATGAGTGACAAGACAGAATTAGTGTTTGCGCATGTAGTGATATTCCTTCAGTGGCACTGGCGTATTTATAATGGCGTATTTATAATGGTTGCAGAGTGTGCGGTGCACACGGGCCCCTGGGTCCAGGAAGGGGGACACACTGCACCCATTTTTTTGAACACTCACCCTCCGGAGTCCCGCGCCGACAACAGTAGCAGTGTATAATCACTGTGAAAATGGCGCAGTAGAGAAATCACTGGGAAAATGTCCGCTGCACCATTTTCCCAGAGATCTGTGCATGGGCAATAGAGTCTGAGCCCTCTAGAGCTCAGAGCCTACAGCGCTGCTGGCACAGAGGAGGGGGCCCGAACAGAGGAGGCTGCACACGGGCTTCCTCCTCTCTTAAAGCACCTCTGCTTCAGAAGCAGTCTAGTTGCTTTGGAAATACACATGATATCATGTCCTGCTACGGTTTTAGCATACCCTAACAGCAAATCTGTGGAAAGGGCATGCTGTCATTTGTAGTTCCACAGAAGCTGGAGTGCCACAGGTTGCCTACACCTTTTTTACACATTACACTTTCTGCTGTGCAACATACTCTATAAACATATAGGTTATGGGCCCAGAATACAGAGAAAATCGGGTTCACTACGGCTGGCCGGCGGTCGGGCTCCCGGCGACCAGCATCCCGGCGCCGGGAGCCCGACCGCCGGCTTACCGACAGCTTGGCGAGCGCAAATGAGCCCCTTGCGGGCTCGCTGCGCTCGCCACGCTACGGGCACGGTGGCGCGCTACGCGCGCCACACTATTTTATTCTCCCTCTATGGGGGTCGTGGACCCCCACGAGGGAAAATAATTGTCGGTATTCCGGCTGTCGGGCTCCCGGCGCCGGTATACTGAGCGCCGGGAGCCCGACCGCCGGCAAACAGAAGACCACCCGAGAAAATCTAATGGTATCACAGATAAACTTTCATATTCACAGACAAGGCAAGCATACAAATAACAAAATAAATAAATAAATACATTTGCACGCAGAAAAATGAAAAATTAATGCACACTAACTACTACATTCATGTGAGAATTGTTCTGAGAGATTCAAATTCTTACATACTGTATTAATAAAGCTGAAAGTAAAAGTGAAACTGAAGAACATAATATATATAGAAAACCTGGAGGCACATACTGTAATTATCCGTCTCAAAATGAATTAATAAAAAACTATTCATTATATTCCATAAAGTATCAAGGTTTCAGGGCACTGCAGTGCCACTTTTTCAATACCCACTTTGAAAAAGGGTCTAGAGAAAAAGGTACTGTGTTATCCCTACATTGTGATTTACAACAGAGAAAGAAAAATATTGCAACAGTATCAGAATATTGATTATGGATTAGTCAATTTACAACTATGTAGAAAATCATTATACTAAGGAAAATTAGAAGAAACAGCACAGAATGTCTCTGTGCAGTGATCATGATCCACCTTGTTTTATGGCAGCTACACGAGATTAAGAATATTTGGAATTGGGCTAGCTAGTAATTCAAATATTCCAGTATGAAATATCTTACCATCTATTCTCTTATCTGGAAAATATTTATTCATTTTCTGAAAGGGAAAACAAGTAAATCATTACATCATTAGTAATTTGCCATTCTCACAAAGACTGAAGCTCAATTGGTATCCATCTCATTGCTTAGTGTAAAATACATAAATTTGCACTGTGCATACCCTATAAGATCCATTGAGCTGCCACAAAAAATGCCTATGTTCTCATATACAAATTTGATTATATTGAAAATATAATTCAGTTCAACAACAGAGGGGATCCGGTCTGAAGATCGACACTGTCTAGGTCGACAATATTTAGGTCGACCACTATAGGTCGACAGTCACTAGGGCGACAGGGTTGGAAGGCCGACAGGGTTTCTAGGTCAACATGTGCTAGGTCAACAGGTCAAAAGGTCGACATGAGTTTTTCCATTTTTTTGGAGCTTTTTCATACTTAACGATCCACGTGGACTACGATTGGATGGCGAGAGAAGCGAGCCATGTGAGGGGACATGGTGCACTAATTGGGGTTCCCAGTCACTCTATGAAGAAAACGACAAAAAAAATCATGTTGACCTTTTGACCTGTCGACCTAGCACATGTCGACCTAGAAACTCTGTCGACCTTCCAACCCTGTCACCCTAGTGACTGTCGACCTATAGTGGTTGACCTAAACATTGTCGACCTAGACACTGTCGAGCTAATGATCCACACCCCAACAGAGGTGCGGGATGCCGAATGATCTCTGAGGTTTTTTAAAGCGGCAATCATTTACAAAGCAAAACCATGCCTTGTAAATGATTGCCGCTTTAAAAAAAACATCAGAGTTTGGTCAGCATCCCGCACCTCTGGAAAACTCGGACCCTATCACAAATGCCCCCATAAGTCTAAATAACCAAAGTTCTTGTTTTATTTTTCAAGCTATACACAACAGCTCTGAAAAAGTTCTGATGGGGTGCAGCCCAAATACAGATTGATATATGAAAACATGTCTTTAAGAGTATGCTAATTAATTAAGTATTTCATTAAATCTAAATCTATCATAGTGTATTGCATGTAATTTATAGCACAGTGGAAAAGTGCCAGAAGAGAACAAAACTGTATATTTCATACATCTCTAAACACCAGCGCCTAGGGCACTTCTGTAGTCCAAACATATTAACATAATAATGGAAAAATTGCTGCAAGCATGAGAAGAACAGAAAGATGGCTACATGAAACTTACCTTCATATAGAGATCGATTATCCAGTGAAGTGCAGCCAGTCGGCTTACATTTAGTGGACTCCTGTATGAAAGGTGGCATGGTCTGCGTGTTAGCTCTGTTCCAAATGAATTTTCCTTTTCCCTTTGTTGAATGTTGAATTTAAGCTTCCTTAGAAAGATCTAAAGTTGCAATGTTGATTTGTGGAGTAGAATGACATGCAACAGAGAAAGGAATATGGTAGTTTAGTGTTCATTTTAATGAAAACTGGATTTAATTTTCACAGGTAAAAGAATATTATAATTTGAGATTACAGAAGAAAGAGAAAATAGATATTTGTCAATCACTCATATAAAATACTGTACATCGATTGCCACAGATAAACCAGTGCAAACTGCCATGGAAATGATAAAAAATAAGTTACTCATCATGATGAGAGGAACTTCACACACAGGGGCAGATGTATTAAGCCTGGAGAAGTGATAAAGTAGTAATAAGTGGAAGTTGATAACGCACTAGCCAATCATTACGGGTTTGAAAAATTACAGGAGCTGATTGGCTGGTGCGTTATCACCTTCCACTTATCACTTCTTTATCACTTCTCCAGGCTTAATACATCTACCCCATAATCTTGTTCAAGGCAAAATAGATGATCTAGAATTTGCAGTTCATTACTAGAGTTGTTTCAACCATAACAACTGAACACCGAAGAAATCTGAAAAATGTCTGAGTGTACTCTGCAATTTTCAATGTGCCAAAGATCAGCACTGCATTATAATGTGCTGGGAAACACAAACCAGCAAACCAGCAAAAACACTGGAAAGCAATGTGTGGTTTGTCTGTCAATACTGTATGTGATGCAGAACACATCTCACTTTGAGAAGCAATTAAATAATGGATATGGTTGTCAAACATTCTGAAATATCTTACGTTTGATAAATGCTACAAGGAACTTATAACCATGAACATTGACAACCAGTCTGAAATCAACTACTGAAACATTGACAACCAGTCTGAAATCAACTACTGAAACCTAAATGCAACATTAGAGAACAAAATACACTTGTTTTCTAAGAAAAGCACGAGAAAGGTTTGTCTACAAAATATTCCTCCAAAAGAGAAGATCACTGATTATTTATCAAGACACAATCAAAGAAGTTTGTTTGCAGGTATAAATGTATGTGGTTTAAGATGTTATACACATGACCTATGCTGATATTCAAATACAAGAGTAGAAGAATGTTCAAATCTATATTTTTAACAATAATCTATGACAATTTATTTGTGAAGATTATTAAATTGCTATTATTAATATATGAATATGTTTTCTAAGTATTGAATAGGATCTTTTCCTGCTGTGATATACAATAAGGGTGATTTTACTAGAGATGAGCGCCTGAAATTTTTCGGGTTTTGTGTTTTGGTTTTGGGTTCGGTTCCGCGGCCGTGTTTTGGGTTCGAACGCGTTTTGGCAAAACCTCACCGAATTTTTTTTGTCGGATTCGGGTGTGTTTTGGATTCGGGTGTTTTTTTCAAAAAACACTAAAAAACAGCTTAAATCATAGAATTTGGGGGTCATTTTGATCCCAAAGTATTATTAACCTCAAAAACCATAATTTACACTCATTTTCAGTCTATTCTGAATACCTCACACCTCACAATATTATTTTTAGTCCTAAAATTTGCACCGAGGTCGCTGTGTGAGTAAGATAAGCGACCCTAGTGGCCGACACAAACACCGGGCCCATCTAGGAGTGGCACTGCAGTGTCACGCAGGATGTCCCTTCCAAAAAACCCTCCCCAAACAGCACATGACGCAAAGAAAAAAAGAGGCGCAATGAGGTAGCTGTGTGAGTAAGATTAGCGACCCTAGTGGCCGACACAAACACCGGGCCCATCTAGGAGTGGCACTGCAGTGTCACGCAGGATGGCCCTTCCAAAAAACCCTCCCCAAACAGCACATGACGCAAAGAAAAAAAGAGGCGCAATGAGGTAGCTGTGTGAGTAAGATTAGCGACCCTAGTGGCCGACACAAACACCGGGCCCATCTAGGAGTGGCACTGCAGTGTCACGCAGGATGTCCCTTCCAAAAAACCCTCCCCAAACAGCACATGACGCAAAGAAAAAAAGAGGCGCAATGAGGTAGCTGTGTGAGTAAGATTAGCGACCCTAGTGGCCGACACAAACACCGGGCCCATCTAGGAGTGGCACTGCAGTGTCACGCAGGATGGCCCTTCCAAAAAACCCTCCCCAAACAGCACATGACGCAAAGAAAAAAAGAGGCGCAATGAGGTAGCTGTGTGAGTAAGATTAGCGACCCTAGTGGCCGACACAAACACCGGGCCCATCTAGGAGTGGCACTGCAGTGTCACGCAGGATGTCCCTTCCAAAAAACCCTCCCCAAACAGCACATGACGCAAAGAAAAAAAGAGGCGCAATGAGGTAGCTGTGTGAGTAAGATTAGCGACCCTAGTGGCCGACACAAACACCGGGCCCATCTAGGAGTGGCACTGCAGTGTCACGCAGGATGGCCCTTCCAAAAAACCCTCCCCAAACAGCACATGACGCAAAGAAAAAAAGAGGCGCAATGAGGTAGCTGTGTGAGTAAGATTAGCGACCCTAGTGGCCGACACAAACACCGGGCCCATCTAGGAGTGGCACTGCAGTGTCACGCAGGATGTCCCTTCCAAAAAACCCTCCCCAAACAGCACATGACGCAAAGAAAAAAAGAGGCGCAATGAGGTAGCTGTGTGAGTAAGATTAGCGACCCTAGTGGCCGACACAAACACCGGGCCCATCTAGGAGTGGCACTGCAGTGTCACGCAGGATGTCCCTTCCAAAAAACCCTCCCCAAACAGCACATGACGCAAAGAAAAAAAGAGGCGCAATGAGGTAGCTGACTGTGTGAGTAAGATTAGCGACCCTAGTGGCCGACACAAACACCGGGCCCATCTAGGAGTGGCACTGCAGTGTCACGCAGGATGTCCCTTCCAAAAAACCCTCCCCAATCAGCACATGATGCAAAGAAAAAGAAAAGAAAAAAGAGGTGCAAGATGGAATTGTCCTTGGGCCCTCCCACCCACCCTTATGTTGTATAAACAAAACAGGACATGCACACTTTAACCAACCCATCATTTCAGTGACAGGGTCTGCCACACCACTGTGACTGATATGACGGGTTGGTTTGGACCCCCCCCCAAAAAAGAAGCAATTAATCTCTCCTTGCACAAACTGGCTCTACAGAGGCAAGATGTCCACCTCATCTTCACCCTCCGATATATCACCGTGTACATCCCCCTCCTCACAGATTATCAATTCGTCCCCACTGGAATCCACCATCTCAGCTCCCTGTGTACTTTGTGGAGGCAATTGCTGCTGGTCAATGTCTCCGCGGAGGAATTGATTATAATTCATTTTAATGAACATCATCTTCTCCACATTTTCTGGATGTAACCTCGTACGCCGATTGCTGACAAGGTGAGCGGCGGCACTAAACACTCTTTCGGAGTACACACTTGTGGGAGGGCAACTTAGGTAGAATAAAGCCAGTTTGTGCAAGGGCCTCCAAATTGCCTCTTTTTCCTGCCAGTATAAGTACGGACTGTGTGACGTGCCTACTTGGATGCGGTCACTCATATAATCCTCCACCATTCTATCAATGTTGAGAGAATCATATGCAGTGACAGTAGACGACATGTCCGTAATCGTTGTCAGGTCCTTCAGTCCGGACCAGATGTCAGCATCAGCAGTCGCTCCAGACTGCCCTGCATCACCGCCAGCGGGTGGGCTCGGAATTCTGAGCCTTTTCCTCGCACCCCCAGTTGCGGGAGAATGTGAAGGAGGAGATGTTGACAGGTCGCGTTCCGCTTGACTTGACAATTTTGTCACCAGCAGGTCTTTCAACCCCAGCAGACCTGTGTCTGCCGGAAAGAGAGATCCAAGGTAGGCTTTAAATCTAGGATCGAGCACGGTGGCCAAAATGTAGTGCTCTGATTTCAACAGATTGACCACCCGTGAATCCTTGTTAAGCGAATTAAGGGCTGCATCCACAAGTCCCACATGCCTAGCGGAATCGCTCCCTTTTAGCTCCTTCTTCAATGCCTCCAGCTTCTTCTGCAAAAGCCTGATGAGGGGAATGACCTGACTCAGGCTGGCAGTGTCTGAACTGACTTCACGTGTGGCAAGTTCAAAGGGCATCAGAACCTTGCACAACGTTGAAATCATTCTCCACTGCACTTGAGACAGGTGCATTCCACCTACTATATCGTGCTCAATTGTATAGGCTTGAATGGCCTTTTGCTGCTCCTCCAACCTCTGAAGCATATAGAGGGTTGAATTCCACCTCGTTACCACTTCTTGCTTCAGATGATGGCAGGGCAGGTTCAGTAGTTTTTGGTGGTGCTCCAGTCTTCTGTACGTGGTGCCTGTACGCCGAAAGTGTCCCGCAATTTTTCTGGCCACCGACAGCATCTCTTGCACGCCCCTGTCGTTTTTTAAAAAATTCTGCACCACCAAATTCAAGGTATGTGCAAAACATGGGACGTGCTGGAATTTGCCCATATTTAATGCACACACAATATTGCTGGCGTTGTCCGATGCCACAAATCCACAGGAGAGTCCAATTGGGGTAAGCCATTCCGCGATGATCTTCCTCAGTTGCCGTAAGAGGTTTTCAGCTGTGTGCGTATTCTGGAAAGCGGTGATACAAAGCGTAGCCTGCCTAGGAAAGAGTTGGCGTTTGCGAGATGCTGCTACTGGTGCCGCCGCTGCTGTTCTTGCGGCGGGAGTCCATACATCTACCCAGTGGGCTGTCACAGTCATATAGTCCTGACCCTGCCCTGCTCCACTTGTCCACATGTCCGTGGTTAAGTGGACATTGGGTACAACTGCATTTTTTAGGACACTGGTGAGTCTTTTTCTGACGTCCGTGTACATTCTCGGTATCGCCTGCCTAGAGAAGTGGAACCTAGATGGTATTTGGTAACGGGGGCACACTGCCTCAATAAATTGTCTAGTTCCCTGTGAACTAACGGCGGATACCGGACGCACGTCTAACACCAACATAGTTGTCAAGGACTCAGTTATCCGCTTTGCAGTAGGATGACTGCTGTGATATTTCATCTTCCTCGCAAAGGACTGTTGAACAGTCAATTGCTTACTGGAAGTAGTACAAGTGGGCTTACGACTTCCCCTCTGGGATGACCATCGACTCCCAGCGGCAACAACAGCAGCGCCAGCAGCAGTAGGCGTTACACGCAAGGATGCATCGGAGGAATCCCAGGCAGGAGAGGACTCGTCAGAATTGCCAGTGACATGGCCTGCAGGACTATTGGCATTCCTGGGGAAGGAGGAAATTGACACTGAGGGAGTTGGTGGGGTGGTTTGCGTGAGCTTGGTTACAAGAGGAAGGGATTTACTGGTCAGTGGACTGCTTCCGCTGTCACCCAAAGTTTTTGAACTTGTCACTGACTTATTATGAATGCGCTGCAGGTGACGTATAAGGGAGGATGTTCCGAGGTGGTTAACGTCCTTACCCCTACTTATTACAGCTTGACAAAGGGAACATACGGCTTGACACCTGTTGTCCACATTTCTGGTGAAATACCTCCACACCGAAGAGCTGATTTTTTTGGTATTTTCACCTGGCATGTCAACGGCCATATTCCTCCCACGGACAACAGGTGTCTCCCCGGGTGCCTGACTTAAACAAACCACCTCACCATCAGAATCCTCCTGGTCAATTTCCTCCCCAGCGCCAGCAACACCCATATCCTCCTCATCCTGGTGTACTTCAACACTGACATCTTCAATCTGACTATCAGGAACTGGACTGCGGGTGCTCCTTCCAGCACTTGCAGGGGGCGTGCAAATGGTGGAAGGCGCATGCTCTTCACGTCCAGTGTTGGGAAGGTCAGGCATCGCAACCGACACAATTGGACTCTCCTTGTGGATTTGGGATTTCGAAGAATGCACAGTTCTTTGCTGTGCTGCTTTTGCCAGCTTGAGTCTTTTCATTTTTCTAGCGAGAGGCTGAGTGCTTCCATCCTCATGTGAAGCTGAACCACTAGCCATGAACATAGGCCAGGGCCTCAGCCGTTCCTTGCCACTCCGTGTGGTAAATGGCATATTGGCAAGTTTACGCTTCTCCTCCGACAATTTTATTTTAGGTTTTGGAGTCCTTTTTTTACTGATATTTGGTGTTTTGGATTTGACATGCTCTGTACTATGACATTGGGCATCGGCCTTGGCAGACGACGTTGCTGGCATTTCATCGTCTCGGCCATGACTAGTGGCAGCAGCTTCAGCACGAGGTGGAAGTGGATCTTGATCTTTCCCTAATTTTGGAACCTCAACATTTTTGTTCTCCATATTTTAATAGGCACAACTAAAAGGCACCTCAGGTAAACAATGGAGATGGATGGATTGGATACTAGTATACAATTATGGACGGGCTGCCGAGTGCCGACACAGAGGTAGCCACAGCCGTGAACTACCGCACTGTACTGTGTCTGCTGCTAATATATAGACTGGTTGATAAAGAGATAGTATACTCGTAACTAGTATGTATGTATAAAGAAAGAAAAAAAAACCACGGTTAGGTGGTATATACAATTATGGACGGGCTGCCGAGTGCCGACACAGAGGTAGCCACAGCCGTGAACTACCGCACTGTACTGTGTCTGCTGCTAATATATAGACTGGTTGATAAAGAGATAGTATACTCGTAACTAGTATGTATGTATAAAGAAAGAAAAAAAAACCACGGTTAGGTGGTATATACAATTATGGACGGGCTGCCGAGTGCCGACACAGAGGTAGCCACAGCCGTGAACTACCGCACTGTACTGTGTCTGCTGCTAATATATAGACTGGTTGATAAAGAGATAGTATACTCGTAACTAGTATGTATGTATAAAGAAAGAAAAAAAAACCACGGTTAGGTGGTATATACAATTATGGACGGGCTGCCGAGTGCCGACACAGAGGTAGCCACAGCCGTGAACTACCGCACTGTACTGTGTCTGCTGCTAATATATAGACTGGTTGATAAAGAGATAGTATACTCGTAACTAGTATGTATGTATAAAGAAAGAAAAAAAAACCACGGTTAGGTGGTATATACAATTATGGACGGGCTGCCGAGTGCCGACACAGAGGTAGCCACAGCCGTGAACTACCGCACTGTACTGTGTCTGCTGCTAATATATAGACTGGTTGATAAAGAGATAGTATACTCGTAACTAGTATGTATGTATAAAGAAAGAAAAAAAAACCACGGTTAGGTGGTATATACAATTATGGACGGGCTGCCGAGTGCCGACACAGAGGTAGCCACAGCCGTGAACTACCGCACTGTACTGTGTCTGCTGCTAATATATAGACTGGTTGATAAAGAGATAGTATACTCGTAACTAGTATGTATGTATAAAGAAAGAAAAAAAAACCACGGTTAGGTGGTATATACAATTATGGACGGGCTGCCGAGTGCCGACACAGAGGTAGCCACTGCCGTGAACTACCGCACTATACTGTGTCTGCTGCTAATATATAGACTGGTTGATAAAGAGATAGTATACTCGTAACTAGTATGTATGTATAAAGAAAGAAAAAAAAACCACGGTTAGGTGGTATATACAATTATGGACGGGCTGCCGAGTGCCGACACAGAGGTAGCCACAGCCGTGAACTACCGCACTGTACTGTGTCTGCTGCTAATATATAGACTGGTTGATAAAGAGATAGTATACTCGTAACTAGTATGTATGTATAAAGAAAGAAAAAAAAACACCACGGTTAGGTGGTATATACAATTATGGACGGGCTGCCGAGTGCCGACACAGAGGTAGCCACAGCCGTGAACTACCGCACTGTACTGTGTCTGCTGCTAATATAGACTGGTTGATAAAGAGATAGTATACTACTAATATTATATATACTGGTGGTCAGGTCACTGGTCACTAGTCACACTGGCAGTGGCACTCCTGCAGCAAAAGTGTGCACTGTTTAATTTTAATATAATATTATATACTCCTGGCTCCTGCTATAACCTATAACTGGCACTGCAGTAGTGCTCCCCAGTCTCCCCCACAATTATAAGCTGTGTGAGCTGAGCAGTCAGACAGATATATAATATATATAGATGATGCAGCACACTGGCCTGAGCCTGAGCAGTGCACACAGATATGGTATGTGACTGACTGAGTCACTGTGTGTATCGCTTTTTTCAGGCAGAGAACGGATATATTAAATAAACTGCACTGTGTGTCTGGTGGTCACTCACTATATAATATATTATGTACTCCTGGCTCCTGCTATAACCTATAACTGGCACTGCAGTAGTGCTCCCCAGTCTCCCCCACAATTATAAGCTGTGTGAGCTGAGCAGTCAGACAGATATATATAATATTATATATAGATAATAGATGATGCAGCACACTGGCCTGAGCCTGAGCAGTGCACACAGATATGGTATGTGACTGAGTCACTGTGTGCTGTGTATCGCTTTTTTCAGGCAGAGAACGGATTATAAATAAAACTGGTGGTCACTGGTCACTATCAGCAAAACTCTGCACTGTACTGAGTACTCCTAATGCTCCCCAAAATTAGTAAATCAAGTGTCTCTCTAATCTATTCTAAACGGAGAGGACGCCAGCCACGTCCTCTCCCTATCAATCTCAATGCACGTGTGAAAATGGCGGCGACGCGCGGCTCCTTATATAGAATCCGAGTCTCGCGATAGAATCCGAGCCTCGCGAGAATCCGACAGCGTCATGATGACGTTCGGGCGCGCTCGGGTAACCGAGCAAGGCGGGAAGATCCGAGTCGCTCGGACCCGTGAAAAAAAACATGAAGTTCTGGCGGGTTCGGATTCAGAGAAACCGAACCCGCTCATCTCTAGATTTTACTTCCTTCCTCACTTTACAGTAATACAGAGTTAAGCAATGTACAGTACTTAGAATTGTCAGTCTGGATGTTATTTTTTATTATCTGCTGTACATCATCCACTGTACATGAAACCTTACAGACACATGTGAAACTCTGGGATTATGCCATCCTGATTCCTGACAAAAACACCAGTGCCATGACATTAAGTGGCTGAATCATAGTTGTACGCAAGTCCATTTTCCACATGGAATTTAGGATTTTAATCACTGCACATGTTCTGTAGCCAAGAACATGCATCTTTGGGTGGTTCGGAGTAATACATATTTCTGCAGCCACACCATTTGCTGCTGAATAGGTGTAACTGGATAGCTAAGAATCTTTTGCCCATGGGCTAAGTGACAAAGGGCTTATCTAGATCATGTAATTGAAACTGCAGGCTATGCTGAGTTGTGCATATGGATCTTTAGCCCCAGGTATAGGCCTGATAACAATATGCACTGATAATGACATTAATTTTTGAACAAACCAATGGATAGAAGCATATAACTTAGAAACTTAGAGGTGTCACAGAAGCACCCCACAGCTGCAGCTATTGGCAGTTGCATAGCTGCAATTTTATGATGCTAGTATAAAGCCCTTCTTTCGAGTACATCAATGCGTTCAAATGTTGAAGGACTGAGATGTCCACTGTCAGTGTCTGTTCATGCAGTAATACAAGCTTTCTTACACCATCGGTCGCACCAACAAAATTTTAGCCAGCCCTATGGCAGGTGCAGTTTCTCCATCTGAGTATGGTATCCTAGGTGAGTGGTAAAGCATATTTGCCCATAAGATGGATCTCCATGCATGCACTAAGACACCTTCACTGGCCATGAACGCTTACCAAAGTTTCAATACTTTTCTCCCTCAGTGTGTCTGAAATTACAACTGCAACTCTGCATGGACACAATCTTTATAACTTTGATGCATACAAAGCAGCAAACAACTAATCCACCACGTCCAACATCGGCAATGAGTACTCCTGAGAATCAAGCCCTTAGTTTCATGTACATAATGACAGAGTAATTGTGGTCAACTCTGAATCATCCTTTAATTCTTCAACAGAATGGCAAGAAAGTCATTGTATGAAATATGCCTGTTTTAAGATGAGTTGAGAAATGCTGTAGATCTGCAAGAGTAAAAAAAAAGTTTCAGAGTTGTAGCAATGACAAAGACGAGCATAGTATGAGAAGAAAAAGTTTGAGCGGTCATACAAAATAGAAAAGTGACACGGGCTAATTCAGACCTGATCGGTGCTGTGCGTGTTCGCACAACAGCGATCAGGCCTGAGCTGCGCATGCGCCGGGGCCGCAGTGCGCGGGCGCATGCCAGACAGCTGACGTTTGTCTTTAGCTAGCGATTGCCTCTGCCTGATTGACAGACAGAAGCAGTCGCTGGGCGGGACGGGGTGGGACAGCGGCGTTAAGCCGCCGTTTAAGGGGCGTGGCCTGGCTAACGCCGGTGTTACCAGACTGTGCCGGGCTGCAGTGGCTGCGAGACATCACACGCAGCCACTGCGACCCGGGCAGCGACGAGTAGCTCCCGGCCAGTGCGCAGGAGCTGCTCTGGTCGGGAGCTACTCCTGAATAGAGATGAGCGCCTGAAATTTTTCGGGTTTTGTGTTTTGGTTTTGGGTTCGGTTCCGCGGCCGTGTTTTGGGTTCGAACGCGTTTTGGCAAAACCTCACCGAATTTTTTTTTGTCGGATTCGGGTGTGTTTTGGATTCGGGTGTTTTTTTCAAAAAACACTAAAAAACAGCTTAAATCATAGAATTTGGGGGTCATTTTGATCCCAAAGTATTATTAACCTCAAAAACCATAATTTACACTCATTTTCAGTCTATTCTGAATACCTCACACCTCACAATATTATTTTTAGTCCTAAAATTTGCACCGAGGTCGCTGTGTGAGTAAGATAAGCGACCCTAGTGGCCGACACAAACACCGGGCCCATCTAGGAGTGGCACTGCAGTGTCACGCAGGATGTCCCTTCCAAAAAACCCTCCCCAAACAGCACATGACGCAAAGAAAAAAAGAGGCGCAATGAGGTAGCTGTGTGAGTAAGATTAGCGACCCTAGTGGCCGACACAAACACCGGGCCCATCTAGGAGTGGCACTGCAGTGTCACGCAGGATGGCCCTTCCAAAAAACCCTCCCCAAACAGCACATGACGCAAAGAAAAAAAGAGGCGCAATGAGGTAGCTGTGTGAGTAAGATTAGCGACCCTAGTGGCCGACACAAACACCGGGCCCATCTAGGAGTGGCACTGCAGTGTCACGCAGGATGTCCCTTCCAAAAAACCCTCCCCAAACAGCACATGACGCAAAGAAAAAAAGAGGCGCAATGAGGTAGCTGTGTGAGTAAGATTAGCGACCCTAGTGGCCGACACAAACACCGGGCCCATCTAGGAGTGGCACTGCAGTGTCACGCAGGATGTCCCTTCCAAAAAACCCTCCCCAAACAGCACATGACGCAAAGAAAAAAAGAGGCGCAATGAGGTAGCTGACTGTGTGAGTAAGATTAGCGACCCTAGTGGCCGACACAAACACCGGGCCCATCTAGGAGTGGCACTGCAGTGTCACGCAGGATGTCCCTTCCAAAAAACCCTCCCCAATCAGCACATGATGCAAAGAAAAAGAAAAGAAAAAAGAGGTGCAAGATGGAATTGTCCTTGGGCCCTCCCACCCACCCTTATGTTGTATAAACAAAACAGGACATGCACACTTTAACCAACCCATCATTTCAGTGACAGGGTCTGCCACACGACTGTGACTGATATGACGGGTTGGTTTGGACCCCCCCCAAAAAAGAAGCAATTAATCTCTCCTTGCACAAACTGGCTCTACAGAGGCAAGATGTCCACCTCATCTTCACCCTCCGATATATCACCGTGTACATCCCCCTCCTCACAGATTATCAATTCGTCCCCACTGGAATCCACCATCTCAGCTCCCTGTGTACTTTGTGGAGGCAATTGCTGCTGGTCAATGTCTCCGCGGAGGAATTGATTATAATTCATTTTAATGAACATCATCTTCTCCACATTTTCTGGATGTAACCTCGTACGCCGATTGCTGACAAGGTGAGCGGCGGCACTAAACACTCTTTCGGAGTACACACTTGTGGGAGGGCAACTTAGGTAGAATAAAGCCAGTTTGTGCAAGGGCCTCCAAATTGCCTCTTTTTCCTGCCAGTATAAGTACGGACTGTGTGACGTGCCTACTTGGATGCGGTCACTCATATAATCCTCCACCATTCTATCAATGTTGAGAGAATCATATGCAGTGACAGTAGACGACATGTCCGTAATCGTTGTCAGGTCCTTCAGTCCGGACCAGATGTCAGCATCAGCAGTCGCTCCAGACTGCCCTGCATCACCGCCAGCGGGTGGGCTCGGAATTCTGAGCCTTTTCCTCGCACCCCCAGTTGCGGGAGAATGTGAAGGAGGAGATGTTGACAGGTCGCGTTCCGCTTGACTTGACAATTTTGTCACCAGCAGGTCTTTCAACCCCAGCAGACTTGTGTCTGCCGGAAAGAGAGATCCAAGGTAGGCTTTAAATCTAGGATCGAGCACGGTGGCCAAAATGTAGTGCTCTGATTTCAACAGATTGACCACCCGTGAATCCTTGTTAAGCGAATTAAGGGCTGCATCCACAAGTCCCACATGCCTAGCGGAATCGCTCCCTTTTAGCTCCTTCTTCAATGCCTCCAGCTTCTTCTGCAAAAGCCTGATGAGGGGAATGACCTGACTCAGGCTGGCAGTGTCTGAACTGACTTCACGTGTGGCAAGTTCAAAGGGCATCAGAACCTTGCACAACGTTGAAATCATTCTCCACTGCACTTGAGACAGGTGCATTCCACCTCCTATATCGTGCTCAATTGTATAGGCTTGAATGGCCTTTTGCTGCTCCTCCAACCTCTGAAGCATATAGAGGGTTGAATTCCACCTCGTTACCACTTCTTGCTTCAGATGATGGCAGGGCAGGTTCAGTAGTTTTTGGTGGTGCTCCAGTCTTCTGTACGTGGTGCCTGTACGCCGAAAGTGTCCCGCAATTTTTCTGGCCACCGACAGCATCTCTTGCACGCCCCTGTCGTTTTTTAAAAAATTCTGCACCACCAAATTCAAGGTATGTGCAAAACATGGGACGTGCTGGAATTTGCCCATATTTAATGCACACACAATATTGCTGGCGTTGTCCGATGCCACAAATCCACAGGAGAGTCCAATTGGGGTAAGCCATTCCGCGATGATCTTCCTCAGTTGCCGTAAGAGGTTTTCAGCTGTGTGCGTATTCTGGAAAGCGGTGATACAAAGCGTAGCCTGCCTAGGAAAGAGTTGGCGTTTGCGAGATGCTGCTACTGGTGCCGCCGCTGCTGTTCTTGCGGCGGGAGTCCATACATCTACCCAGTGGGCTGTCACAGTCATATAGTCCTGACCCTGCCCTGCTCCACTTGTCCACATGTCCGTGGTTAAGTGGACATTGGGTACAACTGCATTTTTTAGGACACTGGTGAGTCTTTTTCTGACGTCCGTGTACATTCTCGGTATCGCCTGCCTAGAGAAGTGGAACCTAGATGGTATTTGGTAACGGGGGCACACTGCCTCAATAAATTGTCTAGTTCCCTGTGAACTAACGGCGGATACCGGACGCACGTCTAACACCAACATAGTTGTCAAGGCCTCAGTTATCCGCTTTGCAGTAGGATGACTGCTGTGATATTTCATCTTCCTCGCAAAGGACTGTTGAACAGTCAATTGCTTACTGGAAGTAGTACAAGTGGGCTTACGACTTCCCCTCTGGGATGACCATCGACTCCCAGCGGCAACAACAGCAGCGCCAGCAGCAGTAGGCGTTACACGCAAGGATGCATCGGAGGAATCCCAGGCAGGAGAGGACTCGTCAGAATTGCCAGTGACATGGCCTGCAGGACTATTGGCATTCCTGGGGAAGGAGGAAATTGACACTGAGGGAGTTGGTGGGGTGGTTTGCGTGAGCTTGGTTACAAGAGGAAGGGATTTACTGGTCAGTGGACTGCTTCCGCTGTCACCCAAAGTTTTTGAACTTGTCACTGACTTATTATGAATGCGCTGCAGGTGACGTATAAGGGAGGATGTTCCGAGGTGGTTAACGTCCTTACCCCTACTTATTACAGCTTGACAAAGGGAACACACGGCTTGACACCTGTTGTCCGCATTTCTGGTGAAATACCTCCACACCGAAGAGCTGATTTTTTTGGTATTTTCACCTGGCATGTCAACGGCCATATTCCTCCCACGGACAACAGGTGTCTCCCCGGGTGCCTGACTTAAACAAACCACCTCACCATCAGAATCCTCCTGGTCAATTTCCTCCCCAGCGCCAGCAACACCCATATCCTCCTCATCCTGGTGTACTTCAACACTGACATCTTCAATCTGACTATCAGGAACTGGACTGCGGGTGCTCCTTCCAGCACTTGCAGGGGGCGTGCAAATGGTGGAAGGCGCATGCTCTTCACGTCCAGTGTTGGGAAGGTCAGGCATCGCAACCGACACAATTGGACTCTCCTTGTGGATTTGGGATTTCGAAGAATGCACAGTTCTTTGCTGTGCTGCTTTTGCCAGCTTGAGTCTTTTCATTTTTCTAGCGAGAGGCTGAGTGCTTCCATCCTCATGTGAAGCTGAACCACTAGCCATGAACATAGGCCAGGGCCTCAGCCGTTCCTTGCCACTCCGTGTGGTAAATGGCATATTGGCAAGTTTACGCTTCTCCTCCGACAATTTTATTTTAGGTTTTGGAGTCCTTTTTTTACTGATATTTGGTGTTTTGAATTTGACATGCTCTGTACTATGACATTGGGCAACGGCCTTGGCAGACGACGTTGCTGGCATTTCATCGTCTCGGCCATGACTAGTGGCAGCAGCTTCAGCACGAGGTGGAAGTGGATCTTGATCTTTCCCTAATTTTGGAACCTCAACATTTTTGTTCTCCATATTTTAATAGGCACAACTAAAAGGCACCTCAGGTAAACAATGGAGATGGATGGATTGGATACTAGTATACAATTATGGACGGGCTGCCGAGTGCCGACACAGAGGTAGCCACAGCCGTGAACTACCGCACTGTACTGTGTCTGCTGCTAATATATAGACTGGTTGATAAAGAGATAGTATACTCGTAACTAGTATGTATGTATAAAGAAAGAAAAAAAAACCACGGTTAGGTGGTATATACAATTATGGACGGGCTGCCGAGTGCCGACACAGAGGTAGCCACAGCCGTGAACTACCGCACTGTACTGTGTCTGCTGCTAATATAGACTGGTTGATAAAGAGATAGTATACTCGTAACTAGTATGTATGTATAAAGAAAGAAAAAAAAAACACGGTTAGGTGGTATATACAATTATGGACGGGCTGCCGAGTGCCGACACAGAGGTAGCCACAGCCGTGAACTACCGCACTGTACTGTGTCTGCTGCTAATATAGACTGGTTGATAAAGAGATAGTATACTCGTAACTAGTATGACTATAAAGAAAGAAAAAAAAACCACGGTTAGGTGGTATATACAATTATGGACGGGCTGCCGAGTGCCGACACAGAGGTAGCCACAGCCGTGAACTACCGCACTGTACTGTGTCTGCTGCTAATATATAGACTGGTTGATAAAGAGATAGTATACTCGTAACTAGTATGTATGTATAAAGAAAGAAAAAAAAACCACGGTTAGGTGGTATATACAATTATGGACGGGCTGCCGAGTGCCGACACAGAGGTAGCCACAGCCGTGAACTACCGCACTGTACTGTGTCTGCTGCTAATATAGACTGGTTGATAAAGAGATAGTATACTCGTAACTAGTATGTATGTATAAAGAAAGAAAAAAAAACCACGGTTAGGTGGTATATACAATTATGGACGGGCTGCCGAGTGCCGACACAGAGGTAGCCACAGCCGTGAACTACCGCACTGTACTGTGTCTGCTGCTAATATATAGACTGGTTGATAAAGAGATAGTATACTCGTAACTAGTATGTATGTATAAAGAAAGAAAAAAAAACCACGGTTAGGTGGTATATACAATTATGGACGGGCTGCCGAGTGCCGACACAGAGGTAGCCACAGCCGTGAACTACCGCACTGTACTGTGTCTGCTGCTAATATAGACTGGTTGATAAAGAGATAGTATACTACTAATATTATATATACTGGTGGTCAGGTCACTGGTCACTAGTCACACTGGCAGTGGCACTCCTGCAGCAAAAGTGTGCACTGTTTAATTTTAATATAATATTATGTACTCCTGGCTCCTGCTATAACCTATAACTGGCACTGCAGTAGTGCTCCCCAGTCTCCCCCACAATTATAAGCTGTGTGAGCTGAGCAGTCAGACAGATATATAATATATATAGATGATGCAGCACACTGGCCTGAGCCTGAGCAGTGCACACAGATATGGTATGTGACTGACTGAGTCACTGTGTGTATCGCTTTTTTCAGGCAGAGAACGGATATATTAAATAAACTGCACTGTGTGTCTGGTGGTCACTCACTATATAATATATTATGTACTCCTGGCTCCTGCTATAACCTATAACTGGCACTGCAGTAGTGCTCCCCAGTCTCCCCCACAATTATAAGCTGTGTGAGCTGAGCAGTCAGACAGATATATATAATATTATATATAGATAATAGATGATGCAGCACACTGGCCTGAGCCTGAGCAGTGCACAAAGATATGGTATGTGACTGAGTCACTGTGTGCTGTGTATCGCTTTTTTCAGGCAGAGAACGGATTATAAATAAAACTGGTGGTCACTGGTCACTATCAGCAAAACTCTGCACTGTACTGAGTACTCCTAATGCTCCCCAAAATTAGTAAATCAAGTGTCTCTCTAATCTATTCTAAACGGAGAGGACGCCAGCCACGTCCTCTCCCTATCAATCTCAATGCACGTGTGAAAATGGCGGCGACGCGCGGCTCCTTATATAGAATCCGAGTCTCGCGATAGAATCCGAGCCTCGCGAGAATCCGACAGCGTCATGATGACGTTCGGGCGCGCTCGGGTTAACCGAGCAAGGCGGGAAGATCCGAGTCGCTCGGACCCGTGAAAAAAAACATGAAGTTCTGGCGGGTTCGGATTCAGAGAAACCGAACCCGCTCATCTCTACTCCTGAAGTACAAAAGCATCGCCGCTGTACTATGCTTTTGTACTTCTGTGGGGGGGCAGGGACTGACATGCGTGGTGGGCTAGCCCTGTGCTGGGTGTCCCCCCGCATGTCAGTGTGCCTGATCGAGCTGTGCTAAATTTAGCCCAGCGACGATCAACTCTGAATCACCCCCACAATGCAGTTGACACACAAAGAATAAATACCAGGGCCATTACAACAAAATCTGGATTTCTGTGATTTTATTTGCACAAAAAATTCCCTGGCAGCCCAAAAATGACAATATTTGTACTTTTAATTTGCTGGCCTTGTGATATATGTGTCATTCTTTGTCAGCATTTTATTTTCTATGTGGACAGTACATTGGGGATTATTCCGACCTGTTCGCACGCTGACGTTTTTCACTGTGCTGCGATCAGATCAGAACTGCGCATGCATATGCACCGCAATGTACAGGCATGTCATACGGGTACAAAGCGGATCATTGCTGAGCGATGGATTTAATGAAGAATCCATTCACACAGCCAATCACAAGGAGATTGACAGGGAGAAGGCATTTATAGGTGTCAACTGACTGTTCTGGGAGTGTTTGGGAAAATGCAGGCGTGTCCAAGCGTTTGCAGGGCAGGTGTCTGACGTCAATTCCGGGACCAAACAGGCTGAAGTGATTGTAAGGGCTGAGTAAGTTCAGACCTACTCAGAAACTGCACAAAATGTTTTTGCAGAGCTCGGCTGCACAGGCGTTCACACACTTGCAAAGCAAAAATACACTCCCCTATAGGCGGCGACTCTCTGATCGCAGCGCTGCAAAAAGTAGCTAGCGAGCGATCAACTCGGAAAGACCCCCATTGTTCCAAGAATGTAATAAATACCCATATGCAGTTATTCTAAAATATTTCTGGTCAACTTAATTTGAGAGGTTGATGCAATCTGAATCTTGTTACCTGAGATCCATATCCTCTTTTCAGCCTAGCATTAGATAAGTCCAAAATGTGACCCTTTATACAATTAAAATTAGATATCTCCGGTTTCCATTCAGTATTAATTTCAGGTGGTTGAACACGTATCCATAATTCCTGCATCACTTTCTTTGAAGATTTTGTTTCTAACCTAATGGAATAGTCAGAGCCGGCCCTATCCAATATGATGCCCTAGGCAAGATTTTGGCTAGTGCCCCCTAGCACCACCGCTAGTTCCGCCTCTGAACCTGCACCCCTTTCCCAGCACCATCACCCCCCACCAATAGCAGTCTTTTTTTGTTTTCCTACCCCCTGTAATTTAAATAAGAACAGTGTGCACAATCAGCGCACAGCCCTAACAGATATGTGTTTTTGCTGGCAAGCGGCATGGACACACAATAGTACCCCCAATTCAACTTATGCCTCACAGTAGTGCAACTTTATTCACAATTTATAATGCGATAGTGTCCCTTATTCACATTACATCACACAGTAGTACCACTTTACCTTATATACATTACTCCTCACAGTAGTGCCCCACATTCACATAACATCATAATGAATTGCTCCTTATTCACATTACACCACACCATATTGCTTTTTATTCACATTAGACCACACAGTAGTGCCCTTTCTATACGTTACGCCAAACAGTAGAGCACCTTGTACACATAATGCCACACATTGGTAATGCATTTATACACATAATACCACACATAACTTCCCTTACACATATGCCGCACATTGTTAATGCCCTTATAAACATAATGACACACACAATGTCCCTTACACATATGCCACACATTATTAGTGCCATTATACACATAATGACACACATAGTGCCCCTTACACACATGTTACACATTATTAATGCCCTTATACACATAATGACACATATAGTTCCTGGCATGAGTCAATTGGCAGCTCTGCTAATGTCGGGTGCCTATTTTTATGAAAATGCATCTTATTTGCATTGCTATGTGACTGGAGGCAATTGCTGGTGAATGTCTTCACGGAGGAATTGATTATAATTCATTTTGATGAACATCATCTTCTCCACATTTTCTGGAAGTAACCTCGTACGCCGATTGCTGACAAGGTGAGTGGCTGCACTAAACACTCTTTCGGAGTACACACTGGAGGGGGGGCAACTTAGGTAAAATAAAGCCAGTTTGTGCAAGGGCCTCCAAATTGCCTCTTTTTCCTGCCAGTATACGTACGGACTGTCTGACGTGCCTACTTGGATGCGGTCACTCATATAATCCTCCACCATTCTTTCAATGGTGACAGAATCATATGCAGTGACAGTAGACGACATGTCAGTAATCGTTGGCAGGTTCTTCAGTCCAGACCAGATGTCAGCACTCGCTCCAGACTGCCCTGCATCACCGCCAGCGGGTGGGCTCGGAATTCTTAGCCTTTTCCTCGCAGCCCCAGTTGCGGGAGAATGTGAAGGAGGAGTTGCTGACGGGTCATGTTCCGCTTAACTTGACATTTTTCTCACCAGCAGGTCTTTGAACCTCTGCAGACTTGTGTCTGCCGGAAAGAGAGATACAACGTAGGCTTTAAACCTAGGATTGAGCACGGTGTCCAAAATGTAGTGCTCTGATTTCAACAGATTGACCACCCGTGAATCCTGGTTAAGCGAATTAAGGGCTCCTTCCACGAGTCCCACATGCCTAGCAGAATCGCTCTGTTTTAGCTCCTCCTTCAATCTCTCCAGCTTCTTCTGCAAAAGCCTGATGAGGGGAATGACCTGACTCAGGCTGGCAGTGTCTGAACTGACTTCACGTGTGGCAAGTTCAAAGGGTTGCAGAACCTTGCACAACGTTGAAATCATTCTCCACTGCGCTTGAGTCAGGTGCATTCCCCCTCCTTTGCCTATATCGTAGGTAGCTGTATAGGCTTGAATGGCCTTTTGCTGCTCCTCCGTCCTCTGAAGCATATAGAGGGTTGAATTAAACCTCATTACCACCTCTTGCTTCAGATGATGGCAGGGCAGGTTCAGGAGTGCTTGCTGGTGCTCCAGTCTTCGGCACGCGGTGGCTGAATGCCGAAAGTGGCCCGCAATTCTTCGGGCCACCGACAGCATCTCTTGCACGCCCCTGTAGTTTTTTAAATAATTCTGCACCACCAAATTCAATGTAAGTGCAAAACATGGGACGTGCTGGAATTTGCCCACATGTAATGCACGCACAATATTGGTGGCATTGTCCGATGTCACAAATCCCCAGGAGAGTCCAATTGGGGTAAGCCATTCTGCAATGATGTTCCTCAGTTTCCGTAAGAGGTTATCAGCTGTGTGCCTCTTATGGAAAGCGGTGATACAAAGTGTAGCCTGCCTAGGAATGAGTTGGCGTTTGCGAGATGCTGCTTCTGGTGCCGCTGCTGTTGTTGCTGCGGGAGGCAATACATCTACCCAGTGGGCTGTCACACTCATATAGTCCTTAGTCTGCCCTGCTCCACTTGTCCACATGTCCGTGGTTAAGTGGACATTGGGTACAACTGCATTTTTTAGGACACTGGTGACTCTTTTTCTGATGTCTGTGTACATTCTCGGTATCGCCTGCCTAGAGAAATGGAACCTAGATGGTATTTGGTACCGGGGACACAATACCTCAAGCAATTCTCTAGTTTCCTGTGAATTAACGGTGGATACTGGAAACACGTTTAACACCGCCCAGGCTGCCAAGGCCTGAGTTATCCGCTTTGCAGCAGGATGACTGCTGTGATATTTCATCTTCCTCGCAAAGGACTGTTGGACAGTCAATTGCTTAGTGGAAGTAGTACAAGTGGTCTTCCAACTTCCCCTCTGGGATGACGATCAACTCCCAGCAGCAACAACAGCAGCACCAGCAGCAGTAGGCGTTACACTCAAGGATGCATCGGAGGAATCCCAGGCAGGAGAGGACTCGTCAGACTTGACAGTGACATGGCCTGCAGGACTTTTGGCTTTCCTGTCTAAGGAGGAAATTGACACTGAGGGAGTTGGTGGTGTGGTTTGCAGGAGCTTGGTTACAATAGGAAGGGATTTAGTTGGCAGTGGACTGCTTCCGCTGTCACCTAAAGTTTTTGTACTTGTCAATGACTTCTGATGAATACGCTCCAGGTGACGTATAAGGGAGGATGTTCCGAGGTGGTTAACGTCCTTACCCATACTTATTACAGCTTGACAAAGGCGACACATGGCTTGACACCTGTTGTCCACATTTCTGTTAAAATAATTCCACACCGAAGAGGTGATTTTTTTTTGTAATTTGACCAGGCATGTCAATGGCCATATTCGTCCCACGGACAACAGGTGTCTCCCCGGGTGCCTGACTTAAACAAACCACCTCACCATCAGAATCCTCCTTGTCAATTTCCTCCTCAGCGCCAGCAACACCCATATCCTCATCCTGGTGTACTTCAACAGTGACATCTTCAATTTGACTATCAGGAACTGGACTGTGGGTGCTCCTTCCAGCACTTGCAGGGGGAGTGCAAATGGTGGAAGGTGCCACCTCTTCCCGTCCACTGTTGGGAAGGTCAGGCATCGCAACCGACACAATTGGGCTCTCCTTGGGGATTTGTGATTTAGAAGAACGCACATTTCTTTGTTGTGCTTTTGCCTGCTTAAGTATTTTCATTTTTCTAGCGAGAGGATGAGTGCTTCCATCCTCATGTGAATCTGAACCACTAGCCATGAACATAGGCCAGGGCCTCAGCCGTTCCTTGCCACACCATGTCGTAAATGGCATATTGGCAAGTTTACGCTTCTCATCAGACGCTTTTAATTTTGATTTTTGGGTCATTTTACTGAACTTTTGTTTTTTGGATTTTACATGCTCTCTACTATGACATTGGGCATCGGCCTTGGCAGATGACGTTGATGGCATTTCATCATTTCGGCCATGACTAGTGGCAGCAGCTTCAGCACGAGGTGGAAGTGGATCTTGATTTTTCCCTATTTTACCCTCCACATTTTTGTTCTCCATTTTTTAATGTGTGGAATCATATGCCAGTAATATATCAATAGCAATAGCCTACTGTACCGTACTGCTATATATTATATACTGGTGGTCAGCACAATTATGCACTGTCCTCCTACTATATATACTGCGCACAACTTAAATGCACCACAGGTATGGATGGATAGTATACTTGACGACACAGAGGTAGGTAGAGCAGTGGACTACTGTACCATACTGCTATATATTATATACTGGTGGTCAGCACAATTATGCACTGTCCTCCTACTATATATACTGCGCACAACTTAAATGCCCCACAGGTATGGATGGATAGTATACTTGATGACACAGAGGTAGGCAGAGCAGTGGACTACTGTACCGTACTGCTATATATTATATACTGGTGGTCAGCACAATTATGCACTGTCCTCCTACTATATATACTGCGCACAACTTAAATGCACCACAGGTATGGATGGATAGTATACTTGACGACACAGAGGTAGGTAGAGCAGTGGGCTACTGTACCGTACTGATATAATACTGGTGGTCACTGGTCAGCAAAATTCTGCACTGTCCTCCTACTATATACTACAATGCAGCACAGATATGGAGCGTTTTTCAGGCAGAGAACGTAGATATTTTCAGCACACTGAGCACAGATATTTGCAAGCACACTGAGCACAGATATTTGCAGCACACTGAGCACAGATATTTGCAGCACACTGAGCACAGATATTTGCAGCACACTGAGCACAGATATTTGCAGCACACTGAACACAACTGAGAGAATACTGCACGTCCTCTCCCTATCATCTTCAATGCACAAGTGAAAATGGCGGCAACGCGCGGCTCCTTATATAGAATACGAATCTCGCGAGAATACGACAGCGGGATGATGACGTTCGGGCGCGCTCGGGTTAACCGAGCAAGGCAGGAGGATCAGAGTCTGCCTCGGAACCATGTAAAATAGTTCGGGGGGGTTCGGATTCCGAGGAACCGAACCCGCTCATCACTAATAATGACAAGTTAAAATGTTCTGCATTAATATTTCTCTTTTAGTAACTTTCTGTATTAGTTTAATGCTGAAAGGACTGTCATAACCAGGGGCACCAGAATGTTTTGTGGTTGGGTGAACGTAGAAAATTTATGAATAGCCGGCTAGGACTGGACATGGGGCAGCATGCTGCGGCTGCAGAGTTTTTAACGTAGAAGTCTCGTGGTGATCTGGTAAGTGCTCCCCATCCTCAGCACCTGCGCCTCTGACATGTTGGGTGGGGGTGGGGGGCAGGCTGCCCCCCTGCCTTCCCCCATACCGATGTCTCTGTTCATAATCAATAGCAGAGATTTGAAGTTCTGGCAATGCAGTCTTTGGAAAACTTGCACTGTTTAAAATTTCCACATTTTACATTTTGTAGAATTTACATATTATAGATAAATTTGGGATGAGGGTAGTGTTAAATGCCCCATGATGTTGTTTGGATATAAGTCCCAGTAAAACAAATAAAATAAAATAAAACTCCAAGTCCAGCTGGAGTAATACGTGAGACATCTCTACCACTATCATTGCTACAGGCACATACCTTCCTGCTGAGACTGTGAGTTCTCTATTATGTTTCCATATAAAACTAGTATATTTATATCAATTTCATTTTCCAATGGAACATTTTATTATTTGTGAGATTATCTTATACATAAAAGATAAAGGTAACACTTCAGTAGATATTATACAAATAAAGATAAATAGTCATAATAACCATAAAATAAACACCATGAACAATACCATTAAAGTATTTTATTTGCGTTTGTATCATAAAACAAACATCAGGTTTTAAATCTAGTGCAAAATAATAGATTATAGCATAACTGCTTTCCTTGTATTTGTTATGCTGCTACAGTAAGCAAAGTAAGTATATATGAATGACATTTAACCATGCAAATATAAAATAAAAAAAACCTTTATTTACAGAAATCGGAAAGCAAAATATAGACTGAAAAAATAATTAAACTTTTGGAGTTCAGGCATGCTAGCTTAGTATTGTCATTTCAAGTTCCCATTAGTCACATTTGTGACAAAAGTATGTTCTTCATAAATATGTTCATTAAGGAGAAAAAAAATATCAAAATTTAATCTCAGAAACAATACACCACCTGCAGTGGGATAGCAAAGGGCTGATATCAAATCATTGCCAAGAGCAAAATAGTCAAAGCAGGTGTTAAAATACATTTTAGAAATGAAGCCAGTCTGGCTTGCTCTTAGGCCAGGTCTATTGACTTGTGTCCTGTCAAAAGAGATAATTGCTGATAGCCGTATGACCAGATAAAGTCGAGGGCCAGAAACAATCTAAGCCAATGTTCAAAGCACATAGCTTTCTGTCTTCTCTGCACTGCTACAACTAATCAATGTTATTTTTTATATTTGTACATACAAGCCATGCAAATTAAATTACATTTCTAAGAAGCTTTCTGTAGTTCACTGGATTTGTATTGTCCAAAAAATTGTTTGCCAGATATGATCTCATACAGATGAAAAAGTGTCAAAGGAATCGGACAAGTTTGTGCTGGCAAAAAAAAAAAATATGTCTTCACGTAAAAAAAACACCAGCTCTATTATATATGTGTATAGAAAAGAGTGCCTATGTAAATGCTGTCCTAAGGATCCCCTGGTAAACTTTCCCTACTTCACTATGGATAGAAATCAATAGGAATAGCCAAGGTCTGGTGTACACTTCACATTTACTGTAAACCTTATAAGCGTATCTTTGGATCATCAATAAACATATTCTGTGTTATCTTTAAAAAAATTATTAATAGTCACTTGAAAATGTAAAACATGTACAAGGTGATACATTAGTGTTTACTACACATAAGAAACAGAGGGGCAGATGTATTAAGCCTGGAGAAGAGATAAATTGATAAAGCAGTGATAAGTGCAAGGTGATAATGTACCAGCCAGTCAGCTACTAACTGTCATTTTTCAAATCCGTAATGATTGGCTGGTGCATCATAACCTTGTACTTATCACTGATTTATCACTTCTTTATCCCTTCTCCAGGTTACTACATCTGCCCTAGATAAATAAACAAATGATAAATGAAATAATAACATTAAATAGTTGTTGTTGTAGTAGTGATAAATACCATTTATGGTTTGCAAATAAATACCCAAATCAGTAATTTAGGGGTCTATTTACTAAGCCTTGGAGGGAGCTAAATCTGATGTAGATAAAGGGCTAGATGCATCATCGCTTGGAAAGTAATAAAATGGAGAGTGAAAAAGTACCAGCCAATCAGCTCCTAACTGACATTTTTCAAACACAGCCTGTAACATGGAAGTTAGGAGCTGATTGGCTGGTGCTTTTTCACTCTCCATTCTATCACTTTCCAAGCGATGATGCATCTGGGCCAAAGTCCCAGCCAATCACTGTCTAACTGCCATTTCACAAGCTGGGTTTGGAAAATGACAGTTATGAGCCGATTGGCTGGGACTTTATCTCAGTCGGATTTATCTCCATCCAAGGCTTAGTAAATAGACCCCTTAGAGTTCTAAGGGGTCTATTCATGAAGCAGTGAAAAGTGTGGAGATGTGAGCCAGTGGAGAAGTTGCCTATGGCAACCAATCAGCATTGAAGTAACATTTATCATTTGCATACTATACAATTGTACGGAGCAGCTTCTCCCCTCTTTTCACTGCCCATGAATAGACCCCTTTGTTATGGCTGTTTAACCCTTTCTGTAGTATATGGATGTCGTATAGGCACAAAGTATGTGGCTCTGTCTTTCGATGTTTGATGAATAGATCCTGTGACTGAATGACTGAAGATTATTTCCGTACAAAAAGGCTGTATGCTTAGTCTCTAATCCTTATTCAGGGCGGCTACTTACCGGTCAGTTGAGATCATTGTCAGGTCTACTTTTCTCTTCCTGCCTGAATGATGGTCTGTTTTCTTCTCTGCTGCCTTTTTACAGTTGACTGCCTTTTACTGCTGACTTCTGGTTATTATTTCATTTATTGTATCTGTTTTTAATGAGCAGTACACAGTAGTACAGCAACTTGTACATGTTTTATATTTTGATATGACAATTAATTTTTTTTTAAAGATAACACTGAATATGTTTACATACCTCCGAACTTTGTCCATGCTGGGGGAGGGACAGCTGCACATGCCTCCGCAATGCGGTTGAAATTAGAGGGTGTGGCCTCACTGCTAGGGGGTGTGGCCTCATCCAGGAAGTGTCACAATATGAGACACACCCAGTTTTCAACACCGGACACTACAACCCGTGGATGGACAGCGGGACACTGCCCCCCAAAATTTGACTTTCCTCCCAGAATCATGACAGTTGAGAGGTATATGTTTATCGATGATCCAACGATACGCTTATTTGAGTTAGCATAAATGTGAAGTGTCAGCCAGATCTTGGAAAAAAATATCTTTGCATGAGAAAGTATTATTAGACAAATTTCATTTATTTCTATGTATTTATTGTTTTCATGTTGCAAAGAAACATTATGAGACTAAGGTGAACAATTATATGCTGGAGTTGGTGTTATAGGAAGACCAGCACTAGTTTTGTAAAGTATGAGTAAAGTAAACAAAATTAAAATAGTCCCACCAAAGTGGCACCAATATACAAAGTGTCCATTGCAGAGTGTGCTCTCAGTTTTTTACACACCGGAGAAATATAGGAACACAGCCTCTGATCTTACACAGCAAGCTGCCATGCTAGCTGCTAGCAAAATTAATATAATCAAATGTAATTTCACAGGCTGACACTCACCAAACTCCCCACTCCCCCCACACAATATGTAAACAAGCCCATTTTAGCCAATTAGACCTTCTAATTATAACCTATAACCTATGTAAAACTGTACTTTCATTCAGTACTCAGAGTAATAACGGCATCACCAGGGGGTATATTTACTAAAATTCAATTTTGAAAAGCACTTTTCAAATCTTCAAAATCAATTGAAATCGGTTCCTTTTGAGTTTCCAAAATTTTAGAAAAATCCTTTATTTACTAAAAATCGATTTGATGTTGGTTGATTTTGGAAAGGGATTTTAAGTTGAATTTATGAAATCTCTTACCAAATTGTACCTCAAATCCCCATTAAAATCCCCAGCAAAATCAAATACAAAATCGAACAGAACTTCCTCATGGCTTCAAATTGGTCCAAATGTATCATATGCACACTAATGAAAGGGGAAGCTCTCTCTTTACACTGTTTTATACAAGAAAACCTAAGTTATTACTTTTTTAATACTTACAGCTGAAATAGTTGACAATAAGCTTAGATGAGAAGGCAGACAGCTATCCAACATATTTCGTGTCACAGCGGCTGCATGTGATTGCATGCAGTCACCGCATCCCCCCTCACAAACAGTCCAGACACACCTGCGTTGTCTGGAACGAGCCGCCCCACTGCTGCCACAATGCCACTTAACCACCACTGCGACGCCTTCTCCCGCCACATGAATGCCTCTGCCTGCCAATCAGGCAGAGGCATTTGCAGATGTAAGATGCTGTCGCATCCCACAGTGTGAGCATGATCAGTGTGGCAACTGCTCGTGTGCACACTGCAAAGGGCCCCAGCATGCAAACGCAATCGTACCTGCGTTCCGTGCTGAATCAGGCCCATAGTAAGTTGTTGCTAAAAAAAGCCCCTCCCACTCCCTGTTTATTGCATTATCTGGGGGTCTGGGGGGAGTGGTTTATTTAATGTGCAGTTATGCAATAGATGGCAGCAGAGCACAATATCGAACATTTTTGCCAAATTATATAATAATATGCCTTCCGAATAATAAACAAACAAACAAACAAACAAACAAACAAACAAAGATGCATCCTGTAATGGTTGGATGGCTATATGTGCCTCTTTATACTTATGCTCAGCAGGAGTTTGTGGATTTGACAAAAAGCTTAAATAACCTTTTTTGGTGGCAGAGGAACAAATTAGAACAATATAGTATCAATTACTCTAAGCTGCTTAATTAGCACATACTGGTATTTTACACAACAGTCATCCCTCTAGCATTTGTCCTACAAGAATTTTTGCAGACAGGGATGAATTGCTGATGACATAGGCATCATGGGTTGAATAAGGATAACCAGTTACAACACTAAAGATTTTAAATCTCTATATATTTTCCATCCAAATTGCCCAATATTGTGCTCTGGTACTATTTATTGCACATTAATGGAATAAGTAAGATGTCTATATGTATAAATATGTGCACTTTTCAACTCATAAAGCTGCTGATGGTGCTCTGATTGATCCTCCAGGGTTATCTCAGTCAGGTGGTGATTTGCATTGTGCAGGTAGGTGCACAACATCCCATAACCTTGAACATCCATGTTACTACTTCCACACTGCCCTACATGCATTAGGGTACTTGAAAAGTAATCACTATCAATTTCCTACCATTAGAATGGGGTAAGAAGCCACAATCGAATGTCTAACATCATTCTAAACATTTGGGCATTTAAGGTTCGAATTGGAGTTTGATTTAGAGTTCAAATTCAAATAATTTTTTTGTAATTGAGGGTATTCTATGTTGGACTATGCAAAAACATCTATATTTTTCAGAAATTCAATTTGTATTGGGATGTGAGTTTAATTTGGCAATATAATAAATTTGTGTCAGGGAATATTTAAAAAAAAAAGAAGAAATAGCTCTCTGCTGGTCAGATTATTGTATAATCAATAATATTAATGATTATTCTATATTAAAAGGCTCACATAAATGGTCTCTGACCATCAGAGCACATTTTTTTTGTTACACATTTTTAAAGCATACAGGAACTTTAATAGGAATAGAAGCTGAATTGGTCGGAGCAACTTTGTGCGACTTGTTTATATTCACTGTTCATTTTTAGATCAACCTTTTTAACAATGGATTCTGGGGGTCTTTATTCATGGTTGTTGCAAGTAATATTACTCCAAAATTCCCCTCTTACTTCCTCTAATGAAATACACATAAAAGACACATTAATTAGTATAAATTAATAGATAATCAGTATTTTATGTGTTACCAAGGCAAAAAGGGCCTATATTGGACATAAATCTGGCCCATCTGCGCTCAAATGCATATATTCAATGAGATATACAGTATGCTAAAAAAAGTTTATAAAACAGAGAGTACTGTAGATTAAATCATGAAATAAATAATTGTATCTCACAGCATTGTTCAGAACATTATGAAGATAATCCAGAAAACATTAAATTATTTGTTTAGAATTGGTGAAATTTACCCTAAATTTGTGGTGGTGGGTTGACACATACAGTATAAAGAATTATTTTAAGGGAGTCATACTGGCTCCGGTTATTAAATACATTGATCCCAAATTAGATTTTGAATAGAGCAAGACTTTATTGTGCTCTGAATTCATTAAAAACATTTTTCCAGTAATATTTATTAACTCCATAATCTCTATTAATAGTAGAGGAGTGTGGGAACATAAAATAACTACATAATAACACTAGAAAAATAAAAAGATCAGTATTCATTATGGGGTTAATAGAATATTGTGGCATATTAGGGATTTGGGGGCTGATTCTAAAGTGGGAGCTCAGCAAAAAAAACAAGCTACTAAATATCTGGAACAAACCATGTTGCATTGCAAGAGGGTAAATACATTTATTATTTACATTTATTGATTTAACATGCAGGCAGAGCTGGATTAAGGGGGGACACAGGAGGTGAATACCCCGGGCCCCCCTTTCTCTATGGGCCCCCTGCCCTGAGCTGCTCCGACACAGCTTTGCGTTAGCAGTAGCACACCCAGCAGCGCAGTTGTCTCACTGATGCCGGAGACAGTAGATTATATAAATCTGCTCCACACTGCCAGAGAGGCCTGTCCGGAGTCTGCTCATGTAGCACTGCTGCATGCGTGTCAGGGACTGGGAAGGCCAGGCACCAGCACGGGCTACTGAGCGAACACCTGCACCTGTTTCGGAGGACATAATGCAGCGGAAGCTATTATGTATTGGGTGAGCTGGCAGGGGAAGCTGGTATGTGCAGGCTGGAGTCCAGGGGCGGTTTGGCCCACCAGAATCTTAGTGACAGTTTCTGCTGTGTCAGGAGGACATGGCAGTGCTATGCATTCCCCTCCGACTCATCATTACTGCTACGATCAGAGCTCTGCTCCAGACAGGCAGCATTTGGAGCTTTCAGCTCACTTTACAGTCAACAGGGGTGGGCTGGTACATGCTGCTGTGTGGAGGTTGCACTACACTTGGCAAATTGGCAGAGACTGCAGCCAAGAGATCTGTAGAGTATGATCCCAGGGTCACAGGTAACAGGTGGTCCCTGATTTCAAACTTACTTCTGCTGTCCAGACTCCAGCATGAGCCAGCCCCTTTTACCCAGTAGTGCTGTGCTTACAGTGGCTGGCTCCTCCCCTGGGACCAGCCACTAATGAGCGGCGCTTCTTTACAGGTTAGCCCCTTCTCTCCTTTCTCCTCTCATTTACTCTATATTTACAGTACAGTCTACACCGCATCCTCTCCTCTGTACTCATGGCTGCCTCCATGGCATTAACTCCAGAAACCAGGTAAGTTTGAGGGGGGGGGGGGAGAAACAGTGCCCAGTACTTTATCTTCTACAGTAATTGACTGCACTGGTACACTAAGGAGGGGTATGAGCTTTTGTGTGTGCCATTGTTTTATCCTCAACAGCAACTTATTACACTGCTACTGTTCAGGTGGGGGGTGATCAGTTTGTGCTTGTGTGTGTGTGTGTGTGTGTGTGTGTGTGTGTGTGTGTGTGTGTGTATGTATGTGTAGGTCAATGCACAGAACTTGTCACTACATTTTCATCAACAGTAACTTACTGCACTGGTCTGTATACATTTTGCCTCATATATTTCGTTACTATATTGAGTGGTTCGGTATGATATATCTGTAAACGGTATGCTGGCTGTCAGTATAGCGACAGCGGCATCCCATCTTTTGGAATTCTGGCAGTGAGTCCCCTTGCGGGCTCACTGAGCTCACCACACTTCAGTATCTGTATTTCACCGGCTGAAGGAATTCCGGCGTCAGTCTCCTTAACGCCAGGATCCCGACAGCCGGCATTTTAAGTGCATCCCATATTCACATGTGCAAAGAATTCTGGGAATTGTTTTAGATTTCTTTTGAGAGCATACTGGAGAAAATACTTGTAAGGTGACTGAGATGTTCTCCCTGCTGTGTTTTAATGCTGCTTATACTTATTTGTTTTTTACTTGGCCCATACTTGATATAGTTGTAATACAGTGATTAACACATGCTTGTGTCATAATAATAATATGTGGTATTTTGGTTGAAGTGGGGTACACTGGGGTATATATATGGTGAATTTCGGTTGAACATGGGGTACACTGATTTAGCGTAAGTAAACTCATACCTTTATCCCTTTGACCGAGTTACCAACTGCCAGTGACTGTTCGTGAATGAGAGACTGACTGTCCGTGAAACAGGAGAGACCACAGAGAAACCAACTGTCCATGAGACTGACTCTCTAACTGTGACTGACTGGACTGAGAGACCACCCCCAAGGTTTTTCTGCACACCGTTTTTTACTTACTGAGGAAAGGCAATGTTTATTTATTTTGCTGTGAACGACAATGTGTCTGTTTTTTTCTTGTGCAATGTTTTTCATCTGCGCATGCATCTGAGTTGCACCACGTATGCATCCCGATGGTGTTTGTACAGAGTCATGCTACAGAGTCAGACCTAATGCACCAATAAGTGTATTAGAAATGTGTAGGGCATTCCTAGGAGAGGGTTGGCTAATCAGACCCAGTAGTAGTGTAGTATGGGTGTGATACTGTAGAGACACAGGCATGTTGCTGATAGTAGTTGTGTATAGAGATGCTGAGTTGCTCCTATTGGAGGCCATACTCAGATGGATGAGCTGCACATATCATAAGGCTGGTGAAAGTGCCAGTGGTGTAACCGATGGTGGTTTGACGCAAAAGCATGATTGCAGAGCCTGTACACACTGACAGTGGGTGTCTCAGTCCTTGCCCTAGGGAAGGGCAGTGTAACAGTATTACCATAAAGTTGCAGATGCAACTGCAGCAAACATGCAAGGAAGGTCATAACTGTGTCCAACTCAGAATCAGGCTCTGTGAGGAGAGAGCATTCCTGCTCCCTCAAAGGATCCCACACCCTCAAAATACCTTATCTCTAAAAGGGCTGCTTCCAGAAATTTCCAGGGCTGATTTTCCAGCCCAATCCACCCCTGCTGGGGGCCCTGCCATTTGTGGGGCACGCATCATATGGATATGTATAGAGAAGGATAGAGGCTGCAGGAGGAGCTTGCCATGACCCTGCCACATGCTGAGATCCATCCGAGCACATCTTCAGCTAGGAGCAGCAGCTAGGAACACTGAGTCCTCTCCTAGCAAGTAAGTACCCTGATTCATGTATTACTGTGTCCTCATCCCTCATTCTCCCCATCATCACATAACTGCTGCCCACTAGTCCCATGGCTTGGAGGAGACCTTCTTTTCTACACTCCAGACAGCCACCACCAGCTATAACAGATGCTGCTGCTCAGTGGATTGTGTGTCCATGCCAGGAGCAGCCTAAAGCACTCCACCCTGGATGGAGGTGTGCAGCCCTTGGCAGCCATTGCAACCTCTACCCTTAGGCATTCTGCAGTCTTCTCCAAGCTTGAGTGGGTGCATCCTACAGCTGGGAGCTGATATCACCCTAGGACCATCAGTACCCCCTCTCTGCCACCCAGGTCCCACTTCCTTAGGATATGACTTCTCCTCTGTGTTTGCCCATCCCAAAGCCTAGGCTTTCTATATGTGTCTCTGTGTCTGGGTTTGCTGTACCTTTACATTAGACATTACATTCCCCATAGAGAACCCGAGGAAGCAGATGTACTCGGATCTACAAGGTGAGTTCTGTGCCATTGTGCAGGTTGGACCTGCGCTGCTGATGCTGCCTCATGGGGAAGGAGGCACACACAGACACACAGCGGACACAGCTAGGGAGGTAGAGTAGACAAGAGGTGGAGGGCCCCCTATCTTAAGTGCCCCGGGCCCCCCAAAGGCTTAATCTGGGCCTGCATGCAGGGTAGATATTGGCTGCATCTGCATGTGGCTCTCAAATAATTTTTACACTGCAATTTGGATTAAAGTTTGAACACAGCGCTCTCAGATCTAAATTTCTCTTACATTTTATATGTGCCGCACCTGCACTGCAGCATGTTTTTGCCAAGCACTGTTGCTTGCTCTTCATAGCTTTGCTCCCAACTCAGAATCAGCTTCTTAATGACATACTACATATTAGAGTTCCTCTAAGGTATCAAGAGTGATATTTGTTTCTATATGGAATATTTATTGTCTAAGGTCCTAATTCAGATCGGATTGCAGAAGCAAATTTGTTAGCTAATGGGCAAAACCATGTGCACTGCAGGTGAGACAGATATAACATGTGCAGAGAGAGTTCGATTTGGGTGGGTTATTTTGTTTCTGTGCAGGGTAAATTGAGTTGAATGAATCTGTGCGCTTACAGCACATGTGCAGATGCAATTGTATACTTTTTTTGGGTACAGTATGTCCATGCTATTATGTTCATCCTATTCCATCCTAGTCTGCTTTAATTAAGTAACCTTTGTAACTGTGATCAAGTAGCTAGCATTTTAGCTTGTTAAAAAAACTTTTCTACAGCTCCAGTTATGCAGCATTCTGGCCTCTGTTATTCATTATTTCTTGAACTGGAACAGAGTCATCTTTTCACAATGGATAAGTATCATGAACCCTATCTATTTTGCTTCTTTTCTTAGATTTCTTCCAGCATAAAAGAACTATTCAATTCGTGCCCATGAGCTCTTTGCCTTTAAACTCAATCTGCACCTGTTAGAGCAGGGATCTCTTATTTCATCATCATCTATACGCACCACTAACATTTGCTTTGTCTTCAAATTTCCCAGTGACTGAGTCCTGGTCAAATCTATTGGGCCATCCACTTTATATTACTATTGACATTTCAGAGTGGAGATTTGAAAGATGTGCTAAGGCTGCAAGCCATCCATGACAGTTAAGAATATTGCTTGGTGGATTGGTCTTTCTTATGTTACTTTACTATGCCCACACTGCATGTACATAGCATCAATATTCCAATGTATTCAGGGCCAACTGAGTAAGAGCAGAGGTGCTTAGAAGGGAAGCAGCAAGTACACCAAGAAGGTATGGCCATGCTGCCCTTGGCATGCACAGATTATATTTAATGAGAGCCCCAATTTCACAATGGGATTTTGCAACAACCCATGCTTGAACATGCCCCCTTTTATACCAGGGCCCGTCTGATATCTTGCTGGCCCTAGGTAGAGGTTGACCATTGTCCCACTGTTGTCCTCTACAAGGTCTTCCTGCTGCCTCTTTCCTGGTCAATAAAGACATTAATTTAATTTTTAATTTCATGATTTAGCCATAAAATATATTATACACCAATGTGCCAAAATATTATTTTGCCAGATAATCTGAGTCAATTTAAATAGTAAGCATAGTCAATTTATACTATAAAGGACATTTATAAAAGACATTCCATTTGTTGGATGATATTACAAACTGAAAACACTCAGATACAGTGTCAATTGTACTGGTATAATTAAGAATGTGTGTTTACAAAGAGACATAGAAATGGCCCATCTAGTCTGCTCCTTTTTTAAACTTTAGGTACTGTAACCTTAACACTGTTTGATCCTTATTTCAAGGATATTCATATTCCTATCCCAAGCATGTTTAAGTAGCTCTACTATCTTAGCCTTTACCACCTCTGATGGGAGGCTATTCCACTTATCCACTACCCTTTCTGTGAAGTTATTTTTCCTTAAATATCCCCTAAACCTCCTTCCCTCTAGTTTCAGTGTTTGTCCTTATCAATGTCTATCACTATAAAATTATGTTATAGATCTTTAAAATGTATTTATAGGTCTAGGTCAGCATTTCCCACACTTATCACATCAGCACCCTGGTGTCCACTCTGGTCCCAAATCAAAGGATTTGGTCTTGCAAATTACTAAGCTGTGCTGCCCATTGCTTTATTCACAGATACAGTGCACAGCCATTTGCACTGAGCAAGCTGCACTGTGCACACTCACTCAGTTGCCATTTATTTCTGTCTCCGTCCCCTTCATTCACCTCCTCTGCATGGCTACTTCCTCCCAGCCTCCACAGCACTGACAAACTACAGAGTCAGACCCTCACAGTGGTGTGGAGAACAGTTTGCCAATTCCCCTCTCCTCCCCTGTGCAGGAGAAGAGATCAAGGAGAGGCCAAGGAGGAGGAAGAGGATGTTGGCAGTGGAAGATGGCAGAACTCAGGAGCAGCTGGGTGAACTGGGTGCTCCCCTGAGCTGAAAAAGGAAGAAGGCCTGGTTACCAACTTCTCAGAGAGCACAGGACTTGGCCTTATTCAGTAACTGTTTGTGCCTCGCAGGAGCTCCTGGCCCATCTAGTGCAGCAGTGCAATGGAAAGCTGATGCAATGCAAGATCACTGAAACTCTGTTCTTCTAACACCGCGAGGTCTTGCGATAACCCTACACAGCCCTTACTAAAAGAAGATCCCTGTACAACAAATGCGCATCTTCTAAGTAATCCTAAAATGTGGAACATCAATAATAAATCAAAATTAAGGTTCACTAATTTGAGCCGTTCATTTGAGTGAGTCCCTAACATGAAATAATTGAGAAGAACCTCTCTCTAATGCTCCAGAAGAAAATCTCACTTTTGCCTCTCCGGCAGTTGCACTGGATTATGATTCAGTCTCTTCTGAGTCACAGTGACTTTGGCCACAAATGTGGTCGCTCCCCACTTTATTTAAAAACACTTTGGCAATTTCCATTTCCACCTTTGCAGCTATTTTCACAAATCTGTTTGAGATATTGAAGCTTGTTTCATATCTACTCTAGTCTTTCATTTAAACCTAGGATCAAGTACAGCAGCATCCCTGGAATTATACGGCAGTACCCCTGGAGTTATACAGCACAGTGGACATGCAACAGCACCCTTGGACTTAAACAGCAGTGAGGCAGCACCCCTGGACTGATAGGGCAGAGGGAAGCTCACCATATAGGGCAGCACCCCTGGAATGATGTGGCTAAGAAAAGACGTGCTAGATGGAATTGTCTCCCACCCACCCTTATGTTATATAAACAGGACATGCACACTTTAACAAACCGATCATTTCAGCGACAGTGTCTGCCACACGACTGTGGCTTAAATGATTGGTTTGTTTATGTCCCCACCAAAAAAGAAGAAATTACTCCCTCCTTGCACAAAGAGGCTCTACAGTGGCAAGATGTTGTCCTCATCCTCAGATTCCCTCCCCTTTAGTGTTTACATCCTCATCCTCACAGAGAAATAATATTCAACCAAAACCCTATCATTTAGGTGTCAGTGGACTGCTTACGCTATTACTCAAAGTTTCTGAACTTGACAATGACTTATGATGAATGCACTGCAGGTGACATATAAGGGAGGATGTTTCTAGGTGGTTAATGTCCTTGCCCCTACTTATTATGGATTGACAAAGGCAACAGATGGCTTGACACCTGTTGTCTGGATTTGTGGAGAAATAATTCCACACCGAAGAGGTGGCTTTTTTGGTATTTTGCCCAGGCATGACAATGGGCTTTTTCATCCCATGGCCAACAACTGTCTCCACTGGTGCCTTATTCAAACAAATCACATCACCATCAGAATCCTCATCGTTAACTTCCTCCGCAGCGTCAGCTACACCTATATCCTCCTCATCCTGGTGTACATCTACAGTGACATACTCAGTCTCAATATCAGCAACTGGACTGGCGGTGCTCCTCCCAGCACTTGCAGAGAACATGCAAATGGTGGTAGAAGCCTCCTCTTCCCATACAGTGTTGTGAAGGTCAGGCCTAGACATTGCAACTGTGGACAGTGCCAGCACCCCTGTATTTTCACAACACCCTTGTAATTTTACAGTATATAAGACAGAGCCAGTGTACATTGATTTTCATTACACCCTAGAATTATTAAAGCATACAAGACAGGGCCCGTGTACATTTATTTCACTGCACCCTAGAATATTTGCAGCATACAGGACAGGGCCAGTGTACATTTATTATACTGCACTTTAGAATTTTTACAGCATACAAGGCCAGTGTAATATTATTTTAACAGCAGCACCCTATATTTTTACAGCATACAGGACCAGTGTGCTTTTATTTTAACAACTGCATACCTGACTTTTTACAGCCTACAGGGCCAATGTAATGTTATTTTAACATTAGCACCAATATATTTTTACAGCATACAGGAAGGACAGTGCCCCTGCCCCATATACAACACAGTGACAGCCAGGGCAGCAACACCCATGTACATTGCCAGCACCCCTAACAGCACATGAAACACCAGTGACAGCCAGGACAGACAGGACAACACCCCTAACAGCACAGGTACACCACAGTGGCTGGAGCAGCACCAGACCCCATGCCCCAGTTCAGAGCACACACTGACCCCACCCGACGCCACCACCCACAGAGAGACAGAGGTCTGTCTCCCTGACTCTCCAAGTCTGGAGAGAAAATGGTGGCAATGCGCTACTGTTTATTTGGAATCCAAAACCCCCGAGAATCTGACAGCGGGATGACGTTTTGCCTCATTCTGGTTTCCGAGTCTGGTCTCGGATCCGGGCTCGGAACGGGATGTTCGGGTGAGTTCGGTTCTCTGGGAACCAAACCCGCTCATCTCTAATATATATGCTGTGTCTTGAAGAAGGGAGTGCGTCTCCCGAAACGTCACCCATTAAAAGCACGTTTTCTACTTTTTCAAGTAAGTCTCCTGAGTGCCGCCTTCCATCTTCTATACATTGAGCTTGCTTGCTTAAGGAGGGCACCGGAGCCAATACCCTGTGGGGGGAGGAGTGCCAGACCAAGGACACTGTTATTTGTATGGGGGACTTGGGGCTGCTTTTCCCCAGTCCCACCAGGTCGGGGCACCCTCCATAAGATACACTTGAATTATTTACCTGGACACTGGCTCACCAATGCACACCTGAGCACTGCACACAGGCACTTAAGCACATTGCACTTTAGTGTGCAATTACCAGCACATACAGCAGTCTATTGGTGCCAGGTGATTGTTAATACCCCTGGCCCAGAAGATTATAGAAGGAATACACCTGTTCAGCCAAAACATGACTACGCCAGAAGGGGAACCCGGGGATGCCCAGGCTTATCTATTACAGTGTGACAATTATGACGTGCTTAGCTTCTCTGATATAGAGGCAGAAAATATCTTAGTGAAGGAGCCTGCCTTTGAAGAGAACCTGGTTTCCTCTAATGAGGAACTGTTCCGTGAACTATTCAAATTACGTAAGAGAGAAGTGGACTTTATGTATCACGGACGAACTCTCTCAGATTACTATAGAAGCAAACAGATCCCGAGGGGATTTCGGGTACAAAACACCCCCACCATTGGGCGCTATAATCCGAGCTTCTGCAGACGATGGATCTCTGTCCTCAATAAGTGTGCTATGGATCTCATGCTCCTGGTAATTGAGGAATCCACCCGAGAGGTCAACCTTACCAGGGAGAAACTCCACACATTTGAGGAACAACACCTCCAGAGCCTCACTGATGACAAGACAACAAACTGGCTGGACAAACTGAAAAACCAGGTGGAATCGTATAGGCTTGAGCTGCTTAAATACAAAAAAACTAAGCTGCTCAAAGTACAAGCCGATTACGAGCAACATCGGGTCTACACCTGGTTAGCCAAGACCACAGGGGCGGCACCTAGAGGCAAGCCAGAGAGGAGTTATAGACGGAGGACACAGAGACCACAAGCCAGCACATCCGCAAGTGAAACAGATGATACAGCGGTTTCCGACTCTGTGACATCTGCCCAAGGAGTCCCTTTAGGGGCAGTTACCCGGGCATTGGCCTCGGGCAGAAGAAGAAACCCACCAGACGGGGGGGCCAATCGAGGCGGAAAGCGGGGAGGAAGACCACCCAGGTCACGTCGGACTTAATTTTCAATTTATCACGGACAACCCTAACGACGGCAGAAACAGCTGTCCTCAGCAGGGGATTGTCATATGTACCGACAAAAACACCAGACGACTTCCAATGGAAGGTGGAGACCTTCAAGTTTAATAGAAATTTGAAACTTAAGGAGCACTATGGCAAACATGGGGATCACAGAAAACAAGGAGAATCGACTCCTTTGATTAAAGGACTGACCTCGGGGTCACAGTTTGACCCAGTGTCGCAAAACGCGACCATTAAAACTTTCTCAAGACTGGTAGAACACCTACAGGATGACCCCCCTCCATACATTCATAGAAACATGTCCAAGGAAGAACATGAAGCTCTACGAGATCTTAGCGCCAGACAGGACATCATTATCAGGGGCGCTGATAAAGGGGGTGCCATTGTGATATTAGACACTGAGGACTATATAGCAGAATGTGATCGATTATTGGCAGATAGCCACACCTATGCTCCTTTAGATGGTGACCCCACTATTCAGTTCAAAACCATACTAGATCAGATTTTACTGCAGGCCAAAGAGGAGGGCCTGATTCCGCTTGACGTATATATTAAACTATCGAGCCCACACCCTGTTGTCCCCATTTTCTATTCGATCCCCAAGCTACACAAGGATGCACAGCATCCACCGGGACGCCCCATTATCTCAGCGAGGGGCTCACTGTGTGAGCCAATCGCTAGATATCTAGATTTTTTCCTGCAACCCTGTATCCAGGCCACACCCACACACCTGAAAGACACCAGTGCATTACTCAGACAGCTTGCACAATTAGGGTCCATCCCAGCCGACATGGTACTGGCTACACTAGATGTAGCCAGCTTATACACCTGTATTCCCCACCAGGCTGGGGTATCAGCTGTAAGGCATCTGATTACCAATAACCCCAAATATACGGGCCCTGATGTGGATTTGTTCGTCAGACTACTAGATTACACCCTTAGCCATAACTACTTTTTATTTAATGGCAGGTTTTTTCTACAAAAGACTGGCTGTGCGATGGGGTCGGCGGTGGCCCCATCGCTAGCCAATTCCTATATGTGGGAGGTTGAGAGACAAACCTTTTTTGAGGACAATGTGACAGCTAAGGCCATTTTTCTATATACTCGGTATATAGATGACCTGTTGTTGTTTTGGACGGGAGATGAAAGAACCTTGGTTACTCTTATAGAGGAACACAATAACTCCTCCAGTCCGATCAAGTTCACCGTGTCCACACACAGGTCGGAGATCTGTTTCTTGGATACTAAAATCCAGATACGAGATGGTGAGTTACACACCACTCTATACTCCAAGCCCACGGACCGCAATACACTTCTCAGGTTCGACAGCTTTCATCCCCCAGCTCTAATACAGGGTTTACCGTATTCCCAATTCCTCAGGGTGTGCAGAATTACCAGCGACCCGGGGGAACGGGAGAGACAGCTGGATATTATGACGAACAAATTCACACAGAGAGGCTATCCTTTCAAGCTTCTGAAGAATGCTCGTGCCAGGGCTGTGTCTCTAAATAGACAAGAATTGCTACAGGTCAAAACCCCTGTCCCTTCTGCCCCCAAAATGGCTTGGGTAAATCAATATAACACCTCTAGCAGAAGGACTAACAAGAAAATTAAGCAATTATGGCCGATGATCGCGTCAGATCCTAATTTAGCAAGTCTAAAGAACAGCCGACTAATGCCTTGCTACACTCGCAGTTCCAACATCAAAGACCTAGTTGTAAAGAATGATGTAACGGGGTTCACAAGAACACGACCCAGCAGTCATTTTTTAACACGTAAGGCAGGATGCTACAAATGTCTGGGCTGCACTACATGCAGCTACATGATAACTGGGGACTCGATTCCACACCCACATACAGGGAAGAAATTGAAGATACCCAAAACAGTGACATGCAGCTCGACATATGTAGTTTATGTGTTAATCTGTCCCTGCAGTCTTTATTATGTGGGTAAAACCCAGTGTCTTTTCAAAGAGAGGATGGCCCAACACAGGTCAGCGATCAGGGCGGCCCTGGCATCAGGGAGTAGTGAACAGCCAGTGGCCCGCCACTTTGCACAGATGCGCCATAGTCTGGCCTCTGTCCGCTACAAAATAGTGGACCAGGTCCCAGACTCCATTCGAGGTGGGAACCGAGCAAAAAAGTTGTTGCAATTGGAGGCAAGGTGGATTCACAAACTAGACACGATCCACCCTCGTGGTCTGAACGAATACCTGAGCCTCAATTGCTTTTTGTGAGGATCATTGGTGTTTCAGGGTTAAAATAGGTTTATTTAGGACGTACCCCTACAGTTTTAGGGATGAGATTACCCTATATATAGTTGATGGGTAGTTAGAGCAGACCACCAGAATTAACATGAACAGGTCTGTGAAAACATCTAGACAGGGACCCCTATCTGTACAGTCCCCTTCTATAGGCAGGTTGGTTCCTGAGGCCATAGTGCAGACAGGTCAACCATTGATGGATCATTAGAGAAGATCATTATTATCAGATTAGATTTAGCTGCTAGTGCTTTTTAAAAAAATTTTTCTTGTTTATGTTTTTTCACTATGAGATAGTCAGTATTTATGGTCTGACAGGAATTGCTGCAGATCATTCACTGCGTTTCACACATGTGATTTGTTTTTCTCATATTGTTGTTTTTTATAACAAGTTTTTTATAATATCCATGGTTCAATATACTGTGGCAGTCACTAGCACGGTTTTAAACACTTGTATATTGTTTAGCTCCACGTATGTGGTCCGATTGCATATCTTATTTTTCACACATGTTTTTGTAGCATTCTGATGTCATGACAACGAGTTGCCATGACAACACAGAACCCCTGCTTGGGTGTCCACTCCCAGCGGCCGCGTCGCCCGGCAACGGAGTCACGTCAGCCGGAAAGGGTGGAGACAGCCGAAACCGGAAGTGCGGGCTCCGGAGCTCGGGACGCCGCTGGCCGTGACGGAGGGAACGGAGCCGGGAACTGGTAAGGTATTTAAGTTGTGTGTTACACTTTGTTCACTTGTATTGCTGTGTCTTGAAGAAGGGAGTGCGTCTCCCGAAACGTCACCCATTAAAAGCACGTTTTCTACTTTTTCAAGTAAGTCTCCTGAGTGCCGCCTTCCATCTTCTATACATTGAGCTTGCTTGCTTAAGGAGGGCACCGGAGCCAATACCCTGTGGGGGGAGGAGTGCCAGACCAAGGACACTGTTATATATACATATATATATATATATATATACATACATACTGTATATATATATATATACATACACAGTATATATTTCATTTAAACCACACATTTCTTAGCAGTCATACCCAGGGTTAGAACCCTAGACCTATTACACTGAAGGCAGAGACCCTACTGATAGAGCTATTTGCTCCTGCATAGCAGTGCTGCAGATTCTAACTATACGAAGTGAAGCTACTGAAAATTGTCAGTTCAAAAACATTGCAACTAAGCAGATCTATGTAGTGTGCAGCCACACACTACATAGATCTGCTTAGTCACTCACAATGCTGATTATTTCTCAGACAATTATTTTACAAGTCTCATACCCAGGTTTAGAACCCACGACCTATTACTGATGGAGCTATTTACTTCTGTACAGGAAGCATAAGAATTCTAACTATATGAAGTTAATTGTAATTGTCATAAAAGTAACGTTATAAAGTTAGAGAATTCTCATGCTTCCTATACAGGAGCAAATAGCTTCATCAGTAAGGTGTCTTTTTCCAGTGTAATATGGGTTCTTATCCTGGGTAAGGTGCAGAGAGGAAGAGATAATGGAAGCTATCAATTAACGTAATTGAATGGTGTTGCTGAACACATGGGAGGTAAGTTGCACTCTCTACAGAGCAGGAGTCTGGCGGCAGCCGACTCCGTTGCCTCCTACAGTTACGCCTCTGGCCAAGGCCATATATTATATCTGTGTTTGCATGGATTTGTGTGCAGGTGGGTCTACAGTAGACAAAGTAAGGTAGCAGGAAAAAAGATTAGGGCCCTGGATATGGTACAGAGATGGAAAATAACAAGGTTCAGAGAGCAACCATTACAATTGATTTGTTGACAACAGAAGGAATTAAGTATGAGGAGTATACAGGTGGCAGCAGCAGTGGCAAATTTATGAAATAATTGGGAAGCTGTGCCTAGGAAAAGATAAACAACAGATGTACAGAGTTGGAGAAGAGTAAAGTGGTCAGTTATGTTGGCATGGAAAGTCCACCCAGTAGAAAGCCTATGTCATCTGGCAGAGTAGTGTGGGTGAATAAGAGATACCTACACCTTTCGAGAGAAGCAGTTTCAGTGTGATGAAACTAGATTTCAATAATGGCAAATAGGATGAAAAGGTTATAAATATATGCATATAACATATTTGTTGTAGAAGGGTATATAATTCCAGGGAACACAAGGAAAGGAAAAATGGGAAAGTAAAGAAATTAGAATGAGGTTGGAAGCAGTAAGGGGGAGGAAGTGTGTTTGATAGATGACTAATAAGGGAGATATGTAAATTTGGTGTTGTGGCAATTAGTGTAGGCTAGGTATTGATGAGGGATATAGCTTTTAATGCAAATGGTAGTGAAAGTTAAGTGTATGGTATTTGGTATCTGGATGCTAGGTTGACATGGATAAGATCAACAGTCAATAGGTCAATCACTGATGGTAGACAGGCATTAGGTCAACATGGTCAAAATGTCGACATATCAATGGTCCACACAGGAAAAGGTCAACCAGACATGTGGTAACGGATCGGGGCACCTTGCCCAAAGCATGGGGATTAAAGCAAGCCATACAAGGAGATGAGGTGCACTAATTGGGGTTTCTGGTGAATTTATGGAGTAAACAACACCCAAAAATGTAAGAAATGTCATGTTGACCTTTTCCATATTGACCTTTTTGTGATGTCTACCTTTTTAGGTGTCGACCTTGTGCCTGTCAACCTTTTGGGGTTGACCTAGACACTGTCGACCTTTTCAGATTGACTTAGACAGCCATATCCATGGTAGAGCTGAGATGTTAGAGAAAGGAGGAGGATGTAAGTAGGTTGAACATTTAAAAATGAGTGCATGAAGGGTGATGCTAGAAAAGAATTGTGAAAAAATACAGCAGTGAGCCCTGTGATAATTATGCCAGCTTAAGCTACTCAGGGTCTGTTGATCAGTGCTCCGGTGCAGTCTGTCGGTCATTGGGGCTCCTGCTGCTCCTGTGACCTCCGGTGCAGTAAAGTGATGCAGCAGCAGGGGAACCCTGATGGTAGGCAGTGCGCATCGGGGCACCGATCACCGCTGGTGGGTATGATCAGTGGTCAGGGGAGTTGCAGGGGAAGCAGTTAGCTTCCCGACTAATGGGATCCCAGTAGTCATTATACCGACATCGGGATCCCAAGGGAGGACACAATGCCGGTGTCCACATTCCAACACCGCTAGGGATGCTGGCGTCACATTACCAACAGCCAGCATCCCGATCATCCTCCCAGCGTGACACACTCACGTCCTGCCGCGGGTGGGGGGTTACGTTTAGTCAGGAGAAGGAGTTAGGGAGCAGGGATGGGAGAGTAAGGGTTACGGACCGGTTAGGGAGGGTTATGTTTAAGCATTTAGAAGGGGAGGTTAGGGTTAGGCATCAAGCAGGGAGGGTTAGGTTTTGGCAATAGGGAATGGAAGGTTAGGGTTAGGCACCAAGCAGGGAGAGTTAGGGTTAGTCAACCACAAGGGAGGGTTATGGTAGTGAAAGAGTCTGGGTTAGTGTGCTTAATGGGGGGCTGTCAGGATTCTGATGGACGGCGATGCCGCTGTCGGTATACTGACAGCCGGCCTCCCATCCAGCTGCAAATCATACTGAACCCAGTTGCAGCTTTGGGGGGGGGGGGGGGGTCATCGCGGTGAGGAGTGGGATGCCGGCAGTGGCAGTGATGTTGTAGGTTTGGAATTTGCAGCATATAATCAGGGTATTTTTTACGAAAAATACTACCATAGTGCTGCGAAGTGGCATCACAGTGACATCTTACTCGCAAGCTCTGTCCCTGCATGCAATTATTGATACAACCATGCGGATGTTGATAACTAACACCCTAAGAGGTAACTGGGAGCAAAAAAGAAAAAGTGAAATTATTACAGCTAAAATGTGGTGAATAACAGAAATTAGCACATTGTACAAGTAAAGGGAAAGTTTGAAGGTGAGATCACAAAAAATGAATAAATAAAAATCATTGCAATATACAGTAGCAGTTTGCAAACAATACTGAGTATCCAGGATTAAATGCACACAGCAGAGACATGCGGCGGAAGTTAACAGTAACTCACAGGACAGTTTTGGATGTTGCATGTCTGTAGTAGAGATGTGCACCGGTAATTTTTTGGGTTTAGTATTTTGGTTTTGTATTCGGTTCCGCGGCAGAGTTTTGGATTCGGACGCATTTTGGCAAAGCCTCCCTGAAATTTTTTTGTCGGATTCGGGTGTTTTTTTTTTTTTAAAAGCCCTCAAAAAACAGCTTAAATCATAGAATTTGGGGGTCATTTTGATCCCATAGTATTATTAACCTCAATAACCATAATTTACACTCATTTCCAGTCTATTCTGAACACCTCACAATATTATTTTTAGACCTAAAATTTGCACCGAGGTCGCTGGATGACTAAGCTAAGCAACCCAAGAGGGCGGCACAAACACCTGGCCCATCTAGGAGTGGCACTGCAGTGTCAGACAGGATGGCACTTAAAAAAATTAGCCCCAAACATTACATGATGCAGAGATAAATAAAAAAAAGAGGTGCAAGATGGAATTGTCCTTGGGCCCTCCCACCCACCCTTATGTTGTATAAACAGGACATGTACACTTTAACAAACCCATCATTTCAGCCACAGGGTCTTCCACATAACTGTGGCTGAAATGACTGGTTGGTTTGGGCCCCCACCAATCAATCTCTCCTTGCACAAACTGGCTCTACAGAGGCAAGATGTCTACCTCCTCCTCATCGTACGATTCATCACCCCTTTCACTGTGTACATCCCCCTCCTCACAGAGTATTATTAATTCATCCCTACTGGAATCCACCATCTCAGGTCCCTGTGTACTTTCTGGAGGCAATTGCTGGTGAATATCTCCACTGAGGAATTGATTATAATTCATTTTGATGAACATCATCTTCTCCACATTTTCTGGAAGTAACCTCGTACGCCGATTGCAGACAAGGCGACCGGCTGCACTAAACACTCTTTTCGGAGTACACACTGGAGGGGGGGGGGGGCAACTTCGGTAAAATAAAGCAAGTTTGTGCAAGGGCCTCCAAATTGCCTCTTTTTCCTGCCAGTATACGTACGGACTGTCTGACATGCCTACTTGGATGCGGTCACTCATATAATCCTCCACCATTCTTTCAATGGTGACAGAATCATATGCAGTGACAGTAGACGACATGTCAGTAATCGTTGGCAGGTCCTTCAGTCCGGACCAGATGTCAGCACCAGACTGCCCTGCATCACCGCCAGCGGGTGGGCTCGGAATTCTTAGCCTTTTCCTCGCAGCCCCAGTTGCGGGAGAATGTGAAGGAGGACCTGTTGACAGGTCACGTTCCGCTTGACTTGACAAGTGTCTCACCAGCAGGTCTTTGAACATGTGCAGACTTGTGTCTGCTGGAAAGAGAGATACAACTTAGGCTTTAAACCTAGTATCGAGTACGGTGGCCAAAATGTAGTGCTCTGATTTCAACAGATTGACTACCTGTGAATCCTGGTTAAGCGAATTAAGGGCTCCATCCACAAGTCCCACATGCCTAGCGGAATTGCTCCGTTTTAGCTCCTCCTTCAATCTCACCAGCTGCTTCTGCAAAAGCCTGATGAGGGGAATGACCTGACTCAGGCTGGCAGTGTCTGAACTGACTTCACGTGTGGCAAGTTCAAAGGGTTAGTCAGGTGCATTCCCCCTCCTTTGCCTATATCGTAGGCAGATGTATAGGCTTGAATGGCCTTTTGCTGCTCCATCATCCTCTGAAGCATATAGAGGGTTAAATTCCACCTCGTTACCACCTCTTGCTTCAGATGATGGCAGGGCAGGTTCAGGAGTGTGTGCTGGTGCTCCAGTCTTCGGCACGTGGTGGCTGAATGCCGAAAGTGGCCCGCAATTCTTTGGGCCACCGACAGCATCTCTTGCACGCCCCTGTCATTTTTTAAATAATTCTGCACCACCAAATTCAATGTATGTGCAAAACATGGGACATGCTGGAATTTGCCCACATGTAATGCACGCACAATATTGGTGGCATTGTCCGATGTCACAAAACCCCAGGAGAGTCCAATTGGGGTAAGTCATTCTCGATGATGTTCCTCAGTTTCCATAAGAGGTTGTCAGCTGTGTGCCTCTTATGGAAAGTGGTGATACAAAGCGTAGCCTGCCTAGGAACGAGTTGGCGTTTGTGAGATGCTGCTACTGGTGCCGCCACTGCTGTTCTTGCTGCGGGGGGCAATACATATACCAAGTGGGCTGTCACAGTCATAAAGTCCTGAGTCTGCCCTGCTCCACTTGTCCACATGTCCGTGGTTAAGTGGACATTGGGTACAACTGCATTTTTTAGGACACTGGTCACTCTTTTTCTGACGTCTGTGTACATTCTCGGTATCGCCTGCCTAGAGAAGTGGAACCTAGATAGTATTTGGTACCGGGGACACAGTTCCTCAAGCAATTCTCTAATTCCCTGTGAATTAACGGTGGATACTGGACACACGTTTAACACCAACATAGCTGCCAAGACCTGAGTAATCAGCTTTGCAGCAGGATGACTGCTGTGATATTTCATCTTCCTCGCAAAGGACTGTTGGACAGTCAATTGCTTACTGAAAGTAGTACAAGTGGTCTTACGACTTCCCCTCTGGGATGACGATCGACTCCCAGCAGCAACAACAGCAGCACCAGCAGCAGTAGGTGTTACACTCAAGGATCCATCGGAGGAATCCCAGTTAGGAGAGGACTCGTCAGACTTGCCAGTGACATGGCCTGCAGGACTATTGGCGTTCCTGTCTAAGGAGAAAATTGACACTGAGAGAGTTGGTGGTGTGGTTTGCAGGAGCTTGGGTACAAGGGGAAGGGATTTAGTTGTCAGTGGACTGCTTACGCTGTCACCCAAAGGTTTTGAACTTGTCAATGACTTCTGATGAATGCGCTCCAGGTGACATATAAGGGAGGATGTTCCTAGGTGGTTAACATCCTTACCCCTACTTATTACAGCTTTACAAAGGCAACACACGGCTTGACACCTGTTGTCCGCATTTCTGTTAAAATAATTCCACACTGAAGAGGTGATTTTTTTATAATTTGACCAGGCATGTCAATGGCCATATTCATCCCACGGACAACAGGTGTCTCCCCGGGTGCCTGACTTAAACAAACCACCTCACCATCAGTATCCTCCTTGTCAATTTCCTCCTCAGTGCCAGCAACACCCATATCCTCATCCTGGTGTACTTCAACAGTGACATCTTCAATTTGACTATCAGGAACTGGACTGTGGGTGCTCCTTCCAGCACTTGCAGGGGGCGTGCAAATGGTGGAAGGCACCACCTCTTCCCTTCCACTGTTGGAAAGGTCAGGCATCGCAACCGACACAATTGGACTCTCCTTGGGGATTTGTGATTTAGAAGAATGCACAGTTCTTTGCTGTGCTTTTGCCATTTTAACTCTTTTCAGTTTTCTAGCGGGAGGATGAGTGCTTCCATCCTCATGTAAAGCTGAACCACTAGCCATGAACATAGGACAGGGCCTCAGCCATTCCTTGCCACTCCGTGTCGTAAATGGCATATTGGCAAGTTTATGCTTCTCCTCAGACGCTTTTAATTTAGATTTTTGGGTCATTTTACTGAACTTTAGTTTTATTAATTTTACATGCTCTCTACTATGACATTGGGCATCGGCCTTGGCAGACGACGTTGATGGCATTTCATCGTCTCGGCCATGACTAGTGGCAGCAGCTTCAGCACGAGGTGGAAGTGGATCTTGATCTTTCCCTATTTTACCCTCCACATTTTTGTTCTCCATTTTTTAATGTGTGGAATTATATGCCAGTAATATATCAATAGCAATGGCCTACTGTACTATACTATATATGTATACTGTTGGTCACCAAAATGCTGCACTGTAATACTATATATACTGCTCACAAAAATGCAGCACAGATATGGAATGGATACTTGCAGTGACACACAGCTGCAAGATACAGCAATGGTCTACTTTACACAACTATATACTGTTGGGTCACCAAAATTCTGCACTGTAATACTATATATACTGCTCACAAAAATGCAGCACAGATATGGAATGAATACTTGCAGTGACACAGAGCTGCAAGATACAGCAATGGCCTACTGTACACAACTATATACTGTTGGGTCACCAAAATGCTGCACTGTAATACTATATATACTGCTCACAAAAATGCAGCACAGATATGGAATGGATACTTGCAGTGACAGAGCTGCAAGATACAGCAATGGCCTACTGTACACAACTATATACTGTTGGGTCACCAAAATGCTGCACTGTAATACTATATATACTGCTCACAAAAATGCTGCACAGATATGGAATGGATACTTGCAGTGACACAGAGCTGCAAGATACAGCAATGGCCTACTGTACACAACTATATACTGTTGGGTCACCAAAATGCTGCACTGTAATACTATATGTACTGCTCACAAAAATGCAGCACAGATATGGAATGGATACTTGCAGTGACACAGAGCTGCAAGATACAGCAATGGCCTACTGTACACAACTATATACTGTTGGGTCACCAAAATGCTGCACTGTAATACTATATATACTGCTCACAAAAATGCAGCACAGATATGGAATGGATACTTGCAGTGACACAGAGCTGCAAGATACAGCAATGGCCTACTGTACACAACTATATACTGTTGGGTCACCAAAATGCTGCACTGTAATACTATATATACTGCTCACAAAAATGCTGCACAGATATGGAATGGATACTTGCAGTGACACAGAGCTGCAAGATACATCAATGGCCTACTGTACTGTACTACTATAAGTATAATTATATACTGGTGGTCCCCAGTCCCCACAATAAAGCACACTGAGCACAGATATTTGCAGCACACTGAGCACAGATATGGTGCGTTTTCAGGCAGAGAACGTAGATATTTTCAGCACACTGAGCACTGATATTTGCAGTACACTGAGCACAGATATTTGCAGCACACTGAGCACAGATTACGGAGCTTTTCAGGGAGAGAACGCAGCCACGTCCTCTCCGTTCAATCTCCAATGCACGAGTGAAAATGGCGGCAACGCGCGGCTCTTTATATAGAATACGAATCTCGCGAGAATCCGACAGCGGGATGATGACGTTCGGGCGCGTTCGGGTTAACCGAGCAAGGCGGGAAGATCTGAGGCTGCCTCGGAACCATGTAAAATGGGTGAAGTCCGGGGGGTTCGGATCTTGGAGAACCGAACCCGCTCATCTCTAGTCTGTAGCAGTGTTCTCAAGTAGTGTTCACCTCTTTTTTCAGTGTAACTCTGATTATGCTATATAAAGCTGCATACACACTTATTGCAAACATGCATTTAGAACAAAAACCCATTAAACAAAAGTTATAAAACCTAACTAAGCTTGCAGCATATACAGTAATTACTGAATATGTGGGAGTGAGAGACATGTGATGAAAATCAGCAATTAATCCCAATAACCTCACACTATAAAGGCCAGCAATACAATTCGTACATATATATAATGTACCAAAATAAACATACCATAAAATCAGTACTACTGATTATAATAAAGATAGCTGGTGCAGAATGGATATATAATAAATACATTAGCATTAACTTAAAGTTAAAAAAGCCCACCTGATCACATTAAAGAAAACTGGTGCAGATATACAGTAGCATAAAAGAATTACCATTTACGACTGAACACATTAAAGATACCTGATACAGAGACTGTGTTCTACAAGTACCACTAACTTAATAAAAAACAGCACATCTCATCACATTAAAAATAACTTGTGTTGATATGCAGAGATGCTACAGAATAATTACCTGTGGATGAAAGAGAGGAGGAATTTAATGGTCTTGCACTAGTTGTCTAAAAGTTACAAAGAATAGAAACTCAAAATTTATTTTTCTGAAACTTTGCATATTTTTCTATGTATAATTGACTTATAATAAATATATTCATTTCAATATATTTTAAAAGAAAGACCTCTCTCCCTTGAGAATAAACAGATGAAATGACTTGAATAATCTGAAGAAATAAATTAAGTTATTCTCGATTAAACACATACAGTAGACACAAAATCTAAAGAAAATACATAATCAAGAATGGGAGTCTTAAAGCAGTAAAAGTACAATACTGTATAGATACATGTAAATTATTATTTGAACTTGTGCTGTACAGTCTGTTCTTGTGCATGTACCCTTGCAGGTTACACCACCTTGTTCAAAACAAATCAATCATTATACTTATTGTTTTCCAATCTGTGTACATTCACTTTCCTTTACATACTGGTATCACTACTGTATACTGTATATCTACAATATTTACCTCTGAGGAACACATTTTTGGAAACTCAATAAACATAAATCTGTTTTAATTTTTCCAGTAAGCTGTGTATTATTTGATATGTTTACTATGTTTGATGCACCATTTAAAAGTGTATTAAAATAAAAAATAATAATAATAAATTAGGGAGTATTCATTGAATATTTACGTAAATAAATATTTCCGGAAACATGTTTTTTTGTCAATAAGACAGTTCATTTTGTGTGCTGTACCATTTTTGCTGGTTAAGGTTTTTGTTCTAATTAGCCATCCAGTTTTGGATTTGCTGTTGTCTAAACACATGACTGGTTTTGTTTTTGTATCTATTTAGAAATAAAATTATAAAAAAAATCTAAAATCACATAATATGGGCCTTTTTTCATTCCTACAATATTAACCTTAATAACATTAATTTCCAATCAATTCCAGTCAATTTTGACCACCTCACATCTCACACTATTGTTTTCTTCTAGTTTAGGCCAAGGCTGCAGCAAGCTGGCTGGTGATTAAGAGACAGATCAGTGGCACAAACACATGGCAATTTGTAGCACATCTATGAAACATTGCCACACAGTAGTAGCAGAAATTAAAAGTGGTGCAAGATGGTATTGTCCTTGGGCCCTCCCAGCCACCCTTATGTTGGAAGTTGAAAATTACATGCACAGTTTAACAAACCAATCACTTCTGCGACAGGGACTGCCACTTTTGTGGCTAAAATGCTTGGTTTGTTTGGACCTGCACAAAGGGCCTGATTCAGTATGGAACGTAGAAGTGCAGAAATTGCTAACTGGCAATTTCTGGACTTATGCACATGTGCGTATGCTGTTGCGCACATACACGAGGACTTAGATTGTGATCGCATGCAATCGCAATCTAAGTCCCAATGGGGGTGGCAACAAAGCAATGTTGCAGCATTGTGGGGGTGGTGTTGTGGTGTTGGGGTGGGGGGTGTGGTCCGGACAACAGAGGCAAGTCCAGACCATTTGTGGGGTGGGACGAGGTGGCTGCATGACATCACACTGCAACCCAAAACATGGCAGCACAGTGACTGCCTTCGCAGCTAGGCTGCGAGGACTGGGGGCTACCCTTAAGATGTGAGCACATTGATGTTTATTGATGCACTTGCATTTCAGCAGGGGGGAGGAACCTCTGCTGGGCGGACCCCTGCATGCTAGAAAACGTTGTAACATAGTAACATAGTAACATACTATCATAGGTTGAAAAAAGACAATTGTCCATCGAGTTCAACCTATTTGTGGTCTCCTATGCACGATTATTTTGTATAAAATTTTGACTGAAGTTGATGACTGCCGTTACGTTTTACCCCTCTTTTTTATAATAACCATAGTGCGTGACTATGCCCCGTAACCCTGGATATCCTTATCCATTAGGAATTTATCTAACCCATTCTTAAAGGTGTTGACTAAGTCAGTCATTACAACTCCCTCAGGCAGGGAATTCCAAACACGTATCGTCCTTACCGTAAAAAAGCCTTTACGCCGTATTGTGCGGAATCTCCTCTCCTCTAACCTGAGCGAGTGTCCACGAGTTCTCTGTGTTTATCTGACCAAAAACAGGTCCTGCGCAAGATCTGTATATTGTCCCCTTATATATTTGTAAATGTTGATCATGTCCCCTCTTAATCTCCTCTTTTCAAGTGTAAACATGCCTAGACTTGCAATCCTTTCCTCGTATTCCAGCGTCTCCATACCCTTAATTAGTTTGGTCGCCCGCCTTTGAATCTTTTCTAGCTCCAGGATATCCTTTTTGTAGTAAGGTGCCCAGAATTGTACACAGTATTCAAGGTGTGGCCTCACTAGTGATTTATATAACGGGAGTATAATACTCTCATCCCTAGCATCAATTCCCCCATTTCTTGCAAAACTACAACTCAAGCTGAATTAGGCCCAAAGTAAGCTACCAATAGGCTTAAGGCAACTAAGCTAACAGCTCTGCAGTGGCAAGATATCATCATCATCATCATTACCATCCTCATCCTCGCTCTCATCAGTGTGTACATCATTCTCATTCATGGTCCCCTTCTGGGATGAAGATCCATCCCCAGCAGCAGAATCAGGCCTAGTGCTGAAGGATTCTTCTGAGTAATACTGGATAAATACTACAATATAGGAACAAGAGCACAAGTGCACCATACAACCACTACAATTCTAAAAAATTTAATTATCCATCATATGTGTGGTTCTTGGCATGCATTGGCCAATATATGAGCCTGCCCACCATCATCACAGTGACCTCATCAGACAGGTCCCTAACATTATAGGGATTCACCTCAGGGGAGCAGGGTACCTCGAGGGCATCACACACATAAAGGATAAAAGTCATAAATCAGTGTTAGGCAAGTGAAAGTAGCAGGTGAGTATTAGAAAGAGGACAGCAGTAAGGTGTCAGAGTGTTAGAAGGTGATGTTAGCTGATCAATGTTATAAGTGTAAAAGATGTGTAATAAATGCTACATAAATAAAAACCAAACACAGTGTGATATTGGTGTTAGAAATAAATGTAAGGTGGTGATGCCCCAAAGTGTCCCAGCCAGATTAATCCAAGGAGCCCCATGCCCCAAAAGTTCACCCTCAACTAACTTGCTATATAATTGAAAGGATCTTACCTGTAGCATTTGTGCAGTCAACATGTGCTAGTTCCCTGTTTAAAAGCCTCAGAGGCAGTGGGTTGGGTGCAATGGATGGTGTAATGGTTAGCATTACTGCCTCAAAGCCCTGAGGTCATGGGTTCGATTCCCACCATGTATAGTTTGTATATTCTCCCATACTTGTGTGGGTTTCCTCTGGGTACTCCGGTTTCCTCCCACAATCCAAAAATATACTTGTAGGTTAATTGGCTCCCAACAATATTAACTTTAGTGTGAATGTGTCTGTGTGTCCATGTGATAGGGAATATAGATTGTAAGCTCCAATGGGGCATGGACTGATGTGAATGGGCAAAATATTCTCTGTAAAGCGCTGCGGAATATGTGTGCGCTATATAAATAACTGGTAATAAATAAATAAATAATAAATAAATAATAATCCAGAATGAAGGTGTCCCAAGTCTTCATGTGTGTATACACACATAATGTAGAATATATGGGGGGTAGTGGGCCTGGACTGCACACCCTAGCTTCCTATAATGGGATGTGCTCCCTTGCTGGGACTTAGTACTACAATATAGGAACAAGAGTGCAGGTGCGCCATACAACCATTAGAATTGTAATACATTTAATTATCCATCTGAGGTTCTTGGCATACATTGGCCAATATATGAGCCTGCCCACCATTATCACGGTGACCTCATTGGACAGGTCCCTAACATTATAGGGGTTCACAACTGAGACTCAAGGCACCCCCAAACCACCCCAGTCAAACCACCCAATGCATCACACAAATAAAGGATATAAGTTAGAAATCAGTGTTAGGCAAGTAAAAGTAGCTGCTGGGTATCAGAAAGAGAAGGTGAGGTTAGCTGATAAATGTTACAAGTGTAAAAGATGTGTGAAACATGCTACATAAATAAAATACAAACACAGGGTGATATAGGTGTTAGAAAAAAATGTAAGGTGGTAATGCCACAAAGTGGCCCAGCCAGAGTAATCCAAGGAGCACCACGCCCCAAAAGTTCACCCCTCAACTAACAGCTTTTGTGTGGTCAGCATGTGCTAGTTCCCTGTTCTCCTGCCAACATTCAGAAAAGCTATCCTTTTTCTGATATAATGTACGGGCATCTGCTTAGGGTCCTGTGTTTTGAACTTTGTTTGTAAATTGAATTACGCTATGTATGTTTTTTTGTACTTTTGGATGTATATTATCCTACATGGTTGAAGACTAAAAAAAAAATATGGTTTGTACTATTTAGTGTGCTTTACCCTAGTGCGCTTTGTCTACGTTCATCTATAAGCCCTATGATCCATGCAGTTTGAACCAAGATGCAAGTTAAAATAACAGAAAGAATTAAAAAAATAGTGTTTGTACTGCTTAGTTATGGGAAATAATGTTATTGAGGTTAATAATACGCTAGGAAAAAAAGGCCCAAATTATGTGATTTTTGCATTTTTAAAGATTTTTGAAAAACAAAACAAATACAAAACCAGTCACGGCAGTTTGTCAAATCCAAAGCTGGACGACCAATCAGAGCCAAATACAGCATGAATGATCCAGCACAGGGGTCTACTACGATATCCCGGCTGTCGGGATCCCGGCCGCAGAAATGCAGGCAGTGAGGTGAATGCAAACGAGCCCCATGCAAGCACATTGCGCTCACTGGCCCTCATTCCGAGTTGATCGCTCGGTAATTTTCATCGCATCGCAGTGAAATTCCGCTTAGTACGCATGCGCAATAATCGCACTGTGACTGCGCCAAGTAATTTTACAATGAAGATAGTATTTTTACTCACGGCTTTTTCTTCGCTCCGGCGATCGTAGTGTGATTGACAGGAAATGGGTGTTACTGGGCGGAAACACGGCGTTTTCGGGGCGTGTGGATAAAAACGCTACCGTTTCTAGAAAAAACGCAGGAGTGGCCGGAGAAACGGGGGAGTGTCTGGGCGAACGCTGGGTGTGTTTATGACGTCAAACCAGGAACGACAAGCACTGAACTGATCGCAGATGCCGAGTAAGTCTGAAGCTACTCTGAAACTGCTAAGTAGTTTGTAATCGCAATATTGCGAATACATCGGTCGCAATTTTAAGAAGCTAAGATACACTCCCAGTAGGCGTAGGCTTAGCCTGAGCAACTCTGCTAAATTCGCCTTGCGAGCGATCAACTCGGAATGAGGGCCACTGCGTTGCTGGCACGGTGGTGTGCTACACGCACCACACTATTCTCCCTCCATGGGTGCCATGGACACCCTAAGAGGGAAAATAGTTGTCGGTATCCCAGCAGTTGGGAACCCGGTGCCGGTATGCTGAGCGCCGGGATCCCGACAGCCAGGATCCAATGCTTCCCCCGGCACACATTTCTAATATAATATAATACAATATAATATAATACAATATTATTATATATATATATATATATATATATATAGATAGGAGAATGGGCGGCACTCTGGAGACTGTTCAATCAACTTTCTTTATTGAAAAGACATCCTACAATTGTTTCGGGCGTCCGCCAGTCGTCAGGGATGTACAATACAAAACTAACAAGCATTATATACCCTCACAGAGACTTCCCACATATACAATTAAAATTAACTCACCCCACCTGCGTTTCTGCCCTCCGATCCGAACACCACGCTGACCGCTGCTCTCACACACTGTGCAGCGGCTTCCGTGTAGCGGGCGACGTCATCGGAAGGCGCCCGCGGGGAGGGACGAGCTCACATAGACGTTACCAAGGCAACCAAACAACAAAACAAAAACGGCTTCATGCAGGTGAGGCATCTCATCTATGATCAAAACAGAGCATAGATATTACGATGCAACCCAATCGCATGAGCAAATATTAACAATACAGATAAAAAAATAAGATTACAAAAATACAAAAATTACAAAAAAAAGATATATATACATAAAATATAAAAAACACACACTCCGTGAGACACTCTAGACAAACTGAGATCCAACACATCATAAAACACATACTGGCATCGTTATATGTCCAGAACCATCCCCAAGGTAATTTCATTATAATAGAATCCAACTATAATATAAATATTTACTTATATTTTTTATTGATGTTTCCATTAAAAGCAAACAGCATATACCAAGCACCCACTATTAATTAGCCATTAATTGTGACGTCCTAATAACGCCCAGCTGGACCTACAAAAAACTGTGTAGTCCATGCTGTTCATTCAGCCCTTTCGGGGACAGTGTATCCAACCTAAAAATCCACTGACTTTCTAACTGGAGCAATCTTCTACCTCTATTACCACCACGAATAGATGGCGGCACATGGTCTATTATCTTGCTTCTAATGCTAGCAATATTGTGCGACCGTTGGGCACAATGACGAGCCATAGGTTGATCACTAGAACCTGACTCAAGAGCAGCTCTAATTGCAGATCTATGATTTGCCATTCTTTCTTTAAATTGACATTCTGTCTTACCCACATAGAAAAGACCACATGGGCAAGACAGAACATACACAACGTACCGTGAGGTACATGTGAGTGGAAAATTAATAGAATATTTTTTACCTGATCTAGGATGGCAAATAAAATCTCCCACCAGCATAGAGCGACAGGTAACACATCCTATGCACCTGAAGCATCCAGGTTTACGTGATAGAAAATGTGGAACAGATTTTACTTTCGTTAATTCCGTCACATCAACCTTAACTAAAAGATCTTTCAAATTTTTTCCCCTGGAATATGCTGGCATAATCCGAGCATTATGAAGGCTTGGGAGGTCCTTATCTGTATTTACAATAGGCCAGATTTTTTTGATTTCCTTGTTGGTTTTGTGACTAGCCTCTGTATACCTATTGACCCAAGGAATCCTTTGCTGGTCACCATCTACAGAAGTTTTACCTTTAAGAGAGACCTCCCTAGGGATTTGTAAAACCCTCTGTTTGGTAGCCAATAGTAGTTTATTATCATAACCCCTCTGTTTAAATTTAGACACCATGCCATCCAGAGCATCATCAATTTTAGAGGGATCACTTGTGATCCGCCGTGTTCTAAGCATCTGGGAATATGGTAATCCATATTTTAATGAAGGAGGGTGAAAACTATCAGCTTTAAGGACAGTGTTACGATCCGTCTCCTTGACATATAGGGATGTACAAATTTGGCCATCACTACATGAAATGGTGACGTCTAGAAAGTTAACATTAGTTGTACTCAAATCATAAGTAAATTTTACAACACTAGAAGATGCGTTGTGGCTGTCCAAAAGATCACGTAAACATTCCTGAGAACCGCCCCACACGATCAATAAGTCATCTATGTACCTGACGTACATAATGACCTGATGACTGAAGGGGCTGTCCAAAAGAAGGTGTTTTTCAATCCAACACATGAATGCATTAGCGTACGATGGGGCCACATTGGACCCCATCGCACAGCCAAGGCGCTGCAAATAGAAATCACCATTGAAAAAAAAGTAGTTCCTAGTCAACACCAAAGACAATAATTCTAAAAACAATTCCTTAGGTGGACCAACATAGTGGGGATTGTTCTCAATTAGTGCTGCTACCGCTATTATCCCCAAATCATGGGGTATACACGTATATAGCCCAACAACATCTGCACTGCAAAATACTGTACCTACTGGAAGTGAACCTAAAGCATTCAACCGTATCAATAACTCATTAGTATCTTTGAGATATGAAACAGTATGCTGGATGCATGGATTTAATAAGGCATCCAAATAAACTGAGATTGTTTGAAATAAAGAACCCCTGGCAGAAATAATTGGTCTGCCAGGGGGTGTCTGACTGTTCTTATGGAGCTTGGGCAAGGTATAAAATAGGGGCACCACAGGATGTGTTGTTTTTAATGCAATAAATAATTCATTGGATATCCAAGAATTAGTGACCGCCCTAGATAACACCTTGTCCAACTCCATTTTGAAATCATTAGTGGGATCCCGTGTCAATTTTTCATAGATGTCAACATTTGATAATTGCCTATTACACTCAGCAATATAATCAGGCAGGTCCTGAACCACTATCGCTCCACCTTTATCAGCACTTCTGATTATGATATCAGAACGAGATTGTAAATTTTTTAGTGCCTGTCGTTCAGGACCCGTCAGATTATTATGACCCCTACCATCATGCTCACAATCATTTCCCAACCTCTCCATGAGGCGTGAGAATGTTTTGATGGAGGGATTATTTGACACAGGGTCAAATTTAGACTTAGGTTGTATGCTCTTAAGTTGTTTAGGTACGTCAGTAATAGCTGCAGTTACTGCTGCTGGAACAGTTTTAAAATGTTCACGTAACTTTAATGTCCTGTTGAATTTAAATGATTCAACCTTCCACTGAAATGGGTCGTGGCGGACAGTGGGAATGAAAGAAAGTCCTTTTGCTAACACCTGATATTCAAAATCATCAAGTGGAGTTTTGGAAAGGTTAAAGACAAGGTCCCTTACTTGCGAGCCTTTGCTTTTGTCTTGTCTTTTGCTTTGGCCACCTCTCCTCGTCCTTTTGGCGGTTTGCCATACGTGGCCCGGGTTTTTACCCCTAAAGGGTGTTCTTGGCGAGATGTTGTTGCAACTTGTACGTCGTTGTCACTTGCGGAGGTACTTGATCCTTCATAGTCGGTGAATTGTGCCCTTGTTCTACGATTGCGATTAAATGGCCTCTGTTGATTACGCGCCCCTGGAGCATTCAACCAAACATAAACCCTGTTTTGGTCATAATCCTGTTGGACCACACGTTTTTTATCACGTTTAAACTTGATTAGTCCAACTGTGCAGACAATTTCTCAAGCCAGTTTGTTTGAGTGTCCTGAATTAACACTGGCTTATGTTTTGATTCAAACTCAGAAATCTTGGCTTTTACAGCTGTCAGCTCCTTAGATGATTCTTCAATGACCAATAAAAGCAGGTCCATGGAGCATTTATTGAGAATGCCGACCCATTTCTTACAGAAAAGCACATTATGTCGACCAATTGTAGGGGTATTTCTCACCCTAAAACCCCTAGGGATTTGCTTATCTTTGTAGTAATCAGACAAGGTCAATGCATGATACATATAATCTAATTCACGTTTCTTCAGAAAATAAAGGTCTTTATATAGGTCAGCATTATCAGGCTCTGAGGAATCAATCTGCACTTTACAGGTGTTAAGGATATGTTCAGCCTCTGCATCAGAGTAACTGAAACATTCCCTTGTATTCAACTGGGCAATAGCACACCCTGGCTCAGGAACATCCTCCATGACATACAGTGTTCCTTAATATAAACGATACCACAAAAAGTCAGTGTCCCACGTGCTTAAAACAGAGAAGCATCCACTGCGAATATGGAAAGATAATAGCGTGGGGTGCCTTGCTATAAGATATGCCAATGCAACACATCTCAAATACAAATCATCCAAGCAGCCGGCACTCCCCTTGCTTACGTGACATCTGCTCCGGTGCTCTCCCTAGGAACGAATTCCAATTGTAGATAGGAGAATGGGCGGCACTCTGGAGACTGTTCAATCAACTTTCTTTATTGAAAAGACATCCTACAATTGTTTCGGGCGTCCGCCCGTCGTCAGGGATGTACAATACAAAACTAACAAGCATTATATACCCTCACAGAGACTTCCGACAAAACAGGGTTTATGTTTGGTTGAATGCTCCAGGGGCGCGTAATCAACAGAGGCCATTTAATCGCAATCGTAGAACAAGGGCACAATTCACCGACTATGAAGGATCAAGTACCTCCGCAAGTGACAACGACGTACAAGTTGCAACAACATCTCGCCAAGAACACCCTTTAGGGGTAAAAACCCGGGCCACGTATGGCAAACCGCCAAAAGGACGAGGAGAGGTGGCCAAAGCAAAAGACAAGACAAAAGCAAAGGCTCGCAAGTAAGGGACCTTGTCTTTAACCTTTCCAAAACTCCACTTGATGATTTTGAATATCAGGTGTTAGCAAAAGGACTTTCTTTCATTCCCACTGTCCGCCACGACCCATTTCAGTGGAAGGTTGAATCATTTAAATTCAACAGGACATTAAAGTTACGTGAACATTTTAAAACTGTTCCAGCAGCAGTAACTGCAGCTATTACTGACGTACCTAAACAACTTAAGAGCATACAACCTAAGTCTAAATTTGACCCTGTGTCAAATAATCCCTCCATCAAAACATTCTCACGCCTCATGGAGAGGTTGGGAAATGATTGTGAGCATGATGGTAGGGGTCATAATAATCTGACGGGTCCTGAACGACAGGCACTAAAAAATTTACAATCTCGTTCTGATATCATAATCAGAAGTGCTGATAAAGGTGGAGCGATAGTGGTTCAGGACCTGCCTGATTATATTGCTGAGTGTAATAGGCAATTATCAAATGTTGACATCTATGAAAAATTGACACGGGATCCCACTAATGATTTCAAAATGGAGTTGGACAAGGTGTTATCTAGGGCGGTCACTAATTCTTGGATATCCAATGAATTATTTATTGCATTAAAAACAACACATCCTGTGGTGCCCCTATTTTATACCTTGCCCAAGCTCCATAAGAACAGTCAGACACCCCCTGGCAGACCAATTATTTCTGCCAGGGGTTCTTTATTTCAAACAATCTCAGTTTATTTAGATGCCTTATTAAATCCATGCATCCAGCATACTGTTTCATATCTCAAAGATACTAATGAGTTATTGATACAGTTGAATGCTTTAGATTCACTTCCAGTAGGTACAGTATTTTGCAGTGCAGATGTTGTTGGGCTATATACGTGTATACCCCACGATTTGGGGATAATAGCGGTAGCAGCACTAATTGAGAACAATCCCCACTATGTTGGTCCACCTAAGGAATTGTTTTTAGAATTATTGTCTTTGGTGTTGACTAGGAACTACTTTTTTTTCAATGGTGATTTCTATTTGCAGCGCCTTGGCTGTGCGATGGGGTCCAATGTGGCCCCATCGTACGCTAATGCGTTCATGTGTTGGATTGAAAAACACCTTCTTTTGGACAGCCCCTTCAGTCATCAGGTCATTATGTACGTCAGGTACATAGATGACTTATTGATCGTGTGGGGCGGTTCTCAGGAATGTTTACGTGATCTTTTGGACAGCCACAACGCATCTTCTAGTGTTGTAAAATTTACTTATGATTTGAGTACAACTAAGGTTAACTTTCTAGACATCACCATTTCATGTAGTGATGGCCAAATTTGTACATCCCTATATGTCAAGGAGACGGATCGTAACACTGTCCTTAAAGCTGATAGTTTTCACCCTCCTTCATTAAAATATGGATTACCATATTCCCAGATGCTTAGAACACGGCGGATCACAAGCGATCCCTCTAAAATTGATGATGCTCTGGATGGCATGGTGTCTAAATTTAAACAGAGGGGTTATGATAATAAACTACTATTGGCTACCAAACAGAGGGTTTTACAAATCCCTAGGGAGGTCTCTCTTAAAGGTAAAACTTCTGTAGATGGTGACCAGCAAAGGATTCCTTGGGTCAATAGGTATACAGAGGCTAGTCACAAAACCAACAAGGAAATCAAAAAAATCTGGCCTATTGTAAATACAGATAAGGACCTCCCAAGCCTTCATAATGCTCGGATTATGCCAGCATATTCCAGGGGAAAAAAATTGAAAGATCTTTTAGTTAAGGTTGATGTGACGGAATTAACGAAAGTAAAATCAGTTCCACATTTTCTATCACGTAAACCTGGATGCTTCAGGTGCATAGGATGTGTTACCTGTCGCTCTATGCTGGTGGGAGATTTTATTTGCCATCCTAGATCAGGTAAAAAATATTCTATTAATTTTCCACTCACATGTACCTCACGGTACGTTGTGTATGTTCTGTCTTGCCCATGTGGTCTTTTCTATGTGGGTAAGACAGAATGTCAATTTAAAGAAAGAATGGCAAATCATAGATCTGCAATTAGAGCTGCTCTTGAGTCAGGTTCTAGTGATCAACCTATGGCTCGTCATTGTGCCCAACGGTCGCACAATATTGCTAGCATTAGAAGCAAGATAATAGACCATGTGCCGCCATCTATTCGTGGTGGTAATAGAGGTAGAAGATTGCTCCAGTTAGAAAGTCAGTGGATTTTTAGGTTGGATACACTGTCCCCGAAAGGGCTGAATGAACAGCATGGACTACACAGTTTTTTGTAGGTCCAGCTGGGCGTTATTAGGACGTCACAATTAATGGCTAATTAATAGTGGGTGCTTGGTATATGCTGTTTGCTTTTAATGGAAACATCAATAAAAAATATAAGTAAATATTTATATTATAGTTGGATTCTATTATAATGAAATTACCTTGGGGATGGTTCTGGACATATAACGATGCCAGTATGTGTTTTATGATGTGTTGGATCTCAGTTTGTCTAGAGTGTCTCACGGAGTGTGTGTTTTTTATATTTTATGTATATATATCTTTTTTTTGTAATTTTTGTATTTTTGTAATCTTATTTTTTTATCTGTATTGTTAATATTTGCTCATGCGATTGGGTTGCATCGTAATATCCATGCTCTGTTTTGATCATAGATGAGATGCCTCACCTGCATGAAGCCGTTTTTGTTTTGTTGTTTGGTTGCCTTGGTAACGTCTATGTGAGCTCGTCCCTCCCCGCGGGCGCCTTCCGATGACGTCGCCCGCTACACGGAAGCTGCTGCACAGTGTGTGAGAGCAGCGGTCAGCGTGGTGTTCGGATCGGAGGGCAGAAACGCAGGTGGGGTGAGTTAATTTTAATTGTATATGTGGGAAGTCTCTGTGAGGGTATATAATGCTTGTTAGTTTTGTATTGTACATCCCTGACGACGGGCGGACGCCCGAAACAATTGTAGGATGTCTTTTCAATAAAGAAAGTTGATTGAACAGTCTCCAGAGTGCCGCCCATTCTCCTATCTACAATTGGAATTCGTTCCTAGGGAGAGCACCGGAGCAGATGTCACGTAAGCAAGGGGAGTGCCGGCTGCTTGGATGATATATATATATATATATATATATATATATATATTAATTCTGAAACAGGTTATTTATATACATCTTGATCAAACATGTTTACACCAGATGGAGTTTCAGTAATTTCAGTAGGCAGATCTGTTTGCTGTAGTTTTTGGCAGGCCTTTTTTTTCTAAGAATGAAGGCTAAATACAGCAGCTTGGGAATTCCACATCAACAAAATGTCTATTTTATAGCTAAATGAAGTTGTTGTCAGACATGATTACAGCTGGTGGTCTATACATTAGTCAATTATGCACTTGCAGATCCATAAACATTAACTGATTTTCTGTCAATCTAACTGAATCACAATATGTGTTGAGTGATAAAAAAAAGAAAAGAAATTCAGGGTCTGTAATTCTTGTTAGTCATCTCCATAACACAAACTCAGGTATATTTAAGCTATATGCTAATAAATATTGAATAATAATAATAATAATAATAATAATAGTAATATAGATATTTATTGATATTGATGTAATGTTAAGTTGGATTTCTAGTGACTTGATTTGTTGCTCTTTAAATAGAGATGCATTGTAATTATGTAAAGAATATTTGCTTTATTTTTAAATGAGTGTTAGCATCCATTGCTGTGTAAAGTCATAAACCAAATAGCCAGTGGAATGCAAATGGTATACGGGTGATAGGTAGACAGTCAGAAGGTCGACAGTCAATAGATTAACATCATTTGGTTGGCATACATCTGGTTGACATGGTCAAAAGGTCAACACGTTCAAATTGTCTACATAACAATGGTCCACAGAGCATATGGTCGACATAAATTGTTTGGATTTTTTTAGGACTTTTTCATACTTTACCATCCACGTGGACTACAATTCAGAATGGTCACCTGTGTTGAGCAAAGTGAGCCATGCAAAGGGATGCAGTACACTAACTGTGGCTCCATGTGCTCAAATCTACAAATTGACTAAAAAAATCCAGAAAAAAACTCATGTTGACCTTTTCATATGTTGACCATTTTCATGTTGACCTTTTTTTCACATGTCAACTTTGTGCATTTCGGTCTTTTGGGGTTGACCTAGACACTGTCAACCTTTTCATTGTTGACCTTTTATACCACGCCTGATAAAAATACAAATAAGGAATTTTTAATGTAACCAAAGGGACTTAGTTAAGAAATTGTAGACAGAGAGTGACACACAGTATGCTGTTCTAATATATTTATCTGTTGTCAAATTATGTGCCAAAGTTGAACAATTGTATGGAGCTATTTGTATTAAAAGTAATGGTGACATAATAGATGCCTCCAGTTGGAACATAAGAAATATTGTTCTGTGACACAAAAAATCCTGTTCCGCTTCCCAGACTTTTACCACTGATGGATGTGTCCAATCCATGTTAGCATGTCTTTAATATGGGTAAATCGATTTGTTCAGACATCTGCCATAAGCCAATAAATTGGAAAACTGCTCCTGGTCCATTCAAAACAATTAAAGTTTACTCATGAATTGGGCCAAGCATAGGGAATGGAACACAATAAGCCAGTTAGTGCCAGATGAAACATTTATTTACAGTATATGTGAGTAGAAGGAAAATTTAAGCTTGTTATTTATTATTTTCAACTTTAATAGTTAACAAAATATCTCTATAACTGGGCACATATCCAAAACCATATTCTAAGTTCACAATATAAAAGTGAAAAGTTCCTTCTTAAATTAATTGTTATATTTTGGGTGTTATTCTGATTTCCTGATTCATTTTATTGGTGGTCTGAAGTGATCACTTGGTTTGATGTCCTTAATATTTTTGTATTATTTTCATGTGTAGGCACATTTCATTAAGGTTTCAATGATGGAAGGCTTGTCTAGCATTTCATAGACATAGGCAACTAGCACCAACCAGAGGTATGTCTAGCACTAATTATCTTAAGCCATGGTCATCACAAACTGCCACTTAGGAGGCAATTCAGTTCTTAGGAATGTGCAATCATGATGTTCAATATGATAGACCAACATTGCATATTTTCCTGTGCACCATTATGGGGTGTAAAGTAAAAGGTGAAATATTGTTGGCTGAGATGTTGGTTGCACGGAGGTTCCTGCATTTCCACCATTTCTCTTGCACTGTCAGAACATCTCTGTGAAATTAATTTCCCACTTGTGTGGTCAAAATTATCAGTGAAGTATTCCTAATTTGCTGTGTCTCAAAAGATCATTAGTACATGTGTAAATAGGGTTTTGTGCTAAATGAAAATTAAGTAGAAAGTAGAAAAACTAGTAATCACTTGCTCAACAAAAACTATTAATATCACAAGATTGCTCTTAACGGTAATCCTAAAGTTCCGTTAGGCTGCTTTGAATGTTGCCCACAGTTGATCTAATTGTTCCTGATCAGCAGCCACCATGACTCCAAAGATTTCTGTAAAAGATAAAAAGAGGAAAGGTAAGGGATGTAGATGGTGATATTGGAAGAAGGAGAAAGTTTATAAAGGTGCAAAGTAAGCAAAAAAGTGAGAGGCACAAGGGAAAGCACAAATAGGAGAATGTCGATATCCTGATGGAGGAGAATACTCTGAAATGCGTTGATGTGCTGTACGGAGACGGAGGAGTGAAGACCGCACTGACTGCTCTCCCATAGCTTGAGGCTGCTGCCGATCCATCTGATGCAGGACACCCAGGAAGTCCTGAGTCCCACAGCGCAGCCTCCTTCAGTAGAGGGCACATTAGACTCATCCACGGCAAGCTTTACACCAAAGCTATTTCATAATACCCTAAAATGGGTGTTTGTGTTTTCTAATTAAATAAATATTAAATTTTGAATACAACACCTCCGTTTTCAGTTTCTATGCATACCCTCTGTATGGAGTGAAACCAGCGAGTTTGATGTGAAAGGGACGCTAAACAGTAGAACCACGCTATACTGAGGGTGTCAAGCGACCCTAGACCACAGTATAACAGACTGAGCTGGGAGAGAAAGGAGTGGTCCCAACGGATGATAAAGAAACATTTACGTGCATGAACCAAGGGGGATACACTGTAGAGTAAGTGTCATTTCAATTTGCAAAACAGAACCTCTTGAAAACGCTTGGAATATTTACCATCTAAGTACCAGAATTGTTCATTTCCTACATACTCACAACATTCTGAGAATTGTGGAAGAATACATGAAAACAGTCATTCTTAGACCTTATATAAGTCTGTTCAAATCCAGCACTGAGCTTACCACATTTTTTGTGCTTATAAGGCTGCATTTAGGTGTGGTATACACCTGTGGTTAAGCACAGCTGCAGGATTTTAAACAGCGCTAGTTCAAGAAATCTTCCATTGTCAGGGCTGGCAACAGAAATCTTGGGGCCCCATACACTGATATCTCTGGGGGCCCCCTACCCCCTCAACTCTTCCCCTCAATATAAATGTGTGTGTATATATATATATATATATATATATAAAAATATACAGTATATACATACACACGCACACATATACATACACATACACATATACCAACATACATGTATAAGCACACATACATGTACATATACTACACAGACACAAACATACATATATAGACACAGACCCACAGATTGTTACAACGGTGAGGGAGATTGGAAGGACCCAGGAGGGACTGACCTTGTCTGTAGGGACATCACATTGGTAAAGCTGTAGTCGGCTGCTGTCTGATATTCCCAGTCAGTGTGCCTGGCAGTGCTGTGCGCTCAGCTCCTCGGGGACGGGCTGGCGCGGGTTCATGCGTAGTGACGCCGCGACGCTGGCAACACAGCACGGGACCAGCTCAGACCAAGTGATGGGGTATGCGGCGGGGGTGGTGTTTGTATTGGGAAGCAGTGGCGGAACTAGCGAGCGGTGGGCCCAGGTGCGACAAAATTCTTTGGGCCCCCCCCCACACACAAACACACATCCCATCCAAGTCCACCCCCTCACCCCTGGAGAGGATCTGGTGAGGGGGACCTGCTCAGGGCCAGAGAAATGGATACCTAGCAACAGTGCCGTAACTAGACATTTAAGCACTGTGTGCAAGAAACGGCATCGGAGCCCCACCCCTGCATGCAAAACAGGGGCAGTGCGCGCCGTAGGCGCGCGCAAAAATACATAGTGGCGTGGCTTCGTGGGGAAGGGGTGTGGCCACAAAATAATACCAATTCATAAAACGGTACACAGTAGTCTCCATTATTCAAATTACGCCGCACAGTAGCACCACTACACCAGGTAGAGACCCTTTTACACCTTACAGCGGACAGATTCCTCTTTTTACACATTACAGCAGACAGCGTGCACTTTTTACTAGAGATGAGCGGATTCGGTTTTACTCGGTTTTACTCGGTTCTCAAAACCGAATCTTATTGGCTATCCAAAACACGTGACATCCGTGAGCCAATAAGATTCGGTTTTGAGAACCGAGTAAAACCGAATCCGCTCATCTCTACTTTTTACACATAACGGCAGACAGCGTGCCCTTTTTACACATAACGGCAGACAGCGTGCACTTTTTACACATAACGGCAGACAGCGTGCCCTTTTTACACATAACGGCAGACAGTGTGCCCTTTTTACACATAATGGCAGACCGCGTGCCCTTGTTACACATAGCGGCAGACAGCGTACACTTTTTATACATAACGGCAGACAGCGTGCCCTTGTTACACATTACGGCAGACAGCATCCCCTTTTTACACATAACGGCAGACAGCGTCCCCTTTTTACACATTACGGCAGACAGCGTGCCCTTGTTACACATTACAGCAGACAGCGTCCCCATTTTTACACATTACGGCAGGCAGATTCCCCATTTTTACACATTGCGGCAGGCAGATTACCCCTTTTTACACATAGCGGCAGGCAGATTACCCCTTTTTACACATAGCGGCAGGCAGTCCCCCATTTTTACACATTGCGGCAGGCTGATTCCCCCTATTTACACATTACGTCAGGCAGTCCCCCCTTTTTACACATTGCGGCAGGCTGATTCCCCCTTTTTACACATTACGTCAGGCAGTCCCCCCTTTTTACACATTGCGGCAGGCTGATTCCCCTTTTTACACATAGCGGCAGGCAGTCCCCCATTTTTACACATAGCGGCAGGCAGTCCCCCATTTTTACACATAGCGGCAGGCAGGCCCAAGAAAAAAAAAAGAGAAAGAAAGAAAGAAAAAGAGAAAAAGAAAGAAAGAAGAATTATACTTACCCTCTCCGCCGGCTCAGGCTCCTCGGTGCAGCCGTGTCAGACGATTCCCGGGCAGTAGAGGAGGTGGAGGACGGAGGTGAAGAAGGGAGCCGCAGCAGCGCTTTGTTACTGGTGGAGGTGCTGCTGCTGCTGCCCCTCTGCTTCCCTATAGGCTGTTCTCGGAAGACAGCCTATAGTGAAGCAGAGGGGCAGCAGCAGCAGCGCCTCCACCAGTAACAAAGCGCTGCTGCGGCTCCCTCCTTCACCTCCCTCCTCCTCCTTCCCCCGTCCGTGCCGCTGCTCCTCTCCTCTCCGGGCGGCTGTGCGCTGCGGGCAGCGGTTGCCTGCAGCACACAGCGGCATGTAATGAGTCAGTTTGACTCATTACATGCTTGGGCCCCTGGACAGTTGTGGGCCCCAGTGCAACGCACTGCTTGCACTGCCGGTAGTTCCGCCTCTGTTGGGAAGTAATTGTCTGTTAATTGACGTATGGGCGTCCTGGAGTGCACGGGAGCCACAGCTTTCTTAGGCGCTGCCTACACATTTCTTGTGCCCCTGATGCTCGGGGCCCCCCTGATCCTTGGGGCCCCATACGGGTGTCCCCTTTGACCCCCCTGTCGCCGGGCCTGTCCATTGTATACATCTGAACAGTACTGTACTTAATTTCCTTCAGTCCACTCCGCGATGCATACTGTAGGTAGAAGAGTGCTCAGCTGCAGCCTAGTAAAAATGGAATAGAAGTGATGGGTCAAGGACAGGACCCCTTACAAAAAGTGTAGGTTGAAGCTGGCAGAGATAGCAGCAAACAAACACCAGATGTAAGTTTTTTTATAGTTAAGAAATAAAGTCACAGAAACCACGAGCAACTGGCAGGTCCTTTAGCTGACAGTAAAAGTGCATAATGCCATATAGAGATGACATTATGTTTATAATACAAGTTATGAAAAGCAAAGCTTTATAAATTGCATGTGCCTACCAATTCTATAGTACAGTATGCCATATACAAATAAAGAGATGATGATGTAGAAATCAGAGATTTCTTCATGGAAAGTCTCTTGATAAATTTTGGGAAATTAAAAAAAAAACCCACAGGAAAAAGCATTTTACTCCTCTTGATAAATAGACGCTTTAGTTTCTTTCATATAATTTTGTTATGTAATTGTCTAACTTCCAAAGAAAAGGAGGGCGTACAGTGTGAATGAAGTTAAAAGTACAGCTTTACTATAAATAAAAGCTTACATATATCACAAATAGAAGTTAACAGCCTTTATTCTACTCATCAGCCTCAGGATCCAAAGCTGCTGTTTCCGGATTACACCATTTCTCCAAACTCCTGGCTCATAGGGCTCTGTAAAACTACTGGCATTAGCAGCACTGTACACAGCAAAGGCACTTCTGGGTCTCGATCACTAAGAAACAGCATATGACATCACTACATCCTGTGGGCATAATTCAGAGTTGATCGCAGCAGCAAATTTGTTAGCACTTGGGCAAAACCATGGTGGTCATTCCGAGTTGTTCGCTAGCTGCATTCGTTTGCTGTGCAGTGGTGAGGCAAAAAAAGTGAGTTCTGCGCATGCGTATGCAGCAACATGCGCACGAACGGTGTACTATTACAACAAACTATGTAGTTTTACACAGGGTATAGCGATGCTTTTCAATCGCACTGGCAGCCACAGAGTGATTGACAGGAAGAGGGCGTTTCTGGGTGTCAACTGACCGTTTTCAGGGAGTGTTTGGAAAAATGCAGGCATGCCAGGAAAAACGCAGGCATGGCTGGGCGAACGCAGGGCGTGTCTGTGACGTCAAATCAGGAACTGAATGATCTGAAGTGATCGACAGCACTGAGTAGGTCTGAAGCTACTCTGAAACTGCACAAAATTATTTTGTAGCCGCTCTGTGATCCTTTTGTTCGCACTTCTGCTAAGCTAAAATACACTCCCAGTGGGCGGCAGCATAGCGTTTGCATGGCTGCTAAAAACGGCTAGCAAGCGATCAACTCGGAATGACCACCCATGTGCACTGCAGGGGGGGGGGGGGGCAGACATAACATGTGCATAGAGAGTTAGATTTGGGTGGGGTGTGTTCAAACTGAAATCTAAATTGCAGTGTAAAAATTAAGCAGTCAGTATTTGCACTGCACAGTTGCTCTAATTATATTAGATTGCTTATGCACATGATGGGTTGCTATTGATAAATTGGAATGTTATCTCCTGAGTATAGGCATGAGGGCATGACTGTGATAAATCTCGGTTGGTTTGTTCGCTTGTTTTCTTAAAACTTTTATTACTAGTCATTGCTGGGGGAGGGTTCATTGGAGTTTGGGTGTAATCAGTGTATTCACATGCTTGGTCCATTACTTAAAGAGCATGAGGAAGGCTTAGGCCGTAGGCTTGTGGGACATTATTCAAAGGATAACTACAAATTTAAAAATAATTTCGACGTTACACCGACGTTAAACCGAAGGAAAAAAGAAGGAAAAAAATCAATCCAAAATCAGGACCACTGAAGGACAGCTTTCAAACAAATGTGAGTCCAGTTCCTCTACACATCAAACTACTCCAGCCTGAGTAACCCATACTTAAAACTTAAATCTGTGTTAGGAACGCTGCTAGACCTTTCCACTTCATCAGCAACTACTCAAATTTATGCCTATAGCTTACCAAAACCATCTGAATTCTCACCTGTACCAATGTTATCTGTCTTTTTACACTATGAAAAGACATCCCCAAACTGCTCACTACAGCTCTCTCTTATGCAAACTCATGTATGTTTTATGATGTAAAGATTGGCTTGTAATTGGCATTGCATGTGTGGGGAAGTTGCACAGTGAAACATAGTTTATTATTGCATGCTCTCTGGTGTTTACCTCCTTTGATCATTTGGTCATTGTGGGCAGGTGTACTATATCTTTACATTTAGGGAGGTGTATTCATGGTGTAAAGGACACAGTGTGATTCCTGATTAGTAAAAAATATATATATATATATATATATATATATATCAAACACTGAGCAACATCCCCAAACAGGTAATTTCAACTTTAAACTTGTCATTTATTTTGTACAGTCTGGACATGGCTACTAATAACAAATGCACAGACAAAATTCTTAAAGCTATGTGTGCAAATGCTAGGAGCTTAGGAGACAAAATTCCAGAGCTAATTGCGATAATGACAAGGGATAACCTGGATTTTGTGGCAATTACAGAGTCATGGTGCAATGAAAATCATGACTGGGACATAGCTATACCAGGATACAAATTATTTAGGAAGGATAGAATAGGAAGAATAGGAGGAGGGGTAGCAATGTATGTGAAAAAAAGCATAAATGCTACTTTAATACAAAATATTGAAGACAAAACTGAGGCCCTTTGGGTCACCATAGAAACCGGGGAGAAGGATGTTATTCGCATTGGGGTGATCTATAGACCACCAGGCCAGGGACAGGATTTGGACAGGAACCTATTGTTGGACATCACTAAAATGGCTTTAAAGGGAGAAGTCATAATCATGGGAGACTTTAATTTACCTGATGTAAATTGGGAGGGGTCTTTTGCAAGTTCAGCTACAAGTGGCAAATTTCTACATTCCTTACAGGGAGCATCTCTCAAGCAATTGGTGATGGAGCCCACTCACAAAGATTCAATATTAGATTTAATTCTTACAAATGGTGATAGGATATCCGACATATATGTGGGTGAGCACCTGGGATCCAGTGATCATCAAGCAGTATGGTTTAGTATAAAGACAGGATCCAACTCCTGTCACACAAAAACAAAGGTGTTGGATTTTAGAAATGCTGATTTTGCAAAAATGGGGAGATGTTTAAGTGATTCATTGGCGGACTGGTGGAACTTGGAAGGAGTGCAGGAGAGGTGGGAAAAACTGAAAAGTGCAATACTAAGTGCAACTGATCTTTGTATCAAAAGGGTTAGGAAAAGCACCAGGAAAAGGAAGCCAGTGTGGTTCACAAAAGAAGTATCAACTAGTGTGAAAGCAAAATAGATGGCTTTTAGGAAATACAAACAGACTGAAAATAATAATGACAAAGAGGTGTATCTTGACAGAAAGAAGGATGCTAAGAAAGTGATCAGACGTGCAAAGGCAGAAGCTGAGGAAAAAATGGCCCAGTCAGTAGATAAAGGGGGCAAAACTTTTTTTAAGTATATAAGTGAAAGGAGAAAATCAAATGGAGGAATAATAAGACTTAAGACAGAGAGTGAGCATTTGGTGTAGGGTGACAAGGCAATAGCAGATCACCTAAATAATTATTTTTGCTTAGTATTTACTACAGAAGAAGGGATGGGGCCACAGTTAAGTTGCAAGGACATTCATAAAAATAAGGTAGTTGAAAGTACATTTACAGAGGAGAAGGTCCTAACAGAACTTTCACAACTAAAAGTGGATAAATCAATGGGACCAGATGGGATACACCCAAGGATACTCAAAGAGCTAAAAGATGTGCTGGTTACACCGTTAACAGAATTATTTAACCAGTCACTAAATACAGGTGCTATTCCAGAGGACTGGAAAAGAGCAAATGTAGTTCCACTGCACAAAAGTGGAAGCAAGGAAGAAGCAAGTAACTACAGACCAGTAAGCCTTACATCAGTAGTGGGGAAAGTAATGGAAAAACTATTAAAAGAAAGAGTTGTGGAATATCTTAAATCAAACCACTTACAGGATCCAAAACAGCATGGATTTACTGGTGGTAGATCATGCCAAACAAATCTTATTGACTTTTTTGACTCTGTGACAAAAATAATAGATCAATGGGGAGCTGTAGATGTAGCATATCTAGACTTTAGTAAGGCATTTGACACTGTCCCACATCGCAGACTGCTAAATAAACTTGAAAGCGTGGGGGTGGATTATAAAACAGTTAAATGGATAAGAACCTGGTTGCATGATAGGAAACAGACAGTTGTAGTTAATGGAGTGCAATCTATGGAGGGAAATGTTACCAGTGGAGTACCCCAGGGATCTGTACTTGGTCCAGTTCTCTTTAATATCTTTGTTGGTGACATTGCAGATGGTATTGAAGGGAAGGTATGCCTTTTTGCAGATGATACAAAAATATGCAACAGGATAGACACACCGGGAGGGGTAAAACAAATGATTGATGACCTAGGTAGGCTTGAGAAATGGTCAAGAACGTGGCAACTACAGTTTAATGCTAAAAAATGCAAAATCATGCAATTGGATCTCAAAAACCCAAAAGCTAAATATAGTATCAAGGGTACTATAATGGAAACTACTGAGGAGGAAAGGGATTTAGGAGTCACTCTTTCAAGTGACTTGAAGGCAGGAAAGCAATGCAACAAAGCAATGAGAAAGGCAAGTCAGATGCTTGGTTGCATAGGGAGAGGAATCAGTAGTAGGAAAAAAGAAGTGAAAATGCCACTGTATAGGTCATTTGTGCGGCCCCATCTGGAATACTGTGTCCAGTTCTGGAGACCATATCTCCAGAAGGATATAAATACATTAGAGAGTGTACAAAGAAGGGCAACTAAAATGGTGCATGGCCTACATCACAAAACGTACCCGGAAAGGCTAAAAGATCTTAACATGTATAGTTTGGAGGAGAGAAGGGAAAGGGGGGACATGATAGAAACTTTCAAATATATCAAGGGTCTTAACAAAGTTCAGGAGGGAAACATTCTTCAAAGGAAGAGAAATATTAGAACTCGAGGACATACACTGAAACCGGAGGCGGGGAGGTTCAGGGGAAATTTAAGGAAAAATTACTTCACAGAAAGGGTAGTGGATAAGTGGAATAGTCTCCCATCAGAGGTGGTAGAGGCTAAGACTGTAGAGCAATTTAAACATGCTTGGGATAGGTATATGAATATCCTTACAAAGAATGAAGGTTCAAAAAGGGTTGAGATTACCTAAAGGATAAAAAAAGGGGCAGACTAGATGGGCCAAGTGGTTCTTATCTGCCGTCAAATTCTATGTTTCTATGTTTATATGTAACCCACCCAAATCTAACTCTCTCTGCAAATGTTATATCTTTCACATCTGCAGTGCACATGGTTTTGACCAACTGCTAACAAATTTGCTGCTGCAATCAACTCTGAATTACCCCCTATATCTTCTCAAGCCACGCTTAGCACATTTCAACACTCATACTTCATCAGTCCTGCAGGAAGCCTGTGTGGTAATCCCCAGAGGTAGAATTTTAACTTGCAGTCTTAGGTGCTGAGAGGAAAAAAAATGCATTTAATGCACTCCTCTGCATTTTACGTGCTCGGAAACCCATTCGATTCTGCATTTTATACAGAGTCAGTGGGTTTCTTCAGTCCTGATGAAGTCTGAGTGATGAAACATGTTGGGCGTGGCTTTAGAGGACATAGGACATAGCGAAGTCAGGGGCATGTCCTAGCGACCCTTGCTGTTTATGGTGCTGGGACATTTCACAAAAAAAGAGGATACATTTGGTAAAAAATTTAATTTCTTCAATCTTCATTTTCTGTGTCCCACAAATTAGGTTGTAGATAGAGCAACATTAATCATAAATATAATGTTGGTATCTACATTATTAAGTAGAGAGAACATTCTGTAAAGTTAACATAATTCTAAAGAAGAAAATGTTGAGAAGCGACGCAATTTAATGTTTGATTTTCACACATTGCAAATGAGAGCTCCACAATTTATCACTAGGTGCTGTTACTATTAATATATGGTGATTGATAACATGTGTTCACATGCAAGAGCAATCAGTGTCTGAAGCTGAATATTGAAAGTGAACATGACTATAACTAACTTGTATCATTAGTTACAAAACATGAATAAATTTCCTTCAGTTTTCTAAGATGAGTAATTTTTAGATACTATAAGGTTTGATGATTCTGGACATCTAACCAATATTTAATTGATGGGCAGTAAATAAAATAGCTTATCTTATAAATGGTAACTAACATTATATGTGTATTTAAGTCAATATCATACGCTACATAAATGCTTTTGTCTATTACTTTGTCCTACTAAGAATGTGAAAAGAACACAGGTTCTAGTAAATTGTAGTTCATTTTTTTATTTTTTGAAATTCTGACTTTTTTAAAAACACATAAGGTGGAAGTATTGGTAGGATGATGATCATCAGGGACAGGACCCCTTTGGACATTTGTTCTGTGCTTTCATATTATTGTTGTTTGCAAAAACAGAGCAAGTAATAAATGGAGGACCTCATACATTAAACATACACTTTTGTTGCATAGCCGATGCTGTATGTATAAGGTATTCGTGCTGTGGTGTGAACTGCCTGCGTGTCCCAATAATGACACTGCTCGGGAAGACTGTGTGCTGGGGTCCATGCTGCAGCCTCAGTAACCATAGGGGAAGGGGCTTATAAGGAGTGAGTCATCACCCAATACATCTTGACAATTATATAGTAGGATAATATTTTAGGTTCAAGTTCAGAACATGGGACCCCTTGGATTAAAGTTACTAAACTGCTTCAGATCATTTGTTAAGAATATTAAAGGTCGACTGGGTGAAAAGGTTGATGCGACAATAGTCGACACAAAAATGGTTGAAAGAAAATAATTTCACAATTTTTGAAGTTTTTTGGGGGCCAATAATTGTATAATGCATGGTATGTGACCACCATCAGTACAAATGCACCCTATACTCAAGAAGTTGAATCTAAGGTCACAGTTCTACCTGTGAACTCTTTTGCAGTAGTGAAGTACCCAAAAGTTAAAGGGGATCACAAACACTACATTGGAAACATTATAATTATCAGTAAAGACAACTTTCTTACTGTACAGTACTTGAAAAGAAAAGGTTGTCTGGTCTTACAGGATTATTATGTTATCCCTGAGAAAGATGACATTGATATCTTAAGCACAAATTTATTGCTGTGTACTTTGGCAGAGCCACATAAATTACGTGGCAAACATTATTTCTCTGATTTGCAATGTAATATTGAGTTTTGTTTAGTGTTTATTGTTATACTGCACAGAGTATAATGTATATTCTTTGTGTAACTGTTATGTGATATTAGTTATAAAAACATATGCCTATTTTGATAAATATTAAACATAAACATAACTGGAAATTTATGGTACATCATTTAACTATTTATACAAACATAGGCCCTCATTCAGTAAGAATCACAGATCTCTGAAATTGCAAATGGACGACCTGCACATACATTGCGGCCATTCACATTGTGGTTGCATCTCAGAAGGATGTGACCGAAATATGATTGACAGTGATGGGGGGGCGGCCTTATGGGGGTGTGGTCTGGACAATGGAGGCGTGTCTGGACCGCTTTCAGGGTGGCTGTTGGACGTCACACGTGGCAGTTGTGACCAGAAAAATGGTGGAGGTGGAGCCATGCTGCTTATGCAGGGGGTCATCCCTAATTTCCATTGCGATCGCATCGCTGGGTGGAACTTTGCATGCTAGGCGGCCTTGTCCTATGCTGGGCGGCCCCCAGCATGTGATCTTCAGCAGTAGCAAATGCTGCTTTTTAGCAGAATCTGCTACTGAAGCTGAATAGGGTCCATAATCACTCATTACATGTAATGTTAGTTACAGAAAGTTGGACCAGAATTTATAATTAAATGTCAACCAAAGTTTTTCAGCAAAGAAATAAATTACACTTATTAAAGCACATGAAATTGCTCTTATCTTGTAATCGTATATTTTATACTGTACATATTCCATCTATTTGGAAGTTATGCAGTATTGTTCATGTACCAAAGAGTAGACATGTAATGTTACTTTGAAATGGCCCTGCTGCTAATGCCAGGAGTTTTACTGAGTTTATATATCTTGTTGACAATTGTAACCACATTATATTAAGGATGTCCATAACAAAACAGAACATAATGAAGATACTGTCTAAGCCACAACAGACTGAGTGCAATTTTAACGAGTAGGTCCCACATAAGCTGATATTTACTGACCACTGGGTTTGGATCCTGCTGAGCAGATGTTATTTTTATACAGTATAAAGAGGACTGTTTGGAAAGGGATGAGAACATATGATGATTACAGTATGTCTGACTACTGCGGCCAAGTTGTACTCAACAAACTGCTGGATACGACAAGACTTCACACTTGATCAAGGGAGATGCTAAGCACAGGCTAAGTTGTGCAGCTTGTAGCAGTTTATTATGTTATTTTTTATTTTATTTACTTAGTTATCGTTTTCATAGTGCTGTCACCATTGCTTTATTACTGCCATTTAATGCCTCTGTATTCAGTTTCTCAATTATTTTTGTTTTTCCTCCACCTGTATGTTATACTTCAGATAACTGCACACCCTTCCAGTTGTAACCTACACAGTGTACCCCCGATGGCTGCCTCGGATGGTTCTTCTTTGGGTGGGGTGACCAACATGTGGATCTGTTCATGTAGTACATATCATATTACACAAGCTTCAGTCACTCATATACAGTATGTCTTATTTCCTTGTATGGCTTACATATCTAAGAATACACATTGTAAGCTTGGTTATGTTAGGGATCGGCTAGCTATAGTACAATGCAACATCCCTATTTTGTGTCTTCTAGGCATTTACTATTCCACCTAGGGAGACCTCTGTAGCATGCCCAAAATGGCTGCATCGCCTGGTTCTTTTTGTGGGTGGGTTATTTAAACTGTGGAACTTATTTATCATAATGGCTGAAATAACCCTGCATTAAGTTCGTTGTGCCCATTATATTCACTATGGAAGGTATGCACATCCAGCAAGGGAGCCAGTCTCTTCTGGAAAAAGAAGGACAAAGCTGATTCCTGTACCTTAAGAGAAGCCTGGCAAAGACCCAGGGCTAGACCCGCCTGTAAATAAGCTAATAGTTGAGGGACATTGTGCACTTTAGGGTCATAGGGAAGACTAGCACACCACTGAAAATAGGGTTGCCATATCTGGTGATTTATGCAGGCTGAGGTTGGTTTCTGAGCCTGAAGGATATTCTGAACCACTGCACTGGAGAAACCTTTTCCTCTTAAGAGGGATGTCTTAAGAGCCATGGCATCAAAGACAGACGAGGCAGGTCCAGATAGAGGCTTGGCCCCTGAGAGAGCAGGTCTGGATGAAGTGGTAAAGGGAAAAGTTTGTCTATGGTCGATCTTGCAAATCCATAAAACAATGGCATCTGGGCCATGCTGGAGCTACCAGTATGATCGTGCCGCATTCTCTTTAAACTTCCGTAGTACTCTGGGAAGGAGAGACACTTGTGGGTAGATAGGCCAGATAGAAGGCCCTTAGGAATGTGAGTGCGTTTACGAAGCTTGCTTCTGGATCTCAAGTCCTGGGCCCATACACTGGAACCTTTTGATTGTGTCTGGAGGCCATGAGACTTCTGGAAGACCCCATTTCTGTACCAGAATCTGAAAGACCTCTGGGTGTAGAGACCATTCTCTGGCCTAAATATCCTGTCAACTGAGAAAGTCCACTTCCCAGTTGAGGACTTCTGGAATGAATATTACAGAGATGGCTGGAAGATAGAGTTCTGCCCAGATGAGAATCCGAGTTACCTCCTGCATTGCCGCCACACTGCTGCCCTGTCGATTTATATAGGTCACCACAGTGCCACTGTCTGAATGGATCTGGACCGGAGAACTCTATAGCAGATCCTGAGCCATCTGAAGGGCATGGTAAACTGTCTGAAGTTCCAGGACATTGGGAGATCCCTTTCCATCAATGACCAATGATTGCTTGTGACAGCTCCCCACCCCCAGAGGCTGGCATCCATGGGGAGGAATATCCAGTGTGTAATCCATAATGGTCAGCCCTTGTCCAGGCTGGCTGTGTGTAGCCACCAGGAAAGAGACACCCAAACAGCCCGAGGCATTATCATAGTCTGGGACTTGATCTGTGTTGGTAACCCATTCCATTCTGTGATTATCAGGTGCTGTAGAGACCTGGTGTAAAATTGGGCATATTCCGCCATGTCGAAGGCTGATACTATAGAACCCAGGGTCTGCATTGCTGAATGGACTGAGACTGTGTGGACTGTGAAGTAGGATGTGTAACTGCTATGTTGCAATCTTGCCCTGAGGAAGGAAGATGTGGTATTTGTTGGCATCCAGTAGTGCTCCTAGGTGCAGCCTCCTATGAGATGGGATAAGCGAGGACTTAGCCCAGTTGATTATCCATCCATGGTTCTGGAGGAATGACATAGTCAGCCATAGGTGATGTTCCAGTACCACTGGAGAATACGCCAGAAGAAGGAGGTCGTCCAAGTAAGGTAGTATCCAAATTCCCTGCAGTCAGAGATGTGCCACCATCACCACCATGAGCTTGGTGAACACCCTGGGAGCTGTAGACAGTCTGATGGGGAGGGCCTGGAATTGGAAATGCCATCATAGGACAGCAATGCAAAGGTATTGTTGATGATAGGGTGCTATATGTACATAGAGGTTTGCATCCTGTATATCCTGGGTGACCATATAGTCCCAGGTTGCACAGCCAGGAAAATGGAACGGAGTGTCTCTAAACAGAAATTGGGTACCTTGAAGTACTTGTTCAGCAATTTCAGATTCAGGATGGAATGGTGGAATGATGGAATGGAACCCATTTGGTATCCAAACAGAAAAGAGAGAATAGAATAGAACCACTGACCCTGTTGAGGCTGCAAAACAGGGAAGATGACCCCTGATTGTATTAAGGAGTGTATGACTCCTTTCAGTGCCTGTGCTTTGCTGGGGTCTGTTGATGGGGTAGTAGGGAAGTAATGCCTGGGAGGATGCTTCAGGAAAGAAAGAGTGTACCCATGAGAGACCACATCTTGGACCCAGGTGTCAGTTGTAATGGTGCCATGTGTGGGCAAACTGAAGAAGTTTGCCTCCAACCATGGGGTTTCCCAGAGGGAGGCCCACCCCATCAGGCTAAGGGTTTGTCCTCTGGCTTGGTAGTTGGATGTGTAGCGGCCCAAGCCTGTTTGGTTTTGGGTTTGGAGGTCCTGACAGTGTGAGACACTCATATAAAGGTCTGACCTTTCGTTTTTCCCTGTGGACAAAAGGACCAAAAGGATGAAATTCGAGGCCGCACTGAGGATTCTGATGGCAGACAAGCTGTCTTGGAGATTGCCAGTTTCTCAACAATTTTGTCCAGTTCTGGTCCAAACAGGAGCTCTCATGTGTACGGCAGGACTTCCCAGGGCCTTCTTGATGTCAAAATCTGCCTTGCCTGACCAACGCTACACAATGGGGCAAGATGCAATTGAAAAAGCTGCAGCCTTAGATGATAACCAAACAGTGTGCAAAGCTGCCTTAGCAATGTAATAGGCCATGTCTCTGATATTAGCAAGCAGAGACAATTGGTGCTTAGTGGGATCAGACGTGAAACTATGTTCAAGGTTGTCGGCCCAAGTTTCTTTTGCCTTAGCCACCCAGGCTGTAGTTGTGGCTGGTCTAGCTGTCGCTCCTGTAAGGGCATACAGAGATTTGAGACATGTATCCAGTTGAAAAAGGAAGTATGGAACTTTCAATGAAATGTGTCACATGAGCATCCACTGTAGGTGGAGTCTCCCACTTTGAACAATCTGATTTGGACAATGGGTAAAATGAGATGAGCTTTTTAGGAACTGTGATCTTCTAGTGGGTGTTTTCCATGCCTTGTTCATAGCTTCAGAGAAGTGGTCTGAGTGTGGAAACTCAGCACTACCTTCTGCTGTATGCACAGAGTATCTTTAGTGGCAGGGGCTGGTTCAGCATCTTCAGGCTGAAGAGAGAATTTGACGTTCTAATTAATGCACCACATTAAATTTTGGTTTAGCCTACTCACCCCCTGAGGGGGGATTCTGCATCTGAAATCTCTGCATGATCACCTGTAGCTGAAGATTCTTCTGAATCACAGAGGGGAGTAGACTGTGAGGAAGGCACTGGTTAACTGGATCAAAAATAACTATGAGAGTAGTACAAATAATAAGGTAACAAGACCTCTCATTGTGTAAATTTAAACTCATACACATATGTATAATCAATAGTATAGCCTTGATATAGATTATTTTTTCACATAGTCCCCATATTTGTCTAAGCATTTGCATATCCGGTATAGAAGAAATCAGTGTCAAGTGTATGAAGCCAGAATATGATAGCTTGCTGAACTTCAGCGTTGGTTACCAATTGCCTTCCACCCAGCTGCTTCTGCAATGGTCCAAAGAGATGGAAATCACTAGGTACCAGGTGAGGGCTTCATCAAGTATGGTCCAGTACCTCCCAATGGTAGCACCATGAGAACTTGGCAGAGTGTGGCCTGGAGTTAAAATGCAGCAATACAACAGAAGGCAATCACGAGACCGCCTATCTGGATTGCCGCGGTCACAATGTTGACGCTGTAATCCCAACAGGTGGAGAAATCCCACCGGAATACTGGTGCCACAGGCTTTTCTCCCTCTGTGGGTGTTCACTGCACCCATAGAGGGAGAATATAACATTTGGTGAGTGCAGCGAGCCACCGTGCCTGCAGCAGGGCGAGCGCAGCAAGCCCACAAGGGGCTTTCTAGCTCTCACCCCGCTGATGGCATAATGTTGGCTGGGATCCCAGTAAAAAGTGTGTATTCCAATACCACACCTGTTGACAGCAACCCAGGTCATTTTCAAGAAACTGTTTTCCACAACTCAGTGTGTCACAAAAGTGGTCAGCATTTATAGCATCTCCTTTGGTGAGGAAATCAACAAGAAGCATGCACTTGTGGTCCTAAAACACAGTCGCTATAACCTTCTTTGATTATAGAGTTGTTTTCAGTGCTGCTCATCTTGAACATCTGTCCTGCTGTTATCAAAGGCAGTGCACCAAACCCAAACCTGTTTCCATGACATGATGTTATCATCGTACACCTTGACAAGTTTGTGAAGAATTTCAGCTGCAGATGTGCCCTTTATTTGCATAAATCTACGCAACTCAATGTTTGTCCATGTTTCCACTATCCCTGCCATCTTACAACTGATGAGTTGAGACAGTATGACTGATATGAGGCACAGTCTGATGGCCGTGAGCAAAGCAATAGTCTACCTGATCTGACCTGGTCGGAAATTAGAATGAAATAAAGAACATTACACACGTGAGAGGTCTTGTTACCTTACTTATTGAACCACGCTTGTACAGTATATCAATATTTGAATATATTGTAAGATATTTAGACATCTAATTAGCATTCAGAAGGTAATTTCTTATTGTTTTATCTATGTCTTTGATTCCTCTACTTCTGCTATGAGCAGATAAATGAAATTTAGAATTACACAATTGACTCATTGATTATAATTCTACAACAAATAATTAAAAAGTCTACTAAAAGTTTGAATTGTTTTTTTACTATGTTAGAAAAAAGTTGGAACTTAATCCGTCTCACAGTGACTGAAATGCCAAGCATCAAAATCCATAAATTGTATTCTGCAACATGACTTGCTGATTTACCACAACTATACAAAAGAATAAATATAAGACACTGTCTTCATTAATTTTGTGTTCTTCTTCAAATATACTGCACTGTGCCATTTTCCATTTTATTAAAGATTGAGCAATGTCATACCTTAGATATGTATAATTTATACTATAAAATGTCATGGAATAGAGGAGCTCACAGTACACTAAAAAATTGAATGAAGCAAAAGTAATATGTAATTGTAAACAGAAAGATAATAAAATATTGGACTTCAGACATCAGTCAGAATTTTAAACAATGCAATTTTAGCATTTTTTTTCTCTACATTGTTTCACAAGGCAATGTACACTAAATAAATATCGTCTGATTTTTCAATAGAAAACCTACTAAATTAGTTTTTTTATTTGTAAAATGCCCATGTTTACAGGGATGCATGGATCAGGAGGTCTAAATGGCAAAATCTGTAGGGGTGCAACATTTTGCACTGCCAAATGGGAAGAGGTATGTAGAGTAGATAATATACCAAAACTAGATTTTTTTTGCAGGATTAAAAAATTTAAGTAAGAAAAACTTGTATTTAAGGGATGCATTTCCTTTAATGCAATGGCCCACATGAAATATTGATGGACCCAAAAATGTGGAAAAACCTCATATTTAGATTTTGTCTAACTTGTACAATAAACAAGAATATAATTAAATATTTTGATTTTGCACTATACTTTTCTTAGAGCACTACACTATTTAATTTGCATTTATTTTGTGTTTAAATCTCAAATGAAAAACATTAATACAAATCATATTCATAAAGCATTTGTAATAGAGCAATTTAACATAAATGCAAATGTTTATAAAATTTCACATATTTTCATAAGTTTTAAAAATTGTGATAATATGTTTATTTCGTTTTAATATGGTTGAAACCCCTAATACTGTATGTATAATGAGCAGCCCATGTGTCTTTTCTTTACTCCAGCTATATTGTTTTCAATAGTTGCTTTAGCATAGCATTTCAGCAACTAACATGAATACTTGTTAATATTTTATATTTTGAAACTAATATCTAGAAGACTACTGTTTGAAATAAAATGAAATTGTTTTTAGAAGTTTTTTGATACTGTTTTTACTAAGGCATTTGTTATTGCTTTTACTAATGTGTTTCTTACTGACTTTAGTAAAGTAATTGTTACTGCTTTTTACTAGGGGTGGATTAGGATGGAAAACCAGCCCAGAAAACTTATGGAAGCAGCCCTAATGAGGATGGGGACTGTTGAGGGGGTAGGGTCAGTCTTATAAGGCGTGAGTCTGAGTAGGACACAGTTGCAGCCTTCATTACATCTTTTGCTGCAGGCTGTGACTTTATACTAATGCTGCTACAATGAACTTCCCTGATGTACAGTCGTGAGTCCTAATGCAAGAACTGAGACTCCCACTGCAAGTGCCTACACAGCAATCATGGTTTCTACATCTTTAAAAAACAGATGGGCCCCCACTGTAATGAAAACACACTGGACCCACAGAAAAAAAAACTATATTAGCACCTATAGAAACAAACACATTGGTCCCTGCAGAAAACAATAAACACTATGGCTCCAACAGGAAAAAAAACAATTGACATCCAACAGGAAAAATAAAAAACATTATCCCCCACAGGAAAAAAAAACATTGGCCCCCACATGGAAAAAATAAAAACACATTGTTTCCACAATAACAAAATGGGGTGAATAGAGTATGTCCCTAGGTTTGGAAGGGTACCGACACGCTGACACACTGATGCTGACACATAAACAGATGCTGGCACAATGCCATTGACACATAGAAGCGACCATGCTGATGCTGACAGACAGATGCTGACACACAGACACTGACACACTGATGCTGACACACAAACAGACACTGAACTCCAATTGTTAGAAACTTTTGCGCTATATTATAAATTTATATGATATGGCTGACAAAAATAACAGACTCCTATTGAATTAAAAATATTTAATAATATATGAATAATCACAAATCATAAAACAAGACCGGTCTTAGTAGTTTAAACATCTAAGATGACAAGTATATATACTTTCCAATAAAAGGAGGTGGACTTAAGCATATTCTGTGCACAGAGGTGTAAAAACTAGCTCTATAGCTAAATGACTTAATTTACAAAGTCAAAAAAATAGATCAAGTGTAGCTGCTGGTAGAACCCGTATAATAAATGTTTCCAATAGACAGTCACTTTGTATCAAAGTTCCTTTGAATGTAATAATCCAACATAGGTCAGTAAAATGAATGAGAGCCGTTTTCAACCGGAATCTTACGTGAGGTGTGAGCAAGTAGTATCAGCAGGAGTACATCCCGACGTCCACCACACTGGCTTCTAGCTGCGGGGAAAACGGCACCTGCACTGGCGCCTGCTACAACCTGTCCTGCTCGGTCTGAATGCTCCACAGGTCTCCACCTCTACGTGCCGTTTACGGGCACCGGTGAGCGGCTCCTCTCCACTCAAGAATAAACAACCAGCAGATGAATGCTGCGGCCGGTATGTACTACGAGTCTAACTCCAGCTGGGGTCCAACAATTCAGCTTCTGACGTGTTTCGCTCCTGCCACAGGGGCTTCCTCCTGACAAACTTCCTCCTGACAAACTGACATAAATACACAGATGCTGACACACAAACATGCTGACACACTGATGCTGACAAATGCTGACACACAGATGCTTACACACTGACACAGATATGCTGATGCACTGACACACAGATGCTAGCAAACAAACACTGACACACTGACACACAGATGCTGACAAAGACACTGAAACAGATGCTGACATACAAATGCTGACAAACAGAAACTGACACATATATGCTGACACACTGAAGCTAACAGATGCTGACACACTGACAGACAGATGCTGACACGCTGACACACACACACAGATTCTGACACAAACACAGATGCTGTAACACTGATGCTGACACACAGATGCTGACACACTGACATACAGATGCTGAAACACAGATGCAGACACACTGACACACAGACAGATGCTGACACACAGACAATGACATACAGATGCTGTCACATTGACACTGACACAGATGCTGACACACAGAGATACTGACACAGTGATGCAGGCACACAGACACACTGACACACAGATGCCGACACACTGACATTGACCATTTCAGTTTCACATGATGTGTGTCTCTTGCCTCCCTGCATGCTGTCGCCGGATGGGAGAGCAGGGGGATAGAGTGCAAGCCACAGCTACCAGATGGGAGAGCAAAGGGGGCACAGTGTAAGCCAATACCACCAGGTGTAAGAGCAAGGGGCACTGTGTAAGTAAGCCAGTGCCACCTTACAGAGGCAGCACAGAGAGGGAGGAATGGTGCACCTGGTACCTGCCAGCTTGCAATGGGTTCTAGTGTCTGGCAGCTGCAGTGGCACTGTAGGGAGGACTGGGGAGCCCCAAAGCTGCCTCAGTTTCCTTATAGGAATAAAACCGGCATGGTGGGGCAGGGTAACTAAGGAGAGGATGGGGAAAGGGCTTGGCCCACTGGCAAACCATTCCGGCATCCTGCTGGGCCAAGCCACCCCTGGCTTTTACTATGGCATTTGGGACCAGGAAAGGGCTTTCAATGTGTAGCCAAGAGGTAAAATTCAACAAAGATCTTTCAATTGTTTTCTGAGAAAGAATAATAAAAAATTGTATAGGGCCTAGGTTGTTTTGACATCACCCTCTGCTCCCTCTACCCAGAATTACTTTTATGTGTGGTAATCCCCAGAGGCAGGATTTTGCCTTGCAGCCTCAGGCACTGCAAGGAAAAATCTGCATTAAGTGCCTAATTCAGTAAGTAATGCAAAATTTGCAAATCGCAATTCAGCCAATAATCCAATGACTGTGCATGCGCAGCGTTCGCATTGCGCATGTGCTAGCAAAAACAGTGACTAAAAATGCATAACATTGTGATCACAATGCAGCCACTGTTTGACTGACAGGAAGCCGGCATTTCTGGGCGGAAACCCACCGTTTTCTGGGTGTGTCTGAAAAAATGCAGGCATGCAAAGGCGTTTTTAAGGAGGGCCTCTGATGTCAGCGATGACCACTTCCAGCCTCTTGTTTAGCAAAAATTGTGGATGCCCTTGCTTGGCGCAGATATGAAATATCTACAATGTTTCGGTAATTGCGTATGATCTTGCGATCAGACCGCATATTGCGATGCATTCGCAATTTTTACGATGGGTGTTTTTTCACTATTTCTGGGCAGCAACTATTTGATCGCAGAAACTGCATTTTAGCAGAAACTGCAACCCTTACTGAATTAGGCCCTAAATGCACCCCCCTGCATTTAACATGCAGGGAATCCCATTATATTTCACATTTTACACAGAGTCAGTGGGGTATATTTACTAAGCTCCCGATTTTGACCGATTTGTTGTTTTTTTCTTCAAAGTGTCATCTCGGGAATTTACTAAACTCAAATCACGTCAGTGAGGAGGTCATTCTTATTTTTTTTGGAAGTCATAGAAAAAAATACGAATGAATACACCATCGGTCAAACGCGGCTGTTTAGGTATACAACTCGGTAATTTACTATGCATTCGTATTTGAAATCTCTACCGTGAAAGTGCATAGGCGGCCATGAAAAAAAGCGAATCGTAAAAAAAGTCTGGAAAAAAATAGACCTGCTTTTGAGAAGCGTGTTTACATGTGTTTCCAATTTCAGCAGCCCAAAACATCTTTCTATCACATTCCGCATGGACTTATGTGCATTATTGTAATTGTGTTCAGCAGGGGAATCAGGTTGGAATTAATCACACCTGCATTTTTGGCCCTTTAAAAGGGACCCAAGCACATTTTTCAAATCTCTCACTCTGAAATGGCTGCTGCTGTGTGTAGTATTGATTTCTTGTGTGCTGTGGGAAACCTGAGACTGCTCCATGAGGCTACAATAAACCAGGGCCAGGAAACTGAACATGGTCAGCAGGTTGTCCAGGTGCCGCGGAGGCTGCGCAGGCCTCGATTTTTTAGGGAGCGTTTAAACTTAAACGCATTGGCCAATGACCAGGTCATACAGATGTTCCGGCTAAATAGAAACAACATTTTCCGTCTGTATGACCTTGTCAAACTGGACCTAGACCCTGAGACAGCACGCTCTCGCTCTGTCTCAGACCTGCACAAACTCCTGGCTGTGTTTCACTTTATGGCTACTGGCCGCTTTCAGGCTGTGACTGGCGATGTAATTGGTATCTCACAGCCCACCTTTTCTAAATATTTAAAGCAGGTGAGTTAAAACATACATACGCCTCTATGTCTAAGTGGCGCTTCTGTTATGTAATATAACACAGTATTGTACTTATTACAGGTCATGACACTCACCTTATATTTTGTAATGTCCACTCAGGTTTTGGATGCTTTGGATACACACATAGATGCCTCTATCTGCTTCCCTACCCAGGAGTCGCAGTGGCATGCAGTCAGGGTAGCTTTCTATGAGCTTGCTGGCATGCCCAATGTGCTGGGTGCCATAGATTGCACACACGTTTAGCGGAGACCACCTAGGGGCAGGCAATACATTTATACCAATAGACATCTGGCCCACTCCACTAATGTCCAGGTGGTTTGTGATGCAAATCTAAAAATTATGAGTGTTGTTGCGGGTTACCCTGGCGGCTGCCATGACTCCTTCATCCTCAGTCAGTCATCCCTCTTTGATAAATTTGAGGCCGGACAAATGCCTGATGGATGGCTGCTGGGTATGTTCCAAGTTGGTTGTGTGTATGTGTGTTAACCTCAACATCGTCATTATGTAAGCTATTTTTTGCCTAAATCACATGTCCTAATGTTGGCTATATCTGTCTTTCAGGTGATGGGGGATATGGCTGCTTCTCTTGGCTTCTTACTCCATTGTCCCAACCTGATTCCCCTGCTGAACACAATTACAATAATGCACATAAGTCCACGCGGAATGTGATAGAAAGATGTTTTGGGCTGCTGAAATCTAGGTTTTGGTGTCTGGATAAGTCTGCAGGGCTTTTGTTGTATAGTCCCTCAAAGGTGACTAGGATTGTGTTATGCTGCTGTTTTCTACATAACATGTGTTTGTGCCAACATCTTCCACATGTTGAGGAGGAGGAGGCTGATGTTGGTGATGAAGAAAACAGCCAGCAAGTAGAGGAGTTAGAAACATCTGGCGACAGTGTGAGCACAGATGTAGGGATGCAGGTAAGGCAAGAACTGATTCTGCGTTATTTTACCGGTAAGTCTTAATTTTTCATAATCAACATTGGCTAACCCCAATCATAAAATATATGTAGTTATGAATTCTGTTTGTGATGCGTTATTGTATGATATTAGTCATGTTGTTTACAGTTTGTCAATAACATTTTCATCTTACACTGTCAGTCAATAACAAATTAAACATTACACATTGCGTTTGAGTAATTTATTACCTTAAACACTTGAATTTGGTTTGTCACAATTCGATAATCTTTAAATATATTTGAAATTACTGTATATTTTGATGCAGGCTTGCTCATTTCCTAGGTATTTTTTTGCTGGGTGCAGAGGATTGTGATGGCACATTGGGCCGGGTTCTGCTGGATCGTCTAACTGGGGAGGTAACTGGGGTCTGGCTAGGTGTGGTTGTCCCTGAGCTTGAGCTTTGTTGCTGGGATGCCAACACATTTATGTTTTGGCTCAGGTTGTTGAGGCTTGCTGTGAGTAGCGTGGTTGCGGCAGTGTTGTTGGCGATGATTCGGGACAGGCTTTCTGTAATTAATTGATTATTTTGGATAATTTGAATGAGGGCTTGTTGATGGCGGTGTTGTTCGTCCATTATTCGCTGAAAACTTGCTATCAGTTGGCTGTTGTCGGCTCTCATCTGCTCCATGGTATTGGCCACTCTGCCAAGTTGCACAATCAGTCTGCCTGAGTTTCTACTGAGTCTAGGTAGGTGATGGGGCAAACTGGCAAGATATTGGCTGTGTGTGTTGAGACAGGCATAGTTTTGTGCCTGTTGTGTGGCCCAACTGGACCAAAACTCTGGTCCCATTTGTGGCTGGGGTGGTGTTGGGCTCAATTAGTGGGTGGGGGTTGTTTGGGGTGGTTGAGTTATGTCAGCTGGCGTGGTTGGCTGGTTATTATCAATCGCTTGCAGGTGGAGTGTGAACGTTTGCTGCAAGTCAGTTTCCTGCTGGGTATCCAGGGGCATGATGTCTGGATCTGTATGGGGTTGAAGACAGACACAATTTAGTTACTGTTGTGCTTCTGGTTGGTTTCAGCTTTACGTCAACATGCATCACTTCTTAATATGCATGTTGTAAATTATAAATAGAGTGTGGGCTAAACTTAAAATATTATTGTACATTATTTTAGAAACATGTGGCTTCTTAGGTACCCTACTCATTTCATCAATTATTTAGGTAAATGTTGGACTATGAGACATACTTAATGTGCTAACACGTAGAACTATAACAAATAAAAATGTCACCATTTACATATTCTGTTTGTAGCTTCCTTTGGGCAAACAAACACAATACATTAAATGTGTTGAACAATACACTCATACATTGTTAAAGGCTGTCAGTATTGCCCAGGAAACTTTTTAAAATATAGTGGAAATATTTTTTTTTTAAAATATGGGGGTAAATTTACTAAGGTGGTAGATTTGTAGAACTGGTGATGTTGGCAACCAATCTGATTCTACTTACCATTTATGTAGCTGCTTCTAGCAAATAATAGATATAATCATATTGGTTGCTATGGGCAACATCACCAGTTCTAAAATTCTACCACCGTAGTAATTTTTCCCCATGGTTGGCAGGAGTGGGCACACTTATTTAGCGCATATTGTTAAATTGAGATGTGAACAACGAAATAATGCTTACCATGGGGTCAAATTACTAAGATGGAAGTTAGATTTAAGATGGGATGTTGTCCATAGCAACCAATCACATTGCCGGGATTATATTCGAGAAGGAGCTGTATTAATGTAACGTAGAATAAGATTGCTTGCTATGGTCAACATCACATCTTAAAAAGAACTCCCATCCTAGTAACGTTACCCCCATGTGTTTGCTGGTGGGGATTAATAAAAGGATGAGTGTGTGCTTTTGGTTATGTTTTTTTGGTGTGCAAAAACACTGTGTTTTTATTTTTATTTTGTATTTTTATGTTTACTCACCAGACAGCTGAGGGGATTGTGGTTCCTCGCTTTGTGGACTGGCCAAAATGGCTTCTGGTGGCTGAGCCAACACAGTGGAGATGCACCGTTGTGGTGGTGAGGATGCGGGTGTTGATACCACCTCAAGACGCCGTCCAGGGCCGAAACTAGGGGGGGGCTAGGGGGGCAGGTGACCTGGGCGCCGGATTGGAGGGGGCGCCGAGGCCCCCAAACACCGCCGCAGCACTTTTAAACCCCCTTCTCCCGAGTGCCCAGCTCGGGGGGCGGGGTTTCGCGGAATGACGCGATTGCGTCGTGACGTCACGGCGCAAACGCGTCATTCAACGAAACCCCGCCGGAGGAGGGAGAACTGAAGGGGGAGCCCGGAGCCGCGCAAACGAGGAGGGAGAGGCGGCTGAAGAGCGGCGAGAACCGCTTCAAATGTAAGTCAGCCCCTCTCCCTTCCTCTCTCTCTCTCTCTCCCTCCCTCTCCCCACCACCTGCCGTAATGTTTAAAATGGGGACCTGTGCCTGTGTACAGTGTAAAATGGGGACCTGTGCCTGCGTACTGTGTAAAATGGGGACCTGTGCCAGCGTACTGTGTAAAATGGGGACCTGTGCCAGCGTACTGTGTAAAATGGGGACCTGTGCCAGCGTACTGTGTAAAATGGGGACCTGTGCCAGCGTACTGTGTAAAATGGGGACCTGTGCCAGCGTACTGTGTAAAATGGGGACCTGTGCCAGCGTACTGTGTAAAATGGGGACCTGTGCCAGCGTACTGTGTAAAATGGGGACCTGTGCCTGCGTACTGTGTAAAATGGGGACCTGTGCCAGCGTAATGTGTAAAATGGGGACCTGTGCCAGCGTACTGTGTAAAATGGGGACCTGTGCCTGCGTACTGTGTAAAATGGGGACCTGTGCCAGCGTACTGTGTAAAATGGGGACCTGTGCCAGCGTACTGTGTAAAATGGGGACCTGTGCCAGCGTACTGTGTAAAATGGGGACCTGTGCCAGCGTACTGTGTAAAATGGGGACCTGTGCCAGCGTACTGTGTAAAATGGGGACCTGTGCCAGCGTACTGTGTAAAATGGGGACCTGTGCCTGCGTACTGTGTAAAATGGGGACCTGTGCCAGCGTAATGTGTAAAATGGGGACCTGTGCCAGCGTACTGTGTAAAATTGGGACCTGTGCCTGCCTACTGTGTAAAATGGTGACCTGTGCCAGCGTACTGTGTAAAATGGGGACCTGTGCCAGCGTACTGTGTAAAATGGGGACACTTGCCAGCGTACTGTGTAAAATGGGGACCTGTGCCTGCGTACTGTGTAAAATGGGGACCTGTGCCAGCGTACTGTGTAAAATGGGGACCTGTGCCAGCGTACTGTGTAAAATGGGGACCTGTGCCAGCGTACTGTGTAAAATGGGGACCTGTGCCAGCGTACTGTGTAAAATGGGGACCTGTGCCAGCGTACTGTGTAAAATGGGGACCTGTGCCAGCGTACTGTGTAAAATGGGGACCTGTGCCTGCGTACTGTGTAAAATGGGGACCTGTGCCAGCGTAATGTGTAAAATGGGGACCTGTGCCAGCGTACTGTGTAAAATGGGGACCTGTGCCTGCGTACTGTGTAAAATGGGGACCTGTGCCAGCGTACTGTGTAAAATGGGGACCTGTGCCAGCGTACTGTGTAAAATGGGGACACTTGCCAGCGTACTGTGTAAAATGGGGACCTGTGCCAGCGTACTGTGTAAAATGGGGACCTGTGCCAGCGTACTGTGTAAAATGGGGACCTGTGCCAGCGTACTGTGTAAAATGGGGACACTTGCCAGCGTACTGTGTAAAATGGGGACCTGTGCCAGCGTACTGTGTAAAATGGGGACCTGTGCCAGCGTACTGTGTAAAATGGGGACCTGTGCCTGCGTACTGTGTAAAATGGGGACCTGTGCCTGCGTACTGTGTAAAATGGGGACCTGTGCCAGCGTACTGTGTAAAATGGGGACCTGTGCCAGCGTACTGTGTAAAATGGGGACCTGTGCCTGCGTACTGTGTAAAATGGGGACCTGTGCCTGCGTAATGTGTAAAATGGGGACCTGTGCCAGCGTACTGTGTAAAATGGGGACCTGTGCCAGCGTACTGTGTAAAATGGGGACCTGTGCCAGCGTACTGTGTAAAATGGGGACACTTGCCAGCGTACTGTGTAAAATGGGGACCTGTGCCTGCGTACTGTGTAAAATGGGGACCTGTGCCTGCCGCAATGTGTAAAATGGGGACACTTGCCAGCGTACTGTGTAAAATGGGGACACTTGCCAGCTTACTGTGTAAAATGGGGACACGTGCCTGCCGCAATGTGTAAAATGGGGACACTTTTTCCTGCCGCAATGTGTAAAATGGGGACACTTTTTCCTGCCGCAATGTGTAAAATGGGGACACTTTTTCCTGGATATGAAATTTATGTTAGAAAAGGCAGTTTTTCAGGTTAAAAAGTTCTGAAAGATATATATATATATATATATATATATATATAATATTTTTATTCATTTATTTATTTATTATTTTATTATTTTTATTCATTTATTGTAAAATATATATATTTTTTTGTTGCGGGGTGGGGGGGGGGGTGGGGTGTCAAATGACTACCTTGCCCCGGGTGACAGAAATCCTAGTTTCGGCCCTGACGCCGTCTCTTGCTAACCATCTTCTGGAGACTGGCAGATCCCTGTGAAGGTCATCTTAGTGGAGGGTGGTGTGATGATGAAGTTCCTATGGGATAATATAAACATTATAATTCTGTCTTTCTATGTGTTTGCAGATTATGTGTATACACAAAATTCTAACCTGCATCATCAGCATCCGCATCTCTTGGCAGTGTGGTTTGTGTCTTGGCTGTGCTGGCTCTCTTTCGTACTGTCGAAATATGAAGATTGTCCTTATGAGCATTATATTGTGATTATATATTTAATCAAAAACCTTATTGTGATGTGAACATATGAAGAACATTATGAGAAGTAAACAAAACTTTGGTTATGCTTTTCTGCCTGACTTCATTGGGTGTGTATACTTTAACTATGAACCAATTACACCAAACAATCCAAAGTCACCCCCCCCCCCCCAAAAAAAAAAAAAAGGCAGCAAGAGGGCCAGGACAACTGCTAACTTCACAATACAAAGGGAAAAAACATAACTATTTATGTATAAAGCTACATCACCAACACATTAGAACAATGAACCAACTTACAATCACAATTAGCTAGAATACATTTCTGACAACTAAGGACAAAGCACATATGTTAAAAAAAAAGAATTATTGTACAACAAACTCACCATCCTGCCTTGGACGATCCGAATCCCGGACATTAGTCGCACCAACCACTTCTGGCAGAATAAGGGAACGCACAGGCTCCTCCCAATCCCGATATGATGCTCTGAAGGGATGGCCACCCCCTGTTTGTCGGGCTGACTTAGCCTCCTTCGCCATCTCAGCCTTGACACGGCGCTTGATGTCGTAGAATCGCTTACAACACGTGTCCTCAGTCCTCCTCACCACACCCTCACTATTAACTGCCGCTACTACCTTCCCCCACAGAACAATCTTCCTGCGTAAAGGAACCTTGGCAGCATCAGGCCCAAACAGCTGACGATGATGTCTCATCAGCTCCCGCACCAATGCTACATTCTCTGCATAACTGAACTTCACATTGCGCCAAGTCTTTGTAGTGGTGCGTGGCTGCGGAGCCACAGCACCATCACTGTCACTCTCACTCAAGGCCGCAGCACCAACCTCCCCCTTCTCCTCCCCCTCACTCACCTCCTCCCTCTCACTCACCTCCTCCCTCTCACTCACCTCCTCCACCTCCCTCACCTCCTCCACCTCACTCACCTCCTCCACCTCACTCACCTCCTCCCTCTTACTCACCTCCTCCACCTCACTCACCTCCTCCCTCTCACTCACCTCTGACTGGGACATATTCTGGACAAACAACAAATAACACTGATAAAAATAAAACACAAAACACACTCCTCCACTACCACTACACACCACACACCAAACACACACACACACACACACACACACACACACACACACACACACACACACACACACTCACAAACAATGACAATAGACTGAAAAAAAAATACAAAGACAAAAAACTAAACAGGCTTTTAAATAACTACACAAAAAGTATGACAAGACTACTTACACACACAGTACAGCACTCAGCAATCGCAAAAAACCACCTCAAATCCTCCAAAAACTCCAAACAACTCTCCAACACCAAACACAACTTCCTCTCACCTCTCCACTAGCTAAACGCATGAGGTTTGGTCGGTTTGGGGCAGTTTTATAGTAATGAGCACAGACACTCCTCCATCAGGAAACAAACCAATCATGGACGAGTGACAAAAATGAAAGTTAGAAAAAAATTGCGGCCGGGAACGAAAAAAACACTGCCGTAACATTCAAATGACGCATTCGTAAAAAACCCACACAACACGGCCGAAAAAACACAAAATCGGCCGCATTCTACCTTTGAAAAACACGAATGACATCAACATCGAAAAATTAAAATAATCAAAATACGACAGCATAGTAAATGAGGCGTAAAAAAAACAAAAAGTTGCAAATTCACACATTCGACGCCAATCGTGATTCATCCTCCACCAAATCGACATAAATACGAATTTTAGTAAATATACCCCAGTGTGTTTCTGCGTGTTACTAGTGGTATTACTGTATGAGAAAAAAGGCTAAATAATTGAATAGCTCTGGGCATGAAACCTGGAGCTTTCTCTTACGTAGCAAACCCCAGGAAAGAAGCATACAGTAATTAGAAAAAAAAATCAGGCGGCACTACTGAATGTGAAGATGTACATGAAAACTTATGGCTAATTTTAAACAAAATTGGGCTCAGGAACCAAACAAAGAGAAGGCCATTACATGGGGTGTCCAAAAATATGTTCTCCACAGTTCCTCAAACCTTACATATTTATCTACTCTCCGGGAATATGTGTGAGAATCCTGAATCTTGAGTGGCTCTGCTGAATTCTCAGAAAAGTAGGCAAGTTTCCTGAAGGGCCTTTTCTGCTGCCTACTGCTGCTCACTTCCTAAGTGAAGTGGACGGTTTGGGTTGCCTGATAACATGGCAGCATCATAGTCATCCTTCAACTTTACAGTGCTGGGAATCACAATTTTGTATAGTGGGGGATGGGGCTATGATGACGCAATCAAAGCACAACACCCCCAGCATATGCCTGACTGCGACAAATTCCCTGCACATTCCACCTGGCTGCCCCCTCCCAGAGAGGACAGAGGGCACATTCAGGTTTTGCCTTGCAAATGATTGCCACTTTAAAAATACAGGCAGATTGGCTGGAATTCCTGAACAGCTTGCACCTTGCAGGCTATTACAAATTGCCCTTGGTGTATCAGTGAAAAATCAAATCTGTTTGATGTGTCTGCTGCGCTTCACAATACTTGTATTCAGATGCCCTCTATACTTGTATTCAGATGTCCCTTAACACTGACAGAGATGCAAGATAAATTGTTTACTTCAGTAGTTTCCCACTCAGTATATCATAATTATGCATCAATGTAACAATATATACATAATCATTAATTTTGTGCTCAAGTGCCCCATTGTCCATATAGTGCATTACAGAGTACTTGCTTATGTCAGACTCTTTAAAAACTCCATTGAAAAATTAATCTGTGCTTACCTTAGTGGGTTGACTGTTTCCACAATCTCCTGGTTTGCGTCCCATGGGGGTCCTCTGGTTTGTGTTCCATTTACCAGAATTGCTGCAGACTTTCCACATTGATGATGCTGCAAAATTACAAACACTGGGAAAGAAGCTTTCTGGACTCTCATATGATAAATTAAATAGTATTACTCCTTTGGGAATCTTCCAGATTCACCCAGTACGGGTTTTTTGGATACTGTAGTTGTCCGCTTGTTATGGCAATTTATATTTCTTTTCTATGTAATTTTTGTTGTTGCAATATTGTATTTGTAATTATTTATGTTTTATTATGAGTTTGTTATGGGGAATAATTGTACATTGAATTGGATTATGTGACCTAATCTAATATGAGGGATTCCCAGGGAAGAATCCTCTTAGCTTGAGGAAGAATACACATCCAAAATGTGGTGGTGGAGAAAAGAGGGTATGCTGTACCTGGAGGACCTTTTGAAGGAGACTGATGCTCTACGCGGGAGGTGATATACCCATGAAATGTGTTAACCCTTCATGCATTCTTTAAAACCCTCCTTGGTATGCATAAAACCTATCTTTTGGGGAATCTTGTTTTTATATGCTAATAAATTGTTCTGTTTTACACTATTAGAAGTGCTTTCTATAATTTCTTGGAGGTCATAAATTGTTGAAGTTAAAGAATTTCCCCAAAGGAAGAAAAACAAAGAAACCTTTCAGGGAATGTTTTTCACATAATAAAGGCGAGCTTGGGCTATATCTGTACTGGGAGGTTAAAAAAATGAATTACTGACTTTCAAAATGCTATTGTACCCCCTACCCACTTGGCCACAGATCTGTTGGCAAGTGAAACCCCTTCAACAGCAGCAGTATCTAACAAGCAACACCAGCTCAGTCAGGGGCAGGTTACTCTCTGTATCACTGGCTTCATACTAGTGTCAACCTGTTAGAAAAACTTAGGGATGTCATAACAAGATGGCTTACCCCTCTAAGACTCTCTTGAGGATTTGTAATTTACAACTGGGTGAATTTGAATTGTCCCTGCGCACTCCCATTCACTTTTATGAAGGACATGCACAGTTTAACCAAGCAAGAAATCAGCTATAAGGACTGCCACTTTTGTGGCTGAACTGCATGGTTTGTTTGGGCCCCCACAAACCAATTTTATTGAAGTACTACCTCCGATCACTAAGGAGGAAGTTAACGATGAGGGTGTTAATTTCATTATAATCTTATAAAATTTAATGAACTCACAGCAAATGACATAACATGGAAGAGATGCCTAGATGGTTTACGTCTCTACCTCTACTAATTTTGGCCTCACAAATATCAGGACGTGGGTGAAAATAATCCCACACCCGAGAGGTGACTTTTTTGGTCTTTGGTCAATGGTTTTCTTTTCCTCATAGTCAAGAACTGCTGCCACTGGTAGCTGACTTACACAAACAACATCATCAACATTCTCATCCTCCTCACTAGTGTTGGATAGTAGTAGTACACAATTATTCCCCACATCCCGTTCCACTTCCGCTGTTTGGGTAACCAATTAGGAACAAGAGATGAATTTAAGGGTATAGAGAGGGCAAATAATACATAGAATTTAAGTCAATAATATGTAAGTAAAAAAAAGACACTATATCACATTATAAAGTGCAATAAGTGCACCTGGTGAACAACCCTACACTTGGCGAAATGTGAGTCAAGGAAAGGAGGTCTAGGTCCCATGCACAGGACCAAGACATACTGGACTAATACTCTGTTATCTAATTTATTATTTATTTGGTTGAACTATTATTTACAGTACTTGTAAGAATAAGGTGTTTGAACTTAACTGCACATAGTTATTAGAGGAATTTAAACCTATTTAATTAGGTACAGTATTTAACTTACATTGATATACCATCCCTGCATTCTGCTAAATATCCACATACAGTATGTGATGTGTTAATAGTAATCACAAGCAGATGTGGCTCCCCTACATTCACCATAGCAAAGCTTTATACCTTGCACTGGAATACAACTTAATTTTTTATCTGGGGCTCTCAATGCACCAGACCAAACAGCACTCCCTGCAAGGGATTTCTAACAGGCATCAGCAGTTTGGTCTGAGGCACAACAGTAGATCACTCACTTTCTTTTTTCATTTACTGTACTCTCACCCACCTGTTCACTGCATCTCCAAGAAGACTGGGGATGCACTCAGAGTGATGAACACAGGGTTCGACTGTAAGGCTACTTCCACTTTTCATCTATTCAGTGCACCAGGTGGTATATTTACTAAAAGTTGATTTTGGTTGATGTTGATGGATTTTTGGACAATTTTGTGTTTCAGGGTCTAAATCCCACATTTACTAACAGATGATTGATATCCTTTAAAAAAAAATATGTAAAAAATCATCTGTTAGTAAATGTAGGATTTAGAGACACATTTTCAAAAAAATTGTTCTGGGTTTATGTTTGAACCATATTTAATCAATGGTTGGTCGATTTTGTATTTCAGGGTTTAAATTCCACACTTACTAACATATGATATTTGAATTTATTTGTTATTAATTCGTTAGACACAAAATCAATCATATATCGACCAAACATTGACCAAAATCAACTTTTATTAAATACAGGTTGAGTATCCCATATCCAAATATTCCAAAATACGGAATATTCCGAAATACGGACTTTTTTGAATGAGAGTGAGATAGTGAAACCTTTGTTTTCTGATGGCTCAATGTACATAAACTTTGTGTAATACACAAAGTTATTAAAAATATTGTATTAAATGACCTTCAGGCTGTGTGTATAAGGTGTATGTGAAACATAAATGAATTGTGTGACTGTAGACACACTTTGTTTAATGCACAAAGTTATAAAAAATATTAGCTAAAATGACCTTCAGGCTGTGTGTATAAGGTGTATATGTAACATAAATGCATTCTGTGCTTAGATTTAGGTCCCATTACCATGATATCTCATTATGGTATGCAATTATTCCAAAATACGGAAAAATCCGATATCCAAAATACCTCTGGTCCCAAGCATTTTGGATAAGGGATACTCAACCTGTATAATCTTAGGTGTCACTGACCCCAGTGACGCTCCTGCCTGTAAAGTAACTTTATTTTCCAATAAATAGTTATGATTTGTACACTGCATATTTTGCACAGTATGACTCCCATAATGATCCAAGTCTTCACAGTTATTGTCCAAGATTTTATTTGCAAATATTGTCCCCAAACAAGTATTTGAAAGCTAAATATGTTTCTAGGGATATTTTAATCTCTATTGGATTCTGAAACAGTACTTTAAATTATTGAAACATGTTTTTACTTAAATTTATAGGGACAAAGTGCCTTCCCTGTATTTTAACAAATTTGTTGAGTGTTTTTTGTAAAGTTATCTTGCCAGTAATTAAATAAATATTTTTGGTTCTAAATCATGTTTATCATGTTGGCTTTGGAAATCAATGTCCATTTAAAAACGACTGGCAAAAAAGGAAATTAATTTCAACAACAATTAGAAAATTGGATTTATTGTATATGACACATACATACGGGAGGCATTTGATATGCCGGCTGTCGGAATCCCGACGCTCAGCATACCGGTGCCTGGCACTCTGCATACCAATGCTGGCATCCCGACAGCTGGCATACCGACAACTATTCTCCCTCTTGGGGGGTCCACGACACCCCTGGAGGGAGAATAAATAGTGTGGTGCACATAGCGCGCCACTGTGCCCACAAGGGGCTCTTTTGCGCTCACCCCTCTGCCGGCATGCCAGTGGTCAGGATCTCAGTGCCGGTATGCTGGGCGCCGGGATCCCGACAGCCGGCATAACATAGTAGACCCCATAAATACCCTGCATAGATTAATCTTTCACTTACCTAGTGCAGTACATAATTAATTTAAGTAATTATGTTCCATCTGGAAAGGGGTGACTATAGACAACTGGGAGCTGAAAGTTTCTGATTATGCAGATGACTTACTGCTTTATTTCCATAACACACACACAGCCCTCTGTAGTCTGAGGAGTCTAATCCAACTCCTCACATATTTTCATAGCCAGTTTAGGGCCCGATTCAGATCTGATAGCTGTTGTGTGATTTCGCAAGGCGGCTGATTATCGATCAACTGCGCATGCATACAGATCATAATGTGCATGTGCGAGGCCAAACTGCAAAAGAATCCAGCTAATTTTTTGATCGCTAGGCGTATGCAAGTTGATTGACAGGAAGTGGACATTTGGGGGTGGTAACCAGCCATTTTCTGGGAGTGTCAGGAAAAATGCAGGCATTCCCAAGCATTTTCAGGGAGGGTGTGTGATATCAGCTGTGGCCTAGAACAGCCTGTTGCTATCGCACTGTAGGGGTAGGTCCTGGGCTATGCACAGACTGCACAGACTGGAAAAACATTAGATGGTGATTGAGTTGCGAACGGATTTGCAGCTGACCAGCGTATGCAGAGATTTTCACAAGGCGTATGCAGACTTGCACTGAGCTGGTATTCACTCTTTGTGGGCTGTGACTATGTGATCGCAAACCTCTTCAAATTCGCAGAGGAGTGATCAGGTCTGAATAGGACCCATAGACTGGGTAGCATACCTAAAGTTTAACACTAAATTGATAGCTATTTTATGGTCATTATTTTGAGCATTAGAGTAGGACCTGCAAAAAAGTGGGGTCCCTTGCTGGTGGCTGCATGCTTAAATGCATTGATCAATTCATGAACTAAAACGCGACTATTTATTATTGTCAGGTAATCTATAGAAAGTGCAGCGCCCCTATTAGGGGTGAGCGCTGGGCCATTTTTCGGATTTTGAGTTTTGGTTTTGGATCTGTTTCTCCTTCGTGTTTTGGACCTGTACTGGTTTTGCCAAAACCACCCTTGCAGGTTTTGGTTTTGGATTTGGATTTTTTGGAAAAAGTCATAAAAACAGCTAAAATAACAGAATTTTGCAGTGTTTTTTCCCTACAGTATTATTAACCTCAATAACATTCATTTCCACTCATTTCCAGTGTATTTTGAACACTTCTCAGCTCACAATATTGTTTTCATCCAGTTTAGGTCAAAATGTTGTACTGAGGTAGCTGGATAAGCTAAGTGACAGAAGTGGGCGGCACAAACACGTGGCACATCTAGGAGTGGCACTGTTGTGGCAGACAGAATATCAATTTTATAAACTATGCCAAAAAATTGTTTCAAAGAGCACATAATGCAAAGAAAGAGGTACAATATGGAATTGTCTTAGTGCCCTCCCACCCACCCTTATGTTGTATATATTAAACAGGACATGCACAGTTTAACAAACCAGTCACCTCAGTGACAGGGACCGTCATTTGTGGCTGAAATTATTGGTTTGTTTAGGCCCTTACAAAACAATTTTTTAGAAGTACTACCTCCATTAAGTAATTACCCTGAAGATGTTGATGATGAGGTGTTAATTACATATAATCAATATAACACAATACAATAAAATACAATATAATCTTATACGATAAATTTCATGTCTTTGTCGCAAATGACATAACATGGGCGAGGTGCCTAGATGGCTAACATTCCTACCTCTACTAAATTTGGCATCTCAAATGGAGCAGATGTTTTCATAAACATTGTCAGGATTGGGTTAAAAATAATCCCACACCACAAGAGGTGGCTTTTTTGGTCTTATGCCCAGGCATCGCAATGGCTTTCTTTTTATAACGGTCAACAACTGTAGCCACCGGTGGCTGACTTACACAAACAACATCATCATCAACATCCTCACTGTCAGATAGTACATCCTGTCCCACTTCCACACATGAATAATTACAGTATGTCCTCCGCATCAGATTCATCACAATCTTTACATGTAGTGCTTCCCACATGTGCAGATGCTTCAAAAATGGTGGAAGGAGGCAAAAGAGGCTTCTCTATGAGGACTGTGTGAGAAATGTCAGACTCACACATAGCTGACGTGGACACCCCTAAATGTTCCTCAAGAATGTCTGATGGTTCTGATTCTGAATGCGCAATTTGTCTTACTGCCTCTGCAGCTAACTTTTGATTTTTTTTCTTTACCACTCTAAAATTAAATGATTTTACATGGCCTGACTTAAGCTCTCTATGCCCCTGGGCATCTGCCTTAGCAGATGACGTTGATGGACTTACATTTCCAATGTCATGACTAGTGGCAGCAGCTTCAGCACAAGTAGTAGCCTCCACTTCCATCAACACAAAGTCGGGGTGACCTTCACAGAGTTTCGCACAAATGAATAAGAAATATATATAATTACACACTGCGGTTTTCCTTCACCAACATTATGCACAAATGAGCAGAAATATATATAATTACTCAGTGTGGTTGACATCCTGACAGCATCACACAAATGAGTCAGAAATATATATATTTAATTACACACTGCGGTTCAACTTCCCCGACAGTGTCGCACAAATGACTCATAAATAGGCAAGTAAAGTGCTTGCGTGCATTAAACAGGGCATTGAGACAAGGGATGAGGATGTAATCCTGCAGCTGTACAAATCATTGGTAAATCCGCACCTGGAATAATGTGTTCAATTTTGGGCACTATATTATAAAAAAGATATCGGGGAACTAGAAAGAGTTCAAAGGTGAGCTACTAAATTGATTAAAGTGTTAGAGACACTGGAGTATGAGGAAAGGCTTACTAGGTTAAATATGTATACACTAGAAAAGAGGCATCTAAGAGGAGACATTATTAATATCTTCAAATATGTAAAGGATCATTACAAGGAGTTAGCAGGGGTATTGTTTATTAAAAGAACTCTGTATAGGACTCGTGGGCACTCGCTGAGGCTAGAGGAGAGAAAATTCCATACACAACGTAGGAAAGGGTTTTTCATGGTAAGGGCAATAAAGATTTAGAACTCCCTGCCAGAGAAGGTAGTAATGGCAGACTCTGTAAATGCATTTAAAAATGGATTGGACAAATTTCTAACTGGAGAAAGTATCCAGGGCTATAGCATTTAACATATTGACATTAAATATCTGGGAGTGGTAAGAATTACAGTTGTCAGTTGGTTCTAAACCATACTTCAGCAGGTGCATTATAATATGAACAGCTTAACACAGAATACAGGTTGAACCCGATGGGCATTTTGCCTCTTTTCAGCCTCACTAACTATGTAACTATGTAAAAATATGTATAAGTATTTTATACAGTATATCATACTGGTGGTTACAGAGTCACACAAATTAGTCAGAAATATATATAATTAATTATACACTGCAGATCACCTTCACCGACAGAGTCTCACAAATTAGTCAGAAATATGTTTAAGTATTTTTTTACAAGAAACACCGGCGGTTTACAGTGTCACACAAATGAGTCAGAAATATATTTGATTACACATTGCAGTTGACCTTCACCAACAGCATCGCACAATGCATTTATCAGTAGGAAATAATAGTCAGTACTTATGAAAATAAAATAAAAATTGTATAGTACACTGGGGTACAGCACACACACAATTTTTTTTATAATTATAAGCTTTTTGTCTTTAGCTTTTATTATTTTAATTTTACAGTGGGGCGTAGCCCCTGGATGGATGGACATATCACCCCCTTTCAGATACAGCAGACAGAGCACCCCTTTTTCAGGTATAGCAGGCAGAGCATCCCTGGACTGATACAGCAGACAGGGCACTCCTGTACCTTATACAGCTGAGAGGGCACCCCTAGACTGATACAGCATACAGTGCACCCCTGGACTGGTACAGCAGACAGAGCACCCCTGGCCTGATGCAGCAGACAAGGTACCCCTGGACTGATACAGCAGACAGGGCACCCCTGGACTTACACAGCACACAGAACACCCCTGGCTAATACAGCAGATAGGGCACTTCTGGACTTATACAGCAGACAGAGGACCCCTGGACTTATACAGTAGACAGGGCACCCCTGGACTGATACAACAGACATGGCACCCCTGGACAGAGGCATAACTAGGGTTTTTGGAGCCCAGGGCAAGGTAAAGAGTGGTGCCCCCCCAAAAAAATAGCCATAAAATCAACTATATGTGTGCACCTCCAAAAAAGGGAGTGGCCATGCACCAGAAGGGGCGTGGTAACATACCAGAAGGGGCATGGCTACTGAAAATGGGGTGTGCCAACATGACTATCACCTACCACCTGTGTCACCTCTCAGCACACTATCACCTCCCCCTGCGTCATCTCTCAGCACACTATCACCTACCCATTGTGTCTTCTCTCAGCATACTATCACCTACATCTTGTGTCATCTCTCAGCACACCTTCATTCAATTTTTGCACATTACGGCAGTAGAGTTCGCTATTTACACAGTACACAGGTAGAGTCCTCTTTTTACACAGTACGCAGACAGAGTCCCCTTTTTACACAGTACACAGGCAGAGTCACCTTTTTACACAGTACACAGGCAGAGTCCACTTTTTACACAGTACACACAGTGCCAGGTACACATTTCCCCACAGTGCCAGATACATATTGCCCCACATTGCCAGATACATATTACCCCACAGTGCCAGGTACACATTGACCCACAGTGCCAGATACATATTGCCCCACAGTGCCAGATAAACATTGCCCCACAGTGTCAGATACATATTACCCCACAGTGCCAGATACATATTGCCCCACAGTGCCAGATACACATTACCCCACAGTGTCAGGTACACATTGCAACACAGTGACAGATACACAAATGCCCCACAGTGCCAGGCACACATTGCTCCATAGTGTAAGATACATATTGCCCCACAGTGCCAGATACACATTGCCCCACAGTGCCAGATACACATTGCCCCACAGTGCCAGGTACACATTGCTGCATAGTACCTGTTACACATTGCCCTACAGTGCAAGATACATGACCCCCCTTCCCGCTCCTGCTCCCCGCTGCCTCTGGCCTTTGTTATGTGAGGGGAGGAGAGTGCAGCGCAGCACCTCTCCTGCCCCTCAATGCCCCATGAAGTCCAGTCTCCAGCAGCAGCTATCTTAAATGAGGCACCGGTTCGTTAGCCAAGCAGAGCTAGCGGACCAGCAGCTAATCAGGAGCTGGTCCGTGAGATCTGATTGGCTAACAAACCAATGAGACTCACCCTGCCGCCACCTCCTGAAACCAGACACTGAGCACATGAGGGGCAGGAGAGGTGCTGCGCTCTACTCCCCTCACATTGCAGTGGGACGGGGGGTGGAGACAGAGCAATAGCGGGGATGGGTGGGCATGGTGTCCTGGCCTCTGGTGGCACTCCCCTCTGCTGGGCCTGCCAAGGTGCCTAGGGCATGTGCACTGCTCGAACCCCTTAGTTATGCCTCTGCCCCTGGATTGATACAGCAAACAGGTCACCCCTGGACTGATACAGCAGATAGGGCACCCATGAACTGATACAGCAGACAGGGCACTCCTGCACTTATACAGCAGATAGAGCACCCCTGGACTCAGACAGCAGACAGGGCACCCCTGGACTGAGACAGTAGACAGGGCACCCCAGGGCTGATACAGCAGACAGATCACCCCTTTCAGATAAAGCAGACAGAGCATCCACCCCACACTATGTCACAACACCCAGTACTGCAGACGGACACATATGTCCAGTACACTCTTCAATGCCAGAATGAAGATGACACCGATCACTGGGGATTTATATAGAATCCAAAACCCGTGAGAATCCAACAGCGGGATTATGACGTTTTGCATCGTTTTGGGATCTGAGTCTGGTGGGAAGTCCCTAGCTGGACTCGGATCATGGCTCAGATAAGGACATTTGGGTGGGTCTGGTTCTCTGAGAACCATACCCGCTCATCCCTAATATATAGAGCTTGTGTAAATCTACAAAGTTTTGTGTGAAAGTACTTAGCGCATGCGTGCTGCGTACCATGCGCATGCGCATTTTTGCAGTTTTTTCACTTAATCGTTGCACTGCAAAAATTGGCAGCGAGCGAACAACTCGGAATGACCACCCATGTGCACTGCAGGGGGCGGTGCAGATATAACATTTGCAGAGAGAGTTAGATTTGGGTGGGTTATTTTGTTTCTGTGCAGGATAAATACTGGCTGCTTTATTTTTACACTGCAATTTTGATTTCAGTTTGAAAACACCACCCAAATCTATCTCTGCACATGATATATCTGCAGTGCACATAGGGGGTCATTCCCAGTTGATCGCTCGCTGCCGTTTTTCGCAGCATAGCGATCAGGCTAAATACCGGCTGTTCTGCGCATGCATATGGGCCGCAGGGTGCATGCGCCAAGTAATTTCATACAAAACTAAGCAATTTTACACAGGGGCGAGCTACGCTTTTCAGTCGCTCTGCTGATCAGTGTGTGATTGACAGGAAGTGGGTGTTTCTGGGCGGAAACTGACCGTTTTCCGGGAGTGTGCTAAAAAACGCAGGCGTGGCTGGAGAAACGGGGGAGTGGCTGGCCGAACGCAGGGCGTGTTTGTGACGTCAAACCAGGAACTAAACAGTCTGCAGTGATCGCAATCTAGGAGTATGTCTGGAGCTACTCAGAAACTGCAGGAAAAGATTTTGGAGCAATTCTGCTAACCTTTTGTTCGCACTTCTGCTAAGCTAAGATACACTCCCAGAGGGCGGCGGCTTAGCGTTTGCACTGCTGCTAAAAGCAGCTAGCGAGTGATCAACTCGGAATGAGGGCCATGGTTTTGCCTATCTGCTAACAAATTTGCTGCTGCAATCAACTCTGAATTAGGCCCATAATGAGGTAGACCAGCACACCACCTTGTAAAGTGCAAACCAACAATATTTTAATTAGAGATGTGCACCGGAAATTTTCTGGGATTTGTGTTTTGGTTTTGGATTCGGTTCCGCGGCCGTGTTTTGGATTCGGACGCATTTTGGCAAAACCTCCCTGAAAATGTTTTGTCGGATTCGGGTGTGTTTTGGATTTGGGTGTTTTTTTTTTCAAAAATCCCTCAAAAACAGCTTAAATCATAGAATTTGGGGGTAATTTTGATCCTATACTATTATTAGCCTCAATGACCATAATTTCCACTAATTTCCAGTCTATTCTGAACACCTCACACCTCACAATACTATTTTTAGTCCAAAATTTGCACCGAGGTCGCTGGATGACTAAGCTAAGCGACCCAAGTGGGCGGCACAAACACCTGGCCCATCTAGGAGTGGCACTGCAGTGTCAGACAGGATGGCACTTAAAAAAATTGGCCCCAAACAGCACATGATGCAAAGATAAATAAACAAAAAAAAAAAGAGGTGCAAGATGGAATTGTCCTTGGGCCCTCCCACCCACCCTTATGTTGCATAAACAGGACATGCACACTTTAACAAACCCATAATTTCAGCCACAGGGACTGCCACACGACTGTGGCTAAAATGACTGGTTGGTTTGGGCCCCCACCAAAAAAAGAAGCAATCAATCTCTCCTTGCCCAAACTGGCTCTACAGAGGCAAGATGTCGACCTCATCATCATCCTCCGATTCCTCACCCCTTTCACTGTGTACATCTCCCTCCTCACAGAGTATTAATTTGTCCCCACTGGAATCCACCATCACAGGTCCCTGTGTACTTTCTGGAGGCAATTGCTGGTAAATGTCTCCACGGAGGAATTGATTATAATTCATTTTGATGAACATCATCTTCTTCACATTTTGTGGAAGTAACCTCGTACACCGATCACTGACAATGTGACCGGCTGCACTAAACACTCTTTCGGAGTACACACTGGAGGGGGGGCAACTTAGATAAAATAAAGCCAGTTTGTACAAGGGCCTCCAAATTGCCTCTTTTTCCTGCCAGTATACGTACGGACTGTCTGACGTGCCTACTTGGATGCGGTCACTCATATAATCCTCCACCATTCTTTCAATGGTGACAGAATCATATGCAGTTACAGTAGACGACATGTCAGTAATCATTGGCAGGTCCTTCAGGCCGGACCAGATGTCAGCACTCGCTCCTGACAGCCCTGCATCACTGCCAGCGTGTGGGCTCGGAATTCTTATCCTTTTCCTCACAGCCCCAGTTGTGGGAGAATGTGAAGGAGGAGCTGTTGACGGGTCACGTTCCGCTTGAGTTGACAATTTTCTCACCAGCAGGTTGTTGAACCTCTGCAGACTTGTGTCTGCCGGAAAGAGAGATACAACGTAGGCTTTAAACCTAGGATCGAGCACGGTGGCCAAAATGTAGTGCTCTGATTTCAACAGAATGACCACCCGTGAATCCTGGTTAAGCGAATTAAGCGCTCCACCCACAAGTCCCACATGCCTAGGGGAATCGCTCTGTTTTAGCTCCTCCTTCAATCTCTCCAGCTGCTTCTGCAAAAGCCTGATGAGGGGAATTACCTGACTCAGGCTGGCAGTGTTTGAACTGACTTCACGTGTGGCAAGTTCAAAGGGTTGCAGAACCTTGCACAACGTTGAAATCATTCTCCACTGCGCTTGAGTCAGGTGCATTCCCCCTCCTTTGCCTATATCATAGGCAGATGCATAGGCTTGAATGGCCTTTTGCTGCTCCTCCATCCTCTGAAGCATATAGAGGGTTGAATTCCACCTCGCTACCACCTCTTGCTTAAGCTGATGAAGGGGCAGGTTCAGGAGTGTTTGCTGGTGCTCCAGTCCTCGGCACGCGGTGGCTGAATTTCGAAAGTGGCCCGCAATTCTTCGGGCCACCGACAGCATCTCTTGCATGCCCCTGTAATTTTTAAAAAAATTCTGCACCACCAAATTAATTGTGCAAAACATGGGACGTGCTGAAATTTGCCCACATGTAATGCACGCACAATATTGGTGGCATTGTCCGATGTCACAAATCCCCAGGAGAGTCCAATTGGGGTAAGCCAATCTGCGATGATGTTCCTCAGTTTCCGTAAGAGGTTGTCAGCTGTGTGCCTCTTATGGAAAGCGGTTATACAAAGCGTGGCCTGCCTAGGAACGAGTTGGCATTTGCGAGATTCTTCTACTGGTGCCGCCGCTGCTGTTGTTGCTGCGGGAGGCAATACATCTACCCAGTGGGCTGTCACAGTCATATAGTCCTGAGTCTGCCCTGCTCCACTTGTCCACATGTCCGTGGTTAAGTGGACATTGGGTACAACTGCATTTTAAAGGACACTGGTGAGTCTTTTTCTGACGTCTGTGTACATTCTCGGTATCGCCTGCATAAAGAATTGGAACCTAGATGGGATTTGGTACCGGGGACACACTGCCTCAAGAAATTCTCTAAGTCCCTGTGAATTAACGGTGGATACTGGACACACTTCTAACACCAACACAGCTGCCAAGGCCTGAGTTATCCGCTTTGCAACAGGATGACTGCTGTGATATTTCATCTTCCTCGGAAAGGACTGTTGGACAGTCAATTGCTTACTGGAAGTAGTACAAGTGGTCTTCTGACTTCTCCTCTGGGATGACAATCGACTCCCAGCAGCAACAACAGCAGCGCCAGTAGCACTCAAGGATCCATCTGAGGAATCCCAGTTAGGAGAGAACTCGTCAGACTTGCCAGTGAAATGGCCTGCAGAACTGTTGACGTTCCTGTCTAAGGAGGAAATTGACCCTGAGTGAGTTGGTGGTGTGGTTTGCAGGAGCTTGGGTACAAGAGGAAGAAGGGATTTAGTTGTCAGTGAACTGCTTCCGCTGTCACCCAAAGTTTTTAAACTTGTCAATGACTTCTGATGAATGCGCTCCAGGTGATTAATAAGGGAGGATGTTAATAGGTGGTTAATGTCCTTACCCCTACTTATTACAGCTTGACAAAGGCAACACACGGCTTGACACCTGTTGTCCGCATTTCTGTTAAAATAATTCCACACCGAAGAGGTGATTTTTTTTTTGTAATTTGACCAGGCATGTCAATGGCCATATTCATCCCACGGACAACAGGTGTCTCCCCGGGTGCCTGACTTAAACAAACCACCTCACCATCAGAATCCTCCTTGTCAATTTCCCACTCAGCGCCAGCAACACCCATATCCTCATCCTGGTGTACTTCAACAGTGACATCTTCAATTTAACTATCAGGAACTGGACTGTGGGTGCTCCTTCCAGCACGTGCAGGGGGTGTGCAAATGATGGAAGGAGCCACCTCTTCCCGTCCAGTGTTGGGAAGGTCAGGAATCGCAACTGACACAATTGGACTCTCCTTGGGGATTTGTGATTTAGAAGAAAGCACGGTTCTTTGATGTGCTTTTGCCAGCTTAAGTCTTTTCATTTTTCTAGCGGGATGATGAGGGCTTCCATTGTCATGTGAAGCTGAACCACTAGCCATGAACATAGGCCAGGGCTTCAGCCGTTCCTTGCCACTCCGTGTCGTAAATGGCATATTGGCAAGTTTACGCTTCTCCTCAGACGCTTTTAATTTAGATTTTTGGGTCATTTTACTGAACTTTTGTTTTTTTTTATTTTACATGCTCTCTACTATGACATTGGGCATCGGCTTTGGCAGACGATGTTGATGCCATTTCATTGTCTCTGCCTAGTGGCAGCAGCTTCAGCACTAGGTGGAAGTGGATCTTGATCTTTCCCTATTTTACCCTCCACATTTTTGTTCTCCATTTTTTTATGTGTGGAATTACATGTATATGCCAGTAATAGTATTATATCAATAGCAATGGCCTACTGTACTGTACTACTATATATACTGCTCACAACAATGCAGCACAGATATGGATACTTGAAGTGACACTGCCGAGCTGCAAGATACAGCAATGGCCTACTGTACTGTACAACTATATACTGCTGGTCACCAAAATGCTGCACTGTACTACTATATATACTGCTCACAACAATGCAGCACAGATATGGATACTTGCAGTGACACGGAGCTGCAAGATACACCAATGGCCTACTGTACTGTACTATACTGGTGGTCACCAAAATGCTGCAATGTACTACTATATAGTATACTGGTCACAAAATAATGTAGCAGATATTGAGCACTGATCAGGATACTGTCTAGAACTGAGTCTGACACGGAGCTGCAAGATACAGCAATGGCCTACTGTACTGTACTACTATTATATACTGGTGGTCCCCACAATGCAGCACACTGAGCACAGATATTTTCAGCACACTGAGCACAGATATGGAGCTTTTCAGGGAGAGAACGTAGCCACGTCCTCACCGTTCAATCTCCAATGCACGAGTGAAAAAGGCGGCGACGCGTGGCTCTTTATATGAAATACGAATCTCGCAAGAATCCGACAGCGGGATGATGGCGTTCTGCCTCGTTCGGGTTAACCGAGCAAGGCGGGAGGATCCGAGGCTGCCTCGGACCCGTGTAAAATACGTGAAGTTCGGGGGGGTTTGGATCTCGACGAACCGAACCCGCTCATCTCTAATTTTAATGCATCATGAGGCAATAAGCCTGTAAGTTAGCAGCATCAGGCAAAAAAACACGTATTTAAATTAGCAGCATAATAGCAATCCATAGCAAGGACATCGTATCATAAGCAGCGTTATACGCATCCACATCAAGGGCATGTTTAGCTGCATATGGCCATTCCAACGGCCCATTTCAGTTATTTCCTTCCTCAAGGGTCAGCCACACACACACAGATATGTATGTATAAATATATATATATATATATATATATATATATATATAAAAATATATATATATATATATATATATATATATATATGTGTGTTTATATAATCCCACATATATCGGCACTCAATAAATCACAGACAAATACCTAGGTGCTGCAGTCCATTCACATATGCAGTGAACATGTAAATCCCAAAGAAAAAGGACGGCACTCACAGGATTTTGCAAAGCGTGTATTTTCCAATGATAAATTCTCTTTAAGATTCCATCAACGTTTCGGTGTTAGTACACCGTCATCAGGATTCATATAAACAAAAGAAGTGACAAACATAACACAGAGTGATTTACCCAGCTTATAAATACACCAAGCACCAAACGACCCCACCGTGTGTGCGTGCCGGGACGGCAGCCGGTGAGGCGCGACGCACCCCTGTGACGTCACCATCCGGCGCACCACCGTGACGTTGCGCCGTTGCTAAGGCAACAAGACGCGGCTCCGTCAGCTGCCAGGACGCAACGCGCGTCACTGCCCTTCCGAACCCGGTTATGCTGCCCCAACTGCTCCATCACCAGCGCACACAAGCGAACTGTATTAAAAGAAACACCAAAGTGAACAGCACAGACAAGGGGTTAAAAACACACTGTAAAACAGTGTGTAGGTTGGACTGTAGAGCCCGGAACAAGAATACAGGAAACTATAAGACAACCAGTATACCAAATATAAACCATATATGAGCAAAATTCTTAAAAAATAACATAATAAAGATAAAGATAAACCAGTAAAGATAAACTATTCCAGCAGATCTTCTCATTAAGGCCCTTCGGAGCCACAGTGTCCAAACGGATGATCCATCTTGCTTCCATAATTAATAATTTCTGATTTCTGTCACCCCCACGTCTCAATTCCGGTTGGTGATCGATGATCATGTATCTCAAACTAGCAAGGCTGTGTTTCCTATCAGCAAAGTCTCTGTAATTATACATCCAAATCACTGGAATTAATTGGCAAGATCACTGTACTTAATAATTATATGTCCAAATCATTGGAATTAAATGGCAAAATCTCTCTATCGCCTGCCTAGTGGAGTGGAATCTAGATGGGATTTGGTACCAAGGACACAATACCTCCATTAATTGTCTAAATCCCACTGCACTAATGGCGGATAACGGACGCACGTCTAACACCAACATAAGTGTCAAGGCCTCAGTTATGAGGGCTTCCATCATCATGTGAAGCTGAACCACTAGTCATAAACATAGGCCAGGGCCTCAACCGTTCCTTGCCACTCCATGTCGTAAATGGGATATTGGCAAGTTTACGTTTCTCCTCAGACCATTTAAATTTATTTTTTTGGGTCTTATTACTGAACTTTGGCTTTTTGGATTTTACATGCCCTCTACTATCACAATGGGCATTGATGACGTTGATGGCATTTCATCATCTATGTCATGGCTAGTGACAGCAGCTTCAGTACTAGGAGGAAGTGGTTCTTGATCTTTCCCTATTTTATCCTCCAAATTTTTGTTATCCATTATTTTTCTAGAGTTATATAACACAATATGTGGCACTCCTTTATTTGCAGTAAATAATATACAGCACAGGACAGCACCACTGAACTTATATGGCAGCACCACTGGACTGGATTTATATGGAATTATATGGATTTATAAGGAATTATACGGCAGTATCACAGGAATTATATGGCAGTATCACAGGAATTATACACCAGTATTCCGAGAATTATGCGGCAATATCACAGGAATTATACAGCAATATCATAGGAATTATACGCCAGTATTCCGAGAATTATACGGCAATGTCACAGGAATTATACGCCAGTATCATGGGAATTATATGGCAGTATCACAGGAATTATACGCCAGTATTCCGAGAATTATACAGCCATATCACAGGAATTATACAGCACAATCATAGGAATTTTACGACAGTATTCCGAGAATTATACGGCAATGTCACAGGAATTATACGCCAGTATTCCTAGAATTATACGGCAATGTCACAGGAATTATACGCCAGTATCACGGGAATTATACGGCAATATCATGGGAATTATACGCCAGTATCGCGGGAACTATACGGCAGTAACACTGGATATATGGCAGCAGAGGACACCACCACTGTGACTGGTCACTGGACTGATGCTGCACAAGACACTTCCCCTGGTCTAATGCAGGACAACACACCACCACTGAAAGGGACTTATACAGCTACACTGGATATATGGTAGTAGAGGACACCACCACTGTGACTGGCCACTGGACTGGTGCTGCACAAGACACTTCCCCTGGTCTAATGCAAGACAACACAACACCACTAAAAGGGACTTATACAGCTACACTGGATATATGGCAGCAGAGGACACCACCACTGTGACTGGTCACTGGACTGACGCTGTACAAGACACTACCTGGTCTGATGCAAGACAACACAGTAAACATGCAATGGACTTATACAGCAGCCAGCAGCACTGGGGACATATAGCAGGAGAGGACACCAACTCTGTGACTGGCTGGTCTGATGCAGCACAATACACTGACTATACTGGAATGGACTGAGCAGCACAACACAGCACAAGACTCGCCACCCCACTTTCCCGCCCCCACACAGACACTGAGGACAGAGACACGTCCTCTCACTACACTCTCCGAGACTGGAGTGAAAATGGCCGCGACGCGCGTCTCCTTATATGGAATCCAAATCCTGCGAGAATCCGACAGCGGAATGATGACATTTTAGCCGGGCTCGGAACCGGACTCGAATGGTGAAGCTCAGTATGGTTCGGTTCTCTGAGAGCTGAACCCGCTCATCTTTATTATATATATATATAAGCTCCAATGGCGGCACACGGGTTAAAAATAAATGAAGACTCAGACTACAGCTTGTAGGCCGAGCCTTCATTTATTTTGAACCTGAGTGCCGCCATTGGAGCTTATATTACACATAGCCTATGGGCTGAAGGTGAGGAGGGCACCGGGCACAGCAACTTATCGTTTCCAGTGAGTGCCGGAGCTTGGGGACTTATATATATATATATATATATATATATATATACTGTATATATATATATATATATATATATATATATATATACAATCTAGTGAGTGCTTGAGAGGAGGTAAAAGTAACTAATTTTGTGTGTGTGTGGGGGGGGGGGGGGTGACTGATGCCAGTTAGTTGGCCAGTGACTGCTGAGGAAACCGCTGTGTCTATTCAGTGACAGGCTCACAGGGATACTTTTCCTGGTGTGATGCTGGAAACAATGCTGATGCTATATGTCTCATCCTGACCATCCAGAATAAACTACAGTAAGCTGGTTCAGCCAGATATGTGTGTACATTTAATCTTCACTGTGTTTTCCGCAAGATATATAAAATGAGCATATTCAACATTCATTGGATTATGACTTTTTTTCTACTGTGCAAGTTAAATACCTGATTTACTGTGGGACACAATACAGTTAGTTTTCACTTACCTACTAATGATTCCAACTGTGTCTCATTCTGCAGCTGTGGGCTGTGGTCCAATACAACACAAACCAAATTTTACTATCTTCACATTTGAAATGTGTCCAGCACTGACGTGGTGTTGGCAGAATGTTTTGGCACTCTAGTAAAATGTCTTTACAGTGCAGGAGCAAATTAGAAGCTAATTAGTGGAAGCTTGCTGAGATATGAGATTCCTGGGAGTTTGTGTTTTAGATTGCATCCTAAAATCTTTTAGTGTCCCTTTTTCAACACTGTTTTCCCCTCCAGTTTGGAATATACACTGTGCATTCACTACAAACTAGAACATTTAAAAATCTTGAATGTAGGCATCTTGTTTTGCCACACTCATTCACATAATCTAACCTCTTGCTCTTTAATTGTATTTTCATCTTCAGTTTATATAGGAATATATTACCTACAGTATATTATTGTTGCCATTGATTTTAAAGGTGCTACAGTACTCTACACCACCACACAGTGAAGAAAACAGTATATACAGAAAGTTATGAGGAATTAAATAGGTAGGATGGGAATTAAACCTCCAAAGCAGGCTCTATTAATAACCACAAATGGTCTAGTGAGTGTAGGGTTAATTCTCTGTGTGTCATGGGGGGTGGGGAGTCCCAGTTGCCTGAAAAAAACCCTTCCCCATAATCTGGCTAGCAACCACTACATGTGGTGTAAGTGACGGTGTGGAGCTGCTGTACATGTTCGGGGGGAAACAGCAGATTATCTTGGCAAGTTTCCTGTGTGTACAGTATGTGTCTGTGGATCCGAGTGCTAAATCATTGCACCAGAGAGAGACTCTGGTAAGTGGCTTACCTTGAGCATTAGGCCTGCATGTGGCTGATGGGGGTGGATCATTAGGTCGACAATGTTTAGGTCGACCACTATAGGTCAGTAGTCACTAGGGATTGAAGGTCGACAGGGTTTCTAGGTCGACATGTTCTAGGTCGACAGGTCAAAAGGTCGACATGAGTTTTTCATGTTTTTTTGTGTTGTTTTTTCCGTACAGTGATCGGGAAGCCCAATTAGTGCACCGTGTCCCCCCGCATGGCTCGCTTTGCTCGCCATGCTTCGGGCAAGGTGCCTTGCTGCGCTCGGCACAGGTTACTGTTTCCAATCATAGTCGCGCGGATCGTTAAGTATGAAAAAGTTAAAAAAAAGAAAATATTTTGAAAACTCATATCGACCTTTTGACCTGTCGAACTAGAAACCCTGTCGACCTTGAAAACATGTCAACCTAGTGTATGTCGACCTATAGTGGTTGACCTAAACATTGTCGACCTAGGCACTGTTGATCTTTAGATCAGATCCCATAGCTGACATACTGTATCATATAAACTGCACTTTGTTTTGCACAGACTATAGCTTGTTACATGCTAAGTATGCATCTGTCATGGATTGGCGAAAATTGCGCTATAGTCAAACATTTGGAAACCCATCCACCAGAAATCCTGCATTTGTCTCTGCATTAGTTGCATCTAAAGATACACAAAGCAGTATTAGAGAGCCTAAAGCCTTTTATTAGCATTGGCATACAGTAAAGTCACAGGCAGAACTATAAAAAAAGATGATAAAGCTGCGGCAGGAGTGTTTGACTCAGAATCAGCCTCTGATTGTCACGATTACCACACTGGGAGTAGCTGTGCATGCTCAGCAATGCTACAGATATTTCCATCTGCCATTGCTTATCTGAGATGTGAAAATGAACTGAGGGCAGGATATGCCAGAAAACTGGGGACTGGCCTTCATCTGAATAACACAAGGTGAACCAATGGGTGTGATGTCAATTATATTAGTTTGCTGTCGTACTAGGCCTAGGTCTCTTTGTCAGTTGCATCGCCTCAAGTGAAAAGACCTTGGTAAAACAATGTCTGCTGATTGTGTGCTTTTATGGATTGTTTGTTTTTCTCTTTTTGACCTTGTTCTGTCTTTTTTTCTGTCTCTTTTTGCTTCCTTGTTTTGTTTTACACTGTCATCTTATTCTATTTCATTGTATGTTTATTTATGCTCCTCCTTCCACTCTACCCCTACTTCCATCCTTCTCAAAGAGAGCCATACCTCTCCTCCCCCATCTGGACCCTTCTGCAGCTCCCCAGGTGACTGCCACCATGCTCAGCTCTGGAGGCTGGGTGGGAGAAGGAGCCTGTATGGAGCAGACTGCTTCCCAATGGCCACCTGCAAAGTACAAGGAGGTTGGGTCCAGTTCGGTTCTACAAGCCTCACTGGTTCCAGTAATGTTTTACAAACCTTAACCGTTCCAGTCTCGTTCTATAATTCTCACTGGTTCCAGTCTGGTTCTACAAGTCTCACTGGTTCCAGCCCGGGTGTACAAGTCTTACTGGTTTTGGTCCTGTTCCACAAGCCTTACCAGTTCCAGTCCAGTTCTACTACGCCTCACCAGTTCCAGTCAGGTTTTACCAAAGTCTCACTGGTTCAGTCATGAATTTCCAGAGTCTCATCCCAAGAGTCATCATTCCAGTCCCAGCCCGGTTAGCACTCCAGTCCGGTGTCTGTTCTAAGTGTCATCATCCCAGTTCCAGCCCGGTCAGCACTCCAGTCAGTATTAATCCAGTTCAGCTCGGAACATCTTCACAACTGATACAGCGTCATGACAATCTGGATATAAAGCTTGAAGTCAATCAGTCTCAACCTTCCTTCCCTGATGGGTTTACTCAATGAATGTATTTTGGGCTTGTTCACATGGTGGGTCAATGTGCTGAATCACAAATGTTTTGCATTCAATAATTCGACCCATGCTCTGTATCATTTTTAACACTGTCCTGTTGCAAACTTTGACAGACTTGGCAGTGCCACCTTAACTGGAAGGACTCATGTGAGTGCAGAATGGGTTAACTAAGGCCTCCTATCCAATACGTTTGAATGCCATGATGATATGGTTGTCCTGGTATCCAGTGAAGGGTTACGATTCCTTTTTGTATGTGGGTCTAAGTTGGAGTTGTAATGTGCCAGTTTCCAGAGGAGTATCACTTATCTCTTCTAAAAACCTTAGGTCAGCAAGGCAACTCCCTATCAAAATTACCTTTTATTAAATTGAAGCATGGAAAATAAAAGAAATGAAATCAAACTATCTCCAGCTTTGTATACGCATTATAATCCTCAACATGAAAGTAAAAATAAGAAAGATGAGCAATCTGGGTTTCAAGGAATCCAGACCACTCCGAACATTAGGGATCCAAGTCCACCCAAGCCATGGCTCAGGTGTTCCCTCGGACTTGTCTCCCATGGCGAGGCTGAATATCATCATTCTGCTTTCTGATTCTCCCAGGACTTGGAATCTTTATAAGGTACTGAGGCCAGGACTTATCGCAATTTCATTGTAATGCATGCTGCTTTATGCTGTGCTATACTCTGCCGTATTGACTGTGCTGTGACCATAACTGGCTGTGTCTAAAGTGACTGTGTAAGCTCTAAAGTGATTGTGTATAGGGGGCACACTGCATGCTGCTGTGTACTGCACTATACTCTGCTGTATTGGCTGTGCTGTGTCCACAAGTGGCTCTGCTCTAAATTGACTCTGTAGAGGGCACACTGCATTCTGCTGAATACTGCGCTATACTCTGCTATATTGACTGTGCTGATACTCTGGACGTACATGTGGCTGTGCCGTATATAAAGTGATTGTGTATAGGGGGCATGTTGCATGCTGCTGTATTCTGCACTGTACTTTGATGTATTGGCTGTGCTGAGACTCTGGACTCACAAGTAGTTGTGCTGTATATAAAATGACTGTGTGTAATGTGCACACTACAAGCTGCTGTATGCTGCAATATATTATGCTCTATTAGGGCCTAATTCAGACATGATCGCTCCTCTGCATATTTGCAGAGGTCTGCGATCAGATAGTCGCCACCCAGAGTGAAAACCCGCCCTGTGCAAGTGTGAGAATGCATGTGTACGCCATGCAAAAACTTCACCAGACAGCAGAAAGTTGCAAATCCATTTGCAACTCACTCACCATCGAATGATTTTTCCCGTCTGTGCAGTCTGAGCGTAGCCCAGGACTTACTACTATAGGCCCTCATTCCGAGTTGTTCGCTCGCAAGCTGCTTTTAGCAGCATTGCACACGCTAAGCCGCCGCCTACTGGGAGTGAATCTTAGCTTATCAAAATTGCGAACGAAAGATTCGCAATATTGCGAAAAGACTTCTCTGTGCAGTTTATGAGTAGCTCGAGACTTACTCTTCCAGTGCGATCAGTTCAGTGCTTGTCGTTCCTGGTTTGACGTCACAAACACACCAAGCGTTCGCCCAGACACTCCTCCATTTCTCCAGCCACTCCCGCGTTTTTCCCAGAAACGGTAGCGTTTTTTCACACACTCCCATAAAACGGCTAGTTTCCGCCCAGAAACACCCACTTCCTGTCAATCAAACTCCGATCTCCAGAACGAAGAAAAAACCTTGTAATGCCGTGAGTAAAATACCAATCTTCATAGCAAATTTACTTGGCACAGTCGCACTGCGGACATTGCGCATGCGCATTAGCGACTAATCGCTCCGTTGCGAAAAAAAATAACGAGCGATCAACTCGGAATGACCACCATAGTGCGATACAAACATGCTGATCGGGGCCGGAGCTGACATCCCACACCCTCTTGAAAATGCTTGGGAATGCCTGCATTTCTTCTGACACTGTCAGAAAATAGCCAGTTACCACCCCTAAATGTCCACTTCCTTTCAATCACCTCGCTTACACCTAGCGATCGAAATTTCTGCACCATTCTGTTGCTGTTTGGCGTCGCACCTTCGCAGTGCGTGCATAAGCATGCATAGTCATTCGATAATCGGTCGCTGTGCGAATCGCACAACAGTGATCAGGTTTGAATTAGGCCCTTGGCTGTGTTGTGTCCACAAGTGGCTGTGCTCTAAAGTGACTGGGTATAGAGGGCACACTGCATGCTGCTGAATGCTGTGCTCTACTCTGCTATATAGACTGCAGAGCCATAACTAGACTTTTTGGTGCCTTGTGCCAGAGAGAGAATTGGCAGCCCCCCCATTTTTACAACAGGGAATGCATCGTGGAGAAGGGGCATGACAAGATTGATCTCAGAGAAAGCCTATGCTATGATACCCCTTCCCACATTTTATATAAAAATATTACTGACTTTGGCGCTAGACACAAGTTGTGAATATTAAGTGCAATGTGCATACAGACTGTAAAAAAATAAATATTACGTCCTTTTTTGCTAAAAGAGGAGTGCACTTTCTGTAAGTTTCCAGTGGCAGCTCAGTTGTTCAATCCAATGATTCACACTGGCAGTGACAATCTATAAACAATAATGACAAACAAGCATGTCCTGGTGCAATATATCCAGGTTCTCTGAGGAATCAAACAATATAATAGTGAAAACACATGTACCAAAAGGGGTGGCAAAAAAGCTTTAGTTTGGCAAAACTTTTTTGCCAACCCTTTTGGTAAGTGTGTTTTCACTATTATATTGTTTGATTCCTCAGAGAACCTGGATATATTGCACTTGGAGGTGCAGATCTACAGTATGTAGTGTGCACCCACACATCCAATCTCTTGCAGCCACACACAACATAGATCTGCTCAGCCACAATGCTGATCATTTTTTCACAAAGTAAGCTTCAAATAGTTAGATTTCTATAGCTTAGAATTATCTGCCTTTCTATGCAAGATAGCTCAATGAATAAATTGTCTGACTGCAATGCCACAGACAATGGGTTAAATCCTGGTTATGTCAGCATCTTGAAATGTAATTAAGGATAGAGCGGCAGAATAACAAAAAACCCTCAAGTTGAATGTTGTATAGGTATTAGCGACAGAAGGGGTCAAGGTAGGAGACGGGTGTTAAAAGATGCTAGGCTTGAAAAAGGTGGGAAGCTGCAGGTGAAAGTAATTAAAACAAATAACTGACAAGTGCCGCCAACAGCGCCCCCCTACCATGCAGTACTATGTGCAGTGCCCCCTCTGCACACACCAAGTTATGGCCCTGATTGACTGTGCTGATACTCTGGACTCACAAGTCCAGTGCTGTGCTGTATATAAAGTGACTGTATATAGAGGGCACACTGCCGTATGCTGCACTTTGTTCATGTGTATCTATAAGCCCTGTGATTCACAGTTTTAACCAAGCTGCAAGTTAAAAACCAGAAAAATAAAATATATATTTCTAGTGTTTGTACTGTTTGGTGTGCTTTATCATAGTGCACTTTGTTCAAGTGCATCTATAAGCCCTGTGACTCCACACAGTTTGAACTGAGCTACAAGGTAAAAACCTGAAAAATAAAAATAAAATATATATTTCTATTGTTTGTACTGTTTGGTGTGCTTTACCATAGTTCCCTTTGTTTAAAGCCCTGTGACTCCATGCAATTTGAACTGAGCTGCGAGTCCAAATATATATATATATATATATATATGTATAAATATATACAGTATATATATATATATATATATATATATATACATAGGCGTGCGCACAGGCACCCCCTAATGTGCGGCACCCTCTCACACACTGACGCCAGGAAGCCGGGACAGTGACAGATCATCCTAGGCTGGTCCCGTTGTCCCCTCGGCAGAATGCACTCATCCCTTCTTTGCTGCGATGTGCGGTCAGAGGCAACATTTGTGAAGAGCTGCTGTGCGCAGAGTCGGCGCAATGAGCTCGGCGAGGTCAGCAATACAGGGAGCCGCCGGGTTACAGAGGCGCTCTTCCTGCTCCGCCGCTATCTGTTGCTGTGCTGTGCGGCTCCTGTCAAACTGTATGACAGGTAGCTGCAGACCAGCAGAATCAAGGCACCTCAGCTGAGCGTCGATCGGATCCCCCGACAATGCTGCTGCTGCTGTTGACAAAAAAGTTTCTCTTCTGTTACAGCAGCTATAGTTGCTGAAGCCCCACCCCCTAGCTCAAGCCCCGCCCATTCCACGGACAGCGACTGTCCTCCATCTTCTCCCGGGAACCACCAAGTAGAGCATGGTGGCTACTCAGTGTTTGAGTCTGCAGACAATGCGGAGGACTGTGCAGTGAGACACTAAGGTACTGGGGGTCCCAGGAAATGTCCTGTAGAGGTGAGCCAGAGCCAGTGCTGGTAAGTGGTCTCCTTGGAGCACTTATTGCATAAGTTATTCTGGGTGAGAAGGATGTGGGTAATACTGTGGCTGCTGGGGATGGGGGTAGTACTCTGGCTGGGGAGAATGGGAGTGGTGCTCTCTGGCTGTGGAGGATGGGGGCTGTACTCTGGCTGGGGAGAATGGGAGTGGTGCTCTCTGGCTTTGGAGGATGGGGGCAGTACTCTGGCTGGGGAGAATGGGAGTGGTGCTCTCTGGCTTTGGAGGATGGGGGCAGTACTCTGGCTGGGGAGGATGGGAGTGGTGCTCACTGGCTGGGGAGGATGGGAGTGGTGCTCACTGGCTGGGGAGAATGGGAGTGGTGCTCACTGGCTGGGGAGAATGGGGACAGTAATCTGTTGGGGAGGATGGGAGTGGTGCTTACTGGGTGGGGAGGATGGAAGTACTGCTGAGGATGAGGGCAGTACTCTCTGGGGCGGAGGGAGGTAGTACTTTAGCTGAGAGGTGGGGAGGATAGGGGGGTAGTGCCAGAGCCGTTTCTTGTGGTGAGCGAGGCGTGCATTCGCACGGGGCGCCCGCCACAGCTCTAGGTTGCTTTGTTTGTGCTCCTCCTCCTCCCCGTCATTACTATTCCACTCAGGGGCAGCGTTTTGTGCAATGATGCATTTGCGTCGTGACGTCACGACGCAAACGCGTCATTACACGAAACTCCGTCCCCAAGCCGAGTACTGATGACAGGGAGGAGGGGAGCCGGGGTGACGGCGGCAGAGGCGGGCCGAACGAAGAGTGGGCAGCGGGATGGAAGAAGACCTCTGGCCAGCGGATGCCGCTGCAGTGCAAACGTAAGTATAACTTTTTTTCTCTCTCTCACTCTTTCTTTGTAGCAGGAGACTCTGCCTGCTATAATGTGTAAAATGGGGACTTTTGCCTGCCGTAACGTGTAAAATGGGGACACTTGCCTGTCGTAGTGTGTAAAGTGAGGACTCTCGGCTACCGTAATGTGTAAAGTGGGGACTTTTGCCTGCCGTAATGTGTAAAATGGGGACTCTTGCCTGCCGTACTGTGTAAAATGGGGACTCTTGCCTGCCGTAATGTGTATAATGGGGACTCTTGCCTGCCGTAATGTGTTAAATGGGGACTCTTGCTGGCCGTAATGTGTAAAGTTGGGACACTTGCATGCCGTAATGTGTAAAATGGGGATTTAATGTATCAAGGGCATTGCGGTGTGTGGCATAATATGGTGCAGGGGGCATTACTGTGTGGGGCTTAATACGGTAGAATTTTTTTTCCTGTGGTGGCCTTGATTTGTTGGTGCAGGGTCAAAAACTGGGGTGTAAGCTAGCCATTTATAGACGAGGCCACACCCATTCTAATTATGGCCATGTCCATTTAAATGAGGCTACGCCCCTTGCATAGTTTTTATTTTTACATCTATGGGGCATATATATATTTTTATATCAAGGGGGGGGGGGGGGTAGGCGCATTTTTAAATCTCGCACTGGGAGCCAAAGAAACAGCCTTGGGTAGTGCTCTCTGGGTGGGGTCCGTACACTCTGTATAAGAGTTGGGGGCGTGGGGGTATTACTCTCTGGCTTGGGGGGATGGAGTTAGTACTTTGGCAAAGAGCTGGAGAGGATAGGAGCAGTGCACTCTGGGTGAGAGCTGGGGCGGATGGAGGTCATATTCCTGGTGATAGCTGGGCCAGATGGTGGTAGTACTCTGGTTGAGAGCTGTGGAGGAGAGGGTAGGTACTCTGGCTTGGGAGGATGGGGGTAGTACACGGTGGATTGGGAGGATGGAGGTAGTAAGCTGTGGATGGGGAGGATAAGGTTAGTACATTCTGGCTGGGGAGAATGGGGGTACTACTTTGGCTGAGATGTGTGGCGGATGCGGGTAGTGATTTCTGGATGAGAGGTGGGGAGGATAGGGGTCATACACTCTGGATGAGAGCTAGGGAGGATGGGGGAAGCACTCTCTGGTTTAGAGGTGAGAAGCATAGTGTAGGTATTTTACTTGGAGAAGATGGGGGTCATACTCTTGGGAACTGGGCCTGGTGATGGTAGAACTCCCTGGGTGAGAGCTGGAATAGATTGGGGTAGTACTTTCTGGATGAGAGATGGGACCAAATGATATGGCTGGAAAGTATGGGGTTAGTAATCAATGGGTGAGAGCTGGGCCTGATGAGCATAATACTCTCTGGGTGAGAGCTTCGGAGGATATAATAGGTACTCTCTCGGTGAGAGCTGGGTCTGATGGGGGTAGTACTCTATGGAGAGCTGAGGTGGTTGTGGCTACAGTGGGTATCTGAACGCTGGGGCAAATGTGGATACTCTGTAACTTAATGTTGGCTAGATTTGGTCGGGATCGTGACTACATTCCCAGATTTGGTGCTGCGTAATTCAAATAATTCTGCAATCTCCTCTCCAATATACATCTAGCTGGGTGCCATCCAAAAACAGCATGTAGCAAAATAAACAAATTGACAGCACTCACAGCATATACCTGAGAATATTTTTTTTGGATGTATATGCTGTGAGTGCTGCCATATTTATTATTTATTTATTTTTTCTTTCTTCCGTCTCTCTCTCTCTTCAGTGAGGCAGGAATGTGCTCCTGTCAGTGAGACGGGGATGTGCTGCTGTCAGTGAGGCAGGAATGTGCCCCTGTCAGTGAGGAGGGGATGTGCTGCTGTCAGCGAGGCAGGAATGTGCTCCTGTCAGTGAGGCGGGGATGTGCTCCTTTCAGTGAAGCGGGATGTGCTCCTGTCAGTGAGGCGGGGATGTGCTCTTGTCAGTGAGGCAGGAATGTGCTGCTGTCAGTGAGGCAGGAATGTGCTCCTGTCAGTGAGGCGGGGATGTGCTGCTGTCAGTGAGGCGGGGGATGTGCTGCTGTCAGTGAGGCAGTGATGTGCTGCTGTCATGTTGACACCCCCCCCCTCACTTGTTTGCAGTAGCAGGCCCCTTGTGGTATGTGATTTATATTGTATTGCGTGCCAATAAGCTGTGATAGACACGCCCAATAGGCAGTGCTAGACATGCCCCTCTGTCAGTGCACCCCCTAATAAAATGTTCTGCGCACGCCTATGCATATATATATATATATATATATATATATATATAAAATATATATATGTGTAGGCCGATCATTTCAGCACATGGATCACTTTTTCAAACTGTTTTAACATACTTGGACTTTTATTTAAAACCGTGTGTCCAAAATCAAGCAACATTCTTAAAAGACACTAGAGTATCGTTAATAGCTTTTGAAGTGTTTGTCTATATTTCAGATAATTGCCTATTGTGTACAGTTGATGTTATACTGTAGCACTTTACACCAGAATTCCACACACACCTGGTATTAGTGCTGTTAAGAGGCTTATTTCTGATGATCCACTTTACCATGGCCCCGATAGTAGTTTCTTCTGTGAGCTATTGGAATTAATTTTGAATAGGAATAATTTTTTTTATGATGGTTGTTATTATTTGTAGATGGCAGGTGTGCGATGGGGTCAAACACCCGAATCCAAAACACACCCGAATCCAACAAAAAAATTTCAGGGAGGTTTTGCCAAAACGCGTCCGAATCCAAAACACGGCCGCGGAACCGAATCCAAAACCAAAACACAAAACCCGAAAAATGTCCGGTGCACATCACTACTGGATATCCTTATCTATTAGGAATTTATCTAACCCATTCTTAAAGGTGTTGACTGAGTCGGCCATTACAACTCCCTCAGGCAGGGAATTCTAAACACGTATCGTCCTTACCGTAAAAAAGCCTTTACGCCGTATTGTGCGGAATCTCCTCTCCTCTAACCTGAGCGAGTGTCCACGAGTTCTCTGTGTTGATCTAAACAAAAACAGGTCCTGCGCAAGACCTGTATATTGTCCCCTTATATATTTGTAAATGTTGATCATGTCCCCTCTTAATCTCCTCTTTTCCAGTGTAAACATGCCTAGTCTTTCAAGCCTTTCCTCGTATTCCAGCGTCTCCATACCCTTAATTAGTTTGGTCGCCCGCCTCTAAACCTTTTCTAGCTCCAGGATATCCTTTTTGTAGTAAGGTGCCCAGAATTGTACACAGTATTCAAGGTGTGGCCTCACAAGTGATTTATATAACGGGAGTATAATACTCTCATCCCTAGCATCAATTCCCCGTTTTATGCATGCTAATACCTTATTAGCCTTCTTTGCTGCAGTCTTACTTTGGGTACTACTGCTTAGTTTGCTATCTATGAGGACACCTAAGTCCTTTTCCAGTACAGAATCCCTTAATTTTACCCCATTTAGTAGGTAGGTTTTATTTTTGTTCTTGTTACCACAGTGCATTACCTTACACTTGTCTGTATTGAAGCGCATTCTCCATTTCGCTGCCCAACCTTCTAAGTCTGAGAAGCGACTCAGCAACCCCCTCCGCATTTATAACTTTACACAATTTGGTATCATCTGCAAAAATTGACACCATGCTCTCTAGACCTTCTGTTAGGTCGTTAATGAAAATATTGAACAATAGCGGTCCTAATACTGAGCCTTGCGGCACACCACTTAGCAATTCAGTCCAATTTGAAAAAGATCCATTAACCACAATGCGCTGCTCAATATTATCTAATCAGTTTTTGACCCAAGTGCATATTGTGCTTCCTAGCCCTGTTTCTTGTAGCATGTAGATAAGTCTCATGTGTGGTACAGTGTCGAATGCTTTGGCAAAATCTAAAAAGATTACATCAACCTCTTTACCCTGATCTAGGTTTGCGCTTACTGTTTCATAAAAGCCAAGTAAGTTGGTTTGACAGGATCTGTCCTTCATAAACCCATGTTGATTTCTTTTAATGACCTTATTGACTTATAGGAACTTTTGAATACTATCTCTTAGAATACCTTCCAATACTTTCCCCACTATAGATGTAAGACTAACTGGTCTATACCTGGTTCAGCTTTACTTCCCTTTTTGAATATAGGCACTACTTCCGCTATACGCCAGTCTTTGGGAACCTGACCTGATATTACTGAATCCTTAAAGATCAAAAATAGCGGTTTTGCAAGTTCAGAGTGAATACCATTGGGACCTGGTGACTTATTAATCTTTAAATGTTTTAATCGGTCACAGACTGCTTCCTCGCTTAAATAAGTACCTATCAGTGGGATATTCTCATTATTGAGATTATGTGTTAGTCCCTGAATTGGGTCCTCTCTAGTAAATACTGTTGAAAAAAACTAATTTAGTGTGTCCGCTATGTCATTATCATTTTTGCTTAAGACTCCCAACTTGTCTTTTAAAGGGCCTATACTCTCCTTCTTTAATCTCTTGCTATTGATGTATTTAAATAATTTTTGGGGATTCGCTTTGCTCTCCTTTGCTACTAGTTTTTCAGTTTCTACTTTAGCCGCTCTTATTTCCTTTTTGCATATTTTGTTACATTCCTTATAGTGCTGAAATGACTCTGCTTCCCCGTCAGATTTGTATTTTTTAAATGCTCACCTTTTCTTGCATATAAGTTCCTTTATCTTTTTGTTAAGCCACATCGGTTTATGATTTTTATTCCTTTATTTGCTGCTCGTAGGAATAAATTTGAGTGTATTTTTAGCTAGCAGGAATTTTAGTACCTCCCATTTCTCTGTAGTATTTTTTCCTAAAAACAAACCCTCCCATTCAATATCCCTGCAAAATACCCTCATCTTTTCAAAATTCGCTTTGCTAAAGTTTAGAGTCCTAGTTGAGCCAGTATAGGGCTGTTTATGAAATGTGACCATATTGTGGTCGCTGTTTCCTATGGGTTCCCCTACTATAATACCTGATACCAAATCCCCATTGTTTGTTAATACCAGGTTTAAGATTGCATTGTACCTAGTTGGTTCCTCAGTTAGTTGAACTAAGTAGTTATCATTAAGTGTGTTTAAAAACATATTGCCCCTAGCAGTATCACATGAATCGTTTTTCCAGTTTATCTCTGGATAGTTAAAATCTCCCATCACTACTATGTCTCCTACTCCTGCTGCTCTTTCAATTTGCTTTAGTAACAATTCCTCATCGGATACGTTGATACCAGGCAGCCTATAGCATACACCCAATACTAAATTTTTTATTCCTTTTTCCCCGCATGCAATTTCTACCCATAATGTCTCGACAGTGTCTACAGTCCCCTCCTGAATATCTTCCTGTATATCAGGTTTTAAAAACGGCTTTACGTAAAGACACACCCCTCCACCCTTTTTATTTAGTCTGTCTCTCCTAAACAGTGTATAGTCCTCTAGATTGACTGTCCAATCATGAGATTCATCCCACCAAGTTTCAGTAATGCCTATAATATCATACCGTTTGCTTGCTGCAAGTATTTCTAGTTCGTCCTTTTTACCAGTAATGCTTCTAGCGTTTACATACATACAACTAAGATAAGTATTTTCCCTTGCGTTAGGGACATCTTTCTCCTTATGTAGAAATGATGACCTGTAATCGTCATTGGTTAGTGCTTTGGTAAAATCTCTTTTAGTACCCATGTTAGTAACCTTACCGCCTGCTCTTACCCTCCCCCCAACTTCTCCACCATTTCATTTACTACCGCCATCCCCACTATTCTCACTGCATGACCCATAGTTTCTAGCTAAACCCTCCCCCAGGCTCCTAGTTTAAAATCTCCTCCAACCTTCTAACCATCCTTCCCCCCAGCACCGCTGCCCCCTCCTCAGTCAGGTGCAATCCGTCACAACAAAAGAGATGGCGCCTGACTGAGAAGTCCACCCAGTGTTTCAGGAACACAAACCTCTCTTTCCTGCACCAATCCCTAAGCCACACATTTACCTCCCTAATCTCGCTCTGCCTCCCTGGACTAGCGCGTGGCACGGGTAATATTTCGGAGAAATTTTGCATAATAATGTATATATTAGAGATGAGCGGGTTCGGTTCTCTGAGAACCGAACCCTACCGGACTTCACCATTCGAGCCCGGATCCGAGTCAGGCTCGGGCTTTCCCACCTGACTCAGAAACTGCAACGCGGCAAAACATCATCATCCCGCTGTTGGATTCTCGCATGATTTGGATTCCATATAAGGAGCCGCGGTTGCGGCCATTTTTACTCCCGTCTTGGAGAGTGTATTGAGAGGAAATGTCCTCAGTGTTCAGTGCCTGTGTGGGGGCGGGAAAGTGGGGTGGCAAGTCTTGTGCTGTATTGTGCTGTCCTGTCCAGTGTAGTCAGTGTATTGTGCTGCATCAGTCCAGCCAGTCACAGTGTTGGTGTTCTCTGCTGCCATATATCCAGTGTAGCTGTATAAAGTGGTGATGTGTTGTGCAAACCAGTGGTACTGTCCTGTCTCATCAGTCATTCCAGTGCTGATATACACTGCTGCTATATGTCCACTGCTGCAGTATAATAATTATAACAACAACCTGTTGTGCTGCATCAGACCAGTGGTAGTGTCCTGTCTCATCAGTCATTCCAGTGACGAGATACGCTGCTGCTATATGTCCACTGCTGCCGTATAATAATTATAACAACAACCACAAGTCTCTTACAGTATTGTTGTGTTGTTCTGCATTAGACCAGTGGTAGTGTCCTGTCTCATCAGTCATTCCAGTCATTCCTGTGCTGCATATTGTCTCATATATCTCCAGAAAAATAATGGAGAACAAAAATTTTGAGGATAAAATAAGGAAAGATCAAGTAGAACCACTTCCTCCTAGTGCTGAAGCTGCTGCCACTAGCCATGACATAGACGATGAAATGCCATCAACGTCGTCTGCCAAGACCGATGCCCAATGTGATAGTAGAGGGCATGTAAAATCCAAAAAGCCAAAGTTCAGTAAAAAGAAAAAAAAAAGAAATGTAAATCATCTGAGGAGAAACGTAAACTTGCCAATATGCCATTTACGACACGGAGTGGCAAGGAACGGCTGAGGCTCTGGCCTATGTTCATGACTAGTGGTTCAGCTTCACATGACGATGGAAGCCCTCATAACTGAGGCCTTGACACTTATGTTGGTGTTAGACGTGCATTCAGTATCCGCCATTAGTGCAGTGGGATTTAGACAATTGATGGAGGTATTGTGTCCCCGGTAACAAATCCCATCTAGATTCCACTTCACTAGGCAGGCGATAGCGAGATTTTGCCATTTAATTCCAGTGATTTGGACATATAATTACAGTGACTTTTCCAATTAATTTCAGTGATTTATAATTATTAATTACAGTGATCTTGCCAATTAATTCCAGTGATTTTGACGTATAATTACAGTGATTTTGTCAATTAATTTCAGTGATTTATAATTATTAATTACAGTGATCTTGCCAATTTATTCCAGTGATTTGGACGTATAATTCCAGCTGGAATTGTTTGTGTCGCTTGGCTTAGTCATACATCTACCTCATTGCACCTCATCGACATCTTTGCATGAGGTGCTGTTTGGGGCCTAGTTTTTGAAAAGTGCCATCCTGTGTGACAATGCCATATGAGTCCAGGGGTACTGCTGTATTAGTCCTGGGGTACTACCGTATAAGTCCACCAATTGCAGATTTTTTTTTAAATGACTAGAGCGTGCTGGAAATGACGTCAGTGGACCGAACAATTGCGGCCCACTCTCGACATTCAGCCACTGTGTGACACTACTAGATGGGCCAGGTGGTTGTGTCGCTTAGCTTAGGCCTACAGCAACCTCAGTGCTTCTTTTTTTCTTCTTGCATCATGTGCTGTTAGGGGCCTTTTTTAATATCTGCCCTCCTGTCTGCCACTGCAGTGCCACGCCTAGATGGGCCAATTGTTTGTGTCACTTGGCTTATTCATACAACTACCTCATTGTAATTCCTTTTCTTCTTTGCATGATGTGCTGTTTGGGGCATTTTTTTCCATATCTGCCCTCCTTTCTGACCCTGCAGTGCCAGTCCTAGATGGGCCAGGTGTTTGTGTTGTCCACTTGTGTCGCTTAGCTTAGTCATTCATCAACCTCGGTGCATCCTTTTGGCCTAAAAACAATATTGTGAGATGTGAGGTGTTCAGAATAGACTGGAAATGAGTGGAAATGATTGTTATTGAGGTTAATAATACCGTGAGAGCAAAATGACCCCCAAATTCTGTGATTTTAGTTGTTTTTATATTTCCCCCCAAAAAATGATCCAGATCCAAAACCAAAACACGAAAGGATGGTTTTGGCAAAACCAAGCCAAAACCAAAACATGAAAGTGGAATTAGAACCAAAACAAAAACACAAAACACAAAAAATGCAGACGGCACATCTTTAGTATATATACACTGTGCATTTTATTTCTACTGTGCAATGTAGAGTTACTGGCAGCTTTTTTGTGGCAATAACAAGCGCTGGTTCTTTTCTTTACTTTGTACTATTAGTATATGTCTCTATGGCGATGGGCACTGTGTGTGACATCATCCGCCGGCGCCAAACAGAGGCGGGATTGGTGAGTGGATTACATGTATGTTTTGTCCTGATAAAAATGCCTTTGCATTGAAACATTGATATGGTGTAAACTAAACCAGAGTTTGCTGTTTTTGCTCCATGCCGCCACATGGAGATTTTTATATAAAGAAATGCAGCGGTAGCACTCACTTGGCATTAGAAACACAAAACAAGGTATCCTTCTACCTTTCAGCTTTATTTACTATTACTAATCGGAGTGCACCTGGATAACTATTTGTTAGGAGAGCAAGGAGTGCCGGGACATACTAATGCTATATATATAGTCAATGAAATGGCATACAGGTGCGCTGGTCAATGTTCAGGTTCCACTTAAAAATGGAAAAAAATCCTCAAGGTCATCAAAACTCTGGCATATAACACTGGGTTTACAGCCTTTCAAAAACAGCTGCACCCCTCCTGTAGAAACTCCGGACTCCTGGAGTGAGATAGTCTAAATACAAAAAAAAAACAGAAGAAGGGGGTGAACATACTGCAAATTACTTTTATTTAAAACAGATAACATCCCTTTAGCAAAGGATCCACATTATAAGATAAGATCACCGTGACATAGAATCCACATTAGATGAGTCTCATTCATCTAATGTGGATTCTATGTCACAAAGATCTTGTCTGTTAATGTGGATCCTTTGCTAAAGGGATTTTATCTGTTCTAAATAAAAGTGACTTGCACTATGTGCGCCCCCTTCTTCTGTTTTTATATTCAGAATATATATATAATCTATCTATCTATCTATCTATCTATCTATCTATCTATCTATCTATCTATATATATATATATATATATATGACGGTAGGGTTCCATGGGTTGGATGGCTTTTCCAATCCTTCCTCAGAAAGAACCAGACGGCACTCCACAGATTTTCTAAACCGTGATAAAAGTGTATTCAACACATCAGATCATATAAAAGTGCAGACACATAGTAAACACACCAACGTTTCAACGCCATTTCAAAACCTCTTTTTCCCGTATGCTCCTAATTCTAGAATTTCTTCTTATTTCTTACTAGTATTTGTCTTTATGTTTTTATGTACCATGTGTGCCATTTTTTGGAATTCTATGTGTGTTGTTATTGGTGTCTAGGAGCCCGCTCTTGTTGGTGTGACACGGCTGTGCACTTATTTGAGTGCTGTCTGTGCCTATATCTAAAGTATTTTAAGGGCTCTGAATGTTTACACTGTGCCGCGCTGGTTGCCATGACCACCACCGTATGCTCCCTGCGGCATCATGCTGGGTCCGGGCGGAAGTGAACTTTTGCATCACTTCCGCCGACGGACGCTGCTGGTGGCCGGTGAGACTGGCCGGGAGTGGAACGCAGATACTGCACTGCTTCCTGCCTTGGCGGCTTCCGTGTGGCTGAAGGTGTCTGAGCGGTGGGCGGTGCCACCGCAGGTGAGTTATGTTTGCTTCATTAACAGGGTTTAAATGCTGGTTGTCCAGGATGAAGGTGCCATACGAGCACCGTAACGGCTGTTGACTTACCAGCTTGCAGAGGCATGCCATTTACATCTTATTGCTGCTGTGTTGCTGCTGTAGCTACTTGGTATAGCTGTCAGGAACCCCATGTGCATATATCTGATACCCATCATCATGCCTCTGCTGCACTTTGTCTATAAGTGCTATTGTACTATTTTTTATCACTCATAAATATTTTTTGCATTTAATGGAGGTGCCGGCCTCTTATTGGACCATATTGCAACTCATTATGTGACTGGTACTCCGATATTGGACTCTTGGTGTGTGTGGTTGTTTCAGATAGATATATATATATATATATATATATATATATAGTATATGCAAATAAGTGGCACTCACCAGGCTTCTTATAAAATTATAACGGTCCTATATTAGATCCTACGTTTCAGGGATACCCCCGTCGTCAGGGACAGCATGAACATAATCACATAGTGCCAAAAAACATACATTTATACCCACCCCCAAACGCAATCAAGCAGTCTTACCTGTCCCACCTGGAGGACGCCAGCCTTCTGCATCACGGGTCTTCCCGCCGGTCACACATCCTCGCACGGCCAAACGGAGCCCATGACGTCATCAGGCGGCGCCCTCCGGCGCAGACGGCACACTCTGCGTGGTTGCTATGCAACATACAAACAATCCATGTTAAAAACCAAGTAACAGCAAATGACACTTTAAAATATACAATGTATCTGATTAGTTATATTAACAGTGCCAACAGCAATAACAACTATAATATCACAATCGCCACCACACAAGTCCCCACTATTGATGGATCACTGATACCTGAAATAAAATTAAAGAAAGCATTGTAAGCCGAGGCTCTCATTTAACCCCCGAGGTGATATTGTATCTAAAACAAAAATTCCACCTGCATTCTTTTTGAAGCAAAATTTTTGCCCGATTCCCCCCCCCCCCCCCGGATTTTTAAAGGAACGTGGTCTATGATGGTTGCTCTCATACTGCTGATGCTATGTCTGGCTTCAACGCAATGTCTGGCAACAGGCTGATCGCTGCTGCCAGATTGCAAAGCTTATCTAATGGCTGTCCTGTGCTGCGCCATACGCTCCTTAAATTGGCGCTGTGTTTTGCCAATATATGCCAACCCACAGGGGCAGGTCAGCATATAAATGACAAATGTAGTGCTACATGTAACAGGGTACTTTATCTCAAATCTCTTCCCTGTATGGGGGTGACAAAATGTATTGCCAGCTAACAGGGCTGTGCAGGTCACACACCCTAAGCATCTGTAACAGCCATTTCTCCTACTAAGGAAATGAGATGTGTTCTTCTTATCCATTCCTGTAATGTCAAGCTTGACCAAACGGTCCTTTAAGTTCCTACCTCTGGTGTAACTAGGTAGTAGTTTAGCTTGCTGCAATAAAGGTAAGTCTGTATCACTATTTACCATAGGCCACCACTTTTTGGCCTTTTTGGTAAGAGTGGGACTTTTGTCCGTATATTGACTCACCCAAGGAACTACTTCTGGGACCCTATTTTGATCTCCGCGAGATTGATACTTAAGGGTGTCTGCCCGTGGAATATTCAACACTCTGTTTTTAGTGCTTTCTAATAACTTTCTATCATAGCCTCTTTCTAAAAATGTATTCACCATTTGATCCAAAGCCGAATCAATCATGGTGGGATCTGATGTAATACGCCTGGCCCTCAACATCTGTGAATATGGTAAACTATTACGGAGAGGCAAGGGGTGAAAACTGTCATTCCTTAAGATGGTATTTCTATCGGTGCTCTTAACAAATAGCGCAGTACTCAGACTGTGTTCACCTACTGAGATCTTAACATCCAAGTAATGTACTGATTCCGTACGGATTTCATATGACAGTTTCACCACACTATCAGACAAATTATGCTATCCAATAACCTACGGAGATCTACTGTAGTGCCAGACAAAACAATAAACAAGTTATCTATATATCTGACATATAGATGAATATTAGGAAGTAGTATACCATTATTCCAAAATAGTTGTTGTTCAACAGCATACATAAATGCGTTCGCGTACGATGGGGCTACTGAGGACCCCATCGCACAGCCCGCCTTCTGTAAATAAAACCTGCCGTCATGTAAAAAGAAATTTCCAGTCAAAACCATAAATAGTAATTTCAGAAAAAAATCCACAGCTGGTCCTACATAGGAAGGATTATCTACTATGAGCGACCTGACTGCCTCCATACCTGCACCATGTGGTATGCAGGTATAGAGGCTAGCCACGTCCACACTACACAATACCACCGAACCAGGAGTTACAACTACATCATCCAATTTCTTCAACAATGAAGTCGTATCCTGTAAATAAGAAGGAATTTGTCTAATGCATGGATTTAAGACTGAGTCCAAATACACAGAAATGGGTTGGTATAATGATCCCCTCCCCGACACAATGGGACGACTGGGGGGCTTTAGTGGATTCTTATGAACTTTTGGGACCATGTAAAATAGTGGCACAACCGGACAGTCAACTGTTAATGCCAGTCGTAATTGGTCAGTTATAATGCCATCTTTAGCTGCCTGTAATAATAAAGTGTCCAGTTCTTTTTTTAAAACTTCACTTGGATCATTCGGTAATAACTCATAGGTGATGGTATCCAATAGTTGTCTATTACATTCAGATTTGTAATCTTCTAAATTCTGCACCACTACCGCACCGCCTTTATCGGCGGGGCGGATAATGATATCGCTCCGTTCTGACAGAGATTTTATAGCCGCCATCTCTTCCTTATTGAGATTATTAGCTCGACCGGGTGAATTTATTGTCTCCTGTCCCTCGTTGTCCAAGAGCCGTGTAAAAGTTCGTATATAGGGATTTTGTGTCGTTGGATCAAATTTGGATCTTGGTAAAATTTTCTTTAATTGTGGAGGAATGTCACTAGCGGTTGCTAATGGAGCTTTACAATTAAAATAAGGTAGAATCTTTAGATGAGTCTTATACCTAGAATATAGGTCTACTGTTTTAAGAGTAGACAATCACGTTTTTGTGGGAGCTGGGATTTCACGAGTCTGGATTCTGTCCACTCGTATAAGACTCATCTAAAGATTCTACCTTATTTTAATTGTACATTTGCATACATAATACACTATGAATGTTTATTTTATTTATTTTTCATGAGCGCCTGTGGATTCAAATGGTATTTCTTTGACTGCAACGACCTTCAACACTTTGCCTAGATCAGAATGTCTCTCCAAACTGGATAACAAAGCCAGAAGCATTTTGAGCAGGGAAGCTACCAATAGCAACTTTTAAGGACTTACTAGTTTTTAGCAGGCCTTTAAGGCAGGGTGGCAAGAAAGAATAGAGATGTGGGTGGACCCCCTTCTTTTCTTTTAGCAAAACCACCCTCAATTCAGTTATTGCAAAACCACCCTTAAGTGTTTTATAACGGTTTTTATTTTGGATTTCTTTTAAAATGAATAAAACAGCTAACATAATGTACTCTATCTTGGACCTGTTTTTGTTCCTAAAGTATTATTAACATCACTAACATTAATTTCCAATCATTTTCACCATACATTCTCCTGTGTGAAATGGCACCTGAAATGCAATTCAAAATATGACATATGGTTTTAAGATCCAAGATACAACCTTGCAGGAAGATCCAAAATTAGGACTCGATTCTACATGGAATCCCAAGTGATTCAAACCATTACTTGGTACTACACATAAACCCCAAAGTTCAGGTGTGTTTGGTTTTCAGCTAAATCAAACCACTCCTCTATATGAAAGAGGTATTTTCAAAAATAAAAATAAGTACCACACTCAGTCTTATTTGCACTTGAAAGATTTTGATGCCATGTGGCAAAATGTTGTATGATCAGATGAGACCCACATTTTTTGACTGGACTCCAAGTGCTATATTTGGTGACAACCAAATACAATACACCATCCAAAACGACATACTATAACTACTGTGAAGCATGGTGATGGAAACATTATGAGGTTGTAGGAGTGTTATGCCAGTATTGAAGGGATGATAGATGCTGCTAAGTACCCACAAACTCTTGAATAAAATTGAAATCCCTCTGCTAGACAGCTTAAGAGGTGGTTCACTTTCCAGCATGACAGCAGCACATACATATTGTACCACCAAGAAGACTGAAATGAGAATATCCTCCAGTGGCCTTGACCTAAATCTGATAGAAAATCTGTACATGGACTTGGAGAGAGCAGCCTATCATTGTTCACCATGAAATGTGAGTGAAATGAAACAATTCTGCAAGAAAGAAAGGGCAAATATTCCCAAATCTAGGTGCACAAAGCTGGTAGAAACATATCCAAAAAGAATGATGGATGTAATTTTCAGCAAAATGTGGCTATACAAAGTATTAAATCAGAGGACTTATTACTTTTCCAACCCTGGTATTCTAGTTTTTTAACATTTTTCAAAACTACTGTATTTCCTTTTTATTTTACATTAGTTGAACATTTTGAGGCCAAATTTTTAAATAACATTTTATTTCATTTATTTTATTTTCCAGTGTGTAATGTAACAAAAAATTTAAGGATTTTGATAGAGTATGACTATTTTTTATAAGCACTGCATGCTCTTTGTACTTGCTTATATTTTGAGGCGATCTGTTTTTTTATTACTCAGCATCAGCCCATGTGTATGGTATATTCCTTTAAGCATTGTCTTTATACAGAAGAGATTACCCACTTGAAAGAGAAACACTTTAGAAATCCATATTTAAAGTTGAAGTTGGTGCGTCATTTGATATTTTGTGACCTGTAAAAGATGTCCTTTAGGAATAGTTTTCTGAATTTCTTTTTAAAGTGAATCAAGTAGGATGTAGTTCCAAAGTCTCATATGTATTTTCTAATCAGATTTTGGAATATGTGTAGCATTGGTAATCTCTCCACCATACCCTGTAGGTTTAAATATTTCATACCTGACTTTCAGCAGCTGAATAACTAGTATAATAAATCATCAGATGATGTTAAAATGCCCATAGCTATGAGAAAAATTTTCTAAAATGACATGAATGATTTCAAGTGCTTAGCTGAAAAGCAGAATTAAATCGTAAAGGACTGAATGAAAATATAATGATTGCAGTTACTTTCCTAATTCAGTCTAAAAGGAAGACATTTGCAATATACAGTACTGTACTCTCTTTTCTGGAGTACATAAATAAAGTAAAAAAAAAGTGTATTTATAATAGATTCAATGACAAACGAGAATTAATGCTTAATTTATAAACTGCTGGTAGAGAACAAATCAGCATCTATTCTAAGTAAAATAATAAGTGTATTGAGTCTATCTATCTATCTATCTATCTATCTATCTATCTATCTATCTATCTATCTATCTACTCATGCACCATTAAAACCACTGACAGGTGGAATGAATAACATTGATTATCTTGTTACAATGACACCTGTCACGGGTGGGATATATTAGTCAACAAGTAAATGCTCACTTCTTGAAGTTCATGGCAGGGGCGTTTCAACAGAAGAGGGGGCCCGTGTGCACCTTCGAGTGGCCCCCTCCTCTGCACGTTGCAGTAGTCTCCAGCATTTGCCCGAGTCTACTACGCATGTGCATGTCTCCAGAAACATGGCGCCTGCCATGTTTCAGAGACCAATTTAACTACTGCGCATGCGCAGTGGCCATTTTGGCTGCAATTTTTGCAGTGATTGCAGCACCCCACACTGGACTCTGGAAATGTAAGTATTCAAATATGGGTGCAGTGTGGGCGTTATGGGCCCCCACTGACCCAGGGTCCCATGTGCACCACACACATTGCACCCATTATAGAAATGCCAATGGTTCATATGTATGAGTAGGAAAAATGGACAAGTGTAATGATCTGAACGACCTTTACAAGGTGTCAAATTGTGTTGATGGGATGATGTTATGAGAGCATCTTCAAAACAGCAAGTTTTAAAGGATGTTCCTGGTGTGCAGTGGCTTAAACCTAGCAACGGTGACCCAAGGAAGGACAACCTGTGAACAAGTGACAGGGTCTTGGTACCCAAGACTCACTGATGTGTGGGTAAAGCAAAGGTTAACTTGTCTGGTCCAATCCCACAGAAGAACTACTATACCACAAACTTCTAAAAATGTTAATGCTGGCAATGATAGAGCGCTGTCAGAATACACAATGAATTGCATGTTGCTGCATATGGGGCTGTGTAGTTGCAGACTGGTCAGAGTGTCCATGCTGACCCTTGTTCACCACTGAAAGTGCCTACCATATGCATGTGAGTGTCAAAACTGGACCATGGAGCCATCATATGGATGGCTGGATGCAGTTGCATAATTTTTTTTGTAAATAGATGCCACCAGGATAGACTATGGGAAGAAGGCAAGCTGTTAAATGGCAATTTTCTGAAAGGAAACCTTCGGCCCTGTCATTTACTGTATGTGGATGTTACTTTGACACGTATCTCTTACCTTAACATTGTTGCAGACCAAGTAATCCCCTTCATGGCAATGGTATTCCCTGATGGCAGTGACCTCTTTCAGCAAGATAATGCACACTGCAACACTGCAAAAATTATGGTTTGAGGATCATTACAAAGAGTTCAAGGTGTTTTGATTCTCCAGATATCAATCCGATTAAGCATCTATCAAATGTGCTGGAGGCCCCACTTCACATATTACAGGACTTAAAGGATCTGATGCTAATTTCTTGTTGCCAGAGACCACATGACAGCTTCAGAGGTCATGTGGAGTCCATGACTCATCAAAGCTGTTTTGGCGGGTGTAGTATGGTATTCAGGCAGCCAGGATCCCGGCGGACAGCATACCGGCGCCGGGATCCCGACCACCGGCATACAGACAGCTGGGTGAGCGCAAATGAGCTCCTTGCTGGCTCACTGTGCTCACCACGCTGCAGGCACGGTGGTGCGCTATTCGCGCCACGCTATTTATTCTCCCTTTGGGAGGGTCGCGGACCCCCAAGAGGGAGAATAGTTGTTGGTATGCCTGGTGTCAGGATTCTGGTGCCTGTATACTGAGCGCGGGATCCCAACAGCCAGCATACTGAATGCCACCTGTTTTGGCAGCATGAGAGGAAATGACACAGTGTTTTTAATGTGATCCCCATCCAGCCTCCAGATTTGTTACAAGAAAGCATGGTTCCAGTGACTCTGCACTCAGATCCTGAACCTTCAGTCAAATTGCTGGAGAAGTTTGTTTAAGATAGTTCATGTATGTATCACAATGATTCCCTGAAAATAGGAATGACTTTGACACTGCTCAAGAGCCTGGTATATTGTATCCTTGAATATGCTCAAAATGTTGAATAATATGTTGCACATATACAAGCTTTTTTCAGAAGACTCTGGCAAAATACTCTCTACACTATACTAGAGAAATATGATTTTGAGGTTGAAAACAAAAATTAAATTCTTAGGCCACATCATGTCTTCAACAGGCATCAGCATGGAAACCAGCAATATCCAAGTTCTATAGGTGTGGCCAACACCACAAGATGCTAAAGTTTTGCAAATATTTGTAGTTTTTGCCAACTACCCAAGATGATTCATCAAGACCTTCTCTTGACTTGTCCAGCCACTTAAGTCATTTACTCGTAAAAGGTACCATTCTACTGGACTGATGAACCACAAGAAGCTTTCCAATTCTCACAATTTTCTTAGCTTTTTTTATCCATGCACTACTTAATCATTTGTATTTAAGGTGGACGCATCAAATTTAGTGGTGGGAGCTATCTTGCCTCAAAGAAAAAGGTACAAAAATGTACTTTAATCCCTTTTCAACACTCTCCAGAACATACTTTAACTTCTCAACTGGTGATCAGAAGTTACTAATGATCTATTCTGCTGTAATAGAATAGGTTCATCTCTTTACCTCAACATCTACTCTCCAATGGGAAATCTATAAATGGTTTCACGATGCCCTTAAAGTGGGTCACCTGGGAATTCAAATAATATTGTCTCTCTTTGTATTACTTTTGGTGGACACAACTGTCAAAAGAAGTCAAGGCATACAGTCAATCCTGATTTGTTTGTACCAGGCATGAATCTTCACATACTGTACTGCAGGCATTTCCAACTGTGGTCCTCAAGGCACACCAACAGTGTAGGTTTTAGTGATATCCAGGCTTCAGCACAGATGGTTAAGTCAAAATAACTGAGGTACTATTAAGTCACCTGTGTTCAAGCCTGGATATCACTAAAACCAGGACTGTTAGTGTGCCTTGAGGACTGAGGTTGGGAAACAATGCTGTACTGCATTGCTGGAGTTGTTACAACCTCTATTAGTTCCTATGAGTCAATGGAGAAACATTTCAATGGATTTTATTTCAGAGCTCCCTCTTTCACACAAATGCTCCACTATTCTCATTGTGGTAGATAGATTCACATAAATGTCTCACTTCATTCTTCTCAAGAACCTGAATGCTCCACAAACTGCCAAGATCTTTCTTCAACATATCTATTGTTTACATATTTGCCCATATTCCATAGTCTTTGGAAACCTTCATTCACCTTATGGCTTTGGAAAGCTTTCTGTCCAGTACAAATCAAGTTGGATCCATCCTATAGGGTTTTATTTATAAACCAATGGCCAGACAGAATGCATGAATCAAGGTCTGGAACAGTTCCTGCAAATATTTACATTTTCAGCAGGAAAATTGGTAAGATACTCAATGTTGTGGAATTTATTTCTAACAAAAATTTCCTTTTATCTGCCAAAGAAAGTCCATTTTATTCTAATTATTGTTTCCATTCACAACCAGTGTCAAATTCCTTTTTTGAGTCACAGATTCCAGAAATACAAAAACTGCAGTACATCAAAAGTCAAGGGAAGTCGGAAAACATCTAGTTAGTAACCTTTATGATGCTTAACAAGATTACAAAACTCAAGTAGACAAATATTGCAAGGTGACTCTTTACTACTGTATTGGAGTTACAGCATGGTATCAACTAAGTACAGTATTTACATTTTAAAAGTCCATCCCCAAGGTTATCAGAATGGTCCTGTCTTAGCTGGACCAACCTCTTCTACAGTAAAATTGATTTTGCAGACGCAATGAGTCCATCCACTGTTCCATGTTTCCCAAGTCAAGCCAGCACCTTCATCTACAAGATTTAAGTCCGCTACAACACCACTAATTTTTAATGATCAAGAAGATTATGTTGTGTAGGACATACTGGGCTCCCAAAAAGTTTGAGGCAAAATTAAATCAATTAAAAAAGAAATGTTTTGGTTTGGAAGATGATTCATAGGAAACCTGCTGGTAATCTTATGCTTCCAGATTGATTGAGGAATTTTAACAACAGGTTCCCAGATAAACCTGTAGTGCCTGAATATCATCCTCAGAGATGGGGTGTGCTGTCACAAGCAGCACTGGCCACACTTACCATAGTTACAGGAGGGCTGTTGAGCTACAGCCAGGTCAGGCCAAAAAAAAGAAAATTATACTTACCGATAATTTTGTTTCTTCAAGATACTTCATGTCAGCCCTTACTTTTGGGATTGTATCCCATTCCTAACTTTAGACAGGGAATTCTTTTCAACTGATTAGGGACCACCCACTCTGGGTATATAGTACTGCTCCTCCCCTTCCCTCATTAGTCTTTTGAGTGTCTCCTACGACCAGTCTTTATGAAAAACTTACTAAGGGAGAGTATATTGTAGGCTGCCATGAAGTATCTTGAAGAAAAAAAATTATCGGTAAGTGTAATTTGCTTTTTTCTCCTACGCTACTTCATGGCAGCCCTTACTTTTGGGATATACCAACACTCAATATAGGGATGGCAATATAAATACACAAGAGACCTTGTTTTAATGCTGAATAATTATAATTGTTTATTCCAATGCCACATCAAGAACACGTTTTCCAAAGTGGGTGTCTACAACATCCACCGCATAATGACTAGAAAATGTATGTATGGATGACCATGTAGCTGCTGCACATATGTCTTTTGCCGACAGCAGAGCCTTCCTAGCCCAAGAAGATGCCACAGCCCTGGTAAACAAGAGTTCCCTAATCCATCTGGAAATGGATTGTTTTGTAGGTTTCTCGCCCCTTCTTGCTCCTGAATGTAACACAAACAGGTGCTTTGTCCTCCGAAACTCCTTAACACTTTCCAAGTAGCTTGAGATTGCTCTTATTAGATCCAAATTATGCATCCTTTCCTCCTCCTCATTCTGCAGATGTGGACAGAATGAAGGTAACAATGTCCTGATTCAAATGAAACTCCGACCCCACTTTAGGCAGAAAATCTGGATTAGTTCTTAGAATAAGTCTATCAGGAAGGAAATTAAGATAAGGCTCCTTTGACCACAGAGCCTGTAATTCTCCAATTCTTCTGGCTGAGGTGATGGCTACCAGAAACACTAATTTCCAAGTTAGAAATTTCATTGAAATATCTTGTAACGGTTCAAACGGAGACAACATCAACGAATTTAAAACTAAATTTAAATCCCATGGAGCGAGAACCGACCTAACTCGAGGTCTTATCCTTTTAATTTCACAAAATAAAAGATTATATCATATGCGCTACAATACTTGATGGGTATATACACACAAGTTGTCAGACCGGTTTACTTTCAAGTGTCCCAATGATTGCAATTGCAGTCTCAAAATGATTTCTCCACGAGCAGGTACATGTGAAGGAAAGACAAAGACAAAAATCTCCAATGTGTAGTAGTTCTTTTCACAATGTGAGGAATATGACGTGACTGAAGGGTATCAATTATCCACTCCTTTGTGTCTTTATATGGTATTATGGGACCACCCGGAGAGTGTTTTGATTAAAAACACAGAATGCTCACTTTCTTGCTTACTTTATAATACATGGACGAACTCCTATAAAGGTTTCTTTCGATTTTTTCACCAAAAGGCACCCTCTTCGCTCGTTAATATAGATGTATCTCTCAACAATGGTGTGTAAGGAAAAAGAGAAAAAATTCCAATGTGTAAAGGTTTTCCTGAACCTTATATTATAAATGGGATATATGGGTGATGTTCTGACCCTTTCCCCTTCGTGTCTTATGAGTTTTTTAAAGGGTCACCCAAAATTGTGTGAAAGATCACAAATACAGAAAAAAGCTTACTTTTGCTTACATAAACACAAGCAGGTATATACGTATAAAGGTATCTTTCAGACTTGTATAAACCACAAGAAACAGGTATCTTCTAACATGACATGCTTACACGTATGCTTACTTGAAGTGTGCAGGGTATGTTCCTATAGCGGTTTCTTTCAAACTCCTCCGTCTGTTATCTGGTGGTCTCCAGGCAACCCTCTAAGGCAGAGGTTCTCATCCGAGTTTGAGAACCTCTGCCTTAGAGGGTTGCCTGGAGAGCACCTGATAACAGACGGAGGAGTTTGAAAGAAACCGCTATAGGAACATACCCTGCACACTTCAAGTAAGCATACGTGTAAGCATGTCATGTTAGAAGATACCTGTTTCTTGTGGTTTATACAAGTCTGAAAGATACCTTTATACGTATATACCTGCTTGTGTTTATGTAAGCAAAAGTAAGCTTTTTTCTGTATTTGTGATCTTTCACACAATTTTGGGTGACCCTTTAAAAAACTCATAAGACACGAAGGGGAAAGGGTCAGAACATCACCCATATATCCCATTTATAATATAAGGTTCAGGAAAACCTTTACACATTGGAATTTTTTCTCTTTTTCCTTACACACCATTGTTGAGAGATACATCTATATTAACGAGCGAAGAGGGTGCCTTTTGGTGAAAAAATCGAAAGAAACCTTTATAGGAGTTCGTCCATGTATTATAAAGTAAGCAAGAAAGTGAGCATTCTGTGTTTTTAATCAAAACACTCTCCGGGTGGTCCCATAATACCATATAAAGACACAAAGGAGTGGATAATTGATACCCTTCAGTCACGTCATATTCCTCACATTGTGAAAAGAACTACTACACATTGGAGATTTTTGTCTTTGTCTTTCCTTCACATGTACCTGCTCGTGGAGAAATCATTTTGAGACTGCAATTGCAATCATTGGGACACTTGAAAGTAAACCGGTCTGACAACTTGTGTGTATATACCCATCAAGTATTGTAGCGCATATGATATAATCTTTTATTTTGTGACATTGGTTTTTTCCGGTAGATAACTCCGGAATATATCTATATCTGCAGCTGTAATACGTCCAGCGCAGGGAAGTGCACTTTGTTTTTTCTTGTTTATTATCCTTTTAATTGCCTGACAGAACTTCTTCACCAGGTCCTCGTCACACAATCTTCATTCCAACAGGACACTCAAAGCTGCTACCTGAACCTTGATAGTTGATACTGCCAGTCCCTTTTCAAAGCCATCAATTAAAAATGGTAAGACTTGAGACGTCTCTTATTTCTGCGGGTCAAATCTTGAATTGGACCAAGAAATGAAAGTTTTCGAGATTCTATAAAAGATATTAGAGGATACTTTCTTCCTCGCCTGAATCAGCAAACTAATGACTTGCTCAAATAAACCCTTTTTTCTCAGTAATTGCTGTTCAATTTCCACGCCGTCAAATGAAGCTGCTGCAGACTCGGGTGCAGCAACGGACCCTGATGTAAGAGATCTGTTATTAGTGGCAACGTCCAGGGTTCCCCTACTGCCATCCTCAGTACTGCAGGAAACCACACTCTCTTCAGCCAATACGGAAGAATTTTTATGACCTGCGCTCTTTCCTCCCTGATTTTCCTTAGAATACGTGTAATCATTGGAAATGGAGGGAATACATATACTAGCTTGAACCTCCATGGCAGAGAAAAGACATCCACTCCCCCCGTTCCTGGGAGATGATAGCGGGAGAAGAAGAGAGGAACTTTCACATTGGTGTGCGTGGCCATCAGATCTACTTGAGGCTGACCGAACCTCTGCATAATTTGCCTAAACACCATGTCGTTCAATTCCCACTCTCCTGGTAACACCTCCTGCCTGCTGAGGAAATCTGCCACAGAATTGTTTACTCCTGAAACATGTAGTGCTGATAGAGACTCGAGATGACCTTCCACCCAATGTAGAATCTTTGACACCTCCTCCATTAACACTTGACTTCTGGTGCCTCCTTGTCGATTGAGATAGGCCACTACTGCTACATTGTCTGAAAATATCCTGAGATGCATCCCCTGTAACTGCTCTTGGAAATATTTCATTGCATTCCATACGGCTCTCATTTCTCTGTGATTTGAAGACAGCCTTCTTTCCCACTGGTTCCATCTGCCTTGGCAGTTCTGCTGCAACAAATGCGCTCCCCATCCTACTGCACTTGCATCTGTTATTAAAACAAGATAGTGATGATCTGCCAAAGACGTCTTTCTGTCGACCAGTTCCGTCTCCATCCACCAGTCTAGGGAGTGCTTTGTCCTCTGACAACTTTATACGATAATTTAGAGAATATCCCTTCCGACTGTAGTTCAGGATATTTGACTGAAGATCTCTCATCCTCCATCTCGCCCAAGGGACTACATCTGTGGTGGAGGCCATCATCCCTAAAAGATGCATTCCCTGACGCAGTGTCACACTGCTGCACCTCCTTAGCAGAGCAGCCAGGTCCTCAATTTTTTGAGCACCTTTCTTCCAAAAGACCTATCGCATAACTGATGGTATCCACTTGTACTCCAACAAACTGGATCCTTTGTCTTGGTACCAGCTGGCTTTTTTCCCAGTTTAGCAACCAGCCATGACTTTGTAGGATCTGCAGCGTCACTTCCAATGCCTCCTTTACTTTTCCTCTTGATTATCCGCATACTAGCAGGTCGTCCAGATATGACCAAATTGCTATTCTTCGTCCTCTTATCACGGTTACAAGCGCCGACAGGACCTTGGGAAATATCCTTGGAGAAGTCTTCAGACCAAAAGGGAGGCACGTAAACTGAAAATGTTTGCCGATGACGCAGAATCTTTGGTACCTTCTGTGCCGTCTGTCTACAGGTACATGAAAATAAGCATCCTTTAGGTCTATGGATGCTAGAAAATCTTTTTTCCTTACACCCGACAGAATGGATTTTAACGTCTCCATACGAAATTTTATTGTCTTTATATATTTGTTGAGCTGTCTGAGATCTAGAATAGTTCTGAACTCTCCAGACGTCTTTTTTATTAAGAATATCCTGGAATAGAATCCGCTCTTTCTTTCCGAAGGAGGGACATCCTCTACTGCTCTTGCTTTGACTAGCTTTTTTAAACTGTCTTCCAGGGCTCTCATTTCTATACTCACATTTGGTCTTTCCGAAATTATGAATTTATCCCCTTTTTGGGACCTCTGAGAACTCTCTCCGGTATCCCCAAGATATCACAATCAGTACCCATGTATCCTGAATCGAATTTTGCCAATGACTGACGAACCTCTGAAGTCTGGCTCCTACTGGAAAGGATACCTGAATCCTATAATAGTCATTGTCTTCATCCGCTTCTCCTGTAGGCCTGATGAAAGGACTGCCTATTCGTCCCCGAGGAATACTTTCCGTATAAGCCCGGCCTGGTCTATAACTTCTTGCCTCCTTAAACTGCTGTCTGGAAGATGGAATTGGGAATCTACAGTATTTCTTTTGCCTTGAGGTAACTTCACCAACTTACCTCCTGACATTTTTTGTATAATGACCTCCAGTTTATTGCCAAATAACAGAGAACCTTCATATGGTAAGGACACCAGTCTGTTTTTGGAGTGCATATCTGCTGACCATGACCAAAGCCACAGGGCCCTTCTAGCCATTACACCTGCCGCCATACACTTTGCAGCAAAATCTAGAACATCCAAAGAGGCTTCACACAGATACTCTATGCCTTTCAGCATGATACCTAAGCTTATTCGAAAGTATTGTCTTGAGATTTTTTCCTCCAAATCCATAGACAACACTGATCCCCAAACTGTCAATGCTCTAGAAACGGATGCTATGGCCACACCAGCCTTTAAAGACACTGCTGAGGATATATGTAACTTCTTTAGTGAATTCTCCATATGTTTATCCATGCCATCCTTTAGGACTGCTCCGTCCTCTAAGAGAATAGTAGTTTTTGATACCATCTCTGCCACTGCAGCATCAATTTTAGGAACTGTACACCAGCCAACAAACTGCTCATCCTCTACTGGGAACATACGATCAATTCGTTTAATATTGCCAAGCCTCTTGTCAATATTTTGCCACTCCTTAGACACCACATCCTCTAATGCTTTGTGGACTTGAAAACACCTGTTCTTTTTGGATTTATCACCAAACAGTATATCTTTATCATCACCTCCTTCATCAGCCTGTTTATAATTCACGGTCTTAAATATATTCTTCAAAAGACTGTCCACAAGCTCCAAATTAAACTTTCTATCCTCCTCTTTCTCCTCCGACTCCATGCTAGAGGAAGCCAGATAATCAACATAATTGCAATCATTTGAGGTTGATTCGTCCTGAGAATCAATACTAGCCAGGGATCTAGTTCTTTTACTTCCCTGCAAATCAGCTAGCTGTTCTGTAGTAACAAAAGATCTCTTCATCCAGTCCTTTAACTTCTATATCTGTCTGGATTGATTAGCATGCTGAACATCACTTTGTGTACAGTCCTCGCAGAACTTCACATTTTCAGTAGAAGAAATTTTTTTATCACATGCTGCACATTGCATGTCTTTATGCCTCTTCTTACATAGTCTCTTCTTAGGTGGAGACACACTATAAGGATAATAGCAATAAAAAAAATATTGAAAAAACCTACCCTATCCAAGCTTTACAGAGAATAATAGAACATAGAAAAAATGCCCTCTATGAGGACTTACCTCTTTTGGGCACTAACCGGATTTTGGGGAGAAGGCTCTCTTTCCATAATGCTGGTAAGCATGTTCAACAATTCTCACCACTCCTGGTGTGCAGCGCCATTCATTTAAAGAAACCCTCTGAGACCATAGAGCAACTGGCGCTGAGCAGACCGTCCCACAGCAGAACCTGGACGGCCGCTCCAGCACTTCCGCCTGCCAGCCTCTGCATCCTGACTCTCTCCAGTACTTCTGCCTGCCAGCCACACATCCCCTTCTCTCCGCTGCCCTCTGGCCGCCACTACTTCCGGTCCCGCCTGAGACACAGAGTGCTGTGGCCAGCGGAGAGGCATGAACCCGGGGCGGCTACAGGCAGCGGTCCGGAAGGGAGAGAGTTCCACAGCACTACTCAGCAAGCGGACACCTTAAGCTGAAAGCGGGGACTTACTTAACCGCCCCAAGCACACCACTGCCTTCCCCAGGTAGCCACCCTCTACCAGCACAGCTGAAATGAGGCGTATTCGCTGGGAATATAGAGGTAAGCCCTAGAAAAAATAAAATGACAACGCCTACCCTGTCAAGCTAGGAGACAGGAAAAAGACTAATGAGGGAAGGAGAGGAGCAGTACTATATACCGAGAGTGGGTGGTCCCTAATCAGTTGAACAAATTTCCCTGTCTAAAGTTAGGAATGGGATACAATTCCAAAAGTAAGGGCTGCCATGAAGTAGCATAGGAGAAAGAGGATTCCAGTCAGCCACCTCTTGTCCCGGCAGTCTGCCTTTTCAAGCAGCAGGACTCAGTGTTAGTTAACTCTATCATCAAGACATATATTAATATTTTGGAGCATGATGTTAAACATTCTATTTTGACTGAACCAGAGGTTCTCAAATGTGGTCCTCAGAGCACCCTAACAGTCCAGGTTTTAGTATATCCATTCTTGGCCACAGATGACTTACAGTAATTATTACCTTAGTCCATTTGAATTAACCATCTGTGCTGAGCCAAGGAATTCTTTAAAAGCTGGTGCCTTGAGAATTGCAATTGGGAAACAGTATTATCCTATTTTATCACCTAAAGAAGGATACAACTTAGAAAATCTGGCTAAGAAAAAATACTTTATCTTGTGCTGAATGTATAAGGGTAGAGGACTCTTGATATGAGACTTTCAAATATATAAAATAGAAGCTTTGAGACAGTCAAATTATATTAAAATTAACTATCCGTTAGAGAAAACTCTGCTGAATACCAACAGATGTTAACTACTTTGTTACAAGAAACTGTTAGTTCAGGGGTTATTTAAAAAGAATGAAAGGAATCTCTTCTTACTTTGTATCTAAAGGTATCATAATTTTATAATGTACTGAAGAAACATAAAGGTTTGTACAACCTACCGGGTCGGCCCATAACTTCATCCAGAGGCTAGTTTAGTTAGTATTGGTATATTTACAATACATGGCTCCATCATATGCTAATATTTTCGTGTTTGATGTTAAATGCCAGAGATCTGGTTTAGTTATATCCATGTTTACTAAAGAAACTTTTGGCTGCTAACACCTTTCACAATAGCAGACTGAATATGGTTCTGCCTCACTTGCAGTTCCTGCGTGTTTAGTGCATTAATAGTGACCCTGTAAAATTGACACAGTAGATTGACATTATGCTCAACACATTTTTCCATAAAGGATAGAGAAGTTGTTTCCTTGAACATATTAAAAATGTAGTCCTTATACTAAATCTGTCAAAAATGTATGACCCAAAGCTATATTGTTATGTGCTAATAAGAACCTGACTGATTTATGGTTAATAACACTTGTACTATGTCATACTACTCCCACACTTAAAATCTTAAGGATATTTTGATAAAAACTGACATATGCTGTACTCTATGTCTAAAAACCAAGAGTCTAACTTTTTGTCAAATTAACCAGGCTGCTTCATGACAGCTATCAACATGTTCAGACATACCTATTTCAATAGAGTACACCACATTAAACATGCCCAACCATAGAATTAATAAACAAGTAGTATATATAATGTTATGTCCATGCAGGCTACACTGTACATAGGTCAAACTGAGTGTAACTTAAAGGAGCGGATGTCCCTTTACTGTTTGACCATCCAGACTGATTTAAATTTAGGAACAAATGATCAACATGTAGCCAGGCACTTTTGCCAGGCACGTCACAGCCTTGCAACTCTAAGATACAGCATTATTGACCAAACTTCCCCTTCCATCCTTAGAGGTGGGGACAATTCTAATTTTGTGCTCTATTGAAAATCCCACTGGATTCACACACTTGCTTTGTTCCCATAGGGACTCAATAGGTGGTATTCAAATTATATTTTACGCCCAATCTCCTGTCTAAAATAATCCCCGTTATTGTTAATATTGCACTCACAGTAATCATGTTTAGCCGTGTAAGGGTTGGGTATCTCGCTACTCCTGGGCTACTGTGGTAGCGAGCTGAAATCATGATACCACGCCCCCGACGGCAGAAACAGAAAGAGTGTGAAAAGATGTGAAAAGAATTGAATCCTGTCCAATGAGTCTATAGTAGTACACAGCTTTTATAATCTTTTCTATTCATTTAGAGGTAAATAGTATTTCTGTATTTATTTTAGTGCTGTTTATATTATTTAGTTGCCCAATTGAAATTATTGTTATGTATTTATTGATACTGTACATTTATGTTTATATATTGTAATCATTCACTCATGTTTTGCTATTGCCTATGCAATTGCCTTTCACAGCCTCTCCAATGTTGTTTTTCTTTCTTTCTTCTTGCTTGGGTCACATGACATTTGGGGGTCACATGACATGCTGACATCATCCTCGAGTGCTGAGGACTGTGCTGGAATGCAGAAATCAAAATCTTTCACATGGTGTGGTGCATTCGATAAAAGTTCAGTGTTTTTATTGTATAGTATATGTACAGTACTGTTATATAATGTATGGCACTGCAGGCCACTTGTGGCACCTTGTAAATAAAATGTAATACAGATGGAGCCTCCGTTATCTTGGCTGGCTGAGCTGATAGTCGCGATTGGGCATATGCAGCGTGCCTGGGCACAAGGAGGCTTGCCAAGTCATAGGGAAGCGCACACAGTGTTTGGTGATACCTTTAAGTGTAATCCACCAGATGTCGCTTTTTAAAATCATCATTGCGCATGTGTGTGGTCTCCATTAAAATACATTACCAAACTATAGTGTAAGAACTACTTTACTGGTGCATCTCATTGATGTTAGGAATATGTGAGCATCCAAGTCCCGCAGACAAATCAACAAATTAAAAAACAGTAGTGTATACAGACACTAATGAACATGTTACAGGTACAGTGTGGTCTATTGATGTTAGGGATATGTTAGCGTCCAAATCCCACAGCCATTATAGCATAATCAATATCAATGGGCTTATGCATCTGTCATGCGGCGATGTGTCTGAGTGGTGAAGTGTGCCGCCTCCCATGCTTAGTGTCCCGGGTTCGATTCCAAAAGTGCGAATGCATGTTCATTTTTTCCTGACACTGTATTAATTTTTTATTTTTGTATCAAATGTATTCAATAGAAGTGTGCACACAAGATTTACATAAAGCAGGGCAAGGCTATTGGATCGGATCTACTGTAAAATACACAGTGGCTATGAGTATAAAGTTCTATGCAATGTATGGTACACATACAATTCTGTAGCTGTCCAGACTCAATTGAAATGGCTACCACCCGTGACCCTTTGCCTCGAGGAAGCCCTCAGCTATGGGGCCAGCAAAGGCATAGGTTTTGCAGGCTTCAGGGTAATGCTGAAGAAGCATCTGAATCCCTTGCTAAAATACACAGAAGTGATAAGGATAAGCGAGCGAGCTCTATGCACATTACGATACACCAGACTCGATTGCATAGCAAGTTGACAAAATGTCTGCCACCTGTGATCCCTTACCCCGTGGAAGCCATCAGCTATGGAGCCAGTGAAGGCATAAGTTTTGCAAGTTACACGGAAATGCTGAAGGAGCATCTGAATCCCCTAGCTAAAATACACATGGGTGATAGGGATAAGCGAACTCTATGCACATTATGATACACTGGACTCAACTGACCACATATCAAACTGACAAAATGGCTGCCGCCCGTGATCCCTTGCCCCGTGGAGCCAGCGACAGCGACATAAGTTTTGCAAGTTACAGGGAATGCTGAAGGAGCATCTCAATACCCTAGCTAAAATACACAGGGGCAATGAGTTCCCGTAGAAAGATCAATTAATAAATATAGTGTATACAGACACAAAACAAGGAGTTTAAAACTACAGTACAGTATGGTCCATTGAAGTCAGGGATACAGTACAGTACAGTACTGTACGTGAGCAGCCAAGTCCCATAGCCATTAGGGCATAATCTAAAACCAATGGCAGGGGATCACTGCTTAGTGTACATTTAGATACAAGCTTGTGTATCTTTTATGAGGCATGCAAATGCCTTTTTTCCCTGACACTTTATTTTTTTTCTATTGTCATATACTGTACTGTACTGCAACTTTATATTCAATAGAAATACTGTATGCATACAGGTTTTACATTACTCACGGCAAAGCTGCAGGAGTGTCTCATTACGCTATCTAAAATACACCATGACTATGGTTGGGGATACAGTAAGTGAGTCCTGTTACCATAAGCTGTCTGCTTTACTGTACAGTACAGCAGATTTGTGTCTGGTATGCGTATGTATGTTTGTAATTAAAAAAAAGAATTTACTGTACATTTAGTGTATATAGTAGATAGTACCTTTAATAGCATTTTCTTTACTGATTCATTTATTTATTTTATTTTTTCTTCACACTGTACACTGAACCTTCAGTGCACCCTCGGTGGCAGCTTTTTTTCTTATTTGCATAATGTGCTGTTTGGGGCCTAGTTTTTAAATCTGCCATCCTGTCTGCCACTGCAGTGCCACTCCTAGATGGGCCAGGTGTTTTTGCTGCACACTTGTGTCGCTTAGCTTAGTCATACAGCAACCTCGGTGTAACCTTTAGGCCTAAAAACAATATTGTGAGTTGTGAGGTATTCAGAATAGACTAGAAATGAGTGGAAATGAATGCTATTGAGGTTAATAATAGGTTAGGTTAATAAGAGGTTAATAAGAGGTTAATAATACCGCAGGATTGAAATTACCCTGATCTTCTGTGATTTTAGCTATTTTTATGTTTTTTTCAAAAATCATCCACATCCAAAACCAAAACTTGAAATGTTGTTTTTTGCATAAACCAATCCAGAACCAAAACATGAGCAGGGATCCAGATCCAAAACCAAAACACGAAAAGTTCCCGCCACACATCTCTACAGTAAATACAGTATACAGTACTGAGGTATTATTGCCACTACTGTATACTGGAAACTACTGAGGAGGAAAGGGATCTACAGTGGGAGTCACGATTTCAGTTGACAGAAAGGCAAGTAAGCAACGTACTGTAACAAAGCAATGAGGAAGGCTAGTCAGATGCTTGTCTGCAGTGGGAAAGGAATCAGCAGCATAAAGAAAGTACTGTATCAATGCCACTGTACTGTATAGGGCATTGGTACGGCCTCATCTAGAATACAGTGTTTAATTCTTGAGGCCATACTGTATCTTCAAAAGGATATTAATAAGAGCAACTAAAATGGTGCATTGGCTACAGTACATTGCAAAACATACTGTACAGTACTGTTCCCAGAAAGACAACAAATCTGAATACAGTACTGTAAGTACTGTACTGTAGTTTGGAGCAGAGAATGGAAAGGGGGGCTAAGATCAAATATGGTTTGAGCTAAAAAATATTGTAAAAAAAGGGTCATGCTAGATGGACACAGTGGTTCTTATCTGCTGTAAAATTCTAGTGTATGTTTCTACAGTACTGTACTGTACAGTATGTTTCTATGTTTAATACCACTTCTCCCCCCTAACGACACATCATACTGTACATATACCCCCATGTACCATACCATACTATATAACAGAATATTTATTGGAAAAGCATCAATATAAATGTAAAAAAGTCTTTATTACAAAATCAGATTCCATGTACTGTACAGTACTCTATTATCCAGGACTTATAAAACTGTAAACAACTGTTCATACACATCAATAACAGTACTAATGTATAGTATAATGTATAATATTGTACAGCAGCTTACACAATATTCAGACAAATGCAATTTTATAAACATTTTTAATAATGCATCGATTCAAATTTTATAAGAAAATACAGTACAGAACTACATAATTGTGGCTTGAGCATTTCTTTCAACTATAACAGGCATTACTTTATACAGGTGATTTATATAATTTTTACAATGTTCAGGTGTGAGTACTTCAATCAAAAAGTTTTGATCCCATCCAATAGCTGCTGTTTTGTTGTTGGCTTCGCAACACTCCTAATGTATCTCTTCAATTGAGCCCACACCAATTCAATTGGATTCATGTCTGGTGATATAAAAAAAAAGTACAGAAAAAAATGTTTATTAATTAATGAAGTTAAAAAGATAAAATAAAACATACAGTATTAAAATGTTCATTAAGCTAAAAATATATATATACCATACTACAGTGCTGTCCAAACATTACTTGTACAGTATTAAAACAATACTCACTATGGTGGTGTGTGTTCCCAATTGATACCTTTCTCTTCCATGAATTTGGCTGAGGCAGAGTGTTTGGGATCATTGTCTCGGAATATCCTGTGATGAGATGGGTAATATTGACTCACAAATGGCACCATAGAGTACATCCCTCTACTATTTTTTCCTGAGAGAATTGCTTATCCATGATCCCTACAGAAATAAGAAAATGTTGATCATTAATAAGCAACTTCTTTTATTGTGAATTTACATGTATTGTACAGTACCGCATGTATTTCTACAGAACACAGGCACAGAAAATAAGGTACAGTACCTTCGAAAAATAATAGAGGACCAGCTCTTAATCGTGATATGCCTCCCCATACATGGGCCTTCAATGGATGTTTTGGCCATGGCTTTAATGTGATATGGTGATGTTTCCGGATTGACATTCGGGAGAACCTCTAATGAGCAACAGACGATTCATCTGTGAAAATGACATCGTGAAATGTTTCACCACTCTCAATCCATTGCCGTGCCTGTTCAACTCTCTTTTCTTTATTCACATCTCTTATCATGGGAGAAATCCTGTGAAGAGCCAAGGATAATTAATCATATACGGTAATTAAATAGATTACAGTATATACAGTAGACTGTATGTACAGTATACTGTACTGCATATAGTCTGTATACATTATTCAGTATATATACATTACAGTATATACACAGTACTGTGTGTGTGTGTGTATATATATATATATATATATATATATATGAAATAACAAATGAGAATGGGCGCCTCCTAGTGTATCATTATAGCAATTTGGTACCCTCCACTACTCTCATCACCCTATAAGTGGGAGGTGTACCATGTAAGGTGGAATTCCAGCCACCTTTAGACCAAGCCTGTGCCGTAAATCACAAATCACGTTCCCAATGCTAGTTCCAGCATCAAAGTGGATTCCGCCACAGCCTCACCGTGAGAGATCGCGCATGCACCACAGACTTTTTCTCACCGGCATTACTAACTCACGAGTTAGTTCCTCCACAATTTCTTGCACTCTCCTACTGTACAATATTGTATTAAAAAAACTAATTAATGAACAGCACAATCACAGGAAGATAAAGTGTTCCTTTTTTTCTTTACTATTTACAACAAAATTGACTATTGTATACAGTAAGTCATTTAAACATTACAGTACTGTATACTAATCTGAGCGTTGTTCTCTCAAAAGCATGATAGTGCACAGTTTCTAAAGTGACTGTAATGCCACTTTCCTTGAGCCATGCCTGGATCTCTTTGATACTTTTATTTTCTTTTTTCATGTTGGCGATTATCTTGCTCATTCTTTTTGTTGATAGTTACTGGCATGTTGTCCAACCGTAACTCTTGTGTGGAGAAAAAGCATTTGTGAATACTGTATTCTAAAATTTACACATTTGAAAATTTGCATAGGTTTTATGATAAGAGCTAAAACTGTACATGTTTGCTATACAGTACCTGATGTTTAAATTTAAGTACTGTAGACTGTACTGTGCAGTACTGTACTGAAAATACCACATCAGTGTTATGGACTGCAATTACTGTTCTGTATAAAACAGTTTAATAACCCTCCTTGGAAGGGCATGGGCCCTGTGAAACTTACAGTACTGTACAGCATAAGGCATGACTGACATACTGTACCAGTATTCCATACAGTACATGTCACTACTGAATGTAAATTCTTCAATTATTGCCTATCAGCAATGCTGCTTACTGTATATTAAATACTGTAGGCCTAGAAATGTGTGTCTCAATACGGTAGATAAAAAATACAGGGGGCTATGGGAATAAGTGAGCTCAATGCACTGTAAGATACTGTATACCAGACTCAGGGGCATAGCCAGAACTTTGTGGGACCCATAGCAGCATTTTGAAGGGGCCTCCATCCCAATGCTTGTAGAGAGACTCTTCTCTGCAGCAGTTTTTAATTTTATGCCCTATAATAGTGTCCTGCAATACTGTACTGTAGTTCATTTTCTGAACCGTAGCAGAGCCTTATTTAATGTTATGCCCCACAGTAGTGCCCTAGCTTCTTTTATGAATCATAGTAGTGAATAAGTTCACCCTACAGTACTGTACTGTATGTCACATTTCAGAGCTGCCAGTACACATTATGACACACAGTACCACCAGTTGACATTATTATATACTGTATAATGCTCCCCATTCATATTGTGCCTCATTACAGAGCTCCGGTCCATATAACATTAAAATGCCCTACAGTTCATGTTATACCACACTACAATGGGGTGTGGTACTGTATGTTAGGTCAACAGTAAGTAGGTTGACAATGTTTGAGTCGACCACTATTAGTCGACAGTAAGTAGTTTAACAGGGATGCTAGATTGACAGGGTCTTTAGGTCGTTATGTCTAGGTCGACAGGTGAAAAGATCAACATGAGGGTTTTTTATGTGTTTTTGGTGTCATTTTCTCTGTATAGTGACTGGGAACCCCAATTAGTGCACCGCTTTGCTCACCATGCTTCGGGCAAGGTGCCTCGCTCCGCTACTGCTGCACTTGGCACAGGTTACTATTCCCATGCGTAGCCCACGTGGATCATTAAGTATAAAAAAGTTCAAAAAAATATTTTTTTAAAAACATGTCGAGCTTGTGACCTGTCGATCTTGAACATGTCAACCTAAAGACCCTGTTGACCTAGCATCCCTGTTGACCTACTTACTGTCGACCATTAGTGGTCGACTCAAATATTGTCAACCTACTTACTGTCAACCTAAATACTGGATCCCCTAAAATGAGCAGGTCCAGGTGCATACAATACCTACAGTAGATACAGTACAGTATATTGCAGGCCCAATGTAGAAAGTTTGAAAGGACCCCTACATACCACCCAATGGCGAGAAATGTATATACAGTACAGTAACACATGTTCCTCTGACTGGGAAGATGTGCCTCTCTCAACTCTGGGCCCCATAGCAGCTACACTGCCTGCATCTACAGTATAGTATGGTACAGTAGCCAATGCACATTATGATACACCAGACTCGATCGCATAGCAAGTTGACAAAATGGCTGCTGCCGGTGACCCCTTGCCCCATGGAAGCCATCAGCTATGGAGCGAGCAGCGGCACGGATTTTGCAGTCTACAGGGCAATGCTGAAGCAGTGTCACAATACCCTAGCTAAAATACACAGGGGTGATAGGGATAAGCGAGCTCTATGCACGTTACGATACACCGGACTCAAATGCACAGCAAGTTGACAAAATGGCCACCGCCCGAGTCCCCCACCTCCTGGCAGCCCTCAGCTATGGAGTGAGTGACAGCATGGGTTTTGCAGGCTACAGGGCAATGCTGAAGGAGCGTCACAATACCTTAGCTAAAATACACAGGGGCGATTGGGATAAGCGAGCTCTATGCACATTACGATACACCAGACTTGAACGCATAGCAAGTTACCAAAATGGCTGCTGCCCATGACCCCTTGCCCCATGGAAGCCATCAGCTATGGAGTGAGTGGCAGCATGGGTTTTGCAGTCTACAGGGCAATGCTGAAGGAGCGTCACAATACCCTAGCTAAAATACACAGGGGCGATAGGAATAAGCAAGCTCTATGCACATTATGATACATTGGACTCGAACACATACAGTAGCAAGTTGACAAAATGGCCACCGCCTGAGTCCCCATGCCTTGTGGCAGCCCTCAGCTATGGAGCAAGCGATGGCATACATTTTTCAGGCTACAGGGCAATGCTGGGCTGGGGCCCTTGATATATAGTCAATATTGCCAGTGCATGCGTGATAATGTAGCAGATTAATAACAGCAATGCATGATAGAATAGCCAGCCAGCCAGCCACCCACCCATTGCTCTGCACGTTCCCGGCTGCCGGATCTTACAGGAAGTGTCCCACCCTCCTTTCCATCCAGATTGCACCGAGTTATCTGGGCTGGTCAGGACAGGGAGGTGGGACACACTGAAAATAATGTATAAATCACTATGTACAGTACTGTACTATACTTGACCATATTTACAAGCTCTGCAGAGTCTTTCATGCCTTCTTTACCATCGTGCTTCCAGCCCTGTAAAAAAATATATACAGTATACAGTATAATAGCAGCATACTGTTAAGCCAATGAAATTCAACATTGACAGCATCTTTATGACATCACAATCAATGGAATTGTTCATTCTAGTACCCTGCACCTAATCACTCAGGAGGGCATAGTGTACTGTACTGTCTTAAAAACTTAAGGGGCACATTTTTAAATGTGACATACACTTACAGTATCACTACAGTACAGTACAGTAGGTCCAGGGTATTAGGCAGAACACTACCTTTATAGACATTGTGACACACATTAGCATTGCACTTATAAACATTATGACACACATCAACACGTGGCCCTTCCACCCATAACCATCTCAGTATTGTTCATTACAGTATAAATTGATTTCATGACAGATGATGCAGCACTCACCTGAATCCATCTTATTAACGTCACGTCACAGTAGTGCAGTTTATTCAAGTCACGTCACAGTACTGCCCTTGATTCACGTTGTGTCACACAGTAGAGCACCTAATTCACGTTACTGTACATCACAGAAGTACAGTAGTATATTCACATTACATCACAAAGTAGATATCTGCCACAATCAAGGACCTTATAACACATTATGCAAGAGTAATGCACCTCATAACACATTAGGCCACAGTAATGTCCCTTAGAATAATTTCTGCGACAGTAACGTCCCTTAGAATAAATTCTGCCACAGTAATGCCCTTAGAATACTATCTGAAACACAAATCTCCATTAAAATAAAATGTCACAGTAATGCCCTTAGAATACTACAGTAACTGCCACAGTTATGCCCATAGAATACAATCTACTGTACCACATTAATGCCCTTAGAATACAATCTGCTGCACCACAGTAATGCCCTTAGAATACAGTCTACTGAACGACAGTAATGCCCTTAGAATACAATCTACTGTACTACAGTAATGTCCTTAGAAAACTACAGTATCTGAAACACAAATGTCCCTTAGAACTCAATCTGCAACTTGAATGCCCCTTAGAACCTCACTATACAGCACCTGACTGTCATTTACAGTACATTAAGGCAAACAGTAATGCTGCTATGGCTGCAATACAGAAGATACTATAGACATCCATGTAATAGGAACCAACATGGATTTGTGAAGGACAGATCATGTCAAACTAACTTACTTGGCTTTTATGAAACAGTAAGTTCGAATCTTGATCAGGGTAAGGAGGTAGATGTAATCTTTTTAGACTTTGCCACAGTACCACACATTCGACTTATCTATAAGCTACAAGAAATAGGGCTAGGGAGCACAATATGCACTTGGGTCAGTAATTGGTTAGATAATAGGGAGCAGTGCATTGTGGTCAATGGATCATTTTCAAATTGGACTAAAGTGCTAAGTGGTGTGCCACAAGGGTCTGTACTTGGACCACTTTTGTTCAACATTTTCATCAGTGACCTAACAGTAGGTCTAGAGAGCATGGTGTCAATTTTCGCAGATGACACCAAATTGTGTAAGGTTATAAATACAGAGGGGGATGCTGAGTCTCTTCAGAACGACTTAATTAAACTGGAAGCATGGGCAGCAAAATGGAGAATGAGATTCAACACAGACAAATGTAAGGTAATGCACTGTGGTGGCAAGACCAAAAATAACACCTACATACTAAATGTGTAATATTAGGGGATTCTGTACTGGAAAAAGACATGGGTTCACATAGATAACAACTTAAGCAGCAGTACCCAATGTAGGAGTGCAGCAAAGAAGGCTAATAAGATATTAGCATGCATAAAATGGGGACTTGATGCAAGGGACAAGAGTATTATACTCCCATTATATAAATCACTAGTGAGGCCACATCTTGAATACTGTGTGCAATTTTGGGCACCATATTACAAAAAGGATATCCTGGAGCTAGAAAAGGTTCAGAGGCAGGCGACCAAACTAATTAAGGGCATGGAGATGCTGGAATACGAGGAAAGGCTTGCAAGGCTAGGCATGTTTACATTGGAAAAGAGGAGACTAAGAGGAGACATGATCAACATCTACAAATATATAAGGGGTCAATACACGGAGCTTGTGAGGGACCTGTTTTCAATAAGATCAGCACAGAGGACACGTGGTCACTCGTTTAGGTTAGAGGAGAGGAGTTTCCGCACATTGAGGCAAAAAGTTTTTTTCACAGTAAGGACAATACGTGTTTGGAATTCCCAGCCTGAGAGAGTAGTAACGGCAGAGTCAGTCAGCACCTTTAAGAATGGGTTAGATAAATTCCTATTGGATAAAGATATTCAGGGTTATGGTGCGTAGTCACGCATTAAAGTTAATATAACTAGTCCTAAAATAAAACTGCATAGGAGACCACAAATAGGTTGAACTCGATGGACAATTGTCTTTTTTCAACCTTAGTTACTATGTTACTATGTATGACATTAAAAAGATAGACAGTCAATTGGTCAACAGTAAAAGGTCGACAGTCAAAAGGGCGACACTCAATGTTTGAAAAAATGTTTAACCCCAATTTGTGGAAAGGTTTAAAGGTTGACATGGAAAAAGATCGACATGTTTTTTTGGGTGTTGTTTTCTTCGTAAAGTGAACGGGAACCCCAATAAGTGCCCTGTATCCCCTTGCCATGCTTTGGGCAAGGTGCCTTGCTGTGGTCAGCCACAGCTTACTATTCACAATCGTAGTCCATGTGAATCGTAAAGAACTGTATAAAAAATATTCAAAAAATAAAACAATTTCAAAAACTCATGTCGACCTTTTGCCACTTCGGCCTAACGACCATGTCAACCTATATCTGGTGTCGACCTACTGTAGTAACTGTTGACCAATTGGTGTCAACCTAAGGTGTCGTTTTTGAAATGGATATTAAATGCAAAAAAAGTTGGAAAAATGTATTTTAAAAAAACTTGACCTTTTGACCCTGGTTAACTTTTGCACCTTGTTTAACCATTTGTTTACCACAGGTACTGTATAGACCGGATACCTGCTGCTACAGCAGATCCTGTTTTATACAGTACCTGTAATTACAGTAACTTTAAGTACAGCAATCTACCTGCAGGCATCTTGGGGTCCTCCGGACAAGGTCACTCCATCGCCTTTGGAGTGACCGGACCATCCGACTCAGGATATATTTCCGGAGGATCGCCCTGCGTGCCCTCCGGTACGCTCTAACCTTGTCCTTGTTGCTGGCGAGAGCTTGGTCCCACCAGCAAATGAGGAGTCGTAGCTCCCCCATGGAATAGGGACTATTCCTGGAAGCCATTATACCTGAGAATGGTGAGCTGCGTCACAGACATCATGCGTCCCAGACGTTGTGCATCCCAGACGGCGTGCATTCCAGATGGCTGTGTCCCAGGCATCCCAGGTTGTTCATCTTGCGCCAAGGACATCAGTTCCCCTTGGTTTTTATTATGCTTTGTCTTTGAACATGGTATTTAGCCACCACCTCCCCCTAACCCCATCCCACTTTCCCCTTCCCCCCGGGAGCCTGCACAGTTCATAGACAGGGAGGGAGCTCAGGTTACAATAAATATAATAGTTTAAAAAAAAATTAATAAAGTGAGTGTTAGAAGAAAAAAAAATGAATACATACAAACTTTGGGAATCAAACCCGCTCATATTGCAGAACACGGTATTTAGCCACCTCCCCCTACCCCATCCCACTTCCCCCTTTCCCCCTGGGAGCCTGCACTGTTCATACAGTGGACAGGGAGGTAGGTCAGGTTACAATAAATGTACAACACAATACTGTACTGTATATGAAAATCAGATAGAGAAATGCAGTCACTTTGATAAATGTGTAAATGGTTCAGTAGCAGTGATCCCTTCTCATAAAGTAAAACACATTCTCTAACGCCGCCGATCTACAGTACAGTGTTGCTCGAACAGTTAGTTTCATCAGAATACACTAATTTATATTTATTGGTATGTCTACGGGTCTTCATTGCCGCTGTGTATTTTAGATAGCGGAATAAGATGCTCCTGCAGATTTACCCTGATTTATGTAAGCCCTGTGTGCACACTTCTATTGAATGTGAAACTATATTACAATATATTAAAAAAATAAAATAAAATAAGTGTCAGAAAAAATTAAAATACACTCGCACTTTGGGAATCGAACCTGGGACTCTCAGCATGGAAGGCAGAAGACATAACCGCTTGCCCACGCCGCTTCATGAAGATATACAAGCTCATGTGTAAAAGTACTGTAAGCAGCAATTCCTTCCCATTAGTGTTTGTTTATGCCGGTAAGGGACTTGGATGCTCATATCATACAAAACATATAGTATACTGTACATACTTTAACATCAAAGAACTACATTATTGCTTTCACACATTAGTTGTGTCTGCTTACACTATATTAATTTTTACTCTATTGCTTTGTCTATGGAACTTGGACACTCACATGCAGTAACAGGCCAATTGACAAGTGTTTTAATACCTTTGTTTGCGTCTGTATAAACTATATATATTTTTTTTAAATTGACTCTGTCTGACCATTGGTCTGTGTGTACATTAACATTACAGTCGTCACTGACCATTTGCCAGAGCTTGTACTGTACTGTAGATCATTCCGCTGCTATCCTCTCTAAAGTACTGGATTAGTGGAGCATTAGCCACCCAGTGGTGGATATGTGTATTGCATGCTGAGTATGTAGTCGTGCCTCAATGCGCTTATCCATGATTAAACTCAGCAACCTAAGCTATCTCCTAGGTGTGACTAAACCTCCGGTTAGGACGGAGAAACAGCCAAGATAACGGAAGCTCCATTTGTAATAATAATAATAATAATAATAATAATAATAATAATAATATATTTTGCTTGGATTCCAAAATGAGGAAAAACACCTGTCTAGCAGAGGCAATAGCGAGTAAAAACAAGACCTTGGCTTTGAGCCATTTACAGTCCACTGACTCAAGAGGTTCAAATGGAGACTCTTGCAGGGCATTCAGGACAAACAGACAGTTCCCATGGAGTCACAGGAGGGACATATGGAAGCAGAATCTGAAAGACACCCTGAGTGACTGTATGAATGTCAGGTATAGATTAAATTTTTCTCTGAAACCAAACCAACAAGGCAGATATATGAACCTTGAGGGAGGCTGGATGAAGGCCTAAATCCAGGCCGCTTTGCAGAAAAGCCAGAATTCTGGAAGTTCTGATTCTGTATGCATCATAATTCTTATCAGCACACCAGGTGAAGTAAGAATTCCAGACCCTGTGATAAATCTGGGCAGATGCCGGTTTGTGGGCTTTCAACATAGTTTGGATGACCACCTCAGAGAATCCTTTGGCCCTCAGGAGTGATGATTCAAGACCCACACCGTCAAATCCAGTCTTGCCAGGTCCGGATAAAGACAAGGGCCTGTATGAGGAGGTCTGGGCACTGAGGAAGTAGAAGAGGATGCTCTGTCGATAGATCCTGCAGGTCTGAGAACCAATGCCATCTGGGCCACCTTGGAGCGACTAGAAGTAGTACTCCTCTTTCTTGTTTGAACTTCCACAGGACCCTGGGCAGGAGTGACACTGGAGGAAACACGTAGGCCAGGCGAAAGTTCCATGGAATTGTTAGTGCATCCACAAACGCTGCTTGAGGATCCCTGGTCCTTGATCCGAAGACCAGAACCTTGTGATTGTGTCGAGACGCCATCAGGTCTACACATGGTAGGCTCCACTTGTCCACTAGGAGTTGAAAGACATCCGTATGAAGAGTCTACTCTCCAGCATGCACATCCTAGTGACTAAGGATGTACACTTCACAGTATAGGATGCCCAGAATGAACACTGCCGATATGGCTGGCAGATGGCGTTCCGCCCAAAGAAGGATTTTTGACACTTCCATCATAGCTATGCGGCTTTGAGTGCCGCCTTGATGGTTTATGTATACCACCATGATAGCATTGTCTGACCGTACTTGAACCAGCCTGTTCTGTACCACAGGCAGGGCGAGAGTCAATGCATTAAACACTGCCTTCGACTCCAGACTGTTTATTGGGAGGAGTGATTTTTCTTTGGTCCATCGACCCTGAAAAGAGTGTTACTCCAACACTACACCCCGTCCCCTCAGACTGGCATCCATTGTCAGCAGGACCCAGTCAGGGATCCAGAAGGGACGGCCCCTGCTCAATTGCTGGTCCTGTAGCCACCAGGTCAGTGACAGACGAACCTCCAGAGTCAAAGTGATCATATGAGATCTGATCTGATGAGGTAGGCCATCCCACTTGGAAAGAATTAACCTCTGCAGAGGGTGGGAATGAAATTGAGCGTACTCTACCATGTTGAATACCAACACCATCAGGCCAAGTACTTGCATCGCCGAGTGTATTGACACTCTGGGGTGACAAAGGAAGCATCTTATCCTGTCCTAAAGCTTCAGGACTTTTTCTGGAGACAGAAACAGTAGCTGACTGTGTGTGTGTCCAAGAGTTCCACCAGGTGCACCATGCACTGAACTGGTACGAGCGAGGATTTCTTATAATTGATGAGCCACCCGTGGGCTTGTAGGAAGCTTACCATCAGTTGCAGATGACTGAGGAGGACATTGTGGGAGTTTGCCAGAATCAGCAAGTCGTCCAGATACAGCAGGATCCTGACTCCCTGGTAACAGAGATGGGTCGTCATTACGGCCATGACCTTGGTGAAGAGCCAAGGAGCCATAGCCAGTCCAAATGTCAGAGCCTGGAACTGATAGTGGAGGTCACCAATAGCAAACTGCAGATACTGCTGTTGTGACATGGCAATAAGTATATGCAGGTACGCATTCTGTATATCCAGGGATACCATACTTGGACACTCTCACAAATTTGTTCAGTGATTTGAGGTTGAGTATAGGCCGGAAAGACCCATTGGGTTTTGGAACTAGAAACTGGGTTGAGTAGTAACCTCTGCCTCTGTCGGACAGAGGTGCCGGCACTACCACTCCTGTATTCAGGAGGGAATTTACAACCTTTTTCAGAGCTTGTGCCTGTAACAGATCCAAAGGGATAACCATGGTGCAAAACTGGCAAGGGGGACATCCCTTGAATGAGACTGCATACCCATAAGAGACAACTTCCAGCACCCATTCATCTGAAGTGGTCTTTAATCAGACATGGGTGAACTGCAGAATTTGGCCTCCCACCCTGTTTAGAAGCAGGCTGATGGGCCACACAGGATTGTTAGCCTTGGGCTTTATGGTTTTGGGAGAATGAGACTGTCTTGTGTATGCCTGACCTTTTGCTTTCCCTTGAGGCTGAAAGGAACAAAAGTGGTACCTTTTGCCTTCTGTGCAGTAGGATTAGTATTTGGGAGAAAAGCAGTCTTAACAGCTGCTAACTCAGACACAATTTTATTAAGGTCTTCCCCAAGCAAAATGTCCCCCTTAAAGTGGAGTACCTCCAAGGTCTTTTTGGAGTCTAGGTCCACCTTCCAATTACCTCAACCACAGAATATGGTGAGCCAGGACAGACGTAGTTAATGCCTTGGCTTCCAACACACCTGCCTCAGAGGATGCCTCCTGAATGTAATAGACGGTGGTGCTAATGTTAGACAGGTATTGTCTGGCATTGTCAGATATATCCTCAGGCAGCTCTTCTTCTAATGCCTGAACCAATGCTGCAATACTTTTTGCAGCCCAAGAGGTTGCAATAGTGGGTCTATGTACAGGGGTGGTCTTCAGTATGCCAGCTGTCGGGATCCTGGCGCTCAGTATACCGGCGCCGGAATCCTGACAGCTGGCATACCGACACTTATTCTCCCTCATGGGGGTTCACGACCCCCCTGGAGGAAGAATAAAATAGTGTGGCGCACGTAGCGCGCCACCGTCGCCGCACCGTGGCGAGTGCAGCGAGCCCACAAGGGGCTCATTTGCCCCAGCCACACTGTCGGTATGCCGGTGGTCAGGCTCCCGGCGCCGGTATGCTGGTTGCCGGGAGCCCGACCGCCGGCATACCATACTACACCCATGTACAGCACCTATAAGTGAGTAAATAGATTTCAGGCATCCCCCCACATGCTTATTTGCCGGTTCCTTCAGTGAAGTGAAAGTGGTGACAGGCAGAGTAGACGACACCACTAAGTGGGCGACATGAGAATCCACCAGTGGTGAAATGTCCCACTTGTTACATAAATCTGCATGGAGAGGATAGAGAGCCAAGGCCCATTTAGACAGAGGGAATTTCTTCCCTAGAATATACCAGGGTTCCTACCTGATGTCCAACAAATGGTCAGAATGGGGCAATATATTTTTAACCACCTTCTGCCATTTAAACATATCCATTTTCTTAGCCACAGTAGAGGAATCCTCATCTTCAGTGATTTGTAGGATATGCTTAATAGCAACCACTAGGGCAGGGACATCAATTTACAATGGAGAATCCTTTGCAAACATCTGATTCAGTGTCTGACAGGACAGTATGCTCCCCCTCCCCTTCAGATGAAACATCTGAAAGATACGTGGATTGTGAGAAGAAAGCAGCCCGCTTAGATGACCCAGAGACATGGGAGTGACCTGGACTAGGTTTTTGTCTGACCAAGGATTGATTCAATGGCTGTAACTAGTTAGACAAATGTTCCGCCCAAGGCGGATTAACGATAGGGACAATTTGTGGCTGTAATGGAACAGGTGGTCCCATAGGGGGCATAAGGTGTTCCATCAGAGTACCAAGTAGGTTTGCAAATGCAGCCCAGGGTGGATCCTGATTGATCACAGGAGCTGCGGACTGACTGGAAGATGTATGACACACAGTACACAGACCATCATACAAAACTTCCCCTTCTAGTAAGTCCTTGGTGAATGCTCTGCATGATGCAGGAGCGTCCACAGACTTACTGCCCTTCTTGTTAGACATTGGGGGTCATTCCGAGTTGTTCGCTCGGTATTTTTTTTTCGCAACGGAGCGATTAGTCGCTAATGCTCATGCGAAATGTCCGCAGTGCGACTGCGCCAAGTAAATTTGCTATGCAGTTAGGAATTTTACTCACGGCATTACGAGGTTTTTACTTCGTTCTGGTGATCGGAGTGTGATTGACAGGAAGTGGGTGTTTCTGGGCGGAAACAGGCCGTTTTATGGGAGTGTGCGAAAAAAACGCTACCGTTTCCGGGAAAAACGCGGGAGTGGCTGGAGAAACGGGGGAGTGTCTGGGCGAACGCTGGGTGTGTTTGTGACGTCAAACCAGGAACGACAAGCACTGAACTGATCGCAGATGCCGAGTAAGTTTGAAGCTACTCAGAAACTGCTAAGAAGTGTTTATTCGCAATTCTGCTAATCTTTCGTTTGCAATTTTGATATGCTAAGATTCACTCCCAGTAGGCGGCGGCTTAGCGTGTGCAAAGCTGCTAAAAGCAGCTTGCGAGCGAACAACTCGGAATGACCCCCATTGTACACAAGTGCAACAACAGAGCGGTTTAGTACGAGAAAACCAGACAGAGTACAATACATGTGAATAAATCCATTAGTATGTGACTGAATACACAGTATACAACACCTGCAAATAAATCGAGTATTATGTGACTGAGTACACAGTAGAATACACGTAATAGGTAAATACTGTGATGCCCTATACATATATGACCAAGATGCACCTAGTCCTTTAGGGTACAGAATATAGTGATAGATATATCTGGGAAACACTTAAAGTGAAACCACACAACAGATACAGGCACACACAGTCACAGGCAATGGAGATTATTATTATCATTATGACAATAAAACTGCACTGGACTAGTATATGTACAGATATATATATATATATATATATATATATATGTACATAACACAGCGTGGTCCTAGACCGGAGGTATATATCAGAATACTTGTACAATATATCCTGTAATAGGTACACTCATTCTTAATTAACACTGTCTGTATAATGACAAGTAGAATACTCAAGCGTTTGTAAAGTCACAGCCCTGTATACAGGTGGCTTTACAAGGGAGACCTTGCCCTGCAGTCCCAGAGACCAGCCGCAGCTATGCTTAGAAGATCGCACCCAGCGTCTCAGTCAGGGAGTGAGGGAGAGTGTGAGGCAGCACTAGGGTGGGAATATCTGCAGTAGACAGTGCCCTGGGCCAGGGGAGGGGCTACAGGTCAAGAGCCAGCTCCTCTATGCTGGTCCTCAACGCCGGAACTACGGAGTCTTATTAAAATGTGCTTTCGTACACCCTACCTGTACTCCTATGCCTGGCGGTCTAGTAAGGTCCCTGCTTGGTGACAGTGTCCACGCGAGCGTTGTCATCCATCTCTCTAGACTACATCAGGAATGCAATCTTATGGTGGGTCCCATCTGGGGAACCCGCTTACCTCCTCCCCGTAGCAGACACACAAACCAGATGAGTGTCTGCGACCATGTGCCTAAAGCTGGAGCATCTCCACCGCAAGTGCCTGGGAACTTGCAACAGGAGTATGCGATGCCACTTGCCTTGGGAGGTGATGCTGCCATAGCACAGAATGTCCCACTGACATGTCAGTGCTGCGTCCCTTGAAGTTTTCCTAGAAAGCTTTTAAGTGACATCATGCAGACACTAACTTAAAACTGAGCTCCAGTGCCTGGATGCGGGGTTTATAGCGGAGGCCCCAATGCATCCTGGGACAGCCTAGAGCTTTAGCCTGTTGGTGCCTCTGGATCAAGACCCACTCGACACCCCAATATTTCCATGTGGAACACAATGTACCCTGCTGCAGAAAAGCTGTTATTATTGGTAACATTTATGCATTCAATAAAGCACCGTAGGAGTCGATATGGATCATGACCAGTTCATAAAAGAACAGGAGCAGCAACCAAGTACTAGTGCTGTGGCTGCTGCAAGTCATAACAGTACTACAGGTGGTCCAAGAGGCAGTAAAGTTAGGAAAGGACATGTGAAGTCAAAATATTTCACAATGTTAATAAAAAGGGTCACATTAAAAACTGACAGATCAATGTCCAGAAAAAAAGTAGGCTGAAGAACAAACTGTGTTCACAAATGCCTAAGGAGAGCCAAGGGGTGTCCATGTTAGCTATGTGCGAGTCTGACATTTCTAACACTGTACACATAGAGAAGCCTCCTTCACCTTCTTCCACCATTTCTGCACCATCTGCAAATGTGGGGTTGAGCAGTACAAGTAAAGATGTTGATGAGGACATAATAGCAATTGAGGATAATAGTGTGAAAGTGGAACAGGATTAGAGGTGTGTACTATCTAACACTAATGAGGATGACGAGAATGAGGATGTTGAGGATGTTGATTTTGTAAGTAAGTCACCAGTGGTGGCAGTTTTTGCACTTGATAAAAAAGAAATCCATTTTGATGCCTGATCATAAAATCAAAAAGGCCACCTCTTGGGTGTGGGATTATTTGTACCCAAATAATGACAACATTTGTGAAGGCATATGCTCCATTTGTGAGATCAAAGTTATGAAAGGTAGGGATGTTAACCATCTAGGCATCTCCTGAATGTTACGTTAGTGGCGACAAGTTCATTAAATTTTTTTTTTACAAAATTATAATAATTTGTAAATTAACATGTAGTCAGGGCCGGTTCTTGCCCTTGTGGCGCCCCGGGCAAAGTATAGGGGCGTGTCTTCAAATGGGGGCGTGGTCAGTTACGCTCCCATTTGTGCCCCCTGTAGCACCGCTGACAGAAAAAACAAGAAAAAAGTATACTTACTATCCCCGTTCCTGATCCAGACCGCTGCAGACCTCCTCCGCCGGAGCCGCTCTTCTCCTCTCCTTTCCTCTCCTCTCCTTGATCTATGGGAGAGACGTTATTACGTCTCTCCCATAGAACAGCATAGACACTAGAGGTCAATTATGATCCCTAGTTCTATGCCACTATGCTGTGCGGTGCGCGATGACGTCATCGTGCACCGCATAGCAAAGGTCCTCTCCATGAAGGGAAACTAGACTGTAGCATCTAGTTTCCCTTCATGGAGAGGACCTTTGCTGTGCGGTGCGCGATGACGTCATTGCACACTGCTCAACAAAGGTCCTCTCCATGAAGGGAAAGTAGACGCTACGCGTCTGGTTCCCTTCAAAGCGGGGGGCACAGTGGTGGATCTTGCCAAGGTTGCGGCACCCTCCGGATGGCGCCGGCGCCCTCCGGAAGGCGGAGCCCTGGGCAAAAGTCCTGCTTACCCGTGGCAAGATCCGCTACTGCATGTAGTCCAGCATCAGCTACCAGCAGTTTGGACCAGCCCATGCAATCTAAACAGCCAACATAGTAACATAGTAACATAGTATCTGAGGTTGAAAAAAGACAATTGTCCATCGAGTTCAACCTATTAATGGTCTCCTATGCATGATGATTTGTCTAAAATTTTTGACTGATGCTTATGTCAGCCATTGCATTTTATCCCTTTTTGTAGTAACTATAATGCGTGACTATGCACCATAACCCTGGATATCCTTATCCATTAGGAATTTATCTAACCCATTCTTAAAGGTGTTGACCGATTCCGCCATTACAACTCCCTCAGGCAGCGAATTCCAGACACGTATTGTCCTTACCGTGAAAAAGCCTTTTCGACGTATTGTGTGGAATCTCCTCTCCTCTAACCTGAGCGAGTGTCCATGAGTCCTATGTGTTGATCTGGCCAAAAACAGGTCCTGCGCAAGCTCTGTGTATTGTCCCCTTATATATTTGTAGATGTTGATCATATCCCCTCTTAGTCTCCTCTTTTCCAATGTAAACATGCCTAGTCTTTCAAGCCTTTCCTTGTATTCCATCGTCTCCATGCCCTTAATTAGTTTAGTCACCCTCCTCTGAACCTTTTCTAGCTCCAGGATATCCTTTTTGTAGTATGGTGCCCATAATTGTACACAGTATTCAAGGTGTGGCCTCACTGGTGATTTATATAACAGGAGTATAACATCCTCGTCCCTTGCATCAATTCCCCGTTTTATGCATGCTAGTATCTTATTAGCCTTTTTTGCTGCCATCCTACTTTGGGAACTGCTGCTTAATTTGCTGTCTATGAGAACACCTAAGTCTTTTTCCAGTACAGTATCCACTAATGTTAACCCATTCAGTTTGTAGGTGTTATTTTTTTTCTTGCTACCACAGTGCATTACCTTACACTTGTCTGTGTTGAAGCACATTCTCCATTTGGCTGCCATGCTTCTAATTTAATTAAGTCATTCTGAAGAGACTCAGCATCCTCCTCTGTATTTATAGCCTTACACAATTTGGTATCATCTGCAAAAAATTGACACTATGATCTCTAGATCTTCTGTTAGGTCGTTAATGAAAATGTTGAACAATAGCGGTCCTAATACCGAGCCTTGTGGCACACCATTTAACACTTCAGTCCAATTTGAAAGAGATCCATTAACCACAATGCGCTGCTCTCTGTTATCTAACCAATTCTTGACCCAAGTGCATATAGTGCTTCATAGCCCTATTTCTTGTAGCTTATAGATAAGTCGCATGTGAGGTACTGTGTAGAAAACTTTGACAAAGTCTAAAAAGATTACATCCACGTCTTTACCATGATTGAGGTTTGCATTTACTGTTTCGTAAAAACCAAGTAAGTTGGTTTGACAGGATCTGTCCTTCACGAATCAATGTTGATTCCTTTTAATGATTTTATTGGCTTCAAGGAACTTCTGAATACTATCCCTTAGAATACCTTCCAGTACTTTCCCCACTATAGATGTAAGACTAACTGGTCTATAGTTACCCGGTTCAGCTTTACTACCCTTTTTGAATATAGGCACTACTTCCGCTATACGCCAGTCTTTGGGAACTATGCCTGATATAACTGAATCCTTAAAGATCAAAAATAGCGGTTTTGCCAGTTCAGAGTGAAGCTCCATTAGAACCCTTGGGTGAATTCCATCGGGCCCCAGTGACTTATTAATCTTTAAGTATTTTAATCGGTCACAGACTACCTACTCACTTAAATAAATACCTATCAATGGGATATTCTCATTATTGCGATTGTGTGTCAGTCCCTGAATTGGGTCCTCTCTAGTAAATACTGTTAAAAAAAATTCATTAAGTATGTCCGCTATGTCATTATCATTTTTGATTAAGACTCCCGACTTGTCTTTTACAGGGCCTATACTCACCTTCTTTAATCAACATCCTTATCAACTTTCTCATTAGTTATCAGAGGTAGTTCTACCTAAAGATTGTTTTGTGGGTCTCCAAACAAACCAAGCACTTCAGCCACAAAACTCATTTATATGTTGATATGTAGTTGTAACTTGAGGTATGTGGGTAGAACCAAAAGACAACTAAAAGTTAATTTTCTAGAACACAGATGTAACATTATTAAAGGTATTCATACACATGGTGTATCCAGACATTTTTTGGAATTTCATTCTAGAATTCCACGTGATTTAAAATTACTTGGCATTGAAGTGATAGGTCCAACACATAAAGGAGGGGATAGGTATAGGAAATTGTGTGTAAGAGAAAATGATTGGATCCACAAGTTAGGGACTCTCATTTGCAAGGGGCTCAACGAACATATCAAAATGGATCTTTGATGATTTTCATCCATGTACACACAATTTTTCCATAGACATAATCTACTCCCCCTTCTCTCTTCTCCTTCTCTTACTCGTGTCTTGCTCATAATACCCTTTTCCATATATTCTACAGTTATCCTGTATCCTTAATCAATAGAAATATCCAGTTTTAGTATTCATCATTCAACAAGATGTATCTAATATGGTAAGACAGAACGGTAGTCTCATAGCCACACAATTTTATTTTTAATGAACTCTATAGACTGATTCCTTTGATGTCTATAAATAATTATACAAATAATTATATGGGTCCTTTTTGACATGCTGGTTTTTCTCCTGTTTTATTTCTATATTTATTTTTATTTTTTTCTTCTCTATCATATCGTTATTTTTACCTTGAGCATGTGGCTGTGTTGTATGGCTATATGCCCTTGTTGATTTATTCATATAAACTGTACAATGAAGGTTCTCTTTCTCTTTAAAGATACATTTATTCTTACAGCAAGTGAGATCAGAATAGATATCTCAGCTGAGAGAAACAAGAAACATACATTATAGTTGAGAGAAATAAGAACATTAATTTTATAATGGTTGTAGTTTCTTGGTCCTCTTCGATTCATTTAAATAATAGACTGGTTCTAGAGATAGAAATGTGTCATCTGGTTTCAGTAGGAATTGACACAATCTATCAATATTTTTTATGGTAAATTATTTGTAGTTTCCTTCTTTCAGATCAACCATATAGAATTTTATTTATATTTATATTTATCATTTATATTTACAACTAAGTGATTCATCGCGCGCTATGGGCGCTCTTCACACCGTCGTGAGGGGCTACGCCCCCTTAACCCTTGCACGCCCTCGTGGCATGCAATATTTGTATTATATGGAGTATTACCTCCAATCATAATTGTGTGAGTGGTTAAATATTGCATGGACAAAGGATGTGCGATGGTTAAGGGGTCGTAGCCCCTTGCAATGGCGTGAACAGCGCACGCAGGGCCTGATGAATCACCTAGAAGGTGCTGTGGTTGAGTGAGTGGCGGATGCAGGGGAGACGCAGATGGGGGAGGGGGTCTCGGGGTACCGCAGTTGGGGGAGGGGCAGTAGTGGTGGTGCCACGGGTGAGGGAAGGGCTGGTGTGGTGATGACATGGGTGGGGATGGGTGGGTGCGTGGGTGCCACGGGTTGGGGTCCTGAGCCACCGTGGGTGAGGGAGGGGTGAGTCTGGTGGTGCTGTGGATGGGGGAGGGGCAGGTGTGGTGGTGCTGCAGGTGGGGGGGTCCAGAGCCACCGCGGGTGGTGGAGTGGGGGTGCCGCGGATAGGGCTCAGAGGTACTGCGAGTGGTGGAGGGGCGGGTAATGCTTCTACTGGAAGCAGCTAAGCTGCTGTCCTCCCTTTGGCTTTGGGTCTCCCAGAGACTCACACAGCAGCCAAGCAGCCAGTCACTACTGTAAGCGCTGGTGTCCCAACGCGCCGAATTAAAGGGAAGAAGATGCACTCAATAAATGAATGCTTGGCGCTAAGGGCTGCTAGCAGCTGTAGTTTACTTAGTGCATCTACATCCCTGTAAAGCGGCGCATTGGGACACCGGCGCTAACAATAGTGACTGGCTGGCAGAACTGACTGACTCGCTGAATCAATGTAAAAGGTGAGAGTGCTGTGCAGTGCACTGTGCAGCACTCTCACCTTTTACATTGATTCAATGTTCAGACATTACCCTCCGCAATATCACCCACTCTATCCGTTACATTAGCCATCTCGGGGCTTACAGGCCGGCAGCCCAGGTGCTGTGTTGCGGAGTCAGAGCATCTGGGAATCTGGGCGTGACTGTGGTGGGTAGGCACTTCTGTGACATCACACACAGAGGAGGTTCCAGGGAACAGAGAGTATGCGGTGCAGGGAGGGCTATGAAAGCTTTCCGCTGTGCCGCTTTCATACACATCTATGCCGGTGGCCGCAGCAGCTTTTGTTCCACCTACGGCGTGGCTAGGCAGTGGGCATTGTTGATGCTGGAGGGAGCAAGCAGACTGGTAGCAGGACATAGGATGCTGCAGTAGTTTTTTCCCCCTATCTACAGCGCAGAGACTTGCTGCAGATGCAGTGGCATACCCTCCAACTGTACTTTTTTGGCAGGCACAGTACCTTTTTTATAGTCTGTACCAATTTTTGGCTCTCCAATCTTCCATGGAAAGTATAGGAAAAGGTGCGTGGCATGCCACTTACCCGTGACCATGCCACTTTACCCACGGCCATGCCCCCTTTTCGAATTTGTACCGATTTTTATATGTCAATTGTTAGAGAGTATGTTGCTGCAGATGCAGTGGGCCTATTTTGGGGTGTGGACCTGAAGCTGCAGCTCCATCATCCCCATTATAAATCCTGCTCTGGGAACACACAGCAGCCAAAGGGCAGAGCCTCCCATTGGATGTAACCTGTGTTGGAGGGCGTTTCTCGCCCAGTCAGCTGCGGACTGGGTGCAGTGGTGCAAGTAGAAATATTTTCTTATGAATACTGAATGACAAAAAATGGGCGTGGTCATGCATTGTGATGGGTGTGGCCACATACTGCTAGTGGGAGTGGCTTCATGACACTAGCGGCGTGGCCACATGACACAGCCCCTTTTTGGGGGATTCTGGAGTCAAGGCTAAAAATATATAGTAATGTCTCCAGTATAATAGAAATACACTGCTCAAAAAAATAAAGGGAGCACTAAAATAACACATCCTAGATCTGAATGAATGAAATATTCTTATTAAATACTTTGTTCTTTACATAGTTAAATGTGCTGACAACAAAATCACACAAAAATTATCAATGGAAATCAAATTTATTAACCCATGGAGGTCTGTATTTGGAGTCACACTCAAAATTAAAGTGGAAAAACACACTACAGGCTGATCCAACTTTGATGTAATGTCCTTAAAACAAGTCAAAATGAGGCTCAGTAGTGTGTGTGGCCTCCATGTGCCTGTATGACCTCCCTACAACACCTGGGAATGCTCCTGATGAGGTGGCAGATGGTCTCCTGAGGGATCTCCTCCCAGAACTAGACTAAAGCATTCGCTGAATTCTGGACAGTCTGTGGTGCAATGTAGCGTTGGTGGATGGAGCGAGACATGATGTCCCAGATGTGCTCAATTGGATTCAGGTCTGGGGAACGGGCGGGCCAGTCCATAGCATCAATGCCTTCGTCTTGCAGGAACTTCTGACACACTCCAGCCACATGAGGTCTAGCATTGTCTTGCATTAGGAGGAATCCAGGGCCAACCGCACCAGCATATGGCCTCACAAGGGGTCTGAAGATCTCATCTCGGTACCTAATGGCAGTCAGGCTGCCTCTGGCGAGCACATGGAGGGCTGTGCGGCCCCCCAAAGAAATCCACCCCACACCACTACTGACCCACTGCCAAACCGGTCATGCTGGAGGATGTTGCAGGCAGCAGAACGTTCTCCTTGGCATCTCCAGACTCTGTCACATCTGTCACATGTGCTCAGTGAGAACCTTCTTTCATCTGTGAAAGAGCACAGGGCGCCAGTGGCGAATTTGCCAATCTTGGTGTTCTCTGGCAAATGCCAAACGTCTTGCACAGTGTTGGGCTGTAAGCGCAACCCCCACCTGTGGATGTCGGGCCCTCACACCACCCTCATGGAGTCTGTTTCTGATCGTTTGAGTAGACACATGCACATTTTGTGGCTTGCTGGAGGTCATTTTGCAGGGCTCTGGCAGTGCTCCTCCTGTTCCTCCTTGCACAAAGGCGGAGGTAGCGGTCCTGCTGCTGGGTTGTTGCCCTCCTATGGCCTCCTCCACGTCTCCTGATGTACTGGCCTGTCTCCTGGTAGCGCCTCCATGCCCTGGACACTACGCTGACAGACACAGCAAACCTTTTTGCCACAGCTCGCATTGATGTGCCATCCTGGATGAGCTGCACTACCTGAGCCACTTGTGTGGGTTGTAGACTCCGTCTCATGCTACCACTAGAGTGAAAGCACCGCCAGCTTTCAAAAGTGACCAAAACATCAGCCATAAAGCATAAGAGCTGAGAAGTGGTCTGTGATCACCACCTGCAGAACAACTGCTTTATTGGGGGTGTCTTGCTAATTGCCTATAATTTCCACCTGTTGTCTATTCCATTTGCACAACAACATGTGAAATTGATTGTCAATCAGTGTTGCTTCCTAAGTGGACAGTTTGATTTCACAGAAGTGTGATTGACTTGGAGTTACATTGTGTTAAGTGTTCCCATTATTTTTTTGAGCAGTGTATATAGTGATACCTCCAGTATAATAGAAATATATAGTAATGCCCCCAATTTAATAGCAATATATAGTAATGCCTTCATTATAACAGGAAAATACAGCCACTGTCGCACTCCCAGTAACCCTGACAAAGTGGGAGGAGAGGTCATGCTGCCAAGCACCATGGTCTTGTTGCTTAGTGGCACTTATAATTGTGGCAATGGCAATGTGTGTGGCAGGTGGAACTGCGTACCCGCTGTCAAATTCTTAAGGGTACTCCGTACCCGAGCGTACCCGCATACTACTGACTGGGTGTGATAGACCTGCTGCTAACCCAATGAGAACTCTTAGCCACACCCAGCATTTGCAACACAGTCACAGAGTCACAGATCTGGGCTATTATATAGGAGATTATTTGTTCATACAGTTTGTAAAATATTCTTATGCTATGCCACGGTGTATGATTTTTTGTGTTTTAATTTTTTTTTCATTTAATGATATGTAAAATTCTTTATCTAATTTTTTATATGTATTTAAATATGCTTAAAAATATTGGGGTACATAGAGAGCATGGAACAGAGGGTTAGGATGAGATTTGGCTGGGTTTGCTGAATAAATGGGTCTTGAGAGCCCATTTGAAGTTTTGTGGAGATTCTGAGGGGGAGAGGTAGGAAATAACCCCATAGTGTTAGTGCCTAAGCCTTCAGGAGCTTTAAGAATCTGTAATGATTTCAGAAAGTTAAATAAAGTTTCTGAGTTTGATTCCTATTCCATGCCCTGGGTTGGCGAACTGGTAGAAAGTTTAGCCACAAGCCAGTATCTTACCATGCTAGATTTAAACGAATGGGTACTGGCAAATTCCTCTGCTGGGAAGCTGCCAAAGCAAAGACAGCCTTCTGTACCTATGAGGGCTTGTTCCAGTATAAAGTGCTGCCCTTTGGTGTGCATGGTGCCCCTGCAACTTTCCAGAGAGCAATGAATAAATTGCTCTGGCCGCACAGGAAATAGGCAGCAGCATATTTAGATGACATTGTAATTTTTAGCTCTGACTGGAAGTCGCACCTTCCAAAGGTGGAGGCAGTTTTGAAGTCTCTAAGGGCACATTGGTCACAGCTAAGAGAAGTGTGCCATTGGAATGGTGGAGGCAAAGTATCTGGAGTATATTTTAGGCTGAGGGCAAGTTAAACCTCAACCCAGCACAGTGGAAGTGTCAGGACTCGTGACCAGGATTGGCATCCTAAACACTCACCAGTGTCACTGCAGGTACAACAGGAAGTCCTTCGGGTCCTCTGGCTCTCGCTTCTGGCAATCTGTGATGATCCTCTGCAGGGTTCCCAGTGTTTCCAGTATCTGCTGTGCATACTAGTTTCCAAACTGCAGCACCTTCCCAGGCTGATTACACAAGTGCACATATTCTAGATTGCAGCAGTGTTCATAGACCAGTTGTTAACTATTGGTGTGCCTGATGTTTATTCAAGCTCCTATGTACATCTATGATATTCTCTGACATTGCTGCATTCCATGATTTCCAGATGATCTCCACTTCACCAACCTGAGTCTCAGTCTGGCCAGCCAATAACCCTAAAGCCAATCACATGCTGGCAGGGGGTTTAAAGGAAGTCCAGCTGCAGCACTCTGGGCCTGTGCAACTAGTTGCATAGTTAGTGTGACAAGTGAATCTGATTTGCTCTTTCTGTGTAGCACCATCAGACCCTGCATATCCTCAACTGGTAACCAGTCCAGTCCTGCATATCTTCAGCCTGTAACCAGTCTTTTCCTGCATATCTTCAGCCGGTAACCAGTCTGGTCCTACATATCCTCAGCCGGTAACCAGTCCCATCCTGCATATCCTTAGCCAGTAGCCAATTTGATCCTGGTGTATTTCCCAGCTGGTAGTCAGTCCAGTCCAGCCAGTAGCCAGTCCAGACCAGCAGCATCTCTTCAGCCAGTAGTCAGTCTAGTCCAGCTGTATTTCCTCAGCCGATAGCCAGTCCGGTCTAGCATCATCTCTTCATCTGGTAGCCAGTCCGGTCTAGCTGTATTCCTCAACCCATAGCTAGTCCAGTCCAGCAGTATCTCTTCAGCCAGTAGCCAGTGCAGTCTAGCTATATTCCTCAGCCAGTAATCAGTCTGATCCAGCTTACTTTAGTTGGTAACCAAACTGGTACATTACCACTGCATGGTTCATGACCTTGAACTCATATCAAAGGCAAAAGAGCTATATTCAGCCTCCTTGACTCTAGCTCCATGCCCCTGACCCTGGACATTGGTAATCACCTGACTCTGGTAACCTTGTGCATAAAACCATGACAGGAAGCAGTCATCACATGGCATAAGCCAAAATGTAAGTCACAACTCAGGATGTTCATTGCTCTGGTTGGCTATTATCATAGGTTCATACGCGATTTAGTCACTAGGGTGGCACCCTTAACTGAATATCTGAGGAAACAGTCCACAGACAAGATAGTGTGGATGATGATTATGGAGAAATCTCTCCCCAGCAAATTATACCAAAGTGCCACTGCAGCCCATTTTATAGCCAGGCACTCCTTCTCCACTGTAGTGTACTTTTGTTTTCTAGGCAATAACTTCCTGCTCAAGTACAATGCAGAATGTTCTACCCCCTCACTTTCCTGGGACAGGACTGCACCTAAGCCAATATGAGAAGTGTCTGTCTGTAGGAAAAATCTCTGGGTAAAATTACTTTTAAATTACCTGATCATTGCCAAGGTTTTCATAATCTTGGTTTAAGGCATGGTGCCAGAGGTTTTAATACTCAGGGTGTAATACTTGTTGCCAGGGGTTTCATGTGCTGGGTGTTATGCTTGTTGCGAGAGGTTTCATGTGCTGGGTGTGAAGCTCATTGCCAGGGGATAATGCTTGTTGCCAGGGGTTTCATGCACTGGGTGTCATGCTTGTTGCTAGGGAGTAATGCCTGTTTCCAGGGATTTCATGAGATGGATGTCATGCATGTTTCCAGGGGGTAATGCTCATTGCCAAGGGGTTTTCATACTTGCTACCAGGGATGCCAGGGTGGCAAGGTGGCAGGTTGCTGCGGACGTGGCCAGTGCTACGTGCTTCCATGGGTCCCGGCATTTGCTAGTATGACCTCTAGCATGTCTCCTACATGGCAGCGGCCATTTTGGGAGGGAGATTCAGCAGATTGACATGCGGACGGCTAGCCCGCATGTCAATCTGCTCTGTATCAGTGGCGGAGCCCCCGCAGCCCTGCCTCTCCAAGCATCCGCAGTGACTGCGGGGGTGGAAGTTACCCTACTGCTCATTCTCCATGTGATCTCCATCACCATCGCCCCAACCTGCAGGAATGAAGCACACAGTAGAGCAGAGACATCCGGGATGATGCGACAGCAAGAAATAAGGAAGGGAGAGCTGGACTAGTGGAGCATGGAGTCAGCATCATGATGCGGGCAACTACAGGACTGGACCAAGTGACCGGTAATCATGGGTAAAGCAGGGGGGTTGGTGCAAATGGTAGGTCAATTCTTTTCTTAGTTAATTGGCGGGTTTAAAAACTATAAACGTGCTGCTGCCCCGGGTTTTTGTTTTCCTGGTCCTGGGGACTCCTCTGACTCCCAGGGCCCAGTATGGGTGTCTACTTTGTCATCCAACCCCCCCCCCCCCCCTTCCTCCATCGCCGGGCATGCCCTCCTTGCCATTAAAAGTTTGGCCTTCATAAGTGTTCTGTTTTAGCCAGACAGGCTGCTAAACTGCGATAATTTGTCAAGCTTGCCTTTCACAACAAGGTCCCTTTTGGTAAGTCCCTGCACTGATTCTCAAAAAATCTGAGCATTGCTCTGCAGTATTTGGCTCCAGATATTACATAGATTTTAAATACAAGTTATGGTTTCTTCATGGGTTTAGGTACTGGCTCACTGGCTTAAAGAGACATAACCACACCCAAGCATAACAATTATTGAGCATCTGGGAAATAAACTGACAAAACTTGACTTAAATACTTTGTGGATATTAGGGTTGCAAGAGAAAGTGTGACCACAACATTTTATAAACACATACTGTATACATAATACTAATACCATGAAGAAAATACTGATAATAAACTGAAAATGGCCACTCTTGTAAGATCCTTGCCTGCATGCGAATCTAGGAAATAGACATGAGTAAAAAATTTAGGAAGGTGCTCATAGTGCTGTACAGATGTTTCCCACACTGTACATCTAGCCTTCATATACCAAGCAGTCTAGGGCACGCCAGGAGCCTGGGCTGCTTAATTTGATATGCAAATTTTGTATATCTATGTGTGATTTAATCTGTATGTGAAGCACAGTGGAACTTGGCATGAAATAAATCGATGGACGCTGCATCATAGCACTTTGTATACAGATTCAGAAACTTAGTCACACACAGAGATATACAAGTGTTGCATATCAATTTAATCAGCACAGTCGCATTGTGTGTCCTAGTTGCATCTGATTGTGACTAAGATACATTTTAGGAAAAAAGATGCCTAACACTAGCAGAGACTCCGACCTGGTGCGCTGAGAGGGACTGTGACTGCGGCAATGATATATGAGGACACATCTGTATTTAGAAACCATTCAAGACTTATTTACTAAAAGTTATTAATTAACAAGTAAGTAATTAATGAATACGTTTCTTGCATAATGCAGCATATTGTATATCATTGTGCTTTACAATTGAGACTTGTAAATAAGTAATTTACATACTTTAAACAAAAATAGGCAAAGCTTATTTGTTGTCTTTAATGTCTTATTCAGAAAAGGAGCTATCTCTAGTGTGCATGCCACATTAAATGTGTACATAACGTTTCTGCACATCAGTGGCATCATGAACTTACATGCCCTCATCCCGAATCTCCTGGCATAAAGGCCACAAGTGCAATTTACATTAAACTGTACATTATATATACAAAGTGAAGCAATGGAGACTAGCACTGAGAAGGTCTCTGCAGTAACTGCAGTATGGGATGCGACCAGCAGAATAGACAGGCTATTGATGAATAGTTTTTCTAGCTGAACTGTCTGATATTGAAGTTAACAAACACAGTGGTAACTGCTCAGTCACTCTGGAGATACTTATTAGGTATTTGAAAAGGGAGGGGTCAGAGCACACAGAAAAGGGGGTACTTTTTCCCCCCCTGGTATCACCCCAGCACACTGACTGAAACCTGTAATAATGCTTGAATCTAGCTGGTAATAAAATGTCTGAGATTTGTTACATATATTTGCAAATACATGATAAACTGCCAAGCCTCCTCATGGTTTCTCTGGTTATTGGCAGTCCAACACTACTGTACATGATAGCAGTGTCCACATAGGGCCATGTGATGTGTCTATAATAAGGTCTCATGATAAAGGCCCATACAAAAATACATCCAGATTGAGGGCTAGTTTACCTGAGAGCCACTCCTATGATCTCCCATTAACACCACAAGGACCAGCATGCCTTCCAAATGCTGCTCCGATTTAATGCCTTTTCACACATTAAAAACAAACACAGTGGTAACTGCTCAATCTCTCTGGAGACTCTTATCAGGTATTTAAAAAGGAAGGGGTCATTGTTTGCTGTGAGTAGTAGTCAGGGAGAGACTTATATAGGGAGTCCTGGCTGCTAATAGTTCTCTGGAGTCATGTGTAGGGTATCTGGATTGGAATTGGTTGAGAAGCAGTTGGCTGATCTCAGGCAAGATGGTGGCGCCAATGTCCGGCGGTGTTGGCTCCACATGAAGAAAACTGTTAGGGAACTCCAGCCGAATTGGCTGTTGACCACAGGTTTGTTGTCTGGAGTGGTAACTGCAGGTAAATGCTAAATGGTACAGTAACAGTTAACAGGAGATTTCACTGTAGAATACAGTTAGTGTTGAAGGTACTGGTGATCTTGAATGTGGCACAATACTTTAACACTGGTGGAAAGCAGCTGCTGAATGGAATGAATGTTTGGACCAGAACTTAAATGCAGCACTTGGATACCATTCAATGAATACGGCAAATAGTAACAAACATTCACAGTGATGAGAATATCCTTTGTAGTTTATTTTAGCAGCAGGATAAAGTATTTCACGGAAAACCAAAAGCATAATCCAAAACATTGGGGATGCAGAGTTAGTACAGCAGACACAAAATGACTCAGGAATACAGGCAGGCATAGATAAGTTCCGCAGCAAAAGTATATGTATTGACATACAGAAATTAGCAGATAGATTCCCAGGAACCTGGGTGGATAAGACAAGGCTTTGGTACAAAGTTACTTAAGTGATAGATTTCCAGGATACAAGCCATGGCTAGGCAAGGCAAGACAGGGTTTGAACTAGGCTGACAAGGCTTCCAGAATGGCTCCTAAGCACAAGAAACATGCACTTGGACAGAGCTCAAGAATTCTGATCATAAAATAATATAACAGGCAGGTCTCTGCAGGGCTAGTTGTCTTTTATCAAGAGCAGATACCAATTGCAATAAGCCAGGAAACCCAGCCCCCTTGATTACAGAACACATTGCAGCTGGCATACTGCACACATACACAGGAACTACAGGCAAATAGGGAATACATAAAGAAATACAGACTCTGACAAGTTGCTAATATCAGCTGACACCAGGTACATTCAGAATAGCAGGAATGCATGAGCTGACATACACCAACAGCAACAGAATCGTAACAAGAACAGTATTTATTATTATTATTATTATTATTATGGCTTAGAACATATCCTGACAATCTGGGTGAGTGATGAACTGCAATGAAACAACAGTGTGTGGTGCAGAAATGAGCTTTATCAGTCCAGCATGTGACAATCACAATTTATCAAGCAAATTTAAATGCCCACCAAGTTGTGTTGTATTGCCAAACATATTGAGTGGCCAATCAGTAAATGTATATGCCTACCAGGAATGACCATTCAGTCAGCTGATCTATGTGATGGCAGATAGGTCATTGTGTGTACCCATCTTAACCATAATACCAACCCTAAAATCATTACAATGTCATTATTCTGGCAATGTTGACATTATGAATCTCAACAATAGAATCATGTCAACACTATTGTGCTGACATTCTACATGTCAATAGATTGACTATACGATACACCTAGCATAGTTATTTGAATCTTTACAATCATGCTGTTTTCTAAATTGATATTAAGATAGATATCTCTATTGCACATCTTTATCACTATCTATAAATTGATATTAAGCAATACTAAAATCAGTGTTGGTGTATGAAACAATGTACAGTAAAAATGTTCTTACATATTTAGATCAAGTGTTTTGAATTTTAGTTATGGCAGGTATGCAGCAAATGGAAAAGTAGAATATCCTAATGAACCATAAAATGGCTCTACAACATAAAGGCTTACCAAACATTGTTAATAATGTGCTATAGAAATGTTTTCAAAAATAGTTTTAGAGTTGTACAGCAGCTATCCATGGGATTCTGCAGTATAAACATAAGTGCAGAACAAATCGTAAAACAAATGCCAAAATGCATTAAAACAGTAGTAAACATTAACATTGTCTTGAATTACAATTTTAAATCACAAATAGTATCCATTGGGTAATGCATATTCTATGCAGCAATTTCATTTGTTGTCTCAAAACTGCTTTAAATAAAGTAATTTTAAGTGCAGTGTGATGGCTTGCACCTTTCAAATTACTAAAGTGCACATGCATTTCGAATATAAAAGACAATTTAATTTTAAACATCTCATAAATTTTAAGCTTGTCCTAGAAATATAATATACTTTTACATTATATTTTGCTGTGTAAACTGAATACAGTAACAATTTCTTTGCAATTAAGTGGAGCTAATTTGATAATACTAAACAGTTGAAAAGATTGAAGCTGCTGAAAGCTGCATGTTTGAACCGTAATTATAATACTTTAAAAGTCTTTAAATGTTTTATGCTAGAGATTATGAAATATAAATGAGTATTTTTTTAATAAAAAATCAACAGGTGGGTCAAGTAAAGTTGAGCATGGTAACATTTAAAGTGGATATATTAGCCCCCAAAATGAAAATTTTGCTTGTATATCACTACACTTGTATGATAAGTTATTAATTAAAATGTGTAAGGAAAGAGTTAGTGCTGATTAAATGGATCCACAGTAATGGTGTGTACACATGGAACAATGCACCGTATGCCTGACATTGACTATTTGACAGGGCCGGAGCCTGGACCCACCAATATAGTCAATGTAGGGTTGCCTGCACAGTCTATTTTTCCTTGCGATGTGTATCCCGCGGGACTGCACATCGGCATCGCATGTACTATACACTCAGTGTGATATGCACTATATTTTCTTACGATTTTGACTATATAGTCAAAATCTTAAGAAAATTTGCACCGTGTATACACACCATAAGTCCTTCTAATTCAAGGCAATGTCAGCTGCAGATCTGTTCAAACTGCCCACCTGAGTAGACATATCTTATAGCATTTACTCATACATATAGCAATGATATAAAAAAAATATAGCAATAAAAAAAATAATAATAACTAATAATAATAATAATAATAATAATAAATAATATCAACTCTATAGTTTTAGCTTTTACTTACTTATATACAGGGCTGGTCTGGCCATCCACTTGCCTGCCTGATCAGCCCCGCCTCCCTCCCGACACTCCCACCGCCTTCCTCCCAACACTCCCACCACCTCCCTCTGGCCACTGTGCTCAGCAGAAAAGTGTGGCTGCGTTGTGAGGCCATGACATGGCCATGTAGGGGGGGAAGCTGAGGTGACTGTGCTGGTGAGGATGCCGGGTGGACCACTGACAACATCTCTGGATGAGGGGCAACCATTAAATCGATTGGTGTTGCTGAACACAGATTGAAATCTGAGTGACTCTCAGGAGGGTGAGGGTTCCCATGAGAGCCAATTTACTTTGAGATAGGGTTCTGCATATTTTTTATATTTCCCTACACTGTGTATGTATCTAGTAGTTTTCACAAGAGGCCATGGCGCAGATTTATCAAGCCTTGGAGAGTGATAAATTGCACGGTGATAAAGTACCAACCAACCAGCTTCTAACTACCATGTTACAAGCTGTGTTTGCAAAATTACAGGAGCTGATTGGATGGTACTTTGGGATCTATTTACTAAGCCTTGGATGGAGATAAAGTCGCTGTAGCTAAAGAACCAGCCAATCAGCTCCTGTCATTTTTCAAACACAGCCTGTAACATAGCAGTTAGGAGTCGATTGGCTGGTACTTTATCTCCAGCGACTTTATCTCAATCCAAGGCTTAGTAAATAAACCCCTTTATCACTGCAATATGTCACTCTTCAAGGCTTGATAAAACTGGGCCTATATTTGGTAACATGCTGGGGTGGGGATAGTTCATGCAAAAACTGGGAGGTAATTGAAGCACATAGAGGGCATTGTGAAGTAACATGCTGAAAAGGGGGGTAGAACAGGGGGATGCTTGAGCAATTGGGGTACACAGGGTGTTATGTCTGATAATGGGCTGTTGGGGGGAAGGTCAGGGAATCGCTAGTGGCATTTGGGACACATAGGGGGCTGTATGGCATTACTGTGTGGGACATTACAGTGTGGGACATATTAATGTGCAAGGGGCATTACTGTGAGGGACATGAAATGGTGCAAGGGGCATTACTGTGTGGGGCATGACACGGTGCAAGGGACATTGGGAGTCATTCTGAGTTGATCACTCACTGCCATTTTTCACAGCGCAGCAAACAGGTTACTACTGCGCATGTGTGTGCACCGCAATGCACACGCACGTCGTACAGGTTCAAAGTGGATTGTTGCTGGGCGATGGCTTTGACGAAGAATCCATTCGCACAGCCGATCGCAAGGTTGACAAGAAGAGGGCGTTTATGGGTGTCAACTGACCATTTTCAGGGAGTGTTTGGAAAAATGCAGGCATGTCCAAGAATTTGCAGGGCAGGTGTCTGACGTCAATTCTGGGACCGGACAGGCTGAAGTGATCGCAAGGGCTGAGTAAGTCAAGAGCTACTCAGAAACTGCAAAAAACTTTTTTGTCCCACTCGGCTGCACACGTGTTTGCACACTTCCAAAGCGAAAATACACACACACACCCCGTGGGCGGCGACTATGCGTTTGCACGGCTGCTAAAAGTAGCTAGTGAGCGATCAACTCGGAATGACCCCTATTACTGTGTGGGGCATGATATGGTGCAAGTGGCATTACTGGGTGGGGCATACTAAAGTGCAAGGGGCATTACTGTATGATGTAATGGGAATAAGGCGCAGTACTGTGCTTTGTAATGTGAATAAGGGGCACTACTGTGTGGCACCATTTGAAAATTGGGGTACTATTGTGTGGTCACACCCCTACCCAGTGAGACCACACTCTATTTTCTGTTGCACACCTACAGCGCACACTCTCCCTACCTAAGGTATGGATGAGGACACCAATGCTCTTTATTTACATAGTGAGCCAAGATGTGTAGTTACAGCTCTGCTTTGGTGTGCACCAATCTATCCTCTGTGATCAATCCCCTGCCCAAAAATTCCTACAGTGAACACTATCTTATTCTCTACAACTGCTAAGATTGGTAAATTAGGAATATATACCTTACCTTTTCTTTATGTGACCTACACCAATGAAGTGCCAGCTTTACCTAACAGAGCCATCAAATTACCAAATGTCTGACAATGGCATATGTGTGAATCCTCTGCAGGATGAGGTTTGTTGTGTGTATTTTTTAATACAGAAAATGATGTACACTTGCATGTTGTTCTAATATTAATATTATATATATATATATATATATATATATATAATATATATGATTATATAAGAGCACAGACTTAGAAAAAGGAGGAGTAAGAAGTAGTAATGGGAGAAATCTATGCCAGTAGCCAGATGCTGACGCCGAGGTGGGCCTGTGTGATTTAAATACCAGGGCATATTTTTCATTGCAGAGGTACTATGTGTGGTAATGGGCTGTTACTGGGTCTTCGGGGGTCATTCCGAGTTGATAGCTAGCTGCCGTTGTTCGCAGCACAGCGATCAGTCTAAAAAATTGCATTTTTGCGTATGTCCTGCAATGCGCATGTGCAACGTACGGGTACAAAGCCCGTTGTGGTTGTGCACAGGTTCTACTGAAGTTTACAGTCGCACTAACAGCCACAAGAAGATTGACAGGAAGGGGGCGTTTCTGGGTGTCAACTGACCGTTTTCAGGGAGGGTTTGCAAAAATGCAGGCGTGTCTGAAAAAATGCAGGCGTGGCTGGGCGTTCACTGGGCGGGTGCATGACGTCAAATCTGGACACGAATAGGCTGAAGTGATCGCAAGTGCTGAGTAGGTTCAGAGCTACTCAGAAACTGCACAAACTATTTTTGCAGAGCTCGGCTGCACAAGCGTTCGCACTTCTGCTAAGCTAAAATACACTCCCCAGTGGGCGGCGGCATAGCGTTTGCATGGCTACTAAAACTAGCCAGCGAGCGATCAACTCGGAATGACCCACTTTGTGTCTTGCAATGCTTTTTCACATCCTCTACTTAATCAGCTCAACACTGACCACACCAGTGAGAATTGATACTGATTAGGGTTGACTTTATGTTCAAGCTGAATATTTCAAGAGCACATTAAAAAAATACTTGAGGGGGGTGCTATGCTGTCTCTTTTAATATTATGTTAATGCCAGTGTGCATTTAAAACATTTCTCTCAAATGACAGCAGCAGTAAGTTTAAACAGCCAGGGGCATATGTAATAGGGTTCGAGCTTGCAGAAGGTGCAGGATGCCAGCCATTCTTGAATGTTTTTTTACAGGGGCAATCACCTGCAAGGTAAAAACACGCTTTGTAAATGATTGCCACTTTAAAAAAAAGTCCAAGATCAGCCGGCACCCCGCACCTCCGGCAAACTCAGACCCTATAACCTAAGCCCCCCATTGTTAACAGGTCTGGGGCTGGATGTAATGGATGTCATTTGGTCAAAAAAGCGGGTTTACCGCTTTTGACCATCTCGCAAATGTAATAGGATGCAAATGTGAGTAAACTCATATTTTTCAGCCTTACTACAAACTTTCTTTCGACAACTCGCATCCATATGTTTTCCAATAGAAAAGATAGCTCTCAGGCAATGTAATGCAATGGGAGTTTGTAACTTGCACCCAAAACCTTTTTAAAAATGTAAAAAATTTAGACCAGGTTGAGGTAGGCAAGTTTGATGCACAAGAGCACATTTAAACACAGCTTGAACCTCATTATCACTGACATCAACACCAACTAATAATTTTTCACTTTGTTGTGTGTATATTAAATAATACCAAAACACATTATTTGTTTGACATATACATTTTTACTGAAATATGTCAGTTTTTGCAGAAAAGCATGCAAAGTTTTTGGATAAGAGTATTGAATATAGAAAATGACATTAGGTGAGCAACAAAAAATAAACATTACAAAATTCACAAAACAAACAAAAAATTACTCATTTTGGCCTGCAATATCACTGCCTCTACCCTGGACTTTTACTTTCCCACCACTGGTGTGTATGCTACCGCAGGGGGTAGTAGCTGGTGACACTGACACAGATGATGTTGGCCCACTACTAACTGTGTTACTTGAAGCTACCTCAGATCCAAGCCTCTGTGCCAACAATTCAGTGTGAACATTGACAGGGCATGAGTTTGGGCATTACGGATGGTGTGGGGCAGTACGGATGTTATAATGGTTAGCATTACTGCCTCACAGCACTGAGGTCATGGGTTCGATTCCCACCATGGCCCTAACTGTGTGGAGGTTGTATATTCTCCCCATACTTGCGTGGGTTTTCCTCCAGGTGCTCTGGTTTCCTCCCACAATCCAAAAATATACTGGTAGGCTAATTGACTCCCTACAAAATTAACCATAGCATGAATGTCTGAGAATACATGTGATAGGGAATATAGAGTGTAAGTTCCACTGGGGCAGGGCCTGATGTGAATGGTCAAATATTCTCTGTAAAGCGCTATGGAATATGTGTGCATAAATAACTGGTAATACAGGTTGAGTATCCCATATCCAAATATTCCGAAATACGGAATATTCCGAAATACGGACTTTTTTGAGTGAGATAGTGAAACCTTTGTTTTTTGATGACTCAATGTACACAAACTTTGTTTAATACACAAAGTTATTAAAAATATTGTATTAAATGACCTTCAAGCTGTGTGTATAAGGTGTATATGAATTAGAGATGAGCGGGTTCGGTTCCTCAGAATCCGAACCCCCCCGAACTTCACGCTTTTTACACGGGTCCGAGGCAGACTCGGATCTTCCCGCCTTGCTCGGCTAACCCGAGCGCGCCCGAACGTCATCATCCCGCTGTCGGATTCTCTCGAGGCTCGTATTCTATCGCGAGACTCTGATTCTATATAAGGAGCCGCGCGTCGCCGCCATTTTCACACGTGCATTGAGATTGATAGGGAGAGGACGTGGCTGGCGTCCTCTCCGTTTAGATAGAGAGTGAGACACTTGATTTACAGGAGCATTAGGAGTACTCAGAGAGTGCAGAGTTTTGCTGATAGTTATACTAGTGGTGACCACCAGTTTTATTTATTATTTAATATAATCCGTTCTCTGCCTGAAAAAAAACGATACACAGTCACATACCATATCTGTGCTCAGCCTCAGTGTGCTGCATGATAATATCATCTATGTATATCTGACTGTGCTGAGTAGTGCTCACTGCTCACACAGCTTAATTGTGGGGGAGACTGGGGAGCAGTTATAGCAGGAGTACATATTTAACAGTGCACACTTTTGCTGCCAGAGTGCCAGTGTGACTGACCAGCAGTGACCACCAGTATATTGTCTGCCTGAAAAAGTTAAACACTCGTGTGGTGTTTTTTTTTATTTATTCTATAAACGCATTCTGCTGACAGTGTCCAGCAGGTCCGTCATTCATTATATTTCTATCTTCTTCATACTAGTAGTTTAGGAGTCTGCAGTGCTGACAGTGTCCAGCAGGTCCGTCATTATACAATATATACCTGTCCTGCAGTAGTGATATATATATATTTTTTATATCATTATCATCCAGTCTATACTAGCAGACGCAGTATGGTAGTCCACGGCTGTAGCTACCTCTGTGTCGGCAGTCGCTCGTCCATAATTGTATACCTACCTGTGGTGGGTTTTTTTTTCTATCTTCTTCATACTATACTAGTAGTTTAGGAATCTGCAGTGCAGACAGTGTCCAGCAGGTCCGTCATTATACAATATATACCTGTCCTGCAGTAGTGATATATATATATTTTTTATATCATTATCATCCAGTCTATACTAGCAGACGCAGTACGGTAGTCCACGGCTGTAGCTACCTCTGTGTCGGCAGTCGCTCGTCCATAATTGTATACCTACCTGTGGTGGTTTTTTTTTTTCTATCTTCTTCATACTAGTAGTTTAGGAGTCTGCAGTGCTGACAGTGTCCAGCAGGTCCGTCATTATACAATATATACCTGTCCTGCAGTAGTGATATATATATATTTTTTATATCATTATCATCCAGTCTATACTAGCAGACGCAGTACGGTAGTCCACGGCTGTAGCTACCTCTGTGTCGGCAGTCGCTCGTCCATAATTGTATACCTACCTGTGGTGGTTTTTTTTTTCTATCTTCTTCATACTATACTAGTAGTTTAGGAGTCTGCAGTGCTGACAGTGTCCAGCAGGTCCGTCATTATACAATATATACCTGTCCTGCAGTAGTGATATATATATATATATTTTTTATATCATTATCATCCAGTCTATACTAGCAGACGCAGTACGGTAGTCCACGGCTGTAGCTACCTCTGTGTCGGCAGTCGCTCGTCCATAATTGTATACCTACCTGTGGTGGTTTTTTTTTTTCTATCTTCTTCATACTAGTAGTTTAGGAGTCTGCAGTGCTGACAGTGTCCAGCAGGTCCGTCATTATACAATATATACCTGTCCTGCAGTAGTGATATATATATATTTTTTATATCATTATCATCCAGTCTATACTAGCAGACGCAGTACGGTAGTCCACGGCTGTAGCTACCTCTGTGTCGGCACTGGCAGTCGCTCGGCCATAATTGTATACCTACCTGTGGTGGTTTTTTTTTTTCTATCTTCTTCATACTAGTAGTTTAGGAGTCTGCAGTGCTGACAGTGTCCAGCAGGTCCGTCATTATACAATATATACCTGTCCTGCAGTAGTGATATATATATATATTTTTTATATCATTATCATCCAGTCTATACTAGCAGACGCAGTACGGTAGTCCACGGCTGTAGCTACCTCTGTGTCGGCAGTCGCTCGTCCATAATTGTATACCTACCTGTGGTGGTTTTTTTTTTTCTATCTTCTTCATACTAGCAGTTTAGGAGTCTGCAGTGCTGACAGTGTCCAGCAGGTCCGTCATTATACAATATATACCTGTCCTGCAGTAGTGATATATATATATTTTTTATATCATTATCATCCAGTCTATACTAGCAGACGCAGTACGGTAGTCCACGGCTGTAGCTACCTCTGTGTCGGCACTGGCAGTCGCTCGTCCATAATTGTATACCTACCTGTGTTGGTTTTTTTTTTTTTATCTTCTTCATACCAGTAGTTTAGGAGTCTGCAGTGCTGACAGTGTCCAGCAGGTCCGTCATTATACAATATATACCTGTCCTGCAGTAGTGATATATATTTTTTATATCATTATCATCCAGTCTATACTAGCAGACGCAGTACGGTAGTCCACGGCTGTAGCTACCTCTGTGTCGGCAGTCGCTCGTCATCCATAAGTATACTAGTATCCATCCATCTCCATTGTTTACCTGAGGTGCCTTTTAGTTGTGCCTATTAAAATATGGAGAACAAAAATGTTGAGTTTCCAAAAATAGGGAAAGATCAAGATCCACTTCCACCTCGTGCTGAAGCTGCTGCCACTAGTCATGGCCGAGACGATGAAATGCCATCAACGTCGTCTGCCAAGGCCGATGCCCAATGTCATAGTACAGAGCATGTAAAATCCGAAACACCAAATATCAGTAAAAAAAGGACTCAAAAATCTAAAATAAAATCGTCGGAGGAGAAGCGTAAACTTGCCAATATGCCATTTACCACACGGAGTGGCAAGGAACGGCTGAGGCCCTGGCCTATGTTCATGGCTAGTGGTTCAGCTTCACATGAGGATGGAAGCACTCAGCCTCTCGCTAGAAAAATGAAATGACTTAAGCTGGCAAAAGCACAGCAAAGAACTGTGCGTTCTTCGAAATCACAAATCCACAAGGAGAGTCCAATTGTGTCGGTTGCGATGCCTGACCTTCCCAACACTGGACGTGAAGAGCATGCGCCTTCCACCATTTGCACGCCCCCTGCAAGTGCTGGAAGGAGCACCCGCAGTCCAGTTCCTGATAGTCAGATTGAAGATGTCAGTGTTGAAGTACACCAGGATGAGGAGGATATGGGTGTTGCTGGCGCTGGGGAGGAAATTGACCAGGAGGATTCTGATGGTGAGGTGGTTTGTTTAAGTCAGGCACCCGGGGAGACACCTGTTGTCCGTGGGAGGAATATGGCCATTGACATGCCTGGTGAAAATATTAAAAAAATCAGCTCTTCAGTGTGGAAGTATTTCAACAGAAATGCGGACAACATTTGTCAAGCCGTGTGTTTTCTTTGTCAAGCTGTAATAAGTAGGGGTAAGGACGTTAACCACCTCGGAACATCCTCCCTTATACGTCACCTGCAGCGCATTCATCATAAGTCAGTGACAAGTTCAAAAACTTTGGGCGACAGCGGAAGCAGTCCACTGACCAGTAAATCCCTTCCTCTTGTAACCAAGCTCACGCAAACCACTCCACCAACTCCCTCAGTGTCAATTTCCTCCTTCCCCAGGAATGCCAATAGTCCTGCAGGCCATGTCACTGGCAATTCTGACGAGTCCTCTCCTGCCTGGGATTCCTCCGATGCATCCTTGCGTGTAACGCCTACTGCTGCTGGCGCTGCTGTTGTTGCTGCTGGGAGTCGATGGTCATCCCAGAGGGGAAGTCGTAAGACCACTTTTACTACTTCCACCAAGCAATTGACTGTCCAACAGTCCTTTGCGAGGAAGATGAAATATCACAGCAGTCATCCTGCTGCAAAGCGGATAACTGAGGCCTTGGCATCCTGGGCGGTGAGAAACGTGGTTCTGGTATCCATCATTACTGCAGAGCCAACTATAGACTTGATTGAGGTACTGTGAGCTCTGTACCAAATACCATCTAGGTTCCATTTCTCTAGGCAGGCGATACCGAAAATGTACACAGACCTCAGAAAAAGACTCACCAGTGTCCTAAAAAATGCAGTTGTACCCAATGTCCACTTAACCACGGACATGTGGACAAGTGGAGCAGGGCAGACTCAGGACTATATGACTGTGACAGCCCACTGGGTAGATGTATGGACTCCCGCCGCAAGAACAGCAGCGGCGGCACCAGTAGCAGCATCTCGCAAACGCCAACTCTTTCCTAGGCAGGCTACGCTTTGTATCACCGCTTTCCAGAATACGCACACAGCTAAAAACCTCTTACGGCAACTGAGGAAGATCATCGCAGAATGGCTTACCCCAATTGGACTCTCCTGTGGATTTGTGGCATCGGACAACGCCAGCAATATTGTGTGTGCATTAAATATGGGCAAATTCCATCACGTCCCATGTTTTGCACATACCTTGAATTTGGTGGTGCAGAATTATTTAAAAAACGAGAGGGGCGTGCAAGAGATGCTGTCGGTGGCCAGAAGAATTGCGGGACACTTTCAGCGTACAGGCACCACGTACAGAAGACTGGAGCAACACCAAAAACGCCTGAACCTGCCCTGCCATCATCTGAAGCAAGAAGTGGTAACGAGGTGGAATTCAACCCTCTATATGCTTCAGAGGTTGGAGGAGCAGCAAAAGGCCATTCAAGCCTATACAACTGAGCACGATATAGGAGGTGGAATGCACCTGTCTCAAGCGCAGTGGAAAATGATTTCAACATTGTGCAAGGTTCTGCAACCTTTTGAACTTGCCACACGTGAAGTCAGTTCAGACACTGCCAGCCTGAGTCAGGTCATTCCCCTCATCAGGCTTTTGCAGAAGAAGCTGGAGACATTGAAGGAGGAGCTAACACAGAGCGATTCCGCTAGGCATGTGGGACTTGTGGATGGAGCCCTTAATTCGCTTAACAAGGATCACGGGTGGTCAATCTGTTGAAATCAGAGCACTACATTTTGGCCACCGTACTCGATCCTAGATTTAAAACCTACGTTGTATCTCTCTTTCCGGCAGACACAAGTCTGCAGGGGTTCAAAGAACTGCTGGTGAGAAAACTGTCAAGTCAAGCGGAACGCGACCTGTCAACATCTCCTCCTTCACATTCTCCCGCAACTGGGGGTGCGAGGAAAAGGCTCAGAATTCCGAGCCCACCCGCTGGCGGTGATGCAGGGCAGTCTGGAGCGACTGCTGATGCTGACATCTGGTCCGGACTGAAGGACCTGCCAACGATTACGGACATGTCGTCTACTGTCACTGCATATGATTCTCTCCCCATTGAAAGAATGGTGGAGGATTATATGAGTGACCGCATCCAAGTAGGCATGTCAGACAGTCCGTACGTATACTGGCAGGAAAAAGATGCAATTTGGAGGCCCTTGCACAAACTGGCTTTATTCTACCTAAGTTGCCCTCCCACAAGTGTGTACTCCGAAAGAGTGTTTAGTGCCGCCGCTCACCTTGTCAGCAATCTGCGTACGAGGTTACTTCCAGAAAATGTGGAGAAGATGATGTTCATTAAAATGAATTATAATCAATTCCTCCATGGAGACATTCACCAGCAGCAATTGCCTCCACAAAGTACACAGGGAGCTGTGATGGTGGATTCCAGTTGGGACGAATTGATAATCTGTGAGGAGGGGGATGTACACGGTGATGAATCGGAGGATGATGATGAGGTGGACATCTTGCCTCTGTAGAGCCAGTTGTGCAAGGAGAGATGAATTGCTTCTTTTTTGGTGGGGGTCCAAACCAACCCGTCATTTCAGTCACAGTCGTGTGGCAGACCCTGTCACTGAAATGATGGGTTGGTTAAAGTGTGCATGTCCTGTTTATACAACATAAGGGTGGGTGGGAGGGCCCAAGGACAATTCCATCTTGCACCTCTTTTTTCTTTCATTTTTCTTTGCATCATGTGCTGTTTGGGGAGTGTTTTTTGGAAGGGCCAGCCTGCCTGACACTGCAGTGCCACTCCTAGATGGGCCAGGTGTTTGTGTCGGCCACTAGGGTCGCTGAGCTTAGTCACACAGCTACCTCATTGCGCCTCTTTTTTTCTTTGCATCATGTGCTGTTTGGGGAGTGTTTTTTGGAAGGGCCATCCTGCGTGACACTGCAGTGCCACTCCTAGATGGGCCAGGTGTTTGTGTCGGCCACTTGGGTCGCTGAGCTTAGTCACACAGCTACCTCATTGCGCCCTTTTTTTCTTTGCGTCATGTGCTGTTTGGGGAGTATTTTTTGGAAGGGCCATCCTGCCTGACACTGCAGTGCCACTCCTAGATGAGCCAGGTGTTTGTGTCGGCCACTAGGGTCGCTGAGCTTACTCACACAGCTACCTCATTGCGCCTCTTTTTTTCTTTGCGTCATGTGCTTTTTGGGGAGTGTTTTTTGGAAGGGCCATCCTGCGTGACACTGCAGTGCCACTCCTAGATGGGCCAGGTGTTTGTGTCGGCCACTAGGGTCGCTGAGCTTAGTCACACAGCTACCTCATTGCGCCTCTTTTTTTCTTTGCATCATGTGCTGTTTGGGGAGTGTTTTTTGGAAGGGCCATCCTGCGTGACACTGCAGTGCCACTTCTAGATGGGCCAGGTGTTTGTGTCGGCCACTAGGGTCGCTGAGCTTACTCACACAGCTACCTCATTGCGCCTCTTTTTTTCTTTGCGTTATGTGCTGTTTGGGGAGTGTTTTTTGGAAGGGCCATCCTGCGTGACATTGCAGTGCCACTCCTAGATGGGCCAGGTGTTTGTGTCGGCCACTAGGGTCGCTGAGCTTAGTCACACAGCTACCTCATTGCGCCTCTTTTTTTCTTTGCGTCATGTGCTGTTTGGGGAGTATTTTTTGGAAGGGCCATCCTGCCTGACACTGCAGTGCCACTCCTAGATGGGCCAGGTGTTTGTGTCGGCCACTTGGGTCGCTGAGCTTAGTCACACAGCTACCTCATTGCGCCTCTTTTTTTCTTTGCGTCATGTGCTGTTTGGGGAGTATTTTTTGGAAGGGCCATCCTGCCTGACACTGCAGTGCCACTCCTAGATGGGCCAGGTGTTTGTGTCGGCCACTAGGGTCGCTGAGCTTACTCACACAGCTACCTCATTGCGCCTCTTTTTTTCTTTGCGTCATGTGCTGTTTGGGGAGTGTTTTTTGGAAGGGCCATCCTGCGTGACACTGCAGTGCCACTCCTAGATGGGCCAGGTGTTTGTGTCGGCCACTTGGGTCGCTGAGCTTAGTCACACAGCTACCTCATTGCGCCTCTTTTTTTCTTTGCGTCATGTGCTGTTTGGGGAGTGTTTTTTGGAAGGGCCATCCTGCGTGACACTGCAGTGCCACTCCTAGATGGGCCAGGTGTTTGTGTCGGCCACTAGGGTCGCTGAGCTTACTCACACAGCTACCTCATTGCGCCTCTTTTTTTCTTTGCGTCATGTGCTGTTTGGGGAGTGTTTTTTGGAAGGGCCATCCTGCGTGACACTGCAGTGCCACTCCTAGATGGGCCAGGTGTTTGTGTCGGCCACTAGGGTCGCTGAGCTTAGTCACACAGCTACCTCATTGCGCCTCTTTTTTTCTTTGCGTCATGTGCTGTTTGGGGAGTGTTTTTTTGAAGGGGCCATCCTGCCTGACACTGCAGTGCCACTCCTAGATGGGCCAGGTGTTTGTGTCGGCCACTTGGGTCGCTGAGCTTAGTCACACAGCTACCTCATTGCGCCTCTTTTTTTCTTTGCGTCATGTGCTGTTTGGGGAGTATTTTTTGGAAGGGCCATCCTGCCTGACACTGCAGTGCCACTCCTAGATGGGCCAGGTGTTTGTGTCGGCCACTAGGGTCGCTGAGCTTACTCACACAGCTACCTCATTGCGCCTCTTTTTTTCTTTGCGTCATGTGCTGTTTGGGGAGTGTTTTTTGGAAGGGCCATCCTGCGTGACACTGCAGTGCCACTCCTAGATGGGCCAGGTGTTTGTGTCGGCCACTTGGGTCGCTGAGCTTAGTCACACAGCTACCTCATTGCGCCTCTTTTATTCTTTGCATCATGTGCTGTTTGTGGAGTGTTTTTTGGAAGGGCCATCCTGCCTGACACTGCAGTGCCACTCCTAGATGGGCCAGGTGTTTGTGTCGGCCACTAGGGTCGCTTAGCTTACTCACACAGCTACCTCATTGCGCCTCTTTTTTTTCTTCTTTGCGTCATGTGCTGTTTGGGGAGTATTTTTTGGAAGGGCCATCCTGCCTGACACTGCAGTGCCACTCCTAGATGGGCCAGGTGTTTGTGTCGGCCACTAGGGTCGCTGAGCTTAGTCACACAGCTACCTCATTGCGCCTCTTTTTTTCTTTGCGTCATGTGCTGTTTGGGGAGTGTTTTTTGGAAGGGCCATCCTGCGTGACACTGAAGTGCCACTCCTAGATGGGCCAGGTGTTTGTGTCGGCCACTAGGGTCGCTGAGCTTTGTCACACAGCTACCTCATTGCGCCTCTTTTTTTCTTTGCGTCATGTGCTGTTTGGGGAGTGTTTTTTGGAAGGGCCATCCTGCGTGACACTGCAGTGCCACTCCTAGATGGGCCAGGTGTTTGTGTCGGCCACTTGGGTCGCTTAGCTTACTCACACAGCTACCTCATTGCGCCTCTTTTTTTTCTTCTTAGCGTCATGTGCTGTTTGGGGAGTATTTTTTGGAAGGGCCATCCTGCCTGACACTGCAGTGCCACTCCTAGATGGGCCAGGTGTTTGTGTCGGCCACTTGGATCGCTGAGCTTAGTCACACAGCTACCTCATTGCGCCTCTTTTTTTCTTTGCGTCATGTGCTGTTTGGGGAGTGTTTTTTGGAAGGGCCATCCTGCGTGACACTGCAGTGCCACTCCTAGATGGGCCAGGTGTTTGTGTCGGCCACTTGGGTCGCTGAGCTTAGTCATCCAGCGACCTCGGTGCAAATCTTAGGACTAAAAATAATATTGTGAGGTGTGAGGTGTTCAGAATAGACTGAAAATGAGTGGAAATTATGGTTATTGAGGTTAATAATACTTTGGGATCAAAATGACCCCCAAATTCTATGATTTAAGCTGTTTTTTAGGGTTTTTTGAAAAAAACACCCGAATCCAAAACACACCCGAATCCGACAAAAAAAATTCGGTGAGGTTTTGCCAAAACGCGTTCGAACCCAAAACACGGCCTCGGAACCGAACCCAAAACCAAAACACAAAACCCGAAAAATTTCCGGTGCACATCTCTAATATGAATCATAAATGAATTATGTGAATGTGCACACACTTTGTTTAATGCACAAAGTTATAACAAATATTGGCTAAAATGACCTTCAGGCTGTCTGTATAAGGTGTATATGAAACATAAATGCATTCTGTGCTTAGATTTAGGTCCCATCACCATGATATCTCATTATGGCATGCTATTATTCCAAACTGCGGAAAAATCCGATATCCAAAATACCTCTGGTCCCAAGCGTTTTGGATAAGGGATACTCAACCTGTAATAGCTTGTGTCAGATTTTGTAGTTGGCCCATTAGATTTTGGTTAATTCTTTGTATTTGCATCTCTATATAATCACCCACCCACATACAAATACCTGGGCTGTTCCAGCAATAATAGTTTGCTTTCTTATGTGCCGCATCATGCAATCAATTTGTTCACTTTGCCTCTGCATGAATTGCAACTGTGAGTTCTTAAATGAGTCCAAGGACAACATAAATTCCTGTACAGATAGAGTGTGTTCGGTATCAACATTACCCACATTTTACCCAGCACTTTGTCAACAGCTGCATCTTCTCTCCCTCTTCAACCGGTAATCTGGGTGGTCGTGGATGTGATGGCCCTACAAAATAAACATTACAGGTAAGTAATCTAAGTTTTCTTTGAAAAATGACATATGAAAATATGTTACATACTGATCTTCAGTTTTTGAGAAAAACGTGTTTTGATAATCAAAAACTAGAAATTTACCTACAGTAAGTGCAGAATTGGTAATAATTACCTGTATTACTTAATAACAGTGGGAGGAAAATAGTATGAGGTACACTGCATGATTCAAACAAACATTGGTAGAGACAACAACTGTAAAATGGAACAATATGCAACATCAGTGGTGGGTGCTCTCTGGCAGTTCCCATTACACCCCTATATCATATTTAAACTAGAGATGTGTGGCGGGCACTTTTTGTGTTTTGTGTTTTGGTTTTGGCTCTGGTTCCATGCTTGTGTTTTGGATCTGGATTGGTTTTGCCAAAACCACCCTTCGTGTTTTGGTTTTGATTTTGGTTTTGGATCTGGATGATTTTTGAAAAAAACATAAAAACAGCTAAAATCACAGAATTTGGAGGTAATTTGGATCCTACGGTATTATTAACCTCAATAACATTAATTTCCACTAATTTCCAGTCTATTCTGAACACCTCACACTTCACAATATTGTATTTAGGCCAAAAGGTTGCACCAAGTTGGCTGGATGACTAAGTGTGCAGCACAAACACATGGCCCATCTAGGAGTGGCACTGCAGTGGCAGACAGGATGGCACTTAAAAAAAACTAGGCCCCAAACAGCACATCATGCAAAGAAGTAAAAGAGGTGCAATGAGGTAGCTGTATTACTAAGCTAAGTGACACAAGTGTGCGGCACAAACACCTGGCCCATCTAGGGTTGGCACTGCCGTCCCACTGCACTAATGGTGGGTACCGGACGCATGTCTAACACCAACATATCTGTCAAGGTTTCAGTTATCCGCTTTGCAACAGGATGACTGCTGTCATATTTCATCTTCCTAGTAAATGACTGTTGGACAGTCATTTGCTTGGTTGTAGTAGTACAAGTGGTCTTCCGAATTCCCCTCTGGGATGGCGATTGAAATACAGCAGCAACAACAGCAGCTGCAGCAGCAATAGGAGGAAGTGGTTCTTGATCTTTACGTATTTTATCCTCCAAATTTTTGTTCTTCATTATTTTTATGGAGTTATATAACAAAATGCAGCAAAGGAGACCATACCTCTACACCACACAGGGCAAACCCTGTAAAAATTATTTGGATTCATTATTAATAACCCCTTTATTTTGAGTTAATAATATACAGCACAGGACAGCATCACTGAACATATATGGCAGCACGACTGGACTGGACTTATATGGCAGTACCACTGGACTGGATTTATATGCCAGCATCACTGGATTCATATGGCAGTACCACTGGATTTATACGGCAGTATCACTGTATTTATATGGCAGTATCACTGGACTAATACGGCAGTATCACTGGACTGGATCTATACACCAGTACCACTGCATTTATACAGCAGTACCACTGGACATATATGGCAGTAGCACTGGACTGGATTTATACGGCAGTACCACTGGACATATACGGTAGTATCACTGGAATTATATGGCAGTACCACTGGACATATACGGCAGTGTCATTGGACTGTATTTATACGGCAGTACCACAGGACATACACGGCAGTATTACTGGAATTATATGGCAGTACCACTGGACATATGCAGCAGTATCACTGGGCTACATTTATACGGCAGTAACACTGGACTTATACTGCAGTACCACTGGATTTATACGGCAGTGTCACTGGACATATTTGGCAATATCACTGGACTGGATTTATACACAAGTACCACTGGATTTCTACGGCAGTACCACTGGACATATTCAGCAGTATCACTGGATTTATACGGCAGTATCACTGGACTGGATTTATATGGCAGTATCACGGGACATATACAACAGTACCACTGGACTTATCTGGCAGTATCACTGGACTTATATGGCAGTATCACTGGACTGGATTTATACGGCAGTACCACTGGATTTATATGGCAGTACCACTGGACATATTTGTCAGTATCACTGGAATTATATGGCAGTACCACTGGACATATACGACAGTATCACTGGACTGGATTTATACGGCAGTACCACTGGATTTATACGGCAGTACCACTGGACATATACAACAGTATCACTGGACTTATATGGCAGTATCACTGGACTGGATTTATACGGCAGTACCACTGGATTTGTACGGCAGTATCACTGGACTGGATTTATACGGCAGTACCACTGGACTTATATGGCAGTATCACTAGACTGGATTTATATGGAAGTACCACTGGACTTATACAGCAGTATCACTGGACTGGATTTATATGGCAAGACCACTGGATTTGTACAGCAGTATCACTGGACTGGATTTATACAGAAGTACCACTGGACTTATATGGCAGTATCACTGGACAGGATTTATATGGCAGTACCACTGGACTTATATGGTAGTATCACTGGACTGCATTTATACGGCAGTACCACTGGATTTATACGGCAGTACCACTGGACATCTATGGCAGTATCATATGGAATTATATGACAGTATCACTGGACTTATATGGCAGAACCACTGGACTGGATTTATATGGCAGTACCACTGGACTCATACGGCAGTACCACTGGACTGTATTTATATGGCAGTACCACTGGACTTATAGGGCAGTACCACTGGACTGGATTTATATAGCAGTGCCACTGGACTTATATGGCAGTAGCACTGGACTGTATTTATATGACAGTATCACTGGACTGGATTTATACAGCAGTACCACTGGACATATATGGCAGTACCACTGGACATATATGGCAGTACCACTGAAATTTTATATGGCAGTACCACTGGACTTATACAGCAGTACCACTGGACTGGATTTATATGACAGTATCATTGGACTGGATTTATACAGCATTACCACTGGACATATATGGCAGTACCACTGGACATATATGGCAGTATCACTGAAATTTTATATGGCAGTACCACTGGACTTATACGGCAGTACCACTGGACTGGATTTATATGGCAGTACCACTGAACTTATACGACAGTATCACTGGATTGGATTTATATGGCAGTACCACTGGACATATTCAGCAGTATCACTGGATTTATATGGCAGTACCACTGGACATATACGGCAGTATGACTAGACATATACGGCAGTACCACTGGACATATACGGCAGTATCACTGAAATTTTATATGGCAGTACCACTGGACTTAAACGGCAGTACAACTGGACCAGATTTATACCGCAGTACCACTGAACTTATACGCCAGTATCACTGGACTGGATTTATATGGCAGTACCACTGGATTTATACGGCAGTACCACTGGACATATACAGCAGTATTACTGGAATTATATGGCAGTACCACTGGACATTTTCGGCAGTATCACTGGATTTATACAGCAGTACCACTGGACATATACGGCATTATCACTGGACATATACGCCAGTACCACTGGACTGGATTTATATGGCAGTATCCCTGGACTTATAAGCCAGTATCACTAGACATATACTGCACTATCATTGGCATATATGGCAGTATCATTGGACTTATACGGCAGTACCACTGGACTTATACAGCAGCACAATGGACACCACCACTGGACTGATGCAGGACAACACAGCACCACTGCAATAGATTGGACTTATACAGCAGCACTGGACATATGGCAGCAGAGGACACCACCACTGTGACTAGACTGATGCAGTACAAGACACCACCACTGGACTGATGCAGCACAATACAGCACCACTGGACTCGACTTATACAGCAGCACTGGACATATGGCAGCAGAGGACACCACTACTGTGACTGGACTGATGCAGCACAAGACACTACCACTGTACTGATGTAGGAAAACATAGAACCACTGCACTGGACTTATACAGCTACACTGGACATATGGCAGCAGAGGACACCACCACTGTGACTGAACTGGTGCATCATTAGACACTACACTGGACTGAGCAGCACAAGACAGCACTGGAATCGCCACCCCACTTTCCCGCAGACAGTGAGGATGGAGACACCTCCTCTCGCTACACTCTCCAATTCTGGAGTAAAAATGGTGGTGACGCGCGGCTCCTTATATGGAATCCGACAGCGGGATGAAGATGTTTTACCTCATTCTGGTTTCCGAGTCTGGTGGGAAGTCATGAGTCGGGCTCAGGACATGAAGTTCGGGGGGGTTCAGTTCTCACTCAGAGAATCGAACCCGCTCATCTCTACTCATTTCTAGTCTATTCTGAACACCTCATACAACACAATATTGTTTTTAGGCCAAAATGTTGCACCGAGGTAGCTGGATGACTTTGCTAAGCGACACAAGTGTGCGGCACAAACACCTGGCCCATCTGGGAGTGGCACTGCAGTGTCAGACAGGACTGCAGATTTAGAAAATAGGCCCCAAACAGCACGTCATGCAAAGAAGAATAAGAGGTGTAATGAGGTAGCTGGAAGGCTAAGCGACACAAGTGTGCAGCACAAACACATGTCCCATCTAGGAGTGGCACTGCAGTGTCAGACAGGATGGCAGATTTAAAAAATAGGCCCCAAACAGCACATCATGCAAATAAGAAAAAGAGGTGCAATGAGGTAGCTGGATGGCTAAGCTAAGCGACACAAGTGTGCGGCACAAACACCTGGCCCATCTAGGAGTGGCACTGCAGTGTCAGACAGGATGGCATATTTGAAAACTAGGCCCCAAACAGCACATGATGCAGGAGCAGTGTGCTTTTAATTTTTAACTGCACCCAAACTTTTATAGCAGACAGGGCCAGTGTAATGTTAGTAAGACATCCGCACTCCTATATTTCACGTCATACAGGAACAGTGTGCTTTTAAATTGTAAGAACTGCACCCAAATTTTTATAGCAGACAGAGCCAGTGTAATGTTATTAAGACATCAACACCCCTATATTTCACAACATACAGGAGCAGTGTGCTTTTCATTTTTAACTGCGCCCAAACTTTTATAGCAGACAGGGCCAGTGTAATGTTATTAAAACATCAGCACCCCTATATTTTACAGCATACAGGAACAGTGTGCTTTTAATTTTTAACTGGACCCAAACTTTTATAGCAGACAGAGCCAGTGTAATGTTATTAAGACATCGGCACCTCTATATTTCACAGCATACAGGAGCAGTGTGCTTTTAATTTTTAACTGCACCCACACTTTTATAGCAGACAGTGCCAGTGTAATGTTATTAAGACATCTGCACCCCTATATTTCACAGCATACAGGAGCAGTGTGCTTTTGATTTTTAACTGTACCCAAACTTTTATAGCAGACAGTGCCAGTGTAATGTTATTAAGACATCAGCACCCCGATATTTCACAGTGCCCCTGCCCCCTGTACAACACATTGACAGTCAGGACAGCAACACACATGAACAGCTGCAGCACCCGCCAGTAACACCAGTGACAACCAGGACAGCCAGGACAGCACCCCTAACAAAGCACATATAAACCACAGTAACTGCAGCAGAACCCCAACAGAGCACACCATACCCCACACCACCACCCACAGAGAGACAGAGGTCTGTCTCCCTCACTCTCCAAGTCCTTAGTGAAAATAGTGGTGACGCGTGGCTGTTTATATGGGATCCAAAGCCCGCGAGAATCCGACAGTTGGATGATGATGTTTTGCCTCATTCTGGTTTTTGAGTCTGGCGAGAAGTCCCGAGCTGGGCTCCAATTCGGGCTTGAGACGCGAAGTTCAGGGGGGTTCAGTTCTCAGGGAACCAAACTCACTCATCCCTACATACAAGTAATGTGACTTTGCAGTCCCTACACCACTGAGTATCCATAACATACAATTAGTGTGACTACTGTGCATCTATAACATTCAAGTACTGTGACTTTACAGTGAATGATTATTTTTGAAAAAAGTTCAAGTATATAAATAATACTATTTAACTGTAGTTTTTTACAACTTGAGTGTGTTTATCAACATGGATTCTGATGATCAGTTGAATGAAAATCAAGAGCAGCAAGTAAATACTAGCACTGCAGCTGCTGCAACCAGTTATGATGAAAATACTAGTCCTTCAATGTCATCTGAAGGCAATGCTTATGGGCATAGAGGATTTAAGTTAGGGCATCTAAAATCAAAAAAGCAATACAAAGTAGTAAGAAAAGAAACATCTCTATTAAATGGAAATTGTAGTACAGAAAAAAAAACATAAAATTGGCAACATGCCATTCACAACACGCAGTGGCACAGAAAGACTCAGGCATTGGCCTTTATTCATTAGTGGTGGTTCTGCAATGGTCAGTGATGCATATTCTTCTGCCTCTCATGAAGATGTAAGACCTTTTCAAAGTCTAGAAGAGGTGTAAATAAATAAAAAACACTAAGGCAGTAGAACAAATTGTGTTCAGAACCATCACACATCCCTGAGGAGAGTTTCAGGGTGTCCATGTTAGCTATGTGTTAGTCTGACATTTCTCACACTGTTCTCATAGAGAAGCCTCTTTCACCTCCTTCCACCATATCTGCACCATCTGCATATGTGGGAAGAAGTACAAGTAAAGATGGTGATGAGCACATACTGTAGTATAAATTGATGATGCTTGTGTGGAAATTGAACAGGATGAGGGTGGTTAGGTGTGTACAAATACTATCTGACACTGAAGATGAGGATGTTGATGATTTTGTTTGTGTAAGTCAGCCACTAGTGGCTGCAGTTCTTGCCCATGATACAAAGAAAGTCATTGTGATGCCTGGGCATAAGTAAAAAAACAATCTCTTGGGTGTGGAATTATTTTTACACAAATTCGGAAAAGGTTTATGAGGGCATCTACTCCATTTGTGAGGCCAAAGTTAGCAGAGGTAGGGACATTAGTTATTTAGCACCTCCTCCATGTTACATCATTTCTGTCAAGTACATAAAAATTATTTTACAATGTTATAATGAAATTAACAACCTTATTATTAGTAATTAGCGGTAGTCCTGCCAAAAAATTGTTTTATGTTGGCCCAAACAAAGCAAGTACTTCAGCCACAAAAGTGTCAGTCCCTGTTGGAGAAATCTTGATTTGTTAAACTGTGCATGTTCTTTATAATATTTATATATAAAAATGTTATATATTTAATAACAAATTAACTGCCCAAATTATATTATTTTAGCTTTATTTGTAAAATTTTTAAAACAAATGTAAAACCAAAACCAGTCACAGATGAAATCCAAAAACATACGAGTTAGAGCCAAAACCAAAACCAAACCCTGCAAAAATAGTTAGACACCCATCTCTAATAAAAATACTATATTTTGTCAGGCAAAAATTCTAGTAATTGCCAAATATGTACTTATATGCGTAATCTAGTCTTCATTAAAAATGTACAACATACTTTAATATTTTTAATCTGTGGAAAGAATCCATGGTGTTTGCTAATCTCCATACCTGGAGAATGTAGTGCAACTTCAGCGGAAGCTATCGGCCAAGCTCCAACAAATTCTCATAGAAGACGTGCTTAGTATCTGCTGCAGGTGTCTAAAAAACAGCATTGTTAGGGAAAGACATAGATTTAATGTTTATATTTAACACCATCAATGTTTTTGTTTTGATGAACGCGTTTTTACTATTCTATGGTTGGTGCCATCAAATAGCGTGGAACCATTGGACATCTGGGGCGAGATGTAATGCTGCCCAAGTTCGGTGGCTGTGCAGTATGCCAGGAGAACTTGGACTTTTTTTTAAAGGGGCAATGATTTACAAGGCAAACCCATGCCTTTTAAGTGATTGCCCATTTTAAAAAAAGTCCAAGTTCAGCTGGCTTCCAACACAGCTGCTGAACTCGTGCGGCATTATATTTGGCCCTGGGTGTTAAAATAGAGATAATTCAGCCCAAATTCAGCTGTTTAATATCAAGCCCTACTGCAGATCACTATTGTGCTATTGCTCATGTGCGACTATCGCAATTTGATGGCAGGCTCACGATGTCCATTCCTGTAATTGGTTGGGAAGCATACATCCCAAGTTTGGAATTCTTTTAATAAGGACAGGGAATGTAGCCAAACTCGCATCTCATCATGGCCACATCCTCTGTCCTACTTTGGGAGTGTAACCACATTTACATTGGTGTCATGATCACAATCAGTACATACCTTTTGAAACACTACGAGGCATATTTAATTGTGCAGTTATTTTTAAAAACCCTGCAGGTTCCGGCAGATGCCGAGTATTTCCTATTCACTTGAAGGTGAGAAAATGAGTTGCAGTGTTTTCTATAGAATTCACCTTGTCTTTCTTCTCACACCCCCAGTCAAGTCTGATATTTCCTAAAATCATTATTTTTAGGGAAAATCTTCAGGACTTTCTCTGGAAAGTTTCCAATTAGCTTAATTAGCCCACAATTACTCACCTTCTGAAGTGGTGTCTTCTTCCTCTAGCCTGTTGGGATCTGGTCTTCTGCAGCAGCGGTGTAAGTATATTTGGGTGTATGTGAATGCCCTGTCAGGTGTGTGACCCCAATGTTTGTGTGACCCCTCCCATGTGTGTGTGTATGTGTGACCCCCCTGTGTGTGTTTGGAGGCAGCAGCAGGTAAAACTACTGTACTGTGCGCACAGCCACCACTCCTCCCAGCAGTCTCCTCCACAGTAGAAAGAGGGGAGATGACCAGGAGCCATGGAGACCACTGGACTGGCCCGAACACCAGGGTTCAAAGCAAAAAGACCAGGGTGAATTCTTTAATATTGGATACTCAGTGGAATTGGGAATGCGCATACATTGAAAATTGAGCACGAGGTCCGTGAGGTTTCTTGCAGGCAAAACCTTGCACCCAATTGGACATCCGCCTAAGCTTTTCTTATCACAATGCACTTCCTTCTAAAAACACATTAATGTGATATACACCAGTTTTCTCTATATCAGCCCTTTTTATCAATATTATTTTTATTAAAATATTGTGTAAATGGATGTTTTCACACCCTTTTTACATTATTTTAGTTTCATTGAAATGTATTAAAGGACTTTTGGAGCTAATCCATGAAAACTGATCCAAGTCCTTATAATTCCCTTTTTTTTTAGTAAGCAGATCATATTTCCAATACTTGTAATGGGAAATGCAATCTACTCAGATTTACAAAAAAAAATTGTGATAAAATACCAGAGGAATCTCTGCGATAACAGGTTGGGTTCAGGTGACTGACGGTTGGGGGCTTCGTTGCGTTAGCCCTTCCCCCACTGGCTGCTAGATGGCTGGTGAGGGTGAGTGCAAAGAAGCCCCTTGCAGGCTCACTGACCTCGCCACACAATGAGCTTGGTGGCTCGCTATGGTCACCATAGGTTCTATGGGTGTCGTGGACACCCACGAATGGTAATAGTCACTGTTGGTGTGCATGCTGACTTGTGGGCTATTTAGCATTCGGGATGCCGGCATCAGTATTGTGACCGGCGGTCTCCCAACCACCGGTCACATAACAATTACCGCATCCTGCAATGTCAACGCCATCTTGAGATGATGTTATCCATGGTTCACCATAATGCAGATGACAAGGTCACAGAGCTTGAAGCTGGCGATCAGATGACCGGTGTCATGGAGGAGTGTCAGGTGCAGAACATGCGCAGCACATTCTCAGGCTATTTTTTGTTGAAAATACCATGAGAAGTGTGCAACAAGGATTTGCAGTGATAAAGCTTTCTTGCAAGCTCTGTTCTTGCATTCGATAATTTATACATTCCTGCAATGTATTCAATTATTGCATTGCAAATATGCATGAGATTATTGATACATTCCTGCAATGTATTCAATTATTGCATTACAAATTTGGGCAATTTTATCACATCTATTCTGCATTGGAGATGCGGATTGTGATAAATATGCCCCTATATAGCCAAATTTACCTACCTATATGACAAACATCTCTGCAACTGGGAATGAGGGACAGTTGGGAGGTATGGCAAGAATCAGCTACTATTTCTAGTTGGGCAAGGTGTGCTTTGTTTTAAAAAATACAACCTTGAATATTTCTTTAAAGCCCACATTTAGTTTACATACAGTAACCTAAATTTGTTATTATTATTATTATTATTATTATTATTATTATTATCATCATCATTATCATCATCATCATATACAGTACAGTGCCCATATCTAGAGGTTTATTATCCTCTGCCCCAGACAATTGCCTTGTACATGATATGGATCAATTCCAAAATGTGAGCTAAACTTTGATATTCTGTATAATTCACAAGTTGCAAATACTAATATATTTTAATGAAACTGTCAACCTAGCTGACAAGTATGATTTTCCCTACCCAATTAGGTGTTTAAATATTACATTTGTTACTGAGGCATTATGTGATTAAACTTCAAGTATCTGTAGTATATATGTATATTTTTACTTTATAGTTTAATGAAATGGAATGCTGAAGGCATTTAAATCCTGGCATACTGGAGGTTACAGTATGAATACATTTTACCAATCTGAGCGATTTATTCGCACATTCTTAAATAGAGCCCTATAAAATAATTCTGCTCTTGTAAACTATGTACGCTTCTGTAAGCACTTTCATTTGATGGCACAAAATGTAGGATTTTATTTAGAAGATACAGAATGCACTTTTAGTCTATTGAAAAACAGAACGCCGTTTCCCAAGTGGAATTTAAAACATATTTCTATTTTTTTTAAAACAAAACGCAAAAAAAAAAACTGCAAGTGATTACACATTATACTCAACATGTCTGAGTAATGGTCTTGTCTTTTGTATATGTAATATGTGTCTGATATCAGATATGTGTCTGCAACTAATACTTTTTATTTTGTATTTTTGTTTTCTCTCAGCTGCACAATCCAATAGAAGTTTTTGTACTATGCCTTTAGGGTGATCAACTTGTGAAGCAGATGTGCTTAGGGAACATATCTTATACAAGCTAATGAAAATTGCACTTTTAAAGTTATTTTCTACATTTATTTCCAAATTCACACCTCTTTGCATTATTGTTTTTCTTTTTTAGACGTTGCAAAAGCATACTTTGCTGACAGGAGCCTTAAGACAGAATTTTAATATACAATATATTTTTTTCATTGCAAGTTATATGAGCTTCTGTGGTTTTGAAAGATAATTATTTAGTCATTTTCATAATATATAGATATCTCTGTTTTAAAACATACATTAACAGTATATGTCATTCTCTTCATTTGGCACTTGATGATTTTTGGTATAAAGTTTATGTTGTTCATATTGAGGTTTTAAGATTGCATATATTTCTCTTAACTTCTTCACCCAAACTGATATTTCTAAACAATATATTTTGCATGCTACTCAACGACACAGTATGTATAAATAACAAGGGGGATATGTGATGGATAGTGAATTTAACATAATGCACCATAGCTAATCTATGGTATGTAACCCTATATAGACAATATAGGAAAGGATCTCCTAAGTGATTCCTAGCCTTTTCATTGGACCCCTGTTATCAGTGAAGAAGCAGGCAAATAGTATTTTTAGAATTAATTGTTTTGATTAATTTCCCTGGATCACATATATACAGTATTTATAGTAAATTCAGAGTTGTGAAAATGCTTTCATTTGCTTAAGTCACACAGTATTTATAAAAAAAGAGATCTGGGGAGATTGTTACATCACATTCTTGTTGAAGATGCATCAAAAGGAAGTACTGATTGGAATAAAACCTTGGGCCTAATCCAGACCTGATCGCAGCAGCAAAATTGTTAACTAATGGACAAAACCATGGGGGTAATTCAAAATTGATCAAAGCAGCAAATTTGTTAACAGTTGGGCAAAACCATGTGTACTGCAGGGGAGGCAGATATAACATGTGCAGGGAGAGTTAGATTTGGGTGGGGTGTGTTCATACTAAAATCTAAACTGCAGTGTAAAAATAAAGCAGCCAGTATTTACCCTGCACAGAAACACTATAACCCACCCAAATCTAAATCTCTCTGCACATGTTATATCTGCCCCCCCCCCCACACACACACACCTGCAGTGCACATGGTTTTACCCATTAGCTAACAAATTTTCTGCTGCGATCAGGTCTGAATTAGGCCCCTAGGTAATATATCTGCAATGAAGCAGGGAGTTATCTGGAAATGAATGACCAAAATGTTTATCTAAGAAGAACTGAGGGGGTCATTCTGACCCGATTGCACGCTGCAGTTTTTTTGCAGCGGTGCAATCGGGTCAGAACTGCACATGCGCCGGTGCCACAGTGCGCCGGTGCATGCCAGATGGCCGACGTTGCCTAGCGATCGCCTCTGCCTAATTGACAGGCAGAGGCAGTCGCTGGGCAAAAGGAGGCAGCATGGAGGCATTTGGCTGCTGTTTTGGGGGCATGGTCCAGCCAATGCAGGCATGGCCGGACCGTGTGTGTGTGGTGGGGGCAGTGGCTGTGTGATGTCATACGCAGCTGCTGTTACCCTGGCAGTGACAAGTAACTCCTGGCCAGCCGCAGGAGCTGCGCTGGCTGGGACTTACTTTACAAGTACAAAAGCATTGCCGCTGGGTGATGCTTTTGGACTTGTGCGGTGGGGCCGGGCCAGACATGTGGGGCGGACTAGCCCTGTGCTGGGCGTCCCCCCTGTATGTCTGTATGAGTGATCATAGCTGTGCTAAATTTAACCCCCTGAGTCCTGAAATGCTGCATTAAGCACCTCTTTCAAGGAAATGAGTAGAGAGAGATAGGACTTGCAATACAACTCTATTTGTGATCAACCTGGATCAGATGAGTGGGGTCATAGAGGCAAATGCCTACAAAATAGTGCAACGATGGCCAGAGAAGCAGAGGTCTAGCCTGGAAACAGGTGGAATGGTCAGGGGCAGGCCAGATCTCAGGTCAGCAGACAAATAATATACTGTAAACAACAGCAATCAGAGAAAATTGCATAGTCAAATCCAAAGCCATAAGGTCAAAGCACAGGGATCAGGAATTAATGCTAATAAAAATGTCTAAAATGTAAACTGTGATAGTATGAAGGGGCTAAAATGTACTGTTATTAGATTTTATAAACAATAACAACCATGTAAACATATCAGTAATTTCAGAAATAAATTACAAATCACTTAAAATGTTAGACAGCTAAAATGTATTACTGTATTTATGCAACCTCTGGGATATATACCAATATAAAATACATTCCAGCCAAAACAAAAAATGCTGTAGAATAATGTTTATCAGAAATGATCACTTATTATACCTGTACTCTGCTGTTTCTACCATCAAGCAGGTCATGTTTAGACCATGAAAGACACAATAGAAGACCCACTCTACTTTGTAGTAGTGCTGTCAAAAAGTCTGCCCCTGTAAGTGTCTTTTCTATGTGCTGACTCTTGTTCATCGGAGAATCCAACTTCTGAAACTTCAACTAAATCGCTTTGACATTAAGCTGAACAAATTTGCTTCTCTACAGTCTATTAGATTTTCTGAAACTAGACTATATTTTTCTCCTCAACAGTTGCCTCTTTGTTCTGAAAAAGAAAATTGTTTAGATGTGTAAGATAATACAAAGTGCTGAGGTATTTCACATAGTAGAATAAAACACAAAAACTCTTCAAGGTTGAGGTCTGTATAGGGTTAAAGGATATTGTTTTTTGTTGAAATTTACTAAATATTAGTATCCCTTAAATTTACTAAACTCAAAAGCCACTAAAAAACAGGGAAAACACAATTTGAAACAGAAATGTCTGTCCGGTCATTCTACATTAAAAGATTATAAACCACCAGATCTTCTACGCCACAGATTTAAACTAAAGTTTTTTTTAGCTTACACTGTGTAAAACCCAGTAACAACATTTTATAAAGAAGTCAACCTTCACAAAATAGGTCTATTGTGGACTGTGACTGTATCACAGCTGAAGGTCGGCACACCCATATAGAGAATATTTTTAAGAGTCAGCTGTGTTACATATGACCAGCATACAGGGCCAGATTAACAATGAGGCAGATGGAGCCACAGCTCCAGGCCCCAGATAAAAGTAGGCCCATCACCATGGCAGCATGATGATGGTTAACTGTCCAGCTGACCACATGGTCACCATAAGTGATAATAATTAAAATGATATTTCTAATTTTCTCACAAAGTGATGCTGTTTTTCTACTTTTACATATTTTAGGAGATATTGGGGCTTATAGTGTAGGGAGTGTACATGCCCACATGTCACTGGCTACACCTATACAGCATTAGCCATACCTCCTGAACTGCTCACAATAGGCCCTTGATCATTTTTAGCCCCAGGCCCGATTTATAAGTATGCTGTGAGCCTGTGACTATACATATTTTGACACATCTATAAGGAATATTGTATAGAAAGTGTGATTTGCAATCATAGATTGTGATTGCAACATACTGTAGCTGCAGGTCAGCACATCTATAAGGAAAACCACATAGAAACTATTACCATAACACCTATAAAATCAGATATCACAGATTAAAGGGGCCGCTAATTTGACCAATTTGTGCTCGAGGAGGGCAATATACCTATCCACCTATTTGATATTTTTCTGTTTCTTATTCAATGTGTTGTTTCATTTTTGTGCTTGTGAAATTTTATGATTATTATATTATTATATTATTGGTTTTAAATTAATATACTATAATCTGTGCCTATTTTTCCCTATATTTTACTTGTACTATACAGAGAATACTGTATTTGTCATTCACTTCAGTCCCTACTCCACTGGAGATTACAGTCTAAGGGCCTAATTCAGCATGGATCATTAATTTGAGAAATTACATTTGTAGTAGAAAGGCGCCCCACAAATTTGCATATGCATCGCAGATCGCTATACACTTGCAGATGCATATGCAAATTCTGGAACATCAAATAGTTTTTGCTATCTGAGCAAATGCGAATAGGTGCTGATGTCAGAGACCCTCCGCAAAAACACCTAGGCATGTCTGCGTTTTTTCTGACACACCCAGAAAATGGCAGGTTTCTGGACAGAAACGCCAGCTTCCTGTCAGTCAAACAGAGGCTGCATTGTGTTTATGATCTGTATGCATTTTCTGTCGCTATTACCATTAGTACGTGAACAATGTGAATGCTATGCATGCGCAGTTGTTTGATAATCGGTCCATTTGCGATTTCTCTAATTAGCGATCCATGCTGAATTAGGCCCTAAATTCTCTATCATACAAGCACACACTAAAGTATTTTTTTATTATTCAGCAACCAATAGACCTACTCAGGGGCATATTAAGAGGGGGGCAGTCTCCATCCAGGCCTCATCCTCTCTAGCAAGCAACAGCAGTGACAGTGACTCTGAGCACTAGGTGGTCTCTGGAAAAATGGCACAGCAGCCATTTTCCCATTGATTTTCCCTACTGCAAATAAACAAATGCTGGTAAAATGGCCACCGTGCCATTTTCCCAGAGACTTGTGCACCACCTAGTGCTCAGAGTCCCTGTTACTGCAGAGGGACTTTGGAGAAGTAATAACAGGTTGAGTCTCCCTTATCCAAAATGCTTGGGACCAGAGGAATTTTGGATATCGGATTTTTCCGTATTTTGGAATAATTGCATACTATAATGAGATATTATGGTGATGGGACCTAAATCTAAGCACATAATGCATTTATGTTACATATACACCTTATACACCCAGCCTGAAGGTAATTTTAGCCAATATTTTTTATAACTTTGTGCATTAAACAAAGTGTGTCTACATTCACACAATTCATTTATGTTTCATATACACCTTATACACACAGCCTGAAGGTCATTTAATACAATATTTTTAATAACTTTGAGTGTTACACAAAGTTTGTGTACATTGAGCCATCAAAAACAAAGGTTTCACTATCTCAGTCTCGCTCAAAAAAGTCTGTATTTCGGAATATTTGGATATGGGATACTCAACCTGTAATTAAAAAATGTGTGCAGGGTGTGCTGTTTGTGCCCCTATGGACTTAGGGGCCATGTGGACCGCACACACTGCACTCATTATAGATGCACCACTGAACATTATTTACCAGTATGGTATTGGAGTTTGTTAGTAAACTGGAGCACCTACAGGAAACACAGACATGGAGAATACATGTAAACTCCCCTAGCAAGGGCACAGTTTGGGAAATTAATCCAGTGCAATGAGTAGTAATGCAGTGCCACAAATAGCATGTGGATAACTAATCTGTCAAAAGTATGCCTTTTTATTTTTACTAATATAGTAAGTGGTGGCTTAACATGCATTTAAACCATTTCATGCATTGTCCCTGCTGAACTGAATGTAATGGGTAAAAGTGTATGTTTCACCTTTGCTTTACCATATGGTTAGGTCTAATTTGCTTGTTGTTTAGGGGTTTGCAATCCAACATACATTTTTGATGAAGTGTGAACCTTCAGCCGCAAAACTGAATAACAGTAATCCCAAATCTTCCCCCCAGTATCTTTATACTGTTCTTAAAATATATTTCCATCACTTTCTTCTCTTGTTTTATCTGTTTTAATTGTTCTTACTTGGGCACCATTAATCCTTTTCAAAACATTGAATGTGCTGCCAGAGGGATAATGCTGTTCTTTAATTTTGTATTTGTCATCTACTTTTCCTAAATAATTCATCACCTTATTGGACCTTTTTGGAGTATTAATTCAGCGGCAGGGATTTTATGTCATCTTCATTACAGCATGCTGTTTTTAGTACATTTACACTATCATTAATTTAGACATTTAGGGGCAGTTTTTGAGCAAGAGGCAGCTATAAAAATAAAATGATCTTGTCCAGTTTAGAAATATTGTCATTTACAGAGGCTGTCTCTGCAATGCTCCAGCCGATGCATTATGCATGTATCGACCTCTTAGTCCTTTAAAATCTCTTGAGTTTGTTCATCACTAAGCATACCATTTATTACTTTTGTCACAAGACCCTTATATCGTTAGACTTGTAAATACAGTAAATATTTTGAATGCAATATTTTACAGTCTGGACTGCTGTCTACATTGAATAAAGCTGCACAAACTGCTTACTCTGCATCTTTCATTTATCTTCACTGGCTTCTATCCAGACTCAAGGAGAAATCTTGACTTCACATGAACCTACAGCTTTTAACAAAATATGCCCATTATGGATACAATTTTACACTTGCACATGTCCATGCATTTGCTAAAGGAACCTTTGGTTTTCATAAAATAAGCAAAACAAAAGATGGTAAAAATGTTCTGCTGTTATTGAAAGAAAAGAAAGCGTAATATCAGACAAATTTGACTCTAGTAAATGTTAGAGTTTAGTGTGTGCAAAACCCAAGTACTGATTTAAGAAAAAGATGAAGGTACACAAAAGATTTATTATACACAGCACAATAGAAGGCAGGTGAATATGGAGTCCTTATAGGCTGGAGAGTCCAAAACAAATTCAAGATACATTCTATGGTGTATTGGCAGAATAATTTAGATGTACTGCAGAATACACTTGGTTAATAGAGGTAACCAGGAGACTTGGAACAACAGCAGAATGCACATAGCATATATAGGTAAACAGAAACTTGGAACAGCAATAGAATACCATACCTCCCAACTAGTGATGAGCGGGTTCGGTTCCTCGGAAACCGAACCCCCCCGAACTTCACCCATTTTACACGGGTCCGAGGCATACTCGGATTCTCCCGTATGGCTCGGTTAACCCGAGCGCGCCCGAACGTCATCATCCCGCTGTCGGATTCTCGCGGGATTCGGATTCTATATAAGCAGCCGCACGTCGCCGCCATTTTCACTCGTGCATTGGAAATGTTAGGGAGAGGATGTGGCTGGCGTCCTCTCCGTTTATTGTTGAACTTGATTGTGCTTTATTGCTTAATTGTGGGGAGGACTGGGGAGCAGCTGTATAATATAGGAGGAGTACAGTGCAGAGTTTTGCTGATCAGTGACCACCAGTTTTATCCGTTCTCTGCCTGAAAAAAACGCTCCTTTTCTGTGCTCAGTGTGCTGCATATATCTGTGCTCACACAGCTTAATTGTGGGGACTGGGGAGCAGCTGTATTATATAGGAGGAGTACAGTGCAGAGTTTTGCTGATCAGTGACCACCAGTATACGTTGTCTGCCTGAAAAAAATGCTCCTTATCTGTGCTCAGTGTGCTGCATATATCTGTGCTCACACAGCTTAATTGTGGGGACTGGGGAGCAGCTGTATTATATAGGAGGAGTACAGTGCAGAGTTTTGCTGATCAGTGACCACCAGTATACGTTGTCTGCCTAAAAAACACTCCATATCTGTGCTCAGTGTGCTGCATATATCTGTGCTCACACTGCTTTATTGTGGGCACTGGGGACCACCAGTATATTATATAGGAGGAGTACAGTGGAGAGTTTTGCTGACCAGTGACCACCAGTATACATTGTCTGCCTGAAAAACACTCCATATCTGTGCTGCATTGTAGTATATAGTAGGAGTACAGTGCATAATTTTGATAACCACCAATATATAATATATAGGAGTACTGTACAGAAGGCCACTGCTGTACCTACCTCTGTGTCGTCAAGTATACTATCCATCCATACCTGTGGTGCATTTCAGTTTTGCACAGTTTGCTGACCACCAGTATATAATATATATAGCAGTACGGTACAGTAGGCCACTGCTGTACCTACCTCTGTGTCGTCAAGTATACTATCCATCCATATCTGTGGTGCATTTCAGTTTTGCACAGTTTGCTGACCACCAGTATATAATATATATAGCAGTACGGTACAGTAGGCCACTGCTGTACCTACCTCTGTGTCGTCAAGTATACTATCCATCCATACCTGTGGTGCATTTCAGTTTTGCACAGTTTGCTGACCACCAGTATATAATATATATAGCAGTACGGTACAGTAGGCCACTGCTGTACCTACCTCTGTGTCATCAAGTATACTATCCATCCATACTTGTGGTGCATTTCAGTTTTGCACAGTTTGCTGACCACCAGTATATAATATATATAGCAGTACGGTACAGTAGGCAACTGCTGTACCTACCTCTGTGTCGTCAAGTATACTATCCATCCATAACTGTGGTGCATTTCAGTTTTGCACAGTTTGCTGACCACCAGTATATAATATATATAGCAGTACGGTACAGTAGGCCACTGCTGTACCTACCTCTGTGTCATCAAGTATACTATCCATCCACACCTGTGGTGTATTTCAGTTGTGCGCAGTATATATAGTAGTAGGCCATTGCTATTGATACTGGCATATAATTCCACACATTAAAAAATGGAGAACAAAAATGTGGAGGTTAAAATAGGGAAAGATCAAGATCCACTTCCACCTCGTGCTGAAGCTGCTGCCACTAGTCATGGCCGAGATGATGAAATGCCATCAACGTCGTCTGCCAAGGCCGATGCCCAATGTCATAGTAGAGAGCATGTAAAATCCAAAAAACAAAAGTTCAGTAAAATGACCCAAAAATCAAAATTGAAAGCGTCTGATGAGAAGCGTAAACTTGCCAATATGCCATTTACGACACGGAGTGGCAAGGAACGGCTGAGGCCCTGGCCTATGTTCATGGCCAGTGGTTCAGATTCACATGAGAATGGAAGCACTCATCCTCTCGCTAGAAAAATGAAAAGACTTAAGCTGGCAAAAGCACAGCAAAGAACTGTGCGTTCTTCTAAATCACAAATCCCCAAGGAGAGTCCAATTGTGTCGGTTGCGATGCCTGTCCTTCCCAACACTGGACGGGAAGAGCTTGCGCCTTCCACCATTTGCACGCCCCCTGTAAGTGCTGGAAGGAGCACCCGCAGTCCAGTTCCTGATAGTCAAATTGAAGATGTCACTGTTGAAGTACACCAGGATGAGGATATGGGTGTTGCTGGCGCTGGGGAGGAAATTGACAAGGAGGATTCTGATGGTGAGGTGGTTTGTTTAAGTCAGGCACCCGGGGAGACACCTGTTGTCCGTGGGACGAATATGGCCATTGACATGCCTGGTCAAAATACAAAAAAAAAATCAGCTCTTCGGTGTGGAATTATTTCAACACAAATGCGGACAACAGGTGTCAAGCCGTGTGTTGCCTTTGTCAAGCTGTAATAAGTAGGGGTAAGGACGTTAACCACCTAGGAACATCCTCCCTTATACGTCACCTGGACTGCATTCATCAGAAGTCAGTGACAAGTTCAAAAACTTTGGGTGACAGCGGAAGGAGTCCACTGACAACTAAATCCCTTCGTCTTGTAACCAAGCTCCTGCAAACCACACCACCAACTCCCTCAGTGTCAATTTCCTCCTTAGCCAGGAAAGCCAATAGTCCTGCAGGCCATGTCACTGTCAAGTCTGACGAGTCCTCTCCCGCCTGGGATTCCTCCGATGCATCCTTGAGTGTAACGCCTACTGCTGCTGGCGCTGCTGTTGTTGCTGCTGGGAGTCGATCATCATCCCAGAGGGGTAGTCGGAAGACTACTTGTACTACTTCCAGTAAGCAATTGACTGTCCAACAGTCCTTTGCGAGGAAGATGAAATATCACAGCAGTCATCCTGCTGCAAAGCAGAAAACTCAGGCCTTGGCAGCCTGGGCGGTGAGAAACGTGGTTCCGGTATCCACCGTTAATTCAGAGGCAACTAGAGACTTGATTGAGGTACTGTGTCCCCGGTACCAAATACCATCTAGGTTCCATTTCTCTAGGCAGGCGATACCGAAAATGTACACAGACCTCAGAAAAAAAGTCACCAGTGTCCTAAAAAATGCAGTTGTACCCAATGTCCACTTAACCACGGACATGTGGACAAGTGGAGCAGGGCAGACTCAGGACTATATGACTGTGACAGCCCACTGGGTAGATGTATTGCCTCCCGCAGCAAGAACAGCAGCGGCGGCACCAGTAGCAGCATCTCGCAAACGCCAACTCATTCCTAGGCAGGCTACGCTTTGTATCACCGCTTTCCAGAAGAGGCACACAGCTGACAACCTCTTACGGAAACTGAGGAACATCATCGCAGAATGGCTTACCCCAATTGGACTCTCCTGGGGATTTGTGACATCGGACAACGCCACCAATATTGTGCGTGCATTACATCTGGGCAAATTCCAGCACGTCCCATGTTTTGCACATACATTGAATTTGGTGGTGCAGAATTATTTAAAAAATGACAGGGGCATGCAAGAGATGCTGTCGGTGGCCCGACGAATTGCGGGCCACTTTCGGCATTCAGCCACCGTGTGCCGAAGACTGGAGTACCACCAAACATTCCTGAACCTGCCCTGCCATCATCTGAAGCAAGAGGTGGTAACGAGGTGGAATTCAACCCTCTATATGCTTCAGAGGATGGAGGAGCAGCAAAAGGCCATTCAAGCCTATACATCTGCCCACGATATAGGCAGAGGAGGGGGAATGCACCTGACTCAAGCGCAGTGGAGAATGATTTCAACGTTGTGCAAGGTTCTGCAACCCTTTGAACTTGCCACACGTGAAGTCAGTTCAGACACTGCCAGCCTGAGTCAGGTCATTCCCCTCATCAGGCTTTTGCAGAAGAAGCTGGAGACATTGAAGGAGGAGCTAAAACAGAGTGATTCCGCTAGGCATGTGGGACTTGTGGATGGAGCCCTTAATTTGCTTAACCAGGATTCACGGGTGGTCAATCTGTTGAAATCAGAGCACTACATTTTGGCCACCGTGCTCGATCCTAGATTTAAAACCTACATTGTATCTCTCTTTCCGGCAGACACAAGTCTGCAGAGGTTCAAAGACCTGCTGGTGAGAAAATTGTCAAGTCAAGAGGAACGTGACCCGTCAACATCTCCTCCTTCACATTCTCCCACAAATGGGGGTGCGAGGAAAAGGCTAAGAATTCTAAACCCACCCGCTGACGGTGATGCAGGGCAGTCTGGAGCGAGTGCTGACATCTGGTCCGGACTGAAGGACCTGCCAACGATTACTAACATGTCGTCTACTGTCACTGCATATGATTCTCTCACCATTGAAAGAATGATGGAGGATTATATGAGTGACCGCATCCAAGTAGGCACGTCAGACAGCCCGTACGTATACAGGCAGGAAAAAGAGGCAATTTGGAGGCCCTTGCACAAACTGGCTTTATTCTACCTAAGTTGGCCTCCCTCCAGTGTGTACTCCGAAAGAGTGTTTAGTGCAGCCGATCACCTTGTCAGCAATCGGCGTACGAGGTTACTTCCAGAAAATGTGGAGAAGATGATGTTCATCAAAATGAATTATAATCAATTCCTCCGTGGAGACATTCACCAGCAGCAATTGCCTCCAGAAAGTACACAGGGACCTGAGATGGTGGATTCCAGTGGGGACGAATTAATAATCTGTGAGGAGGGGGATGTACACAGTGAAAGGGGTGAGGAATCGGAGGATGATGATGAGGTGGACATCTTGCCTCTGTAGAGCCAGTTTGTGCAAGGAGAGATTGATTGCTTCTTTTTTTGGTGGGGGCCCAAACCAACCAGTCATTTCAGTCACAGTCATGTGGCAGACCCTGTCGCTGAAATGATGGGTTCGTTAAAGTGCGCATGTCCTGTTTATACAACATAAGGGTGGGTGGGAGGACCCAAGGACAATTCCATCTTGCACCTCTTTTTTCTTTCATTTTTCTTTGCATCATGTGCTGTTTGGGGACAATTTTTTTGAAGTGCCATCCTGCCTGACACTGCAGTGCCACTCCTAGATGAGCCAGGTGTTTGTGTCGGCCACCTGTGTCGCTTAGCTTAGTCGCACAGCGACCTTGGTGCGCCTCTGTTTTTCTTTGCATCATGTGCTGTTTGGGGACAATTTTTTTGAAGTGCCATCCTGCCTGACACTGCAGTGCCACTCCTAGATGGGCCAGGTGTTTGTGTCGGCCCCTTGGGTCGCTTAGCTTAGCCATCCAGCGACCTCAGTGCAAATTTTAGGACTAAAAATAATATTGTGAGGTGTGAGGTGTTCAGAATAAACTGAAAATGAGTGGAAATTATGGTTACAGGAGGAACAAAATGCTCTGTTTCTGGACTTCCCTCTTAATTTATGATTGCCCTCATCTGAGTTGAACTAGTTAATGGATGGGAAAGGTGCTTCAGCAGAGGTGAAAGTATTCATATATTAAGACGGAAGTCCAGGAACAGAGCATTATGTCCCTCCTGGGAAGGGTCATGTTGGGAGGCATGGAATACACTTGGTAAATGCAACTTCACCTGGATGGCAATGGAAAAAGAATGCTGTTGAGAAAACTGAGCATGTAATGTATACTGGATATGTTAGACAGTGGATCACTCTGTTGTCTGTCTCCGTTCCCAGCACTATAGGCAGCTTCACTGCTCTAGTGTTTTCCCTCCTAGTGTTAGCCCAGTGCAGGAGGGGGTGCTTAGTGCACAGTCTGAGAGAGTTCTTCCTGGGAGAGACAACTGCAGTGATGTGCGGCTTCTACTCTACTCAGTGTGTGACCTTGTCTACCCCACAGCCACACCCTGTGTGTATACAGCCAGATCCTGTGTGTACTGAGATGCTATGTTACCACTGTACTGCTTCACATGTATACTGAGAGTTCCTGCTGCTGCAGAACATCTTCTATATACTACAAGCTGTTATCTCTGTTATCTGAATACACCAATCATCCTGTTTAAGTGCCGTTGTGTGGACTAACATCTCTATCTGGCACCGCAACACTCTGCCAACAGATTATGGGCCCAGGACTCCAAGTCGGAAAGGCATTCTAAAACAGAGGTAGATAAGAAATAAAAGTGCAGCAGGTTAAATAAGGAGTACTTTTATTAAATATATAGAGGAATGTACATTACAGGGAACAGTGTGAACTTTACATAGCTAAAAGGCACAGAGAATTACACAATGTGGAAATTTACCATGGAGATGCAGCTTAAGCAGGAAAAGTTGTGGAAGTCACAATTGAGCCAGGAGCAGATCCAAACCCAGTTGGGGACGATGGGGTTGGCCATGGAACAATACGTCTACTCCATTATCAGCAGGAAAGTGTCAGCCAAAGACATATGGGCAGCTCTGCAAATGGCTTATGAGGACAAAGATCTGATGAGAAGAATAAACTTGAGGCCTATGCTGTATCAGACAAAGTTAAGTGCCTGTAACGGCATGAATGATTATATTGATAAAATACTGTCAATTGCTCAGCAGTTGCCATCTGTAGGAGCACAGGTGGACGGCGAGGAAGTGATGGTGGCGATGTTACAAAATCTGACAGCAGAATTCGATTTCCTGGTAGTAGCTTTGGAGTCTAACAATACAAAGCTGACAACAGAAATTGTAAGAGCCAAACTGCTGCAGATCCAAGAACATATTTCTGTCGAGACACATGCTGAGGGTTCTGCCTTAAAAAGTACTAAGTCCAGAAAGTTCCAGTTCAAGTGCTTTATATGTCACAAGGTGGGGCACAAGGCCTCAGAGTGCAGACTGAGAAATTGCAGTGGTACGCAGAAGAAGCGTGACAAACCAGATGAGTCAGTATTGAATGTAGCAGAATGTCACAAGAAAGATTGCCGGTACATGGACTCGGGGGCCACTAAGCATATCAGTTGTAATCAGGAATGGTTCAATTCACTGGCAGCATTTGAACCCATTACAGTAAAAGAGATTGGAGACAAAGTCCTTACTGCTTAAAAATTTGTGTCTAAGAATTAAAGGTGAGGGGGCGTGGCCTGTCCTGCAGCCTGAGAAGACGTGTTTTATATGCATTTAAAGTGCATTTAAAGTGAATTTATCTCCGGCTGCCCCCTCTGATTCTCTCCACCGGCAGGGTGTCCATCACGTCCGAGACCCGGGGAGGCTGGAGAGGTGCCCCCTGGCACTTTTTTGGAGCCGAGGCCTACGTCTTGTCCCGAAGCCGGGACCTTGAGTTTGGGGCCTGCCCGGGCTCGGGCTCCGGGACCGGACCGCGGCCGCACCAGGACCCCTGGCGGCTCCCCCCTGCCTCCAAACCTGCCCATCCACTGCCCCTCACCTGCACCAGACCATCGGGGATGGCGGCGGGGATCAGACTCCCACTCCCTGCCCTCCGGAGCCGCGGCTGTGGCCTCCTTGCTCCTGCACCCCTCCCGGCGGCGGCCATCTTGCCACACCCGACCCGCCAGTCGGCTGCATTCCCCCGCTCCCATGGGAGTAGCCTGTTCCCCCTGAGCCCCCCCTGCCACATAAATACCCCCTCCATAGTGGAAACGAGGGGTCTGATGCCTCTTTTGAAGCCCCAGGGAGTTGAGGCCTACATTAGATCCGGGATCTGGGGCCTAAATTAGCAGCACACACCCGCCTGAAGAGCCCTGCCAGTGAGGAGGTCTGTTGATAGCCTCTCCTACCTCCCTTGCAGCTGTGTATGGACTGGCTCCTTCTCTGTTCTCCCCCTCATAAGCTCGGCCCCTGCACAGCAACACAGGAATATTCCTGGAGGGGAGAGTGATTGCCCAGGGAGGCACGGTCTGTCCGACCCCTGTGACGCTGTGCTGCTGGCTGTTGTCTGGGTGCCTAGCTTCCCCTCTCCCTTGCTCACTGAAAATCTGCCCCCTGAGCACTGCTGGAGGGTGATGGCTGTACGCTGGGCCTCTGGTGATGCCGTTCTCCTGATGTAGTCCAGACCGTTTACACAGCACCACCTTTGGCCTTTATGCTTACCTAACCTTTCGCTATATATATTCTCCGGGATCCATGGTCTCTCTAAGCGCTCTTGCCTAGCCTACGGAATTACATCTCTTCAGAATGCCTCCAAAAAGGTTAAAGAGGTGCTGCCTCCTAGAGTATCTTTTCCATCTCAGAAAGCGGCTCTTACCCCCTCTACTGTACGGAAGTCCCCTGTAACCACTTCTGCCACAGACCCTCCCTGCAGCCCTGCCTCTGTCCCGGGGTTTGACCAGGACTCCGACACCCCTCTTGCGGTCAAAACTCTGTATCAGGCTCTATCAGCGTCTAAAACAGAGTTGACTCAAGATCTCACAGCAGCTGTCCGAGAGGTTAAGACGGAATTGCATGCTATAGGGGAACGTACAGACCATCTGGAACGGAAAGTTGAGGAATTGGTCTCGTCTCACAACGACCTCATAACCGCCCATGATCAACAGCAGAGTGACCTTGAGGCATTTAAACTTAAGATTGCGGATATCGAGGACAGATCTCTGCATAATAATATCAAGATTCGAGGCATTCCCGACTCCGTGCAAAATTCTGAGCTGGAGGATTACGCCACCGCGTTATTCAGAAAGCTTTTGCCCAGGGCTGACCCCAGGGAGCTGCTTATAGAGAGGATCCATAGACTACCTAAACCACGCTCGGTTCCTCCCTCGCTCCTGCGAGACACGCTCATGAGAGTGCACTTCTTCACAACGAAAGAACGCATCCTGAAGGCGGCAAGAGACTCAGATTCGGATGTGCTTGGTGGATTACAACTTTTTCCGGATTTCTCTGCTTTGACTTTGGATAAAAGACGATCGTTTATCCCTATTACTCTGGCGCTCCGTGACCAAGAGATCACTTATCGATTGGGTTTTCCGGTAAAGCTCGTCATCTCGTATGAAAATAAATCCTACACAGTTGCCTCATTGGAAGCTGGAGTCAAGCTGCTATCGGAGTGGGATATCCCTGTCACGATGCCTCCTGGATCCAAGAAACAGTCAACTCTCCAATCGGAGTGGTTCGTCGCCTGAAGTCGTCACTTTGAATTTGGACTTTGAATATGGACGTTACTTTGTACCGTTCTAACGGATGGGTCTCAGCTATTCGTTTGGATACGGTCACGTGAGTTACCCTGTTAGCAGTTATATAGCTGGAGTCCTGGCTCCGTGTTCATGGTTTAGTTCATGCGTATATGTTCTCTGTTTTCTTTACATGGTTGGTAGGCATATTTGTATCTGTCTATGTCTCTCTTTTTTTTTTCTCATCTAGGTTCATAGGTGGTGGTGGCGTTAGGCCACATGTCCCCCCCTGTTAATGTACTACTGCATTTTTTTGCTTTCCTTGCAGTAGTTATACCGACCCGATGTACTGGGTCATTTTGGTTTGTTCTTCCCCTTTTCTCCACCGTTATTCCCTCCCCCCCCCTTCTCTCGCAACACTGTAACTAACTGTATTAGACAAAAAAATTTCTTGTATGTATACCAAAATATCTTACCACTCATGGCGTGCTTTAGATCGCTTCGATGCTCCAGGTTCTGTCCATGAACGTTAAGGGGTTAAACTCCCCTAATAAGCGAAGGTTAGCATTGGGCTCTTTTGCTAGGCACAAGGCGGATGTTGTTGCACTGCAAAAGACACACTTTTCATCCTTAGCGCCCCATATGTTTAAAGATTGCAGGTTCCCTATCGGTTATTTTGCAAACGGCCCTTTTAAGAGGAATGGTGTAGCTATATTGTTTAAAAACTCCGTCTCCTTCACTTTACACTCCCAGGTTGCCGATAAAAATGGCCGCTATCTTATCTTGAGTGGCCTTTTAAATGGCAAACCGGTTACCCTGGTTTCAGCTTATGCCCCTATCTCAAATCAAGTGGATTTTTTACGTAAACTATGTTTGGTTATCCAGAGGAACCGTACAGGCTTGCTCCTCCTCATGGGGGACTTTAATTTGGTCCTTGACCCTAGGTTGGACAGGTCCCCCAGGCCCTCTTCCTCCCCTTTAGCCTCCTCCAACGCCTCATGCTTAGCCTTCCGCAATCTCTTGGCTGAATTTGACCTCTACGATATTTGGCGAGTGCAAAACCCTCCTTCTATTCTCGTATTGATTTTTTGTTTTCTGATAAATGGATCCTCCAATTTGCTAGATCCATAGATATCCTTCCAATAACCTGGTCAGATCACACCCCGCTGATTCTTGAATGGGATATTACTAGTCAGCATGCCCCGCCCCGTCCCTGGAGACTCTCTCCTCACTTACTGGCCAACCTCGTGTCTAAAAAAATGATAGTAGACAGCATCACGTCCTACTTGGAATTTAATTCCCCTTCGGACACGTCCACTCTGAATTTCTGGTGCGCTCTGAAAGCCGTTGCTAGAGGGGCGGCAATACAGGCAGGAGCCCAGCTTAAGAAACTCCATCAACAACGTTTGAATGATTTGGAGCGTAAATTAAAGGAACTGGAGGAGAAAAATCAAGCTCGACCCTCGAGATCCCTCCAGAAAGAGTAAGCTGACATTAGGTCCCAGCTTCAGACATTGCTTATGGCACGCACCCAGGCTTCATTAAACAGGGTGCGTCAGAAATTTTACCTGGCGGGGAATAAACCGGGAAAATTACTTGCTCATAAGCTTAGAGCGCAACAAGCTAGGAATAGAATTAAGCTTATTATGTCCCCAGCGGGCGCCAAAATATCTAACCCTTTGGAGATATCAAATCAGTTTGCTGACTTTTACTCCCAACTTTATAATCTCTCGACTGACCCTTCTACCCCGCAGCCCACTCTTTCCTCTATCAACTCCTTTCTCGCTGATTTGAAACTTCCTTCCATTACTGACGACCAATTAGAAATGCTGAATGCCCCTTAGTCCACCACAGACACGCTGAGGGTGATTAAATCCCTCCCTAAAGATAAGGCGCCTGGCCCAGATGGCTTTATTAATGATTTTTATGTTTCACTCCAGGACCTCCTGGCTCCATCTCTGTTAACAGTTTATAATGAAATCTCTTCTCAGGGCACTCTCCCAAGGGAGATGCTGGAGGCTCGCATTCAGTAGCGGATCTTGCCATGGGCAAGCAGTACTTTTGCCCGGGGCGCCGCACCAGGGCAAGATCCGCTGCTGGTGTGTGCCCCCGGCTGCCCGCTGCCCCCGGCCGCTGCCGCTGGGAAGGGAAACTAGACGCGTATGCGTCTAGTTTCCCTTCCTGGAGAGGTCCTTTACTGTGCGGTGCGCGATGACGTCATCGCGCACCGCACATCAATTCAGTCTGTACAGGGGGCGTAAATGACCACGCCCCCTGTACAAAGCCACGCCCCCTAATGCCGCCCGGGGCACCAGAAGCCCCAGAGCCGGCCCTGCTCGCATTGTTACGATCCCCAAACCAGGTAAGGACTTGACTTCTTGCCAAAACTACCGCTCCATTGCGCTATTAAACGGAGACATTAAAATATATGCTAAATTAATAGCTTACCGATTTAATGCCCTCCTCCCCTCCTTGATACATCCCGACCAGGTCAGATTTATCCCTGGTCGACAAGCGTCTGATAATACCCGCAGGATATTTAACCTCGTAGACTCCTTAGCCCGTAAACAGGGCCTTCTCCTGTTATCTTTAGATGCGGAGAAGGCTTTTGACCGCATAAATTGGACCTACATACGGGAAGTATTATTGAAATTTGGCTTCTGCAACCGAATCCTGTCATCCATACTAGCCTTGTATAGCTTGCCCTCTGCCCGGGTCTTTAGTAATGGTTTTCTGTCTTCCCCCTTCCCAATTTACAATGGCATACATCAGGGCTGCCCTCTCTCCCCTCTCATTTTTGTCCTGGCGATTGAAACTTTGGCAGCTAAGATTCGAGCGGACCCACAGTTCCCAGGACTCCAACTCGGTACCGTCTCCCATAAACTATGTTTATTTGCCGATGATGTTCTTTAATTTGTAACCGACCCCTGCACCTCACTCCCTCATTTACACAGTATTTTAGATAGGTACTCTGCAGCATCCTTTTACAAATTAAACACAACTAAAACTGTTGCCCTGCCTATTAATCTCACTTACTCCATGGCCCCTTTGCGTGCTAAATACCCCTACAATTGGCAAATGACCTCAATACGGTATTTGGGTATCTATATCCCTCCATCCTCCTCTTCTGTATTTGAAGTTAACCTCCCCCTTTACTGACCGCGCTACAATTGTCCACCAAATTGTGGCTTAATTATGAGATATCATGGCTGGGACGTCTGGCCGCCTTTAAAATGTCGTTGCTTCCCAAATTAATGTTTCTGTTTCGCACAATCCCCTTTGTCTTCCCCAAGAAATATTTAGATAAGGCTACTACTATCCTCACCAATTATGTCTGGTCTTCACGACCGCCTAAATTGTCCCGCGCCAGGATGTCATTGCCTAGGAGAGTTGGTGGTCTAGACATGCCTAATCTTTCCCTATACCAAGAAGCCTGACTCTTAGCCCAGATTAAAGCTCTTTCTAGTGATGCCCATTTAGAGTGGACATGTTTGGAGGGACTAGCCTGCCCCAGGTTCCCCTTGAGGGACCTTTTTTGGCTACCCAAATCTATGCGACCATTGGATCTACGCCTTCTCCCCTCATTGCTTTACTGAATGTCTACCCGCGTACCGTGGGTGCTAATTTACAGTACGTTTTAGGTCATATTTGCCTCGCAGCCCGTGCGGACTTAGCCCAGAATTGGAAACAATCCATACCCCCCCCCCCCCCCCTTAATGAAAGTCATACATAAAATTCAGAAGCACTTTTTGATGGAGACTGAGTATATGCCTTGCTCCCTTTCTGCCAAGTCCCCTCTAGTGCATTGGAAGCCTTGGCTGCTCTTTGTCACGGAGGGTGAGGGAGCCAATTTAGTACTGCAATCCTCCTCCCCGAACATTCACCCTCACATCCCTCCCCCGGATGGAGACCCCTCCTCTCCCTGAGTCTGGGATTTCTCTGTGCTCATAGTTGCAATTTGTATTATTGTCGACTCAGTGTGTTTTTTTTTTGGTCTCTTTTGTTATGTATCCCTTACTGCATTACGTCCATTGTAGTTTTTCTGATACATATATTTGATTGATTTTGAATTGTATGTATAAGTATACATATTGTCTCATCTATGTATTTACTGCTTCCCCTCCCCTTCCTCCCTTTACTTCTTTCTGAACCCCGGTTTTGCAAAACGAAAAATTTAATAAAAAATATTGATGTTAAAAAAGAATTAAAGGTGAAACAGTTATTATGGACATCCAAGTTATCTTGTTCGTGCCAGAATTGGGAAGCAATCTCATTGCTATAAGTGTCCTGGAGAAAAAGGGTTACAGAGTCCAATTTGCAAAGGGCAAATGTATGGTGCAAAATGAGAAAGGGACTGGAACTGCTTTAGCAACCCGGTGCAACCAATTGTATGTCCTGGACACCGAGCAGTGTTCTGCAATGGCGGCAACTGATTCAAATCAGTCGATGGAGCTGTGGCACAGGTGCCTAGGTCATCTGGGATATGACAACATCCAGAAACTTCTTGATGGAATGGCAACTGGAATCACTGTGAGTAATTCTGAGAGACCTGTGTGGGAGAGTTGTATAAAAAGAAAGCAAGCTCGCACCCCATTTCCTAAGTCTACTATTAGAGTGGAAATACCACTAGCCCTAGTGCATGCTGACGTATGTGGTCTGATGGAGATGGAATCAATGAGTGGCTACAGGTATTTTATAACATTTATTGATGATGCCACAAGGATGACACGTGTATTTCATGAAAGCTAAAAGTGAAGTTGTCAATAAAATTGTGGAATACATGAACCTGGTGTAGACTCAGACGGGTCTGAAATTAAAAGTCTTGAGATCCAACAATGATGGAGAGTATGACAACAGAGTTTTAGCACAGTTCCAGAAAAAATATGGCATGCAGCATCAGCTAACAATTGCTTACACACCAGAACAAAACAGTGTGAGTGAGCATGCAAATCGCACAATTGTTGAGAGAGCACGGACTATGTTGAGTGACGCAGGCCTGTAGAAAAGCTTTCAAGTGGAAGCAGTGTCTACTGCAGTATAACTTAAAAACCGTGCACCCACAGTAGCCGTAAAAGGTAATACGCCACTGGAGGCGTGGTCCAAGAAAAATCCAGCTGTCAATCATCTCCATATCTTTGGCTGTAATGCTTATGCACATATACCTAAGAAGAAAAGACGGAAATTAGATCCAAATTCGGTGGACTGTATTATGCTAGGATACTGTGAAAAAGCATAGGATACAGGCTTTAGGACATTACAAACAAACATCTTCTAAAGTCTAGAGATGTGGTGTTCCATGAGACAGCACCAATTGCTGGAACAGTGGTACTAGAATCACAGCAACAATATGTATAGTTGGATGTACAGGCAGCAGAAAGCGTGTCTGAACCTGAGAGAGTTAATGTGGATACCCAATCAGGAAACAGAAGTTCCATGAGGAGAAATAAAGGTTTTCCATGCAAAAGATACAGTGAGAAATATGCAAATATAGCTTACTGTGAATCCCAAAATATACAGGAAGCAAGATCATGTGGCGACTGAAAAGAATGGAAGTCAGCAATAGATACAGAGCTGTCAGCTCTGGATGAAAACAGTACTGTAAATGGACTGTATTTGACAGGCCAAAATACCGTAAGACAATCAAGAACAAGTGGGTCTTGTTAAGTTTGATTAACTTTCAGGAAAAGAGCGATACTTTAAATGCACAGAAGTTCAGGCCGCTGCAAACGCTAAGCGTGTGTGTGTGAAACCCCTATCAAATGTGTACACGTTGCGTAAGCACGCCGTCACGCTGTAAGCACAGAGTAGCTACATGTGTGGCGGAATACACGTTATAACCCCTAACAGGAAAGGAAATGTGACACCAGTTGTATATGTAATGTTGAGGTTCACCCCAGCAACAAATATTTACTAAAAAGGGGTACAACAGAAATACAATCACATAAGAGAAAAGGCTACAATCAATGGATACATACGTTTGTTCGCCAGCACCACCTGGTCCCCAGTCAATCTGGATAGATGACCTTCAGAGAGTGTGTATGACCGGCCAGGAGGCTTGGCTTTTATACATTAGTCCAAATCATGAAACAATAGAAACTGTAATCTCTTCACCCATAGGTCAAAGGGCTGGTCATTTACAGTACAGGAGGGGTCATAGGTCGGTTTTAATAGGTGGGCGATGCCTGGTCCAGGTGCACTTGCAGATGTTCTCCACTGGGTTCCCACTGAATATCAAGAGTACAGTAAATACAGTGTGATATTAATATTGTATTCCTGCTCATATCTATGCGCAGGAGCGTGCTACCTTCTGCAAACTGCTACCAGAATACTGCCCTTGAAATACTGTACAGCTGGATACCAAACACCACCTCCTAACCTAATTCTGTCCCCTCATATCCTGTAAAGTCGAATCCCTCTGTTGTTGTACCTTTGAAAGAAATGTAACCCGCTGGTGTGGTGCATGTAGGCTATGTGTAAATTATGTGCTATGTGGAATAAATATGAAATATGTCTTTGTGGCTTTTCCATGCGAATGCATATGCCACCGTATTTACTCATACCATGCGGTAAACACAGGACCTCATGAGCCAATATACGCAACTTGTGATTATGCGCACGCACGGCAGAACAAGCACGCGCACGGAGTCCACTCTGTGTGGTGTTTGCACGTGATGCATGTGACTATAATATTTTCAACTTCGACAGTCAACCCTTTGGCAGTCAACAATAACTGCCACACATAACTAATAAAAACTGAAAATATTACGTATACATTATATACAAAAATAAATGTATCCAGAGAAGATTTGTAGATGGGAAATGTATAGCCTAGTGGGATAGGAAAAAGCATGTATGTATGAATTAATGTCTGAGGGACATGTATCATCGTGCCATATATGTCCTAATTAAGCTTCGAGGTATTGCGAAGTATATATTAACTCCTTCTCATCCCGTACTAATGGTCTGTAAATGGGCAAACAAACACTGCAGAGCTATTTCTAGGCAAAGGCCATTAGCCCTCACCTTTCTGGCTTCTTATACCAACAAATGGGGAGCACATTTATCTGATGATACATGGAGGGGGAACGTATGTGTATGCTGTTATGTGTGGATAACATTTATCGACTATGTGTGTCATTAACAGAAGATTGCAGAGATGAAAGTAAGACACATAAAAATACATTCACATAAATTTGGGTATGGTTGACGTCTTTTCCAGTTGGATGTTTTTGGGTAGAGGGGGAAAACAGAGAAAAATGGTGAAAGAAACAGGTCATGAAATTAATTTGCAATCCTTATCATAACACTGTTTCTACGGATGGGTCATAAATCAAATCTGCTGCTGTAACAACACCCTCGCTCCTTAGACTCATCAAATTTGTGCTGTGTTTGCGCCGCGTCAAAATTCAAACACATCTGAATTTCAGACCAGTAATTATGACGACACCCAGGATACAAAGGAGAAACTTTCCTACGCTCGCAATTACATTTTGTGCCCACTCTCCTAAACCAGAAAACCATTTGAGTGGGTTCAACCATGAGGCCCAGCCGGTCAGTTCATTACCCACAGCCATCAAGGTAAGGTTGTGTTTCCTTCTGAACTCCAACTTTAACTGCAGGTCCATCTTTTGATCGATAATCTCTGTGGGGTCGTCAGTGCTATTCATAATGTACGTACAGCACTTCACACCATATTGAGTTGCCAGAGTAACACAGTACCCACCTGTCACAGCCGTGACATAATTCAGGACCATCCTGTGCTGGACCAGCTCCTTCTTGTAGACTTGTAGCTCCCTACCCGTTAACCTGAAGGTGTCATCATACATCTCAGTGATATTATCTATCAAGTTCGCTAGTGCATGGATGTACCTATAATTTATAGTTCCTCTGGCAGTACGGGTGATATCTAATGTGAGAAGGAACTGATTCCCGGTGGATTCATGGATCAAATCCGAGGCTGCGTGCTCTGTCCTATCTATGAGGTGTCTCTTGATGAAGTGTTCATAATGGGTATGAGTATAAGGAGTCTGAGCGTTGCGGTGAATGTCTTTCATTTTGTCGTGTGCTATGGTCATAACCTCTGGTAGTATTCTGCCAATATAACACAACCCTTCAGAACTCGGAGTAAGCCACTTGTACGCTTTCCTTCCACATATGAAGTAGGCATCATCTGGGAGAACATAAGGTACAAAATGCAACAGAACCATATTACATATCTTCCTTATAAAGAAACCGGTCCCCAGTTCTCTCATTTGCTCAGTACAAGTATCGGGCTGGATGATGTGGGCACAATACCCCTGCGACACTTTTCCAGCCCTCATGGTTTTAATCCCACGTGTATACCTATACCAAAAGTACTTCCCACTGGTGGTTATCTTGCGTACAAGTTCGGAGTCGATAGGTATTTTATCAGCTCTGTGTGAAAAAGTCATTGTCTGGCTATTGCATGTCACTTACCAATTTCCTGGTTTCCAGAAATTGGACACATTAAAGCATAACAGTGACATATCTACGTGGTACTGGTAGAGCTTCAAGATAGGGGGCCTAGATATATTGAATTTCTTGTCCACCTGTCTCCTACCCTGTAATTTGAGAACCTCATCTATCATTAAAGGGTATGGCACTAATCCCGACTTACTCTGTCCTTGAGGTACTTGTGAGCACACCCAGCATTCTGTTTGGTTTAAGACCGTGCCCACTAATGAGTGGTAATCACTCAAAGGATGTCGGCCAATGTCGATATTACTGTTTGACTGACATCTCTGGATGCACCCGTCTTCGACTATAATTTTTCAATGCTTACATATACAATATTCATCAGACAATGGCCCTCATTCCGAGTTGTTCGCTCGCTAGCTGCTTTTAGCAGCATTGCACATGCTAGGCTGCTGCCCTCTGGGAGTGTATCTTAGCTTAGCAGAAGTGCGAATGAAAGATTAGCAGAATTGCTACTAACTAATTCTTTGCAGTTTCTGAGTAGCTCCGGACCTACTCACAGATTGCGATCAGCTCAGTCCGTTTAGTTCCTGGTTTGACGTCACAAACACGCCCTGCTTTCGGCCAGCCCCCTCCCTGGTTTCTCCAGACACTCCCGCGTTTTTCCCTGACACGCCTGCATTTTTTTGCAAACGCCGGGAAAACGCTGAGTTACCACCCAGAAACGTCCCTTTCCTGTCAATCATTTACCGAACAGCAGTGCGACTGAAAAGTGCCGCAGAATCCACTGCAAATCTGCTAAATTTTTAGTTAAATAACTAAACGCATGCGCCCTGCTTGCTTTGCGCATGCGCAGTTTGCAACAAATCGCAGCTTAGCAAAAATCGGCACCGAGCAAACAACTTGGAATGACCCCCTATAACCCTTCACATTGCCTCCGAGCTCCGTGACTACCAGATCTCTTACTGATACCAGCCTTGACTAGAGTGATACGCTGCTCCTGGGGTCCTACGAATCCGTACTCTCCATCAGAACCCATTCCAGATCCTTGCTCAACCTCTCGGGGGCCCTCACAAAAACAGATTGTCCTGATCAAAAACAGAGTCACAAGAAAAAGCCAGAACACAGTCTCTTGGTATGTATCCATTTTGTTAAGGAGCAAAAATAGGAAGAGAAGCAAAAAGAAAAATGCAGTGGGGGGTGAAAAAAGAAAAAATGGTACGACAACTGTCCTTGATTTTGTTGTTCTCCGCACTCAGGTGCCGCCCAACAGTCCTGCCTTTTAGCTTTCCCGAAACAGATTCTCTAGTGATACGAGGTTCTCTTTACCTTGCTCTTTGTCACAAGTTTTCTCCGGGTCAGCAACCTTCTTGCAGTGGAACGAGTGGACCCAAGTCTCTCTTTCGGCGACCTTTAGTGCTATCGTGCTGGTCAACAAAACTTGATACTGTCCTTCCCACCTGTCTAGGAGGCAACCTGAGCGTAAAATTTTTTAAATCATCACATAATCCCCAGGTTCAATGTCATGACAATTACTGTTTGGTAGGTCAGGAATCGCCAATTTTAGATTCCTTTGCTGGCTCATCCTAACCAAATACTGTACATTTATTTCATTATTGCACTTCAAATCATCATGGGGGTCTATCATTACATGTGGTTGTCGCTCAAAAAGAACTTCGAAGGGTGATAAGTTAAGTGGTGACCTGGGAGGGGTTCTGATGCTGTACAACACTAGTGGCAATGCCTCTGGCCACAACATTCCAGTTTCAGCCATAACTTTGCTCAGCTTGTTCTTAATAGTGCTGTTCATTCTCTCCACCTTCACACTTGCCTGTGGCCGACATGGAGTATGCAGGTTACTATTAATACTCATCAGTTTGCACATGACCTGAAAAACTTCTCCTGTAAAATGGGTACCCCTATCACTTTCAATAATTCTAGGGATACCATATCGCACACAAATTCCTGCATGATTTTCTTTGCAGTGAACACGGCAGTATTTGTGGCAGTGGGGAATTCTTCTACCCAATTTGAAAAGACATCAGTACATACTAACACATATTTTAAATTCCTACAGGGTGGTAACTGTATGAAGTCGATTTGTATTACCTGGAAAGGTCCGTCTGTAGGAGGGATATGGGATGGCACCGTTAGTATTGTCTTACCAATATTCTTCCTCAAGCAAGCAAGACATGTCATTGCTTTCTTACCTGCATGAGAAGAGAACCCTGGTGTACTCCAGTAGGCTCTTACCAATTTGCACATACCTTCCTTACCCAGATGAGTCAGACCGTGTGCCGCCTCAGCTAGGCTCGGGAGATATGCCCTGGGGACCATTGGCTTACCATGTCCATCTGTCCAATGTCCTGAGGACTCCTGACCATATCCCTTCACCTTCCAGACCGCCCTCTCCTGTAGGGAACACAATTTTGCATTTCAATTAACTGTTGCATGTTAACCGTGTTAAATGTCATCAGTTGTGTTATGTTGGTTTGAGTGATGATGCTAGCTGCTGATTTAGCAGCTTCGTCTGCTCGGCTGTTACCAAGTGAGATTGGGTCTTGGTTGTAAGTCTGTGCTTTACACCTGATAACAGCCACTCTGTCCGGTTCCTGTATGGCTGTCAGAAGCCTCTTGATGTATGACGCATGCGCTACAGGTGTGCCAGCTTCCGTCATGAAATTTCTGAGGCGCCACAGGGCCCCAAAATAATGCACCACTCCAAAGGCGTACCTAGAGTCCGTGTATATATTAGCTGACTTACCCTTTGCCAACTCACATGCTCTGGTCAGTGCTACCAGCTCAGTGACTTGTGCTGAGTGAGGTGGACCAAGGGGTTCAGCTTCTATAATACCTTCGTCATCTACAACTGCGTATCCAGTGCACAGGTCTCCCGATTCCGTCTATCTGTGGCAACTACTGTCAGTGTAGAAGGTAAAGTTTACTCCTTCCAGTGGGTTGTCACTGATGTCAGGTCTCACAGTGAATGTCTGGTTCAAGTATTCCATACAATCATGCATATCAGTGTATGTACTAAATCCTCCTTCACCATCATTGTCATCCTCCACCCTTTGTGCATGACCAGGCACACTCGGCAAATAAGTTGAAGGAATTAGTGTGCTTCACCTCTTTATGGTGGTGATTACAGGGGCCATCAGTGACAGTTCCCACTTTGTAAACTGAGCGGATGAGACATGTCTGGTTTGGGCGGAGTTTAGCAAGGCTGATACTGCATGCGGTGTATGAATGGTCAAGTCGTGTCCTAACACTACGTCATCGCTTTTACTTACCAGCAAAGCTATGGCTGCAACACTTTGCAAGCAAGTGGAGAGAGACCATGCTAGAGTGTACAACTGTGCACTGTAGTAGGCTACCGGTCTGCTGGCATCACCATGTTTCTGTGTTAAGACTTCTGCCGCGCACCCAGCACTTTCAGTACCATACAGTTCATAGGGCTTCTCGTAATCTGGCATACCCAATGCTGGTGCTTGTGGCAAGCACTGTTTTAGTCTCTCAAATGCCAGTTCAGACTCATCTGTGTGAGAGACCCGTTCTGGTTTATTCAAGGAGACCATTTCTTGCAAAGGTAGTGCCAGTATAGAGAACCCTGGGATCCAGTTCCGACAGTACCCACACATTCCGAGGAAAGTACGGATCTGTTGCTGAGTTTGTGGCAGAGTCACATCAAGGATGGCCTGTATTCTATCAGTGGTCAGGTGCCTAAGTCCTTGTGTCAAGCAGTGTCCCCAGTATTTAACCCTAGTCCGACACAACTGCAACTTATCCTTTGAAACCTTGTGTCCTGTCTGGGAGAGATGAAACAGAAGCTGCTTAGTACACTGAACTAATCCCCTCTTGCGCTGTAAATAGTATGATATGGCTCAAAGTTCAATAAGGACAAATGGATAAATTCATATATTCTATATATTTTTTAATAATACATATAAATATATATATATATATACACTTTACAATGAACTATTAGACCGGTCAAAATAAAATCACTAACAAATATATTACCTAGCTATAGGAGGTGGATCTCAGGTAAACTCTGTGCACAGAGTATTTTTAAAAATAAAAATCAGTCCATGTATTGGATTAAAAAATCAATTGACCAACTATAATTCGCACCCATGTAGTGAATAACATATTTAAACGTGGTTATGTATTGGAATTCCTCAATATGTTACCACTTAACCAGGAAGATAGTATTGTGCAGAATAACCGCTCCACACTGGAGCCTTACGTGTAGCTTGCACCAGTGGTTGTATCACGGGAGAGTCCAATGACAGGAGAGACGGTCTCGGGCTGCGGGAACGGCGCTTCACTGGCGCCTGCTGTGCTGATAGTTTACCCGACTTCCAAGCTGCGGGAACAGCGCTTCACTGGCGCCTGCTGTGCTGATTGTTTACCCCCATAAGAGGAGCGAAACGCGTCAGAAGTAGACCATTGGACCCTTGTACCAGCTTATTTGCACCCCTACAATATACCATCATCCAGCGGTACTATTCGTGGATCAAACGGAGATTGGCGGAATACAACCGTGACTGAGGTGTCTGCATACGGCACTTGGAGACGTGTACTCAGAGAGCCTGGAAGTCGGGTAAACAATCAGCACAGCAGGCGCCAGTGAAGCGCCGTTCCCGCAGCTTGGAAGTCGGGTAAACTATCAGCACAGCAGGCGCCAGTGAAGCGCCGTTCCCGCAGCCCGAGACCGTCTCTCCTGTCATTGGACTCTCCCGTGATACAACCACTGGTGCAAGCTACACGTAAGGCTCCAGTGTGGAGCGGTTATTCTGCACAATACTATCTTCCTGGTTAAGTGGTAACATATTGAGGAATTCCAATACATAACCACGTTTAAATATGTTATTCACTACATGGGTGCGAATTATAGTTGGTCAATTGATTTTTTAATCCAATACATGGACTGATTTTTATTTTTAAAAATACTCTGTGCACAGAGTTTACCTGAGATCCACCTCCTATAGCTAGGTAATATATTTGTTAGTGATTTTATTCTGACCGGTCTAATAGTTCATTGTAAAGTGTATATATATATATATATATTTATATGTATTATTAAAAAATATATAGAATATATGAATTTATCCATTTGTCCTTATTGAACTTTGAGCCATATCATACTATTTACAGCGCAAGAGGGGATTAGTTCAGTGTTCTAGTGTTACCGGAGACTATAAAGTGCCGGTTCTTTTTGACTTGATTTACCCCAAGTCAAGCTCTCTCCTGCAGCTTGCGTATACAGTATTTGCAGTATTATTTATATATAATTTTTTAATATTTGTAATTTGACCATCAAATTATGGTGATGATATATTAGCGCCTGGTTACATTCCTTTGTATAGAAGCTGCTTAGTGTCTGCCAAGGATGACTCGAATGAGTCAGGGCACAACAGCAAGTCATCAACATATTGTATTAGCACCGACCCACTCTCAGGTTGAAAAGATTGCAGTCATGTAAGGCCTGGGAGAAAATACTCGGGCTGTCAATGAAACCTTGGGGAAGACGAGTCCAAGTGTACTGTACTCCCCTGTAGGTGAAAGCAAAGAGGTATTGGCTGTCAGGGTGGAGAGGGACAGTAAAGATTGCAGAACAGAGATCAATGACGGTGAAGAACTTGGAGGTTGAGGTAATCTGCATGAGGATGACAGCTGGATTGGGCACTATGGGGAATTGACTCTCAACTATCTTGTTTATCCCCCTTAGATCCTGCACTAGCCTGTAACCCATCCCCCCCACTCTTTTTCACAGGGAAGATGGGACTATTTACTGTGCTGGACGTCCTGACTAGGATGCCCTGCTGCAGCAGCCGTTCTATGACGGGGTATACTCCTAATTCCACCTCTGGCTTCAGAGTGTACTGGGGGATTTTTGGAGCTATCCTGCCACCTTTTATTTGTATTACTACTGGGGCTACATTCGCCATTAATCCAGTGTCTTGTCCATCTTTGATCCAAAGGGAACCCGGTACTTGCGAGATAATTTCCCCTACCTGTGATGGACATGTGCCTATAACGGTAGAGTGTAACATTAGCCTTTGAGGGGTGTCTAATATATCTTGTACCTCCTGTGCATGGTTCTCAGGGATATCTAAGAACACGCCCTCAGGGGTACAGTATATGACACACTGCATTTTACACAACAAATCTCTGCCAAAAAGATTAATCGGAGCCGATGCAGCCAACAGGAAAGAATGTTTGGTTTGCAAGGGCCCTATCATAATCTCTGCAGGTCTACTCAAAGGGTATTGCTGCACCTTTCCTGTTACTCCCATTGCCAAAATCGATTTACCCGGGGTTTTTACACCTGTGGTGGAGTTTAGCACTGATCTGGCCACCCCTGTATCTACAAGAAAAGGTAGTGGTACACCAGCTACATCAACCATGACCTCAGGTTCACTACCAAGGCCAGCAATCAATTTTACTGGCAGCAGACTACAGGTGTGACCTAACCTCTATTGTGTAGTGGGACCCTCCCTCAGGGCATTGGCAGCCACAATATGTGCGGGGGGTAACTGTGAGTTTTCGGGGGTCTGCCAGTCCCTCCTCAGTGGGTACCTTCTTGTTTCCCCTCAATGCAGCTCATAATCCCTTTTATGTGTTCCCTGATCCCAACTATGTGTCCGGTAACGTGGTTCGTATTCAGGTCTAGGGGGTCTATATACTTTATGTGTCCCATTACTTCTACAATCCCATGCAAAATGCCCTTCTCTCTTGAAAAAATAACATGTTATTGACCGTGACTTACTATCAGGGGCCTGGGGTTTAGGCTGATGGGCCTTCCCTGTAAGAGCCTGTATACTTACATCATCAGCTTATCCTCTTGCGACTCCCTGTGTTTAGTGATGTTGCGATCACGCTCGATGGCAGACTCTCTCAGTGCAGCTACCGTGATACCTCTCAAATTTGGCAGAGAGGTTTGCACTCTGGTCCTCAGTGCCTCCTTTAATCCATCCATTAGTACAGAGACTGCTACCTCCCTGTGGTTGGCATTCTCCTTAATATCCTTTATCCCAGTGTATCTAGCCATTTCCTGCAGTGCTCTATGGAAATATTCGGATGTCATTTCACTGTCCTTCTGCCTTATGGAGAAAATTTTGTTCCACTTAACAACAGTAGGGAAATATAATCCTAATTGTATGTTAATTTGCTTTACATTCTCCTGGATGTACTCATCAGTGAGAGGCAATTCTACATCTAATTTACAATCGGTTATGAATTTTGGGATGTCAATGTTTGAGGGTAGACTCGCTCTTAGCACTGTCCGCCAATCTTTGTTCATGGGCTTATGGGCATTGCCGAATTCCTTAATAAATTTCTGGCATCCGACTAGATCTTTTCTGGGATCGGGGAATTCTGACATAATTGATCTCAGTTCTGATCGGGACCAAGGACAATGCATTGCAATGTTCCTAATGGGAGTTACTCCCTGATTATCAGTCTTCCAATTGGGGACTGCAATCACCCTGACTGGGTTTAGCTCAACCACTTCATTTCTGTTTGTCTCTATAATACGGGGAGCTATTGTCTCTGCATAATGTATGATGCCGTACTTACCGGTGGACACAACCTCACTCACCCCTCCACTGGGGGGCATAGTCACTGCTCTTGGTGGTTGGGCAGTGCCTACCTGAGTGTCCTGTATGGTAGCTGCTAACGAGAGTGCCGATATCGTGCTAGGCTCGTCATCTTCCTCACAACCTTGGGGAAAATTCAAAACGGGATACAACTGGCAAGGGTTAGGGTTAACACATTGATTAAGCATTTTGCTTTCCTTTACCGATGCACCATTGGTTGTAGCCAATTTCTCCCCATCGACATATGACGGTGGTGTTGCACTCGCAATCGCTTTCCAGTCAGGTTTGGAACCTGCTGTGCGAGCCAGTTACCTTTGCACATCTCCCTCTTGTTGCCACAGATTTAAACAGTCAGTATGTCCGATCCTCTGTTTTCTAGATTTGATCAGACATATTCTAATCCTTATGCTCTGCAGTACCTCTGATTCAAAACAACCCACCCTAGGGAATGATGCCCTATCTTCAGCAGTCATACGCACCCATTCATTGCAAAAAGCCTCCGAGTGTGGACCATACTTCTCACACATTATAAACCAAGCTGACCCCCTGGGCCATAGCTCTCCAGCCTGAACCCTGGCTGCCGAACACCTACCGCTTGTGCAATTGGATCCCATCATGGACTTTTTGCCTTATACACAATCCCCAAATGCACAATACGAGTAGATGGTGAAAGTCAACCTAGTGCTTTCACTCGCTCCTTCTCTGCTGGCCGTACCATGACTCACTCCAATAGTGAACAGCGCGTACCCAGTGAGGACCCTAACTGGTTTCTATTCACTGGAAGTTTGTAGGACCGATCACCTTTTCCAGTGAATATCTACCGTCAAAGATTTTCCTGAGAAAGAAACAGCGAAAACTTCCTTCTACTATGCACAAATCACGCTTGCGTATGCTGTATACAACGCGTTTGATAACGCAATTTACGCAAAAGCATGCAAACTGGTATCACATTGCACCACATATCGCATACACAAGCACGCGGTCCAATCGCACAGCGTATAGATGCTTATTATCTATCCGCCCTACGATCAGTGGAGTCGAATTCACAAGCTGCTCTCCTCAGCCGGAGTGTAACACAAAACCTTAAACTTCAATTCACAATTATATACTCTATCACGCTCCTGTGCAAGTCTCCTCACGACTTGCGTACTCCTCTATTATTAACGTGTTAGCTCACCTTGCGCCACCAAGCCTCTGCTTACTCAGTGTCTCCACGGGATCCCGATTTCCGGGGTTCAACAAAACCGTTCACTCCTAATTTCAGCTCACACAAATACAAAGTGTTTTTATGTACAGAAAAATATCACTCCCTTTGATTGATGGTTTTACCCCAGAGGCAGTACAGTTTAAACAAAGTCTTACAATAATCTGCTTTTGAAATCAGATAGTTATGTGCTATAGTATTAACTGTATACTATCCTGCCTTAAATTGAACAGCTATCGTGTGGTTATACCTTGCGCTCGCAACTCTACGCAACCTTGCGTAAACACACGACTGTGCATGTCTCTACACCACGTGCATGACCCTGCGCCACGTGTACGCTTCTGTATGCTGTCCTCCCGTTCCGTACCACGTGTACAAACGTGCGTTCGCAATTCAATAAACCACACAATCTCGATAAATGTGAGCAATACAACTACTATTTGCTCACTAACACAACACACAATTGTTCTGTACGCTCACCGGAAGTCACCCCCAAAGGTAATCCTCTTTTGAGTGTAAACCTAAACGTTTAGGCCGGAGCTGCGTTTCATGTTTTACAATTACACCCTTAACACGCTATCAAATATATATATAATGCAAACAAATGTATCCGATTTCACACAGATCTATAATGACTGTTAACCTATGGCAACAATATGTGAGAATGCATGCAAGGTATCGGTACGCTTTCTGTACGCTTTGGCGCCAAAAATTACACACAGATAATAAAAGGCTTTTTTCCTGTGTCCTTTGGGTTACACCAGCACATCTAAGACTACAGAACAGACCTGATCTAATCAACACAAACTGGTTTCAACACAATGCAAATTTACTTAACATGCGTCTCCACCCCTTGTTGGTAGATCAAAGTCTGTTATGGCCTGGAAGTCTGTGAGTGTGTGATGAACCGAAGGAGCCCCCAATTGTTAAGTTTGATTAACTTTCAGGAAAAGAGCGATACTTTAAATGCACAGAAGTTCAGACCGCTGCGACCACTAAGCGTGTGTGTGTGAAACCCCTATCAAATGCATACACGTTGCATAAGCTCGCCATCACGCTGTAAGCACAGAGTAGCTACACGTGCGGCGGAATAAACTTTATAACCCCTAACAGGAAAGGAAATGCAACACCAGTTGTATATGTAATGTTGAGATCCAACCCAGCAACAAATATTTACTAAAAAAGGGGTACAACAGAAATATCATCACATAAGAGAAAAGGCTACAGTCAATAGATACATACGTTTGTTTGCCAGTGCTACCCGGTCCCGGTCCTCAGTCAATCTGGATAGATGATCTTCAGAGAGTGTGTATGAACGGCCAGGAGGCTTGGCTTTTATACATTAGTCCAAATCATGAAACAATAGAAAGTGTAATCTCTTTACCCATAGGTCAAAGGGCTGGTCATTTAAAGCACAGGAGGGGTCATAGGTCGGTTTGAATAGGTGGGCGATGCCCGGTCCAGGTGCACTTGCAGATGTTCTCCACTGTGTTCCCACCGAATATCAAGAGTACAGTAAATACAGTGTGATATTAATATTGTATTCCTGTGCATATCTATGCGCAGGAGCGTGCTACCTTCTGCAAACTGCCACCGGAATACTGCCCTTGAAATACTGTACAGCTGGATACCAAACACCACCTCCTAACCTAATTCTGTCCCCTCATATCCTGTAAAGTCGAATCCCTCTGTTGTTGTACCTTTGAAGGAAATGTAACTCGGTGGTGTGATGCATGTAGGCTATGTGTAAATTATGTGCTATGTGGATTAAATATGAGATATGTCTTTGTGGCTTTTCCATGCGAATGCATATGCCACCTTATTTCCTCATACCACGTGGTAATATGCAGGACCTCGTGAGCCAATATATGCAACGTGCGAGTATGCGCACGCACGGCAGAGCAAGCACGCGCATGGAGAATTGTATACATGAGAATTGTACAAAACCTGAAAGATGGGACTGTTACAATTGATCAACAGATATATATTGAAGCAATACTTCACAAGTATGGAATGTCTGATTAAAAACCAGTGAGCACTCCTATTGACAAAAGCATAAAGATGGTAAAGACCATGTCACCAACCAGCCAGGAGGAGATAGAAGAAATGAGAGAGGTTCCTTATCAAATTGATGTTGGTAGCTTAATGTGTGCAAGTATTGGGACTCACCCCAACATCACACATGCAGTGAGCCGGGCAAGCCAGTTTGCAATTAACCAGGGGAGGCAACACTGGATTGCAGTTAAAAGAATATTAAGGTACTTAAAAGGTACAAGTTCATTAAAATTGGTGTTTACAAAGTCAAAAGATATGACTTTGAAAGTTTTGTGTTATGCCAAATTGGGGATCAGATGAGGATGACCAGTGTCCCTACATGGGATACTTGTTTGTTTTGGCCTTCAGCTGTGCAAGCAGAAAGGCAACCCACTGTTGCCCTATCCACCACTGAGGCGGAATACATGGCACTTACAGAAACTGCAAAAGAAGCTTTATGGATTAAGGAGACTTTATGTAAGCTTAGCCTTCCTTACCTCAGTGAGACTATCAACATTGCGTGTGATAACAAGGCAGCAATTGATTTGTCTTCCAGCACCAAGCATTATGGACTGTCCAAATACATTGCCATTAGACATCACATTATCTGTGAGTTAGTGGAAAACAAGTCTGTCAATGTGGATTACATAGCAAGCGAGAACAATGCTGCTGATATGTTGACAAAGGGACTGTTCATAACTTGAGTGGGGGGGGGGGGGGGGTTAGACAGTGGATCACTCTGTGGTCTGTCTCCATTCCCAGCACTAGAGACAGCTTAACTGCTCTAATGTTTTCCCTCCTAGTGTTAACTCAGTGCAGGTGGAGGTGCTTAGTGCACTGAATGAGAGAGTTCTTCCTGGGAGATACAACTGTACTGACGTTTGAGCTTCTGCTATCCTGAGTGTATGACCTTGTCTACCCTGCAGCCGCAACCTGTGTGTATACAGCCAGATCCAGTGTGTACAGAGACGCTGTGTTACCGCTGTACTGCTTGGAATGTATACTGTGAGTTCCTGCTGTTGCAGAACATCTTCTATATACTACTAGCTGTTATCTCTGTTATCTGAATAAACCAATCATCCTAGTTAAGTGCCGTTGTGTGGACTAACGTTCCTATCCGACACCACAACAATCTGCCAACAGGATATCACTGAAAGCTGAACAGAACCATAGGCAGAAACATCAATGATGAGCATGAGTCAGATAGGGGATTAAAAGCCATGCACAAAAGATGCAACTAATGAGACAGCATTAATTTTTCACTGGTACTGTAAATGCCATCAGTCCTGAGAGCTGAGTCCAGACAGCAGCCCCCACTGGTGAACCCACAGTACTGCACAAATATGTAAATAATTTGTAATATTGGTGCTCACTACTCCTTTAAACTTGAATCCTGTGTTATTATCTCTAGTGAACCCAGCACTGAATGCCCTATCACAATTAGTCATGCATGTGTTAATATTGTAACTCTCCATTCGGGTAATTATTTTTCCGATTAGTCATATATTGGAATACTGTATCTGTGTTTGCAATCATCAGTTATTTTTTATATAAAAATATATACACCAAGACTACCGTGAGGACCAATACAGTTCTCACTGTAAAGTATTACTGTCAGTTTATGGTATTTTCTCTAGCATCCATACGAGATATTGGGGGACACATTAATATGATGGGTATAGACGGGGTCCAAAGGAGCCAGTGCACTCTAAATTTCTTCCACTGGGTGTGCTGACTCCTCCCCTCTATGCCCCCTCCCACAGGCAGTTTAGAAAAAAGTGCCTTCAGGAGTGGTTGTTAGCTCCAGAGTTTTTCTTCATTTTATTTTAAACTTTTGTTTATTTCGGTATGCTGTTTGGGCAACAGCATACCTGCACCGTGGGAGTTAGGGGAGAAGACGGTCACCTGCCTGATGAGGTGCAGAGCCGCTTCCCGTAGCAGGGGTTGTTTGTTCAGTGGGACACTGCACCTTGGCTGTTGCAACCGCAGCAAGCCGAACACCCCTAACACTGCCTGAAGGTGATTGTCGGTGGTAAGTACATACCGGGGACCCGGCTAGGGGGGTGCCCCGGTTCTTGGTGTGGCAGAAGCGCAGGTGAGGCATATGGATCCCTACTGGGGGGGGACCCGCTATAGCCCCTGGGTGAGACTGGCTAGTGATGGCAGTACCAAACATTCATGTAAGGCTACAGCATAGTTAGGAGACAGGGCCACTATAAATATAACTATGTAACTACATCAGAGCGGCTCAGCTGCATTTTGGCGCCTTCCTCTGCATAAGCAGCAGCCTCATACAGCTCCTCCGGACTGTCACACACTGGATCACTGGTACAGGGTGTTAATTAGGGGGAGAGCTGCTAATTGTGCACAGATATTAATCCTCTGAGGGAATTACATTGTATAAGCAGTTCTTACTGTTATGTAAAAATGCTGACAGCCTCACTGGGGCTCTGCAGCATTGGGTGTGCTGGGTCCTCTCTTCCTCTGCGTCTCCTCTCACATGCAATAGTGCAGGCTTGCATTGTAATCAGTCTGTGTTGTATGTGGGTTGTGTTTTCATTATGGTAAAACAAAATTTATGCAGTGTATGTAATGCCAGATTCACCCCTCTTTCATCTGGTTCCATATCATGTGTGCAGTGTAGTCAGTCCTCACAAAATGCTGAGGACAATAAGGGAGAGTCACGAGCCCACCTGGCTAGGGGCTATCAAAACTGTGATGTCTGATATGTCATATCAGCTCACTGCTAATGCCAACAAAGCACAAGAACTGCAAAAAGCAGTAGCAGATCTATCTGCCAGGGCTGATGTTCCCCATCCCCCCCCTCTCTACTGCAGGTCCACATAAATGTTCTTTACCTGCACTTCTATCAGATTCTGATGATAATATAAATATATAAGCTGTAGATGTCTCAGTTTCTTGCCTCTCTAAGAAGGCGGTACTCCCGGCTCCGGGCTCTTTTACGGTAAAGGACCCGGGGATAGGAAAATTGAGGCCACACTGAAATCTATCATTGCTTTAGGGGTATCTCAAAGACTGGTCATTTCAGATTACTGGAAAACACATGCAATTCACACCTGGGCTACTCAAATTCAGGAGGGTCTCTTGGTTGACATGACCCTAGTTAATACGGTGGCTTTACTAAAACACATTCAGGACACGGCAAGAGTCCTCTGTGACTCACTAAAAGAGATTGGCATTATTAATGCTAGAACCACTGCTATGGCTGTGTCAGTACGCAGAGCCATATGTTTGCGTCAATGGATTGCAGACGCTAACTCCAAACGTAATGTGGAATCTCTTCCGTTTACAGGTAAATGGCTCTTTGGAGGCAAAATGGACACACGGATCTCCAAAGCTACTGCAGGGAAATCCGCGCTTCTTCCCTAGGAAGCTCCACCTGCTAGATGTTCCTATCCGAGACTGTCTATTATTTATTTATTTATTAACAGTTTCTTATATAGCGCAGCAAATTCCGTTGCGCTTTACAATTTGAAATAACAATAACAAACTGGGTGATAACAGTCATAGAGGTAGGAAGGCCCTGCTCGCAAGCTTACAATCTATAGGGAAATACGCATATGTACACAAGGAAAGGTGCTATCTATTGCATAGAATGAACAGACATGTGAGGATATGTGTGGACTGTACAGAGTGGATGTAATTTGATAGGAAGGTTTATGAAAGTTATGTGGGCGGTTCAGGAATTTGATACGCTTGCCTAAAGAGGTGAGTTTTGAGGGAACGCTTGAAGGTTTGGAGACTAGAGGAGAGTCTTATTGTGCGTGGTAGGGCATTCCACAGAGTGGGTGCAGCCCGATGAAAGTCCTGCAGTCGTGATTGGGAGCGAGTAATGAGTGTGGATGAGAGACGCAGGTCTTGTGAAGAGCGAAGAGGTCGGGTTGGGAGATATTTTGTGATAAGCGAAGTGATGTACGTTGGTGTAGTTTGGTTAATGGCCTTGTGTGTGAGTAAAAGTATTTTATATTGAATGCGGTAGAGTACAGGTAACCAATGGAGGGACTGACAGAGTGGATCTGCAGACGATGAACGTCTAGCGAGGAAGATAAGCCTCGCCGCTGCATTCAGAATGGATTGTAGTGGTAAGAGTTTCGTTTTGGGAAGACCAGTTAGGAGACTATTGCAATAATCAATGCGGGAGATAATGAGAGCGTGGATTAGAGTTTTAACAGTGTCTTGTGTAAGGTATGGTCGTATTTTGGATATGTTTTTTAGATGCATGTAACATGATCTTGAGACAGATTGAATGTGGGGAACAAAGGACAGATCAGAGTCAAGGATGACACCTAGGCAGCGAGCTTGTGTCTACTCAGTCCTTTCAGTCCACCAGATTTCGATCTAGGGCCAGGGGTGCATCAAATGCAGCTAGAAGCACCAGGGGAAAACATAAGAAACCAGCCATTGACGGCTCTCAAGAACAGAGCACCAGTTCAGCTTCCGCAAAGACAGCGGCATGACAGTGTCCGCCTACCCCGGGAGGAGCTCGAGGTGGGAGCCCAGACATGTCAGTTCAGCCATATTTGGGAAATTTCCTGCCAGGATGCCTGAGTAAGGGACCTCATTTCTCAGAGTTACAAGCTGGAGTTCGACAGTGCTCCTCCCCAACGATTTTTCAAATCAAGCTTACCAGCTTTGGAATATATGCATGTTACGTTTCTACAAGTCATAACAAAGTTGGTCCAGTCCCAAGTCATTGTTCCAGTACCCCTGCAACAGCAAGGACAAGGCTATTAGTCCAGTCTGTTTGTTGTGCCAAAACCAGACGGGTCTGTGAGGCCAATTTTGAATCTGAAGTCCTTGAATCCTTACCTAAAGGTTTTCAAATTCAAGATGGAATCTTTCGAGCAGTGATCACAGGCCTGGAACAACAGGAATTCCTTGTGTCCCTGGATATCAAGGACACCTACCTCCATATCCCAATTTGGCCTCCTCATCAGGACTATCTGAGGTTCACCCTGCTGAACGATCACTACCAGTTCCAGGCGTTACCCTTTGGCCTATCTACAGCTCTGAGGGTATTTACAAAGGTGATGGCGGAAATGATGTTCTAGCTCAGGGTCCAGGGGGTCAACGTGGTCCCTTGCCTGGATGATCTCCTGATAAAAATGAGTTCCAAGGAGCTCCTTCTGCTCCATATAGATCGCACTATGCACCTTCTGTCACACCACGGGTGGATCCTTAATTTACAGAAGTCCAACCTGGAGCCATCTCAGTGATTCCTGTTTCTGGGAATGCTACTGGATACTGTAGCACAGAAAGTGTTCCTCCCAGAGGACAAAGTGAGAACCATCCAGGAAATGGTTTTGCATGGTTCTCCGACCGACTCGAGTTTCCATTCATCTTTGCATAAGATTGTTGTGAAAGATGGTAGCCTGGTTCGAGGCCACCAGTATGGACAGTTCCATGCCAGACCCTTTCAACTGGACATCCTGAACAAGTGGTCCGGGTTCCCATCTTCAGATGCACTGGATGATTCAACTATCACCCCGTGCCAGGATTTCACTCCTGTGGTGGCTGCAGTCTTCCAATCTCCAGGAAGGTCAATGCTTCAGAATTCAGGATTGAATTCTCCTCACGACGGATGCGAGTCTGAGAGGATGGGGAGCTGTCACCCAAGTGGGGCAGTTCCAGGCCAGGTGGTCTGCCCAAGAGGCCCTTCTTCCAATCATCATCCTGGAACTTCGGGCTATCCACAATGCCCCAATTCAGGCCTCCCTTCTGCTCCAGTATCAAGCAATCCAGGTACAGTCGGACAACGATACGTCTGTGGCATACATCAATCGACAAGGAGAGACAAAAAGCATGACCTGCTTGCGAGAAGTATTAATAATTCTCCTCTGTGCGAAAAGACATGCACTAGCACTGTCCGCAATCTTCGTTCCGGGAGTGGATAATTGTGAAGTGGCCTTCCTGATTCACGGCGATCTCCACCCAGGGGAGTGGGGCCTACATCCCCAAGTGTTTCAACAGATCATCAACCAGTGGGGTTGCCCCAGATCGAAATGATGGCGTCTTGCCTCAACAAAAACTTCTCTCCTATTGCTTGCGAACCAGAGACCCTCAGGCGTGCGCAGTGGATGCACTGACGTCACCTTGGCCTTACCAGCTGGTCTACATATTTCCTCTGATTCCGTTGATCCCAAAGGTACTCAAGAGGATCTGGCATCATGGAGTACAAGCAATTCTGCTTGTCCCGGATTGGCCCTGGAGAGCGTGGTACACAGATCTTCTGGACATGTCCGTCGAAGACCCTTGGCCTCTTCCACTCAGAAGGGATCTTCTTCAACTAAGCCCATTCGTCTACCCAGACTTACGACAGCTTTGTTTGATGGCATAGAAGTTGAGCGGACCATCCTAGCTCACAAGGGTCTTTCCATAAAGGTCATTGCCACTATGGTGCAAGCCAGGAAATCACTATCAGAATATCTGGTGGAGATATGTCTCCTGGTGCGAGGAATGCACATATCCATCTGCCGATTTTCACTTGGGAAGATTCCTTCATTTCATACAGGCTGGAGTGGATCAAGGCTTACGTCTAGGATCCATTTAGGTTCAAATTTCAGCTCTTTCATTCTTCTTCCAAAAGAAGTTGGCTATACTGCCTGACGTTCAGTCCTTCTTGCAAGGAGTGCTTCACATCCAACCTCCATTTGTGCTGCCTACGGCTCCTTGGGATTTGGATGTGGTATTATGATTTCTACATTCCTCCTGGTTTGAACCTCTGATGACAGTAGAAGACAAGTACCTCACATGGAAGACGGTGATGTTACTGGCCCTGGCTTCTGCTAGACATGTCTCAGAATTGGGGACCTTATCATGTAAAAGTCCGTATTTGGTTTTTTATGAGGACAGAGCGGAGTTCCTGCCGAAGGTTGTTTCCGTGTTTCATCTGAATCAACCTATTGTGATTCCGTCCTGTTCTGATGCTTCTGCTCCTCCGGAGGCATTGGATGTTGTGCGTTAACAAGAAAAGAAGGCTGCGCTGAATGTCAGAAAGTATAATGAGAAGAGAGCCAACGTATAAATTATAAAATAAACAAATTTAATAATAAAAATGTGGTGTATGATAGCATTAAAAACAATGAAGAATGAATGAATGATGCTCAGTCATTTGTCTCAAAGTGTCAACACAATTCAGGAGCTTATAACGTGCTGCAGCTGTAGTTTAAAGCTGAAGTCCATATTCCGTAACTGGAAATGAATGCTGCTGTTGAGCACAATACTGAACAGACGGTGCAATAGTTAGGCTCCAATGGTAGATGGACTATGTGTAGCCAGTGAACATTCAATGATTGATATCTCTCCGATGGGCTGCTTCTGCTCCTCCGGAGGCATTGGATGTTGTGCGTGCCTTGAAGATCTATGTCAAGTGTACAGCTCGGATAAGAAAGACTGATTCTCTGTTCGTGCTCTATGATGCACAGAAGACCGGTTGCCCTGCTTACGAAGCAGTTCATTGCTCGTTGGATTCGACTTGCTATCCAACAGGCCTATGTGTCAGCAGCCTTACCTGTTTCTAAGTCTCTAAAGGCCCACTCTACTAGATCGGTTGGCTCTTCTTGGGCGGCTGCACGTGGAGTCTCTGCCTTGCAACTATGCCGAGCCGCTACCTGGTCAGGGAAGAACACCTTTGTGAAGTTCTACAAGTTTGATACCCTGGCCAGTTTGGGCAGGTGGTGCTGCAGATGTCTCAGCACATTCCTGCCCGGTCTGGAAGCTTTGGGACATCCCCATCATACTAATGTGTCTGCAATATCCCTTGGATGCTAGAGAAAATAGGATTTTTACTGGTAGGCAGTGTTAGGGGTGTGCGGCTTGCTGCGGTTGCGACAGCCAAGGCGCAGTGCCCCACTGAACAAACAACCCCCCAGGACGGTGGTCCTGCTGTGGGGAAGTGGCTCTGCACCTCATGAGGCAGGTGACCATCTCCTCCCCTAACTCCCACAGTGCAGGTATGCTGTTGCCCAAACAGCATACCGAAATATACAAAAGTTTAAAATAAAATGAAGAAAAACTCTGGAGCTAGCAGAGTGTGCAACCACTCCTGAAGGCACTTTTTTCTAAACTGCCTGTGGGAGGGGGCATAGAGGGGAGGAGCCAGCACACCCAGTGGAAGAAATTTAGAGTGCACTGGCTCCTTTGGACCCCATCTATACCGATCATACTAACATGTCCCCAATATCCCTTATGGATGCTAGAGAAAATGATATATCGGTTGGTATTTAAAATGCTATTTTTTTAGGGGATTCCAATAGTAGGATTATTAGAGAAAATATGTGTACTGTATTTTAAAGTACATTGGTTGAGAGGACTCAAGTAAAGCAAAGTCCAAGAATATCCAGGAGTCTGAGCCAGACATGAAAGCTTTCTGAGAGCCAATGGTATAAAACTACAGAGGTAGATATCTGAAAACCGGGTATCAAACCAAAGAAAACAATTCAGGAAAACAGAGGGTTTAGAATACTGATTCACAGAGGCACACTCAATAAACTGACGGACTCATCTCTTTCTAAAATGACCCCATAATTTGATTTACTCACTGATTTAAAAGAACTTTCCCACATCACCTGATTTACAAAGAACAATCTCTCAGACACTTTACATGTTCTTCCATCTCTTGTTTCTATACCTTTTCTTTTAGATTGTAAGATATTTAGGGAAAGGTTCTTTCAACCTACTCTAAATGTTACTAAATGTTCAAATATGATTGATTGTTATAATGTCTTGTACCGTATATGCAGCATAGGGGAGGAGAGGGGGATGCTATACTAACCATTGCCGGGACTCTGCTACTATGGATTTGAAGATAGGAAACTGTCAGGGGGAAGAGAATAGGTGGAGCAGAGCTTGAGATGTACTGTAACTGCAGCCTTCCCTGTGTGCCTCTAGTCAAAGCAGCATGGCATAGTCTATACTGTAAACTTGACGCTTGCAACAGGCAGTATGGACCAATTGCCTGGCAAGCTGGAGAGAAGCAGGAGGCAGCTGGGAGCCAAAAATGGGGGTGGGCTGGGGCTGAAAAGGAGGCTGCCGGTATCCAAAGCCCAACAGGGGAGATGGAAATTAAAGTCCTATTATGGAGTTGAAATGGCTCTGAGCATGTCAACACTGCAAATAGCATCCCTGTAAATTTAACTTCTTTGTCTTGGAATTCTTTTTTAGTTAAATTATTTTGCAAAATAATTTCTCATTTTTGAACTGCATAATAAAGTTAAATGCGCTGATGTACTTACTTCATGCTTGGTAAAGAAAGGCATTTGCTGCACGCAAGTCCTTAGGTTAACTTCTGCCTCCTTTCAAATGCTGCCATCTTCTTCTACAAATGCATTAACAGAAATGTAAGTACTGTACATCTCTGCAAATTGAATTGCATAGTGCCACTATAGAGAATTTTGGGGCAAATCTATTAAGTCTAGAGAAGGAACAAAGCAGGGATAAAGAAGTGATAAGTGGAAGGTGATAACGCACCTGCCAATCATTACAGGTTTGAAAAATGACAGGAGCTGAATGGCTGGTGCGTTATCATCTTCCACTTATCACTTCTTTGTCACTGCTTTATCACTTCTCCAGGCTTAATACATCTGCCCCGTTGCGTGATGTCATGTGTCACACAAAATTTGAAAAAACTTAAGGTGCATACACACGGAGAGATTTTGACTATGAGAGATTTTGACTGAGAGATTCCCTTGAACTGGCTGTAGGAGATTTTGACTAACTTTTCCAGCGATTTTGACTAACTTTACCAGCGATTTTGACTATGAGCGATTTTGGCTAACTCATTTAAGCAAGGGGATGCTTTTTCTTTTCCAGCGACCTAGCCAAAATTGACTTGCCTGCACAGTCTATTTTTAGCAGCGATAGCGACCTGGCGGGGACGCGCATTGCTATCGCTACTGTATACACACAGAGCGATATGCACTAACTTTCTGAGCGATATTGGCTATATAGTCAAAATCTCTCAGCTATATCGCTCCGTGTGTATGGACCTTTAGACTGAGGTCCTTTTTCCAATTATTTATTCATTTGTTTATTTATTGCATATATTTATGGCTATTTCTATAATGAAGTAAGCAGTTAGTAAAGTGAGCACATCATTCCCCCAACAAAAATAAAACATAGAAAAGAGAATAAATATAATCTTTTGCTATACACCAAATTAAATTATCCCATTAATTTGTTTGCAAATAAATTCATATTGAAGTTAAATTTAGTAATCATATGTTTTGCTTGGCACAAATCAACTGACATAGTTTTATTTTATTTCAGGGTTATGTTGTATTACATTTTGTTATGTTAGCCATAAAACTTTGGCCCATTATGAAAGACTGTATTCTGCTGGTAATAGTAACAGAGATTGTTTTTTTCCTTTGGAGAGAAAGAATGTTACTTTGCATTTATAAACTGTACAGTTGTTGAGACTAGAAAACACAATCAAAAGCTCACTGCAAACAAGCTTCTGCTGAATCTTTATAGTTCACAAGGGCAGGAACTAGTGCCAGAGACTGTTATGGCACATATTATCTGGGTGAAAGTGCATTTCCGAGCATGTGAAAATAATTACAGCTGCTGCTTCTGTGTCCCTATCTTATACTAATCACTGCATCTGTGCTACTTACTGCCATTTGCTCAGTGATGCCTACATGGAAAGCTGCCATGTAATTATAAAGTCTGCTAAATGAAAAAGAAACCAGAATGTGAAAATTATGTCAGATGCAGATCAGAAATAACTTTAAAAATAAACATTCGTTTTTGAAGTATAATCCTGAAAATGAGAACAATATGAGCTTTTAGTTTTGGTGAATACCTTTAGTTACCCATTTCAGGTGTGTTTTGATTTTGAATTCCCAGTTTCTGTAATTATCAGGGATATGCCTCCTTCAAATAATGAACAAAAATAAATGTAAAAAAGAGCCATTAACAAATCTGGTATTCATGACATAAGGTCAGATTTCAAGCACACTTATCCATATACTCTTTTAGTATTGATAGGGAAACACTGTGCTGCTTATTTCATTTAACCTTAATACCACATTGTTCCCTGCAATGGAAAGTGCTAAGAGAACAAAGTGTAAAACCAAATAGAAGAGAATTTGAGACAAAGATACTATCTTCTTGTACAGAAAGCTAATGGCAGCACAAGGCAATTATTCAGAGGGGTGTGGCCTTGATGTAAGGGCATGAGCTCACTGAAAGTGGGGTGGCCTTGTAGGAAAATACTGCCTTATACCCCAGTTTTGCAACCTGAACACCCAGACATTAGCCACACATTTTACTATACTACACAGTGTCCATAGTTCTTATTATGCCACATTGTAGAACCCCAATTCACAATATACCACATGATAGTGCCACTAGTACACATTATGTCACACATTAACACCAGTTCACCTTATGCCACAAAGGGTCCCCTCTTACATTACACAACACAGTGCTCCTGTTCAAATTATGCCATATTGTAGTGCCCCCAATTCATACTGTACAACATTACATGCCCCACTTCATATTATGCCACACTACAAGGCCCCCATTAATATTATGTTGCATTACAGTGCCCCCAGTTCATATTTCCCATTAATGTGCCCATAGTACATTATAACATCCACTACACAAACATCCCCATTACCAGTATTACATCCACTCCAGTATTATATATGCTTCTTTTACCAATATAACATCCTACATAAGAGTCTGGTATTCCATTGACCTCTTATTTTATCTTACCTTGTTTGCTGATGCAATGTTTCAAGGCTCACAGACAGTGGTATAACTAGACATTTTTCTCCCCAAAATCTATTTTTTTTTCTGGCATCCAAAAAGGGGTGTGGTCTCACTAAAATGGTTGTGGCTTTGCTGCAAGGGGTGTGGCATTGCAGTGAAAGACTACCTTATACCCCAGTTTTGCAACCTGCATGCACAGACATTGTCTACCACAGAAAATAAATCATGATTTATGCCCCTTACATTGTTTGTCATTTTTCATCCTTACAGTAAGGTCCCTTACACATTATGCCACACACCGTAATGCCCCCTACACATTATGCCACACACACACACACACACACACACACACACACACACACACACACACACACACCGTAATGCCCATTATACAATATGCCACACACTTTAATGCCCATTACACATTATGTCACACACACTTACTGTATGCCCCTGTACCATTTTATACCTCACACACAATAATGCCTCTTACAAATGATGCCCCACGGTAAGGCTTTTAATTACTTTTAAATGACCTGCTCATTCTCAGGGGTCTCATGCTTGTTGTCAAGGATTTCATGCTTTGAGTTCTATGCTTGTAGCCAGGGGTTTCATACTCATTGGCAGGGGTTTCATGCTGTGGGTTACATTGTCAGGGGTTTCATGCTCATGGTTGCATGCTCATTGCCAGGGGTTTCATGCTCGTTGCCACGGATTTCAAGCTCTGGGTTCTATGCTCATTTTCAGGGGTTTCATGCTCATTTTCAAGGGTTTCATGGCAGAAGATGCAGTGTGTTTTCTCCCAGCGGTGCTAGCATTCCTGGCACTTCTACGTAATGCTATACATGCTGTGCTTCCCTGACAGATGCTAGAGGTCAAGTAGGACCTCTAGCATCTGTCTCCTACTAGACAGTGGCCATTTTTGTGGGACATTTTTAGCAGTTTCCAGCATGAGTGCTGGCACCCCCAAGACACTGTTGGGTCTGCGGGGGCTATGGCTGTGCCATGGCTTGAATTACAGATGGAAGCCCATGGTGCTGGCTTCTGTGTGAGTGCCAGACATTCTGTTACATCCATTGGCATTTCTATAATGGGTGCAGTGTGTGCTGTGCACCAGGGCCTCTGGATACAAGAGGGTATACACCTCACACACTGCACCCATGATTAAATATTTACCTTTTCAGAGCCCCGAGTCAGCAGTGCAGCCGCAGCACAAAATCAATAGGAAAATGGACAATGAGCATGCGCAGTAGTGTATGGTTGCCATGCTTCCGGAGACCTGAGCATGCACAGTAGATTCTGGCATTATGCTGTAGAGAGGAGGGAGCCCATATACAGAGTCTGCACACAAGCCCTCTCCTTAATCTGCCCCTGGTTACATCTATGCGCTGTTTGTGATATATATATATATAGATATATATATATGTCACTTTTTTATGTAAGTGGTGTTGTTTATCTGCAGCAAAGTTTTAATTTTAACATACTTAGCCATTGTGTGCCTATATACATATGTTATGTTAGAGGTGTGTGCTGGACCATTTTTGCTGGATTTGGAATTTGGCTCTAATTCGTTGTCTGGTTTTGGATTTGGAAAATCGCTGTGACTGGTTTTGGATTTGGATTTATTTCAAAAATTGTCAAAAAAATGCTAAAATCACATAAGTTGGGTGTTTTTTGGGGGGAGGTTTCTAGACTATTATTAACCTCAATTACATTAATTTCCAGTCATTTCCAACACCTCACAACTCACAGTATTGTTTTCACCATTATTGGCCAAAGGCTGCAGTGAGCTGGCTGGTTACTAAACGACAGAGCAGCAGCACAAACACTTAGCAATTTATTGCACATCTATGTAACTTTGCCACACAGCAGTGGCAGAAATGAAAGATGGTGCAAGAAGACATTGTCCTTGAGATCTCCCATGCACACTTACTGTATGATGGATATTAAAAAGGACATGCACACTTTAACAAGCCAAGCACTTCAGCGACAGAAACTGCCACTTTTGTGGCTCAAGTGCTTGGTTTGTTTGGGCACCCACAAAACAAGCTATCAATCTACTAGATGTAATTGTCATTGCCATACTCACACTCATCAGTGTGTACATCATCATCACACAATATTAATTCACCCTACTGGGATCCACCATAACAGAAGTCTCTGTACTTTGATAATTGTAATTGCCAGGAAAGGCCTTCTGCGTGGAATATCCAGTTTATTTTGGTAAACATCATCTTTTCACATTTTGGGGAAGTAGACTCCTACGCCATTCGCTCACAGGGTCCTGGATTTGCTGAAAACTCTCTCCGAGTACACACTGGAGGGTGGGCAGCTTAAGTAACGCAAAGCCAGTTTGTACAAGGGCTTCCAAATTGTCTTTTTTCCATCCAGTACTCAAAGGGACTCTGTGACATGCCTCTATGTATGGAGTTATGGTAGAGGTGTCAGAAATGTTCGGCAATTATTTTAGATCCAACCAGATGTCAGAATGTTAGCTTGGCTTATCTGCACCATCACTGGATCTTTTGGGAAAGCCAAGTTTTTTTCTGGCTGCTTCTGAAGAAACTGAATGAGGGGATGTTGTAGTGCCATGTGCCACTAGAGCTATCAACTTGCTCACCAGTAGCTCTTTGCATCTCTTAAGATCTAGATCAGTTGGAAAGAAAGATACAGCATATGACTTAAACCGTAGATCAAACATGGTTGCTAGAATGCAGTGATCAGATATTGACAACCCATAAATCCTGATGAAGTGAATAAAGAACTTGATCTCCTCCATCAATTTCTCCTGCTGATTTTCCAAAAGCCTATTTAGGGGAATCACCTTACTCAAACTAGCAGTGTCAGCAATCACTTCACAGGTGGCTGCTTCAAAGGAGTTCGGCACATTGGGCCTAATTCAGAGTTGATAAAAGCAGCAAATTTGTTAGCAGTTTGGAAAAACCATGTGCACTGCAGGTGTGGCAGATATAACATGTTCAGAGAGAGTTAGATTTGGGTGGGGTGTGTTTAAACTGAAATGTGAATTGAAGTGTAAAAATAAAGTAGCCAGTATTTGCCCTGCACAGAAACAATATAACCCACCCAAATCTAACTCTCTCTTCAAATGTTATATCTGCCACACCTGCAGTGCACATGGTTTTGCCCAACTGCTAACAAATTGCTGCTGCGATAAAACTCTGATTTACCCCCATTGTACAAAACAGAAGTACTGTCCACTGTGCTGTACTGCCCCTTCTCTCCCAATGCCATAGTTTGTTGTATAGCTATGGATGGCTTTTTGTTGTTCCTCCATCTGCTGAAGCATATAAAGAGTGGAGTTCCACCTTGTTACCACCTCTCACTTCAATTGATGGCAGGGCAAATTAAACTATTCTTGCAGGTGTTGCAATCTCCTGCATGCTGTTGCTGAATGCCAAAAATGTCCCAAAAAAATTTTCAGCCACATACAGCATCTCCTGCATGCCCCTTTCATTTTAAAAAAAAGTTCTGTATCACTAAGTTGATTATGTGAGCAAAACAGGGGAAGTATTGGAATTCACCCAGCTAAAATGCTCACACAATGGGGGTCATTCTGAGTTGTTCGCTCGTTGCCGATTTTCGCTATATTGCGATTAGTCGCTTACTGCGCATGCGCAAAGGTTCGAAGTTATTTTACACAAAAGTTAGGTATTTTACTCACGGCATAACAAGGTTTTTTCATCGTTCTGGTGATCGTACTGTGATTGACAGGAAGTGGGTGTTTCTGGGCGGAAACTTGCCGTTTTCTGGGCGTGTGCGAGAAAACGCTGGCGTTTCTGGGAAAAACGCGGGAGTGTCTGAAGAAACGGAGGAGTGTCTTGGCGAACGCTGGGTGTGTTTGTGACGTCAAACCAGGAACGAAACTGACTCAACTGATCGCAATGGCTGAGTAAGTCTTGAGCTACTCAGAAACTGCTAAGAAATTTCTATTCGCAATTCTGCTAATCTTTCGTTCGCATTTCTGCTAAGCTAAGATTCACTCCCAGAGGGCGGCGGCTTAGCGTGTGCAATGCTGCTAAAAGCAGCTAGCGAGCGAACAACTCGGAATGAGGGCCAATATTTGTTGCATTATCAGATATCACAAATCCTGAGGAAAGTCCAAGTGGGGTAAGCCATGTTTTTATGACATCTCTTAGTTTTTCTAAGAGGTTGTCAGTAGTATTCATCATATTGAATCTGGTGATACACAGAGTATCCTGCCTCTGAATGAGCTGGTATTGTTTGTTAGATACTGTTCTGCTGCTGAAGGCAATTCACCCACCCAGTGGGCTGTCACAGTCATGTAATCTTTAGTCTGTCCACTATCACTTGTCCACATATATGTGGTTAAGCGGACAGTGGGTACAATGGCATTCTGTAGGCCAATAATTAAGTTTTTTTAACTTCCTAGTAGAGCCAAGGAATGGCTTTTTGGCTATATTGGAACAGAGATGGAATTTGGTACCAGGGACACAGGACCTCAACTAACTGTGCAAAATCCACTGCATTAATGGTAGATATTGGATGTAAATCTAATACTAGCATAGCCATGATGGTGCCAGTGATACGCTGTGTGACTGGGTGACAGCTGTCATACTTGTTTCCCCTTGCAAAGGATTGTTTCACAGTCAATTTTTTTTGAAATACTAGTCTTTTTGGTCCCCTTCTGGGATGAGGATCCATCCCCAGCAGCAGCAAAGCTAGTGCTGAAGGATTCTTTTCAATAATCCTGGATAGGGAAGGAGTCACCTAGCCTTACAAATTGCATGCAAGACTTCCTCCAATCATTACTGAGGATATTGAGGATTGTCAGTGTCCGGAGTCTTACTGGTACGCTGGGGCCGCAGGGCTGGCTTCCTTGGCGATGTGCGTGCAGCGGCGGAGGTGGGCTGCTGTGCCAGATCTGTGGGCAGCAGTAGCGGCGGTGAGGGGTCCGCTCGTGATGGCGGGACGCCGCTACAGTGGGTCGCTCTTGCTGAGCCGTTGCTAGGAGACCAGGGGCAGTGAGCAATGTGGCTTTGCAAAAAGGTCTGCATTACTGGGCGCCGCCGTGTTGGAGACCAAGTTTTAAGCATAGTTCCTGTTTCCGGTTTCTTCCAGCCAATCCAGGGGAAGCTCTCCCTATAAAAGGGGGCTGGTTTAGGACAGGGACGCCAGTGCTTCAAGTTACAACCCTGTTGTAGGTGCTTTAGCCTGTGCTCCCAGGATTCCTGCTGTATTCTGTTTCCTCCTGATCCTGCTTGGTCGGTTCTCTGTTGCTGCTGCAGCCCTGCCGTTTCTAGCCTGCTACTGTCTGTGGAAGCGCTCCTGGAAAACCCGGTCCAGTAAGACTCTCTGGGCACAGTCGGCCCCGGGTCTTCTGCCTCATCTTTCAAGCCACACTCCACAGATCTCCTTCACTAGCCACGCCTTTGTACCACCAACCATAGCCTGCAGATTATCTTCAACCTCGTTTTCCAAACCACAGTCCACAGTCCTTGTCTCCAGCCACGTCTTTAACCACCATCCACAGTTCATAATCTACAGTCTCGTCTTTCAAATCACAGTCCACAGTTCTTCGCCTCCAGCCACATCTTTAACCATCGTGCTCCAGCCTCGATTCTTTACCTCAGCCCTGTGCATAATAAATACTTTCCATTGACTCTCAAACCCCGCCTACGTTCTTCATTGCTCTGTGTCCCATGCAAAGGAACTAAATCCAGCCCCCTCATCTGGTTCATTCACAGCCTGCTACCTCCTCGGGAAAATCTCAGCTGCCGGATCCTCAAACTTTGCTAGACGTGACAGTAAGCACTGGCTCAATGGATTCGATGGGTGATCAGGCCTCAGGAGGGGATTCAACTGCAGATATCTGGTCTCGCTTAAGTAAGCAGGAGGCCACACAATCTCAAATCGTGCAGTTCATGCAGAGTATGTCTGAAAGTCTCGATTCTCTCTGTGTTGCCATGACGGCCCCTCAAGTATCTACAGCTGCTCCCACATTAGCACCTCCGGTCCCACTTCCTCCTGTATCAGTACCACTTCCACGGTTGCATTTGCCACCTCCCAGTAAATTCGATGGGAATCCAAAACAATGCCGCGGGTTTCTTAACCAGTGCGAAATCCAGTTCGAACTACAGCCGGCCAACTTCCCATCAGCACGAACCAAAGTAGCCTATATAATTTCTTTACTTACCGGGCAAGCATTGGAATGGGATTCACCTTTGTGGGAGAGGATGGATCCCATCTTATCTAACTATCCAGAATTCATGGCTACCTTTCGAAGAATCTTCGCCGAACCGGGTAGGACTTCTGCTGCCTCATTGGAAATCCTGCGCCTGCGCCAGGGCACGCGTACGGTCAGTCAGTATGTGATCCAGTTTCGCACCCTTTCCTCAGAACTGAACTGGAACGAGGTGGCTCTCATTGCAGCTTTCTGGAGCGGTCTCTCCGAAAAGATCAAAGATGACCTCACAACTCAGGACGTAGCTGATAAGTTGGATAAACTAATTTCTTTATGCAATAAGTTAGACCTGAGGTACAGAGAATGCTGTATGGAGAGGTTGCGGTCAGATCGCCCTAAGCCTAGAGTTGTTCTTCCAACAACACCATCATCACCAATTGCGGAAGAACCCATGCAGATTAATCGCTCCCACCTCTCCAATGAAGAACGTCAGAGACGGCGACAAGGGAACCTCTGCCTGTACTGTGGTGCATCTGATCACTTTGTTAAAACTTGCAATCTACGTCCGGGAAACGCTCGCTTCTAGTTTGTGCTGGAGAGGTCAAGCTAGGAGAATTCTCAGAATGACATACCAAGAAAGAGTCTGTCCTGTTAACCCAATTGGAGCTCCCTTCTTCTTCTCTTCTCATCCCTGCACTACTCGACTCTGGAGCCGCCGAAAGCTTCATTTCTTCAGCTCTGGTCAAACGATCTGGAATACAAACGGTTCCTTTGGATCGTACCATTTCTGTTACCGTAGTGGATGGAAGTTATATCCCTGAGGGTATTATATCCTTTTATACTATTCCTCTCAAGATGAAGGTCGGAGTTCTCCATTCAGAAGAAATCTCTTTCCTTGTAATTCCTAAAGCCTCTCATGAACTAATCCTAGGGTTTCCATGGTTAATCAGACACAATCCCCACATAGATTGGCAATCTATGGATGTTCTCTCTTGGGGACAAGACTGCTTTTAGAACTATTTACCTTAAGTTAGACCTCTCTGTTCTTCCAGCCCTTCCAGCCTTCCTGTGGAGTACCAAGCTTTTCAAGATGTTTTCAGTAAGCATGGGGCGGACACCTTGCCTCCGCATCATACTTGGGATTGTCCCATTGAGCTAGTGCCCGGTAAGACTCCTCCCCGAGGTCAAACTTACCCTCTCTCACTTCCCGAGACACAGGCCATATCGGAGTATATCCGGGAGAACTTGGAGAAAGGGTTCATCAGGTCTTCTACATCTCTGGCCGGAGCAGGGTTTTTCTTCGTCAAAAAGAAGGATGGGGGGTTGCGGCCCTGTATTGACTATAGAGGTCTCAATGACATTACAGTTAAGAACAGATATCCGTTACCTCTGATTCCAGAACTGTTTGATCGTGTTAAAGGAGCTACTGTATTTACTAAGTTGGACTTACGGGGGGCCTACAATCTTATACGTATTCGCCCAGGGGATGAATGGAAGACGGCATTTAATACCCGAGATGGCCATTACGAATACCTGGTAATGCCTTTTATCCTATATAACGCCCCAGCCGTCTTTCAAGAGTTAGTTAACGAAATCTTCAGAGATCTCCTCTATGACTGCTTGGTAGTGTTGCTGGATGACATCCTCATTTTTTTTCTAGGGATCTGAAGACCCCTCAGGAACAAGTCAAAGAAGTGTTAACTCGTTTACGAAGGAATCAGTTATTCTGTAAATTAGAGAAGTGCACCTTTGAAGTACCCACAATTCCATTCCTCGGTTACATTCACGGATCACAAGAACCCCCTGTATCTACAGTCAGCCCGATGTCTGAACCCACGCCAAGCAAGATGGGCACTCTTCTTTACCCATTTTAATTTTAAACTCAGTTACCGACCAGGTTCCCTCAACAAAAAGGCAGATGCATTATCTCGCTCCTTAAGTTTAGAAGAACCCTCTGACCATTCAAAAGAGCAATTTATCCTGGAATCCACCTCTTTTTCTGCAACTAATACCTCTCCACTTCCTCCTCCAGGGAAGATCTTCGTTGCACCAAAACCAAATCTTCGCAAAAAACTTCTTACATGGGCTCACTCCTCCTCCTTCATGGGGCCATGCGGGCGGTCATAAGACACTTAAATTCATTCAGCGCTCCTACTGGTGGCCTCATCTCAGGACTGACGTTCAGGAATTCGTAGCTGCCTGTCCAAAATGTGCCCAGCATAAAAGTCCCAAAGGTCCACCAGCCAGGTTACTCCATCCTTTGCTGGTACCACTAAGACCATGGACGCATATTTCTATGGACTTTATTACAGATTTACCTACGTCTGGTGGGCAGAACACTGTATGGGTCATAGTTGACCGATTCTCTAAAATGGCACACTTTGTTCCTCTGGCTAATCTTCCATCTGCATCCCAGTTGGCAAACTTGTTTATAGCAGAGATCTTTTGACTCCATGGTCTACCACAGGAAATTGTGTCTGATAGAGGTCCTCAATTTGTGGCCAAGTTTTGGAGATCCCTATGTTCTGCTCTTGGTGTGAAATTAAACTTATCCTCAGGATATCATCCCCAAACGGATGGTCAAACAGAGAGAGTGAACCAGGATCTGAAGACTTTTCTGCGTTTGTTCATGTCCTCTTCACAGGACGACTGGCTGGACTTCCTCCCGTTCGCAGAATTTGCCCATAACAATCTTTATCACTCTGCCACAAAATCTTCTCCATTCTTCATTAATTAAGGTTACCATCCAAGAGTTCCTGACTTCCAACTTCTGCCTATGCTTGAGGTTCCTGCCACAGAGTCAACACTTCGACAGTTTACTGAAGCCTGGAAACAAGTTCATAAGACTTTGCTCAAGACATCCAAGAGATATAAGACCTATGCAGATCTGAAATGAAAAGCTGTACCAAGACTTAAGGTAGGAGATCGGGTTTCCACACGTAACCTAAGATTAAAGGTTCCTACAAAAAAGTTTGCTCCCGGATTTATTGGGCCTTAACCAATCGAAAAAGTGTTGAATCATGTGGCTTACAAAGTTAAATTACCTCCACAGTTAAGAATTCCTAATGCATTTCATATTTCTCTCTTAAAAACATTGGTACTTAATTGGTTCAGAGCCGCTCTGCCTAAATCACCCAAGATCCAATCAGCACATGGAGACGAATTTGAGATTCACAAGATCCTCGATTCTCGCAGACGTTATGGTCGCATCCAGTACCTTGTTGATTGGAAGGGGTATGGGCCAGAGGAGAGATCTTGGGTAGATGCAGAGGATGTCCATGCTCCAAGACTTCTTCAGACATTTCATGCCAAGTTTCCAACAAAACCACATAGGTGTCCGGAGTCCACCCACAAAGGGGGCGTACTGTCAGCGTTCCGGAGTCTTACCGGTACAATGGGGCCACAGGGGCTGGCTTCCTTGGCGATGTGCGGGCAGCGGCGGAGGTGGGCTGCTGCGCCGGATCCGTGGGCAGCAGTAGTGGCGGTGAGGGGGTCCGCTCGTGATGGCGGGATGCCGCTACAGTGGGTCGCTCTTGCTGAGCCGTTGCTAGGAGACCAGGGGCAGTGAGCAATGTGGCTTTGCAAAAAGGTCTGCATTACTGGGCGCCTCCATGTTGGAGACCAAGTTTTAAGCATAGTTCCTGTTTCCTGTTTCTTCCAGCCAATCCAGGGGAAGCTCTCCCTATAAAAGAGGGCTGGTTTAGGACAGGGACGCCAGTGCTTCAAGTTACAACCCTGTTGTAGATGCTTTAGCCTGTGCTCCCAGGATTCCTGCTGTATTCTGTTTCCTCCTGATCCTGCTTGGTCGGTTCTCTGTTGCTGCTGCAGCCCTGCCGTTTCTAGCCGGCTACTGCCTGTGGAAGCGCTCCTGGAAAACCCGGTCCAGTAAGACTCTCTGGGCACAGTCGCCCTGGGTCTTCTGCCTCGTCTTTCAAGCCACACTCCACAGATCTCCTTTACTAGCCACGCCTTTGTACCACCAACCATAGCCTGCAGATTATCTTCAGCCTCGTTTTCCAAACCACAGTCCACAGTCCTTGTCTCCAGCCACGTCTTTCAAATCATAGTCCACAGTTCTTTGCCTCCAGCCACGTCTTTAACCATCGTGCTCCAGCCTCGGTTCTTTACCTCAGCCCTGTACATAATAAATACTTTCCATTGACTCTCAAACCTCGCCTACGTTCTTCATTGCTCCGTGTCTCATGCGAAGGAACTTTTTCCAGCTCCCTCATCTGGTTCATTCACAGCCTGCTACCTCCTCAGGCAAATCTCAGCTGCCGGATCCTCAAACTTTGCTAGACGTGACAAGGATGATGATGTTGACAGTTGAAATTCCAGATACTGGGATCTAGTTAAGAGACAGGAGCTAGATGATGCTGGACTGTTTGTTGTTGTTTTTTTAGCACCAGTTTCTTGTCAAAAACTGTTCAAGAGCTCGCTGCAAATGATGTGGCAGGAAGAAAGTTCCTAGATGCCTAATGTCCTTACCTCTACTAACTGTGGTTTTGCAAATGCTACAGTTGGCTTGACAATTGTTGACAGGCCTTGGGTAAAAATAACTCTACTCCAAGAGATGGTTTTGTTGGTCCTCTGCCCAGATATGGCAATGCGCATCTTCTTATCATGTCCAAGAACTGCTTTCACTGGTGCCTGACTTACACAAACAACAGTCTCATCCTCAACATCCTCATTAGCACTGGTGTCAGGTACACAAATATCACCCCCATCCTCTTGCACTTTCATGATGGAATCCTCAATTTATATGGCACCATCTTTACTTCTGCTGCTCATCCCCACATTTGGAGGGTGCAGAAAAGGTAAAAGGCAGCATCTCTGAGAGTACAGTATCAGAGAGTTCAGGCTCACACATAGCACTCGTGGACACACTTAGACTCTCTTCAGGGTCTTGTGACATTTTTTGTTTCTGAATGCAAAGTTTGTTCTATTGCCTTAATGGTTTTAATTTTTTATTACACCTCTTCGAGATTCTGAGTAAAAAGGTCTTGCGTCATTATGAGAGGCAGAAGATGCCTCACTAACAGTTGCAGAACCACCACTCATAAATAAAGGCCAAGGCCTGAGCATTTCATTGCCACTGCATTTGGTGAATGGCATGTTGCCAATTTTATGTTTTTTCTACACAACACTAACATTAATAGAGGTGTTTTTATCTTCAACACTTTATTGTTTTTTATTTTAAACCCTCTATGCCCTTGAGCATTGGTCTTAGAAGACATTGAAGTACAAGTATCATCATCTTGACTGGTAGCAGCAACTGCAGCGCTAGTATTTTCTTGCTACTCCTTATCATCTTTCAACTGATAATCATGATCCACATTGATGAACACACTCAAGTTGTACAAAAACAACTGCATCTTAATATTATTATTTATTTACTTGAAACTCTTTTCAAAAATGACTACTCACTGCTGAGTCACAGACCTTAAATGTTATGGTTATGCAGTGGGGAAAACCTGCATTGTCACAGAACTTGCACTGTATGTTGTGTCACAGAACATGTATGTTATGGATACATGGTGGTATAAAGCCTGCATTCTCATAACTTGAATGTTATTTATAAACAGAAGGGTACAGCACACAAAAGAAAACTTTTTTTAAACTATTTTTAATTTTTTACATTTGTTTTAACTGTTTTTTTTTAAAATGTGTTTGCAAATGACACTGTGGAGTCACACCAGTTATGTGAACAGAGTTGGGTATGGCCTGCAGAGTCACAGTACTTGTATGTTTTATTGATACACAGCAGGGTATGGCATGCAAAGTCACAGAAATTGTAAGTTATGGGTACACAGTGGGGTACAGCCTGCAATGCCATAGTACTTATATGTTATTGATAAAGAGTGGATTATGTCCTGCATTGTCACAGAGCTTCTATGGGCACAGCACAACATAAAACCATTTTTGTACATTTTTATGAATTTTTGTAACTTTTTACTTTTTTCCTGTCTTTTAAACTTTTTTTTACTTCTCTTTATTTTATTTTCTTTTTTTTACTTTTTTAAGTTTTTAACACTGGAGCATATGGACACTGGACAGGTGTGACATCAACACTGGAGCAGATGGACACTGGACAGGTGTTTCATTAATACTGTAGTGGATGAACACTGGTCAGGTATTTCATCAACACTGAAGTGGATGGACACTGAACAGATGCGTAAGCAGCACTGGAGCAGATGGACACTGGACTGGTGTGTTGGCATCACTAGAGCAGATGGACACTGGACAGGTTAGTCAGCAGCACTGAAGTGGATGGACACTGAACAAGTGCATCAGCAGCACTGGAGCAAATTGATAATGGACAGGTGCGTCGGCAGCACTGAAGGGGATGGACACTGGACAGCTACTTAAGGGAGGTCATTCCGAGTTGTTCGCTCGCAAGGCGATTTTAGCAGAGTTGCTCACGCTAAGCCGCCGCCTACTGGGAGTGAATCTTAGCATCTTAAAATTGCGAACGAAGTATTCGCAATATTGCGATTACACACCTCGTAGCAGTTTCTGAGTAGCTTCAGACTTACTCGGCATCTGCGATCAGTTCAGTGCTTGTCGTTCCTGGTTTGACGTCACAAACACTCCCAGCGTTCGCCCAGACACTCCTCCGTTTCTCCGGCCACTCCTGCGTTTTTTCCGGAAACGGTAGCGTTTTTTCCCACACGCCCATAAAACGGCCTGTTTCCGCCCAGTAACACCCATTTCCTGTCAATCACATTACGATCGCCAGACCGATGAAAAAGCCGTGAGTAAAATTACTAAGTGCATAGCAAATTTACTTGGCGCAGTCGCAGTGCGGACATTGCGCATGCGCATTAAGCGGAAAATCGCTGCGATGTGAAGATTTTTACCGAGCGAACAACTCGGAATGAGGGCCAATGGACACATCACAGGCACTTTAGATGTACACATCACAGCCATTTGTATGGAAAGACACAGCACAGCCACTTGTCTGGATTCTGGACACAGCACAGCCACTTGAACCAGCATAGTACAGCACAGTACATAACAGCGTGCCTGAGAACAGAGTGAAATGGTGCTGAATCATCACCGTGGGTGCGTTTTATAAAAACCAAGACCCACAAGAATCTGACACTGGGATGATGGCATTTTGCCTCAATTTGGAATCCGAGTTTGCTGGGAAAACTTGAGCAGTGGCTCAAATTTACTCAGAGCCTGGTAGTTTGGTGGTCTCGAATTCCAAGGAATCCAAACCACTCATATCTTTTGATAACTGGACAGTGTTTCTCATTATACTGTATGCCTAAAACGAGACTGGTTGATGATTCAGATACCATTATGACAACTTTTTTATGTCTGGCCATTAGCCATAATTGTCTTAAGGATACCTGGGCAATGCAAGTCTCATCATCACTGGCAGGAAAGGCCCAACTAGAATTTACAGCCCTGTCTACTAAGTAGCATGTAAACTCTGATAAAAATAAAGTCTGCTATCTGTAACCTGTTATTATTAGTATTAACAGAGGTTATGATTCTATTGTCAGGCTTATGGGCTTTGGCAAATAAAACCTCATGGACTATGATTCTAAGTTGATGCAGTTGGCACACAATACACCTGTACAAATAATGAAGGTGATTGTGCTAGAACAAATTATTTACCTAATTTGACCTGTCAGACACCAGAAAGGTGTCTCTCACTGAAGAGGGAGGTCTCTCTGGAAATTCAGGAGGTTGGTTGGGCAACCATTGTCAGTCCTTGAACTCACTATATTGTGGCTAAAGTGGATCACTCCTCCATGCCACTGTTCATCCTCTAGTGGCTGCCATCTTGACAGAGCTCCTTTAAATGACCTACGGGGGCATGTCTACTAGCCCACTTTGTTCCGCATTAAATCAATTCATTCAAGTATTGACAGCTGACAAAAATAATGCTTTATGAAAAGCCTCAAGGTGACAAAGAATTGCTATAATTCTTTGTCACCTTTTTATGTCTGATAAGGAGCCATTAATAGTGAATTGGAAGGGATGTCAAGAGATGTTACTAGAGTTGTGCACTAAACAATTTTTGCTGGTTTTGGCTTTGGCTCAATAGTAATTAGTCATCAGGTTTTGGATTTCGGCCATGAATGGTTTTGGTTTAGGATTTTTGTTTTCAAAAATTGTCAAAAAAAGCTAAAATCACATAATTTGGGCCTTTTTTAATTCCTACAGCATTATTAACCTCAATAACATTAATTTAGAGCAATTTCCAGTCAATTTGACCACCTCACAGCTCACAATATTGTTTTAATCCACTTTAGCTCAAAGGCTGCAGCTAACTGGCTGGCTATAAAGCAACAGAGCAGTGGGACAAATACTCAGCAGTTGGAGTCACACTGTGAACACAGTGGGTGGGGCCTGCAGAGCCAGGGTGTCACTACTGTGATAGAATTAGACTAAGGGGACAGGACATAGCTTGTGGTTGGACACAGCACAGCCACTCAGATGGACACAGTGATATCAGCACAGCCCCTTAGATGGACACAGTGGGGGTCATTCCGAGTTGTTCGCTCGCAAGCTGCTTTTAGCAGCTTTGCACACGCTAAGCCGCCGCCTACTGGGAGTGAATCTTAGCTTATCAAAATTGCGAACGAAAGATTCGCAATATTGCGAAAAGACTTCTCTGTGCAGTTTCTGAGTAGCTCGAGACTTACTCTGCCAGTGCAATCAGTTCAGTGCTTGTCGTTCCTGGTTTGACGTCACAAACACACCCAGCGTTCGCCCAGACACTCCTCCGTTTCTACAGCCACTCCCGCGTTTTTCCCAGAAACGGTTGCGTTTTTTCACACACTCCCATAAAATGGCCAGTTTCCGCCCAGAAACACCCACTTCCTGTCAATCACATTACGATCACCAGAACGAAGAAAAAACCTCGTAATGCCGTGAGTAAAATTCCTAACTGCATAGCAAATTTACTTGGCGCAGTCGCACTGCGGACATTGCGCATGCGCATTAGCGACTAATCGCTCCGTTGTGAGAAAAAAATAACGAGCGAACAACTCGGAATGACCCCCAGTGATGAACAGCCACTTATATGGACACAGTGACAGCAGCACAGCCCCTTAGATGGACACAGTGAAAGCAGCACAGCCCCTTAGATGGACACAGTGAAAGCAGCACAGCCCCTCTTGGACACAGTGACAGCACTTGCATTCCACACAGCCACATGGATGGCATACAGCAGTGTGACTGGAGTGAAATGGCACCAAGTCCCAGCTATAGCTTACTTATATATAATACAAAACCCACGAGAATCTAACACCAGGAGGATGGCATTCAGCCTCAATCTGGAATCCGAGTCTTGTGGGATCACCTGAGTCTTGGCTCGGGTAGACTTGGATTCCATAAGTTCAGTTCCAGGGAATCTAAATGGCTTATCTCTAACTAGAGATGAGCGAGTTTGCATCTCAGAGATTCAAACCCCCCAAACTTCATGATATGAGTTGGGAACTGAGACTGGCTCGGGACTTCCTGTCAGACTCGGATCCCAGAACGAGGCAAAATATCATCATCCCACTGTACAGTACAGAGGTGCTCTGTGCTGTTAGGGGGTGCTGTACATGGGTGTTGCTGTACTATGCTGCACAGGGGATTGTACTGTATGCTGTAAAAATACAGGGGTGTTGTTTAAATAAAGGTACACTGGCCCTGTCCTGTATGCTGTAAAAATATAGGGGTGTTCTAATAAATGGTACACTGGTACTGTCCTGTATGCTGTGAAAAAAATACATAGGTTTTGTTAAAATAAAGGTTCACTGGCCCTATCTTGTATGCTGTAAATGCAAGGGTGTTGTAAAAATAAAGGTACAGTACTCTGGCCCTGTCCTGTATGCTGTAAAAATACAGGGGTGTTGTTAAAATAAAAATACACTAGCCTTGTCCTGTATGCTGTAAAAAAAATACAGGGGTGTTGTTAAAATAAGGGTACACTAGCCCTGTCTTGTATGGTGTAAAAATTACAGGGGTTTTGTTAAAATACAGGGGTGCTATAAAAATACAGGGAAGCTGTGTCCCTGTCTTGTATGCAGTAAACATACAGGGGTGTTGTAAAAATAAATGTACACTGGCCCGGTCCTGTATGCTGTAAATATACAGGGGTGTTGTTCAAATAAAGGTGCACTGACCCTGTCCTGTATGCTGTAAAAAAATACAGGGGTGTTGTTAAAATAAAGGTACACTGGTCCTGTTCTATATGCTGTAAAAATACAGGGGTGTTGTTAAAATAAAGGTACACTGGCCCTGTCCTGTATGCTGTAAAAATACAGCGTTTTTGTAAATATACAGTGGTGCTGTAAAAATACAGGGGTGTTGTTAAAATAAAGATACACTAGCCCTATCTTTTATGCTGTAAAAATATAGGGTTGTTGTAATAAATGGTACACTGGCCCTGTCCTGTATGCTGTAAAAAATACAGGGGTATTGTAAAAATAAAGGCACACTAGCCCTGTCCTGTATGCTGTGAAAAAAATACAGAGGTTTTGTTAAAATAAAGGTTCACTGGCCTTATCTTGTATGCTGTAAAATACATGGGTGTTGTAAAAATAAAGGTACAGTACTCTGGCCCTGTCCTGTATGCTGTAAAAATACAGGGGTGGTGTTAAAATAAAAATACACTAGCCTTGTCCTGTATGCTTTAAAAATACAGGAGTGCTGTTAAAATAAAGGCAGACTGGCCCTGTCTTGTATGCTGTGAATAAAATTACAGAGGTTTTGCTAAAATAAAGGTTCACTGGCCCTATCTTTTATGCTGTAAAAATATAGGGGTGATGTAAAAATAAAGGTACACTGGCCCTGTCCTGTATGCTGAATAATACAGGGGTGTTATCAAAATACATATACACTGGCCTTGTCTATTATGCTGCAAAAATACAGGGATGTTGTTAAAATAAATGTACACTGGCCCTGTCCTGTATGCTGTAAATATACAGGGGTGTTGCTCAAATAAATGTGCACTGGCTCTGTCATGTATGCTGTAAAAAAATACAAAGGTGTTTTTTAAAATAAAGGTACACTGGCCCTGTCCTGTATGCTGTAATAATACAGGGGTGTTAAAATACAGAGGTGCTATTCCTGTCCTGTATGCTGTAAAATTACAGGGGTGTTGTTAAAATGCATGGTTGCTGTGAAAATACATGGGTGCTGAGTCTCTGTCTTGTATGCTGTAAAAATACAAGGGTGTTGAAAAAAAGGTACACTGACCCTTTCCTTTATGCTGTAAAATACAGGGGTGTTGCTAAAATAAAGGTAAACTGGACATGTCCTGTATGCTGTAAGCATATTGGGGTGTTGTAAAAATAAAGGTTCACTGGCCCTCTTCTGTATGCTGTAAAAATACAGGGGTGTTTTTAAAATATAGGGGTGCCGTGAATATACAGTTCTGCTGTGTCCCTGTCTTGTATGCTGTAAAAATACAGGGGTGTTATAAAAATAAAGGTACACTGGCTCTGTCCTGTATGCTGTAAGCATATTGGGGTGTTGTAAAAATAAAGGTTCACTGGCCCTGTCCTGTATGCTGTAAAAATACAGGGGTGTGTTAATATACAGGGGTGCTGTGAAAATACAGGGGTGCTGTGTCTCTATGATGTATGCTGTAAAAATACAGGGTTGTTGTAAAGATAAAGGTACACTGGCCCTGTCGTGTATAATGAAAAAATACAAGTGTGTTGTTAAAGTAAATGTACACTGGCCCTGTCCTTTATGCTGTAAAAATACAGGGGTGTTGTGAAAATAAAGGGGTGCTGTGTCCCTGTATTGTATGTTGTAAAAAAACAGGGTTTTTCTAAAAATAAAGGTACACTGGCCCTGTCCTGTATGCTTTAAAAATACAGGGGTGTTGTTAAAATACAGGGGTGCTGGCCCTGTCTTGTATGCTCTAAAAGTACAGGGGTGTTGTTAAAAAACAGTGGCACTTTGAAAAAATAGGGGTGCTGTGCCCCTGTCTTGTATGCTGTAAAAATACAGGGGTGTTGTAAAAATACAGGTGTGCTGTGAAAATAAAGAGGTGCTGTGTCCCTGTATTGTATGTTGTAAAAAAACAGGGGTTTTCTAAAAATAAAGGTACACTGGCCCTGTCCTGTACACTGTAAAATACAGGGGTGTTTTAAAAATAAAGGTACACTGGCCCTGTCCTGTATGCTGTAAAAATACAGGGGTGTTGTTAAAATAAACGTACACTTACCCTGTCCTGTATGCTGTAAAATACAGGGGTGTTGTAAAAATAAAGGTACACTGGCCCTGTCCTGTATGCTGTAAAAATACAGGAGTGTTGTTAAAATACAGGGGTGCTGTGAAAATACAGTGGTGCTGTGTCCCTGTTGTTAAAATACAGGGGTGCAGTGGAAATACAGGGGTGCTATGACACTGTCTTGTTTGCTGTAAAAATACAGGATTGTTATAAAAATAAAGGTGCACTGGCCCTGTCCTGTGATAGATGGCATGTAAAATCAAAGAAGAAAAAAAATGATATCCAAAAAATAAATTATTTGTTGAGAAATGTAAAATTGGTAATATGCCATTCTCAACACGAAGTGGCAAGGAAAGGCAAAGGCCTTGGCCTATGTTCATGACTGTTGGTTCAGATTCTTATGAAGATGGAAGCCCTCCTCCCTCTCGAAAAAAAAGAAAGCTTTTCAAAGCACTGGAAAAAACAACTGTGCGTTCAGTGATAAAACAAATACCCAAGGAGAGTCCAAGTGTGTCCGCGGTTGCGAGGTCTAGGCCTGACCTTCACAACACTGTATGGGAAGAGGAGGCTCCTACCACCATTTGCATGCCCCCTGCAAGTGCTGGAAGGAGCACCACCAGTCCAGTAGCTGATATTGAGATTGAGGAAGTCACTGTAGAAGTACACCAGGATGAGGAGAATATTGGTGTAGCTGACACTGAGGAGGAAGTTGATGATGAGAATTCTGATGGTGATGTGGTTTGAATAAGGTACCAGTGGAGACAGTTGTTGGCCATGAGATGAAAAAGGCCATTGTCATTCCTGGGCAAAATACCAAAAAATCTACCTCTTCGGTGTGGAATTATTTCTCTGTGAGGATGAGGATGAAAACACTGAAGGGGGTGAGGAATCGGAGGATGAGGACACATCTTGCCTCTGTAGAGCCAGTTTGTGTAAGGAGAGATTAATTGCTTCTTTTTTGGAGGGGGCCCAAACAAAGCAATCATTTCAGACAGTCATGTGGCATACCCTGTCGCTGAAATGATTGGTTTGTTAAAGTGTGCATGTCCTGTTTATACAACATAAGGGTGGGTGGGAGGGCTCAAGGACGATTCTATCTTGCACATCTTTTCTTGTCTGCCACATTATTCCAGGGATGCTGTCCTATATGGGGTGCTGCCCTCTGCCCTATCAGTCCAGGGGTGCTACCCCAATGCAGATTATGTCCAGGGGTGCTGCTGCCTGTCTGCTGTGCTGTGTAATCCTCCAGTTGTGCTGCCCATGCTGTATAAATCCAGGGGTGTTGCTTATATGCTGTATAAATTCAGGGGTGCTGCCTATATGCTGTATAAATCCAGAGGCGCTGCCGTAAAATTACAGGGATGCCCTGTCTGAATCTGCTCATCTCTAGTAGATATATCTTCTAGTGTGCACTGTGTACCCAGTATTAGAGAGAGGTTCTTCTCGATTACTTCATGTTAGGGATTCAAATGAATGGCTCCAATTAACCTTAATTTTGATTTATTAATGTTTCACATTTTGGGATTATTTACAAGATGCACATTTGTTGTACAGGGTTCTTTTCCTTTTTTGTAAATGTTTTCTCCTTAATAATTGTGCAATGTAAGGCCTGCATAGGGTTATCGCAAGACCATGCAGTGTTAGAAAATCAGAGTTTCAGTGACCTTGCATTGCATCAGCTTTCCATTGCACTGCAGCACTAGATGGACCAATAGCTCCTGTGAGGCACAAACAGTTACTTGATAAGGGCCCAGTATGGAGTCTCATGGTGGCTTACAGCCAGGAAGCTGCCTGGCTTGCCAGGGTGAGGCTTGCTGGTGGCACAGAGGTTAGCATTGCTTCCTCCCACAGTTCTACTTATAATATGAAATGAGTTTGGACTAGAGTGATAAGCTCCACCAGGGCAGGTGCTCAATAACAAAAATTCACTACACATTACTGTACCGAACACACCTGAACTCAACTTACCTGATCCAGGGCTGCTGTGAGGGCTCATGAGGAGTTGCTAAAACATCTAAGGTGCTGCTTTATTTAAAAATAAAATATGTGTAAAATCAGCAAGACACACAGGTATGCTCACATTTGTGTAAATGGGACACACTGGTACAGTGCATCCGGAAAGTATTCATAGCGCTTTACTTTTTCCACATTTTGTTATGATACTGCCTTATTCGAAAATGGAATAAATTAATTTTTCCCTCAAAATTCTACACACAATGCCCCTTAATGACAATTTGAAAAAAGTGTTTTTTAAATTTTTTCAATTTTATTAAAAAGAAAAAACTAAAATCACATGTACATAAGTATTCACAGTCTTTGCTTAATACTTTGTTGATGCACCTTTGGCAGCAATTACAGCCTAAAGTCTTTTTAAATATGATGCCACAAGATTGGCACACCTATCTTTGGGCAGTTTTACCCATTACTCTTTGCAGCACCTCTGAAGCTCCATCAGGTAGTATAGGAAGCATCTGTGCACAGCCATTTTCAGATCTCTCCAGAGATGTTCAATCCGATTCAAGTCTGGGCTCTGGCTGGACCACTCAAGGACATTCACAGAGTTGTCCTAAAGCCACTCCTTTGATATCCTGGTTGTGTGCTTAGGGTCGTTGTGCTGTCTGAGGTCTAGAGCGCTCTGGAGCAGGCTTTCATCCAGGATGTCCCTGTACATTGCTGCATTCATCTTTCCCTCTATCCTGACTAGTGTCCCAGTTCTTGCTGCTGATAAACATCCCCACAGCATGATGCTGCCACCACGATGCTTCACTGTAGGGATGGTATTGGCATGGTGATGAGTGGTGCCTGGTTTCCTCCAAAACTTGGCGCCTGGCATTCACACCAAAGAATTCAATCTTTGTCTCATCAGACCAGAGAATTTTGTTTCTCATGGTCTGAGAGTCCTTCAGTTGTATTTTGGCAAACTCCAGGCAGGCTACCATGTGCTTTTTCCATCTGGCCACTCTACAATACAGGCCTGATTGGTGGATTGCTGCAGAGATGGTTGTCCTTCTGGAAGGTTCTCCTCTCTCCATAGAGGAATGCTATAGCTTTGACAGAGTGACCATCGGGTTCTTGGTCACCTCCCAGACTAGGGCCCTTGCCCCGATTGCTCAGTTTAGATGGTCGGCCAGCTCTAGCAAGGGTCCTGGTGGTTCTGAACTTCTTCTATTTACAGATGATGGAGGCCACTGTGCTCATTGGGACCTTCAAAGCAGCAGATATTTTTCTGTACCTTTCCCCAGATTTGTGCCTCAAGACAATCCTGTCTCGGAGGTCTACAGACAATTCCATTGACTTCATGCTTGGTTTGTGCTCAGACATGCACTGTCAAGTGTGGGACTTTATATAGACAGGTGTGTGCCTTTCCAGATCATGTCCAATCAACTGAATTTACCACAGGTGGACTCCAATTAAGCTGTAGGAAGATCTCAAGGATGATCAGTGGAAAAAGGATGCACATGAGCTCAATTTTGAGCTTCATGGCAAAGGTTGTGAATACTTATGTACATGTGATATCTTAGTTTTTATTATTAATACATTTTCAAAAATATAAAAAAAAAATATTTTTTCATGTTGTCATTATGGGGTATTTTGTGTAGGATTTGGAAAAAATGAATTTATTCCATTTTGGATTAAGGCTATAACATAACAAAATGTGGAAAAAGTTAAGCACTGTGAATACTTTCTGGATTCACTGTATGCTCACATGCGTATAACTTGTAGCTGTGAAAAATGAAAATAAGGCATCTGCCACAAAATATGTCAATAAAAATGCAATAAAAAAATGGAAAAAAGCCACGAGATTTTCACAAAATAAGTCTCCAGACTCTGTGGAGGAGACTTAAATCCAAGATTATCGTAATCCCTGAAAATGGAGAAGGGTGTACAAATTCGGAGGCTTTGGCCCCAAGTTTTCCAGTTTGTCCAATAATGTGGTAATTATATATTTGTTTGGTTAAAGTCCTTTTATTCCACACCAAGATAGGAGTGGAGGTGAAAGCCTGTGTGTTTTTCCTGATTACGTGTGCCTCTCTGATTTTTAATCACCTTCTTGACACTGTCCTCTTCCTCTTGCCTCTTCTCATATTGTGAAAAGTCATCAAATATGGAGGTGGAATGTTTGTAGCTTGCTATAAATTGGAGAACTTGGTGGGTTTTTTCCAGGGGGACCACCTGTTGCTAAAATGATGGGTTTATTATACTAAGCATGTCCTGTTTAAAAAACATAAGGGAGGGTGGGAGGCCAAAGGACAATTCCATCTTGCACCTCTTTTTATCTTTGCATTATGTGCTCTTTGGTGCCTTGTTTTCAAAACTGCCATCCTGTCTGCCACTGCAGTGCCACTCCTAGATGGCCCAGGTGTTTGTGCTGCACACTTGTGTCGCTTAGCTTAGTCATCCAGCGACCTTGGTGCAACCTTTTGGCATAAAAACAATAATGTGAGGTGTTCAGAATGGACTGGAAATGAGTGGAAATGAATGTTATTGAGGTTAATAATACTGTAGGAACAAGAAAACCCCCAAATTCTGTGATTTTAGCGGTTCTTATGTTTTTCCCCCAAAAAAAATCCAAATCCAAAACCAAAACACAAAAGGGTGGTTTTGGCAAAACCAATTCAAAACACGAACGGACATCCAGATCCAAAACCAAAACACAAAACCCGAAAAGTGTCCGGTGCACATCTCTATCTCTAACTGTAACTGGTGATAGCAAATTTACTAATAGAATGCAAATAATGGATTGTTAACCTTTTTTTGCAAAATATGTTGCTTGTAGTAATAATTAGTAGCAGATATTATTGGGTGATTGATGCAAGGAATATATCTGACTGTCATTTATTTTCACACATGGGATTTGTTTTACTTTACTCTGCATTAACACAATTTATTAGAAATTGATGTACCTGTATATGTGTCTATTTTCAACCTTATTAAATACAATATGTAACTACATAACACTGATTACTGATTGATGAATGAATAGCTTTTATTCTTTTGAGTATTTGTTAAGCTCACCAAATAGCCTATATTCACTATTTCCTGCGCAATGGTGTACTTCTTGTATGTAATATTATAAATTTAAAGATAGAATGTAGTTGTTTATGACCTATTCCCATCTATAGGGATATGAATGCATAATCAGGTGTCTATTGTTTGAAGTATAAAATATAAAGTTACTAACAGTCATGAACATTAAAACTTATGGTGGATATAAACATTATTTTTTTTTAGCATACAAAAAGCCCACACACTGTAACAGTACAAGCTATGGGAAAATATTTTTTTCAAATTCATTTTTCACACCTACTACATATTTACCAGAAGATGTCACTGTTGCCAATGGACTTGGCTCTTAACTGCAGTTGCACAGATGGAGATGTTCACTGTTGGCCAACAAAGTTACATATACTAATTGCAAATCTCAATTCACTGCTTAACTTTTTCTGATGCTGGTGACATCCTTGGCCTTGGCCTTCATATCTAGTCTCTGTAGCATCCAAGGATAATTAGTTTCATTGTTTGGTACTTTTTATAGCTAATCCATAGTTATCTAATATTTAAAATGTGTTCTTGATCAGAATCTTCTGATTGCATTCATAATACAATGTTCTATTGCTTCATTGTTTATTGTGTGTTCCATAAATAGTTTGACTTTGTTTCAAGTTTAATAAATTAAATTAGCAGAGTTCTATCACAAGAGCCAGCTTAAAATGTATATCTGATCATATTTTATAATAAATGATGTACTGATTTATTTTAAGAATATTTGTTGTGCTACCATTGTTTATTTTCGAAGCCAACTATAATTATTAAAACAAAAAGTACAGAAAGAACATATATTTTTGCTAATTTGTGCTAACAGTACCATCACCCCACAAAGAAAGAACATAATAGATAATATCTAAAATAGCATATGCACTACTGTCTAAAAATGAATACACAGTACTGCAACAGTGTAGACAAATTTACAAATAATGTAAAGCAGAGGTTCCCAAACTCAATTCTCAAGGCACTCTAGTGTTTCAGTTTTTAAGAATAACCATCTGTGCCAGTCATGGATGTCCTTACAAACTATATTGTGAGGGTTCCTTGAGGAGCCTCTGATATAGAGTATCTAAAATAGAAGCATATTCATGTGACACCTGAACTGGACAGCTGTGGTGTCTTGGTGCTCCTGCCTGACACCCGTTTATCTGGCCAGTTTGGGGTCCCTACCTGTGACAACTTGCACTCCATTGGTCCCTATACCATCTGTGTGCAGGGTGGTGGGGTCTGCGGAGCCGGCGGGGGCCTCCTGCTCCCATGTGGGTTGCGGCCCACCCATCCACCTGAAGCCTGGGCCTCGATTTCTCGCCTGACCTGGACCGGAAGTGAGGCACTTGGCGCTGATGGGCGCTTCGGTGATTGCGGGCCTCCTCTGCTGCCTCCCCGCTTGGCTATCCACCTGGCTGGGCTGCTCAGTGAACTCCTTTGCGGCGGTGCTACATGGAGCGGGGACACACTGCTTGTGGCGGCCGCATCCACGATGCGCTGCTGCCAGATGCGCTGCTCGCTGTGCCCACCTCTTCCCCTCGCTGGAGAGCCGCGGCTGTGGCGGGGACACTGCTCTACCGCTTCCACCAACGTTTAGACCTGCTTAGCTGGCCCCGGGACTCCCAGCTATCAAGGCCCTGCAAGTGAGGGCGAAGGCGCCATTTTTGATAAGGGCTGCATGCCCTTACTGCAGAAATAAGAGCTGAGGGAAGCAGAGCTGCACTCCCCTTGTGATTAGGGGATAACCTGAGATTCCTGGGCATCTCACCTAAGGGGGGGCTCCCTCTACAGACCTCCAGACTCCAGGTACTCTCCAGTGATTCCCTGCATATTACACCTATACTCTGAAGTTTACTGCAGACACAGACCGCAGTTTCATATGTCATTATGTGCGGAACCCCAGTGATCGTTTGGGTAATGCTGCTCCTTGCCTGATGTATCCGTAAAGCCATGTGGGGGGCTACTGCACAGCGACGGCCCGCGTATTTTTATACTATCTGGGATATGTAAGAGTGACACCGCATCGCCTTTCTTTGTAAACCGATCTCATGATGAGAGGCACGAAGAAAAAGAAGGCCAAGACCAAGCCAGAGGAGACCCCAAAATCTGCGTCCCATCATTCGTCAGATCTACGTCAGTTCTTGACCACTCCTGTAACAGGCCCGGCCACCACTCTAGCTGTTCCTGACTCCCCGATATTACGTACTCCGGTGGATGACATGACAGCTCCCCAAACCCTGCAACCTCCATTATCCTCCTCTTTGACAGCAGAGATTAGCGAGATCCTCTCCCATGTCAAGTCACTTCCCACGAAGCAAGATTTCTCGGCTCTGGAGACTCGCCTACTGTCTACCATCAAACGTGAGGTGACTGCGCTTCAACAGGACATGTCTCAAATTGCGACCCGTGTCGACGTATTGAAATGACACGAGACATCTAGCTTTGCTACCCTATCTAATTTTCAAGAGGTGATCTCTCATCAGAGGAGTGATATTGCCTTTCTCAAATCCTGCATTGAGGATATGGATAACCGCGGGAGGCGGAATAACATCAGGGTCAGAGGGCTCCCGGAAAGTGTACAGCAAGCTGACTTGAAGAATGCACTAACAACGATCTTCGGAGAGCTTATTAACTTGGATCCAAATGGAGACATTTTGTTCGATAGAGCTCACCGTGCCCTTCAGCCTCGAGGCTTACCATCAGACAGGCCAAGAGATGTGATCTGTATGCTACATTATTATGCTCAGAAGGAGGAGATAATGAGAAAGGCCCGTCAGTTGGATAGTATTGATTTTCAGGGCGACAAGATTCAGCTATTCCCTGACCTGGCATGGTCAACCTTGCAACAACGCAGAGCCCTGAAGCCACTTACTGACTCCCTTTGGAAACACGAACTGAAATATAGATGGGGCTTCCCTTTCTCTCTTCAGATTTCTCATAATGGTAAAGTAGCGGTGCTCTCCAACCCGTCCGATTAACCGGCCTTTCTCATGACTCTTGGCATACCGCCAATATTGTTGCCTGACTGGGACTCTTACCATCATCAGCCTACTATACCAACTGTGACCCCTCCAGATGACATGTGGCAACAAGTGTGATCCCCGCGTATTTGGGGGACTCCTCCTTCTAGCTCGCAATCTTCGGAACCTCCGTGATGGAAATCTTTTGTTTGAATTGGTGTATCCGTTCCTATTTCTACAGATGCATATATGGCTCTTCCTTTTGTGCTACTACATGCCTCTACATTATGTGCTTTGTTTTGTTAAGGTTTGCTTAGACAGGTGATATGTTATTGTAATTGTTACGTTGTGTTTGAAACATGTTTAGGATGAATCACGTTTGCCTATGACAACGTTTCTTCACGGTATTTAGGCCTCTTTTCATATCCTTCATATTGTCTTCATTCTTATTCCTAGGTGAATTTTTTCGTACTGAGTCAATTTTATGCCGTGGACGGTTGCTGTCCTTAGCCCCCCGTAAGACCCCACAATGCTGCATCCCCTGTCTCTCTGGGTTGGGAGATGGCAGGTTTCCACTCCCATCCCCTTTGCAGCAGGTTTTTTTCTCATATTGCTATTGGTTTGCTATTGATCCATCTTGCGATGAGACTTTCCGCATTGCATTCTTCTATACTTTTTCTGATTTATTTTCCAAGCTACTGTCCTTTCTTAATGTCCTTTTTTCTCCCCACTATACTCCTATGGTAGAGATGTCTCTTACGAACTGGTTAAAGTTTAAGTTATGATGGGTCCGTATGTTATACGTGTAACTACTCTTAATGTTAAAGGCCTGAATATCCCTGAAAAGAGATCTAAACTCCTCAAATGGCTTAGAGATGATAGAGTAGACGTTGCCTTTATTCAAGAAACACACTTTAAGATCAGCAACATTCCGCCACTTAAGTGTCATTATTACCCTCATGTTTTCATGGCCAACAACCCTTCCGGAAAGACGTTGGGTGTAGCTGTCCTATTGGCCCGCCACCTGCCTATCCTTAATGTTTCCTCCCACAGATTGGTTGAAGGTAGGGAATTGCGGGCTAACTGTGATATCCATGGCCAATGTTTTTCCTTTTTAAATGTTTATGCCCCCAACACTAAGCAGCCTTCCTTTTTGTCATCTGTTCTGGAAGCCGTTGAGCCTTTCCTCGAATGTGTGATGGTGATGGGCGGTGATTTAAATTGGGCTCTCGACTCCCTTCATGATACTTCTAAGAAGGCTACTTATAGACCGGAGAAGGAGTATAGGAGAGTGAGGCGTACCCTGCTTGACCACCAGCTGATTGACTCATGGAGACTGACACACCCTTCTGAGGTAGACTTTTCTTCTTATTCACATCCCCATCAGACGTACTCCAGAATTGATTATTTATTCTTGAGTCATCGACATTTACATTTAATTTCAGGCTCTTCAATAGGGCAAATTGTGTGGTCTGACCATGCTCCGGTTAATCTCACGATACGTCTACCACCTAGTGCACGTCATCAATGGTCGTGGCATTTTAACGATACTTTCTTGCAAGACGTGGCATGTTGCTCTCAACTTGACTCTGCTCTAGACTCCTATATTAGCACTAATGACACGGATGATGTTTCCAAAATCTCTGTGTGGGAGGCGCATAAGTGCGTCCTGAGAGGTGTGTGTATTCAGTTGGGCTCAGTCCGTAAAAAACAGAGGAAAAAAATTAGAGATGACTTATTATCTAGGATAAAATCCCTAGAACTTCTTCATAAAAAATCCCAAACCCCCCAACACTATTCTTATCTCGAGGCCGCTCGGGCCGATCTGAATAAATTCCTCTCTGACAGGGTTAAGTTTTCTTATCAAAAGTGCCGAAGCAGATATTACCAATGGGGCAACAAACCCAGGAAATTGCTGGCCAAGGCTCTTCGCGAGCAACGCGCACTTACCTTCATTCATTCAATAAAAGATAGTTTAGGCCAGTCCCAACATGAGACTCTTAAAATTGCTAAAGCCTTTCAGGATTATTATTCCACCTTATACAATCTTTCTGGGCCAAATGGGAGGGCAGATAAACTGTCCCATCGAGCAGCTGTATCTGCCTATCTGAGATCCCTTGACTTCCCGGCACTGTCCAAGGAAGATGCAGATAGCTTAGATGCTCCTTTGTCTGCTGAGGAAGTCATGAAAGCCATTGTCTCTTCGCCTAATGGTAAAAGCCCGGGCCCTGACGGGTTTACTATTGCCTACTATAAAGCTTTCAAAGAGAAATTAACCCCTCTTCTTACAAGAGCTTTCAACATAATTTCTGAATCATCGCAATTCTCTCCTCAATCCCTTGAAGCACATGTCACAGTTTTGCCCAAAGAAGGTAAAGACCCCAGTCTCTGTTCTAGCTACCGGACGATTTCGCTGCTGAACATAGATATAAAACTTTTCGCTAAACTAGTAGCAAATTGTCTTAAGCTTTTGCTGCCGGAGTTGATTCATGGGGACCAGGCTGGTTTTGTCTTAGGCCGTGAGGCCAGAGATAACATGTCTAAGGTACTTAGTATGATCCACTATGCCAACCAATCCACGTCCCCCTCAATCATATTATCGACTGATGCTGAAAAAGCATTCGATAGGGTGGACTGGTACTTTCTGTTTGGTATTTTGAAACATCTAGGACTAGGCAACGCCTGTCTCCACATAATTCTGTCCCTATACACTACCCCTTTTGCCAGAATTAAAATTAATGGTCCTTATCTGACCCCTTCACTATCTCAAATGGCACATGACAGGGATGCTCACTATCCCTGCTACTTTTTGTTTTGTATATGGAAGCTTTAGCTAGAAGTATTAGGGCTAATCAAAATATTTCTGGTCTGCTAGTGAGGGGGAATGAATACAAATTGGCCCTATGTGCTGACGATTTACTCGCTCTAATCTCAAACCAGGTCACCTCACTCCCCAACCTGATGTTGGAATTTGATAGGTTCGGAGCCCTTTCTAATTTTAAGATAAATTATTCCAAATCCATTGCACTGAACCTGACTACTTCTCCTTATGTGATTGCGGGTTTGAAAAGCTCCTTCCCTTTCACTTGGCATGACCATAAGTTGAAATACTTAGGGGTTATACTTTCCAACGACCTGTCTAAAATATTCCCTCTAAACTTTAACCCTTTATTGAAAACGCTTCGCATAGACTTCCAAAAGTGGAGGAGATTACGATTATCCTGGTTTGGTAGAATTAATGTAGTCAAAATGAATGCCTTACCTAGGATATTGTTTTTTCTCCAAACCCTCCCCATTCATACCCCCCCCTCGATGGTTTCAAGATATTCAGAGTCTAATCCGTGCACTTGTTTGGGGCAGCAGCAACACACCTAGATTTAAACATGACATACTATTCTGGAGAAAACGTCAGGGAGGACAGCAGCTACCACACATCTCCAGCTACTTCCATGCTGTACATTTAAATAGAATTCTAGAATGGACACAAGCAAAAGATTGTAAACAATGGGTACTTCTGGAAGAGGGATGTCTACCACACTATATTAAAATCACGCCGTGGCTCCCTGACCTCCCGAAGGTCTCCCATCCCACAGTTTCCCCCACGCTCAAAATATGGAACATGCTTACGCTGAGAGGCCACATATCCTCCAAATGGTCACCCTTAACCTCCTTTCTTTTTAATTCTGAATTTATTCTGGGTCTTCAGGGAACGGCCTTCACTTTATGGGTGGGTGTTGGGCTTTTCAGAGTCGTCAGCTGGTGAGTTTGGGTAGGGTTCGCTCATTTTCAGATATTCAATCTCTTTGGAATATACCAAATCCCGATTTTTGGAAATTTCTTCAGGTTCACCATTTTTTAACATCTTCCAAGAATCTCTCTGACATGACTAGAAATCTTACCGCTTTTGAAAAATGATGCGTTTCCCCACAACCTCCCACACACACCATATCCTAAATCTATGTGCTTATCATGGAAGACCTCTTCCCGCAAACCCCTACTTTCATGAGTTCTTGGGAGAGGGAAATGGCGAAGTTGGCGTTACAATCTAATTGGGAATCTATATTCCGTAATACCCAGGCTAGCTCTTTATGCTTATCTACGATGGAAACTCTTTATAAACTCGTGTATAGATGGTATAGGACCCCTTTAGTGCTTAACAAGATGTTTCCTACTCTCTCGAACCTTTGCTGGCGATGTAAGGGAGCCCCGGGGAGCTTTTTGCACATATGGTGGGAATGCCCTCTTATAGTTTCCTTTTGGATGGAAGTTTTTAAATGTTCTGAATTGATAATGGGAGAGGCGGTTCCTAAAGACCCGGAGTTTTGGCTCCTCAACCTCACTTTGGTGGGTGCCCACACCTATAAGAGCTCACTACTGAGACACCTTAGCAATGCGGCTAAGGCCGTTATACCGATCCTTTGGAGGTCAACCTCCCCCCCTTCAATCAAACAATGGTTTAACAGGATTGATTACTTTTTAGATATGGAGGACCTTATCTCCTTCTTATTGGGAAGATCCATTAACTTTACAACCACTTGGTTTCCCTGGAATGATTTCAAGGGGTCACCTGCATATCGGACTTACATGTCTATTTAGAGCTCTCCCCTCTAGTAACTCGGATAAGTTCCCACCACATTTCAGACCATCCAGCGGTTTTACCCCTCCTTTAATTTACTGTGCGGCCCATTCGCTCATCTAGAATAAGCTTATCTACTCCTAATTTTTTGCATCTCTACCCTCTCTCTCCCCCCTCTATTCTTTTCTTTTCTTTCTCTTTCTTCTTAGTCTTTTCTCTTCCACTGTCTTATCATAATGTTATCTTTATATATTTGCTTAAGATTGAAAATGGATGACGCCTTTCTATATTTTAGGAGACTAAGTTGTGATGTATTGCTATATTTGACCTGCAGAGATTTGGTCTCCTATTGTCAGAAATTTGTTGTACAACTTGTTTGTCTATTGTCGCAATAAAAAGAGTTTACCTAAAAAAAAAAGAAAAACACATACAGTAGAACACATTTATTGACAAAAAAAGAAGATTAAAACACTGATTCATAGAAAAATTACATCTTCAGGCAAACACATAGTAACTGGACGGATAGCAATATAAAAGGGAATGAGAAGCATTAGTTTCTCTTCAGGGGTATATCTACCCCTTGGCCAGAATGGCACTCGCCAGGGGCACTGGCCAATGGGGGGCGCTGCCCGGAGGTGCCTCCCACGGCCAAGGAGTAGATTTATAGTAGTACCTGGCTGCCTCACAGAGCCGCAGAAGTCCGGAGAATAGGCGGCTACACAGTGGTGTAGTTCATCCGTCATTTCAGCAGCAGGTGCAGATAGAGTGTGCACCACAAGAGGACCCTGTTGTCCCAGGAGCAGTAGCGCACACAGGGGGGGTTTCTGAGTACCCAGAAACCCCCCCCTGACAGAGCAAGTTTTCTTTTTGAGATGGAGACAGCTGTCTCCGTCTCTACTGTTACTGCTGCCCACAGCCATGAGCGGAGCTGCCAGCAGATCAACAGATAGAGAGCTCGGCTTCTGCCCATGAGAGCTCTATGCTTTGGAGTGCAAGAAGACGCTGACAGGGCACTGCTCCTGCCACCCCCCGAGCGCGGGCAGTCGGCTGTGGATTGGTTTGATGGGCTGCACTGCCATGCAACAGGAACAGGTCATTGGAGGCCTCCAGTATAGGACAGATGACTAAAAGGGAGCTGCTGCCTCTCCTCCCCTGGAGCCATGGCGCGTCAGCTGCACTGTGTGGATGCCTCAGGTTCGAGGTGCAGCTGCTAAATTTAGTGTGTGAATTTTATAGTGTGTGTGTGTGTGTATATGTAAATAAATGTATCTGCCACTCACTGCAGTGTATAGATGATTGCCCCATTGCCCTCCACTCCATACCAGTGCCTTTGAACATTGACTCTCTCTCTATATGTGTGTGTGTATAATTTTTGTATTTTTGTATTTTTTTTGTGGAGGGGGGTACATTAATGCCCTATATAGATATAAATATGTGTTTGGCGCATTCTCTATGTACAGTCCATCAGAGAAGGAACAGCAGAGCACTAAAATACTATACTTGGCAGAAATGAGTGGGACTCATGATTTGGTATCATGTCTGGAAACCCCCCCATACAAATCCTGCGTTTGCCCCTGCGGAGCTGCTGTGGCTGATGAGAAAGAGCTAGCAAGCTGGACAGTAGAAGCAGCTGGTCAGTGTCTGCCATGGTGAGTACCTGGAGGGCCAGAGGCAGGGCGGCACCAGGGGCCCTCATACTGCATTAACATTATTTCTACAGCCCGGCCCACTCTGACCCTACCTGGCCAGCTCAGCCTCCTGGTAGCACGGAGCCACAAATAACAGGTATTTAGGGGGCAGGGCCTAAATCCGTGAGTACCCGTCCCCATCAGAGACCTGTGTGTAGTCAGGTAGTGTCTCTCCCCCCTTTTTGTATCTCTGCCTGACACTCTCTCCTTGACACTTTCTCTGTCTCTCCCTGACACTCTCACTATCTCTCTCTCTCTCTGACAGTGTCTCTCTATTCATCTCTTCCTGACACTGTGTCTCCCCCCTTCTCTCCCTGACACTTTCTCTCTGTCTCTCCCTGACTCTCCCTCCCTGACACTATCTCTCTCTCCCCCTCTCTCTCTCCCTGACAATGTCTTTCTCTCGCTCTCCATAACATTGTCTCTCTCTGCCTGACCCTGGACCTTATTCAAACTTGGGTGCAGCCACTGCATTCGCACGCATGGCTGCGTTCAGAGGTCCTGCGTCCAGAGGGTCATCACATAGTGATTGACAGGCGATGGCAGTCTGGGGGTGGCGATGTGGCTTTGGGGGGGAGAAGAGTAGGAAGCGCAGACGTGTCATAACCATTTTCAAGGATGGACAATGACGTCACCTGTGTTTCCTGCCATAGGAAACATGGCACCGGACCACCTGCATATACAGCCATGCTGCGCAGGTAAGGGTAAACCTCTATTTGATGCGATTGCAATGGAATTGTGATTGCATTACAGGGCAGTGCCACACATACTGGATGGCCTTGTCCTGTGCTGGGCTGCCCCCAGCATGTGATTTTAGTGGTTGCAGATTTTGGTACCATAGCATCTGCGACCAACTCTTAATAACCCCCACTGTTCCCTCTCTCTCCCTGACACTATCTCTTCCTATCTCTCCCTGACTCTCTTTCTGGCACTCTCCCTCTCCTTGACACTTTCCCTCTCTCTCCCTGACACTCTCCCTCTCTCTCCCTGACACTCTCTCTGTCCCTGACACTGTGTCTCTCTCTCTCACTGAGACTCTCTCTCTCCATTACACACTCTCTCTCCCTGACATTGTCTCTCTCTCCCTGACACCTCTAGCTGACATGGTCTACTGTATCTCTCTCCCTCTCTTTCTCCCTGACTATCTCTCTCCCTCCCTGCAACTGTCTCTCTCCCCCTCTCTTTCTCCCTGACACTGTCTCTCTATTCCTCTCCATCTCCCTGAATCCCCCTCTCTCCCTCCTTGACACTTTCACTCTCTCCCTCTCTCTGACAATGTCTCTCTATCTCCCTGACACTCTCTCCCTCACCGACACTGTCTCTGTCTCCCTTTCTCTACCTGACACTCTATCACCCTCTGTGACAGTGTCTCTCTTTCACTCTCCATCCCTGACACTTTCTCTCTCTCACCCTCCCACTCGCTCTCCCTCCCTCTCTCTGACACCCACTTTCTTGCTCTCTTCCTGATGCCCTCTCTCTTCTACTCTCATTTCTTTCTCCCTGGCACCCTCTCTCCCGATCATCTCTCTGTCCCTCTCTCTCACTCTCCCCTCTCTCTGTCTCTCATTCCCTCTTTCCATTAAACACTCTCTCTCTCTCTCTCTCTCTCTCTCTCTCTCTCTCCCTGACCCATCTGTCTCCCTCCCTTTTCTCTCACTCCTCTCTTTCTCCCTGATATTCTCTCATTCTCTCTCACCCTGACACCATTTTCTCTCGCTCCTCTCTTTCTCTCTTATATCCTCTCCTCTCTCTCTCTCTCTCTCTCTCTCTCCCTGACACCTTCTATGTCTCACTCTCATTCCCCTCACTCTCTCCTGCTCCTCTAAGGGGCATAGTAGTGACAGTGGTAGTGGTGGTGGTGGGGGCAGACTTAATTTTATTGGTGGGAGCCCCCTCTAGCCTTCATATGTCCCTAGCCAGGGATAAAGTGAAGGTGCAGCCAGAGATCAGGACAGAGGGAGCTGTAAGTCATCACTAACTGTTAGGGTCTCCTGCTCTGTGCTGCCACGTCGTCATGGCAACCGGGAGACAAGTGCTAGCGGAGTAACCTGAGCGTAGCTTATACTCCGGTTCGGGTCTTTTGCTGTGCAGTGGTTACAGGCTCTGTGCACGGCAGGGGATCCGGTGCTGGTTTTTGTGCTCACAGTCTGTGAGGTCTGAGTGGGGCGTGGACAGCACCTGCTATATAAACCCTCTTCTCAGGTTAGGCAGATGCTGCTGAATCTTTGTTGGTTAGTCAGTTCCTGAAAGCTAGCTAGTACTGTGTAAACTTTGTATTTGTTTGTTGCTTACTGCAAATAGGCCTTGGGATTTGGTATTACACTCTGCCAATCCAGACCTAGCAGTAAGACTGGAGTCAGTCGTTTAACCTGCTGGGGTTCTTTTGTTACTCTGTGAACCTAGCAAGTTTGCGGCTGTATTCTCAGACTTGCCTGCCAAAATCCTTTCTCACTGTGCAAGGTGTTCAGGTGTCAGTTTAGTGGCAGTAAACTGAACCAGTGCACTGCAAGTGAGGACTAGGATTGTGGAGACTCTCCTTGTGTCTATTATTCCATCTCTGACCAAGGAGTTTAATGCCACACCCGTTGGTAACCCTTTAGGGTTTTGCTGTTGCCCTTAGCAACAGCATTTCGGGTTCTCTACGTATTAAATCACAACATCTCGCTTCTTTCCATCTGAGCATTCCTAATACTAGGGAGACACCCAGTTTCTTAGCCTTTGGGCTTCTCTGTTCACTTTGTGTTTATTTTGTTACCCTATCACCTTCTGTGTCTGTAATGTCATATTCCCCAGTCTGTCTGTGAGTTCATTTGTTTTGCATCCCTCTCCGTTCAGACACCAGTACATTCCTGCTGGCACTGGTGTGCATAACATATTCAGCAGCCCAATACTCCTGTTGAAATTTTGTGGGAATATGGAGCATACCCCTCAAAATACTTTGCAACAGGTGGTCGATCAGGTGCAGGTCCTGACTCGACAATTTAATGATTTGTCCATTAAAATGCACACCTCGCAGGCCGCTGGTGGAGCTCCCGCAGCAGCAGTACCTTCAGGGGTTAAGGAGCCGAAAGTAAATCTCCCGGATCGTTTTTCTGGAGATCGCTCGCAGTTCTTTTGTTTCAAGGAGAGCTGCAAGCTATATTTCCAACTTAGGCCTCAGTCTTCTGGGTCGGAGATTCAGCGGGTGGGCATAGTGATTTCCTTGCTACAAGGAGACCCACAGGTCTGGGCATATGGGTTGCAGCCTGACTGTCCGTCGCTTAAAAGTGTTGATGCTTTTTTTACGGCCCTGGGCATGTTGTATGATGACCCTGACAAGACGGCCTCAGCCGAGGCTCAGATTTCGATCCTTAAGCAAGGGCGAAGGCCAGTTGAGGTTTATTGTACGGAGTTTCGGAGGTTGGCCCATGATACCCAGTGGAATGACCCAGCCCTGAGACACCAGTACCGAAGAGGTCTTTCTAACCAGTTAAAAGACCAACTGGTACAATATCCCTTGCCTGATAGCTTGGATCAGCTCATGCAGTTATCCATTCGGGTGGATAGACGGCTGAGAGAGCGCAGGCTTGAAAGGGAAACCGAGGTTTCCTTCTTTCCCAAGGGAACTTCAGACTCTGAGGAATTTTCAGAGGAGCCTATGCAGATTGGGGCTACCCGCCTCTCCTCGCGTGAGAAGACGCGGAGGAGACAGCAGGGGTTATGTTTGTACTGTGGGAATAAAGGTCATGTAGTATCATGCCCAGAAAAGCCGGAAAACTTCAGGGCCTGAGGGTGATGGTAAATATCCTGTCAGGCCAGAAGTCAGAATTTCCCAAGAAGACTTTTATCATTCCGGTGACCTTGAAGATCCTCGGTCAAACTGTCAAGACTGAGGCCTTTGTGGACAGTGGGGCCGACGGGGTTTTTATGGACCGCCAATTCGCCCTGAAACACTCTGTTCCCTTAGTACCCTTGGCATCGGAAATTGAGATTTGTGGGTTAAACGGGGAACCATTATCCCAGGGTAAAATTACCTCTTGCACTAGCCAGATTTCTTTGTTTATTGGAGCCACACACTCTGAAAAATTGTCCTTTTATGTGACTGTCTGTACTTTTGCCCCATTGGTGTTGGGGTTACACTGGTTAAGGGCCCACAATCCTCAATTTGACTGGGTCTCTGGGGAGATTCTTAGTTGGGGTACTGATTGTTTCAGGAGTTGCTTGAGCCTTCCAGTCAGGCTTTCGCAGCTAAGTTTGCCAGGATTGCCAGGATGTTATGCAGATTTTGCGGACGTGTTCTCCAAAAGAGATGCAGAGGTACTACCTCCCCATCGCCCCTATGACTGTGCCATTAATTTTTTGCCGAATGCTAAGCTTCCCAAGAGCAGGTTGTACTCCCTGTCACGTCCTGAGACTCAGGCTATGGCAGAGTACATTCAGGAGAACTTGGCTAAGGGATTTATCAGACCTTCACAGTCTCCAGTTGGGTCGGGGTTCTTCTTCGTGGGTAAAAAGGACGGTTCATTGCGACCCTGCATCGACTTCAGGGAATTGAACCGTATCACGATTAAAAACTCATACCCACTGCCTCTCATTTCGGTCTTGTTTGACCAGCTTTGTACTGCCACCATTTTTTCTAAGATTGACCTACGCGGTGCGTACAATCTAATCCGAATAAGAGAGGGGGATGAATGGAAGACTGCCTTTAATACCCACTCAGGGCATTATGAATATTTGGTGATGCCTTTTGGGCTCTGTAATGCCCCGGCAGTCTTCCAGGACTTCATGAACGATGTGCTCAGGGAATATTTGAATAGATTCTTAGTTGTATACTTAGATGACATCCTAATCTTCTCCCATTCCCTGGAGGAACATCGGAAGCATGTACGCTTAGTCCTCCAGAAACTCAGAGACCACCGGCTTGGGGCGAAGCTGGAGAAGTGCGAATTTGAAGTTCAGCAAATTGCATTTCTAGGATATATTATCTCCCCAGAAGGTTTCCAAATGGAGGGTTTCAAGGTACAGGCAGTCCTGGATTGGGTGCAGCCCACTAGTTTGAAGGCGCTTCAGTGTTTTCTGGGCTTTGCAAATTTTTATAGACGATTTATCACTGGATTTTCGTCTATAGTGGCGCCCTTGGTGGCACTCACTAAGAAAGGGGCGGATGTTGCTCACTGGTCTTGTGAGGCCAAAGCGGCTTTTGCCCGTCTCAAAAGGGCATTTGTCTCGGCCAAGGTGCTGCGACACCCAGATCCAGAGCGTCCTTTTGTGGTGGAGGTGGATGCCTCTGAGATGGGTATTGGGGCAGTGCTCTCTCAGATGGGGGTGTCTGATAATCGCCTTCATCCCTGTGCTTACTTTTCCCGTAAATTTTCACCTGCTGAGATGAATTATGACGTGGGTAACCGGGAATTGTTGGCTATTAAGGATGCACTCGAGGAGTGGAGACACTGGCTTGAGGGGGCTAAGTTTGTGGTCTCAATTCTCACCGACCATAAGAATTTGGCATATTTAGAGTCAGCGAAGCGCCTCAATGCCAGGCAGGCACGATGGGCTTTGTTTTTTGCTCGCTTTAATTTTTTGATAACATATCGCCCTGGGTCAAAAAACATCAAGGCTGATGCGCTCTCGCGGAGTTTTGCTCCAATCCAGGAGACCACCGAGGAGCCATTGCCCATTGTGTCCCCATCATGTATTAAAGTGGGCATTACCCAGGACCTCTTGTCATTAGTCCTTAGAGCACAGGAGCAGGCTCCTCCAGACCTTCTGGTAGGTCTTTTGTTTGTGCCTCCTAGGTTAAGACAGCGAGTGTTCCTGGAATTCCATGCCAAGAAGTCGGCAGGTCACCCGGGTATTGCCAGAACTCGGGAGTTGCTATCTAGGGCGGTGTGGTGGCCCTCGGTGGCTAGGGATGTGGATCAGTGGGTTCGGGCATGTGACATCTGTGCCCGAAATAAGACTCCAAGAGGGGTTCCTGTTGGCCCATTACATCCACTCTATATTCCATCTAAGCCATGGACCCACATTTCAATGGATTTTGTGGTGGACTTGCCCAAATCCTCGGGGATGACAGCCATCTGGGTTGTCGTTGACAGGTTTTCGAAGATGGCGCACTTCGTTCCATTGGTTGGGCTGCCATCGGCCAGACGCCTGTCTGAATTATTTGTGCTGCATGTTGTGCGCCTCCACAGGTTGCCACTTGATGTGGTCTCTGACCGCGGATCCCAGTTTGTGGCCAAATTCTGGAGGGCATTTTGTTCCGATCTCCAGATTTCTGTCAGCTTGTCGTCAGGCTACCATCTGCAGTCTAATGGGCAGACTGAAAGGGTGAACCAGTCCTTGGAGCAGTTCCTCAGGTGTTATGTCTCCAAGTGTCAGACTGACTGGGTTGCTCATCTGTCCATGGCGGAGTTTGCCTATAACAACGCGGCTCACTCTGCTACAGGGATCTCTCCCTTCCTTTGTGTGTATGGGCATCATCCTAAGGCCAATTCTTTTGACCCCCTGGACTCCACGCCTGGTGGTTCCTCTGTGGTTTCGGTCCTTAGAGGTATTTGGAGGAAAGTGAAGAAAGCCCTTGTGTCTGTGTCATTAGTGACCAAAAGGGTTTTTGATAAGCGGAAAAGACCCTGCAGCTTCAAATTAGGAGACTTCGTCTGGTTGTCTACCAAGAATTTGAAGTTGAGACAGCCATCTCATAAGTTTGGCCCCCGGTTCATCGGTCCTTATAAGATCACTAGGGTTATCAATCCGGTGGCATTTCAGTTAGATCTACCCCGTTCTTTGGGTATCAATAAAACATTTCATTGTTCCCTTTTAAAACGGGCGATTAGTAATCCTTCTTCCAGTGGAAGACCTTCCCCTCTTCTGATATGTGGCCAGAGGGAGTTTGTTGTTGAAAGGATTCTTGACTCCAAGATGGTTCGGGGTCGGCTGTCAGTTTTGGTGCACTGGAAGGGGTATGGCCCGGAGGAGCGGTCGTGGGTGCGCAGTTGTGATCTTCATGCCCCCAGACTGTTACGCTCTTTCTTCTCGCAGTTCCCCGATAAACCCGGTGGTAGGGGTTCTTTGACCCCTCGTCAGAGGGGGGGGTACTGTTAGGGTCTCCTGCTCTGAGCTGCCACGTCGTCATGGCAACCGGGAGACAAGTGCTAGCGGAGTAACCTGAGCGTAGCTTATACTCCGGTTTGGGTCTTTTGCTGTGCAGTGGTTACAGGCTCTGTGCACGGCAGGGGATCCGGTGCTGGTTTTTGTGCTCACAGTCTGTGAGGTCTGAGTGGGGCGTGGACAGCACCTGCTATATAAACCCTCTTCTCAGGTTAGGCAGATGCTGCTGAATCTTTGTTGGTTAGTCAGTTCCTGAAAGCTAGCTAGTACTGTGTAAACTTTGTATTTGTTTGTTGCTTACTGCAAATAGGCCTTGGGATTTGGTATTACACTCTGCCAATCCAGACCTAGCAGTAAGACTGGAGTCAGTCGTTTAACCTGCTGGGGTTCTTTTGTTACTCTGTGAACCTAGCAAGTTTGCAGCTGTATTCTCAGACTTGCCTGCCAAAATCCTTTCTCACTGTGCAAGGTGTTCAGGTGTCAGTTTAGTGGCAGTAAACTGAACCAGTGCACTGCAAGTGAGGACTAGGATTGTGGAGACTCTCCTTGTGTCTATTATTCCATCTCTGACCAAGGAGTTTACTGCCACACCCGTTGGTAACCCTTTAGGGTTTTGCTGTTGCCCTTAGCAACAGCATTTCGGGTTCTCTACGTATTAAATCACAACATCTCGCTTCTTTCCATCTGAGCATTCCTAATACTAGGGAGACACCCAGTTTCTTAGCCTTTGGGCTTCTCTGTTCACTTTGTGTTTATTTTGTTACCCTATCACCTTCTGTGTCTGTAATGTCATATTCCCCAATCTGTCTGTGAGTTCATTTGTTTTGCATCCCTCTCCGTTCAGACACCAGTACATTCCTGCTGGCACTGGTGTGCATAACACTAACTCATCAGGCATGAGCTTCAGGAGAGTATCGGGCAGAGTGAATCAGCTGCGTAGAGGGCTCTGGAATCCAGATTGTGCCAGCAGAAAGCAAGAAAGAGCCGAGATACAGTGACCAGGAAGACTCTGAAGTCTATAGATTATTATTATTATTCTATAGATTATTTTTTATACTGAACTGACTAGCCACCAAGAAGGTCTAGATGCCATTGGCCCAGGGACCTGACTGTTAGCGCTTATGAATAGCAACTGAATAGAAAGAGCTGGGCACACTGCAAGTGACATACATGGCAGTGGGTGCATGGCAAACAGAGATTGCAGCTGCATCCAGTTCCGCCCTAGGGCATCTTGTGCTCTGTGCGGTGGCACAGGCTTCACCGCCCTATCATAGTTAAGGTGACCTGGAATCTAGAAAGGAGCCTGAGGGGTGACAGCAGCAGAAGAAACTTAGAATTGGAAAGAAATCCCCTGGGGAATCCAACCAGGAGAAGCAGGAAAGGGTTTAGTGTTTATATTATTATTATATATTCATTATAAAATACTTTTTGTAAAAATATATATTAAATTAACCTCATAAGTTTTTTTGTGTTTTTATGTGTGTTAGGGGGGAAAAACAGGCACGGTAGAATATGGGGTGAGGGTAGGGGCACCAGACCCTTACTTTGCCAGGGGTGCTTGGACCCCTAGATACACCCCTTTTTCTCCTTCCCTGTTATATTGCTATTCACCCATATGTGTTATTTACCATTTACACAGTAAGATTGTCATCTATCATAAAGTACAGAAGAGATTCCAAATATCATGTGCTGAAATTATTTAGTTATATAGTAATAAAGGAAGCTAATAAAGGGGGAGTGGGTCAATCATTTTAACTGTTGAAGTTTATAATAATATATGCCTTCAGATTAATTTGATCATTGCACCTATAAACTTTAAATATAACTTCCCACTGACCTGTTGAGAATAATCACATTTTTATAAAAAAAAAAAAAATGTTTACGCATGGACATATTTATGTAAGCTGAGCATATATATTTTTTTGTTTTTTAAAGGACCAGAAATTCTACTCTTTCACCAATTCATTATGATTTAGCAGAATCCCAGGGAAGAACAAATTTATCACTTACTGTATTTTAGGAATCCAAATCTCTATTGCCCATCATTCTCAATATTTAAATTCCATGTTACAACATATTTCTCTGCCATTGTTTACTAAGCATTCCACATGAACTATCAGTGTGCTCAGTGTCTGTGTATTGGGGCGGGAAAGTGGGGTGGCAAGTGTCGTGCTGCTCAGTCCAGTCCATATATCCAGTGTAGCTGTAAAGTGGTGCTGTGTTGTGCAGATCAGTCCAGTGTAGTCAGTGTATTGTGCTGTATCAGTCCAGCAATTCACAGTGTTGGTGTTCTCTGCTGCCATATATCTAGTGTAGCTGTATAAAGTGTTGTGCAGACCAGTGGTAGTGTCCTGTGTCATCAGTAAGTCCAGTGACGATATACGCTGCTGCTATATATATCCACTGCTGCAGTATAACAATTATAACAACCTGTTGGGCTGCATCAGACCAGTGGTAGTGTCCTGTGTCATCAGTAATTCCAGTGATTAAATACGCTGCTGCTATATATATCCACTGCTGCAGTATAACAATTATAACAACCTGTTGTGCTGCATCAGACCAGTGGAAGTGTCCTGTGTCATCAGTAATTCCAGTGATGATATACGCTGCTGCTATGTGCACCGGAAATTATTCGGGTTTTGTGTTTTGGTTTTGGGTTCGGTTCCGCGGCAGTGTTTTGGATTCGGACGCGTTTTGGCAAAACCTCACCGAAAATTTTTTGACGGATTCGGGTGTGTTTTGGATTCGGGTGTTTTTTTCAAAAAACCCTCAAAAACAGCTTAAATCATAGAATGTGGGGGTCATTTTGATCCCAAAGTATTATTAACCTCAATAACCATAATTTCCACTAATTTTCAGTCTATTCTGAACACCTCACATCTCACAATATTATTTTTAGTCCTAAAATTTGCACCGAGGTCGCTGGATGGCTAAGCTAAGCGACCCAAGTGGCCGACACAAACACCTGGCCCATCTAGGAGCGGCACTGCAGTGTCAGACAGGATGGCCCTTCAAAAAAATTGTCTCCAAACAGCACATGATGCAAAGAAAAAAAGAGGCGCAATGAGGTAGCTGTGTGACTAAGCTAAGCGACCCAGGTGGCCGACACAAACACCTGGCCCATCTAGGAGTGGCACTGCAGTGTCACGCAGGATGGCCCTTCAAAAAATACTCCCCAAACAGCACATGATGCAAAGAAAAAAAGAGGCGCAATGAGGTAGCTGTGTGACTAAGATAAGCGACCCAAGTGGCCGACACAAACATCTGGCCCATCTAGGAGTGGCACTGCAGTGTCACGCAGGATGGCCCTTCAAACAAATACTCCCCAAGCAGCACATGATGCAAAGAAAAAAAGAGGCGCACCAAGGTCGCTGTGTGACTAAGCTAAGCGACACAAGTGGCCGACACAAACACCTGGCCCATCTAGGAGTGGCACTGCAGTGTCACGCAGGATGGCCCTTCAAAAAAATACTCCCCAAACAGCACATGATGCAAAGAAAAAAAGAGGCGCAATGAGGTAGCTGTGTGACTAAGATAAGCGACCCAAGTGGCCGACACAAACATCTGGCCCATCTAGGAGTGGCACTGCAGTGTCACGCAGGATGGCCCTTCAAAAAAATACTCCCCAAACAGCACATGATGCAAAGAAAAATGAAAGAAAAAAGAGGTGCAAGATGGAATTGTCCTTGGGCCCCCTCCCACCCACCCTTATGTTGCATAAACAGGACATGCACACTTTAACGAACCCATCATTTCAGTGACAGGGTCTGCCACATGACTGTGACTGAAATGACTGGTTGGTTTGGGCCCCCACCAAAAAAGAAGCAATCAATCTCTCCTTGCACAAACTGGCTCTACAGAGGCAAGATGTCCACCTCCTCCTCATCCTCCGATTCATCACCCCTTTCACTGTGTACATCCCCCTCCTCACAGATTATTAATTCGTCCCCACTGGAATCCACCATCTCAGGTCCCCGTGTACTTTCTGGAGGCAATTGCTGCTGGTGAATGTCTCCACGGAGGAATTGATTATAATTCATTTTAATGAACATCGTCTTCTCCACATTTTCTGGAAGTAACCTCGTACGCCGATTGCTGACAAGGTGAGCGGCTGCACTAAACACTCTTTCGGAGTACACACTGGAGGGAGGGCAACTTAGGTAGAATAAAGCCAGTTTCTGCAAGGGCCTCCAAATTGCCTCTTTTTCCTGCCAGTATACGTACGGACTGTCTGACGTGCCTACTTGGATGCGGTCACTCATATAATCCTCCACCATTCTTTCAATGGTGAGAGAATCATATGCAGTGACAGTAGACGACATGTCAGTAATCGTTGCCAGGTCCTTCAGTCCGGACCAGATGTCAGCACTCGCTCCAGACTGCCCTGCATCACCGCCAGCGGGTGGGCTCGGAATTCTTAGCCTTTTCCTCGCACCCCCAGTTGCGGGAGAATGTGAAGGAGGAGCTGTTGACGGGTCACGTTCCGCTTGACTTGACAATTTTCTAACCAGCAGGTCTTTGAACCCCTGCAGACTTGTGTCTGCCGGAAAGAGAGATACAACGTAGGTTTTATATCTAGGATCGAGCACGGTGGCCAAAATGTAGTGCTCTGATTTCAACAGATTGACCACCCGTGAATCCTGGTTAAGCGAATGAAGGGCTCCATCCACAAGTCCCACATGCCTAGCGGAATCGCTCTGTTTTAGCTCCTCCTTCAATGTCTCCAGCTTCTTCTGCAAAATCCTGATGAGGGGAATGACCTGACTCAGGCTGGCAGTGTCTGAACTGACTTCACGTGTGGCAAGTTCAAAGGGTTGCAGAACCTTGCACAACGTTGAAATCATTCTCCACTGCGCTTGAGACAGGTGCATTCCACCTCCTTTGCCTATATCGTGGCCAGATGTATAGGCTTGAATGGCCTTTTGCTGCTCCTCCATCCTCTGAAGCATATAGAGGGTTGAATTCCACCTCGTTACCACCTCTTGCTTCAGATGATGGCAGGGCAGGTTCAGGTATTTTTGGTGATGCTCCAGTCTTCTGTACGCGGTGCCTGAACGCCGAAAGTGGCCCGCAATTCTTCTGGCCACTGACAGCATCTCTTGCACGCCCCTGTCGTTTTTTAAATAATTCTGCACAACCAAATTCAAGGTATGTGCAAAACATGGGACGTGCTGGAATTTGCCCAGATGTAATGCACGCACAATATTGCTGGCGTTGTCCGATGTCACAAATCCCCAGGAGAGTCCAATTGGGGTAAGCCATTCTGCGATGATCTTCCTCAGTTTCCGTAAGAGGTTTTCAGCTGTGTGCGTATTCTGGAAAGCGGTGATACAAAGCGTAGCCTGCCTAGGAACGAGTTGGCGTTTTGCGTGATGCTGCTACTGGTGCCGCCACTGCTGTTCTTGCAGCGGGAGGCAATACATCTACCCAGTGGGCTGTCACAGTCATATAGTCCTGAGTCTGCCCTGCTCCACTTGTCCACATGTCCGTGGTTAAGTGGACATTGGGTACAACTGCATTTTTTAGGACACTGGTGAGTCTTTTTCTGAGGTCTGTGTACATTTTCGGTATCGCCTGCCTAGAGAAATGGAACCTAGATGGTATTTGGTACCGGGGACACAGTACCTCAATCAAGTCTATAGTTGGCTCTGAATTAACGATGGATACCGGAAACACGTTTCTCACCGCCCAGGCTGCCATAGCCTCCGTTATCCGCTTTGCAGCAGGATGACTGCTGTGATATTTCATCTTCCTCGCAAAGGACTGTTGTACAGTTAATTGCTTACTGGAAGTAGTACAAGTGGTCTTCCGATTTCCCCTCTGGGATGACGATCGACTCCAGCAGCAACAACAGCAGCGCCAGCAGCAGTAGGCGTTACACTCAAGGATGCATCGGAGGAATCCCAGGCAGGAGAGGACTCGTCAGACTTGCCAGTGACATGGCCTGCAGGACTATTGGCTTTCCTGGGTAAGGAGGAAATTGACACTGAGGGAGTTGGTGGTGTGGTTTGCAGGAGCTTGGTTACAAGAGGAAGGGATTTACTGGTCAGTGGACTGCTTCCGCTGTCGCCCAAAGTTTTTGAACTTGTCACTGACTTATGATGAATGCGCTGCAGGTGACGTATAAGGGAGGATGTTCTGAGGTGGTTAACGTCCTTACCCCTACTTATTACAGCTTGACAAAGGCAACACACGGCTTGACACCTGTTGTCCGCATTTGTGTTGAAATAATTCCACACCGAAGAGCTGATTTTTTTTGTATTTTGACCAGGCATGTCAATGGCCATATTCCTCCCACGGACAACAGGCGTCTCCCCGGGTGCCTGACTTAAACAAACCACCTCACCATCAGAATCCTCCTTGTCAATTTCCTCCCCAGCGCCAGCAACACCCATATCCTCCTCATCCTGGTGTACTTCAACACTGACATCTGCAATTTGACTATCAGGAACTGGACTGCGGGTGCTCCTTCCAGCACTTGGAGGGGGCGTGCAAATGGTGGAAGGCGCAAGCTCTTCCCGTCCAGTGTTGGGAAGGTCAGGCATCGCAACCGACACAATTGGACTCTCCTTGGGGATTTGTGATTTCGAAGAACGCATAGTTCTTTGCTGTGCTTTTGCCAGCTTAAGTCTTTTCTTTTTTCTAGCGAGAGGATGAGTGCTTCCATCCTCATGTAAAGCTGAACCACTAGCCATGAACATAGGCCAGGGCCTCAGCCGTTCCTTGCCACTCCGTGTCGTAAATGGCATATTGGCAAGTTTACGCTTCTCCTCAGATGCTTTTAATTTTGATTTTTGGGTCATTTTATTGATCTTTTGTGTTTTGGATTTTACATGCTCTGTACTATGACATTGGGCATCGGCCTTGGCAGACGACGTTGATGGCATTTCATCGTCTCGGCCATGACTGGTGGCTGCAGCTTCAGCACGAGGTGGAAGTGGATCTTGATCTTTCCCTATTTTTTTAACCTCCACATTTTTGTTCTCCATATTTTAATGCGCACAACTAAAAGGCACCACAGGTATACAATGTAGATGGATGGATAGTATACTTATGGACGACGAGTGACGACACAGAGGTAGGTACAGCAGTGGCCTACCGTACTGCTATATACAGTATAATAAATGGACCTGGTGGACACTGTCAGCAAACTGCTAAACTAGTATAAAGAAAAAAAGCCACCACAGGTATACAATGTAGATGGATGGATAGTATACTTATTATTATTAATGGATGACGAGTGACTGACAACACAGAGGTAGGTACAGCAGTGGCCTACCATACTGCTATATACAGTATAATGGACCTGGTGGACACTGTCAGCAGACTGCTAAACTAGTACTACTAGTATAAAGAAAAAAAGGCACCACAGGTATACAATGTAGATGGATGGATAGTATACTTATGGACGACGAGTGACGACACAGAGGTAGGTACAGCAATGGCCTACCGTACTGCTATATACAGTATAATAAATGGACCTGGTGGAAACTGTCAGCAAACTGCTAAACTAGTATAAAGAAAAAAATGCACCACAGGTATACAATGTAGATGGATGGATAGTATACTTATGGACGACGAGTGACGACACAGAGGTAGGTACAGCAGTGGCCTACCGTACTGCTATATACAGTATAATAAATGGACCTGGTGGACACTGTCAGCAAACTGCTAAACTAGTATAAAGAAAAAAAGCCACCACAGGTATACAATGTAGATGGATGGATAGTATACTTATTATTTTTAATGGATGACGAGTGACTGACGACACAGAGGTAGGTACAGCAGTGGCCTACCGTACTGCTATATACAGTATAATGGACCTGGTGGACACTGTCAGCAGACTGCTAAACTAGTACTACTAGTATAAAAAAAAAAGCCACCACAGGTATACAATGTAGATGGATGGATAGTATACTTATGGACGACGAGTGATGACACAGAGGTAGGTACAGCAGTGGCCTACCGTACTGCTATATACAGTATAATGGACCTGGTGGACACTGTCAGCAGACTGCTAAACTAGTACTACTAGTATAAAGAAAAAAAGCCACCACAGGTATACAATGTAGATGGATGGATAGTATACTTATTATTAATAATGGATGATGAGTGACTGACGACACAGAGGTAGGTACAGCAGTGGCCTACCCTACTGCTATATACAGTATAATGGACCTGGTGGACACTGTCAGCAGACTGCTAAATTAGTACTACTAGTATAAAAAAAAAGCCACCACAGGTATACAATGTAGATGGATGGTAGTATACTTATGGATGACGAGTGACGACACAGAGGTAGGTACAGCAGTGGCCTACCGTACTGCTATATACAGTATAATGGACCTGGTGGACACTGTCAGCAGACTGCTAAACTAGTACTACTAGTATAAAAAAAAGCCACCACAGGTATACAATGTAGATGGATGGTAGTATACTTATGGACGATGAGTGACGACACAGAGGTAGGTACAGCAGTGGCCTACCGTACTGCTATATACAGTATAATGGACCTGGTGGACACTGTCAGCAGACTGCTAAACTAGTACTACTAGTATAAAAAAAAAGCCACCACAGGTATACAATGTAGATGGATGGTAGTATACTTATGGATGACGAGTGACGACACAGAGGTAGGTACAGCAGTGGCCTACCGTACTGCTATATACAGTATAATGGACCTGGTGGACACTGTCAGCAGACTGCTAAACTAGTACTACTAGTATAAAAAAAAGGCACCACAGGTATACAATGTAGATGGATGGATAGTATACTTATGGACGACGAGTGATGACACAGAGGTAGGTACAGCAGTGGCCTACCGTACTGCTATATACAGTATAATAAATGGACCTGGTGGACACTGTCAGCAAACTGCTAAACTAGTATAAAGAAAAAAAGCCACCACAGGTATACAATGTAGATGGATGGATAGTATACTTATTATTATTAATGGATGACGAGTGACTGACGACACAGAGGTAGGTACAGCAGTGGCCTACCGTACTGCTATATACAGTATAATGGACCTGGTGGACACTGTCAGCAGACTGCTAAACTAGTACTACTAGTATAAAGAAAAAAAGGCACCACAGGTATACAATGTAGATGGATGGATAGTATACTTATGGACGACGAGTGACGACACAGAGGTAGGTACAGCAGTGGCCTACCGTACTGCTATATTCAGTATAATAAATGGACCTGGTGGACACTGTCAGCAAACTGTTAAACTAGTATAAAGAAAAAAAGGCACCACAGGTATACAATGTAGATGGATGGATAGTATACTTATGGACGACGAGTGACGACACAGAGGTAGGTACAGCAGTGGCCTACCGTACTGCTATATACAGTATAATAAATGGACCTGGTGGACACTGTCAGCAAACTGCTAAACTAGTATAAAGAAAAAAAGCCACCACAGGTATACAATGTAGATGGATAGATAGTATACTTATTATTATTAATCGATGACGAGTGACTGACGACACAGAGGTAGGTACAGCAGTGGCCTACCGTACTGCTATATACAGTATAATGGACCTGGTGGACACTGTCAGCAGACTGCTAAACTAGTATAAAAAAAAGCCACCACAGGAGTGTTTTTCAGGCAGACAAACGTATACTGGTGGTCACTGTCAGCAAAACTGTGCACTGTACTCCTGCTATAGCTGCTCCCCAGTCCCCACAATTAAGCAGTGTGAGCACTCAGCACAGATATATCATGCAGCACACTGAGCACAGATATGGTATGGAGCGTTTTTTTCAGGCAGAGAACGGATAAAAAAAAACTGGTGGTCACTTTCAGCAAAACTCTGCACTCTACTCCGAGTCCTAACAGCTGCTCCCCAATCCTCCCCACAATTAGTAATAAAACAAGCAATCAACTGTCTCTTCTACACTTATAAACGGAGAGGACGCCAGCCACGTCCTCTCCCTATCAATCTCAATGCACGTGTGAAAATGGCGGCGACGCGCGGCTGCTTATATAGAATCCGAATCTCGCGAGAATCCGACAGCGGGATGATGACGTTCGGGCGCGCTCGTGTTAACCGAGCCATACGGGAGAATCCGAGTATGGCTCGGACCCGTGTAAAAAGGGTAAAGTTCGGGGGGGTTCGATTTCTCGGAAACCGAACCCGCTTATCACTACTGCTATATATATCCACTGCTGCAGTATAACAATTATAACAACCTGTTGGGCTGCATCAGACCAGTGGTATTGTCCTGTGTCATCAGTAATTCCAGTGACGATATATGCTGCTGCTATATGTCCACTGCTGCAGTAGGCTTAGATGCCAACCATGGCACTCTAAATCAACAAGACACCTACAAAAACTGTTATGTAAGGTAGAACGTCAGTGGCGGAAATCTCAGAATCCAAGTGACTTTCTCACATGTAAGACTACCTACCACTCCTATCGTCAGGCCCTGGACACTGCCAAACAAACATATTTCCAATCTCTCATCTCTTATCATGCCACCAACCCCAAACGACTTTTTAATACATTCAAATCACTTCTTTACCCTCCCTCACCTCCCCCACTAGCTACTATCAGTGCACAAGAACTTGCTTCCTACTTCAAGGATAAGATTGATAAAATCCGAGATGAAATGGTATGCTCTAACTCAGCCAGTGACCTTCTCAAATCCCTATCTGAACCCTCTGGCACTTTCTCTTCATTTGATCCCACAAGTGAAGATGAAGTATCAACACTCTTTTCATCCTCCTACTCCACTACCTCTCCTCTTGATCCTATACCCTCACAGGTCAGCAAAAGTTTATCTCCTGTGCTTATCCCAACCTTAACTAAAATCTATAATCTCTCTCTCTCTCTCTACTGGCATCTTTCCATCTCTGTTTAAACATGCAGTGATTACTCCCATTCTGAAGAAGCACAACTCTGACCCTAACACACTCTCTAACTACCGTCCCATTTCTCAGCTACCCAGTCCCTCCAAGCTACTTGAGAGACTTGCCTACACTCGCCTTACACACTTTCTTAACTCCCACAACTTACTGGACCCACTTCAGTAAGGCTTTCGTGCCCAACACTCCATGGAGACGGCACTGACCAAAGTAGTGAATGATCTGGTCACTGCTAGATCAAAAGGCCATTACACACTACTTATTCTTCTAGATCTCTCTGCGGCTTTTGACACTGTTGACCACTCTCTTCTCATACAAACACTAGAGTCCCTAAGTCTTCAGGACACAGCCCTTACTTGGTTCTCATCCTACCTATCTAATCGATCTTTCAGTGTTCACTTCTCTGATTCTACCTCCTCTTCTCTACCTCTATCAGTTGGAGTACCGCAAGGCTCAGTCTTAGGTCCTCTGCTTTTCTCAATCTATACCTCCTCTCTTGGTAAACTAATCAGCTCCTTCGGATTTCAGTATCATTTGTACGCTGATGATACTCAAATCTACCTATCCTCCCCAGATTTATCACCATCTGTATTGGCTCGTGTCACTGGATGCCTGTCTGCCATTTCCTCTTGGATGTCATCTCGCCATCTCAAACTCAACATTTCCAAAACAGAATTAATTATTTTCCCACCAGCTAAGGGTAGTTACCAACCTGATATTGCCATAACTGTTGACAATGCAACTATCCACCCTACCCCACAAGCTCGCTGCCTAGGTGTCATCCTTGACTCTGAACTGTCGTTTGTTCCACACATTCAATCTGTCTCTAAATCATGTTACATGCACCTCAAAAACATATCCAAAATACGCCCTTATCTTACACAAGACACTGCAAAAACTCTGATCCATTCACTCATCATCTCCCGCATTGATTATTGTAATAGTCTCCTTACTGGTCTTCCCAAACATAGGCTCTCACCACTTCAATCCATTTTAAATGCAGCTGCGAGGCTAATCTTCCTCGCCAGACGTTCTTCGTCTGCTGATCCGCTCTGTCAGTCCCTCCATTGGTTACCGGTATTCTACCGTGTCAAATATAAAATACTTTTACTTACATACAAGGCTATTACCCAAACTGCACCATCATACATCTCCTCACTCATCTCAAAATATCTCCCTACCAGACCCATCCGCTCTGCACAAGATCTGCGTCTCTCATCCAGATGTATTACCTGTTCCCACTCAAAATTACAGGACTTTACCCGGGCTTCACCCACTCTGTGGAATGCCCTCCCACGCACAATAAGACTCTCCACTAGTCTCCAAACCTTTAAACGTTCCCTGAAAACTCATCTCTTCAGACAAGCCTACCAAATTCCTGACCCACACACATAACCTTCAATGCTTCCCTATCCAGTTACATTCCCTCTGCACAGTCCCCATAACCTCACATTTTGTCTTCCAACATTGCTGGGTGATCATATCATACAACCCACTAAGAACCTAGCAATCTGGGGAAACATTATGTAACAGGTTGCATCTATCCTTGTGTATCAATACCTATTTCCCTATAGATTGTAAGCTGGCGAGCAGGGCCTTCCTACCGCTATGTCTGTCTTTGCCCTGTTTTGTTCTATAACTGTTGTTCTAATTGTAAAGCGCAACAGAATATGTTGCGCTATATAAGAAACTGCTAATAAATAAATAAATAATAATAATTATTATTATAACAACAACCTGTTGTGCTGCATCAGACCAGTGGTAGTGTCCTGTCCATCAGTCATTCCTGTGCCGCATATTGTCTCATATAACTCCCCAAAAATAATGGATAACAAAAATTTTAAGGATAAAATAGGGAAAGATCAAGAAGAACCACTTCCTCCTAGTGCTGAAGCTGCTGCCACTAGCCATGACATAGACGATGAAATGCCATCAACGTCATCTGCCAAGGCCGATGCCCAATGTGATAGTGGAGGGCATGTAAAATCCAAAAAGTCAATGTTCAGTAAAAAGAACCAAAAAAAGAAATTGAAATGATCTGAGGAGAAATGTAAACTTGCCTATATGCCATTTACGACATGGAGTGGCAAGGAACGGCTGAGGCCCTGGCCTATGTTCATGACTAGTGGTTCAGCTTCACATGACGATGGAAGCCCTCATAACTGAGGCCTTGACACTTATGTTGGTGTTAGATGTGTTCCCGGTATCCATCATTAGTGCAGTGGTAATTAGACAATTGATGGAGGTATTTTGTCCCCGGTACCAAATCCCATCTAGATTCCACTTCACTAGGCAGGCGATAGCGAGATTTTGCCATTTAATTCCAATGATTTGGACGTATAATTACAGTGATTTTGCCAATTAATTTCAGTGATTTATAATTATTAATTACAGTGATCTTGCCAATTAATTCCAGTGATTTGGACGTATAATTCCAGTTGGAATTGTTTGTATCGCTTGGCTTAGTCATACAGCTACCTCATTGCACCTCTTCGACATCTTTGCATGAGATGCTGTTTTGGGTCTAGTTTTTGAAAAGTGCCATCCTGTGTGACACTGATGGGCCAATTGTTTGTGTCGCTTGGCTTAGTCATACAACTACCTCATTGCAATTCTTTTTCTTCTTTGCATGATGTGCTGTTTGGGGCCTTTTTTTTATATCTGCCCTCCTGTCTGCCACTGCAGTGCCAAACCTAGATGGGCCAATTGTTTGTGTCACTTAGCTTAGTCATACAACTACCTCATTGCAATTCTTTTTCTTCTTTGCATGATGTGCTGTTTGGGGCCTTTTTTATATCTGCCCTCCTGTCTGCCACTGCAGTGCCACGCCTAGATGGGCCAATTGTTTGTGTTGTCCACTTGGGTTGCTTAGCTTAGTCATCCAGCAACCTCGGTGCAACCTTTTGGCCTAAAAGCAATATTGTGAGGTGTGAGGTGTTCAGAATAGACTGAACATGAGTGGAAATGATTGTTATTGAGGTTAATAATACTGTAGGAGCAAAATTGCCCCCAAATTCTGTGATTTTAGCTGTTTTTATGTTTTATTAAAAAAAATCATCCAGAGCCAAAACTAAAACCAAAACACGAAAGGATGGTTTTGGCAAAACCAAGCCAAATCCAAAACAAGAGAGTGGAATTAGAACCAAAACCAAAACACAAAACACGAAAAGTGCCAGCCACACATCTCTAGTAAAATGATACTATAGCAAATCATTACTGTACATTCAGTCTTTGAAAGGGTTGGATACAGGTGACTGGCGGTCAGGACCCTTGCAGGCTCACTGCACTTTCCATGCTGCGGGCTCGGTGTCGAGCTATGCTCACCACAGGTTCTATTCCCACTCTATGGGTGTCGTGGACACCCATGAGTGGATATAGTCCTGGGCCCCCTGCCGGGATCATTACTACATCCCCTTTGAACAAATGCAATGTACCAATATACTTTATGTTGGAAATTTTGTGTGTGCAGAGTTTTGTATAGGAACAAACCAGAGATTACTGAAACTATAGATAGCCGAGCAAATAACCAGTGATCAGGGGCGTAACTAGACCTTTGTGGGCCCCGTATCAAGATTTTGAAAGGGCCAACTGCACTCTGTGAGGGTAATGGGAAGTGCGGAAGGGGGGGTTTGAGGACACAGTTGATAGATATATATATATATATATATATATACTGTACATTATATACTAGAACACACACATACAGTATTATATAAACACAAAATAATATGGAATGTGGAAAGACAAGTGGCATATTCACAATTTAAGACGTGTACATGGTGACACTATAACAACTGGAGGATCATTGTTAATTTCTGAGGTATTGATACAATACAAATTTGTTGAGCTATTGTTTCTTTTTCAGGTGGAACCATGAGTCATACACGTGATGTGACTGAGTGGCAAAAGGGAGCTATTCTTTACCTTGTCATTTTGGATTGTGTCCTAAGGGGATTCTCAAGGACATTAAAGTACAAGCTATTGAACAGATCCCCCCATCGACCAGAGGGGGAGATAGATATAAGAAGTTGTGCCGAAAGGAGGCCTTTTGGATCTACAAACTTGGAACTATGGTTCCTGCGGGCCTGAATGATACTATCGAGCTCAACAATATTTAATTGTGTGAATAGAGGCTATAGATAGGCATCCCAGGTGCACTACCCTTTTCCATCATTTCCAGAAAAAAATCCTTATTTCTCCCCCTTAGCAGACTTCCAAACACAGTTTCGGTTCTATCTCTCCCTTTATTTTCAGGTTATAATGTTTAGTAAGTTTAGAACATTGAGGAAGTTCTGAAAAGGACTGGCGAAGCCCCAATGATCATCTAGACCCCCCAATATTATACTGGGTTAGGTAGCTCCGCATTCATTTAATCAGTAGTTCTAATTGGGTGTAGTTTTTATGTTTTTTCAAAAAAAATAAAAAATATATAAAAAATGTATGATACTATACACATATGTTTACATATAGGCGTGATATGATCTAATTGGATATTTATATCTAAGGGTTCTTGAAAAATCAATGCAATAATGTTTTTCCACTTTGCTGTTTTTCCTGAAGTTATAAAAAATCCTTAAAGAATCGTTAGAGGAGCCCATTGGCCCTTGAGAGCGTATCTAAGTTTTAGAAATTATATTATCAGGAATATACATATATATATATATATATTTTTTATTATTATAATGACTATTGACACTACCATTCTAATAGAACAAATATATGGTAATTATTTGGCTATGAGACATCCACAGGTATATTTATGTATTTAAATTTTAATAATTGTTTTGTTATAATTCTCCTGCCTCACTGTTTGGTTTTATTTATTCTAAATATTGTATAATGATTTAAATGGCGAGGTATAAAAACCTTTTATTATTTATATTTCCCTAGATTGTCTTGCTATATGAATAGAAGCTTGCAAACACTCATTATATCAGTTTTTAATTGCTTAATTGTTTATAGACAGCTGTATCAATGATTAGTGAGGCTAGGAGTATAAAAATGCCCAAGGATCTGGAGGCGGTACTTCTGATGAAACAGCCCCAGGATTGAGGCTGAGAAACGCGTCAAGCATTCCTCCCAGTATCCTGTCTGGTATCCTGCTTCTCTCCACCACCAGAGACTACAAGCACGTCTTCGAACGGCTCCAGCTACAGGCACGTCTCTGACGGCTCCCGCTATATCACTGCAAGTGAGCGGTTCCGAGCGTTCAGTTCACCAATACATTCTGCTTTATTTCATCCCTTCGGTGCCGCAGTCAAGCGGCGTGGGCAGCCGGCGCCCAACATTTTCAAAGGAAATACCGAATAATTGCAATCAGCAGAGGCTGGGGTAAGCACAATACGAGACTGTCAAAATAGCGTTCCATGCTTAAATGTCATTGTGCTGTGCACGGAATTGTGCTAATTAAAATCACCCGTAAAAAGCCTTTTCTAAAATACGGAATAAGTATTGGGAGCAGATATTATAAAGTGGACAAAACAAAGGTGAACTGTTTATATTCACACCACGGATGGACTTTTAAATCCATAAAATCATCTTATGAGCCTATACGTCTAATTAACCCACATGTGGAGCTCCCAGCAATGAGCCCTTTTTTTAATTACAAGTGCTATATTACCATCTGAAGCACAGGTGGTTATATCGTTTTAGGGGATTTTGTTAATATGTCCATCATTTGCTGCTACTAATAAGTATTGATGCTTGCTATACTATATATGCTGTGTTATCAAATTACAGGATACCAGGTTTTATTTTTGTGATTATCATATATATATATTTTTAATAAATTGTATAATACTTTCAATGACAGCGCTTCTTTGTTTTTTACCTTAGCTATTCTTTTTGGCTGAGTGCATGGATATAGCCTGGAGGAGGTGGCAGCATTTGTTGGTGTGCCTTCGAAGACAGCGAGTAGTATCCATCTACAGTGGAGGAAGCATGGACACTAAGAATCTGCACTCTGCTCTGCTGTGTCTATCCACAAGTGGCTATGTGTTATTCATCTAAGTGACTGTTTTGTGTCCATCTAATTTGCTGTGCTGTGTCAATCTACTACATGTGACTGTGGTATGTTCATCTAAGTGGCTGTGCTGTGTCCATCTACTACAAATGGCTGTGCTGTGTTCATCTACAAGCTCTGCCCAGTACTCTTAGTCTAACTGTATCACACATACATATAAAAGCAGTCTGACTCATCACAGTGGGAGCCAAGCTGCAGGTTTAAAAAAGAAAAATAATAAAAAAAAAAAGTTCTATAATTTTGTTCTGTTCTGTGCACTCTAGCTACCCCAGTATGCTCTGTAACCCAGTGCAATTTGTTCCCTTAACATAAACCCTGTGATGCCACCAGTGTTGGACTGGGGCATGTAGGGCCCACCGGGGAAGTGCAGTGGTAGGGGCCCATGTTAGGGTGTGGCCAATCTGCAGAGGGGGTATGTCCTGCCACCTCATTGGTTTGACTAACCATTACAGAGTGCCACTTTTGGGCCCCTTCATAAATAGATACAATAAATTCAGCTGCTGCATACATGATAATGTACCAGAATAACAGATTAATATAGCAATGCACTGTAGAAAATATACCACAGTCCAGTATGAGGTAACATATGTATAATGTATAATTCAAGTGCACAGTCTGGAAGCTGATCCTTAGAGCAGGAGGTGGGCCCCCATGCAGTGGGGCCCACTGGTGGGTTCCCCTGTACCCCTGTGGGCCAGTCCGAGCCTGGACGTCACACAGTGTGAGCAGAACTGCAATTTAAAAAAAAAAGAAAAAATACAAAAATGTATTGTTTTGACTGTTTAAAGTATATGAAAAATGCAAAGAATATGTTAGAAATACCTTCTTTGCATTATTCTAATCATTTTTATAGTCAAAACTGTGAAGTAAAAAGCATTTCTCTAATCATAACTCCCCCAATTTCCAGGAGTTCATACCTCTGCACTTTAGCATAATGCCCACATGAACCCTTTGGCTCATATATTGGGGGTAATTCCAAGTTGATCGCAGCAGGAAATTTTTTAGCAGTTGAGCAAAACCATGGGGGTAATTCTCAGCTGATCGCAGCAGGAATTTTGTTAGCAATTGGGCAAAACCATGGGGGTCATTCCGAGTTGTTCGCTCGGTAAATTTCTTCGCATCGCAGCGATTTTCCGCTTAGTGCGCATGCGCAATGTTCGCACTGCGACTGCGCCAAGTAAATTTGCTATGCAGTTAGGAATTTTACTCACGGCTTTTTCTTCGTTCTGGTGATCGTAATGTGATTGACAGGAAGTGGGTGTTTCTGGGCGGAAACAGGCCGTTTTATGGGCGTGTGGGAAAAAACGCTACAGTTTCTTGGAAAAACGCGGGAGTGGCTGGAGAAACGGAGGAGTGTCTGGACGAACGCTGGGTGTGTTTGTGACGTCAAACCAGGAACGACAAGCACTGAACTGATCGCACTGGCAGAGTAAGTCTCGAGCTACTCAGAAACTGCACAGAGATGTCTTTTCGCAATATTGCGAATCTTTCGTTCGCAATTTTAAGAAGCTAAGATTCACTCCCAGTAGGCGGCGGCTTAGCGTGTGTAAAGCTGCTAAAAGCAGCTTGCGAGTGAACAACTCGGAATGAGGGCCCATGTGCACTCAGGGGAGGCAGATATAACATTTGCAGAGAGAGTTAGATTTGGGTGTGGTGAGTTCAATCTGCAATCTAAATTGCAGTGTAAAAATAAAGCAGCCAGTATTTACCCTGCTCAGAAACAAAATAACCCACCCAAATCTAACTCTCTCTGCAAATGTTATATCTGCCCCCCCCCCCCCCCCTGCAGTGCACATGGTTTTGCCCAACTGCTAAAAAAATTCCTGCTGCGATCAACTTGGACTTGTACACTGCAGGGGAGGCAGATATAACGTGCAGAGAGAGTTAGATTTGGGTGGGTTATTTTGTTTCTGTGCAGGGTAAATACTGGCTGCTTTATTTTTACACTGCAATTTAGATTGCAGATTGAACTCACCACACCCAAATCTCTCTCTCTGCACATGTTATATCTGCCCCCCCTGGAGTGCACATGGGGGGTCATTCCGAGTTGTTCGCTCGCAAGTGAATTTTAGCAGATTTGCTCATGCTAAGCCGCCGCCTACTGGGAGTGAATCTTAGCATCTTAAAATTGCGAACGATGTATTCGCAATATTGCGATTACACACCTCGTAGCAGTTTCTGAGTTGCTTCAGACTTACTCGGCATCTGCGATCATTTCACTGCTTGTCGTTCCTGGTTTGACGTCACAAACACACCCAGCGTTCGCCCAGACACTCCCCCGTTTCTCCAGCCACTCCTGCGTTTTTTCGGGAAACGGTAGCGTTTTTCCCCACACGCCCATAAATCGGCCTGTTTCCGCCCAGTAACACCCATTTCCTATCAATCACATTACGATCGCCAAAACGATGAAAATGCCGTGAGTAAAATTCCTAAGTGCATAGCAAATTTACTTGGCGCAGTCGCAGTGCGGACATTGCGCATGCGCATTAAGCGGAAAATCGCTGCGATGCGAAGATTTTTACCGAGCGAACAACTCGGAATGACCCCCATGGTTTTGCCCAACTGCTAAAAAAACTTCCTGCTGCGATCAACTTGGAATTACCCCCATTGTGTGTAAATCTGGCTCTGTTACTAGCATATGCCTCCTGAGCCATTTGCCTCACCACACGTCCCTGCTCCACACAGTGTGAGCTGAGCTGCCAGTTAATAAAATAAAAAATGTAAAAAATTATTATTGTATACATTGTTTGTACTATATTGTGCACTCTACATTCCCCAGTACACTCTGTACTCCATTGCTCATGTGTAAAAATGGTCTGACTCCACACAGTGTGAGCAGAGCTGCCAAGTAATAAAATAAAAAATAAAAAGTATATATTCTTGTTTAGTTTGTTTGCACTGTTCTGTGAACTCTACCTACCCCAGTATGCTCTGTACCCCAGTGTGCTTTGTTCACTTCATGTAAGCCTAGTGACTCCACACAGTGTGAGCTGAGCTGGCAGTTAAAAAAAAAAAATATATAAAATATATATTGTATAATTTATTTGTACTGTTCTGTGCACTCTATCTACCTCAGTACACTCTCTACCCCAGTGCATGTGCATAAAAACAGCCTGATTCCACACAATGGCCCTCATTCCGAGTTGTTCGCTCATTGCTGAGTTTCGCTATATTGCGATTAGTCGCTTACTGCACATGTGCAAGGTACGCAGAGCGCATGCGCTTAGTTATTTTACTCAAAAGTTAGGTATTTTACTCACGGCATAACAAGGATTTTTCATCGTTCTGGTGATCGGAGTGTGATTGACAGGAAGTGGGTGTTTTTGGGCGGAAACTGGCCGTTTTCTGGGAGTGTGCGAAAAAACGCTGCCGTTTCTGGGAAAAACGCGGGAGTGGCTGGAGAAACGGGGGAGTGTCTGGGTGAACGCTGGGTGTGTTTGTGACGTCAAACCAGGAACGAAACTGACTGAACTGATCGCAGTGGCAGAGTAAGTCCCGAGCTACTCAGAAACTGCAAAGAAATTTCTATTTGCAATTATGCGAATCTTTCGTTCGCAATTCTGCAAAGCTAAGATTCACTCCCAGTAGGCGGCAGCTTAGCGTGTGCAAAGCTGCTAAAAGCAGCTAGCGAGCGAACAACTCGGAATGAGGGCCAATGTGAACAGAGCTGCCAGGTAATACAATAATAATAAAAATATGTTGTATAATTTGTTTGCACTTTTCTGTGAACTCTACCTATCCCAGTAATCTCTGTACTCCAGTGTGCTTTGTTCACTTCATGTAAGCCCTGTGACTCCATACACTGTGAGAAGAGCTGCAAGTTAAAAAATGAATTTCGAGCAGGAGCAGCAACCAAATACTACCAGTCATGATGACAATACTAGTCCTTCAACATCATCTAAAGCTGATGGTCAAGGGCATAGAGGGTTAAAGTCAGACATAAATACCTATATTAAAGGGAATGTTTAAGGCCAGATATATGAGGACACATCTGTATATGTAATTAATCACTCATACTGCTGCATTCACCCAATGTTGTGTTATATAATACACATTAAAAAAATTTCTTCTTGTGAGACCTTCATCTTGGTCTGTAACCTGTAGTGATGTCCAAATGTCTTTAGCTGATGTCTTTGCATGTATAATAGAATAGACATGTTGCTCCTCATTGAAATCATTGCGCTTACTACTTAATCTGGGCTACAATCTGCACAATGATCTACCTAAACCATCTACAATCTTTCACTCTTCAGTTGCATTTGCATAGCAAACTTCAATGTTGTATAATTCTCTGTACCTTTCAGCTTGATAAACCCCATTATGGATATACAGTAGCTCTTGCATTCATGCTTCTTACATACATGACTTTGCATCCTTCATGCACTAAACAGCTTCTGTGCTGCTACACTGTGCTGGAAACTGTCCTCTGTGCTGTCCTTACTGAGTTCTATGCAGCTTATGTGTACTGACTAGCTCCTGTGCTGACACACTGCACTGGAAATACTGTGGGGTATATTTACTAAAGCGTGGGTTTACAGAAGTGGAGATGTTACCCATAGCAACCAATCACATGGTGTTTGAAAAATGAAACGTAGAATCTGATTGATTGATTGATTGATTGATTGCTATGGGTAACATCGCCACATCTATAAACCTGCATTTTAGTAAATATACTCCTCTGTGCTCTAATGGCAGTCTGCACTACACATTTACTTAAGATAGTGTCTGTATGCTGCACTGTCTGTCCTAGAAGCTTGTGGCTTGTGTACTTAAACTTTATGTGCCTGGGCCAATACATTTTTGGAAATTATGTGTGTGCAGGTGTTAATATTGCAAAGTTACTGTATATAGCCACACTCAAGCAGATGACTCAAATAATGAACAGCCCATTTACTTAACCGGTGGTATTGGTTTATTGAAAGTAGGTACAGCCATACTCACTGTTACATGGACACTGTTACATGTACAGCGGTGCTGAATATTAAAGCTAGCCAGTGAATGTATACTGCAATTGTAAAGTGGTGCATTGATACTGAAAAGCTTTATACTGTAGTATTCAAAAACATTGGCCCTCATTACGACCTGATCACTAGCAGGCTACTTTTAGCACCGCTGTGCAGAGCTACGATCCGCTGTGCATAGATCTGCACAAACAAAAGTTTGTGCAGTTTCTGCACAGCTCAGGACTTACTCACCCGCTGCGATGATCCAGCTTGGAGCTGACATCAGGAACCCTCCTCTTCAACGGCTGGGCACGCCTGTGTTTTTTCTGGACACTCCTCGAAAATGGTGAGTTGCCACCCAGGTCCGCCTTCTGCCTATGAATCTTCTTGAGATCACCACCGCAAACGGCTTATTCATAAGGTTTGTTGTGCCTGGGCATTGCCCCCATGCACATGCGCAGTTCTGACCCATTCGCATGGCTGCGAAAAATTGCAGCATCCGAATGGTTCAGAATGATTCCTCTGGTCTTTTATAAGAGCTAAGCAGGTGACTTCTGTCTCACACCATTTCGCTCTACACAGTAAAGACAAGGTGACCCCTGCACATGCTCAGTAGAGATTTTGGGGGGTAATTCAGACTGCATCGCTCTGTGGAGTGCTCACATGTAGTGTCCGCACTGCATGTGTGCATCCCGGAAGCCCAGTGAGATGCTATGAGCATCTCAGGGCTGCGATCGCTTCTGCCTGATTGACAGACAGAGGCAGTCTCGGGGTGGGAAGGGGCGTGCCAATGGCGTTAGAATGTCGTTAGCAGGGCACGGTCCGGACAATGGAGGTGTGTCTGGACCATTGGGGGGGCGGGCCACGGCGGATGCGTGATGTCACATGCAGCCGCTGCGACCTGGGACGTGGTGAGTAGCGGCTTGCTTGGTGCCACTGATGTTGAGCATTGATCCATCCAGCCAAGCACATCTACTACAGATGACAATTTGTGCCACATTGAAGGTCTTATTAAGGAGGACAGATGCATTCAAGTAAATAATATTCTTAATGAACTGAATATCTCAGTGGATAAAGTGCAAAACATTGTTCATGAGCAACTGGGGTACAGAAAAATGTGTTCACATTGGGTACCGAAGCAACTCACAAATGTTTGAAAAACCAAGAGAATGAGATACATGCACTTGGAGGGTCATTCGAGACCTGATCGCTCGCTGCAGTTTATCGCAGTGATCGGGGCGGAATTGCGCATGCGCCGCAGTGCGCCAGCGCATGCCGGACAGCCGGAGGCCGTCATTCAGTAGAGATCGTCTCTGCCCGATTGACAGGCAGAGGCAGTCGCAGGGCAGGAGGGGGCTGGACGGCGGCATTAAGCCACTGTTTAGGGGGCACAACGCAGGCGTGGCCAGAACGCTAGGGGGGCGGGCCGTGGCGGCTGCATGACATCTCACGCAGCCGCTGCACCCAGTAGCAGCGACGATCAACTCCCGGCCAGCCACAGGATCTGCTCTTGCTGGGAGTTACTCCACAAATACAAAAGCATCGCTGCTGTGCGATGCTTTTTGTATTTGTGCGGGTGGGGGGGGGGTGGACTGACATGCAGTGCGGACTAGCCCTGTGCTGGGTGCCTCCCACATGTCAGGGAAGATGATTGTAGCTGTGCTACATTTAGCACAGCTACGATCAACTCGGAATGATCCCCTTGATGCAGTTCCATGAGGGGAGAGTGCAGTTCCTGCAATGTATATTTACACGCGATGAATAATGGGTGCATCATGTGACACCAGAGATGAATCAAGCATCCTTGACATGAAAACACGCATCATCCCCACCTTCAACAAAATTTAAGACAACTCCATCAGCAAAGAAGTTCTTAGAAAATGTGTTATGGGACTAAAAGGACATGCTTCCTATTGATTTTCTCACTAAATGAGACATTGCAAATGCTTACCACTGTTGACACATTGAGCTGGTTGCGGTGGGCAATTTGTCGAAATCAACATGGTGAGTTGCTGTGAACAAGCATTGTATTGCTGCATGTTAAAACCAGGCCACACTCAGCCAACTGCTTGCCTGAGTTGTTATGGTGCTATCATTGGAAGGGACTGGGCAATCCTCCCTACAGCCTTAACCTGGCCCAAAGTGATTTTCATCTCTTTGAACCATTAAAGAAGCACCTAGTTTGAAAGTGATTCGCAACAAACAGTGAAGTTCAGCAAGCCATCATGTCCTGGCTTCAGGTGCTTGACATTGATTTCTTCTATGCGGCATAGATGCCTGGGTGTACCATTGGGGACTGCAGTATGCGGAAAAATAATCTGTACCAAGGCCATAGCATTGCTTATATGGGACTTAGTCATGTCAGGAGACCGCCGGTCACAATATCGATGCCTGCATCCCTACCCCTCAAAATCCTGACAGTCGACATGCCGACTAACAGGGATTATTCCCACTCATGGGTGTCCAGTGTCCACGTGGTGAGTGCAGCGAGCTTACAAGGGGCTTCGTTGTGCTTGCCCCCCCCTTCACCGGCATTCTAAACCCTGGGATCATGGCGTTGGAATGGTGACCGGCGGGATCCCAAATGCCCGTCACCCATACCCAACCTGATTATACGTTGAATTGATTATATGTATATGTATGAGTTGATTACGCAATGGGAGGTCTGTCACCTGTTTTATTTAACCCCCTCATACATAATAAAAAATCTACTAACTCTTTAAGTACAAAAATATCAAATAATCTAATATATTAAATAATCTGTTTTTCAAAATATATCTTGTTTGTGTGCTTTAATGCTCTGTTTTTAAACACTTTATTTAGGAAGACATAACAAAAACTAAGCAAAACAGTTTAGGTACACACACAATAAATTCAGGTACACTGAAAAAATCTTCTAACAAAATAAATAATCTATGTACAATGATGAAACTTAAGTAAAGTACATAAATCATACTATGCATGTGACAAGACATACTTTATGAAAACGGGCTGACAATATTAAATAAAAAACCTGAATAGAATATTCATTACATTGGAAAACATAGATGTCCATTTCAAATTACCAAGCATAAGAATGATATAATGCACACATACAGTCAAGGCCATATTAAAGGAGAGGTGACAGAGGTGGTTGTCCCAGGCCCCCTTGTAATATCTGTCCCTTCAGTGAGCTCAGCTGAGCCAGTTGCAGTCTGTGTGACTGCACAGGCACAGTTGCTTCACATGACTGGCAGTGACTTTCCATTGTACGTTCTACCTGACACTCACATGCAGGGCAGGCAGTCCCAGGGGGAGGTGATTCCTCCCTCTGCGACTGCCAGAACAGGCTGCGATTAGCAGAGAGCTGGCTCCCTGTAGGAAGCCACTCCCTGCCTGATCTTTAGCCCAGTAAAGCTTCTATTAGCTGCAGTCAATGCAGTACATGGAAGCCAGGGGGTTTGCACATGCAGACTCAAGTCACCGATTGTATGCCTGCCAGATTCATTGTGCAGGCACCGGGAACCCAGCTGGCCGGAGGGTGGCTCTTTAATCTCCTCTCTGGCATGGGCAGCGGCAGCCCCCTGTCCAAAAAGGTAGGAGCTGCCGCTGTTTGAAATACAGTACATAAAAAGCACAACCCACCTAAAAACTAGGGATGAGTGGGTTCGGTTCCCTGAGAACCGAACCCCCTTGAACTTAACGCTCCACGTCCGGATCCGAGCCCGGCTCAGGTTTACCCACCAGACTCGGAAACCAGAATGAGGCAAAATGTCATCATCCCGCTGTTGGATTCTTGCGGGTTTTTGATTCCATATAAGGAGGCGTGCATCACCGTCATTTTCACTCCAGTCCTGGAGAGTGTAGCGAGAGGATGTGTCTCCTCAGAGTGTCTGTGTGGGAAAGTAGCATGGCACATGGGGTGGTGACCTGCTCTTTTGTGTCATTCCAGTGCTGTCTTGTGCTGGATCAGTCCAGTGGTGGTGTCTTGTGCTGCATCAGTCCAGTCACAGTGGTGTCCTGTGCTGCCATAAGTCCAGTGCTGCTGTGTAAGTCCAGTCCCGTGGTGCTGTCTTGTGCTGCATCAGTCCAGTGGTGGTGTGCTGTGCTGCCATAAGTCCAGTGGTGGTGTCCTGTGCTGCCATAAGTGCAGTGGTGCTGCTGTATAAGTTCAGTCCAGTGGTGCTGTGTTGTGCTGCAACAGTCCAGTGGTGGTGTCCTGTGCTGCCATAAGTCCAGTGGTGGTGTCCTGTGCTGCCATAAATCCTGTGGTGCTGCCGTATTAGTCCAGTCCAGTGGTGCTGCCGTATAATTTCAGTCCAGTGGTGCTGTCGTATAAGTCCAGAGGTACTGCTGTATAGGTCCAAGGGAACTGCCATATAAGTTCAGTCCAGTGGTGCTGCCGTATAAGTCCAGCGGTACTGCTGTATAAGTCCAGGAGTACTGCCATATAAGTCCAGTGGTGGTGTCCTGTGCTGCCATAAGTGCAGTGGTGCTGCAGTATAAGTTCAGTCCAGTGGTGCTGTGTTGTGCTGCAACAGTCCAGTGGTGGTGTCCTGTGCTGCCATATGTCCAGTGGTGGTGTCCTGTGCTGCCATAAATCCTGTGGTGCTGCCGTATTAGTCCAGTCCAGTGGTGCTGCCGTATAAGTTCAGTCCAGTGGTGCTGTCGTATAAGTCCAGAGGTACTGCTGTATAGGTCCAAGGGAACTGCCATATAAGTTCAGTCCAGTGGTGCTGCCGTATAAGTCCAGCGGTACTGCTGTATAAGTCCAGGAGTACTGCCATATAAGTCCAGTTTTGCTGCCTGTGCTGTATAATATTTAATCCAAATAAAGGGGTTATTAATATTTAATCCAAATTATTTGTATAGGGTTTGCCCTGTGTGGTGTAGGGGTGCGCTCTCCTGTGCCGCATATTGTTATGTAACTCCAGAAAAATAATGGAGAACAAAAATTTTGAGGATAAAATAGGGAAAGATCAAAACTCACTTCCTCTTAGTGCTGTAGCTTCTGCCACTAGTCATGACATAGATGATGAAATGCCATCAACATCATCTGCCAAGGCCGATGCCCAATGTCATAGTAAAGGGCATGTAAAATCCAAAATGCCAAAGTTCAGTAAAATGACCGAAAAAATGTATTTAAATCGTGTGAGGAGAAACATAAACTTGCCAATATACCATTTATGACACAGAGTGGCAAGAAATGGCTAAGGCCCTGGCCTGTGTTCATGACTAGTGGTTCAGCTTCACATAACGATGGAAGCCCTCATCCTCTCACTAGAAAAATGAAAAGAGTTAAGCTGGCAAAAGCACAGTGAAGAACTGTGTATTCTAAGATGGTATCACAAATCCCAGAGGAGAGTCCCAGTGTGTCGGCATCGGTGGTTGCGATGCCTGACCTTCCCAACACTGAATGGGAAGAGGAAGCTATTTCCACTATTTGCACACCATCTGCAAGTGCTGGAAGGAGCACCCACAGTCCTGTTTCTGATTTTTAAATTGAAGATGTCACTAATGAAGTACATCAGGATGAGAATATGGGTGTTGCTGGTGCTGAGGAGGAAGTTGATGAGGAGGATTCTGATGGTGATGTGGTTTTTTTAAATCAGGGACCAGGGGATACAGTTGGTTTCTGTGGGATGAATAAGCCTATTGTCATGCCTGTGCAAACTATCAAAAATGTCACCTCTTCGGTGTGGAATTATTTCTCCACAAATCTGAACAACAGGTGTCAAGCCATCTGTTGCCTTTGTCAACCTGTAATAAGTAGGGGTAAAGACGTTAACCACCTAGGAACATTCTCCCTTATACGTCACCTGCAGCGCATTCATCAGAAGTCATTGTAAAGTTCAGAAACTTTGGGTAAGAGCATAAGCAGTCCACTGACACTTAAATCCATTCTTCCTCTTATACCCAAGCTCCTGCAAGCCACACCACCAACTCCCTCAATGTCAATTTCCTCCTCAGTCAGGAACGTCAGTAGTCCTGCAGGCCATATCACTGGCATGACTGAGGAGTCCACTCCTAACCGGGATTCCTCCGGAGGATCCTTGAGTGGTATGCCTACTGCTGCTTCTTCCGCTGCTGTTGCTGCTGCTGGGAGTCGATCGTCTTCCCAGAGGGGAAGTCGGAAGACAACTTGTACTACTTCAACTAAGCAATTGACTGTCCAACAGTCCTTTGTGTGGAAAATGAATTATGACAGCAGTCATCCTGTTGTAAAGCGAAAAACTGAAGCCTTGACACTTATGTTGGTGTTAGACGTGCATCCGGTATCCGCCATTAGTGCAGTGGGATTTAGACAATTGATGGATGTAGTGTGTCCCTGGTACCAAATCCCATCTAGATTCCACTTCACTAGGAAAGTGATTCCCCGGCTGTTAGAGGGACATTAAGAAAAGTGTCCTCAGTGTCCTGAAAAATGCAGTTGTACCCGGTGTCCTCTTAACCACGGACATGTGGACAAGTGGAGCAGGGCAAACTAAGGACTTCATGACTGTGACAGCCTACTGGGTGGATGTATTGCCTCCCGCAGCAACAGCAGCAGCGACACCAGTAGCAGCATTTACAAACGCCAGCTTGTTCCTAGGTAGGCTACGCTGTGTATCACCGCTTTCCATAAGAGGCACACTGCTGACAACCTCTTATGGAAACTGAGGGACATCATTACAGAATGGCTTACCCCACTTAGACTCTCCTGGGGATTTGTGATATCGGACAATGCCACCAATATTGGGGGTCATTCCGAGTTGTTTGCTCAGTATTTTTTTCTCACAACGGAGCGATTAGTCGCTAATGCGCATGTGCAATGTCGCAGTGCGACTGCGCCAAGTAAATTTGCTATGCAGTTAGGTATTTTACTCACGGCATTACGAGATTTTTTCTTCGTTCTGGTGATCGTAATGTGATTGACAGGAAGTGGGTGTTTCTGGGCGGAAACAGGCCGTTTTATGGGTGTGTGCGAAAAAATGCTACCGTTTCTGGGAAAAACGCGGGAGTGGCTGGAGAAACGGAGGAGTGTCTGGGTGAACGCTGGGTGTGTTTGTGACGTCAACCCAGGAACGACAAACACTGAACTGATCGCAGATGCTGAGTAAGTGTGGAGCTACTCAGAAACTGCTAAGAAGTGTCTATTCGCTATTTTGCTAATCTTTCGTTCGCAATTTTGGTAAGCTAAGATTCACTCCCAGTAGGCGGCGGCTTAGCGTGTGCAAAGCTGCTAAAAGCAGCTTGCGAGCGAACAACTCGGAATGACCCCCATTGTGCGTGCATTACATCTGGGCAAATTCCAGCATGTACCATGTTTTGCACATACAATTAATTTGGTGGTGCAGAATTTTTTAAAATATGACAGGGGCGTGCAGGAGATGCTGTCGATGGCCCGAAAAATTGCTGGCCACTTTTGACATTCAGCCACCATGTGCCAAAGACTGAAGCACCAGCAAACACTCCCGAACCTGCCCTGCCATTACCTGAAGCAAGAGGTGGTAATGAAGTGGAATTCAACACTCTATAAGCTTCAGAGGATGGAGGAGCAGCAAAAGGCCATTAAAGCCTATACATCCACATATAATATAGGCAAAGGAGGGGGAAAGCATCTGATTCAAGCGCAGTGGAGAATGATTTCCGTGTTGTGCAAGGTTCTCCAACCCTTCAAACTTGCCACACATGAAGTCAGTTCAGACACTGTCAGCTTGAGTCAGGTCATTCCCCTCATCAGGCTTTTGCAGAAGCAGCTTGAGAAATTGAAGGAGGAGCTAACACAGAGCGATTCCGCTAAGTATGTGTGAATTGTGGATGGAGCCCTTCATTCACTTTGCCAGGATTTGAGGGTGGTCAATCTGTTAAAATCAGAGCACTACATTTGGCCATGGTGCTCAATCCTAGGTTTAAAGCCTATGTTGTATCTCTCTTTCTGGCAGACACAAGTCTGCAGAAGTGCAAAGACCTGCTGGTGAGAAAATTGTCAATTCAAGCGGAACATGACCCAACAACAGCTCCTCCTGCATTTTCTCCCACAACTGGGGCTGCGAGGAAAAGGAGCAAGTGCTGACATCTTGTCCAGACTGAAGGACCTGCCAACGATTACTGACATGTCTACTGTCACTGCATATGATGTCACCATTGAAACAATGGTGGAGGATTATATTGGTGACAGCATCCAAGTAGGCATGTCAGACAGTCGGTATGTATACTGGCAGGATAAATAGGCAATTTGGAGGCCCTTTCACAATCTGGCTTTATTTTACCTAAATTGCCCCCCCTCCAGTGTGTACTCTGAAAGAGTGTTTAGTGCAGCCGGTAACCTTGTCAGCAATCGGCGTAGGAGGTTACTTCAACAAAATGTGGAGAAGATGATGTTCATCAAAATAAATTATAAATTCCTCCAGGAAGACATTTACCAGCAGTTGCCTCCAGAAAGTACACAGGGACCTGTGGTGGTGGATTCCAGTGGAGACAAATTAATACTCTGAGAGGAGGAGGAGGATGTACACACAGAAAGGGGTGAGGAATCGGAGGCTGAGGATAAGGATGAGGATGAGGATGACATCTTGCCTCTGTAGAACCAATTTGTGCAAGGAGAGATTAATTGCTTCTTTTTTAGTGGGGGGATTAATTGCTTCTTTTTTTGTGGGGGCCAATACAAACCAATCATTTCAGCCACAGTTGTGTGGCAGACCCTGTCACTGAAATTATTGGTTTGTTAAAGTATTCATGTCCTGTTTATACAACATAAGGGTGGGTGGGAGGGCCCAAGGACAATTCCATCTTGCACCTCTTTTTTTTCCTTGCATTATGTGCTCTTTGGGGCCTAGTATTTAAAAGTGCCATCCTGTCTAACACTGCAGTGCCACTCCTAGATAGCCCAGGTGTTTGGGCCGCCCACTTGTGTCGCTTAGCTTAGTCATCCAGCGACCTCGTTGCACCTCTTTTTCTACTTTGCAGTATGTGCTCTTTGGGGCCTAGTATTTAAAAGTGCCATCCTGTCTGACACTGCAGTGCCACTCCTAGAAGGGCTAGGTGTTTGTTCCGCCCACTTGGGTCGTTTAGTTTAGTCATTCAGCGACCTCAATGCAACATTTTGGCCTAAAAACAATATTGTGAGGTGTTCAGAAAAGACTGGAAATGAGTGGAAATGAATGTTATTGAGATTAATATTACCGTAGGATCAAAATTACCCCCTAATTCTGTGATTTTAGCTGTTTTTGTGGGGTGGGGGGTTCAAAAATCATCCAGAGCCAAAACCAAAACCCAAAAGGGTGGTTTTGGCAAAACCAATCCAGATCCAAAACACGAACGGGGAACTAGATCCAAAACCAAAACACAAAACACGAAAAGTGACCGCGGCACAACTCTACTAAAAACACATGAAAATGTGTAATAACACTTTATGCCATTTTAGACTATGCATTAGTTTGTGATCAAATAAATAATGCTAAAATAAATATTTAAAAAATGAAAGAACTTTTTCTCTTTCCCGTATTGTAATATACAGTATGCATGCATGACACTTTTTTTTCCTGTAGTACAGTAAATCAAAGTGAAATTATGTTCATACATCCACTACTGATCTTGTATTAGCACAAAGAAAAGTGCTGGCTTTCATCCAGTAACAAGCCAATCATACAGTGGTTTTCAGTCTTAATAATGAAAACAGCACACTGCAAAAAAATTGCTTACAATATCTTCAAAAAATGAATATACAGTAAATGAAAATATGATGTAATATATCACTGCAGTTATGGAATAAAAAAGTAACTGTTAAGGAGCATTGGACCATTAAGCATCGTTTTACAAGAAAAAATATCTTGTATGCATTTATGATCCACCAAGATTGTAGAAATACTTTTCTGAAAAGAAATCTTAAATTTCTGCACAATAAAAAAGAAAAGACCAAAGGAAATCTCAAAGTTTCGCATCGGACGAGCAGCTCCCTACTTGCGCAGCCTAGCTGCGCTGGCCGGTGGCTACCCTCCATGTTTTGGGTCGTAGTGGCTGCGTGTGACTTCACCTAGCTGCCGCGGCCTGCTTATGCATCAGTCCGGACATGCCTGCATTGTCCGGACTGCGCCTTATCAATGGCATTCTAACGCCATTGGTACGCCCCTGACCGCGCCACGCCTGTTTGACAGAGGCGATTGCAACAGTGAGATGCTTTTGCATCTCAGTGGGTGTGCATGCGCAGTGCGCCCACGGTGCGGGTGCACTCCGGAAAGGGCGTCAGGCTGCGATCACTGTTGTAGTAGCGATCTGGTCTGAATTAGGCCCAATATCTTCTTACTGTAAGTCTCTGGGAAAGTTGTTATTATATAATGAAAACAAGCATACAGTAATTGAATTTACTAACATACTGTACTTACTGACATCAATCAGGATCTTGATAGACTGTGTGTTATCCATTGTTCCCTAACTTCCAAGGGATCAACTAGTTTGCAGGTAGTAGCTCTTGGGATCTATTTATTATATTTCCCCTGATAATTATGCAGAAAGAAGTATTTCTGTGTGATTTTAGAATAATTGCTATTAAACAAAAGCTGAATGCTGGAGATATCAAAAATATATTTTGCACTCAGTTAAGTAATACAGGTAACTGCAGTCAACATATTCTCTGGAACTGTCTCTTATAGGAGGGACTGTCATGAAAGAGTCCTTTAATAATTGCAATGGAAAGTAATTTGATATAGTCACTATATGCAGCAATAATAAATTATACTTTTTTGTGTCTCCCACTGCTACCAATGATAAATGAGCTCCATTAGTCTTTTGAGATGATCAATTTCCTGGGTATTCCCACTGTTGGCCTTTCTTCTCAACTCTGACATCTATAAAGCAAGGCCTCTCCCCTACCTAGTTCTTGAAACACTTGCACTTGAGTTCATGAACAACTTTAAATACTGAGAAGTCACTGGTAGAAACAACTGGAGATTAATTATTTGTTTTGTCCACCTAACTTTACTCAATAAGGGGGTCCATTTATCAACCATTGCAGTTGGAATTTGATCTTGGCATGGTGTTAGTGCACAAGATCACATTGCAGGATGCACATACATTGGGCAGATGTATGAAGCAGCGCATGCAGGTACAGGGGCTCCAAAAGTAGCCCATCTCTGCAGTGTGCTCGCTTCAGTGCCTGTATTCCCATGCAGGCATGATCTGCCATTTCCGGGAAGGGTTTGTGATCTGTGTCCCATAGATTACAATGGACTAATGCTATTGGCCCATTGGGGCCAATCTCCGGAATGATTTACATTCTGGATCTTGGTAAATCTGGCAGCATTGCTTCCCCCATAGAAACTTATGGGGTTGCTGTTGCATGCAGGAATGGAGGGATCACAGCAGGTATTGGAGATATCTGCTGTGGTCCCTCAGTCATACATTTAGGAGATACTTAATATTTGTTGTTACCCCCCGACAACAGCTGCTTCTGGGGAATAAGCAACAAATATTATTGATAAATAAGTGTGTGATTGAATTCGTTTACCTTGCAAATGTATTTATTTACTGGTCTGACAATCTACCTTTAGATCTGGAAAGGATTCTCTACATAATATTCTGTTGAAGACTGCCCCATCTCTAACATGCATGTGCAGTGAGAGCCGGGGGCCCCACCAACAGCTCCTACTGCTAGAACAATGGAGTACACCCTAGCCGGAGAGGACCCACCATGAACAGGTAAGGTAGGTATATAGTCATGGAAGGGAGAGGGCAGGATGGGGTAGGGGCAAAGTGTGAAAGAGAGAGAGTGGGACAGCGAGTGGTATGGGGTGGAGCACTGTGCAGAGGGAGTAGTGCAGGACAGAGCGAGAAGCATACCGAGGTGTCCCAGAATATGCTGGGCCTCTTTACTAGTAAGAAATAATCATGGCGTTTTCCTATTTTCTTAATATTCATCACATTTTCACATTTACTTACATTTGCAATTTAATGCAGATACCAATATTTTTATTTAATGCTGACAATAAATAATTATTCAATTCCATGCACACTTTTACTTCTGGAGTTCTATATCAAGGAATAAAATAAGATCTTCTGGGACTTAATTTTCAAAACAGAATCTGAAATATACAAAATCCACGTTTACCACAATTTATACAGTATATGAAGTGTAAGGAAGCTGTGAACATTATCAAATGGAATCTTTCCATTTTGCTTAGCGATAAGCAGTTCTATATAGTTTACAATGAAGGTGGTAGGTTTGTAGAAAAAGGCATTATATTTGTCAAATTGCTGTTCCTGAGTCATTGTATGAATTGTACAGAATATATGGCATCTGGTTATTTCAATTTAAATGTTTCAAATCGATATTGTTCATGTAAATGTTAATTATTACTATTTACAATAACTCATCTCCTCATTTTCTATCAGATAACAATATACAGTAATTAAAAATCAGTGAGTTATTCATGTTACTGGTATGAAATTTAACATGTATCATGCACATTACAGCATTTAAGGAATATGTTGTAAAAACACTAGCAGATGCAATGAGTCCTAAAGCACTAACATTTCCAATACCTCAAAACTAACTGCCATGTTTCTAATTCTATATACTATTTTAAATATAATTTTTTTAAAACAGAGGTACATATGCGCCTAGTTGTGGGTATGACTCATTTGGCATGATGTGCGCACACACCGCTGTGTGCATGCATCTAATTTACTAGCCGTAGCTCAGCATACTAAGGGTTCTATTTACTAAGCCTTGCATGGAGATAAAGTACCAGCTAATCAAGTCCTAACCGTCAATTGTCAAGCACAGTCTGTGACATGGCAGTTAGGAGCTGATTGGCTGGTACTTTATCTCTGTCGACTTTATCTCCATCCAAGGCTTAGTAAATAGACCCCTTAGTCACACCTGCGGCAAATGTGCGCATGCAGCCATGCCGCAGGATGGATGAGCGTGGCTACAGGTGTCACTTTTTTAAAAAAAATGGCATTCAGATTAACTTATTAAGATGTGAGTCATTATATTATAATGTTCAGCATAAATAAAATATAGTTCTATATATTATACTCCATATAATTGTTTAGTGGAAGGGTTTTCCAAAAAAGTACATTTAGCAGTATACTGTATGTTGTAGAGCTATGACTAACGGATAGCATTAGCCAAATGTGTCATTTGCATTTTTGATCACTCTGCATCACTTTGTTACTAATTAACAATACTTAAAGATTTGAAGTGCTGTCTTTGGGTGCAGATTATTCCTTTGTTACATATCTAAACTGCAGAGCAGTTGCTGTGAGTTTACACATGTGTGATGTGGATTTAGGCAAGGATTATAACCAGGCACTGGGCTGACAAAGTACTTCCTTTTTCTGCGGGTTAATTTACTCCCACCTGCTACCCTTGTTAACCTGCATTTGTTCAAGGACGTGAATTTGTAATGCAAGCTATTTCCTTCCCTCATACTGCACCTTTGAATATTTGTTAAAATGGATAAAATGTCTGTGGAGAGTGTTTCTCCTCCCACAGTGACAGCTGCTTCGAGCCTGTCTTTAAAATCAATTGCAGACTGTACAGGCTGTGCTTATTTTAGTTAGTGCAAGTCATTTCTAAGAAATTACCTACTTGAAACTGAAGTGAATAATGTGCTGAATTTATTGTCTATTCTCTTCACTTCTAAACAGCTATCAGTTCCAGTAAAAGAACTGTCATTTGCAACTACCTTTCATTTTGATCTATTTGAAACTTTGATAATAATAAATATGGTAAACTTTACCATATCACTGTTTTATGCCTCCAGCCGTTACGTAGTTGTTGCAAATATGGCTGAAACGAAGGTATGCCTTATAATGTTTTCTTTTTTCAGGAGCAATTAATAGTTCTGGGTTTACAGCAGATACAGTAGAGATGAGCGCCGGAAATTTTTCGGGTTTTGTGTTTTGGTTTTGGGTTCGGTTCCGCGGCCGTGTTTTGGGTTCGACCGCGTTTTGGCAAAACCTCACCGAATTTTTTTTGTCGGATTCGGGTGTGTTTTGGATTCGGGTGTTTTTTTCAAAAAACCCTAAAAAACAGCTTAAATCATAGAATTTGGGGGTAATTTTGATCCCAAAGTATTATTAACCTCAAAAAACATAATTTACACTCATTTTCAGCCTATTCTGAACACATCACACCTCACAATATTATTTTTAGTCCTAAAATTTGCACCGAGGTCGCTGTGTGAGTAAGATAAGCGACCCTAGTGGCCGACACAAACACCGGGCCCATCTAGGAGTGGCACTGCAGTGTCACGCAGGATGTCCCTTCCAAAAAACCCTCCCCAAACAGCACATGACGCAAAGAAAAAAAGAGGCGCAATGAGGTAGCTGTGTGAGTAAGATTAGCGACCCTAGTGGCCGACACAAACACCGGGCCCATCTAGGAGTGGCACTGCAGTGTCACGCAGGATGTCCCTTCCAAAAAACCCTCCCCAAACAGCACATGACGCAAAGAAAAAAAGAGGCGCAATGAGGTAGCTGACTGTGTGAGAAAGATAAGCGACCCTAGTGGCCGACACAAACACCGGGCCCATCTAGGAGTGGCACTGCAGTGTCACGCAGGATGTCCCTTCCAAAAAACCCTCCCCAAACAGCACATGACGCAAAGAAAAAAAGAGGCGCAATGAGGTAGCTGACTGTGTGAGAAAGATAAGCGACCCTAGTGGCCGACACAAACACCGGGCCCATCTAGGAGTGGCACTGCAGTGTCACGCAGGATGTCCCTTCCAAAAAACCCTCCCCAAACAGCACATGACGCAAAGAAAAAAAGAGGCGCAATGAGGTAGCTGTGTGAGTAAGATTAGCGACCCTAGTGGCCGACACAAACACCGGGCCCATCTAGGAGTGGCACTGCAGTGTCACGCAGGATGGCCCTTCCAAAAAACCCTCCCCAATCAGCACATGATGCAAAGAAAAAGAAAAGAAAAAAGAGGTGCAAGATGGAATTATCCTTGGGCCCTCCCACCCACCCTTATGTTGTATAAACAAAACAGGACATGCACACTTTAACCAACCCATCATTTCAGTGACAGGGTCTGCCACACGACTGTGACTGATATGACGGGTTGGTTTGGACCCCCCCCAAAAAAGAAGCAATTAATCTCTCCTTGCACAAACTGGCTCTACAGAGGCAAGATGTCCACCTCATCTTCACCCTCCGATATATCACCGTGTACATCCCCCTCCTCACAGATTATCAATTCGTCCCCACTGGAATCCACCATCTCAGCTCCCTGTGTACTTTGTGGAGGCAATTGCTGCTGGTCAATGTCTCCGCGGAGGAATTGATTATAATTCATTTTAATGAACATCATCTTCTCCACATTTTCTGGATGTAACCTCGTACGCCGATTGCTGACAAGGTGAGCGGCGGCACTAAACACTCTTTCGGAGTACACACTTGTGGGAGGGCAACTTAGGTAGAATAAAGCCAGTTTGTGCAAGGGCCTCCAAATTGCCTCTTTTTCCTGCCAGTATAAGTACGGACTGTGTGACGTGCCTACTTGGATGCGGTCACTCATATAATCCTCCACCATTCTATCAATGTTGAGAGAATCATATGCAGTGACAGTAGACGACATGTCCGTAATCGTTGTCAGGTCCTTCAGTCCGGACCAGATGTCAGCATCAGCAGTCGCTCCAGACTGCCCTGCATCACCGCCAGCGGGTGGGCTCGGAATTCTGAGCCTTTTCCTCGCACCCCCAGTTGCGGGAGAATGTGAAGGAGGAGATGTTGACAGGTCGCGTTCCGCTTGACTTGACAATTTTGTCACCAGCAGGTCTTTCAACCCCAGCAGACCTGTGTCTGCCGGAAAGAGAGATCCAAGGTAGGCTTTAAATCTAGGATCGAGCACGGTGGCCAAAATGTAGTGCTCTGATTTCAACAGATTGACCACCCGTGAATCCTTGTTAAGCGAATTAAGGGCTGCATCCACAAGTCCCACATGCCTAGCGGAATCGCTCCGTGTTAGCTCCTTCTTCAATGCCTCCAGCTTCTTCTGCAAAAGCCTGATGAGGGGAATGACCTGACTCAGGCTGGCAGTGTCCGAACTGACTTCACGTGTGGCAAGTTCAAAGGGCATCAGAACCTTGCACAACGTTGAAATCATTCTCCACTGCACTTGAGACAGGTGCATTCCATCTCCTATATCGTGCTCAATTGTATAGGCTTGAATGGCCTTTTGCTGCTCCTCCAACCTCTGAAGCATATAGAGGGTTGAATTCCACCTCGTTACCACTTCTTGCTTCAGATGATGGCAGAGCAGGTTCAGTAGTTTTTGGTGGTGCTCCAGTCTTCTGTACGTGGTGCCTGTACGCCGAAAGTGTCCCGCAATTTTTCTGGCCACCGACAGCATCTCTTGCACGCCCCTGTCGTTTTTTAAAAAATTCTGCACCACCAAATTCAAGGTATGTGCAAAACATGGGACGTGCTGGAATTTGCCCATATTTAATGCACACACAATATTGCTGGCGTTGTCCGATGCCACAAATCCACAGGAGAGTCCAATTGGGGTAAGCCATTCCGCGATGATCTTCCTCAGTTGCCGTAAGAGGTTTTCAGCTGTGTGCGTATTCTGGAAAGCGGTGATACAAAGCGTAGCCTGCCTAGGAAAGAGTTGGCGTTTGCGAGATGCTGCTACTGGTGCCGCCGCTGCTGTTCTTGCGGCGGGAGTCCATACATCTACCCAGTGGGCTGTCACAGTCATATAGTCCTGACCCTGCCCTGCTCCACTTGTCCACATGTCCGTGGTTAAGTGGACATTGGGTACAACTGCATTTTTTAGGACACTGGTGAGTCTTTTTCTGACGTCCGTGTACATTCTCGGTATCGCCTGCCTAGAGAAGTGGAACCTAGATGGTATTTGGTAACGGGGGCACACTGCCTCAATAAATTGTCTAGTTCCCTGTGAACTAACGGCGGATACCGGACGCACGTCTAACACCAACATAGTTGTCAAGGACTCAGTTATCCGCTTTGCAGTAGGATGACTGCTGTGATATTTCATCTTCCTCGCAAAGGACTGTTGAACAGTCAATTGCTTACTGGAAGTAGTACAAGTGGGCTTACGACTTCCCCTCTGGGATGACCATCGACTCCCAGCGGCAACAACAGCAGCGCCAGCAGCAGTAGGCGTTACACGCAAGGATGCATCGGAGGAATCCCAGGCAGGAGAGGACTCGTCAGACTTGCCAGTGACATGGCCTGCAGGACTATTGGCATTCCTGGGGAAGGAGGAAATTGACACTGAGGGAGTTGGTGGGGTGGTTTGCGTGAGCTTGGTTACAAGAGGAAGGGATTTACTGGTCAGTGGACTGCTTCCGCTGTCACCCAAAGTTTTTGAACTTGTCACTGACTTATTATGAATGCGCTGCAGGTGACGTATAAGGGAGGATGTTCCGAGGTGGTTAACGTCCTTACCCCTACTTATTACAGCTTGACAAAGGGAACACACGGCTTGACACCTGTTGTCCGCATTTCTGGTGAAATACCTCCACACCGAAGAGCTGATTTTTTTGGTATTTTCACCTGGCATGTCAACGGCCATATTCCTCCCACGGACAACAGGTGTCTCCCCGGGTGCCTGACTTAAACAAACCACCTCACCATCAGAATCCTCCTGGTCAATTTCCTCCCCAGCGCCAGCAACACCCATATCCTCCTCATCCTGGTGTACTTCAACACTGACATCTTCAATCTGACTATCAGAACTGGACTGCGGGTGCTCCTTCCAGCACTTGCAGGGGGCATGCAAATAGTGGAAGGCGCATGCTCTTCACGTCCAGTGTTGGGAAGGTCAGGCATCGCAAACGACACAATTGGACTCTCCTTGTGGATTTGGGATTTCAAAGAACGCACAGTTCTTTGCGGTGCTTTTGCCAGCTTGAGTCTTTTCAGTTTTCTAGCGAGAGGCTGAGTGCTTCCATCCTCATGTGAAGCTGAACCACTAGCCATGAACATAGGCCAGGGCCTCAGCCGTTCCTTGCCACTCCGTGTGGTAAATGGCATATTGGCAAGTTTACGCTTCTCCTCCGACAATTTTATTTTAGGTTTTGGAGTCCTTTTTTTTCTGATATTTGGTGTTTTGGATTTGACATGCTCTGTACTATGACATTGGGCATCGGCCTTGGCAGACGACGTTGCTGGCATTTCATCGTCTCGGCCATGACTAGTGGCAGCAGCTTCAGCACGAGGTGGAAGTGGATCTTGATCTTTCCCTAATTTTGGAACCTCAACTTTTTTGTTCTCCATATTTTATAGGCAGAACTAAAAGGCACCTCAGGTAAACAATGGAGATGGATGGATTGGATACTAGTATACAATTATGGACGGACTGCCACGGTTAGGTGGTATAAAAAAACCACGGTTAGGTGGTATATATTATAATAATAATACAATTATGGATGGACGGACTGCCTGCCGACTGCCGACACAGAGGTAGCCACAGCCGTGAACTACCGCACTGTACACTGGTTGATAAAGAGATAGTAGTATACTCGTAACAACTAGTATGACACTATGACGACGGTATAAAGAATGAAAAAAAAACCACGGTTAGGTGGTATATATTATAATAATAATACAATTATGGATGGACGGACTGCCTGCCGACTGCCGACACAGAGGTAGCCACAGCCGTGAACTACCGCACTGTACACTGGTTGATAAAGAGATAGTAGTATACTCGTAACAACTAGTATGACACTATGACGACGGTATAAAGAAAGAAAAAAAAATACCACAGTTAGGTGGTATATATTATAATAATAATACAATTATGGATGGACGGACTGCCTGCCGACTGCCGACACAGAGGTAGCCACAGCCGTGAACTACCGCACTGTACACTGGTTGATAAAGAGATAGTAGTATACTCGTAACAACTAGTATGACACTATGACGACGGTATAAAGAATGAAAAAAAAACCACGGTTAGGTGGTATATATTATAATAATAATACAATTATGGATGGACGGACTGCCTGCCGACTGCCGACACAGAGGTAGCCACAGCCGTGAACTACCGCACTGTACACTGGTTGATAAAGAGATAGTAGTATACTCGTAACAACTAGTATGACACTATGACGACGGTATAAAGAATGAAAAAAAAACCACGGTTAGGTGGTATATATTATAATAATAATACAATTATGGATGGACGGACTGCCTGCCGACTGCCGACACAGAGGTAGCCACAGCCGTGAACTACCGCACTGTACACTGGTTGATAAAGAGATAGTAGTATACTCGTAACAACTAGTATGACACTATGACGACGGTATAAAGAATGAAAAAAAAACCACGGTTAGGTGGTATATATTATAATAATAATACAATTATGGATGGACGGACTGCCTGCCGACTGCCGACACAGAGGTAGCCACAGCCGTGAACTACCGCACTGTACACTGGTTGATAAAGAGATAGTAGTATACTCGTAACAACTAGTATGACACTATGACGACGGTATAAAGAAAGAAAAAAAAATACCACAGTTAGGTGGTATATATTATAATAATAATACAATAATGGATGGACGGACTGCCTGCCGACACAGAGGTAGCCACAGCCGTGAACTACCGCACTGTACACTGGTTGATAAAGAGATAGTAGTATACTCGTAACAACTAGTATGACACTATGACGACGGTATAAAGAATGAAAAAAAAACCACGGTTAGGTGGTATATATTATAATAATAATACAATTATGGATTGACGGACTGCCTGCCGACTGCCGACACAGAGGTAGCCACAGCCGTGAACTACCGCACTGTACACTGGTTGATAAAGAGATAGTAGTATACTCGTAACAACTAGTATGACACTATGACGACGGTATAAAGAATGAAAAAAAAACCACGGTTAGGTGGTATATATTATAATAATAATACAATTATGGATGGACGGACTGCCTGCCGACTGCCGACACAGAGGTAGCCACAGCCGTGAACTACCGCACTGTACACTGGTTGATAAAGAGATAGTAGTATACTCGTAACAACTAGTATGACACTATGACGGTATAAAGAATGAAAAAAAAACCACGGTTAGGTGGTATATATTATAATAATAATACAATTATGGATGGACGGACTGCCTGCCGACTGCCGACACAGAGGTAGCCACAGCCGTGAACTACCGCACTGTACACTGGTTGATAAAGAGATAGTAGTATACTCGTAACAACTAGTATGACACTATGACGACGGTATAAAGAAAGAAAAAAAAATACCACGGTTAGGTGGTATATATTGTAATACAATTATGGATGGACGGACTGCCTGCCGAGTTCCGACTGCCGACACAGAGGTAGCCACAGCCGTGAACTACCGCACTGTACTGTGTCTGCTGCTAATATAGACTGGTTGATAAAGAGATAGTATACAATACATACAACAATATACTACTATACTGGTGGTCAGGCACTGGTCACCACTAGTCACACTGGCAGTGGCACTCCTGCAGCAAAAGTGTGCACTGTTTAATTTTAAATTAATATAATATTATGTACTCCTGGGGGCTCCTGCTATAACAACCTGCAGTGCTCCCCAGTCTCCCCCACAATTATTATAAGCTTTGCCTTTTATACATTGATGTGCAGCACACTGGGCTGAGCTGAGTGCACACAGACTGAGTCACACTGTGTGACTGGCTGCTGCTGTGTATCGTTTTTTTTCAGGCAGAGAACGGATATAGCAGAGAACGGATATATTATATTAAAATAAATAAAAGTTAACTAACAACAACTGCACTGGTCACTGTGGTAAACTCTGTCTGACTCTGCACAATCTCTCTCTCTCTTCTAATCTAATTTCTAATGGAGAGGACGCCAGCCACGTCCTCTCCCTATCAATCTCAATGCACGTGTGAAAATGGCGGCGACGCGCGGCTCCTTATATAGAATCCGAGTCTCGCGAGAATCCGACAGCGTCATGATGACGTTCGGGCGCGCTCGGGTTAACCGAGCAAGGCGGGAGGATCCGAGTCTGCTCGGACCCGTGAAAAAAACATGAAGTTCGTGCGGGTTCGGTTTCAGAGAAACCGAACCCGCTCATCTCTAAGATACAGATAGACAAATGATTAATGCATGAAAACTACTGTAGATTAAGGAGCATTATAAACCAAAACAATTAACCACAGTCTAGAGGTTCTTAAGGGAACGAAAAATAATGTCAATTTAGTAGTTCAAAATCGAAATGGGCCACTTGGTACTAGATTTCATTTAATATTTAAAGAGCATAAAATCATTCAGAAACTAAGAAATAAAATGTGTGAATACATTGGGAAATTACACAGTAGAGCAGAGGAGAGTCATTACACCAAGGAATTAGTTGTTTGGAAGAAGTGTCTTAGGACCATATAAAGGATGATCATAATGACAAACAAATACTGTATATACAACAAATCTTTACTTTGAATTTGAGGATAACCAGGAGAGTGGCCAGACAGAACAAACATAAAAACCTTCTTTACAAATGTAACAGGAAGTAGGTTTGGTTAATGCAAATGGTGACGGATGTTCATGGATTAAGATTTCTACAATGACTACTGTAATTCATCTGTAATGCATCCACCTAACATACACTGTCTCTCTTGTATCCAGACATCATCCCTGAAAGCAGCATAAAAATGCCCCTCACTTTCTATTCTGCCACCTTATGCATTATAAACCATACCACTTACATTGTATGATCATTTGGCCATGTGATTCAATGTAATACTGTACGTTTGTATTATGATCCCTTAAATATGCAGTACTGAGTAATATGTTGGTGATTCATAAGTAAAGATAATGGATACCTCATTTTTCAGTGTAAGACTATTGTAATTAGGTAAAAATCTAAGTAAGGAAAATATTTTGGTAATTTCCATGCAGTGGGGTGTACAGTGATTTCGCTCTATAAAAAAACATCAGTTTTGTATCAGGTTAGAGTTAATGGCCTGCAGATATTGCTCTTATCTTTTAGTGGATCAGTTCTGTGACCTCTATATTGTGCATTTCTAGGCTCTCTTCAAGCAATGTAAATGAAAGTTCAACACAGACACAAATTCTATATGTAATAAAAACAGTGGATTTCCCCCTTAAACTTATTATTTTTATTATTTATGCTATTAATGAAGCTAAACAGTTCAATATTTTGGGAGACCAATGGAAAATGTAATTTGACTAACCTTTAGAATTTACTTCTAATTGTTCCCCCGTCAATTTTTTTTTCATATTTGTATTTGCAAATGTAAAATATTTTAGTTGAGCAGTACTATCTACTTGATATATGGTTGCATAATAGTGCATGAATTCTGATTTTACCTGGGAAAAAACTGTCCTAAAAATATGTGATCCTTGCATTTTATCAGTATAGTAAACCTAAGCATTATGCCTTACGCTGTCTTTTAAAGATGTGTAATCCTGTCTTTATTGCTTTTGCAAAGTTGATTAAATGTGTAAAAGGTTCTTCTGTCTGAGTAATTGCCCAAAACCACTGAAATCTTATCACTTATCTTGCTTGCCAGGATGCCACTTTTCTTGAATGACTTTCTCAATAGATGAAAAAAGAGAGATGTCATCTGCCCTTTCTCACATGTCCATAAGATCACTGAAAATTACAAAGAAAACATTTTCTTGATCAGACTTGCCAACATTTCGGTAATTAAGATAAAACATAATTTTGATCAATATAATTAACTTTACCCAGTAATTTAAACTACATGATTGTGCTCCCTCTTTAGGAAGTAACAATGTGTTTGCATAAAACCTTTGAAAACATTTTGCATATAGGGGGTAATTCCAAGTTGATCGCAGCAGGATTTTTGATAGCAATTGGGCAAAACCATGTGCACTGCAGGGGAGGCAGATATAATTTGTGCAGAAAGAGTTAGATTTGGGTGGGTTATTTTATTTCTGTGCAGGGTAAATACTGGCTGCTTTATTTTTACACTGCAAATTAGATTGCAGATTGAACACACCCCACCCAAATCTAACTCTCTCTGCACATGTTATATCTGCCTCCCCTGCAGTGCACATGGTTTTGCCCAATTGCTAACAAAAATCCTGCTGCGATCAACTTGGAATTACCCCCATAGATAGACATTTAACGGTATCCTAAAGGTCTCACTGGAGGCTATCCTATTAACCCTGATAAGTCAGTCCAAGCCACGGCTTATCAGGGATTTTGTTTCATTGGAAAAACTGTGAAAAACTGAAATTTTTCGCAACTGATGTTTTACCGTGGCTAATAGGATACAGCCCTATTTGATTTGCTGTTTTTCATGAAAACCAAATTAAATGTTAAAAAGAGATGTGTGCTGAACCCCGTGATTTGGTTTTGGATCTGTATTAATTTTGTGTTTTGGTTTCGGCTCTTATTTTGCAAGACCACCTTCATGTGTTTTGGTTCTGGATTTTTTGAAAATTGCTAAAAACACCTAAAATCTGTTTTTGTTCCTATAGTATTGTTAACCTAAATAACATTCATTTTCAGTCATTTGCATTTAATTTTGACCACCTTACAGCCCACAATAATGTTTTCATCCAGTTTAGGTCAAAGGCTGCAGCAAGCTGGCTGGTTACTAAGAAACAGAGCAGCGGCACAAACACACTGCAGATTATAGCACATCTATGAAATATTGTCATAGAAAAATAGTGCAAGATGAAACTGTCCTTGGGCCCTCCCACCCACCCTTATGATGGATCCTGTTTGTGGGCAGTATGGATGGTGTAATGGTTAGCATTACTGCCATGGCCCTAACTGTGTGTAGTTGTATATTGTCCCTGTACTTGCTTTGGTTTCCTCCGGGTACTCCTGTTTCTTCCCACAATTCAGAAAATGTACTGGTAGGTTAATTGGATCCTAACAAAATTAGCCCTAGTGTGTAAGTGTGTGCATGTGGTAAGGAATATAGGACCTAATTCAGATATGATTGCTGCTGTGCATGTTTGCACAGCATGCAATCAGATCTGAACTGCGCATGTGCCTGAGCCACACTGCACCGGTGTGATGGACAGCTGCTATGGGGATCGGCACATTGCAATGGGATGGTGCGAAGAATCCAGTCGCATGAGCATTCACAAGGAGATTGACAGGAAGAGGCCATTTGTGGGTGGCAACTGATAATTTTCTGTGAGTGTCCGGAATAACGCAGGTGCGCTCAGGTGTTTTGAGGGAGGGTGTCTGACGTCAGCTCTGGCCCCAATCAGGAGGATTCAATCACAGCAGCTGAGTAAGTTCTGGGCTGCGCAGAGACTGTACAAACTAATTTTTGTGCAACTCTGCTAATGAAGCGATTGCACACTTGCACAGCACTTTTCCCCTCCCCCTGTAGGCGACAACTATCTGATCGCAGGGCAGCAAAAAACACAGCCCAGCAGATCAGATCTGAATTACCACCATAGACTGTAAGCTCCACTGTGGCAGTGACTGATGCGAATAGCCAAATATTCTCTGGAAAGCACTGTGGAATATGTGTGTGCTATATAAATAACGTAATAAATAATAAAAATAATGTTAAAAAGGACATGCAGTTTAACAAACCAAGCACTATAGATGCAGGAACTGCCACTTTTATATGGAGAAAGTACATAGTTTGTTTGTGCCCCCACAAAAATGTTTTTGGAAGGATCACTAATGAGGAAGTTGATGATGAGGGTGTTGGTGGTAGAGATTGCATGGGCTGGTACTGCAACTGATACTGGACTGCTTATTATTATTTTACAAATGATTATACTTTTGTAAAATAAATTTCATGAACTCGCTGCAAATGATGTAACATGGAGGAGGTGCCTAGGTGGTTAACGTCCCTACCTTGACTAACTTTGGAGCAGGTTCCTTTGCAAACATTGTCAGGATTCTGGTAAAAATGAGAGATGAGCGGGTTTGGTTTTACTCGGATTTACTCAGATTTACCCGAATCTCCTTATTGGCTCACGAATGCCACGTGTTTTGGTTAGCCAATAAGAAAAATCCAGAAAAAAAGAAATTGCGATAATTCTGGTGTTAAGAACTGAGTAAATCCGAACCCGCTCATCTCTAGTAAAAATAATCCTATATCCAAGAGGTGGCTTTTTAAGTCTTATGTCTAGGCATCAGAATGGCTTTTTTCATGGGCAAGAACTGCTGCCACTGGTGGTTGACTTACACAAACAACATCATCAAAATCCTCATCATCAATATCCTCATTAGCATTAGATAGTACACAAATATTCCCCTCAACCATTTGCACTTCAACACTAGCATCCTCAGTGTCATTATCACCATCTTTACTTGTACTGCTCATCCCCACATTTGCAGTGCAGATGGTGGAAGGAGGCAAAGAAGGCTTCTCTATGAGTACAGTGTGAGAAATGTCAGACTCACACATGCAGTAGCTAACATGGACATCCCTAGACTTTCCTCATAAATTTGTAAACACACAGTTTGTTCTTCAGGCTTAGTATTCTATTTTTGGACACTGATTTGTCAGCTTTTAATGTGACTCCTTTATCCCTTTTTTTACCATTGTGAAAGATCTTGATTTCAGGTGCCCTTTTCTAACCTTTCTGACCTATAGACCACCTTTAGTTGAAGTACTATCATGACTGGTAGCAGCTAAAGCACTAGTACTGGGTTGATGCTCCTGCTCTTCTATTGACTGATCATGATCCATATCGACTTAGTGCTTATATTTATAAATGCAGTGGAGCAAGGCACCTGCTAGGCTTTATTGAATACACAAGTTGTGCAAAAAAATAACAGCTTTCTTTGTTTTTTAACAAATGACATATTCACACACAGGGGGAAATTTACTAAGCTCCCGATTTTGACCGAGATGCCGTTTTTTCATCAAAGTGTCATCTCGGTAATTTACTAAGCACTAATCACGGCAGTGATGAGGGCATTCGTAATTTTTTGCAAGTTCAGGTAAAAAATTACGAATGAATACACCATCGGTCAAAACGCGGCTGTTTAAGTATGAATCTCGGTCATTTACTAAGAAGTGCAAAGCAAAAAAAGAACAAACACTGCCGTGAAAAATTACAACTCGTAAAAAAGTGCTAAAAAAAAACAGACCTTTTTTTTTTATTCGTGATTGGATAGGCATGCACGGATCCATGAGATCCGTGCATGTATATCAGTGGGAAGGGGTGGGAAAGTGCTTATTTTTTAAAAAAAAAATTGCGTGGGATCCCCCCTCCTAAGCATAACCAGCCTCGGGCTCTTTGAGCCGATCCTGGTTGCAGAAATATGGGAAAAAAATGACAGGGGTTCCCCCATATTTAAGCAACCAGCATCGGGCTCTGCGCCTGGTCCTGGTCCCAAAAATACGGGGGACAAAAAGAGTAGGGGTCCCCCGTATTTTTAAAACCAGCACCGGGCTCCACTAGCTGGACAGATAATGCCACAGCCGGGGGTCACTTTTATATAGTGCCCTGCGGCCGTGGCATCAAAAATCCAACTAGTCACCCCTGGCCGGGGTACCCTGGGGGAGTGGGGACCCCTTCAATCAAGGGGTCCCCCCCCCCCCAGCCACCCAAGGGCCAGGGGTGAAGCCCGAGGCTGTCCCCCCCCATCCAATGGGCTGCGGATGGGGAGGCTGATAGCCTTTGTTGTAAAAGAAAAGATATTGTTTTTAGTAGCAGTACTACAAGGCCCAGCAAGCCTCCCCCGCATGCTGGTACTTGGAGAACCACAAGTACCAGCATGCGACGGAAAAACGGGCCCGCTGGTACCTGTAGTACTACTACTAAAAAAATACCCAAAAAAAGACAAGACACACACACCGTGAAAGTATAATTTTATTACATACATACACACATACATACATACTTACCTTAAGTTCCCACGCAGGTCGGTCCTCTTCTCCAGTAGAATCCAAGGGGTACCTGTTGAAGAAATTATACTCACGAGATCCAGGGGTCCAGGCTCCTCGGGAAATCCAGGGGTAATCCACGTACTTGACAAAAAAAAAAAAAACGGTGTCCCGAGCCACGAACTGAAAGGGGACCCATGTTTGCACATGGGTCACCTTTCCACGAATGCCAGAAAGCCACTCTGACTTCTGTCTAAGTGGGTTTCTTCAGCCAATCAGGGAGCGCCATGTTGTAGCACTCTCCTGATCAGCTGTGTGGTCCTGTCCTCACTGACAGGCAGCACACGGCAGTGTTACAATGTAGCGCCTATGCGCTCCATTGTAACCAATGATGGGAACTTTCTGCCCTGCGGTTGACCTAAAGTGACGTCACCGCAGGGCAGAAAGTTCCCATCATTGGTTACAATGGAGCGCATAGGCGCTACATTGTAACACTGCCGTGTGCCGCCTGTCACTCAGTACAGGAGCACACAGCCGATCAGGAGAGTGCTACAACGTGGCACTCCCTGATTGGCTGAAGAAACCCACTTAGACATCAGTCAGAGTGGGTTTCTGGCATTCGTGGAAAGGAGTCCCATGTGAAAACATGGGGCCCCTTTCAGTTCGTGGCTCGGCTTTCCGTTTTCTTATTTTATGCAAGTACGTGGATTACCCCTGGATTTCCCGAGGAGCCTGGACCCCTGGATCTCGTGAGTATAATTTCTTCAACAGGTACCCCTTGGATTCTACTGGAGAAGAGGACCGACCTGCGTGGGAACTTAAGGTAAGTATGTATGTATGTGTGTATGTATGTAATAAAATTATACTTTCACGGTGTGTGTCTTGTCTTTTTTTGGGTATTTTTTTAGTAGTAGTACTACAGGTACCAGCGGGCCCGTTTTTCCGTCGCATGCTGGTACTTGTGGTTCTCCAAGTACCAGCATGCGGGGGAGGCTTGCTGGGCCTTGTAGTACTGCTACTAAAAACAATATCTTTTCTTTTACAACAAAGGCTATCAGCCTCCCCATCCGCAGCCCATTGGATGGGGGGGACAGCCTCGGGCTTCACCCCTGGCCCTTGGGTGGCTGGGGGGGGGGACCCCTTGATTGAAGGGGTCCCCACTCCCCCAGGGTACCCCGGCCAGGAGTGACTAGTTGGATTTTTGATGCCACGGCCGCAGGGCACTATATAAAAGTGACCCCCGGCTGTGGCATTATCTGTCCAGCTAGTGGAGCCCGGTGCTGGTTTTAAAAATACGGGGGACCCCTACTCTTTTTGTCCCCCGTATTTTTGGGACCAGGACCAGGCGCAGAGCCCGATGCTGGTTGCTTAAATATGGGGGAACCCCTGTCATTTTTCCCCCCATATTTTTGCAACCAGGATCGGCTCAAAGAGCCCGAGGCTGGTTATGCTTAGGAGGGGGGACCCCACGCATTTTTTTTAATGATTTTACAGTGTTTAATTAAAAAAAAAAAAAAAAAAAACCCCAGCACGGATCACACAGATCCGGCCGAGATTGATTGTAAAAAAAGTCGGCAGTGTTTTGCTAATCACTGCCGTAAAAATAGGTAAAAAACCACGAATGACATCGACATCGGAAGAAAAGAAAAACCCAAATACGACAGCTTAGTAAATCCATCGTAATCAATTCAAAAAGTTGCAATTTTACACTGTCGATGTCATTCGTGATTGAACTTGGACATGATTCTGGAAAATACGAATCTTAGTAAATGTACCCCACAGACTCACAGTGCTTATATTTAACGTAGTGGCATGGCACCTACTGTGTTTTATTTAATGTACAAGTTAAAAAAAAAATTTTTTGTTTTTTCACAACTGACAAATTCACACTGCAGACTCACAGTGCTTATATTTATTAATGAAGTGGCACAACACCTACTAAGCTTTATTGAACACACAAAAGTTGTACAAAACCCCCCAACTTTTTTGTTTAACTTTTTTCATAAATGACAATTCCAAATGTGGATTCATAGTGCTTATATTTATTAGGATAGCGGGGCATGGCCTGGCCCTAAACACACTCAAGTTTTTTTAATTTTTTATTTACACACTGCTGTGAATCACTGCACTTATATAATTATAGCATAGTGTTCACCAATGAAGGTTTAATGCTGCACTGTGGGCAGTGACAAAAACACTAATGTGCACTGTGAACAAATGATTAATGCTGCCCCTGTATTAGGAGGACTTTGCAGTGACAAAAATAACACCAACAGTGTGCTGTGCATGAAGGTGCTACAGTTAAGTTACAGCACCAGTGTGACACACTTTGCCAAAATACAAGTAATATAATGATGTTCCTTCCTGCACTATAAACAATAAAAAATATTTTGCTAATTGCCTTCATCCATCTAGCTTGGTCAGTATACTGAGTTAACTAGACACATGTGGGTGCCCATCAAACTGTTAGGGAACCCCAGCACAATTGTGTAAGGTACCTAGAGCCAATGAGAGGATCTTCTGCCTATAACAACAACTTGCTGCTGTTCCCTTAGTTTTAGATGTACACACCAGTACTTAGGTGGCTGCCATGACTTAAACTTTTAGCGGTACGAGCTTACTGAATTAGCTGGAGATCACATGATTAATGGCTGAAGTTGTTGCTGCAGGCAAATGTGTAATGGCTTGGAAACAGTTAACAGGTGAACAACTGTGGAATACCAGATTCATTCAGGATTCTGAAGCAACATATGACAGAGATCTCTCAGCATAGTAATAAGTAAACTATGGCTGTAGACTATACCATATGAGAATAATGTGGAGTGCAGCACACTATTTTAGCACAGGTAGGAAGCAGCTGATGAGTGGATACACAGATCCTGAATGCAGCAACAGGGTACAGCACAATGACTACTGCTGTTTATAATGCATGTCCACAAAGATATGCTCAGTATGTTATTAAGATAACAATGTATCAAACAAGAAATCACAGTTGTAGTCCAAGGCACATGATATGCAGAGTTTACACAGAAGTCCAGTATTAAGTTGCAGTGATTATTAACCAGAGATCACTGCAGGCATATTATGATCTATAGTAAAAGTTAATGCACAAAGCACTGAGCAAATATTTAAGCAGCAAGTACAAGTTATTATGCCAAGTCACTTAGCTGAGAGAGAGTTCTTTACATACACAACAAGGCAGTGTTCAGGAAGCAGGGGCTGGCTGACTAGGCTTCCAAGCGATACTCTGAGAACTAGACACTGGAATCAGGCATGCAAGAACTCAGGAACTATGGAACTATTACTGGCCAGGCTATTCAGAGCTGGCTGATTTTTTTATTAGGAGTGGGGACCAATGGCAATGAGCCAGGCAGGCTAGCCCTTTTAATGACAGAATATATTGGAGCTGTAAGGCTTTACACATACACAATGGTGTACCGGCTGCTTAGTAACAGCCGTGACCAGGAGTAAGTGTGGCCATCTGAGTCCTGGTACAGATGGAGCCTCCCTCATCATTGCAGTTTCTCTACCTGAACAAAGTATTTGTCGCGCCTTAGTTATAGCTCAGGTTGTTGAGGTGATATGCAGAAAGGTGTATTAAGGTACAACATACACAGCATGCAATACACATATTCACCACTGCTTGCTTACTGCTCCAGTAATCCAGTACTGGAGAGAGAAAAGTGGTGGATGGATATACAGTACAGTACAGTAATATTACTGTAATAGTGTACTCTTAGCAAGTCCTGGCAAATGGCCAGTGACGTAGTTGGTTGCTGGACTCTACTGCTCCTGCTGACGCTTGTCTTTTTGGACGAGCATCAGCAGGAGCAGGAGAGTCCAGCAACCAACTACGTCAACCAGCACAGAGAGACGGTTTGCGGGAACCAGCCAAAGAGGGAGACCGAAGATTGCAATCTCCGTACAAGGTAGGCAGAAATAGGGAGAGTTAGCCAGCCAGCCACACCACCGCCGCATTGAGGGATACGGCTCAATCACGGAACCCGCACATGGACACCTGCACATGCACAAAAGTGCTGTAAACATTATTAATCTTTCTTTTTTTCAGGTGTTTGCCATACATTCTTTTTTATTATTTTTAATACACTAAGCGCCCCAGTTTTTACATTATAAGCAGTAGGCTCACAATGCCTGGACTGTCATTTTGGCAGTGATGTGTGGGCATCAGAGACGCATTGATACTATGATTTACTAATGAATGCTGGGCTTCAGGAACGCTGTAAAAAATATAAATTCTCTGTGGGGACCAAAAAATAAAAAAATAAATCAATAAATAAAAATAGTGTATACAGACGCAAACTTGCATGTTAAAGCAATAATCCATTGGCGTTAGGGTTATGTGAGTGTCCAAGTCCCATAGACAATACAGCATAAGCAAAACCAATTGAAAGCGATCACTACATATATTTACACATGAGTTTGTGTCTGTATCACCAGGCGTCGTTGCCTAGTGGCGAGAGTGGCCCATGCTCATGGTCCCAGGTTCGATTCCAAAGACTAAATGCCATTTTTTTTCTTTACACTTTATGAATTTTTTTTTAACATTCATATATTTAAAAACCTTACATTCAATAGAGTTATGATAACAGGAAAAGATCAGTTTTCATTACAAACTGTCCGAGCATCTGCTACACAAATTCTGTAGTACAGTACTGCATATAAGCACTTACTGTTTAATGTACATACAGTATCCTGTATACAGTACGTGAGGCTGTTACCTACTGTTCTGTGCCTACAGTATAACTAATGGCACCTAAATCATCAAAATAGTTTTGGGTGAGGGGGTTTCATAAAAGGGGCATAGGTTTTGCATGTACAGTATAAGGGCAATGCTATTCGTGCGTCCAATTATGCACTTTAAAACACACAGGGGCTATGGGACTAAGTGACCTCTGCACAACATAGCAGGCCAGACTTGAGCACCGAGCGGGTCACACATGTTTGCAAACGCTGTGAAGTGGCTCAGCAGCTAAACATGCGTTTGCAAACATGTGTGACCAATTCTCTGAATTTCTATTACCAGATAGGTTCGGGTATGGTCACATGTAATTTTTTAGTGTGCTGGGGGGATACCGGAGGGGGGAAGCACCCCCCCCTTCCCCTCTCTGTCTGCTGTCAAATGTTTCATGTGTGCTGACCAAATTATGTCAGTGTATGTACTGTAGATCAGTATACAGTATATGAAAATAAATATATTTTTAAAGGCAGAACTGCTGCAGTTTCTACCAATGGTTATGCACCGTGCTTTCTAGAGTCAATTTTTCCATGCGTCTTTGATGCAGAGATATCTTACTAGAAACAGTTCTTTTTTGGGGTTTGTATTCTTAGTTGGGGAGCTGATGACTTTATAAAATGACTGTGGGACCCGACATTTATCTTTAAGGTTGTAGCTATTTAGCTGGAGGGCACCAGCGCAATACATACTGTGTGCAGTGCCGGTAATATGAAAGATACATAAGGACCGGGAAGCTGGGACTGACACCTTGAATGAGAGCCCCATTACGTTTTTTTGCAAGGCACCACCATTGTTGTTTATTATTTACTCTCATCAGTATTTCACCTGCACGTTTTTTTCTGCACTAAAATTGTGTATCACGGTGTCTCACAAAGTGGGGAATCAGCCGAATATAGTGGATTCTGGCACATTGATGTGGCTACTTGTGATACCTGCTCATTTTCCGATGCAGATGCCGAGGGCATCAGGTTCAAGGAGGATCTGGCAACCTCCGGTGGATCAAAGATTAATGACCAACTGTTCACATATTGATTTCTTCATGCATGGAGTCACACTTTCAGATTACCATCATAATCTGCAGATCCTGAAGGGATTTAGAATCCGCAACATGCCAACTACTGGTAAATATAATGTCGACTTCTGCCACAAGTGGATCAGCATACTAAATAGTGATGAGCGGGTTCGGTTTTACTCGGTTTTACTCGGTTCTCAAAACGGCATCTTATTGGCTCACGGATGTCACGTGTTTTGGATAGCCAATAAGATGCCGTTTTGAGAACCGAGTAAAACCGAGTAAAACCGAGTAAAACCGAACCTCGCTCATCACTAATACTAAATAAATGCAATCTCAACATCATTCTTCTTGTGATAGAGGAATCAGCAAGGGAAATTAATCTAATCAAAGAGGTGATTACTACAGATGAAAAAAATACACATCTACTGTAGCAACATTACAAGATGATTTGGAGAATAAGTGGATGGAGAAGTTAACCACTCAAGTGGAGACATATCGACAGAAGTTGGTTAAATTTAAAAGGCAATAATGAACCACAGTCCAGAAGGACTATCAAGAAGGATGTGTGTATACTTGGGTGAATAACCCAGATGGAGAGCTGCACTTCTGTCATAAAAATCGACAGAAAACACAGTGGACACCTGGCCCAGGGTCATCATGTGGTGAGTATACCTCCCCCAGTGATAGTGATTTGCATAGTAGCACTACTGTGGGAAAACCCCCTTTAAGGGCGAATACCCGTGTTACGCTTGGTGAAAAAAAATGGCGCAGCAGGCAACATGAAAGAATCCAAAAAAGCAGCAAAAGGGAAGAAAACAACATAGTGTTCAACCTGTCAAGTAAAATATTGACATAGGATGAATTATCAGTACTCATTAAAGTACTGTCATTTATCCCATGTAATAAATTTGATGAATTTCAATGGAAGGTTGATGCCTTCAATGTTAACAGAAAGTTGAGGTTGAAGGAATATTTCTCTAATCAACCACAGATTGCACCAAAATCAGATTTTCCAATTAAGGTTAAGAAGCCTTCACAATTTGATCCAATAACTAATAATGCCTCTTTGAAATGTTTTGCCTGAGTTTTGGATACACAAGTAACCAAGCTAGCTAAACATTCCAAGAAACATAGGGACAACCTAACAAAAGGTTAACGGGAAGCACTTACTACCCTGAGCAACCCTAACATCATCATTCATACAAAAGATAAGGGCGGGGGGATTATTGGCCAAAATTTATTGGAATATAAAAAAGAGGCATATCGACAGCTGCTGGACATTACTGTTTATAGACTATTATCTTCAGATCCAACAGAAAGATATAATAAGGAACTGAGAACCCTTCTGAATCATGTAGTACGGGATAACATTATTTCTTCTGGAGTACATAGTGCTTTATTACAGGAATACCTGGTAGCACCGCTTTTTTACACAATCCCCAAGATTCATAGGGATCCCCAGAATCCTCCGGGGAGACCAATTATTGCTGCCCATGACTCAGTGTTCTACAAGGTCTCACAGTACTTAGACCATTATTTCCAACCTGTAATCCAAGCCCAACCAACATACGTGAAAGACACCACTAGTCTAATTGATAAATTACGTGACTTACTGGTATTACCTACCAATTGTCTTCTGTGTATGTTAGACGTAGTCAGCCTCTACACCAATATCCCACATGGGAGAGGTGTAGAGGCTGCCAGATGTCTACTATCCATTTCTACACTGTATGATGGTCCAGTCATCATTATTTATAGAGTTGTTGAAGTTAACTCTGGTGAGTAATGATTTTTTATTTGACAACAATTGTTTTGTGCAACTGCGGGGTTGCGCAATGGGTAGTTGCGTCTCTGATGCATTTTCCAACTGTTTTATGTTTGAGGTAGAAAAAGATTTGTTTTTTTTTCCAACAAGGAGGTGGTGAGTAACATTGTATTTTTTGTCAGGTATATAGATGACTTATTGTTTATCTGGCAGGGTGAGGAAGAGAAGTTCCACCAGGTAATCGAGCAGATCAATGTATGTGATGATAACATTAAGTTTACTGCTACTGCAAGTAAAACAAAGGTTAATTACCTTTATGTAGAGATCTCATTGAGTGATGGTGTAGTACACACCAATTTGTACAAAAAAACCTACCGACAAAAAAACATTGTTGCATGTTTCCAGTTTCCACCTTCCTTCCACCAAATATAGTCTACCTTATTCGCAGTTTGAGAGTACACAGGATATCGGATGATATTACTAATACTGAATTAGAATTGGATAAGATGGCTAGGAATTTTCAAGAAAGAGGTTATGATTGGTCAGATTTGATTGCCACTAAAGCCAAAGTACTTAGCATTAATAGAACTGACCTTCTGCAGAACACTCAACCTCAGTGTTCTAAAATGGATAATAAAATACAGTTTTTACAAAAGTTTAGTCCCATTAGTAGTGATATTTCTAAGATCACTAGAGAAGCCTGATCGATAATTACTACAGACCAGGAGCTGGGTATCTTTAAATGGAATACCTAGTTACCCAGCTATACTCATAACAAAAATCTGAAGGACCTATTGGTCCATAATGATATTTCAAATCTCAAACCACCGCCTCCAAATAATTTTTTTACTGAAAAACCTGGATGTTACAGGTGCGTCGGCTGCACGACGTGCAGTTATATGGAGACTGGTTCTGGGTTTGCACACCCACACTCAGGTAAATTCATTAAAATAGACAAAATACTTACCTGTACTAGCACACATGTTATTTATTTTATTAGCTGTCCTTGTGGACTCTTCTATATAGGTAAAACATCTAGACAATTTTGTGAAAGAATGACTATGCATAGGTCTGACATACGTGCTGCCTTAGATGGGGATCCGCAAGCACAACCGGTAGCTCGTAATTTTGAATTATCCAAACACAATCTGTCCTCTTCGAAATATAAGATAATAGACAATCAACCTATTAATGTGAGAGGAGGAGACAGGAATAAAGCACTCTTGCAATGAGAAGTGAGATGGATCCACCGGCTAAATACTTTAGTGCCTGGAGGATTAAATGAGTAACTGAGCTTTCACAGTTTCATCAAATAAAAGCGGGTATTGTTCCGATACATTAGAGGTGGTTATTACAGTTTACTGATGTTTCCCTAGACAGCGCTACAGTATACATTGTGTCATTTTAGTAAAGATCATAGTGTTGTGAATATCCACTGTCTTTAAGCTGTATTACTCCGCTGGTTAAAGTGTTTTTACACATTGTACCATATGTATTTGTTATTTGGTTACCCAGGCAACCGGCGCTCGGACGTGGGAAGGAGCATGCCGCACATGTGGCTGGTGACATCATCCGGACCCGCCGGGCTGCCCCACCTGTGGAGACGGAGCTGGGATATTGGTGAAGGTATAAAGGTATGTTTTTATTGTTTGTCACATGCTGTTCTGACGAAGGTTAATACAACTGATATGTTAACATGACATAGAGCCTCTGTCTCTTGAATTGCTGAGTTGGAAGTCCCATGTGAGTGCCGCCAATTGAAACTGGTGTATGTATAAATATATATGTGTGTGTGTGTGTGTGTGTGTGTGTGTGTGTGTGTGACTGGAGAAGTCTTAGCTTCACAAGAGCAACCACAAAAATCTTCTTATGTTCCCCATCAGCTATCCTATTATGATTAATATGTAATAATGTGTTTGTTATTTGATATGTATTTATTTATTTATTTAACAGTTAAGTGAGTGAAACACATGGATTGCTCTATTACCTAATAGATGGCACTGAATGTAACAATCTTATTCAAGTTATTCTTACAACCTTCTGATACAATTTTGCATTCCATGTGGTTTTTAATACAGGTTGAGTATCCCTTATCCAAAATGCTTGGGACCAGAGGTATTTTGGATATGGGATTTTTCCGTATTTTGGAATAATTGCATACCATAATGAGATATCATGGTGATGGGACCTAAATCTAAGCACAGAATGCATTTATGTTTCATATACACCTTATACACACAGCCTGAAGGTCATTTTAGCCAATATTTTTTATAACTTTGTGCATTAAACAAAGTGTGTCTACATTCACACAATTCATTTATGTTTCATATACACCTTATACACACAGCCTGAAGGTCATTTAATACAATGTTTTTAATAACTTTGTGTATTAAACAAAGTTTGTGTACATTGAGCCATCAAAAAACAAAGGTTTCACTATCTCACTCTCACTCAAAAAAGTCCGTATTTCGGAATATTCTGTATTTCGGGATATTTGGATATGGGATACTCAACCTGTATATATGTAACATTGCGTGTTTTGTAGCCCTATAACATGGGCTATTATTGTGTTCTGTGTTGCCTAGATAAATGATGAAATTGTTGATGTCACTTCCCTTGTGACATATTGAGCTGACTGGACATGGAGGAAGCGGCATCGAGCAACCTTATGGTATGGGGCAGCTATTTGTTCTGGTGAGTACAAAATTTGGTATTGTTCTGTTGTTTGACAAAAGTGCATTACATTGCTGAAATGTTTCAGTTACTTTTGATGTTACAAGTATTATTAGTCCGGATTGCTGAGTTTTTCAGCTTCAGTCCCAATAGTTTTTCATCAGTATAATATGGAGACTGACAATTGACAGTAATATAACTTTCCATGGCCTTGGAAGAAAAGGCAGCTGAACAAAAACACAGGTTAGTCACACAATTATTATACATTAAGTAAATGTCTTAGTGCTGTATCCTGGTAAAAACCGATCCCTGGGTTCATATGATCAGAGGATGCGAGGAAAGCTGTGATGATGTGATTGTGCTGTCCCTTCATGGTTGCCATGGAAACCTGAGATTCCTCCCATGCTCCAGAAGCCTGAAATGAGCAGTGTCAGAGAGCAAATGGCTAGAAAAAAGTGGAGAGGAAGAAGAGAAAGGATAAACATATGCAGATCAAAACAGACATAAATATATACAGTATAAAAACTAATAAGGAAACACAATAACAGCATGGAATATACTTATCTAGTATACACAAAATGAATATGTTTGAGCATAAAAAAGCATTTTCAATGGACAAAGAGAAAGATGGTGTCAGGATGCACGGCCAGTGTTGGTGTCCTAAACACTCACCAGTGTCACTGCGGATGCAGCGGGGGTCCAGGGGGTCCTCTTACAGGATGTCTCCAGCATCCGTCAATCTGTGACAATCCTCTGCATACTTGCTTCCAAACTGCAGCACCTTCCAAGGCTGATTGCACAGATGCACAGACTCCAGATTGCAGCAGTGTTCTCAGACCAGTTGGTAACTATTTGTGTGCCTGAGGTTTAGTCACGATCCTGTGTGCAGTACTATGATTCTCTGTGACATTGCTGCAATCCATGATTTCCAGCTGATCTCTACTTCACCAACCTAAGCCTCAGTCCAGCCGGCCAGTCTCCTTGCAGCCAATCACAGCCCGGCAGGGGGTTTAAAGGAAGTCAAGCTGTATGCATTCAGAGCCTGTACAACAAGTTACAATGCTAGTGTAACAAGTAAACCTGTATTGTCTTTCTGTGCAGCACTAATAGGCCCAGCACCTCTTCAGCCGGTAGCCAGTCCAGTCCAGCTTGTCCTCAGCCAGTAGCCAGTCCGGTCCAGCTTGTCTTCAGCAAGTATCCAGTCCAGCTTATCCTCAGCCAGTAGCCAGTCTGTTCCAGCTTATCCTCAATGGGTAGCTAGCCCAGTCCAGCTTATCCTTAGCCAGTAGTCAGTCCGGTCAAGCTTGTTCTCAGTCAGTAGCCAGTCTGGTCCAACTTATCCTCAGCCAGTAGCCAGTCTGGTCCAGCTTATCCTCAGCCAGATCTCCACTTCACCATTCTAAGCCTCAGTCCAGCCAGCCAGATTCCCTGGAGCCAATCATAGCATTACAGGGGATTTAAAGAAAGTCCAGCTGCATACATTCAGAGCCTGTGCAACTAATTACATTGCTAGTGTAACAAGTGAACCTGTATTGTCTTTATGTGCAGCACTGACAGGACCAGCACCTCTTCAGCTGGTAGCCAGTTCGGTCCAGCTTATCCTCAGCCAGTATCCAGTCCAGTCCAGCTTATCCTCAGCCAGTAGACAGTCCACACTAGCTTGTCCTCAGCCAGTATCCAGTCCAGTCCAGTTTATCCTCAGCTAGTAGCCAGTCCAGTCCAGATTATCCACAGTTGGTAGCCAGTCTGGTCTGGATTATCCTTAGCTGGAAGCCAGTCCAGTCCAGCTTGTCCTCAACTGGTAGACAATCTGGCACAGTTTATTCTCAGCCAGTAGCCAGTCTGGTCCAGCTTATCCTCAACCAGTAGCAAGTCCAGTTCAGCCTATTCTCAGCCGGTAGCAAGTCCAGTCCAGCTTGTCTTCAGCTGGTATCCATTTCAGTCCAGCTTTTCTTCAGCTTGTAACCTGTCTGGTCTAGTTGGACAACTTCAGTCGGTATTAGTCCAGTCCAACTTACTTCAGCCAAAGGTCTGTCCGGTACGGAGCCACTATATGATCCATCTCCTGAATTCATACCAAAGGCGGTTTTCACTGCTACCCAAATTCCATGCACAAGAGCTATATTCAGCCTTCTCAATTCCAGCCCTAAGCCTCAGCCATAGGATGCCAGTGTCACAACTGATGGCTGGTGTCGGTAGCTGGAAGCCTCAGTTGTAGGGGCTGACGGGTACGTGCATTTAAGAGGTAAGAGAGGACTCCTAGACGTGCTGAGACAGTAGTACCAGCTGCCCGAAGGCGTGACCATGACAACAAGAGGTGCCTTTGTGGGTTTTTATTAAATTATAAAAGTCAAAGAATGTGCAACCAAACAGTAAATGTCACAAGTGAGTCTCTGAACCACAACTGGTTGAGACCAGTAATCCGGAGTATAAATGGTAGTGCTTTATGACACTTGGGAACACAGGTTGAATGTAAAGTGAGGCTGGGGATTGCAGGTAAAGCTTGAGTGATGCTAGGGATCACAGGTAAAGCATGAGTGATGCTAGGGATCGCAGGTAACACTTGAGTGATGCTAGGGATTTCAGGTAAAACTTGAGTGATGCTAGGGATTGCAGGTAAAGCTTGAGTGATGCTAGGGATCGCAGGTAAATATTCCACTGTTATGGTGAGTACTGGTAGTAGTGGAGACAGAGGACTGCTAGAGAGTGGCTGCTGGAAACTGGAGTCATACACTCTGCTAGCGCTGGGTGCGGGAACAAGGAAGTCAGGTTGCACCACAGAGCATCAGCACAGGAATACTGGAGCTGCACCGCAGAGAGTAACCACAAGGGAGTCAGGATATACTGCAGGGAGAATTCACAGGAGAGTCTGTAGAGAAAGTGTATACTGGAACGCTGGAGAAACAATGGAAGCACTGACAACCTTCTGGGTGTAGAGACAGGATATTTATACCTGCAGGATAGCAGGGATTGGCTGACAATTATGCTCAGGCTCCGGCAGCACTGCGGATAGGTGAAGAAGGTATCATGTGGTTTAATCTAAAATGGCTGTGCCCATGGACAGAGATTGAAGGGGAAAGAAGCACTCGGAAACCATGTGTCAAACGTCAATGGCGGTGAAGGTTGCAGCAGCAGAAACTCCACGCGCCCAGACGCGCACAGCGGCCACAGGGATGGCGATGGTAGCCGCGGCACACAGAGGACGCACATCCAGCAGAAGACCACAAGTGCAGCAGTGACGGCTGTGACGGGGCTGAGAGTGCCAATCCACCGTAAGTGTATACACTAAGGAGGCCGCTGAACCAGTGCTGCAGGGAATAACCATGAGATGTAACCCAAAACATAGTTATAGCCTGGCCCTAGCTAAATGTTACAGTGTTTTCCAGGAAACATTTTGTATGCAAATACAGTAGCAGTCACACACAGAATATAGGCATGCTGCATATCAGAAGCTGCTTGTGTGTCCTATTACATTACTTTGCGCCTAAGATGCATTTTCAAGGAAAACACTGCACCAAGAAGATGATCTCTGCTACTGAGTCCTGCCGCTGTATGGTGTGACTTCAAGGGGTGTTTAGAGTGACAGCAGCAAGGATGTAAGAGGACACATCTGTATATTGGTTCAGCATCTCCAATGCACATAAAGAATAGCACAGTTCAGAGTTCTACACAGATTGGCATTGCGGTATCACCAATGCTTCCATGCCTGTGAGCTAGGGTTCGATTCCCGCAAAGGATGCACTTGTATTGTATATCTGTGTAAATATTATCATCCACAGTTTTTCTCTAATTTTGTCAAAACAGGTCCTGTCATACTTTGTATACAGTTTTAGACATGCACACAGATATACAGTCAAAATTAGAAAAACATTGTAGGTGCTACTTTGTACACAAATATACAAGTGTGATTTTTTAAATACGAGAGTCTTATCTTTGAGACTGAGTTTACTGAATGTCTTCCTGGGCCTCCCCCACCTGCAATCCCACTCCTGTGAGACTTGTGATTTCACAGACTGTGTGTACTGCTTAGTAAATGACACACACAACACGGCGAGAACACTACTGTATGTAAATATATAGCTCCTGCTGGCTTTGAATAGGGGAATACAGAAGGCACATTCCTTTGTAAGGAATATTAGCATTGTGCATGCACCAAAACATCGAGAGATGCCTGGCGTGAGTGAGCCGTCAGTTTCCAGGAAGCTCTGCTAACGTCGGACATCTTTTTTGCCATAAATGCATCTTATATGCATCGCTATGTGAATAGGACGCACAAGCAGCTTCTGCTGATAAAAAATATATGCAGCATGCCTATATTCTGTGTGTAATAGTGGCTCTATCTGCATCTGAAATGAAACGTTACAGTGTTTTCCTGGAGCAGAGCATTTTCTATGCAAATACAGTCGCAGTCACACACAGAATATAGGTATGCTGCATATCATTTTAATCAACAGAAGCTGCTTGTGCGTCCTATTACATTACTTTGCATCTAAGACGTGGAAAAAACTGCAAACAAAGATGATCAGTGCTACTGAGTCCCGTCGTGGTATGGTGTGACTTCAAGGGCTATTTAGAGTGAGTGCAGCAAGGCTGTAAGAGGACACATCTGTATATTGGCTCAGCATCTCCAAAGCACAGAACAGAGTTCTACACAGCTTGGCATAGTGGTATAACCAATGCTTGATATGCCTGTGAGCTAGGGTTCGATTCCCACAAAGGACACACTTGTATTGTATAGCTGTGTAAAGATTAGCAGTTTTTTCAATTTTGACAAAATAAGTCCTGTCACACTTTGTATACAGTTTCAGACATGTACACAGATATACAGTCAAAATTAGAAAAAAATTGTAGGTGCTACTTAGTACACAAATACACAAGTGTGACTTCAAATTACAAGAGTTTTATCTTTATGAGAATGAGCAATGAACCATTGCTTTAACACATAAGTTTGCATCTGTATATACTATTTTTTATTTATTGATTTATTTTTTTGGACCCAACAGAGAATGAATATTTTCCAATGCGTCCCTTTATTTACAGTACGCTATAAACTTCAAGTTCCTGATTGACTCTCTCCGTGTTACCATTGGTCTGTTTGCATAACATTACAGTTGTCACTGTATTTGGCCATATGACTATATATATATATATATATATATATATATATATATATATACAGTACCCCTCCTAAAAATCCTGCATTTGCCCCTGAGTGCGTTTCATTCTTTGAACATACAATCCACAAGGGCATACAATAATATAGATCACAAATCTGGAAGTGCAGTTGAGGACATGTCTAATAGCATAACTTTTTTCTGAATGAGGATGCTGAAAAGGATGTCCAGTCTAGAGATAGTTACATGTAACACATGCGGAGCTTTTGTAACAGCAGGGCTATTTGAGGAATGTAAAAAAGTTAGTATTTAAACTACAGATGTGCATTGACTGCCATGTTTTGGTTTTGCATCTGGATTTATCTTTGTGTTTTGGTTTTGCAAAGCCATCTTTGTGTGTTTTGATTTTGGTTTTGGATCTGCATATTTGTATTGCTAAAACAGCTAAAATAATGTAAATTTGACCTGTTTTAGTTCCTACAGTGTCATTAACCTCAATAAAATTAATTTTCAGTCATTTCCAATCAATGTTGACAACCTCACAGCTCACAATATTGTTTACCAATATAGTAGGCCAAAGGCAGGCTGCTTAAAACAACAGAGCAGAGCCATAAACACAGAGCAGTTAATTAATATAGAATATTAAAGATCACAAGAATCTGTTTTGCAGCCATTAAGGCAAAAGGCCTTAAAACAAGAGTATAACATTAATAGCAAAGGATTCTTGACATGGGTTGAAATGTATTAATTATTTTGATTAATTAAGAAAACAAAATAAAAATTACAAGAATCTGTTTTGCAGCCACTTAGACAAAAGACCATAAACAAGAGTACAATAATAATAGCCAAGGACTCTTAACAAGGACTTGGATTTATTGATTAATTTGATTTATTGAGAATACAAAAAATTCACAAGAATCTGTTTTACAGCCACTAAGACAAAAGGTCATAAATGAATACACTGTCAATAGCCTAGGATTCTTTTAAATTATAAAACACAATCACTAAAATCCCTCTAATAAGGCTGACCTGCTGTCCATACTACCAGCTCCTCCCCACACCCCTGTAGTATATTTATAAGGTGCACCAGAGAGTCTGAGTATGAGGAATTATACTATGCTTTTTCTCCTAAATCTAGTCCAGAAGTGGTGTTAAATGGAACTGTCCTTGAGCCCTTCCAATGACCCGTATGTTGGATATTAAAAAGGACAGACACAGCTAAAAAAAACTAAGCACTTCAGCAAAAGGAAGTACGACTGTTGTGCTTGGTTTATTTGGGCCCCCACAAAATAATTTTTGGAAGGACTTTCCCCAATCATTAATGAGTAGGTTGATTGTGATGGAGATTGCATGTGTTGGTCCAAATTGCTGGTAGCTGATACTGGCCTACTTGTTATTATTTTACAAACTATGTAAAATAAATTTCATGAACTCACTGTAAATGATGCATGGTTAACATCCCTAACTCTACTAACTTTGGCCTCAGAAATGGAACAGATGCCTTCACAAGTGTTGTCAAGATTTGGGTAAAAATTATTCCACACACAAGAGTGGCTTTTTTGGTCTTATGATAAGGCATGACAATGGCTTTCTGTTTATCATGAGCAAGAACTGCTGCCACTGTTGGCTGACTTACACAAACAACATCTTCATCATAAGAATCCTCATAAGCATTAGTTAGTACACAAATATCCCCCTAATACTGATGCACTTCTTCCACACTAGCATCCTCAATTTCTATTATGTCACCATCTTTGCTTGTACTGCTCATACCCTCAATTGCAGATGGTACAGAAATAGTGGAAGGAGGCTTCTCTATGAGTACAATATCAGAAAGGTCAGACTCACACATACTGTAGGTAACATGGACACCCATAGACTCTCCTCAGGGATTTGTGAACACACAGTTTGTTCTTCAGCCTTAGCATTCCTCTGTTATTGAGGTACTTATTTTATGTTTTAAAGGTGACAGCTCCACCACTTTTTTTTAACATTGTGAAATATTTAGATTTCAGGTGCTCTTTCTTAAACAATCTGCCCCCCGGACCACCTTCAGTAGATGTTGAAGTACTATCATGACTGTCAGCAGCCACAGCACTATTACTGGGTTGCTGCTCCCGCTTTTCTATCGACTGATCCATATCGACATGCGGCCATGCACATGCAAGTGTAAGGTACCAAATAGAGTTCTGAAGATCCCTCTGTGGAAAACAATGTGATATTGTAGCTGCAATAGCTCAGACTATTTATGTGGTAACATGCATTACTTTGCTAAATGGAAGACATACTGTAGCTTTGATATATCTGGAGTTTAACTTTCGTTATGTAGTAGTGACACAAAAGTCATGAAATAAATACAGTTTCTGCATTTATTTGATTTGTTTATTTTTATTTTTTGGGCGGGGAGTTTAATAAATAGTCAGGTAGTACATCCTTTATGCATGTGATATTGTAGCTTATACTGTAGGTTACAGTGGCAAATGCTATCTATACTGTAGATGGTGTTAGCTATTGGTTTATCAATTTCTTAAAATGTCTGGATAACAAAGAAACAAATATTTGCCTGCAGATTAATGATATATTGTTTTCTAATAATATTTATTTTAGGCAGTAGCTGATATTAAAATGTACATATCCTGCAACGTTTTCTCAGAACTATTGATGGCTAAGTAAGCAGATTTTTGTATGAATAAGCTATACTGCTTATTATATTTATATTAAATACATTTATTATTAATAAGTTAAAAATAATGCAATTAAAAATAACAGCACTATAAATTAAATTAATTTGTCACTTCTGAATTTTATTTCTAGAATCTCATTGAGACATTTTAAATCTGTTTTCGTTTTTCTATGCAATTTCTTCTAGGTCATTAAACATGCTTCTGCCTTAACATAAATGCAGGGCAATGATTTCATAGTCGCACATTTTTGTAGTAAAATTCACAGATCATTTACTAATTTTGGTACCAAAACCTTTTCATCTCTCTTGAATTATATCTCTGTGACAACTGTATTGCTTCATAAAAAACACGTTTTTCCCCACAGTTAATGTTCTACTGTTTATCATTTGTCAAATGTCTTTTTACATAAATGTTAAACGTATACAGTGTTTTTTTATTTAAAATTAAAAAGATAACTTGATTCTTGTAGGGTGTAGAAAAAATTCAACTATCATTGGGGTATTCAGATCTGATCGCTGCTGTGCACAGTGGATGATCACATCTGAACTGCTCATGCGTATGCACCACTATGCGCCGGTGCGTTGCACAACAGCGACAGGCTTCGGCGCCTAGCGATGGGATGGGGAAAAAAATCTGAACGCACGGGTGTTCGCAAGGTGATTGACAGGAAGAGGCCATTTGTGGGTAGCAACTGACCGTTTTACAGGAGTGTCCGGAAAAATGCAGGCGGGTTCAGGCATTTTCAGGGAGTGTGTCTGACGTCAACTCCGGCCCCAATCAGCAGGATTCCATTGCAGCGGCAGAGTAAGTCCTGGGCTGTGCAGAGACTGCACAAACTGATTTTTGTGCAACCCTGCTAGAAAAGCGAACGCACACTGGGACTAATTCAGACCTGGTCGCAAGCAGGCATTTTTTGCACTGCTGCAACCAGGTAGTCGCCGCCTACAGGGGGAGAGGGTAATCGCTGTGCAGGGGTGCGTATGCATGTGCAGAGAGCTGCACAAACAAAAGTTTGTGCAGTCTCTTAAAACGGCTGGACATGCCTGCGTTCTCCCGCACACTCCTTAAAAACGGCCAGTTGTCACCCAAAAACGGCCTCTTCCTGTCAATCTTCTTGCGATCATCAGTGGAATTGCTTTCTTCATAAAATCTGTCACTGTCCGGCGATGCCCATCGCTGGCAGCCGACGTGCCTGTGCATTGTGGCGCATACACATGCGCAGCTCAGACCCGATTGCATTGCTGCATAAAAAGCTAGCGTACGATCGGGTCTGAATAACCCCCACTTATACAGAGCTGATACCCTCTCCCTGTAAGCGGCGACTATCTGACAGCAGGGCAGCAAAAAATGCAGCCCAGCAATCAGATCTGAATTACTGCCATAGTTGTGTGAGAATAATGTTATACTGTCAAGTAGTGGTAAGCCAGTTTGTCAGTGATGTGCAGTCAGGGTAGGCAGGAGAGACAGAGCTGAACCTGTCATGCTCTAGTATACTGTACTCCAGAGTTTTAATTATAAAAATTATTAGAATAATACAAAGAAGATCTTTGTATTATTCTGTATAATGCAATCATCTAATAATTTCTAATCATTTTTATAGTCATAGTTGTATTACTCTATTAGTGTCCCCAACTTACTGCAATGTGTGTCTGTATAGTAATCTAATGAGAAAAAAAGTTTCATCCACATTAGGACCAGGGATGGAGCTACTAGAGGCAATAAAGATGCCTGAATCTGGGCTCCAATCCCTGAAAGGGCATACAACAGCACCTCTGTGGGTCACAGTAGGATCCAAATGTGACCGCTGCTCTTCCAATGAAGCTCTGGTGTTTTTAAAACCTTGACCCACCAGCTGTTGTCAAAAAGCATAACTAGAGCCTTGCCAATTCACTATGGGCTCTGGTCCCTGTAGACCGGGTGAGAGTGCTATTTATGTAATTTTGAAAGTCCTGTGTGTTTATATATATATATTTATTTGTATATATACAGTATATATATATATATATACACACACACACACATACACCATCTTTCTTTTTCTTTCTTTTTAAGGGGGGCACCAAACTCCAACCTGCCTTTGGGGGACTGTGATTAATTTACACCCTTTATTATGACATGAAAACTATAGAACAGAGAACTTTCTTATTTCATACCCACTTTTGTAAAGAACGTGGACATGGAATAAGGAAAGTTTATCATTCATATCACTCAGCCTGAACCAGTCCTGCATCTTACACTGTCTATCACACAATACTTGCCTACTCTTCAGGAATATCAAGGAGACTCCTGAATTTCATTGAGCTCTTCTGGACTCATGGGAGAGCAGACCAATTAGTGATGTAATTTGTTAAGAATGGCCCACACTGCTAGATGCCGTGATTTGTGACATTGATAATTATAAAGGCGAACAATTATACTGTAAGAGTGATATCGTTGTGCATGACAGTGTTATATGTAGGAAGATGAAGGTGTAAGTGGACTCTTTTTCAGTGTTTTCAGATTCTTGTACTTCAGCCTCTTCTTCTGTAGTAATTACTCCTGCCACAAGGATTGCTACTGTGTTTGCCACTGTGGGTCATAATAGAAGTAGATCCCTGAGAAAAAGACTGAATCTACTGCACAATATATATATATATATATATATATATATATATCTATCATGAATGTAGTCCGGCACTCCCTGCGAAATCAGCTGTAATGCCCAGGTGCCTTCCATCAGTGGTATGTACAAAAGGATAGAAGAAAACAGCGGCACTCCAGGACTTTTTATGTAGTAAAATTATTGTTGTATGTGAGCGTGACAAAGGGGCTACGAGCCCCAAATAGTTGGAAATTGCAGTGTTTGGAATGTTTTAATACAAGAATTTTTCCACATACAAAGTCCTGGAGTGCCGCTGTTTTCGTCTATCCTTTTATATATATATATATATATATATATATATATATATATGTGTGTACAAAGATAGAGAAAGAGAGAGAGTTTCGAAATATTTCGGAGGAGGCACTTCAATAGATTGATTTCCAGTAAATTCTAGAAGAGGCAGACTATTCCCTTATTGGACAGTAGATATAAAATGATTACTTGTAAACGTTGTCTTCTATTGCCTGAACTGTGCAGGCATTGAGAATGGTTTGGCAAAACTGGAACGTCTACTAAAACTGTGGATATGCAGCAAATAATCTGTGGTGAAGTAAAGTGTATTTTTTTTAGTGATCGCTTTCTTTTCCATTTATTTGGGCTTGGTTGATATGACAGGATTACTGGTATATTCCCATGTTGTGCACACCTACTACCAGGGGCTAATGCAGGCTTTTTTGTGGCGGGGTTTCCAAATACAATCCACAATCTCCCACTCCTCTGTGGAACATTGGAGCAAGAGTCTAGAGGACCAGTAGAAGAATCTAGTTCTGACCCTGGACATTATTGTAAACATTGTGTGTTTATGTAATGGATACTATATGGAATTCAGTATTAATATTTTACACTATAGATAGTCTATAGTATTTGCTGTATTAAACAAATGTAACTAATATAAATAAAATAAGTGGTCAGGAAAAGTTTAAACATCACACAATAAATAAATAAATAAATAAATAAATACACAAACTATAGAACCAGTAGGAGACAGGACCTTCAAAGCACATGTTATCCTACCTCATGGTAAGGTGCCTGTTGCTTCTTATTGGCAGCTACTCTCTGTTCCAGTGTATTGATTTAATGCTAAGATCCACACACAGCTATATTGGTAGAAGGAGCTGCTATCACATGTGCAGCAGCTTTGCTTTGTCCCTTAAAGTGCATGTTGTAGCGGAAGGTCTAGTAATCAGATTATATGCTATTGCTATTGTCCTAATTCGAGCCACTGGCCTGGAACTGCCCTCCCCCCGTGTTTACCTATGAAAATGATTATTTATGTGAATGTGGAAAAACCTTGGATTATATATACACTGCTCAAAAAAATAAAGGGAACACTTAAACAACACAATGTAACTCCAAGTCAATCACATTTCTGTGAAATCAAACTGTCCACTTAGGAAGCAACACTAATTGACAATCAATTTCACATGCTGTTGTGCAAATGGAATAGACAACAGGTGGAAATTATAGGCAATTAGCAAGACACCCCCAATAAAGAAGTTGTTCTGCAGGTGGTGACCACAGACCACTTCTCAGCTCCTATGCTTTCTGGCTGATGTTTTGGTCACTTTTGAAAGCTGCCGGTGCTTTTACTCTAGTGGTAGCATGAGACGGAGTCTACAACCCACACAAGTGGCTCAGGTAGTGCAGCTCATCCAGGACGGGGGTACAAGTGCATAGACTGTTTCTTCAGGTTAAGGTCATCGGTGTGGAGTTTATATGTGCTTTATGTACGTTCACTTTATTATGTATATATGGGGTTTAACCATGTGGGGGAGTTGCATATTTGCCAGCACTTTTTATGTGGTTATTGCTATGGAGGTGGGTTAGAACATATGTTTTTTATTGTTTTATGTTTTATGCTCTGTACTAACATAGGGTTAGTCCGTTATACTTGATTCCTCCGGTCATATATTAGCAGTTCGGTTAGATTCATCGAGGTACACACATTCACATGGTTTAGGAGTAGTCAGTAACTACGATTTTTTAATAAATATTTTTTTACATTGTTTTTATTTATGGATCTATGTACATTTACATATGGTAGACAGTACACAGTTTGTAGACAGTAGAGGCTCTTCTGGGCTCTGTTATGCACAACTTTTTTAGGTTTATGCACGGTTTTATATATGTTTCAGCACTTCACATCATGAGCACTGCTCTCTTAGGTTTTTGCACAGTGGCATTAGGAGAGGTGGAAATAGTTGTTTTTTTAAAAAAGAGGACCGGCGGCATGTGTACAAATGAACTCTATGTATGTTTTACAGTGTCTCTATGGCAATGTGACCGGTGGAAGTGGTCACTCCAGGTGGGTGGACGACGGGCCCGGGACGGTGCGGCCATCGCTATCCAGACACGGGGGTTGTTCAGGGGATGAGTGCTTCTATAAATTGTTTGTTCTTGCACTGTATACTATCCTGATGAAGGGGTCCAGTACCCCGAAATGTTGATGTAGCACTTTATGCACTAAAGTCACTTTTTTGATGATTTAAAAGACTCTGAGTGCCGCCTCTTTTATTTACTTCTGGATATGGGGGCAACACCCTAGTGGAGGGCACCAGAGCAAGCTAGCCCAAGGGGCAGTCCGAGTGCCGGCGCTGTGGGTATCTATGTATATATATATATATATATATATATATATAAATTACAGCATCAAAATCCAACATTTCGGGGTGCCTAACCCCTTTGTCAAGGTGTGAGCAAAGCAAATGTGTTACTTACCCATATAAGGGTAGATCCTGCCAGACAATGTGAAGGCAACAATGGAACAGCTGAAACTCCTGGGAGGCACCGTGTAGTGACGTCAGAGAGCTTGTGACGGCCCATTGCCTAGCAACGTCCAGGGTAATCTCCGGCGCTAGACAGAATTGTATATAAGAGATTGTGAACAAAAGTGAAGTGCACCCCGGTGATCGTTGAGCACTTGAACACCTAGTCTGTGTAGATGTGCTGAAAATGGTGCAACACAATGGTGGAAATTTACTAAGCATCATTCTAGTTTTTTTTTTTTTCGAAGTGTGATCTCAGGAATTTGCTAAACACAAATCTCATCAGTGTTTGGCCCATTCGTATTGTTTATACCAGTTGACTACACAAACACGGATGAATAGACCACCGGTCAAACGTGGCTGTTACTTTATACAACATAGTAATTTACCAAGGTTTCGTATTTGTAAACTTGAATGGGAAAGCTTAATTGCGGCCGCAAAATAACTTGAATCGTAAAAAACATGGTGCTTTCAAATAGAACTGCTCGGGCTGGCGTGTTTACATGTGTTTCAACTTACCGATTAATCACACCAGAATTTGTTTGTCTTTAAAAGGGGCCTAAGCACATTATTCACAACCCAAACTCAGAAATGGCTTCTGTGCTATGCTGCAGTGATGTGGTGGATACTGTGGGATTCCTGAGACTGTGCCATCAGTCTGGAAGAAACCAGCGGCAGGAAACTGAACATGGTAAGCAGGTTGTACAGGTGCCTCAGATGCTGCGCAGGCCTCCTTTATTTAGAGGGCATATGAACTTAAACGCATTGGCTGATTACCAGGTCATACAGATGATCCGGCTCAATAGAAACAACATTTTCCATCTTTATGACCTTGTCAAACAGGACCTAGACCCTGAGACAGCATGCTCTTGCTCTGTCGCAGACCTGCACAAACTTCTGGCTCTGTTGCACTTTCTGGCTACTGGCAGCTTTAAGGCTGTGTCTGGAATCTCACAGCCCACCTTTTCAAAAATTGAGTAATGTTAGCTTACACAGTGTTTACGTTAGTTATAGTGATCTTACTCCCCACCTTTTACCAAATTTTCACACAGGTGTTGGATGCTTTGCAACCCCTAATAGATGCATCTATCTGATTGCCTACCCAGAAGTATCAGGGTAGCTTTTTATTGCCTCACTGGCATGACCAATGTGCTATGTGCAATAGATTGCTCACACATTCAGCTGGGACCTCCTAGGGACAAGCAGTACATTTACACCAATAGACATCTTGACCAGTCTACTAATGTACAGGTGGTTTGTTATAAAAAACTAAAAATAATGAGTGTTGTTGCTGGTTACCCTGGCAGCTGTCATGACTCCTTCATAGTCAGTCATCTCTCTTTGACAAATTTGAGGTTGGACAAATGCCTGATGGATGGCTGCTGGGTATGTAACTAGATATGTATTTAAGTGTTTGCAGAAACAAATTTCCCACTATATAACCAAGGTGTTGCTGTATGCATGCTTTACAGTCTAAACTATATATGTCTTTCAGGTGATGGGATATATGGCTGTTTCTCTTAGCTTCTGACTCAATTGTTGTGCCCTGATTTCCCTGCTGAACACAATTACAATCATGCACATAAGGACACTTGGATGTGATAGAAAGATGTTTTGGTGTGCTGAAATCTAGGTTTCGGTGTCATGATAAGTCTGCTGGCCTATTGTTGTATAGTCCCTTAAAGGTGGTGACTAGGATTGTATTCTGCTGCTGTTTTCTTCATAACATGTGTTTGCAACAACATCTGCCACATGTTGATGAGGAGGAGTAGGAGGAAGAAGAAAACAGTAAGCAAGTAGAGGAGTTAGAACCATCTGGCAACAGTTGGAGTACAGATGTAGGGAGGCAGGTAAGGCAGGAACTCATTGAACTTCATTTTTTGGGTAAGTATATTTTTTCACTATGTTTTTCTGTGGTTTTATCTTTAAATGTAAAAACACATATATATGTACTACATAACACTGCATTTGGCAAATACAATTGCTGCATGTGTAATATATGTTTATGTGTTGCCTACATTTACTATTATGTGTGTTATGAATAGATGAATAATGTAGAGAACCAAAAAATATGCAAAAAAAACCATTTATTAGTGTGTTTTGTTTTGTAAACCCAGCATGACTTTTGTGGCAAACCACATAATAAGAAAACATCTACTCTGTTCTATGTATTTATGCTTGATTAGAAACAACATATCGTTGCAGCAAAACCACATAATGAGAAAACATTACATTGACATAGTGTAAAAACATGGTATTGTTACAGATGGAGCCTCCGTTATCTTGGCTGTTTCTCCACCTAAATGGAGGCTTAGTTGATAGCTTAGGTTGCTGAGTTTAATCACGGACAGGCACGTTGAGGCCTGACTACATACTCAGCATGCAATATACATCACCACCACTGGGTGATTAATGCTTTACTAATCCAGTACTTTAGATCGAATAGTGGCAGATTGATCTACAAGCTCTTGCAAATGGTCAGTGACAAATGTATGTACTGCATACTGTACACACAGACCAATGGTCAGATGGAGAGAGTAAAGAGAAAAAAGTTTATAGAGATGCAAACGAACATGTTAAAACACTCATCCTTTGTTGTGTTAGTGTATACAGACTCAGACAAGCAATACTGTAGTTTATATAGATGCAAATCATGATATACTGTAGAACATGTTACAAACTATGGGGGTAATTCCAAGTTGATCGCAGCAGGAATTTTTTTAGCAGTTGGGCAAAACCATGTGCACTGCAGGGGGGGCAGATATAACATGTGCAGAGAGAGAGAGATTTGGGTGTGGTGAGTTCAATCTGCAATCTAAATTGCAGTGTAAAAATAAAGCAGCCAGTATTTACCCTGCACAGAAACAAAATAACCCACCTAAATCTAACTCTCTCTGTAAATGTTATATCTGCCCCCCCTGCAGTGCACATGGTTTTGCCCAACTGCTAAAAGATTTCCTGCTGCGATCAACTTGGAATTACCCCCTATGGTCCATAAACGATAAGGATACAGTATGATGAAGCATCCAATATGAGCGTCCAAGTCCCCTACACAGAAACCAATGTGAAGGGAAAACTGCTTACAGTACATTTACACATGAGCTTGTGCAGTTGTCATGAGCTGTCATGTCCGAGGGGTGAGGTGTGCCATTTCCTATGCTAAGAGTCCCAGGTTCGATTCCCACAGTGTGAATACATGTTTATTTTTTTCTCACACTTTTTTTAATTTTTTTATGTTGTAATCTATAGTAATATTCCATCACATTCAATAGAAGCGTGCACACAGATTTGATATAAATTAAGACACAGCTGCAGGAGCGTCACATTCCACTATTTAAAATACACAGTGGGTATGGGGATAAGCGAGCTCCAAGCACCGTACAGTACACATACAGTACATTAGCAGGCCTACATCAATCACAGAGTAGGTTGACAAAATGGCTGCTTCTCGTGACCCAGCGCCTCACAGAAGCCCACAGCAACTGTATGGAGCAAGCGATGGTATCGATATTGCAAGAATCAGGTCACTGCTGAAGGAGCATCTCTATACACTAGTTAAAATATAGTACTGTATTACTGTATACACAGTGGCAATGAGGTACCGTAGAATAAGCAATTAATAAAAATATTATTTTTTCTGACACTATTAAATTATTTGTTTTGGGGTAATCTACTGTAATAGTACCTTCCCATTCAACAGAACTATGCACACAGAATTTACATAAATCAGAGCAAAGCTTCATGAGTGTCTAATTCCGCTATCTAAAATACAACCGTAGACATATCAATAAATTTAAAAATACAGTAGTGTATGCAGACACAACTACAGTAAGTGTTTGAGCAATACTGTAGTTTATTGACGTTTGTAATCTATAGTAATATACCTTCACATTCAGTAGAATGTGTATTGTTACATTCCTTCAGCATTGTTCTGTAGCCTGCAAAACCTATGCCATCGCTCACTCCATAGCTGAGTGCTGCAACGGGGCGGGGGGAGTTGGGTGGTGGTCATTTTATCAACTTGCTTTGCGATCAAGTCCGGTGTATTGTAATGTGCATAGAGCTCACTTGTCCCTATTACCCCTGTGTATTTTAGCTAGGGTATTTAGACGCTCCTTCATCTTTGCCCTGTGCCGTCACTCGCTCCATAGCTGAGGGCTTCCACGGGACATGGGATAATGGGCAGAAGCCATTTTGTCAACTTGCTATGTGATCGAGTCAGGTGTAACATTATGTGCATAGAGCTCAATTATCCCTGTCGCCCCTGTGTATTTTAGCTAGGGTATTGTGACGCTCCTTAAGCATTGCCCTGTAACTTGCAAAACCTATGCAGTCACTGGTAGCCATTTCAATCGAGTCTGCCCTGCTACAGAATTGTATGTGTACTGTACGGTGCACAGAACCTTATCCTCATAGCCACTGTGTATTTTACAGTAGATACGCTCCTGCAGCTTTGCCTTACTTTATGTAAAACTTCTGTGCACACTTCTATTGAATGTGAAAGTATAGTACAGCACAATAATTACAAAAATAATTTTTATTATAAAGTGTCAGGAAAAAATAAACATTCATTCGCACTTTGGGAATCAAACCCGGGACTCTAAGCATGGGAAGGTGTATTTACATCTGTACACTGTAATGTACTGTATGACATACTGCAGCATATTGTAGCGTAATGAGACGCACCAGTAGAGTAGTTCTTACTATGTATGTCGATATTGTATTTTAGTGGAGACCACACGCATGCGCAATGGTGATTTTAAAATGCTACATCTGGTGGATGATCGCAGGTATTACACTTAAAGGTAACGCCAAACACTCTGTGCGCCTCCCTATGACTAGGCGCGCCTCCCTATGACTAGGCATGCATCCTTGCACCCAGTTATACTGCGTATGCCTGATCGCGACTAACACCTAAGCCAGCCAAGATAACAGAGGCTCCATCTGTATAATAAAAAAAACATGGACTTGTCTTAATGATTAAACATGGCAATGTATTAAAGAGAAAACATGGCATTGTTATAATGAAAAAAACATGTCCGTGTATTAATGAGAATTGGTCTTACTGTAAAAAAGAGTAATGATGGCCTTGTATTAATGAGAATTGGTCTTACTGTAAAAAACAGTAATGATGGCCTTGTATTAATGAGATTTGGTCTTACTGTAAAAAAGAGTAAAGATTGCATTGTATTAATGAGAATTGTTCTTACTGTAAAAAAGAGGAATCATTGTACTGTAAAAATAAATCTTGACCTAGTAATTGAGAATAAACATGTCATTGTCATAATGTGAAAACATGGCAATTACTCTGTCCTTGATAGAGTTAAACTTAACTTGTTTTTGTTTATAAAACAGAATGAACTCCCACACAGCAGTATATTTATTTTTTTGCTCCTTTTGATGATGCTGCTCCTTTTCCAGTGATGTGTTACCGTATACGGGTGGAGAGCCTTGGTGGGGAGGTAACTGGGGAAATTAATGGAGTTGGTGTCCCTGAGTTGTTACTTGGTTGTTCAACTTGTTGTGGTGTGAGGTGCTGGCTCAGGTTACTCAGTATAGCATTGAGGTCTCTTGTTGCTGTAGTGTGAATTTCCATAATGCGGCTGATGCTCTGGAGTAACATTTGGTTGCTATCCAAAATGTGGAGGTAGTTTTGGTGCTGTCTCTATTGTTCATCCATTATTCTCTGGAATGTGTCCATCATATGTGTGTTGTCTGATCGCATTAATTCAAGTGTGTTAGCAATTCTAGTGACTTGAACATTTTCTCTGCTTATATTGCGACTAATTCTGGGTAGATGATGTACCAGACTTCCTATAAATTGAGTCTGTCTACACAGACAATCCAGGTTATTTGGATGCTGTGTTGTCCAAGTGTTCCATAAAACCTGATCCTATGTCTGTACTTGTGGTAATGGGGGACTGATTTGTGGTGCAGGTGTGGTTTGTCTTGAAGGCGTACTCACATGTGATGGTGTTGTTATGGTTGGAACTATTGCCTCTAAATTCAAAACAAATGTATCCTCCATTTGTAAGTCGTGATGGTGGTCCTGCTGATTGTTGTTTGGATTTGTTGGGTCTGTAATGAAAAAGCATTTGTGATTATTTTTTATTTTAATGTTATAATATATGTTTCACCAATTAAAGACACAATACATTTTAATGATGTTTAAAAATGGTGTTGGTGGCAAGAACAGACATTCATAAAATAGTCCTTTTACATGATGGTCATGCCTCTGTAGTATATTAGATGTCATGCTTTATAATGTTTTAACAAGCACAACATGTTACACAAATACAAAACCTAACACCACTGTTTAATGTAGCTTTACATGGGTGTTTTCAGAACCAACCGTACACATTTTTTTTGTGGTAATGTTCCAACATTAATTAAAAATACACACCATAACTATACCCAGAATGTTGGTAGTGTATTCTTTGGAAAGACAGGCCTTGTTTTTTGGGTGCAGGCCATAAAGGTTAATATGGTACTCTATGGCCGTAGTCACCACCCACAAATTTGTGAGACACCTGTGAGTCCATAATAGTTTTTGTAACATTGTTTAATGTTTGTGTTCCGGCATATGTATGGTATTCACTGGCATCCTTACAGCCTGCATAATCCATATCTGCCCTGTGTAAGTATGTGTCCTAAAGTTATGTGTTTTTTTACTTACCAGGCAGCTGTGGGGAATGTGGTGACCTTGACGGAGGACTCTCCAGTAGTTGGAATGGTGGCCTTGATGAAACATCGGAAATGCACCGTTGTGGTGGCAAAATGTGTGGCCTCATGTGCATATACTGGCTGTGTTTCTTGTGGCACATGTGTCTTAGCCTGGTCGAAACATCTGGATGCTGCTTTCTGGGAGGAGAACCTTGTGTGGATGGTCCTAAACAAGAAACACTAAATAATATCATGCAAGACATTTGCTTACTTTAAAAATCCAAACAAGAAATAATTACCAGCTTCCCCATCATCCTTATCTTCTGGCTAAGGGGGGCAGGCCACACTGTTGTGGTCTCTTTGGCCACTGGAAAATAATATGATGCATGTGTTTAAAAACTCCAAGTTGCCATGGTAATAATTATGCATAATATGTATTATTGTTTCAATACATACACACATTGGTAAAATAAAAATAAAACCATCCCTTTGTTTAAGTGTATATTGGCCCTCCTTCCGAGTTGTTTGCTCGGTAAAAATCTTCGCATCGCAGCGATTTTCCGCTTAATGCGCATGCGCAATGTTCGCACTGCGACTGCGCCAAGTAAATTTGCTATGCACTTAGGAATTTTACTCACGGCTTTTTCATCGTTCTGGCGATCGTAATGTGATTGACAGGAAATGGGTGTTACTGGGCGGAAACAGGCCGTTTTATGGGCGTGTGGGAAAAAACGCTACCGTTTCCGGAAAAAACGCAGGAGTGGCCGGAGAAACGGAGGAGTGTCTGGGCGAACGCTGGGTGTGTTTGTGACGTCAAACCAGGAATGACAAGCAGTGAAATGATCGCAGATGCCGAGTAAGTCTGGAGCTACTCAGAAACTGCTACGAGGTGTGTATTCGCAATATTGCGAATACATCGTTCGCAATTTTAAGATGCTAAGATTCACTCCCAGTAGGCGGCGGCTTAGCATTAGCAAATCTGCTAAAATCCGCTTGCGAGCGAACAACTCGGAATGACCCCCATTGTTTTGACTTTATGAGAAACCAAAATACAGAAAAATACACACATAATTGAACAATCTTATTACTTTGATGGGCAAACACAAAAAAGAAACCACAAAATTAAGCAACTACTCATTTGCTACAACAACGAAACACAATACTACAAATGACAATAACGAAGCCAAGTAATGGATTGCCACACATTTTGATGGTTTAATATAAGAAGTAAGTATGAAGATCCAATTTAATTAATCATTATTTCACCAAACAATATGATCCAACAACATATACAGGATTGAATTAATAATTAACAACAGCATAATAAAATGGGCGCAACAAAAAAAATGGAAAAGAGGTGGTGATGTTGTTGAACTACAAACAAAGTGAAAAGACATTTGACAAAAACAACAAGTACATACTGTAGGTGAATAAACTTCTCCAAAACACCAAACAAAGCCAAAATAAATCGCCAGACATCCACTGAACATTCATTTTTATAAAAATACAAGAGTAAGGCGCTGAGGCTCCTATGCATCACAGTACAATACATTACTGCACTAATGTGAATAGACTTATTAAGGCCCATTTTTGTTTTTAAAAAATAAAATAAAAAAACACTTTTAAAACAGAACAACAATGAGATATGTGCATAAAGTGATTTGTAGCATTTGTTTTAAAAATAAACAATATACTGTATGGAGACAAAACTACACACTAAAAACAATTACAATTTTTATCAATTTTTCACACAAAAATACACTCTGGTTTCTGGAATATTTGGTTATATCTGTATGGACCACCATGTCTTTGATGTTACAGCCTCTTCTATAGCACATCATAGGAGTTTTGTTTTTGAAACATGTGAGGATAGGGTTGGTAGAGATAAAAGGCCACAGAGCCCTGGTTGCTCTGTTGAGAATAGGGCTTGAGGTGTCAAATGTATTGGTCCACAGATTTCTATTATCCAGCTTTTTGTCCCTTGTTCACATTAGGGCCTCACATTAAATTTTCAGAACCTTGTTTTCAGTAGCTTCCAATGCAGTACAATCGTAGCCTCTAACAATGAATTTGGAAATCATTTTGTCCAGTTCTTCCTCTAGGTGGGATAATTGGCTATTAGTATGGGCAGACCTAATCATCTGGGACCTAGTGAGTCCCAATTTTAATGGACGAGGATGGTGGCTATTGGCCCGGAGCAGTGTGTTCTTGTCAGTTGGTTTGTTGTATACACCAGTGTGCAGTTTCCCATCAAAGATAGATACTTGGATGTCCAAATAGTTGATGGTTGATGTGGACTACTGGTAAGTGATTCTGATTGGAGACGGCCTGGAATTAATGGACTTGAACAGTTGCTTGAGTGCAGGTTCTCCACCTGTCCACATGATAAATAAATCATCAATATACTGTGTAAATAATAAAATTAATTGACTAACAGCTTGATCCTGAAAGAACATGAGGGACTCTTTGTTGAGCATATAAATGTTGGTGTAAGAGGGGGCCACATTGCTCCCCATGGCGCAACCTGTCTTCTGTTGGTAAAAATGGCCATCAAATAAAACATAATTTCCAGTAAGAGTTAGCTCTAACATAAGTCCAGATCTGTATTGATAATTTTTTCTTTGAACAAGAAAGCCTTCATTGCCCCCAAACTGCCCATGTGTGGGATGCTAGTATACAGGCTGCAAATGTCAACTGTGCATAAGATGGTGCTCTCCAGGACAGTATCACACTTGTCCAAAAGGCCCAAAAAGGTGGTGGTAATCTTCAAGCATGTCTTCTGTTTTAATACTAGAGGCTGTAAGATGAAATCCAAAAATTGGGAAATTGGTTGGTATAACAACTGATGGGCGTAGATGATTGAACGTCTGGGAGGCTTCAGCAAACCTTATGAATTTTAGGCAACATAAATAAAATGAGGACAACAGGAAATGTCTGTGTTAGAGCCTTGTGTGTTTGATCAGAAATGTGGCCGTTAGTTTTTGCTATCGCCAAAATGGTGTCCAGCTCTTTTTTAATATTACTCTGTGGGGTCTGCAGCCAAAGGTTGATAGGTATTGACAACAAACAACTGGGCCAGGATCTCAGATCTTTAAAAAGATAAGTCCAAAACAACAACCCGGCCCCCTTATCAGCAGAGTGGATGACTATGTCTGTATAGGAGCCAAGGTCATTAAGGGCTGTCCATTCTTATTAGGATTGGTGGATTGTGGGTCAAATAGGGATCTGTTCTTCTTGTTCAAAAATGGCTGAAACACTGGAAGAGGTGTGAGAATTGGTTGTGGATTTGAAGCAAAGTACTCCTGTCTGTGTAATTTCCATGCAAATTTGTATATATATATTTTTTATTTATTTTCTGTAAAAAGGTTCTAAAAATGAAAAGTGATGATGTTGCCCATAGCAACCAATCAGATTCTGCAGATTCTATCTATCATTTTATAGTATCTACCTGTAATAGAAAAATGATAGACATAATCTGATTGGTTGCTATGTACAACATTATCACTTCATTTTTAGAACCTGTGCTTTATAAAAGTTCTCCTTAAAAAGATGTGAATCATGATGACATTTCACCATTTAGATGTATGACAAATAACATAAATCATAAAAAATACCAACTAATCCAACAGTCCCCATGTTGCTCTTAACAGTATCTGTGGCCACAGTAAAGTTGATAATGGATGGTGATTTGCATGCAGAAGATTAGTAACAAGGACGAGCCAATTCCTGATGAATGGATTAGTATGGAACAGTTGTGATTAGTGTTATGAAAGAATGACAATACAAAATGATGCCTCTTTAAGATTTATTATTCACGTCTGTACAGAGCAAGCCAAATCTGATCAGCAAGTTGATTGTCATACAGGTCACACAGCCTTATATACCAGATTATGCCAATCAAAGATTAAAATATACACCACTAATAGAAGTTTATCTAAAATAATCCATAAGTGCTAGCTTCTCCATTTCTTCTTAAGCTTCCCAACTACAAACTGTAATACACTGAATCACCAACAGCTGGAATTTGTTTCCAAATATATTTATACAAGACGATCATTAAACAAAAATGTTGTGCAGAATTCAGTATTAAAGCTACAATTACCAATATATTATATTCTTGATCATTCAGCTTCCACTTTGTATTCACGTATCCATATTAGTTGTTAGTTTAGTTTAGTCTCATGCAAACAATTAATATAGTTGCAGTTATATCTGATCTGATGTTAGAAATTTAAGGCACAATGTGTAATCCCTGCTGCTGGAGCATACTGTACAGCACCTACAGTATGTGGAACTGTCTTGGGAGGATTCATGTTGTTGAAGTCCACACTTAATATGACTGAAGTGGCTGCAGCAGATGTGTTTAAAGAGACTTGGTAGTGGATGAAAATGATGGCACCTTTCCCAGAAGAAAACAAATGCATTTATCCACCTCTTACAGAGAGCAGTTTCTATTTTTTATCATTCCACTGAAGAAACAGCTCTCCATAAGAGCTGGAGAAATGCTTCAGCTGTCTTTGGGTAATGTGATATCCTCTTCAGCTGGCTACCAAGTTTCTCTAAACACATTTGCTACAGCCTCTAGCATCATAATAATAGAGGACCTTGACCACAAACCCTGCTGAGCTGCTTCCACATCAACATGCTCCACAGCAGTCTGTGACCTCCCATAAAAACATTTAAGCTTAAATTGCTAACATGGACCCTCTTGAGATGCTGACAAATAGGTATCCTTAGCATCTAATACAGGTCAGGCGCAAGTACACACTCATAATGATTGAAAATTGTCTAACTGGATCCTCTAGAGTGAAACTATAGGTGTGGGGTTAAATTATCTTGCAGCCTGGAGCAGAGGAATATTAAGAGAGGGGGGCCCATGTGCAGTCTCCATAAAGACCCCCTTCTCTCTAGCAAGCATCAGCAGCAGCAGCAGCGATCTGACTATGAGCATTAGGTGGTACACAGGTCTCAAGTAAAATGTAGCAGTGGCCATTTTCACAGTGATTTTCCCTACTGCACATGCACAAAATTGCAGGGCCGTCTTTCCTTTGGGCTCAATGGGCACTTGCCCAAGGGCCCCAGGATTATAAGGGCCTAGACTGATAGTTGAGGGTCTCCTCTTTCTAGGAGTACCAGATGTTTGAAAATCGGCCCTGGGGAACCGGAGATATCAGACTTCAAAGTAGTGGTTCCATCGAAACCTGTTAATTGCTCTTCCCAGCCAGATATCTTGGGTTCTGTCTGACTTAGAGTTTTTCTCAGGGTATACTCCAAAAGCTGGCACTCTTCCCTTTTGGTGTACACTGGCAGCTTGTCTCTACTATGCCCATAACTAGAGATCTCAGCCTTCAAGCAGATGGTCCAGCTCCAGCTCCACATGCCTGGTATGCAGTTTTATATTTCCGCTGGTGGATTGCTCTGGCTCCTGATCTCTGATCCCCAAGTTCCCAGTACCTCCTGAAATGGGACTCGCTAGTTTGTTATCCCAAAGTTAAGAAATTTATTTTCAGGAACTTGAGATATCTGCAGTCAAGCATGCTGTGCTCCCACCAGAAAATTATGAATAATAAGCCCACTTCACTATCCACTCCTCCTCTACATATTAAACACCCCCTACCATCCTGGAAGTCATGTACCAGGGCCCCTACTTTCAGCCCAATGCAGTAAAGGAGTAATTAGCAGAAATTACTGCTCCAAGTCCTACATGCTGATCGGAAGATAGAACACCCCTACCACCCGTGTGACATCAATGCTGCCGCTGATAGCACCGCTGGAGGATGGGTAAGGGGCCCAGTGCATTGCTGTGCCCAGGGGCCTACACTGCTGTTAAGACAGCCCTGCAAAATGCTAGGAAAATGGTCACTGCCCCATTTTCCCAGAGACCTATCCACCACCTAATGCTCAGAGTCACTGTCACTGCCGCAGGACTCTGTAGAGGTAAGTGTTGATAAATGAATGCAGGGTTTGTAGGGTGGGCATTTCTGACCCAGGGGCACATGTGCATCACAAACACTGCACCCATTATAGATATGCCAATGGCCTGGAGTAATAAGCAACCTCCTAAGAGAGTGTCAAGTAATGCAAGTAGATGAGATAAATACACCTGTTCTAAGTGAATTTTAAGATATCTGCAAAGTTTGCAAACCCTGGTTTATTAAAGGCTCTAATTAGGGGTGGTGAATAGTAATATACAAAAATTACGAAATATTTGAGATTATTAATCCTTATTCTAATCTTTGTAGGGTCAAGGCCATTGAAGCATAACCTTGACTTTGGCTGAGTCAGATTGAATCATGCCTGCCCCAACTCAGTGGTGCATGAATTATGCCATTTGTTCGTATGTGCTTTCAGCCCTGCCTGTCTAATGCACTGAGATACCATGCCATTGGTGTTCTTCCCAGATTTTTCTGAATTTTCTTTCCACAATTAATTCTTACTTTGTAAAGTCATAATGGAATGTGAGTAAACCCAAAAAAATAGATTGCATTAGGAGGTTTACTCTGTACCTCGCTAGTAAGGGTTATTTGCCAATGCCCTTTCTTAAAATTCCAGGTGGACATATAAACTGCTCTCATCAGGCAATCAAGTAGCTCATCTATGCAAAGTATCATATTGAGCCCCTGCTAATGCATACTGCCAACGCTCTGTTATTGGATTGCTTATCATACCCCTTATATTTGCTACTGTGCTACCAGGATGATGGTGCTCCAGTGAGTTCTCATTTCTCTCTCTCTCTCTCTCTCTCTCTCTCTGTCCAAGAATCTCAAAATATTCAAAGAAAAGGAACCTTGGGTTGCCCAAACAATCCCTCCCTGCTCTCACTGACTTGATCAAGTGGCACTCATACCCTGGTGAACTCAACTGCCAATTCTCTTTAGTAGATCAGTATCTGCTACAAGGATAGTCCACACTACCCTCTCGGAGTTAATTTATGCCTGAAGTAACTGATTAAGAACACCGCTGAACCTCTTGGCAGTCTGTTGATATAGGGATGGTATAGGGTGGTGTGCAGGAGACTGACCTTGTATTTCTCCCATAATGTTTTCATCAACTAACTCTAACACATTATGAACTCTGTACACTGATTATCTGCTTGGGAATCCTACTTGTTACAAATGTAAATGTGTGACTAGATGCCAGAGTTATTGCTTCAAGGTATGTATTGCCAAAACAAACTATACTCAAAACAAATATCTTCTCTGTACAACAGGGTTCGGGTAATTTACTCATAATACAGAGTAGCTGGACAATCAGGGGAATTAATCTGATGATTTGTATGGTCTGAAGACTTTACCACACATGACAAAAGATCTGTAATGTTTTGCATCTTGGATGACTGTGACCATATGTGACCATTTTAAATATCAGAATTTTGACCTTGTCAGTATTTTATATGTTGGTATTTTGACCATGTCGGGATTTTGACCTTGTTGGGATTTTGACCATCGGTCAATTCTTGTCTGAATTTTGGCTGTCAGGATTTTGATTGTAGGTGTTTCATACTAAACCCATTTTCCAGACCCTAACAGGCCAGCTCCTTTGACATTGTGAGCTAAGGCTAACAGCTATGCTCAAATAATATTCAGCAGATCATTAGCTGCTTTATGGCCATGCTGGGGATTCATGCTAATGACTTCTCACAGTAGTCCATAGTCTAACATGATTTTGCCCCCATAAGGGAACCTTCTCGTTGGCCAGTTGTACTGTGGAGACTAGCTAAGGAGGTGTATATCCATTGTGCCTTGTAAATCAAAGCTATGTCTACCTCAAATAAATTAATCTAATGTCACTCATTTCAGATTGTGGTATAATGACTGTCAAAAATTAATGGATTATGTGTGATGACTCATAATGAGTACATGATATCTAGATTTGGACCATACCATGTGGCTTTACTCTGACTGAGGATAAATGCATTGAAAAATGGTAGGGTAGTCCTTGCCTTAAGCCTTTCCCTTGGATGAATTTGTTGATGAGACCCTCTAGTAATTATATTTCCACTTGTCCAAGATTAAGTCATGGATATGTCATGGAACTGCTACCTAGCTATGCCAATCTGAACCCTGCATTTCCATCAGGATAAAATGAGGCTGCACCATGATTGTGTGAATGCTCTCAAGACCCAAAACACCTAGGCCCCTGTACAAGCTATCATAACATTTGTATTTGATTTGTGTTTACTTTAACAAAATATATATATTGTATTTTTTTTTATTTATACAGTAAAAAAATGCCATGGGGTACATAACACTAATTTAGATTATTGTATTATAAAATAATAATATTCTTTTATTTTTTGTGTGCCCAATAATTCTCTATATCCTACTGTAATACTCTATACAGTATATGAAACTCCTCTTATGTTACAAGATTAAGCCCCCGACTAAAAACATACTGTACATAAAAAGATCAACAACATTTTCTAAATATTTGTCATTCACTGACCACATCATATCACTGTTATCAGCCCAGCTATTGTAGATAATAAAAATTCTTACATTTACCAATACAGTGCATAATTGCTTTCAGCAACATATGTAAAAAAAGAAATCAGAGATTATATCACCTAAGCTTTGCACATCTGTGAAATAGCCACAATCTAGTAATATTAACGAACCTTATAACCTTTAGCTACATAAACAAAAGTCAAAATTAACCCCACTCTACCCTTCTCAGCCAAAATGTCATCCCTACCCACCCAAACTGTAAAACTATGAGTTTTCAAATATTTCTGTTTGTCATTATAGTCAAAAATAGATACATAATGGTAATATGGTAAGATTTATAAATAATTCAAATATTTAAAGTTTTAGTAAAAAGTTTATTTGAAAGTTGTTTGAGAGTCAGACAGTAATAAAGTTATGGTTAAACTAAGCTATTCTGTTCCTCTAATTCCATTCGACAATTAAATATATGCATGTCAATGGAGATTGTGAATGTAAGCACACTTCCTAACACATAGCAAAAGCTGAAATCAATATGAAGGATGAGACATTCATTGTTATTCCAAGCCAATGTTTCCCAATTGACAGATCCTAAGCCTTTTTTTTAAGCAAATTGACATTCACATTGAATTGCATTGCTGTAAATTACAATTTATACTTATATTACATTCTATCTATCTATCTATCTATCTATCTATCTATCTATCTATCTATCTATACGTCTTTATATTTTAATTCATATAGGTTTTTTTTCAGGAAATATTATTTAAATATTATAATTGGCTAGATATGATGTCATCTTTCCAGCATGACTATTCCAATTACTATTGCTCACATGTTGTAACAGTAAGTTCATAGTAAGCCACATGCTGGGTATTGGCCTGATTAACTAGTAATAAACTAATTCATTCTACATATATATCAATTAAATGAATAATAATGGTTAATGATAACTCTGAAAACATCAATTTATTAGTAGATAAAACTGTGAATAAATATGTCATCTATTTTATAAAAACTTTAGAAAATTATAGTAAATGGCTCTATTCTTGCCCACTCATAATACAGTAAATACAAATTGGTGTACAGAAAAATCATCAGTTTTAATCTTTACTGTTCCCAAGTCTTGTAAAATACCCTGAGGCAGATGTATTAAACTTGAAGAAGTGATAAAGTGGAAGATGATAATGACTTAGCCAGTCAGCTCCTGTCATTTTTCAAACCCAGCCTGTAACTTGTCATGAGCTAATTGGCTGGTGCGTTATCACCTTCCACTTTATCACTTCTCCAGTTTTAATACATCTGCCCCCCCATTACTAATCAGCTAAAGAACTAATAAATAATTTACACAAAATGTTGATAAAAAAGACTGAAGTTAATGTAAACAGGGATGTTGTGTAATATAAAATATAAGGAGAGGCACATCGACGATTAATATTTATACAATTAGCCATTTAAGAAAATTAATACTACATTTGTCATTTAGTATGTATGAAGGGTAGTTAAAACTAGCCAATATCCTCATTGACACTGGAGATCATCTCTCTCAGCACATGTACTGTATATACAGATTCCTATCTTCTACTGTTGACTGTGTCATGTCATTGGGGTTTTGTAGATTTGGATCAGTACTCTTTAAATTATCTTTATTTGTAGGAGAGTATATGGAGATTGAGGCCTTATTAATGCTCCTTCTCATATGGATCAATGCCACTAGTTGGTATTTGGACGACTGAGTGCAAACAAATATGGGTATCTGGATACCAAGAGCATTCACTCAGCACTGGTATAGTCAATAAATACACTTAAGAGAGTTCCAGTAGCACGATAGTGACAATTTATAGGAGATGCTGATCTCAGAACAACAGTACAGCAGAGGAAGACTGCTGGTGGAATAGGGACAAAGTATTGTAGTACTTGTTAGAGATGTGCATCAGATTATTTTTTCTGGCTTTGGCATTGGTTCTAATTTGCCGTATGGTTTTGGTTTTGCCAAAACACTGTGACTGGTTTTGTATTTTTTCAACAATTGACAATTTTTTTAAAAAATGACATAATTTGGCTTTTCCTCTTCCTACAGTATTATTAACCCCAATAACATTAATTTCTAGTCATTTGCTAACAACTTTGACCGCCTCACAACTCACGATATTGTTTTTGTCCAGTTTAAGCCAAAGGCTGCAGCTAGCTGGTGTGTTACTAAGTGATAGAGCAGCAGCACAAAAACACAGCAGTTTATAGTACAGTTATGAAGCATTGCCACATAGCAGTGTCATAAATAAAAAGCAGAGCAATATGAATTTGTCCTTGGGCCCTCCAACCCACCCTTATATTGGATATTAAAAGGACATGCACAGTTTAGCAAACCAAGCACTTCAGCAACAGTGCCTGCAACTGTTGTACCCACAAAATAAACTAACAATGGTCTTAATGCAGCTAAGCTAACAGCTCTGCAGTGGCAAGATGTCATCATCATTACCATCTTCACCCTCATCAGTGTGTATATCATCCTCAGTAGGTCTGGCGCCCTAGATGTCTGCCTCACCTTTTGCATGCTCCTAAACATCTCCATAAAACTCCATCTCCATCACAACTGACCTCTGAATCATCATAAATATCCAAGCACTTATCGTTAACTTGTACTACTTTACACAGACATCTCTCCAAATTCAACAGATTGGATAACTGCACTGAGATACACATTTGACTGAATCATCTGCATCTCTCCACAGAAAACTCATTCAGATAGGCATCTACTATACTCTGTATTGTATATCGCAAACAAGGTACTGTGGAAAACAATCTATCTTTGGTTCCATCCAGCCCTTCCATAAGACATTATTCTCCTCTGTTCTCTGACCAGCAAATTACTCCAATTCTTGCATTAATAAACTAATATACATTATATTCAGTCTCTGAATTGTTTAAGGCTCACTGTTCATTTCAAATCACAGGATCCCAGGTTATCACTACCACCACATAGAATAATCACTTCAAAGGGCTCTCACACTGGAATTTTCACATCTACACAATAGGAATTGTATTCTAACATCTTTCCACAGACCTGCTTTGTCCTGGAATAATTTCCTAAATTTAGCAAAAGAAAAGTTTGTTTGTTTGTTTGTTTGCAACTTGTTTAAAATATACTTATTGCATTAAAGAGAAGCAATTGGATATAGCATTAACCAAGTTAATTTAGGCTCTGTTTATGAACCCATTATAATTTCTGGATTACACACTGAATTGGAAAAAAACAAAACAAAACTGCTTTCTCTCCCTCTCTCATCAAATTCAGTTCATACTTATAATACTTTATAACTGATGACTCAGGGGGTCATTCCGAGTTGATCGCTCGCTAGCTACTTTTAGCAGCCGTGCAAATGCATTGTCGCCACCCACCGGGGAGTGTATTTTTGCTTTGCAGGAGTGCAAACGCTTGTGCAGCAGAGCGCCTGCAAAATAATTGTGTGCAAAACAGGACCAGCCCTGTAGTTACTCTTCATGTGTGTTGATTTTAACGATGGAGGGATGGCTTTTGACGTCACACAACCACCCAGTGTTCGCCCAGCCATGCCTGCATTTTTCCTGACACGCCTGCATTGTTCTAAGCACTCCCTGAAAATGGTTGGTTGACACCCAGAAACGCCCACTTCATGTCAATCTTCCTGCGTTCGGCCGTGTGACTGAGAGTTTCGCTAGAACCTGTGTAAAACCACAAAAGACTTTGTTGCCATACGTCGCGCCTGCGCATTGCGGTGCATACGCATGCGCAGATTAGCCATTTTTTCACTGATCGCTGCTCTGCGAACAACGGCAGATAGCGATCAACATGACCCCCTCAGTGTAGATCTATACCTCCAGCTTCATTCTTTCACTCCACCCACCATGTGCTGCAGTTCCTATTACACCCTCACATGCCTGTATTCTTCAATTCCCTTGGCATTTAAAACAACAAAAAACACTGGTGCAGTTGCTGAAAGCAAGCCGGCTGAAAACCATCTCTTCCCCTGAAACCACTTAAGTCCCTTGTCCAGCTGCTCATCACCAGTTTCAAAGAGAAAACAAATGTAAGTGAGACCCAAAAGACAGACCTATGCTTGGAAGTTCTCGATTTGTGACTCCAACCTGGGGGGGGCATGACCTAGGTAGGATGGAGTAGCGTGTCTAGTCATGTGGGAGCCATCCACATTATTCTGTTAAATGAACACCTGCTTCTGGTACATAGCCACAACTTATAGCCCTTAAGAAGAATGGTGTAGGGGTGCATTGACTACCGCCAGAACCAGCATTGATAATAAGGTGTGGGGGCAAAGTGCTTCCTACCTATGCTCCATGGTCTGCTTATTCCTTCAGTGGCATGTCTGAGTGGGCATGTGATCTTGGTCCTGTTCCTCCTCTCCTGTTAAGGTGCCGAATGTGCTTGCGATCCTGGATGCAGCTGAATGCACTACAGCTCTTCTACACCTTCAGGCCTCAGACCAAGTGTACCGCTGTGGCATGGCAGCTGCTTGCTCTAGTGGGCTGCCACTTGAGATGCCAGGTGAATATGTAGGAAGGTGGAAAACACTGGACTTACCTGCATAAGCCTGGCTGGCTCTGTAATCCTGTGCTCTGGAAAGTAAGATAAACTCTGATGATGGATCAGTATATTTTGATCTGCATGACTGAATATCAGGAGGTATGCTGATACTCTCATAGAGGCTGACTGAATTCCTTTAACATCTGTAATATAACAGCAGAAATCCCACTACAGACTATACTCTATCTTGTTTAGTAACTTGGAGATGTTCAAAATTGCATAAATAATTGTCATGGTCACTGTTATGTGAAGCTCCACTATAAATCATATTATAATATTGAAACTTTCTCTGACCCACATCTCTGTGAACATTGTGGCTAATTCAGACCTGATTGCTAGGGTGCATTGTTGCATCCCTGCGATCAGGTAGTCGCCGCCTACAGGGTGAGGGGGAATTCGCTTTGCAATGGTGCATTCTGATTTGTGGCAGAGCTGCACAAACTAATTATGTGCAGTCTCTGTGCAGCCCAGGACTTACTCTTCCAGTGCGATGATCTTGGCTGGAGTTGATGTCAGAAACCCTCCATTCAAATGACAGGTCTCTCCTGTGTTTTTCCAGACACTCCTTGAAAATGGTCATTTGCCACCCACAAACACTCTCTTCCTGTCAATCTTCTTGCGTGCATTTGGAATTTTTGAAAACCATCCCGTCTCTGCCCGGCGATCCCCGTTGCTGCGGTCCGTCGCGCCTGTGCATTGTGGTGCATACGCATGCGCAGTTCAGACCTAATAGCCCACTGTGGGAAAACGTACAGCAGCCATCAGGTCTGAATTAGCCCCATTGTCTTTTGAATGCATACTTAACAACATGGAGATTTTCAAAACTGCATAAATAATTGGCATGGTCACTATTCGTTGAAGTTCCATTATAAGCCTCATTTTAACATTGAACTTTGCCCTGAACCATATCTTTGTGACTACTGACTTTTGAATACATGGAGATTCTCAAAACTGTATAAATAATTGTCATTGTCACTGTTAGGTGATGCTCCACTACAAGTCTTATTAAAACATTGAAATTTGCTCTGTATTACATCTCTGTGACTATTTGACTTTTGAGTGAATACTTAACTGCATATCTGGCATACCATAAACTTTACATATCTGACAAATATTTGTTTAAACTTACCCATTACTATATATGTGCATATATAGATGTGTCCACATACATCTTTGCTATATCCCACCATGTATGGCCCAGTTTTGCATGTCTTAGACTCAGAGATTTAGCCATGCCTTGTGATTTTTCTTAATTTGCTTCTTTAATATGTTACTTTATACATATTCTGTTATGGCAAATAAAAATGTTAAAATGTATCCACTCGCTACTCGTGAAAAACAGCTTAGCCATATTTTGCATGTTGTGACAAATTGGTAAAAAAGCAAAGATGTAAGTGGACACATCGTATAGAGAGAGAGAGAGAGAAAGAGAGAGAGAGAGAGAGAGAGAGAGAGAGAATGGAGGGACTATACTGTGCCACTTGTGATACTAACAACAGACAAATAAATGCGTAATGACACTCCCTAAAATATAGGACATCTGCTGACCCCCAAATAAGTTAGCAGCAAAGAAGGATGGGGGATAAAGTGACCAACGGTGTCTGAAATAAATCTGACTGTATAAAAATAATTTAAAAAATGTAAAAAATGAATTAACAAAATAAATCTAAAAGTAAATGATGTACATATCTCTTTAAAAGAATGGGACAAAAAACAAACACAATCATATACATAGATAGGTTAAGTGCAAAATATAGGCTGAGTACAATATTTGTAAGAGGTTTTAACTTATATGAGTATGGGGTCACTGTCAGGTTGTCCAACGTGTTTCGTCGTACAGACTTCATCAAGGGGTAAAGGCAAAGTGGGACTGGGCTTCTATTTATACTACTACTAATCAATACTCAATTATGACATCACATCCTGTCTTTTAATTACGTTACTACTTGCTAAGGGTTAAACCTATAAATATAATTAAAATTCATAATGAACATGTGGTATATATGAATCCAGTAAAAACGAATGCTTTGGGAACAGGTTTGGATTTAGAAAACGTCTTAAAACAACTTTATATGAATAATAGCGGTACTTTCGCCACACTTCCAGTGTCGTCGCATCTGTACATCACTTCCGCCCCACTTCTGGAACACGACTGCGCATGCACCCACTGTCCTCACTGAGGTAGATGGTCATAGAGGCCAGACTCAAGTGGCCGGACTTCTGCGACTCCGTATATTGCGGCAACCATTTTGTCAGGGATACTCCTAGTAGATTTCAATGTAGTGGCCATTTTGGTGGAGACCGGGATAAGGGACACTTTTTCACTCCTCCATAACGGTTACCATGGAAACAAACATAAAACATATAAATAATAGAAAAACATGTAATGCTCTATTACAAAGGTAAAAAGTAAGAATGACAACTTACAAGAAAGGAAAGGGGGAATAGAGACTATTAGTGATAACTTTCTGATATTGGTGATATATAGTGAACATATTAGCGCTGTGCTTAAGTATTATAGTAATATTACTATAATACATAAGCACAGCGCTAATGGTGATAGATCAGGGAGCTATTTGTCAAATATAACTAGAACAGAATTTGTATCGTCAGCAGTGGTAGAGATCATTGGAGTAGATGGTGAGCCACGTACTACAACTAAAGATATTGCAGCATAATTTACTATTTTTTTCTAAAATTTATACAGCACTAGGACAACTTGTAATAAGTTGGATCTAGTGGCATATCTATCTTCTATTGACATCCCTAAACTGACGAAGAATGCAAAGGACCACCTTGACTTCTCATTAACAGCTAAAGAGATTGAGGAGGTGATACATTTTTTCCAGTAGGCAAAGCACCTGGAGTGGATGTGATTCCAGTCAAACTATATAAAAAACAAATTAAATTCTATGTTTCCCATCTTTGAAATATTTTTCTACAACTTTAGGTATTGCAGCTTTGAAATATTTTTTAAATATTTATAATAGCTTATTTTATGTTGGTTCTTTGCACAATTCTGTGTGTGAAGCCTGGTGGTCGTATTACCAAAAAACAGGGTCAAAATTGGTCAATTCATAACGCCCAATTTCAATTCTAACAACAGATATTAAAATCTTGGCTAAAGTCTTAGTGATCAGATGGGAAAAGTAATCATGCAGTTAATCCATCCAGACCAAACTAGAGTTATAACTGGTAAGTCATTTTCATTTAATTCAAGACTTTAAATTAGACTTAATCTGTTTATGCATTTACAGGTTCCCAGTGACAATAACTTAAATTCAGTTGTAGTATACCTGAACACGGTTAAAGCATTTGATTCTGTAGAATGGGTATATCTATGGGAGGTCATGCAACAATTTGGAATAGGCCAGGGCTTTATAAAGTGGATCCAATTAATGTATTTGCCCCAACAGCTAGAATCTCAGTAAATGTATTTGTATCATCTATTTTTTCATTACTTCGAGGAACTAGACAGGGATGCCCCCTGTCATCTGCCTTATATGCTCTAGCTATAGAACCTCTTGCATGCGTAATTAGAACCTGTGAAAGTATTGAGGGTTTATAGCTAGGCACCAAAACAGAAAAAATAGTGCTTTTATATGTATGTGGAGTGAACAAAGCACTCTGGGGTACAGTGTACTGAGGTACAGTGCACAGAATAGTACAAACAAATTATACAACAATATATATTTTTATTATATTTATTTTTTTAACTTACATCTTGGCTAACACTGCATGGAGTCAGACCATCTTTATGTACGTGAAAAGAACAAAGCGCACTGTGGTACAAAATGGACTGGAGTGCTGTGCACAGAACAGTACAAACAAGTTACAGAAAATATTTTTTTTATTATTTTGTTAACTAGCAGCTCAACTCACACTGGATGGAGTCAGTACATGAACAAGTGCACTTGGGTACAGCAAACACATGTTGTATAGACTTAAAAAATATATTTTGTTTTTACTGTTTTTTTCATTTTTAACTTTTTTATTTTGTTACTTTTTTGGCAACAGACAATATGGAGTCACACTGCTTATAAGTGAACATAGTGGGTGGGATATGGCCTGCAGAGTCAGTGCATAACCACTGTGTGCAGAATTAGACTAAGGAGACTAAACACAGCTTGTAGATGGACACAGTACACCCACTTAATGGACACATCACAGCCATTTGTAGATGGAAACAACACAGCCACTTAATGAATACAGTACAGTTACTTGCAGATGGACACTGCACAGCCACTTAATTGACACAGCACATCCACTTGTAGACAGCACAGCCACTTAATGAACAGAGCACAACCACTTAATGGACACAGCACCGCACTTGCAGATGGACACATCACAGCCACTTTATGGGTGCAGCACAGGCACTTGTACATGGACACTGCCAAGCCACTTTTAGATGGACACAGCACAGTATAGCACAGCACTCAGCAGCATGACATGAGTGAAATGGCACCAAGTAACCACCGCCAGGTCCTTATATAGAATCCAAAACCTGTGAGAATCCAACACCAGAAGGATAATATTTTGCCTTAATTTGGAATCTGAGCCTATCCGGAAAATTTGAGCCAGGGCTCACATTGACTCAGAAACTGCAATTTCAGGGGAGCTTAGATACAAGGTAATATGAACTGCTCACCTCTAGTATGTATGACAAACTTTTGTGTCCAGTTACAAGGTTGCTTGACTTGATTATGGCTTCCCTGCCATGGGACTCATAGCGCGGTACCTTTGGTAGACCAGACCAGCATGAGACAAGCTGTAGTCCATGGTCCTATTGTATGGGCCAATAGGCTTGCTAATAATCGGCTTTTCAACATTTAAAACATTCAGCTCCAGTTATTTCCTTTAATGCTTTCAATTGTTGTACTCCCTTGCTTAAGACATCAGTGCTGTTTGCCCACTGTTTTTATGAGGCATGAACTTCAAAAATCTAAAGGTTTAATCATTTGCCACATAACCTTAAACCCTTTTTTGTGAGTGACTTTGCAGGGCCCTCCTCTGACATTCTCAGTCTAAATCTAAGCTGAAATGATCTATCTTTAGAATCTCTGTGATTCATGCCACCAAATGAATATTTCATTTTGGCCATTCCTTAAGAACTTTATACTCAGAAAGCTGCAACCAGTTGTGCTAGTCATGAAATTGATGTGCTTGTAATTCCAAAGCGAGGTAAACTCTTTCATCTTTTAAGTCAGTGGTTACCAAAATGTGGTCCTCAATGCAGTTTAGGTTTTAAGGATATACATGCTTGAGCAGAGGTGACTGAATAAGTACCTCAATCAATGTGATTTAACCATCTGTGTTAGTATGGATATCCTTAAAACCTAGACTGTTTGGGTGCCTTGAGACCAAGATTTGGAACCACTCCTTTCAGGTTTATTGGTCCAATGCCTGTGATGACAACAACAAAAAACAAATAGGAGAGTGAGTATGTGAATTTACTAGCAAAGCCTCCCCGAAATGCTTACATTTCCCCTTCTTGGGGCATGTTTTATATTGGGATAAAACATTCATAGAAGCTAATCAACAATTTGGTGTCAAAGAAGCTAAATTATTTAAACTCATAAAAAAATCATTGGTATCCTTCAAGCAACTCAAAATGTTGGTAAAACATCAATATAGTGTATTTTGGGGTTACAATACAGGGTTTTTGGAGACACAAATTTAGGGTATGGTAGATAAATATCGGTGTATTGTGGTATGGTTTGTAATATAGATCCCATGGCCAAGATTACTGGACATCCTGGAAATGCCACTGGCAAGAAATATATTATGGGCCAGAGAGATCATATTATCAACTATTATTTTTTTTATATATACACTAGAGTCATGAGGCTTTCTTTCTATAAGTTCTGGGATCAGGTAACTAGCTCTTGACCTTGGTATCATAATAGATAAAATGGGTATCATGATTGCCTGACCTTTGTTAGCAGGGTGAATCACAATAGAAGAGTCATCTCTCAAATCATTCAAAGCTTGCTGCTCATACTGTGATAGATTTTGGTATTTGCTATATTTATAAACATGTGTCTGCAGTCTCTGTAACCACTTGTCTGATGAGTCCTAAACCAAAACAGCTTTACCCATATTGAATATCTCCAATTTTTCTGAAACTTTTTGTAAGTTCAACACTAACTGTATTACTAATAAAATAAATTAATAAAAGTAGTTGTTCAGGATGTTGTGCCAATGAATGTAGAATAGGGCATTGTTCATTCCAGGGTAGATACATTATTAATCCTAAAATACTTTGTTTTTTTTTTCTTCTGAAATAATCTGAAAAGAATTGTTTATGAAAAAGGAGCTCTATTTTCCTCTTTTGCAACCTTAAGGCTTTGTGCTACAGCTACACTGTGGTTTCCAATGCTAGAGTTGAAAAGTCACTTTATTTGAATTACACTAATTCTGCATCGTCATCCTTAAGACTAAGCAATACATTTTCTGCATCCTCCAGCAGTTTTCAGAAATAAGTTCCTTTCCTGACTCATAGCAGGAGCATACAAATAAAAAAATCAAAAGCAGTTTGTACTAATCTATATGGAGAAGCAGTTAGCGAGCGTCCAGACACATAAATATTCAGCTCACTGAGAAAGCTAGTCATAAAGTATAAACTGACAGCAATATGTATACTGTATTCTACAATGCCAGCATATAACAATCAAAAATAAAAAAAGAGTCACATCTTACATCTGCATTCGCTTACAAACAAAAACATTAATCCTCAAATATATAATTAATTGATCCTGGGTGCAGAACAAAATGAGTCCAAGTCATCTGATGCTTAATATAATGTCCACACACTTTCAGTGCACATCATCATATCAGCTGAAGTACTCCTCAAAGTAGTATCCAATCCATCTGAATTATTTTCATCCGGCTTCTCCAAACACAGTCAAATTATAAAGGCTCTCACAAAACTTGGTTCAGCAAGTACAAAAATCAGTATTTACTGACCTTCCAATCAAGGACATAGTATAGTCAAAGTTTTGGTCTACTCTGAGATATTTTGTAAGACAAACATCTTGAATTAACAGCACAACTGCCATCACCAACACTAAGCCTACATAATAAAAGCATGATTAGTCACAGAGATATCACTGCATTTCACTGTGGCAATGTGTCTTAATCAGGATGTGGTCAGGATCCTAGCAGTTGAAATCCCAATGGTCAGAATCTTAGCAGATCATGAGTATTGGCATTAGAGTTTGGCACTAGGGGGAAGGCTAGTGTTAGGCTGTGGGGGGTGGATAGGGTTAGACTGATAGAGCGGTGGGACAGGTTAGGCAGCAGTTAAAATACTCACCGAGATCCATCAGGATCTTGGAAATCGGGATGCTGTTGTCAACATTCTGACTGTGGAGATTTCAGTTGCCAGGATATTGATACCATCCCATCTTAATCAGCAACAGATCAACAACCATTTACCTCCAATAAATACACTAAGGTATAAATGTATTTGGCAGAGGTTATAAGTTCATCAGTACATAATTAAGATAGTTTGTGGTACATGTCAACTGATTTTCATTAATTACCTGAAATATAGGACACGGGGCCTAATTCTGAATTCTAGCAGTGGCAAATTTGTTAGCAGTTGGGCAAAACTATGTGCACTGCAGGGGGGACAGATATAACATGTGCAGAGGGAGTTAGATTTGGGTGGGGTGTATTCAAACTGAAATCTAAATTGCAGTGTAAATATAAAGCAGCCAGTATTTACCCTGCACAGAAACAATATAACCCACCCAAATCTAACTCTCTCTGCAAATGTTATATCTGCCCTCCCCTGCAGTGCACAAGGTTTTGCCCAACTGCTAACAAAAATCCTGCTGCGATCAACTCAGAATTACCCCCAATATGTAACAATGGCTATTTGTAATTACTAAAAATAATACAAAAAGTATGTATTTAAGACAGAAAAAAGAAAACATAAGTAATAAAGATTATTACACTTTACACGCACTGGGCTTTATCAACAGCTGTTCACTTTCTATGAAGAAAGCGTCAAAGTTGTCAAGGACACAGCACTGTACCCAGTGCCGTTTCTAGCGGCGGGCGAGCCGTGCAACCGCACGGGGCGCCCGCCGCGGCACTTCGTGACTACTCTCCTCCCTCTCTCTCCCCCCGAGCGCTCCTGCTCGGGGGGGGGGGGGGCTTCGCGGAATGACGCGTTTGCGTCATGACGTCACGACGCAAACGCGTCATTCCGCGAAGCCCCGCCCCCCCGAGCAGGAGCGCTCGGGGGGAAGAGAGAGGGAGGAGAGGACTGGAGAAGACGGAGGAGGCGGGACCTGAAGAGCGGCAAGTTGTAAGTATTCTCTCTCTCTCTCTCTCTCTCTCTCCCCCCCCACTTGACATCTGCCGCACTGTGTAAAATGGGGATACCTGCCGCACTGTGTAAAATGGGGGCACCTACCGCACTGTGTAAAATGGGGGCACCTGCCGCACTGTGTAAAATGGGGGCACCTGCCGCACTGTGTAAAATGGGTGCACCTGCCGCACTGTGTAAAATGGGTGCACCTGCCGCACTGTGTAAAATGGGGGCACCTGCCGCACTGTGTAAAATGGGGATACCTTCCGCACTGTGTAAAATGGGGACACATGCCTGCGTACTGTGTAAAATGGGGATACCTGCCGCACTGTGTAAATTGGGGGCACGTGCCTGCGTACTGTGTAAAATGGGGGCACGTGCCTGCGTACTGTGTAAAATGGGGACACCTGCCTGCGTACTGTGTAAAATGGGGACACCTGCCTGCGTACTGTGTAAAATGGGGATATCTACTTACCGTACTGTGTAAAATGGGGACACCTGCCAAGGGGTGTATCTAGGAGCCTGAGCGCCCATGGCAAAATAAGGGACTGGCGCCCCCCCCCCCCCCCCCACACACACACACTCCCCGGGACACAGAGGGGGAGTTACAGGAGAGGGTGAGGGCAGGGACGCTGAGGGCAGTGACGCTTAGGGGGAGTTAGAGGGAGGGTGAGGGCAGTGACACTGAGGGGGAGTTAGAGGCAGGGTGACGGCAGTGACACTGAGGGGGAGTTACAGGAGAGGGTGAGGGCAGTGACGCTGAGGGGGAGTTAGAGGGAGGGTGAGGGCAGGGACGCTGAGGGAGAGTTAGAGTTGTTGGGGCTCTCATAGTGTAAATAAGCGTTAAAGATGCTTTTTTTTTTATTACTACTGTCACCAGCTGAAACTCAAATGTTAGGCCCCTGAAAAAATTTACATTGTATGCCACACAATGCCCCCAATTCGAGTTATATGCAGCACCGTGCCCCCCACTGCACGTTATATGCCAGACGGTGTCCCCACTGCACGTTATATGCCAGACGGTGTCCCCACTGCACGTTATATGCCACACAGTGTCCCCACTGCAAGTTATATGCCACACAGTGTCCCCACTGCAAGTTATATGCCACACAGTGTCCCCACTGCACATTATATGCCACACGGTGCCCCCACTGCACATTATATGCCACACAGTGCCTCCAATGCACATGCATGTAAATGGCGTGTGTCTGCTGAACTGTGGGGAGACATGCCCTTCTTCCCTATCAATACCAGTGGTGGTGCCAGTAGAGGAAGACGCGTTGCTGGGCTGTGACAGATATTTGGCAGTAGGGGGAGATAGAGAGAAATGGGGGAGGGAGAAAGGAGAGAGAGGGTATCAGGAAGTATGAGAGTAGTGAAAGATAGAGGGTGTCAGAGAGAGAGAGAGAGAGATGGGGGGGGAGGAGAGAGAGGGTATCAGGAAGTATGAGAGTAGTGAAAGATAGAGGGTGTCAGAGAGAGAGAGAGAGAGAGAGAGAGAGATGGGGGGGGAGGAGAGAGAGGGTATCAGGAAGTATGAGAGTAGTGAAAGATAGAGGGTGTCAGAGAGAGAGAGAGAGAGAGAGAGAGAGGTGTTAGAGAGAGAGAAATCCGGAGGCAGATCTTACCAACCCCAGCAGAAGCCTGGTCCTACAGCAGAGTCGCATCGGTAAGCCGGGCAGAACGGAGGCAGCTGAGGGGAATTGCTGGTTTCAACTACCAGGTTGCTGTCCTGACATTGTCACACGCTGGAAGAGGAGAGAGGAGGAAGCCACTGTGTTCGTCACCGCATTACAATAAAGAAAACTCTGAATAAACTACAGCTCCCAGCAGCCCTTGGATGTGAGCTCCGGCAGGAAGGGCTGCTGGGAGCTGTAGTTTATGCAGAGTTTTCTTTATTGTAATGTGGTGTGCGGCGCCGGAGCTGTCCCGCTCCCCATCCGGAGACGCTAACCGCTGCTCGCCATCCTGTAGCCGTCTCCCGCGGCTCCTCTCCCAGCCAGGTGCCGCACACACTTCAGGTGCGCTCAGTGTGCCGGGTGGGCGTGGCTATGCAAATAGTGTCCCTTTAGCGGCCAATCAGCGCCGGGAGCGAGCCTCCTGCATTAACCCGCTCTGTGCCGCTGCTGGGACTGGGGAGGGAGGAGGGTCCTGCCTGTCTGCTCCGCTCCCCGGCTGGGGGGGACAGCAGTCCTGCACTCTGGGAATGGAGGGGTTACAGCGGACTCTTTATTAACCGTTCACCAGCCAGGGGCATCGCGGCAACGGTCCCTGCTGAGGGAGGGCGTGCAGCTGTGCGGGAGCCGGGCTGCCCGTGGCTCTGCAGCTGAAACCTGTGGTAATGTGGTGTGCGGCGCCGGAGCCCGGCGCCAATTACTGTGGCTGCCGCTGCTGCCTGCCAGGGGAAGGGGGACAAATATGCTACTTCTACAAAGTGTATCTACCCACTGGCCGCGGGTTGCACCGTCGGGTGGCGCCCCTCCTCGGCTGGCGCCCCTGGCGAGTGCCATCCTGGCCAATAGGTAGATACGCCTCTGCACCTGCCTGCCGCACTTTGTTAAATGGGGACACCTGCCTGCCGCACTTTGTAAAATGGGGACACCTGCCTGCCGCACTTTGTAAATGGGGACACCTGCCTGCTGCGCTTGCCTGGTGTAATGTGTAAAAAGGGGACTTTTTTATCTTTATTTCTCTGACGTCCTAGTGGATGCTGGGAACTCCGTAAGGACCATGGGGAATAGCGGCTCCGCAGGAGTCTGGGCACATCTAAAGAAAGCTTTAGGATCACCTGGTGTGCACTGGCTCCTCCCCCTACGACCCTCCTCCAAGCCTCAGTTAGATCTCTGTGCCCGAACGAGAAGGGTGCACACTAGGGGCTCTCCTGAGCTCTTTGTGAAAGTTTTAGTTTAGGTTTATTATTTTCAGTGAGACCTGCTGGCAACAGGCTCACTGCATCGAGGGACTATGGGGAGAAGAAGCGAACTCACCTGCGTGCAGAGTGGATTGGGCTTCTTGGCTACTGGACATTAGCTCCAGAGGGACGATCACAGGTTCAGCCTGGATGGGTCCCGGAGCCGCGCCGCCGGCCCCCTTACAGAGCCAGAAGAGCGAAGAGGTCCAGAAAATCGGCGGCAGAAGACGATCCTGTCTTCAGATAAGGTAGCGCACAGCACCGCAGCTGTGCGCCATTGCTCTCAGCACACTTCACACTCCGGTCACTGAGGGTGCAGGGCGCTGGGGGGGCAGCGCCCTGAGACGCAATAAATCGATAAAAACCTTATATGGCTAAAATAAATGCATCACATATAACTCCTGGGCTATATGGATGCATTTAACCCCTGCCAAAACATACAGAAAAACGGATGATAAGGACGCCGAGAAAGGGGCGGAGCCTATCTCCTCAGCACACTGGCGCCATTTTCCCTCACAGCTCAGTTGGAGGGAAGCTCCCTGGCTCTCCCCTGCAGTCACTACACTACAGAAAGGGGTTAAAAAAGAGAGGGGGGCACAAATTAGGCGCAGTATAAACAATACAGCAGCTATACAGGGAAAAACACTTATATAAGGTTATCCCTGTATATATATAGCGCTCTGGTGTGTGCTGGCAAACTCTCCCTCTGTCTCCCCAAAGGGCTAGTGGGGTCCTGTCCTCTATCAGAGCATTCCCTGTGTGTGTGCTGTGTGTCGGTACGTTTGTGTCGACATGTATGAGGAGAAAAATGATGTGGAGACGGAGTAGAGTGTCTGTAATAGTGTTGTCACCCCCTAGGGGGTCGACACCTGAGTGGATGTACTGTTGAAATTGCGTGACAGTGTCAGCTTTGTATTAAAGACAGTGGTTGACATGAGACAGCCGGCTACTCAGCTTGTGCATGTCCAGACGTCTCATACAGGGGCTCTAAAGCGCCCGTTACCTCAGATACAGACGCCGACACGGATACTGACTCCTGTGTCGATAGTGAAGAGACAACCGTGATTTCCAATAGGGCCACACATTGCATGATTGAGGCAATGGAAAATGTTTACACTTTTCTGATAATATGAATACCACCAAAAAAGGGGTATTATGTTTGGTGAGGAAAAACTTCCTGTAGTTTTTCTGAATCTGAGAAATAAAATGAGGTGTGTGATGATGCGTGGGTTTCCCCCCGATAACAATTGATAATTTCTAAAAAGTTATTGGCAGTATACCTTTTCCCGCCAGAGGTTAGGGTGCGTTGGGAAACACCCCCTAGGGGGGATAAGGCGCTCACACGCTTGTAAGAACAAGGGCTCTATCCTCTCCTGAGATGGCCGCCCTTAAGGATCCTGCTGATAGAAAGCAGGAGGGTATCCTAAAATGTATTTACACACATACTGGTGTTATACTGCGACCAGCAATCGCCTCAGCCTGGATGTGCAGTGCTGGGTTGGCGTGGTCGGATTCCCTGACTGGAAATATTGATATCCTAGATAAGGACAGTATATTATTGCCTATAGAGCAATTAAAAGATGCATTTCTATATATGCATGATGCACAGCGGAATATTTGCCGACTGGCATCAAGTATAAGTGCGTTGTCCAATTCTACCAGTAAAGTGGTCAGGTGATGCGGATTCCAAACGGCATTTGGAAGTATTGCCTTAAAAAAAGGGGATGTACCCCTGGTCGCCTCGCAAAATAAGACGCCGTATTATCAGGCGCGGTCCTGGTTGGCAAGCGGACAAAAGGGTTCCTCTTTTCTGCACGTGACAGAGGGAGAGGAAAATGGCTGCAGAGATCAGTCAGTTCCCAGGAACAGAAACCCTTTTCTGCCTCTGCCAAGCCCTCAGTATGACGCTAGGGCTTTACAAGTTCAGGCACGGTGGGGGCCCGTTCTCAATGAATTTCAGTGCGCAGTGGGCTCACTCGCAAGTAGACCCCTGGATCCTTCAGGTAATATTTTCAGGGGTACAAATTGGAATTCGAGACGTATTCCCCTCGCCGTTTCCAAAAGTCTGTTTTACCGACGTCTCCCGCTGACAGGGAGGCAGTTTTGGAAGCCATTCACAAGCTGTATTCCCAGCAGGTGATAATTAAGGTACCCCTCCTGCAACAGGGAACGGGGTATTATTCCACACTATTGTGGTACCAAAGCCAGACGGCTCGGTGAGACCGATTTTAAAATCTAAAATCTAAAATCTTTGAACACTTACATACAGAGGTTCAAATTCAAAATTGAGTCACTCAGAGCAGTGATTGCAAATCTGGAAGAAGGGGACTACATGATGTCTCGGGACATCAAGGATGCTTACCTTCATGTCAAAATGTACCCTTCTCACCAAGGGTATCTCAGGTTATGGTACAGAACTGTCACTATCAGTTCAGACGCTGCCGTAGGGATGGTCCACGGCACCCCGGGTCTTTACTGAAGTAATGACCGAAATGATGATATTCCTTCGAAGGAAGGGAATTTTAGTTATCCTTTACTTGGATGATTCCCTGATAAGGGTAAGATCCAGGGAACAGTTGGAGATCGGTGTAGCACTATCTCAGGTAGTGTTGCGGCAGCACGATTGGATTCTCAATATTCCAAATTCGCAGCTGGTTCCGATGACTTGTTTTCTGTTCCTAGGGATGATCCTGGACACAGTCCAGAAAGAAGGTGTTTCTCCAGGAGGAGAAAGCCAGGGAGTTATCCGAGCTAGTTAGGAACCTCCTAAAACCGAACCAAGTCTCAGTGCATCAATGCACAAGGGTTCTGGGTAAAAATGGTGGCTTCCTACGAAGCAATCCCATTCGGCAGATTCCACGCAAGACTTTCCAGTGGAACCTACTGGACAAATGGTCCGGGTCGCATCTTCAGATGCATCAGCGGATAACCCTGTCACCAGGGACAAGGGTATCCCTCCTGTGGTGGTTGCAGAGTGCTCATCTTCTAGAGGGCCGCAGATTCGGCATTCAGGACTGGGTCCTGGTGACCACGGATGCCAGCCTGCGAGGCTGGGGAGCAGTCACACAGGGAAGGAATATCCAGGGCTTATGGTCAAGCCTGGAGACATCACTTCACATAAATATCCTGAAGCTAAGGGCCATTTACAATGCTCTAAGCTTAGCAAGACCTCTGCTTCAAGGTCAGCCGGTGTTGATCCAGTCGGACAACATTACGGCAGTCACCCACGTAAACAGACAGGGTGCCACAAGAAGCAGGAGGGCAATGGCAGAAGCTGCAAGGATTCTTCGCTGGGCGAAAAACCATGTGATAGCACTGTCAGCAGTTTTCATTCCGGGAGTGGATAACTGGGAAGCAGATTTCCTCAGCACGACCTCCACCCGGGAGAGTGGGGACTTCACCCAGAAGTCTTCCACATGATTATAAACCGTTGGGAAAAACTCGACAGGTATTGCGCCAGGTCAAGGGACCCTCAGGCAATAGCTGTAGATGCTCTGGTAACACCGTGGGTGTACCAATCAGTGTATGGGTTCCCTCCTCTGCCTCTCATACCCAAGGTACTGAGATTGATAAGATGGAGAGGAGTAAGCACTATATTAGTGGCTCCGGATTGGCCAAGAAGGACTTGGTAACCGGAACTTCAAGAGATGCTCACGGAGGATCCGTGGCCTCTACCTCTAAGAAGGGACCTGCTTCAGCGGGGACCTTGTCTGTTCCAAGACTTGCCGCGGCTGCGTTGACGGCATGGCGGTTGAACGCCGGATCCTGAAGGAAAAAGGCATTCCGGATGAAGTCATCCCTATCCTGATCAAGGCCGGGAAGGATGTAACCGCAAAACATTATCACCGCATTTGGCGAAAATATGTTGCGTGGTGCGAGGCCAGTAAGGCTCGACGGAGAAAATTCAACTGGGTCGATTCCTACATTTCCTGCAAACAGGAGTATCTATGGGCCTGAAATTGGGGTCCATTAAGGTTCAAATTTCGGCTCTGTCGATTTTCTTCCAAAAAAGAACTAGCTTCAGTCCCTGAAGTTCAGACGTTTGTTAAAGGGGTACTGCATATACAGCCTCCTTTTGTGCCTTCAGTGGCACTTTGGGATCTCAAGGTGGTTTTTGGGTTCCAAAAGTCACATTGGTTTGACCCACTTAAATCTGTGGAGTTAAAATATCTCACAGAAAAAGTGGTCATGCTGTTGGCTCTGGCCTGGGCCAGGCGCGTGTCAGAATTGGTGGCTTTATCCTGTAAAAGCCCTTATCTGATTTTCCATTCGGACAGGGCGGAATTGAGGACTCGTCTTCAGTTTCTCCCTAAGGTGGTTTCAGCGTTCACCTGAACCAAACCTATTGTGGTGCCTGCAGCTACTAGGGACTTGGAGGACTCCAAGTTGCTAGACGTTGTCAGGACCCGGAAAATATATGTTTCCAGGACGGCTGGAGTCAGGAAATCTGACTCGCTGTTTATCCTGTATGCACCCAACTAGCTGGGTGCTCCTGCTTCTAAGCAGACTATTGCTCGTTGGATTTGTAGTACAATTCAGCTTGCACATTCTGTGGCAGGCCTGCCACAGCCAAAAAATCTGTAAATGCCCACTCCACAAGGAAGGTGGGCTCATCTTGGGCAGCTGCCCGAGGGGTCTCGGCTTTACAACTTTGCCGAGCAGTTACTTGGTCAGGAGCAAATACGTTTGTAAAATTCTACAAATTTGATACCCTGGCTGAGGAGGACCGGGAGTTCTCTCATTGGGGGCTGCAGAGTCATCCGCACTCTCCCGCCCGTTTGGGAGCTTTGGTATAATCCCCATGGTCCTTACGGAGTTCCCAGCATCCACTAGGACGTCAGAGAAAATAAGAATTTACTTACCGATAATTCTATTTCTCGTAGTCCGTAGTGGATGCTGGGCGCCCATCCCAAGTGCGGATTGTCTGCAATACTGGTACATAATTATTGTTACCAAAAAAAAAAAAAAAAAAAATTCGGGTTATTGCTGTAGTGAGCCATCTTTTCTAGAGGCTCCTTTATTATCATGCTGTTAACTGGGTTCAGATCACAAGTTGTACAGTGTGATTGGTGTGGCTGGTATGAGTCTTACCCGGGATTCAAAATCCTTCCTTATTGTGTACGCTCGTCCGGGCACAGTATCCTAACTGAGGCTTGGAGGAGGGTCATAGGGGGAGGAGCCAGTGCACACCAGGTGATCCTAAAGCTTTCTTTAGATGTGCCCAGACTCCTGCGGAGCCGCTATTCCCCATGGTCCTTACGGAGTTCCCAGCATCCACTACGGACTACGAGAAATAGAATTATCGGTAAGTAAATTCTTATTTTTTTCCCCCTGTGGTGGGTGTGATATCAGACGAGGCCACGCCCACTGAAATGAGACCACGCCCATTTTAATCAGTCCACACAGCCTTGTCGGGAGCGCGCGCGCGCCTTTGGCGCGCGCATGTTTTTCTTCTGGCTATATGGGGGGGGGGCACGCAATTTTTTTTTATAGCAATGGGGGGGGGGGGGGCGCATTTTTAAATCTCGCACTGGGAGCCAAATTGTCTAGAAACGGCCCTGACTGTACCACTGAAAAATGAGTGCTGACTTCCAGGCCTACGATTTATTAACAAAGTTTTACTCAAGACAAACTGAATCTATTTTTTGTTGTTGCAACAGGGGCTTGTAAACTCATTCTACTTGTTCTACTTTGCAGAAGTAGAGCAATCAACCACTCACAGGAAAATGACATGAATCTGACATTTATTTCTGTTACATATAAGAAATATTTTACTGCAAAATGGTTTTCTGTGATCTTGAAATAGATGAGTGCTATTTCGAAAAACTTTTAACCAATGATTTATAATTGTACAACAGATAGGTATTTTTTTAAGAGATATTTTATTTTATACTAAAGTTACTAGGTATATAAAGATTCTGCTGTACAATTAAATTTCACTGAACTCAACCAATTAATATGATGGAAGGTATGGGCAGTGTAGTCTATTACCACACACCTGTCCTCCTAACTAAGAAGACAGATAATTTGCTACAGTCCAGATACATGTTAGATACACGTTACTTACATCTAACAAACTATCATAGGTATCTAGCTTCAGTTATATATAAAAATAAAACAAAACATCTGGGGCAAGGTAAAATAAAATTGTGCACATTAGTACATATGCACTATCAAATTTAAAGAAGAATGGTATATTCTGGTAGCACAAAAAAATAAATAATCTGCCCAATGCTGGTGGCTAGGTAAATAATATGAAATAATAAGAAATAATGAGAAATCATTTTATTTAGGTTTTCCAATAAAAAAGGTAATAACATAAGGAGCTTAACTAGTAAAACACAACTACCCACAAGATGCTAAAATGTATTTTTAACTGATATATTTTTTATTACTGTATATTATGGTCGGGTAAACAAAATTCCTCAAGGACCCCATAAGTGCCGTAACTCCCAGAGACAATAGATACATTTGCCGCCGGGCTCCAGCTTTCAGAGGGGCACCAAGAAAGAAAGACTGAGGGGACTTCTGAACTAGAAAAGCTCTCTCTCCACTCATTTCATAGTGAGTTGCTGCAGTCACTGCTGACTGCTGTCCATGCTGAGAAAACTCCTTTGAAGACCTCTTCAGCTGAGGAGTCTGGAATGTGTCTGATAACAAATCAAAGTGTGTACAATGAGCTACTGCTCAGCTGTAAGAAAAGAGAGCAGAAGTTGTTTTTTTTTAAATACACTAATTATAATAATAAAGCTTTTAAGTAGGGTATTAATCAAAGCTTGAAGAGAGATAAAATTATCAGCGATAAAGCACCAACCAATCCGCTACGAACTGTCATTTTTCTAACACAGCCTGTAAAATGTAAGGCAAAAGCAGATTGGCTGGTACTTTATCTCTCACGATTTTATCTCTCTCTGAGCTTTGATAAAACCCCTCTTCAGGGCTCTATTTATTATCATTGGCTGCCAGCACCCAAAAATAAAGATTTGTTATTGTTCCAATTAGCTGCAATATAGAATCTGTATTCTCCCAGATGTAGTATTGGCAAGTTGCTTGGATGTCAGCACAAGTGCAAGCCAGAGCCACTGGGGAAGGGAGGGGACACCACCTTCTATTTCGCCTCCGAGTGCCAGGCGTAAACTTACGCCCCTGACCCCCACTACAGATTATGAGTAGCTAAATCTCACGTTAGGCCACAAATTAAACTATTGAAATCTAATGTAACACTTACAAGCATTAGATTTCCAACACATAAGCGCTTGTAATTCAGGAATAGACAGTCCCACCAATGCAGCCAACATACTGTAGCTGCACTGATACAGAATAATCGGGTTCTGAACTTGCTGGGGATGACACAGAGTAAGATTACTGCATATCAAGATGCAACTAAATTCATATCTAGTCACTGTTTAACCATCTTTATGAATCAACAATACTCCAACAACTCTGTACCAGTGCACTAGATAAGATTATGTTAGAAATACTGGACATTTCTTGAAATCACTGCAGCAGACAGCCAATGGCACATCTTTGTATGCACAGCAACAGATTAGTATGCCATGACTGGTGGGCATCTCAGTGAGGAGCCCATTGGCAAAATGATGCAATCATGGCTGCAATAGCGTTCACCTCTGAATCAGGCCCTTTATCTCTATACTGTACTCATTCTTAAACTAATATACTTTTAGGGTTGTTTTTTGTTATTCTTTACATTTTGTTATTAAATACTGTAGGTTTCATTTATTTATCTTGATGATACATTGTTCATGTTTATTTTATAAGCTTATATAAAGAATAATGCTCTTCTTGCTGTAAACCATACTGATGCTAAAACTATGGTTAGGAGCCACAGGTCATACAATTCCCAAGTCATTTTTAATATCAATAATTTCTGCTGGGGATTGCATGATTCCTTATAGTATGTACAGTGTATTTCCTCAGGAATGCTGAAGTAGTGAAACCTATTGATTACAAGTAGTGACTGTAAAACTTACTGTTTTAAATATTGCAAACTAAATAGTATATATATATATATATATATATATATATATATATATATGATGTAAATGTAACAGTGTGATGCAGGCATTGGCAAGATTCAGACTGTCTGCCCAATTTTTCTTAAAACAAGCCTGCATCTTGCAGACTATTACATTTCTCCCTAAAACTCTGCATTCCAAAAACTGGAATTTATCTGAAATCAAAACAGATTAGCAACATATTTATATCCTGCTTACATTTTTCTAGCTTCGGTCAACTTACTGTACTTTGTTTTGCAGGCCCACATTGTCATCTGCATGAACTTTGCAGAGCAAAGATTTATTATACTTGACAAATGCTATGCACAAATCATACAAATATGGAAAGCCCTGTATTGTTGTTGTTGTTATTTTTATTATTATTATTATTATTATTATTATTATTATTAGTACAAATCCTTCAAAATGTAATTTCTTCTAAATTATAACTGTTTTAGACGGGTTGGGTATGATATGCCAGCTGCCGGGATTACGGCGGTCAGCATACCCGACACCTGGATCCTGGCAGCAGAATGCAAGTGGCGGGGTGAGTGCAACAAAGCCCCTTGCGGGCTCACTGCACTCGCCACGCAGTGGGCTTGGTGGCTCGCTGCACTCACCACAGGTTCTATTCCCACTCTATGGGTATTGTTGACACCCATCAGCGGGAATAGACCCTGTCGGTCGGCATTCCAACTGCCAGCCATTTTAGCATTGGGTTCCCGGCGTCGGCATGCTGACTGCCGGGATTCCGAGCTCCGGTAACATAACTGCATACTGTTGTAGACAGTACTTATATTTTCATCTATCAGCAGCATTAACAAGAATAGAACCACGGTAACTATGTTGCTGCGTGTACTACTGACTAGTACAAGACAGTTTACAAAATGAAAACAAATAAAATCCTGCACAAAGCTCTAGTAATCAAACTTTTGATTGATCTTTGCCTTTTTTTTTTGATAGTTCACAGAAGTTAATTTCCATGTTTCCCCATTGAGAGACAAAGATTAATTGTTTCTCTTTATCAGACCATTTTGCGATTAAAGATGTACTTCTCTTACTTGTATCTTCTATCATGGAATGTAGGCGCTCAATAAAAAGTTATTCACTGAACAGGGGCATCCATTCTTCACCAATGCAATATGCAGCAACAGGTTACTAGTTTTGTAAAGCTATTACTTTTACTGTCAACATGACTGGAACTATAAGTTGTCTCATTAGATAGGATAAATTGAAACTGAATCAAAACATCTTACCAGACTAAAACAAGTGCTCTCTGGAGAATGTATAATAAATGATCTGAAGCCTATCAGACACATCAAAGTAAGAAGTAGCAATGCAGCTGACCCTAAATGGCTGTTTCGAAGCCTTTATAGATCAGAAAGATTAGAAGAATATGAATAACTCTCCTATGCTGATGGAAAACTGAAGACTGATGTACTCGTATACTAGATGTGTCATTTTAATATAAAAGCAAAGACAACAAACCAGAATGTGAAGCAAACTGAGAAAAGAGCCCAAATATAAATGCATTTTATTTCATTTTAAATACTATTTTGCTAGCATAGGAGACATTTATATTCTGATCTCTGTGGAAATGGATTTTACTGAAACTCAATGATGTACCATGAGATAACTTTATAGTTCCAACATTTTACAGCAATTAATGTAATACCAAAACAAGGCAAAAAAATATTGACACTAGTAAATGTGCACAAATATTTTGATCCTGGCCATATAAAAATTCAACATTAACTTTATTTTGTGTAGATTGTATAGTATAAATCTATGTTGTAAAGAGAATTGAGCAACTCTGTAAAGCTGTTGAACAACATGGTGTGATAAATATTGACAGCACCATCCTGTGCACATTTCCATTGGATTTTTAGTTCCTCTGGTGTCAATCTTACTTTCAAATTATCTGCAAGGGGGAAATTGTTGACTGATCTTGGACATCTATTCTTAAAAAAATGGCCCTGATAAAAATTAGGTCATTATATACATTTGCATGATGACCTAATCTTGTCTGTGGCACATGCATGTCACATCTAGCATACAAGGTGCATGTCCAAGCTCCCACTAATGTGCATGTGTATGCACATGCCGGGGAAGAATATACAAACTCCACACCATTAGGGCCATGGTGTGAATTAAATGTTCATTAAATGTTATTATTAATACTATCAGGAAAATTAAATAGGAAACATGGAGGGAGATTAAACTAAGCTCCCAAATACAAAATGTGCAATTGTGTCCAGAAGCTACAGAAGCATTAAGTGCTATATGGGAGCTGATGTGTCTATCACAACTACAACTATAATTAATGACACCTACTACTACTACTACATGTGGAGAAGCTGCAGGAAGCTGGCCTATACAAGCTAGAGATGGATGGTCTTGAAAGATGTAGAACATCAACCCCTGTGACAAGTTGCTGTCCAGAACAAGATTTTTGCGACTAACGTGACCTTAATATTATGGAAACTATTTTGCATAATAACTTGAGTTTGAACATATTCATACTGCTGTCATCATTATTCACATTTATTGTACAGGAGCATAACCATGATAATCACATAGAGACTTGTAACCTTGTCTTGTTTTTTTCAGCAGCAAACCCCCACTAAGTAGTAATACAGTAATATAAGGCTATGCTGCATCCAGGGGCGTTTCTACAGAGGAGGGGGCCTGTGTGCACCTCCGGGTGGGCCCCCTTCTCTGCACGGTGCTGTAGACTCCGGAAAGGTAAGTATTAAAATGGGTGCAATGGGTGTGGTGTGCCCCCCCCCCGGGACCCAGGGGCCCATGTGCACCGCACCCATTGCACCCATTAAAGAAACGCCAATGGCTACATCTCAAATACACACAATTGTGGCAAAGCCCATAATGAAAAGTGTTTCACAATATAATAGTCATTGGTCCCTCTCACCTACCCTTATGTTGTATGTTAAAAAGGACATGCAAAGTTTAACAAACCAAGAACTGCAGCAACAGGGGCTGCCACTTTCTGAAATGCTTGGTTTGTTTGAGTCCTCACAGAAAAAAAAAAAATCTTCTCATCACAGTTGGAGGTCGCCATCCTCATCATCCCCACCCTCTTCACTGTTAATAATATCTTCATACAGCAATATTAGCTCATCCGCACTGGAATTCACAGTTGCATAAGTCTCTGTTTGTTGTAAATGGCAGCAAAGTTCTTCTTCATATAATTTGTAGTTTATTTTTGTAAACATCAATATTTAACATTTTTTTGAAAGTAGCTTTCTACTCCAATGGTTCACAAAGTTCTCAGCTACAGTATGCTAAACACCCTTTCCAAGCACTTACTGGAGGGTCGGTAGCTTATGTAAGCTACTGTAGTTTGTACGAGGAGCTCCAATATGCCTTATTTTCCTGCAAACAAAGAAAAGAAGACTTTTCCTGGGGTACTCTTAAATGCTAAAGTATGCGTATATTAAAACATAACTTTTGGTAAAGGCTTTTCTTTAAAATATTGTTATTTTATCTACATTCCTGGGAACACTAAAAATGATTAAAAATATGTGCTAAAGGTTGAGTATCCCTTATCCAAAATGCTTGGGACCAGAGGAATTTTGGATATGGGATTTTTCCGTATTTTGGAATAATTGCATACCATAATGAGATATTATGGTGATGGGACCTAAATCTAAGCACAGGATGCATTTATGTTTCATATACACCTTATACACACAGCCTGAAGGTCATTTTAGCCAATATTTTTTATAACTTTGTGCATTAAACAAAGTGTTTGTACATTCACACAAATAATTTATGTTTCATATACACCTTATACACACAGCCTGAAGGTCATTTAATACAATATTTTTAATAACTTTGAGTATTAAACAAAGTTTGTGTACATTGAGCCATCAAAAAACAAAAGTTTCACTATCTCAGTCTCACTCAAAAAAGTCCGTATTTCGGAATATTCCGTATTTCGGAATATTTGGATATGAGATACTCAACCTGTATTACTAGTAGGCTTGGATAAATATCCAATACTGAAACAAATGTATCCGGTATGGATAGGAGAATATAAACTCACTATCCTGTGCCAGTTATCATATTTTATATTTTTTTACCAATTACTACTCTAAATAAGGTGGACATTTACTAAGTGATAAGAGCCGAGAAGTGAGCCAGTGGAGAAGTTACCCATTGCAACCAATCAGCACTGTCTCACTTCTCTGCTCTTATCACTGCTTAGTAAATGTCCCTCTAAGTGGTGTTACTTGATATCAGTGGCAAACGCAGGATTTGCATGGGGGGGTTTCCAGAACTGGGCGGAGCCAATCACGGGGGTGGGGACTGAGGTGACCCAGTATATGCTGGGTCCGTAAAACTAGTGTGTCTGTGTGTGTGTGTGTGTGTGTATATATATATACATATATCTACACACACACACACACACATATATATATATATATATACACATACACAGTTACACACACACACATACATATACACGGGTGGTCTTCAGTATGCCGGCGGTCGGGCTCCCGGCGACCAGCATACCGGCGACGGTAGCCTGACCGCCGGCATACCGACACTTATTCTACCTCGTGGGGGTCCACGACCCCCCTGGAGGGAGAATAGAATAGTGTGGCGCGCGTAGCGTGGCGAGCGTAGCGAGCCCGCAAGGGGCTCATTTGCGCTCGCCACACTGTTGGTAAGCCGGCGGCCGGCCTCCCGGCGCCGGTATGCTGGTCGCCGGGAGGCCAGCCGCCGGGAGATCGTAGTGAACCCATATACACATATACATAGCATATTAAACATGCATACATATATATATATATATATACACACACATACAGTACACATATATATATACACATGTATATATATATATATATATATATCATGTGTGTGTGTGTTTATATGTATGTATGTATGTATATACATGTGTATATATGTAGGCACATGGATATATATGTACTATAATTAAAATAAAGTAAACATTTATTGCACTTGCAAGTGCCACCAGGAAGACAGCAGGCTGCAGAGGACGCTAGACAGTCATTAATAATACTCATGCAGCTTAAAAAAAAAAAAAATTTTTTTTTTTGAGGGGGGGTTTCTGGGTACTCGGAAACCCCCCCTGGGTGCGCCACTGGATATACTGTAAAAATATCTTCTTGGTAGGAGATTCCTGACCACCACTTATGTCAAACAGTATACTGTGTGCTGACAGATCAAAGAAATATCTCCTAAATAAGCTGCTGGAAAAATTGCAATGGTTAACATTCCTATTGGTATATGTTCATTAGCTGTGAAATTTGTGCATATGCACATCAAACCTAAAATGAGGTATATTGCTTCAATGAAGTACAGTAGCAATACTAGACAGGTTGTAATAATGTAGCTGCAATGAAACGTATGACACCGTGCAGTCATCAGACATCCCATAAATGATCTAATTTACTTTCAGACACTCACAACAGGTCTCATTCCATAAAATCATGTGTTCATGTGTTAATATCAACTCTTATGCACATGATAGTGAAGCCATCAAGCAATATAGGGTTAATTTCCTCAATGGAGTGTAAGTACTAATTATTACAAATATGTAGGGTCAGTTTAAGCCAAAGAAATGTATATATCAGAGTCTATACGGTTGCTGCACTGCTTATGCTTCTCATATGTGTGCTATTAAAGCATTGAATACCTGAGTGAGAGTGAGGACAGTCAAACTCTGATAGAAAGCAGAGAAAGAGATTGGATCTGCTTTTACAGGAATGAGAGTACAATATTAGAAAGTTTATAGAAACATAGGTGCCATGAGACTGGTGTGCAAGGACTAATGGCATAACATGCAGTTTCAAAAAATCTATCTTGTCAGTAAATGCACCAGCTTTACATACAATAACCCAGGATATTTAAGATATTTTTTCTATATTTAGACAAAGCTGTCTAGCAGGGGTGTTTTAAGAGAGGAGGTTACCTGCATGCCACCTCTGTTGTGGACCCCCTCTTCTCCAGCAGCTAGTAGGCTCTGGCATAAAGCCAGAGCCTACTGCACATGTGCAGGTCTTCGGGAACATGGTGCCCATGTCTTGTTCCTGGGGACACCTCCAGTGCGCATGCGCAAATCACTCAGAAATGTCCGCAGCACCCATTTTCCAAGTGATTTGTGCCCGCACTGCAGGGCCGACACCACAGGACTCCAGAAAGGCAAGTATACTCTATGGGTGCACATGATCACTCACTGTGAGTACAGGACAAGTACAGTATCAGCACACATATATATTTTTTTTATTTGAGTTTTTTTGGCATTCGGTGGATTGTTTACGTCTATTTCCCTATAACTTTTTCTATGTTTTATTTTATTTATTTTTTATTTTGTTTTAAAAAAAATTCCAAACAACAAAACAAGTACATGAGATTCACAACACTTGGCTTAACATGAACAAAGTCGCAGTGGGGTAGGTACAGCGCACACAGATTGTACAACACAACATAACTTTTTTCAAATTTTTTAACATTTTTGGTGTTATTTCAATTTTTTTTAAATAACACAAGCAGCGGGGAGTCAAAAAACTTGGGTTAACGTAAACAAAATTTTCAACATGTTATTTGCTTTTTTGGTGTTTTTTTTTTACAATTTTTTTAATAACATGAGCAGCAGGACTCACAAAATAACTTTTTTCAAAATATTTTGGGTGTTTTTTCACAATTTTTTTAATAAAAACACAAGCAGCAGGGAGTCAAAACACTTGGGTTAACATAAACAAATTTGCAGTGGGTTAGGTACAGTGCACACAGATTGTACAACACAAAATAACTTTTTTATTTTTGTTTTACTGTATTTTTTAATTGTTTTGTTTTCAAAATGTATTTACAAAAAAACATCAGCAGCGTGGAGCCACAACACATGTATTTACATTAACAAATGTACAACACAAAATAACTTTTTTACTTTTTTTTTTTAATCCCGGTCTGGATATTTACAATTATGATGCTGCTGTCAGTATTCTGACCGCCAGCATTCCTAATTGCCAGTCCAAAGTACAGTGTTCCCTACAGAGTAATACAATACCTTTATTATTGAGTCGATAAAGACAATGAACCTTAGGTCTTTCTACACATACAGTACTGAACTGTGCCAGCAGTGTTAAGTTGTGCTGATGCCAGGAATAGTTTGCTCTGTTGGTCATTGAATGATGATCCTCCATAGCTGTCTTCTTTTAATCCATAGCAGACCATTCTGTGTATCTTTTATCTTCTTCAACTCAGCCTTCCCAATCTTGTAATGCCGGCTGCATCTTGAGAAGATGTCTTGCTTTAAATTGTTGGGCATTGAGGTTTTGCCCCTGGGGCCATAAATATTTGTCACATGTGGCCCACTTCAACTACAAATCAACTACAAATCATATGGCACATGCTGTTGGAACAAAGCTTGTGCATACAGATGGAGCCACTTTAATTGTAGCTCCATCTGTGACTGGGTGCGCTGACCTGTTCTCCCGGGCATACCTACCGCTGCATTCAAGGTGCACACGCGTCTGTGATGTGCATTTGCCCACCATTCACTTGAATGGGAGCGTCTCAATGCGTTCCCGGCTTGACTAGGCTGACGGATTGCCTAGTCATGCTGGGAGCGCTCGTCTGTGACGGATCTGCCTCATATGAGCATTGCTCCATCTGTATCTGTGTATTTCTCCCTTGCATGCACTTTACAGACTGTTGTCCAATTCTGTGGCGATGACTGCTAAGGGCATATCAGGCATATCATCTCCAGATGTTGATATCAGTTCCATCGCTGCCAGTGTGCTGAAAATGATGTGTCTTCCAGGTGACACAGCACTTGAATTGTTGCTAAATGTGGGAACTTACATTGCCATTTGCTCAGTGACACTGGTGTAGTATTGAAGTACAGATTTGCCTGATAATGGGCATCCAGTTCATCGTGTACATCCGTTTTTTCATGTACACCCAGTTCTTCATGTGCATTTGGTTCTTCAAGTACATCCGGGTCTTCATGTATATCCGGGTCTTCATGTAGATCCAGGTCTTCATGGTGGTCCAGGTCACCATCAAATTGAACCTCTTGGTCACTTGATTTCCTAATAGGCTGGGCAAGATGCCATTCTGTCTTGGTGTAGCAGATGACTTGTTTTCAAGGCTTCTACAAGATTTTCCTTCAGGACTTCTTTGAGACCTTCATGAACACGGTGAAATGCGCATCCAAATCTACCTGGGTAGCACTGATACTTGTGCACAGGATCTGCACATAGGGGATCCAGTTTCTAGGTTGACAGTGTCTATGTCAACCACTATTGGTCAACAGTAAGTAGGTCAACATGGTTTCTAAGTCAACCGGGACTCTAGGTCAACATGTACTAGGTCGACATGACAAGAGGTTGACATGAGTTTTTCACTTTTTTTTCATTTTCTTGAACTTTTTCATACTTTACGATCCACGTGGACTACAATTGGAAAAGTAACCTGTGCCGAGCGCAGCGGTAGCAGTGCAAGGCATCGCGCCTGAAGCATGGCGAGTGAAGTGAGCCATTCCAGGGGACACGGTGCTCCAATTGTGGTTCCCCGTCACTCTACAAAGAAACCGACACAAAAAATGTAAAAAACTCATGTCGACCTAGAAACCATGTCGACCTACTTACTGTCGACCAATAGTGGTCGACCTAGACACTGTTGACTTAAGTCTATACTATCTAACATACCACACCCCTTCCTATATCACTTACTATTTGATAAGTATCAAAAATTTTAATCCAATACTCACTATTTAACTGAACTTTATATCTCCCTCTTATTGCAAACTGACTTCTCCATCATGCTTTCCTCTTCCTTTTTTTCACTGCATGTAAACAGCTCTGCCTAATCTGAAAAAATAAATAAATATATATATATATATATATATATATACCAATCCAAAGAAGAACGTCACTGGAGACAGCAAATTACAACAAGCTTGTATTCAAAGGCAACAGCCATTTCAGGGCATCAGCCCCTTCCTCAGGCCAAATACAAAGTGATGTAGACAAACACTCACAAAACACTTACCCCACTATATACCCCTGGAGCGCGAAAGCCGCCACATCTCCTTCATGCATCCCTGCTTCTGGGTTCCGAGCTGCCAGGTCACTTCCGCCCATCGCGTCACTGTTGCCATGGAGACTCAGCGCTTGCGTGTCATCCAGGCTCAGCCGCTCGCAAGCGGAATCCCACAGGCCACTTTCCCCGCTGCCAGACGCTGTATGGTGACAGACTGCTCAGGCGCCCCCTATAAGAAGCAAAACATATAAAACACTAAGCATATAAAGTGGACAAAACATTAAAACATTGGGACATTAGATTAATGCACATATATGCACAATACTATTATAGTATTAACACTGGCAGAGGCAGCATATATGTTTCCTACATTAAAGACCACCACATATAGATTATCTGCTGTGAGAGATGATCAGACTAGAAATACTTTCAAATGTTTCGAACAGTAAATATAAATATAAATGTCTCACATATCCAAGAAACCTGATTACTGGGATACTTATACAAACACATTCCAATTAACTTTATCATTGAGGCCCCGGGGCCAGAAGTTATCCAACCTCATGATCCACCAGGTCTCTTTTTAAAGTAACATCTTGGCCCTATCCCCTCCCCTCAGCGTAACCGGCACATGTTCTATACCAAAGTATTTCAAAGAATAAATGGTATGCTTGGCTGAATGAAAGTGTCAGGCCACCGGCTGATCCACCGGTTTGCCCTCCAAAATCAGTTTTATAGCTGAACGGTGAGCTGCCATGCATTCACTAAATTTACGCCTAGTCTGCCCGATGTAGTAAAGACCACACGGGCAGACTATTGCGTACACAACATGTGACGTGCTACATGTAATCACCTGTCTAATGGTGAACTTTACATCCCGGTACAGGTGTTTAAATTCTTTACATGCAACCATATGCTTACACGTAGCACATTTAGGACAACGGTAACACCCGGGGGCTTTTTCCCTGATATTAACATCATCCAAACCCTTCATACCTGAAATATCTGTTTTTACAACAAGGTCACGAAGAGTAGCACCTTTCCTAAATGCTGTAATGGGTTTTGTTTTTTTGAATGATGCCAGATCTGGGTCTGAAGCCACTATCGGCCAGAGGACTTGTGTTGCCCTGCGGACGATAGGGCTGGCTACTGAGAAATCACTAGGCCAAGGGAGAATATCCCTAGTTTTCTTCTGCACTGGGTGCAGTAATTTCTTCCTGGACATCTGGAGTACCCGACTCTTTTGAATCTGTAATAGGGACCCATCGTACCCCCTAGCAAGAAACTTCAAGATCATATTATCTAACAAATCAGGTATTCTAGCTCTGTCACTCGTGATGCGACCCATCCGCATCATTTGGGACAAAGGGAGCCCCCATTTCAGTGATTCCGGGTGGTGGCTGGAGGCCATCAATAACGTATTCCTGTCTGTGGGTTTGGAAAATATTTCCATAGAGATAGCACCATCTTCTAAAATGATTTTCACATCAAGGAAAGTTGCTTCCCTTTCATCACAGGTATACGTGAATTTAATAGGTGAAGATGAGGCATCAATGTCTGCCATGAGATCTACAAATGCCTTTTTTCCGCCACCCCAAAGCAGGAAGACGTCATTGATGTACCTGGTGTACAGTATGATGTTATTGACCACCCTATGATCCAGGAAAAACATCCTGTGCTCTTCAGAAAACATGAAAATATTAGCATATGAGGGTGTGACCGATGATCCCATCACGGACCCTCGTAGCTGTAGATAGAACTCACTATCAATAAGGAAATAATTCCTGTATAGTGTGAGCTCTAACAATGTTAGAAACAACTTGTGATTGTATACTGTTGTGGCCAGATTATTCTCAAGAAAACCCTGCATAGCCCTCATTCCATCGTGATGAGGGATGGATGTATAAAGGCTACATACATCTAGGCAGCATATCAACTTGCCTGGCGCCAGTTTCTGTAAATCCTGTAACTTAAGAATAAATTAATTAGTATCCTTGAGAAATGTTCTCTGAACCGGTAAAAGGGACTGTAGGATACTATCAAGGAGTTGAGACACTGGTTGGTATAGCGAATCTCTCGCAGAGATGATCGGTCTCCCCGGAGGTCTCGTTTGATGTTTATGGAGCTTGGGTATTGTATATAGCAATGGGCTTTTTGGATGGACAACACATAGAGCCTTTTACACTTTCTCTGGTAAGTGTCCCTCCTCCTTTGCTTTTCTCAAGATGTCAACCAGTTCCTGCTGGTATTCTACAACTTGATTGCCTGGTAATTTGCGATATACTCCTTCCTCCATCAATTGTAGCAGGGCCTCCTCACGGTAGTACTCAATGTCCAAGATGACGATGGCCCCGCCTTTATCAGCGGGCCGGATGACAATATCTCGGTATGATTGCAGATCAGTGAGTGCCTTTCTCTCCTTGATAGATAAATTCTGTATAATTTTGGCTGGTGATGCCACACACACTACTGAGCCTCATTTTGACTTGTTTTAAGGACATTACATCAAAGTTGGATCAGCATGTAGTGTGTTTTTCCACTTTAATTTTGAGGGTGACTCCAAATCCAGACCTCCATGGGTTAATAAATTTGATTTCCATTGATAATTTTTGTGTGATTTTGTTGTTAGCACATTCAACTATGTAAAGAAAAAAGTATTTAATAAGAATATTTCATTCATTCAGATCTAGGATGTGTTATTTTAGTGTTCCCTTTATTTTTTTGAGCAGTGTATATATATATATATATATATATATATATATATATATATATATTAGGGATGTGTGGCAGGCACTTTTCGGGGGTTTTGTGTTTTGGTTTTGGATCTGTATGATTTTTGAAAGAAACATAAAAACAGCTAAAATCACAGAATTTGGGAGTAATTTTGATCATATGGTATTATTAACCTCAATAATATTCATTTCCACTCATTTTCAGTTTATTCTGAACACCTCACACCTCACAATGTTGTTTTTAGGCCAAAAGATTGCACCGAGCTCGCTGGATGACTAAGCTAAGCGACACTAGTAGGCGGGACAAACACCTGGCCTATCTAGGAGTGGCACTGCAGTGTCAGACAGGATGGCACTTTTAAAAACTAGGCTTCAAAGAATAAAAGAGGTGCAATGAGGTAGCTTGATGACTAAGCTAAGTGACACAAACACCTGGCCCTTCTAGGAGTGGCAGTGCAGTGTCAGACAGAATGGCACTTTTAAAAACAAGGCCCCAAAAAGCACAAAATGGAAAGAAGAAAAAGAGGTGCAATGAGGTAGCTGGATGACTAAGTGGGTGGCACAAACACTGGTCCATCTAGGGTTGAGAAGAGCAATATGCTATTGTTAACTACATCAACAGATACTTTATTAAGAAATATTCCTGTTCTGATTTGTTTATGTAAAGGGCTTGCCTCGTTTCTGTCAAACATACTGTAGAATATGTTTTTAATAAATTATGTATTAATATAATTTTTCTTTTGTATGAACTGCTGGTGTAATTGTTAAAGAAATTTCCACAGCGCCCTCCGATTCTTTTTGGTGGTTTAATGTGAATTGGATCATTTTTAACAGGAGGATTATAATGGAGGTGCTACTCATTGAGTAAGCGCAGGATAACAGCAAGAGTTGTGTCTACTATATATATATATATATATAAATCCAGCAGCAGCCGGCACTCCTATGTAAGAGATAATGAGGCTCAGGTGCCAGAACCAAATAATGAATAAATGTCCAACAATGAACGGCACTCAGAGACAACGATACTTGCAAAAACTTGTATTCCAAGAAGTCAACGTTTCGGGGAGCGAACCCCCGTCGTCAGGACACAGCAAAACACACAAACACATAACACACTTACCCTCCTAAATACCCCAGTAGAAGTGCCGCCACCATCCGTCATGTGTGCGCCCGCTGCTCACTCCGCTTCCGCTCGCATCATCGGACTCCCGCTTCCGGAATCAGCCATCTCCATGGTAACCAAGGCTTGCGGTTCACCACGTACCCGGCTGCGGTCCATTGGCAGGAGGAAACGCAGGCATGACTCACAGGGGAGGCTGGGCTGTCAACACAAAAGACAGGCAGGGACATAGGCTGAATAAAAACAGTGTATAACTAGCAATACAGAATGGACATGGCAGTATATAACATATACACATGAACCAATAAAAAATTACATACACAGAAAAGACACAAAAAAACACACAAATTACACAAGCGTATTCCAGTTAATCTTTTCGTTAAGACCCCCTGGGGCGCAGGTACCCAATCTCAAAATCCATTTAGTTTCTTTAACTAAGAGCTGCTTGGCACGATCACCACCCCTTAAACTGAGGGGTACGTGATCTATGATAAAGTACCGAAGCGACTCTAGCGTGTGTCCAGCATTTTTGAAGTGTTTGGCTTCCGGTTGGTCGATCACTTTGCCCTCGAGCGTGAGTTTAATGGCTGATCTATGCGCCGCCATCCTCTCCGAGAACTTACGGGTAGTTTGGCCCACATACATGAGCCCACATGGGCAAACAATAATATACACGACAAATGCAGTAGAGCAGGTTAATACAAACCTGATGTCATATATTTTGGAGCAGTGGGGATGTTTGAACGATCTACAGTTCAACATCAATTTACACGTTGCACAACCACTGCAACGGTAGCAACCTGAAGGTTTGTAAAACACATTAGGGGGCCTGGCAATACCCATACCAGTGATGTCAGTTCTAACTATTCTATCTTTAATGTTCCGACCGCGGCGGAACGACATCAGTGGAGTAGTATGATGGAACACTTTGAGCTCCGGATCCGAAGACACTATGGGCCACAGTGCCTTTGTGGCTCTACTCACGCCTCCACTAGAGGTGGTGAAATTACAAGGAAAAGAAATCCTATTTTTAAGGTGTCTACCAGTAGGTACCAAGAGGGATTGCCTAGACATACCCAAAACCTCCTGCTTCTGCCTCTCAAGTGAATCGGGGTCATAACCACGAGCTGTGAAATTGTGAATTAAGTCATCAAGTTCCCCAGGGACTTTGGAGGGATCTGACGCTATTCTGGCTATTCGCATCATTTGGGAACGAGGGAGCCCTTTCTTAAGGGGCTCTGGATGGTGGCTAGACGCTAATAAAAGAGTATTCCGATCAGTGGGCTTATGAAAAACCTCCGTCGACAGACAACCATTTTCAAGATGAATGTTGACATCAAGGAAGTGGATGTCTGTCATGCTACACGTCTGTGTAAACTTAATGGAGGAATCGGAATCGTTGACCTCGGTCAAAAATTTAACAAGTGCATCCTGCCCCCCACTCCACAACAGAAAAATATCGTCTATATAGCGACAGTATAGAAGAATACTATCACTAATAGACGAATTGGAGAAAAAAATGTGTTTTTCCTGTTCAAACATGAAGATATTAGCGTACGACGGGCCACCGGGGACCCCATCGCACACCCCCTTAACTGGAGAAAAAAAGAACCATCAAACAAAAAGTAATTACGCTTGAGAGTTAACTCCAAAAGGGACAAAAATAGCTCATGATCAAATAGCTGTTCAGGAAGTTCAACCTGCAAGAAATTCCTCATAGCCCGGAGCCCTTCATCATGAGGGATGGCCGTGTAAAGGCTGCAAACATCGAGACAGCAAAGCAAAGTTCCTGGAGGGATGTCCTGAACAGACTGCAATTTCTTGAGAAATGAAGTAGTGTCCTTGAGAAAAGAGTCTTTATGTAGTAACAAGGGCTGTAAGATGGAATCAAGTAGCTGAGCAACTGGTCTATATAGCGAATCTGGGGCCGAGATAATGGGGCGTCCCGGGGGTTTCAAGGAGTCCTTGTGTAACTTGGGAAGTGTATAAAGCAAAGGAACCCTAGGGTGGTTGACATCCAGGGCTTTGACTATTTTCCTTGGTAATTGACCAGATAATTGGGCTGAATTGAGAATCCCCAACAATTCTTTCTGGAACCGTGCGGTTGGGTCTGATGGTAATTTGCGATAGACTTCCACATCATCCAATTGAGCATAGATCTCATCTCTGTAAAATTTTAAATCTAGAACCACAATCGCACCGCCTTTATCGGCGGGTCTAATTATGATGTCGTCATAAGACGCCAGGGTTTCAAGTGCTTTGGTTTCAGCTTTAGAGAGATTGAACTTGATTTTAGCTGGTGCTGCTAAGAATTTAGTGATGGAGTCATCCAACAGCCGGTGAAAAGATTTTAAAGAGGCATTGGATGAACCAGGATCGAAAGACGATCTCACTGAACGTTTGATGAAGCTGGAAAAAATAGAGGAATCACTAGTATCTGTAGAATGCTGGAAGAACTCTTTAAGTCTCAATTTCCTAGAAAAAGCATGTACATCTTTAGACCAGTTGTATACATCGTGGAGGTTAGTAGGCACAAAACTGAGGCCTTTGCAAAGCACCGAGATTTCAGCCGGCTCCAGCGATCGGTGCGATAGATTGAAAATCAGCGATTCTGACGCTGCGTGACTGCCCGTACTCCTTTTGTTCTGACCACCCCGTCGGGTGGCAGTGAAGTTATAGGTTTTTTGATGGTGCGGGTGTCCTTCACTAAAGGGGCTTCCTTATCTACGGGTATATCATCACCTTCCGATGCAGCAAATTCGCTATCCGAGCTGGAGCGCGGTCCTTGTCTATCCTTATTGGAGGATTTTTTGTGCCAAGGTCTCCTTGATCTGGGAAACCTTTGAGGAACCTTGGTTGGTTCATTTCCTACTAACCATCTGTACACCTGGTAGTCCTCATAATCTGCGTCCACGGCCAGTTTTTTGTTACGTTTGAACTTAAGCAAGTCTTTCTGGTACTGCTGGCACTGTGTTTCCAATTTCTTCAACCATTCTTGGGAAGCATCTTCCTCCAGCACTTTAAATGAAGCAGATTCAAAAGCCCTTATCTTAGATCGGGTGGCTATCAGTTCTTGATTTGCCTCATTGATAACCAAAATCATAAGGTCGAAGGCGCATTTATTTAAAATGGCGATCCATTTGCGCACGAAGTCCGGGTTGTTCCGTCCTATGGTCGGGACGTTTCTCACCCGAAAACCCCTAGGCGCCTTCGACCTTATGATTTTGGTTATCAATGAGGCAAATCAAGAACTGATAGCCACCCGATCTAAGATTAGGGCTTTTGAATCTGCTTCATTTAAAGTGCTGGAGGAAGATGCTTCCCAAGAATGGTTGAAGAAATTGGAAACACAGTGCCAGCAGTACCAGAAAGACTTGCTTAAGTTCAAACGTAACAAAAAACTGGCCGTGGACGCAGATTATGAGGACTACCAGGTGTACAGATGGTTAGTAGGAAATGAACCAACCAAGGTTCCTCAAAGGTTTCCCAGATCAAGGAGACCTTGGCACAAAAAATCCTCCAATAAGGATAGACAAGGACCGCGCTCCAGCTCGGATAGCGAATTTGCTGCATCGGAAGGTGATGATATACCCGTAGATAAGGAAGCCCCTTTAGTGAAGGACACCCGCACCATCAAAAAACCTATAACTTCACTGCCACCCGACGGGGTGGCCAGAACAAAAGGAGTACAGGCAGTCACGCAGCGTCAGAATCGCTGATTTTCAATCTATCGCACCGATCGCTGGAGCCGGCTGAAATCTCGGTGCTTTGCAAAGGCCTCAGTTTTGTGCCTACTAACCTCCACGATGTATACAACTGGTCTAAAGATGTACATGCTTTTTCTAGGAAATTGAGACTTAAAGAGTTCTTCCAGCATTCTACAGATACTAGTGATTCCTCTATTTTTTCCAGCTTCATCAAACGTTCAGTGAGATCGTCTTTCGATCCTGGTTCATCCAATGCCTCTTTAAAATCTTTTCACTGGCTGTTGGATGACTCCATCACTAAATTCTTAGCAGCACCAGCTAAAATCAAGTTCAATCTCTCTAAAGCTGAAACCAAAGCACTTGAAACCCTGGCGTCTTATGACGACATCATAATTAGACCCGCCGATAAAGGCGGTGCGATTGTGGTTCTAGATTTAAAATTTTACAGAGATGAGATCTATGCTCAATTGGATGATGTGGAAGTCTATCGCAAATTACCATCAGACCCAACCGCACGGTTCCAGAAAGAACTGTTGGGGATTCTCAATTCAGCCCAATTATCTGGTCAATTACCAAGGAAAATAGTCAAAGCCCTGGATGTCAACCACCCTAGGGTTCCTTTGCTTTATACACTTCCCAAGTTACACAAGGACTCCTTGAAACCCCCGGGACGCCCCATTATCTCAGCCCCAGATTCGCTATATAGACCAGTTGCTCAGCTACTTGATTCCATCTTACAGCCCTTGTTACTACATAAAGACTCTTTTCTCAAGGACACTACTTCATTTCTCAAGAAATTACAGTCTGTTCAGGACATCCCTCCAGGAACTTTGCTTTGCTGTCTCGATGTTTGCAGCCTTTACACGGCCATCCCTCATGATGAAGGGCTCCGGGCTATGAGGAATTTCTTGCAGGTTGAACTTCCTGAACAGCTATTTGATCATGAGCTATTTTTGTCTCTTTTGGAGTTAACTCTCAAGCGTAATTACTTTTTGTTTGATGGTTCTTTTTTTCTCCAGTTAAGGGGGTGTGCGATGGGGTCCCCGGTGGCCCCGTCGTACGCTAATATCTTCATGTTTGAACAGGAAAAACACATTTTTTTCTCCAATTCGTCTATTAGTGATAGTATTCTTCTATACTGTCGCTATATAGACGATATTTTTCTGTTGTGGAGTGGGGGGCAGGATGCACTTGTTAAATTTTTGACCGAGGTCAACGATTCCGATTCCTCCATTAAGTTTACACAGACGTGTAGCATGACAGACATCCACTTCCTTGATGTCAACATTCATCTTGAAAATGGTTGTCTGTCGACGGAGGTTTTTCATAAGCCCACTGATCGGAATACTCTTTTATTAGCGTCTAGCCACCATCCAGAGCCCCTTAAGAAAGGGCTCCCTCGTTCCCAAATGATGCGAATAGCCAGAATAGCGTCAGATCCCTCCAAAGTCCCTGGGGAACTTGATGCCTTAATTCACAATTTCACAGCTCGTGGTTATGACCCCGATTCACTTGAGAGGCAGAAGCAGGAGGTTTTGGGTATGTCTAGGCAATCCCTCTTGGTACCTACTGGTAGACACCTTAAAAATAGGATTCCTTTTCCTTGTAATTTCACCACCTCTAGTGGAGGCGTGAGTAGAGCCACGAAGGCACTGTGGCCCATAGTGTCTTCGGATCCGGAGCTCAAAGTGTTCCATCATACTACTCCACTGATGTCGTTCCGCCGCGGTCGGAACATTAAAGATAGAATAGTTAGAACTGACATCACTGGTATGGGTATTGCCAGGCCCCCTAATGTGTTTTACAAACCTTCAGGTTGCTACCGTTGCAGTGGTTGTGCAACGTGTAAATTGATGTTGAACTGTAGATCGTTCAAACATCCCCACTGCTCCAAAATATATGACATCAGGTTTGTATTAACCTGCTCTACTGCATTTGTCGTGTATATTATTGTTTGCCCATGTGGGCTCATGTATGTGGGCCAAACTACCCGTAAGTTCTCGGAGAGGATGGCGGCGCATAGATCAGCCATTAAACTCACGCTCGAGGGCAAAGTGATCGACCAACCGGTAGCCAAACACTTTAAAAATGCTGGACACACGCTAGAGTCGCTTCGGTACTTTATCATAGATCACGTACCCCTCAGTTTAAGGGGTGGTGATCGTGCCAAGCAGCTCTTAGTTAAAGAAACTAAATGGATTTTGAGATTGGGTACCTGCGCCCCTGGGGGTCTTAACGAAAAGATTAACTGGAATACGCTTGTGTAATTTGTGTGTTTTTTTGTGTCTTTTCTGTGTATGTAATTTTTTATTGGTTCATGTGTATATGTTATATGCTGCCATGTCCATTCTGTATTGCTAGTTATACACTGTTTTTATTCAGCCTATGTCCCTGCCTGTCTTTTGTGTTGACAGCCCAGCCTCCCCTGTGAGTCATGCCTGCGTTTCCTCCTGCCAATGGACCGCAGCCGGGTACGTGGTGAACCGCAAGCCTTGGTTACCATGGAGATGGCTGATTCCGGAAGCGGGAGTCCGATGACGCGAGCGGAAGCGGAGTGAGCAGCGGGCGCACACATGACGGATGGTGGCGGCGCTTCTACTGGGGTATTTAGGAGGGTAAGTGTGTTATGTGTTTGTGTGTTTTGCTGTGTCCTGACGTTGGGGGTTCGCTCCCCGAAACGTTGACTTCTTGGAATACAAGTTTTTGCAAGTATCGTTGTCTCTGAGTGCCGTTCATTGTTGGACATTTATATATATATATATATATATAGCTCCTATATAATTTTCCAGATTTGTCATTCTGTGACAGTGTGGATAACGCTGGGCGTTGTTAGGAGCTCTCATTGGGTTAGCAGCAGGTCTATCACACCCAGTCCACAGCTGAATGGGTGAGAAATGCCCTCCCACACAGGTTACATCCAATGGGAGGCTCTGCCCTTTGGCTGCTGTGTGTTGTGCTCCCAGAGCAGGATTAACAATGGGGATGATGCAGCTGCAGCTCCAGCTCCACATCCCAAAATGGGCCCACTGCATCTGCAGAAACATACCCTCCAACAATTACACATAAAAATTGGGACAAATTTGACACGGGGGCATGGCCACGGGTACAGTGGCATGGCCGCGCCCCTTTTAATATACTTTCAATGGAAGTTTGGAAAGACAAAAATCAGTACAGACCATAAAAAAAGGTACTGTACGTGCCAAAAAGGTACACTTGGAGGGTATGCCACTGCATCTGCAGCAAGTCTCTGTGCTGTAGATAGGGGAAAAAAACGCTTTTACTGCAGCGTACTATGGGGGTCATTCTGACCTGATCGCTCGCTGCAGTTCATCGCAGCGCATCGATCAGGTCAGAATTGCGCATGCCCCGGCACCACAGTGCGCTGGCGCATGCCTGACAGCCGACGGCTGATGTTGTCTAGCGATTGCCTTTGCCTCAGGTCGGCTGCTGGGTGGGAGGGGGCTGCACGGCGGCATTTGGCTGCCATTTTGTGGGCACAGTCCGACCACCGCAGGCATGGCCAGACCGTGAGGTAGCAGCCCGCAGTGGCTGCGTGACATCACACGCAGCCGCTGCGACAAGGGCAGTGACGAGTAACTCCCGGCCAGCCGCAGGAGCTGCGCTGGCTGAGAGATGCACTTCAATTACAAAAGCATTGCCGCTGTACAATGATTTTTTACTTGTGTGTGTGTGTGGGGGGGGGGGGGGGGGGCGGGTGCTGGCCTGACATGCGGGGTGGACTAGCTCTGTGCTGGGCATCCCCCCGCATGTCAGTGTAAGTGATCATAGCTGTGCTAATTTTAGCTTCTCCTTTGTGTGTATATATATATATATATATATATATATATATATTAGGGATGTGTGGCAAGCCCTTTTCGGGGGATTTATTTTTTGGTTTTGGATCTGTATGATTTTTGAAAGAAACATAAAAACAGCTAAAATCACAGAATTTGGGGGTAATTTTGATCCTACGATATTATTAACCTCAATAATATTAATTTCCACTCATTTCCAGTTTATTCTGAACACCTCACACCTCACAATATTGGGGGTCATTCCGAGTTGTTCGCTCGCAAGCGGATTTTAGCAGATTTGCTCATGCTAAGCCGCCGCCTACTGGGAGTGAATCTTAGCATCTTAAAATTGCGAACGATGTATTCGCAATATTGCGATTACACACCTTGTAGCAGTTTCTGAGTAGCTTCAGACTTACTCGGCATCTGCGATCATTTCAGTGCTTGTCGTTCCTGGTTTGACGTCACAAACACCCAGCGTTCGCCCAGACACTCCCCCGTTTCTCCAGCCACTCCTGCGTTTTTTCCGGAAACGGTAGCGTTTTTTCCCACACGCCCATAAAACGGCCTGTTTCCGCCCAGTAACACCCATTTCCTGTCAATCACATTACGATCGCCAGAACGATGAAAAAGCCGTGAGTAAAATTCCTAACTGCATAGCAAATTTACTTGGCGCAGTCGCAGTGCGGACATTGCGCATGCGCATTAAGCGGAAAATCGCTGCGATGCGAAGATTTTTACCGAGCGAACAACTCGGAATGACCCCCATTGTTTTTAGGCCAAAAGATTGCACCAAGCTCGCTGGATGACTAAGCTAAGCGACACAAGTGGGCGGCACAAACACCTGACCCATCTAGGAGTGACACTGCAGTGTCAGACAGGATGGCACTTTTAAAAACTAGGCCCCAAAGAAAAAAGGAGGTGGAATGAGGTGACGATCGACTCTCAGCAGCAACAACAGTAGCAGCGGCAGCAGGAGAAGTACCCTCTGGAGGAATCCCTGTTAGGAGAGGACTCCTCAGTCATGCCAGTGACATGGGCTGCAGGACTACTGATGTTCCTGACTGAGGAGTAAATTGACATTGATGGAGTTGGTGGTTTGGCTTGCAGGAGCTTGGGTACAAGAGGAAGAAGGGATTAAGGTGTCAGTGGCCTGCTTACACTCTTACCCAAAGTTTCTGAACTTTACAATGACCTGATAAATGCACTGCAGGTGACGTGTTAGGGCGGATGTTCCTAGGTGGTTAACGTTCTTACCCATACTTATCATGGATTGACAAAGGCAACCCATGGCTTAGCACCTGTTGTCCGGATTTGTGGAGAAATAATTCCACACCGAAGAGGTGGTTGTATTTGTATTTTTCCCAGGCATGACAATGGGCTTATTCATCCCACAGACAACAACTGTCTCCCCCGGTGCCTGATTTAAACAAACACCATTACCATCAGAATCCTCCTCGTCAACTTCCTACAGCAACACCCATATCCTCATCCAGGTGTACTTCAACAGTGACAAATTGAATTTGAATATCAGAAACTGGACTGTGGGTGCTCCTTCCAGCACTTGCAGAGGGCGTGCAAATGGTGAAAGGAGCCACCTCTTCCCGTCCTGTTGGGAAGGTTAGGCATCGCAACCGCTGACACACTTGGACTGTCCTTGGGGATTTGTGAAACCATCTTAGAATGCACAGTTCTTTGCTGTGCTTTTGCCAGCTTAACTCTTTTCATTTTTCTAGCAGCAGGTTGAGGGCTTCCATCGTCATGTGCAGCTGAACCACTAATCATGAACATAGGCCAGGGCCTTAGCCGTTCCTTGCCCCTCCATGTCGTAAATGGCATATTGGCAAGTTTACGTTTCTCCTCAGACGACTTAAATTAATTTTTTTGGTTCATTTTACTGAACTTTGGCTTTTTGGATTTTACATGCCCTCTACTATCACATTGGGCATCGGCCTTGGCAGACGACGTTGATGGCATTTCATTGTCTATATCATGACTAGTGGCAGGCAGCAGCTTCAGCACTAGGAGGAAGTGGTTCTTGATCTTTCTCTATTTTATCCTCCAAATTTCTGTTCTCCATTATTTTTCTGGAGTTATATAACAATATGCAGCACAGGAGAGTATACCCCTACACCTCACAGGGCAAACCCTGTAAAAATTATTTGGATAATAACCCTTTTATTTGGAGTTATTATAATAATATGCAGCACAGGAGAGCATACCACTAACCCACACAGGGAAAACCCTGTAAAAAAAAAACACTGTAAAAATGATTTGGATTAAATATTAATAACCCCTTTATTTGGAGTAAATAATATACAGCACATGACAGCACCACTGGACTTATAAGGCAGTACCGCTGGAGTAGTACGACAGTACTGCTGGAGTAATATGGCAGTACTGCTGGAGTTATACGGCAGTACCACTGGACTTATATGGCAGTACCCCTGGACTTATACGACAGTACCCCTGTACTTATATGGCAGCACCACTGGACTGGACTTAAACGGCAGTACCGCAGGACTTATATGGCAGTACCCCTGGATTTATTTGGCAGTATCACTGGATTTATACAGCAGCACCACTGGACTGGACTTATATGACAGCACCACTGGACTGGACTTATACGGCAGTACGGCTGGACTTATACAGCAGTACCCCTGGACTTATACGAGAGTACCCCTGGACTTATACGGCAACACCACTGGACTGGACTTATACGGCAACACCACTGGACTGGACATATACGGCAGTACCGCAGAAATTATATGGCAGTACTACTGGATTTATACAGCAGCACCACTGGACTGGACTTATATGGCAGCACCACTGGACTGGACTTATACGGCAGTACTGCTGGACTTATAAGGCAGTACCGCTGGACTTATATGGCAGCACCACTGGACTGGACTTATATGGCAGTACCGCTGGACTTATAGGGCAGTACTGATGGGCTTATATGGCAGCACTACTGGACTGGACTTACACTGCAGCACCACTATTCTGGACATATACGGTAGTACCTCTAGACTTATACTGCAATACCCCAGGACTTATACAACAGCACCACTGGACTGGACTTATAAAGCAACACCACTGGACTGGACTGATATGACAGCACTAATGGACTTATGGCAGCACAGGACACCACCACTGGAGTGACAGGACTGATGCAGCACAAGACACCACCACTGGACTGATGCAGCACAAGACAGCACCACTGGACTGAACTTATGCAGCACCACTGGACTTATAAGACAGTACCGCTGGAGTTTTATGGCAGTACCGCTGGACTAATATGGCAGTATCACTAGACTTATACTTCCATATCCCTGGTGTTATATGGCAGCACCACTGGCCTAACTTATATTGCAGTACCGCTGGACTTATACAGCAGTATAGCTGGACTTATACAGCAGTACCACTGGACTTATTCTGCAGTTCTGCTGGACCATTACAGCAGCACCACTGGACTGGACTTATATGGCAGCACCACTGGACTGAACTTATACGGCATCACCACTGGACTGGACTTATACAGCAGCACCACTGAACTTATGACAAAACAGGACACCACCACTGGAGTGACTGGACTGATGCAGCACAAGACACCACTACTGGACTTATTCAGCACAAGACAGCACCACTGGACTGTACTTATACAGCACCACTAGACTTATTTGGCTGTACCGCTGGAGTTATATGGCAGTACCACTGGACTTATATGGCAGTACTACTGAACTTATATGGCAGCACCACTGTACTGGACTTATATGGCAGTACCACTGGACTTATACAGCAGCACTACTGGACTGAACTTATACGGCAGCACCACTGGATTGGACTTATACAGCAACACCACTGGACTTATGGCAGCACAGAACACCACCACTGGACTGATGCAGCACAAGACAGCACCACCAGAGTGGACTTATACAGCAGCACCAATGAACTTATAGCTGCATAGGACACCACCACTGGAGTGACTGGACTGATACAGCACAAGACAGCACCACTGTACTGGACTTACAGCACCACTGGAGTTATACATCAGTACCGCTGGAGTTATACGGCAGTACCATTGGACTTATATGGCAGTAACCCTGGACTTACACGGCAGTAATGCTGGACCTATACAGTAGTACCGCTGGATTTATACGGCAGTGTTGCTTGACTTATATGGCAAGCACCACTGGACTGGACTTATATGGCATCACAACTGGACTAGACTTATACAGCATTACCGGTGGACTTATATGGCAGAACCGCTGGACTTATATGGTAGTACCGCTAGACTTATATGGCTGCACCACTGTACTGGACTTACAGCACCGCTGGAGTTATACATCAGTACCGCTGGAGTTATACGGCAGTACCGTTGGACTTATATGGCAGTACCCCTGGACTTATATGGCAGTAATGCTGGAACTATACAGTAGTACCACTGGACTTATACGGCAGTGTTGCTTGACTTATATGGCAGCACCACTGGACTGGACTTATACGGCATCACAACTGGACTGGACTTATACAGCATTACCGGTGGACTTATATGGCAGAACCACTGGACTTATATGGTGGTACCGCTAGACTTATATGGCAGCACCACTGGACAGGACTTATATGGCACACTGGACTTATACGGCAGTACCGCTGAAGTTATATGGCAGTACCGCTGGACTTATATGGAAATACCCCAGGACTTATATGGCAGTACCCCATGACTTATACCACAGCACCACTGGACTGGACTTTAACGGCAGTACTGCTGGACTTATACAGCAGTACCCCTGGACTGGACTTAAATGGCAGCACCACCGGACTGGACTTATACAGCAGCACCAATGGACTTATGGCAGCACAGGTCACCACCACTGGAATGACTGGACTGATGCAGCACAAGACACCACCACTGGACTGATGCAGCACTGGACTGGACTTATGAAGCACCACTGGACTTATACGGCAGTACCACTGGACTTATATGGCAGTACCCCTGGACTTATACGGCAGAACCCCTGGACTTACAGATGGAGCCTCTGTTATCTTGGCTGGCTGAGGCATTAGTCAAGATCAGACATATGCAGCATGTCTGGGTACCTAGTCGTATGGAGGCATGCCTAGTCATAGGGAGGCAAACAGAGCGTTTGGTGTTACCTTTAAGTGTAATACCTGTGATCATCCATCAGATGTTGCTTTTTATAATCACCATTGTGCATGCATGTGGTCTCCATTAAAATACAATACCAAACTACATAGTAAGAACTACTTTACTGGTGCGTCTCATTACCCTACAATATGCTGTAGTATGTCATACAGTATATTACAGTGTACAGACATAAACACAGTAGTACAGTATATACAGACACAAACGAATGTGATAAAGCCACAGTATAGTCCATTGACGTTAGGAATATGTGAGCATCTAAGTCCCGCAGACAAATCAACAAATAAAACCAGTAGTGTACAAAGACACAAACGAACGTGTTACAGGTACAGTGTGGTCTATTAATGTTAGGGATATGTTAGCGTCAAAATCCTGTACCTAATATGGCATTATCAAATCCAATGGGCTTATGCATCTGTCATTTGGTGACGTGTCCGAGTGGTGAAGTGTGCTGCTTCCCATGCTTAGAGTCCTGGGTTTGATTCCCAAAGTGCAAATGCATGTTAATTTTTTCCTGACACTTTATTATTTTTTTTATTTTTGTATCTATTGTACTGTGCTATACGTTCACATTCAATAGAAATGTTTTTCTTAAAGCAGGGCAAAGCTGCAGGAGCGTATCTACTTTAAAATACACAACGGCTGTGAGGATAAGGTTCTATGCACATTACGGTACACATACAATTCTGTAGCAGGCTAGCCTCAATTGAAATGGCTACCATCCGTGACCCCTTGCCTCGTGGAAGCCCTCAGCTATTGAGCCAGTGACTGCATAGGTTTTGCAAGTTACAGGGCAATGATGAAAGAGCGTCACAATACCCTAGCTAAAATACATAGGGTTGATAGGGACAGGCGAGCTCTATGCACATTATGATACACCAGACTCAGTCGCATAGCAAGTTGACAAAATGGCTGCTGCCCGTGACCCCTCATCCCATGGCAGCCCTCAGACATGGAGTGAGTGATGGCACAGGTTTTACAGGCTACAGGGCACAGCGGCAATGAGGTCCTGTAGAGTGATCAATTAATAAATATAGTGTATATTTATGCAAAACAAGGAATTTAAGCTACAGTACAGTATGGTACATTGAAGTCAGGTATACAGTACAGTATAGGATGTTAGTGACCAACTCCCCTAGGGCATAAGGCAAGGGATCACTGCTTACTGTACATTTAGACATGTGCTTGCGTATCTGTCATGAGGTGTTTTTTTCACTGACACTATTTTTTTTCTATTGTTATATACTGTACTGTACTTTTATTGTACTTTACATTCAATAGAGATACTGTATGCCACAGGAGGAGTTGCAACTCTCCGGTGCTACATGGCATATCACGGCATGCAGCCATTATCCCCTCAGCACACAGAGTCAGAGACATGCATCAGAGACATGCATCAGAGATGTGCATCTCACATTGTTCATCTTGTAGCTGGCCGTGATGCAGGACGTCAGTACAAATGAACTGGTTTATACTGTACAGTATTGTGTGCAACGGCAGACAGTTACAGTAGTTATGGAAACTGTTGTTTTCCTGTGCACATATTCATATTCAAACTTCCTGTTGGTATTGATTATGCCGTTCTGGTATGGGATTTAGATGCTCATACTGTAATACAGTACAATGTATCCGTAACATCAGTGGACCATTCAGTACAGTAGTTTGTAACATGTTCTATACTGTAGCTGTGGCTCTAACATGATTTGAATAATACAGAACTCCCTTCGCCTGGGTGCCCTTCCCGCTTTCCCCACCAGCCTGCTATTTTCACAGACAGGGAGGGTGCTCTTGTGTAAATGGTACTGTAGCAGTGATCCCTTCTCACACAGTACAACACAGATTCTGTAACGCCAATTAACTACTGTACTGTGTTGCTTGAACAGCATCTGTATACCCTAATTTATATTTATTGATATGTCTACGGTACTTCATAGCTGCTGTGTATTTTAAATAGCCGAATGTGACGCTTCTGCAGCTGTGTCTTGATTTATCTTGAAAATATGTGTGCACACTTCTATTGAATGTGAAGGTATATTACTATAGATTACAAAAAAGTGTCAGAAAAAAAATAAACATGTATTCACACTGTGGGAATCGAACCCGGGACTCTTAGCATGGGAAGCGGCACACTTCACTCCTCGGACACGATTGCTCATGACAACTGCACAAGCCCATGTGTAAATGTACTGTAAGCAGTGATCCCTTCACATTGGTTTTTGTGTAGGAGACTTGGACACTCATATTGGACGCTTATGCAGAAGAGAGAATGAATACTTTCTGCATAACATGGTATCCAACACCTCCCCCCACCCCCATCCCACTTCCCCCTTCCCCCTGCTCATTTCACAGACAGACAGGGAGGTCTGGTTAAAATAAATTGACAACACACTACTAAAGTAGATAGTAAGTACTGTAAATGAAGAGCTCATAAGAAGTGCAGACACAAGCTCTTGTGTCCCTTCTCATACAGTACAGCACAGATTCTCTAACATCAATGAACTACACTATTGCTCGAATACTTACTGCAGTTTCATCTGCATACACTACTGTAATTTTAAATTTATTGATATGTCTACAGGTGTATTTTAGATAGCAGAATTAGACACTCATGAAGCTTTGCTCTGATTTATGTAAATTCTGTGTGCATGTTTCTATTGAATGTGAAGGTACTATTACAGTAGATTACCCCTAAACAAAAAATCTCATAAAGTGTCGGAAAAAATATTATTTTTATTAACTGCTCATTCTACGGGACCTCATTGCCGCTGTGTATACAGTATACAGTATTTTAACTAGTGTATAGAGACACTCCTTCAGCAGTGTCCTGATTCTTGCAAAATCAATACCGTCGCTCGCTCCATACAATATTTGTGGGCTTCCGTGAGGTGCTGGGTCTCGATCAGCAGCCATTTTGTGAACCCGCTCTGTGATTGAGTCTGGCCTGCTACTGTTTTAAATCGGTACCATATGGCGCATAGAGCTCATTTATCCCCATAGCCGCTGTGTATTTTAAATAACGGAATGTGATGCACCTGCAGCTGTGTCTTGATTTATGTAAAATCTGTGTGTACACTTCTATTGAATGTGAAGGTATATAACTGTAGATTACAAAAAATAAAGTGTCAGAAAAAAATAAACATGTATTCGCATTGTAGGAATGAAACCCAGGACTCTTAGCATAGAAAGCGGCACACCTCACCCCTCGGACACGACGGCTCATGACAACTGCACAAGCTCATGTGTAAATGTACTGTAAGCAGTGATCCCTTCACGTTGGTTTTTGTGTAGGGATCACTGTCTTTCTGTTATCTCTTCCTGGATGTCCCAGCGCTTTCTTAAACTCAACATGTCTAAGACTGAGTTGATCATCTTCCCACCCTCCTGCACAACCTCACCTCCCACAATCTCACTATTCATTTATGGCACGACTATATCCTCTAGCCTCCAAGTATGCTGTCTTGGTGTAATCTTTGACTCCTCCCTCTCCTTCAAACAACACATTCAGCACCTCTCACAAACCTATCATTTTCATCTCAAAAACATTTCCAGTATCAGACCTTTTCTCACCCAGGATGCCACTAAGATCATTATTCACTCTCTGATTATTTCCAGACTGGACTACTGTAATCTCCTCCTAACTGGCCTTCCTGACAATTACCTCTCTCCCCTCCAATCTATCCTCAATGCTGCAGCCCGGCTCATCTTCCTCACCAAATGTACTACATCCACCTCCCCTCTCCTACAAGCCCTTCACTGGCTCCCCTTCCCTTTCGGAATCCAATTCAAACTTTTCAAACTCACTTACAAAGCAATCACCCACTCCTCTCCCATTTACATCTCTGACCTTATCTCCCTTTACTGTCCCACCCTCCTCCACTTCCTCCCACTCCTATATCCAAGATTTTTCATGTGCTGCTCCCTTTCTCTGGAATTCTTTACCTCTCCCCCTTAGACTCTCCACCTCTCTACAGAACTTCAAACGGGCTCTTAAGACCAGCTTCTTTACCAAACCCAGCCAAATCTCATCCTTGTCCCATGCTCGGTTTACCCCATCTGTGTCACCCCTGTCTGTCTGCCCCTCCCCTTTAGACTGTAAGCTCTCACGAGCAGGGCTCTCTTCCCTCATGTGCTTATCCTGTTCTTACTTTAATAATCCTCAACTGCCCAAATCCCACAGTTTTTTGACCACCTTGAAACTTATCTCTATTTCGTCTACTGGTGTAGTTATGCTTAGTTACCCTGTACTTGTCCTATATTGTCTTCAACTGTAAGTCACTGTTTTCCTGTTTTGATAATGTGCATATCTACTCTGTAATTGGGTGCTGCGGAACCCTTGTGGCGTCATATAAATAAAGGATAATAATATTAATAATAATAGGGGACTTGGACGCTCATATTTGACGCTTCATCATACTGTATCCTTATCATTAATGGACCATAGTTTGTAACATGTTCTACAGTATATCATGATTTGCATCTATATAAACTACTATATTGCTTGTTGCGTCTGAGTCTGTATACACTAACACGGCAAAGGACAAGTGTTTTAACATGTTTGTTTGAGTCTTGCTAAACTTTTTTTCTCTTTACTCTCTCCTTATGACCATTGTTCTGTGTGTACAGTATGAGTACGTACATTTGTCACTGACCATTTGCAAGAGCTTGTACAGTAGATCAATCTGCCGCTATTCGCTCTAAAGTACTAGATTAGTGGAGCATTAACCACCCAGTGGTGGAGATGTGTATTGCATGCTGAGTATGTAGTCATGCCTCAATGCACCGCTGGACTGGACTTATACGGCAGTACCACTGGACTGGATGTATATGGCAGCACCACTGGACTGGGATTATACAGCAACACCACTGGACTTATGGAAGCAGAGGACACCACCACTAGTTTGACTGGACTGATGCAGCACAAGACACCACCACTGGACCAATGCAGCACAAGACAGCACCACTGGACTGGACATATACAGCAGCACTGGACTTATGGCAGCACAGGACACCACCACTGGACTTATGGCAGCACAGGACACCACCACTGTACTGATGCAGCACAAGACAGCACCACTGGACTGGATTTATACAGCACACTGGACTTATGGCAGCACAGGACACCCCCACTGTGACTAGACTGATGTAGTGCAAGACACCGCCACTGGACTGATGCAGCACGAGACAGCACCACTGGAATGATACAAAGGAGCAGCTCACCACCCCATGTGCCATGCCACTTTCCCACACAGACACTGAGGAGACACGTCCTCTCGCTACACTCTCCAGGACTGGAGTGAAAATGGCGGTGACGCAAAGCTTCTTATATGGAATCCAAAAACCATGAGAATCCGACAGTGGGATGATGACTTTTTGCCTCATTCTGGTTTCCCAGTCTGGCGGGAAAACTGGACTCGGATCCGGACTCGGAGCGTGGTAACCGAACCCACTCATCTCTAATATATATATGTAAGACTATGAAAGAGGGCAATACCTAACACAGAATTTCTCATTAGAGACACGAATCCATTTGTGATATACTGTATCCTCCTAATGCTGCACACGAACACAGCTTGTTAGCTTGTTCATTTCCTAATAGAGGACTTTCTCTCCTGCAGTGAACATCTTTTCTTTCTGATAAATACTGATTAAATTCTGAGGAACTCTCATTGTTTGGTATTTCCCCCTTTTTATTGCAGTGATATACACAACAGGGTTGGGAGGGGAATCTCTGCACAAAAGCTTTTTTTCTTTAAATCCCCTAATTTCTGCCCTTTCCCTGTGTACCCTCACCTTTCTGTTGAATGTCGTAACCTGACACACAGGGAGGCTGTAGGAGCAAGGGTGAGGCCTTATGAGCTTCTTTTTTTCAGCTGTAAATCTCTGATAAATGTAAAATTGAAATACACAGACACATTTTCCTGTTAGTGCTAGAGTCATCTTGGATACCTGTGGATCAAAAAATTAACCATCCAGGTAATCTAATATTTATGCAGTGACTAGAAAGAAGTTGAAATATTTAGAGTATTCAAGTGATGGCAAGATTGTATGGTGGCTCATCTGCAACTTTATGCACATACCAATACAAATGCCTACTCTTTTAACATCCATGCCCCTGTAATACCAATTGGTATTCCACTGTAATACCAATTGATATGCCACCATCGGTCATACCATCAAAACTTTCAGAACCCCTTTGGTAGCTGCAGTTTCCTTATCTGTCAATGGCCTCCTATGGCTGTGGCTGTGCATCTATGTACTCAGTCACTTGGTTTTACATGTCTGTGACACTTCCATAACATGCCCACTAAATTAACTATATTTGGGTACATTTCTATCCACCACACAGGTAGGGCTGTTTCTAGCAAATTTGGCTCCCAGTGTGAACTCAAAATAAACGCGACCCCCTAGTCGTGGGGGGACAAATTCACATGCCTTAGACCACGCGCAAAAGAAAGGGGGATATTATTGCTAAATTGGTTGTGGTCTTCCTAAAACAGTTCATGTTTTTTCAGGTCTTACAGAAACACAAGTGAAATAATTAGCTCCACCCAAGGCCAGACTGAAAATCTGGCACTACTGGCAAATGCCAGAAGGGCCAATGGCCTTATTGTCTGGTCCAACCTAAAAACCTGGCCAAACATCTCTGCGCGGCTGTGTGGCACCCAGAGACAGTGGCTTGCGAAGCAGCTCTGCATTCCAATGATGTGCTTGGCTGCCCAGCATACAGAGAGATAGGGGTGAGCCATGAGGCCAGGCCCCAATCATTTATAGCATGCTCCTTTGCAATGTGGCCACACACCCTTGTTACAAGTGCACGTGTGACTGAGGCACGCTATGGAATATTACCAACTGTGGATCTTTTAAAATGTGTCAGTGAGTAATAAATACACCGTTGCACCAGCTATGAGACCTTGAAAATGTGAACTTTTTAGAATCCTGGTAACAAAGCTTGAGAAAACTTATATAGCAGCCACACTAATGAACTACTTAAGTTCTTTAAGCCAGAGGTTCCCAAACTGTGTGCCGTGGCTCCCTGGGGTGCCTCGGGACACTTGCAGGGGTGCCCTGGGTTGGAGGTCTAGGACCAATTCAAACTATTCATGGTCAATATAATAGGCTAAACCAGTGCTGGTGGCTGCCAGTCATAAAATATGTGGCCAAACAGAAGCAAATCTTGTCCCTCACCACACAACTGACCCTAAGGATGACATATAAACGCGATCTACTTAATGTAATATTTCTTTCTAAATTTCTCAATAAAAATTTTTTGGCCTAGGGGTGCCGTGAAAAAAATTCTGTTATTCTAGGGCGCCGTGATTCTAAAAAGTTTGGAAACCACTGAGTTAAGGTAATCTCATAAATATCCAATCATAAGTAGCTTTATAGTGCTGCATCTCATTATTCCAGTCCACCAGCACTTGCAACTGCTAGGCTTTTTAGAGATACAGTATGTCTAGGTGTACTTTACTCACAATAATGTGAACACGCACTAACTTTACCTGACCTACTGTACAACTCTATATATACATTCATTTATTTATTTATTGATGTTGTGAGGACAAGTGAGCTTGCTATGGTGAGTGCTGAATATTCTATTTGTATGTATTTGGGTAGGTGGCCATGGGCTGCATGCACCCCACCCTATGAGTGGTGAGTGCAGACACTGCACCCCGATTCTGGGGTGGTGAGTGCTGTGGTTTTCTATATTTGTTTGTATATTGTGGGGTTAATCTTTGGTTAACTCTTATTAACCGTGGTCACAGGCCTTTTCATGCACCCCTGTGTAATCTCAATTGTTCTAAACCTGTGTCAGCTGCTCCTTAGTAATTTATCAGCCAGTGTCAGGTGACTAGTATACCTTTAAAAGCCATAAGATTTGTGGCAGGTATACATTAAACCTAGTGGGCATATTTGCAGTTATATTATGTGTGATACAGTTGCCAGGTTTTAATTTTTAAGGCGTTGTGATAGTGTAGGACCTGCATGTAGGTGGGGTACCTTGGCGAGCGGTTTACAGGCTTCCGTGCATTGGCCAATTCACTAACTAAACCCCCATCATTTATTTATTGATGTTGTGAGGACAAGTGAGCTTGCTATGGTGAGTGCTGAATTTTCTATTTGTATATATATATATATATATATTTGTGGGAATGCATTCGATTTGCCAGTAGATGGGATGTCGGCTGTAAATATTCCAACAGCAACATCCCATCCACCAGAATGCCAGCAGCGGGGCGAGCGCTAAGGGTCCCCCTGTGGGCTCAGTGGCTCGTTGCACTCACCTCAGGATCTATTCCCACTCTATGGGTGTTGTGGACACCCACGAGTTGGAATAGCACTGTTGCGCCTGTATTCCTGCTGTTGGCATTGTCGGCTGTCGGGATGTTGGCATTAGTATCCTGAAACTGGGATCCCAACAGGCAGCATGTTAACTGCAACCCATTTTGCGTTCATGTGCTGGCAGCAAAGAAATTTTATTTTATTGTAGCAGTTCAAATGCTACATAAGGCAAGGATTTGAAGTAATTATATTTTAAATCATTTCTGGTTCATTCTAATTTTGTGAGTTTGAAAGTACTTGAGGTGATTAAGGTTGGATTGGAGAAAGAAAAAATGTTTGTTCAGTAATCACCTTTTAAATAATTCTAGCTGCTGCAGTTTAGTACTTTTAAGGTTACAAGTGCAAATTCATATAAGGTTTCTGGGCTGTGTAAGGTGCTCATTTTTCTGACAACTACCCAAAAAGTGAATTTTGATAATAAGTACTTAGTTTAATCATACCTCCCAACATGACCCCCTCCAGGAGGGACACAATGCTCTGCTTCTGGACTTTTCTCTTATTATATGATTGCTGGCACCTGTGTTGAACAGGTTAATGGATAAGAAAGGTGTTTCAGCACAGGTGCGGGCAATCATACATTAAGAAGGAAGTCCAGGAGCAGAGCATTCTGTCCCTCCTGGAGAGGGTCATGTTGGGAGGTATGGTTTAATCAGGGCCGGTGCAAGGTTTCTCGGTACCCTAGGCAAAACTGCCCCTTCCCCCAACCTGCCTTCCAGGTGAAAGACATGCTGCTTGTCTCCCCCACCCCCAGTCTGTTGCATGGCTGCTCTCTTCTCCCCATCTCCCCAGTATGTGTGGGTGCCTGCTGCTCTCACACCTCTGTTAAATGTCTGCTGTTCTATCGCCCCAACCATCTATGTGTGTGCTGCTGCTCATCCCCCCCAGACTGTGTGCATGCCTGCTGCTCATCTCCGCCCCCGCCCCCCAGACTGCTGCTCTCCCCCCTCTTTCCTTATCAAATGCAGAGAGTGCACTGTGCAGCCACCTTACCAGCAGGCTGCGATGCAGAGTTGGGACTGAGTAGTCTGTGAAAGAGTCTGGAATGAAGAGCAGGACCACATGTCACCCCCAGCCAGGACTCCAGGAGCTGTCAAAGTTACTGCCTGTGCCGGGTAGAGGCGGAGCTGGAGGCTGAAATATGGGAGCTCGCCAGTTGCGACTACTGTAAAATAGGAGTGCCGGGAGGATTGCGGCGGCCGTGAGGTAGGACCATGCTACCTTTTTCAGGCAGCTGTAGCCGGTCGCCCCCTCAGGATCTGGTGCCCCTAGGCAGCTGCCTAAAGCTGCCTAGTGGAAGCTCCGGCCCTGGGTTTAATGCAGAGATATAGATTTACACATAGATAAAAAAAAGAGGTTTATTGTTTAATTTTTCCTTCTTGTGTTTTTTTCTGCAAGAGGTTGTGATTTTTTTTTGTGCTGTTATTATATATACAGTAATATTTACTATACTTTCCAGTAGTATGCAGTCTACAGGACCACGATCTTTGTTAACTAACACTTGCCCTTCCATTTCAGATTAAGACCCTTATGTAATAGGCCATGAGTTACAGGAACTGGCATGATTCCCTCAATTTAGAGTACAGATTTGCAGAGGCAATAATTTAAAAGGCAAAACCAGATTGATTTTACCTTTTAAAGTATTGCTGCATTAAATCTACTGTCTAAATCTCTGAAATCATGCCTGCCAGTTCCAGTAACTAACAGGCTATTACAGTATACAAGGGTCTTGGTGTCTCTATATAGCTTCAGTAAATTATAGGCATTACGGCTTGTTCAGAATTTACACTAGAAACATACACTATATAGATAGGCTTACCATACTGTCCCTTTAACTGGGACACTCATGAATTACACAGTTTCCATAGGTGATTAAAACCAGGTGATATGAAGGCTTGAAGTCAGCCATCAAAAGAACCTGTATAATTCAGGAGTGTCATGGTTTAAAGGGACAAAATAGTAAGTTAATACTGTATATGCAAAAAGTTGATTGTAAAAAAATTCAGCACTTACTGTATGTACTTTTGTTGTAGTAAATGAACCACAGCTAGATTAAGGCTTTGGGGGGCCTGGGCTACTTAAGACTAGGGTGCCTTAAAGAGCAACATTTGGGATGCACAATGGCAACTGCAACTAAGATGTCTAGGCCAGTGAATCTGCATCCGAGGATGCAGTTGCTGGCTTCAACATGCTGTAGTAACAGAGGCTTCATGCCTCAGTTTTCGGAGACATACCCTGTTCCCATACCCAAATGCCTGCAGCCTGTCATCAGAGGCGTATCTAGGGTAGGGCGAGTGGGGCACGTGCCCTGGGCGCCTTGGCAGGCCCAGGAGAGGGGGGCGCCGCCGACGTCCAGGGCATCATGCCCCACTTGCCCCCGTCAACCCTAAATGTGAGGGGAGGAGAGCGCAGCGTCTCTCCCTCCCCTCACCGCCGCTGCCAGCACTACCAGCGCTCTGTGTCCGGTCTCCGGCGTTAGCCAATCAGAGCTTGCGGACCGGCTCCTGATTGGCTGCCGGTCCGCGAGCTCTGATTGGCTAGCGAACCGGCGCCAGACAGCCGCCGGAGAGCTGGAGCAGTGAGGGGAAGGAGAGGCGCTGCGCTGCACTCTCCTCCCCTCACATAGCAACAAGCGGCCGGTAAGTGACGGGGGGGGGGGGTCCAGCGGCACGGGGGGGTCCGGCGGCACAGTGGGGCATGTATCTGGCACCAAGTTGGGCTTGGCACTGTGGGGCAATGTATCTGGCACTGTGGGGCAATGTATCTGGCACTGTGGGGCATGTAACTGGCACCAAATGGGGCATGTAACTGGCACTGAGTGGAGCCTGGCACTGTGGGGCATGTATCTGGCACTGTGGGGCATGTAACTGGCACTGTGGGGCAATGTATCTGCCACTGTGGGGCAATGTAACTGGCACTGTGGGGCAATGTATCTGGCACTGTGGGGGCAATGTAACTGGCACTGTGGGGCAATGTATCTGGCACTGTGGGGCAATGTAACTGGCACTGTGGGGCAATGTAACTGGCACTGTGGGGCAATGTAACTGGCACTGTGGGGCAATGTATCTGGCACTGTGGGGCATTGTATCCGGCACTGTGGGGCAATGTATCTGGCACTGAGTGGGGCATGTATCTGGCACTGAGTGGGGCATGTATCTGGCACTGTGGGGCAATGTATCTGGCACTGTGGGGCATGCATCCGGCACTGTGGGGCATTGTATCCGGCACTGTGGGGCAATGTAACTGGCACTGTGGGGCATGTATCTGGCACTGAGTGGGGCATGTATCTGGCACTGAGTGGGGCATGTATCTGGCACTGAGTGGGGCATGTATCTGGCACTGAGTGGGGCAATGTATCTGGCACTGTGGGGCAATGTAACTGGCACAGTGGGGCAATGTAACTGGCACAGTGGGGCAATGTAACTGGCACTGAGTGGGGCATGTATCTGGCACTGTGGGGCAATGTATCTGGCACTGTGGGGCATTGTATCCGGCACTGTGGGGCATTGTATCCGGCACTGTGGGGCAATGTAACTGGCACTGTGGGGCATGTATCTGGCACTGAGTGGGGCATGTATCTGGCACTGTGGGGCAATGTATCTGGCACTGTGGGGCAATGTGTCTGGCACTGTGGGGCATGTATCTGGCACTGTGGGGCAATGTAACTGCCACTGTGGGGCAATGTAACTGCCACTGTGGGGCAATGTAACTGCCACTGTGGGGCAATGTAACTGCCACTGTGGGGCAATGTATCCAGCACTGTGGGGCAATGTATCTGGCACTGTGGGGCAATGTAACTGGCACTGTGGGCCATTTTCAGTGGCCACACCCCTTCTGGAGTGTGGCCACACCCATTTTTTCACCACGCTCGCCTTTGGCACGCGCACATGCTTCTTTTTGTGTGTGTTTTTTTGGGGGGCGCCATTTTCCATGTTGCCCTGGGCTCCGAAAACCCTAGTACGCCTCTGCCTGTCAGTCAAGCTGTGGCTTCCACCACACTGCATCCAGAGCATGCAGCACCATGCAGCACCATCGCAGCACATGTGCACTGTGGCTTCAGGCATGCTCATTAAGGAAACCATTCAAACATATCATTCCAGAGTCCAAGTATGAATCAAGCTTTGGGTCTGCTGGAGCTCATTCCCTCCTCTCCCAGGCCCATTGCTACTTGCAATGACTGCATACTAGTGATGTGTGGTTAGGGAAGGCAGGGGAGGCAAAGTCTCACCTGTCACACTTAAGTATACTCCAGAGATTGTACTATAAAAATGATTAGAATAATACAAATAAGATTATATTACTTAATATATATCTTTTCTGCATTCTGCTCCACCTTTAAATAATGCCCACAGAAACCATCGGGTTCATATATGTGTATAAATCTGATTCAGATACTAGCCGATGTCTCCCCATCCATTGACTTCACCACACTTCACTGCTGCGCAGACTTGTCATGCAGACCTGAGTGCAGAGAAATTAAATTAGAATAGAAGTAGAAGAGTACAGGAGAGCAGAGAGAATGTATCAGAATATAAGGAAGAGAGTATTGGGGAGCAGAAAGAAGGGAAGAGAATATAAGGAAAATAGAACAGGGGAGCAAAGAGAATGTATGAGGATATAATGAGAAGAGTATAGGAGAGCAGAGAAAGGGAATGAGGAAGGCATGTCAGATGTAATGACACAACATATAAAAGGTTTGGATCCAGTAGGCCAGGATATATGTACATCAAATAAGCACACAGGAGAGGATAAATTATGGAGATACAGTATGAATCAAAGGATGGTAGAGGAAGCAGAGTGACTGAGAATGGACAGTAGTAGGAAAGTGAAAATTAGCCAAAGATTGAAAAGACTTAAGAAAATCTGAAAATATGGGTGAGAGGAGAGAATAAGGATCCATCTAATGGTAACCGGGATAGCCAGCGGTAAATAAATCATGCATGCTTTATTCAGGTACATGCCTCTACATATTTGCACAGTACTAATTATAGGCATGTAAAGTGAGCCTAAAGTTACTGCTGTGACACTTTGCAGTATGACTATGAGTACTGTATCAATCACCAGTAGTCATAGTAACTTACTTGTGTTGTATCCAGGCCAAAACTCTGATGGACCGGTGTTTATAAGAGACTACAATATGTAGGCACTGAGGGGTAAACTTACTAAGGTGGGAGTTTTTTTTTAGAACTGGTGATATTGCCCATAGCAACCAATCAGATTTTATTATCTTCTAGAAGCAGCTAGATATATGTTAAGTATAATCTAATTTGTTGCCACGAGCAATATCACCAGTTCTAAAAAAAACCTCCAACCTTAGTAAATTTACCCCTGAGGGTGGAGACTGTGTTGCCCAATGCTTGTAATAACTCAGCTGTTGCCAGGAGGCTGCAGGTCACAAGGATTCTATGGTATACCATCAACCAACCCACCTTTGTACAACACATTGCATCCACTAGGTGGCAATACAGTAGGTGGTTTTCAAATCTCATCTGGATTAAGCCATGCCTTCCAGTGACATCAGCTATCAGTGACCATTAAGGCAATAAAGAGGCAAGCTGCACATCTATTGCCGTAACTAATTCACTGCAAGGGACTGGCATGATCTCTTCTTGTCTCCAGCTCGCAGTGCAGTCTTGTTCTGCACTGAATCTGTATTTTAGGGATGGGGTCCCCTGAAAGAGGGGGCCCAGGGTACTAACACCTGTGTCTCCCTTAATCCAGCAATGAGATGCACATCAGGTTTCATTCATCTTAAATAAAGGACTGTTATGCAAAGTAAAAGGAACTTTTTTCCTGCATTAGTCCAAATGCATACCTACCAACTGTTTCAGTGTGACAGTTCAGCTTGTTAAGCACTGTCCTGTAGTCTCACCCATGGGTCACAGTGTCCCATGGGTAGGGGGGTAATTGGATAATTCTGTTTCTGTCATCCACGCTGTACTAGGAGGGACTGAAAGTGCTGGGCAGACCACCAGTGTAATAAAAAATGGGGGTGTGACATACAGCCACATCCCCTAATGTCATGCACTAGCGAGAGTGACCTTGCGCTGTGAAGCCATGTCCCCTTCCAAAAGTAGTCTTGATTTTGTATTTTCACATGCTGGGACATATGTAAATGGATTTATTATATATAATATAGCTACAATGCTAATGATTTTAGTTCTATCAGCTGTAAGGGTCAAAATAATAACTAATCAGAAGCAGTTAGATTTTGCTGCTCATACACTTCATAATTACTGAATATTGTTGTATCAGCAAAATAATAATGATCAGACAGATTAAATAAAAAGTAGGTAAGAGACATACAATGGGTTAATAGAATAATGTGTCTTTAGTTGAATTAATAGAGTATTTTGTGTTGGTGCTGTATGTGTTTAAATTGATGTCAGGGTTATATTTACAAAAGTGTACTGTATGTTTTTAGAAGTAAAGATGTTGCCCATAGCAACCAATCAGAATCTACTTATAACTTATCTAGCACCTTCTACAGGACAATAGCTAAAATATGATTTGTTGCTAATGGCAAAATCTCCACTTCTGTAAACCCACACTTTGGTAAATATACTCCTAGATTTATGAGGACACATCTGTATATGCAGCAGTTTATTGCACCATGAAAAGACTTAACAGATATACTATTACAGAATCCCTGATTTGGTTTTCTATATAGATATAAATTAACAGAGGAACAATGATACAGGGACATTACAATCAAGGTTTGCAATAGTAGAGAATAACAAAACTGTATATTCTGAGACTATGCCACCTCGACATATAAAATAAAAGCTTTAATTTAAGCTTGCCCATTGGCAAAATTTTTAATATTTGCACAGACAGTATATATGAATTTGGAGTCTTGCATGATTTTGTAGAAATATGGCAACAGATCAATTTTGTCACAACTGATAATATATCTGTTGCCCATCATAAACTTGGAAATAGTAGTTATCAAGCGTCATGCTCATGTGACAGTACATGATGATATCATAAATGGAAACTATTATTTCATACAACTTTCTATGTGTATGATGTTAGAATTTATATTAGTAGGCATTTATCATTTTTCCAGCTGGGTTGAATGTTATGCTGAAGCCAGAGCTGCTACTGCTACTGCTATTGTTACTCCTAGGAAAATAGTACAGGAATTTATAATGTATATATGGCATACCACGGGTAGTTTCCTCTGATGTGACTGCTAATTTGTAAGCTTGGTTTATAAGCCATCATTATTATCAGCACAAACTTGCATCAGCCCTGTCACTGGTGCAAGACCTACATCTGAAGACAGGCAAAACTGAAATATGCATTCAACTTTGCAGTGGCCCCACAATTGTGGTCATTCCGAGTTGTTCACTCGCTAGCAGTTTTTAGCAGCTGTGCAAATACTATGCCGCCTCCCACTGGGAGTGTATATTAGCTTAGCATAAGTGCAAACGAAAGGATCGCAGAGCAGCTACAAAATAATTTTGTGCAGTTTCAGAGTAGCTTCAGACCTACTCAGCACTTGCAATCACTTCAGACTATTCAATTCCTGTTTTGACATCATGAATACGACCTGCGTTCGCCCAGCCACACCTGCGTTTTTCCTGGCACGCCTGCATTTTTCCGAACACTCCTTGAAAACGGTCAGTTGATACCCAGAAACGCCCTCTTCCTGTCAATCACTGTGCGCCCAGCAGTGCAACTGAAATGCTTCGCTAGACCTTGTGTGAAACTACATTGTTGCATTAGTATGACGAACGTGCGCATTGCGCCGCATATGCATGCGCGTAAGTGCCAATTTTTAGCCTGATCATTGCACAGTGAACGAAAGCAGCTAGCGATCAACTCTGAATGACCCTCAATGTTCACTACTGGATGCTGTCTATATGGGATGGTATCGGGATCCCTGTGCTTGGGATGCTGACCATCAGAATACCAATGCTCATGATCCCTATGCCTACTAGATTTGTATGCTAGTCCATATCCCTAACCTTACCTAATCCTAACCTTCCTTACCCACACCCTGACCATAACCCTCCATACATCTGCAGCCTATCTTTAACCCAGACCTTTGATTGGGATCCCGGCAATGCAATACATGTCAGGATCACGTCTGTATTCAGAGCAGTGTCAACATTCTGTTGTTGTATTCCAACTGCCAGGATCCTGTCTATACATTTACAACTTGAAATTACAGTACACAATGATTTAAACAATGATTAGAATCAATATCAGAATCAGCTTTATTGGCCAGGTGTTCTCACATTCACTAGGAATTTATTAGAGATGAGCTGGTCCAGTTCTTTGAGAAATGGGCACACCCGAACATAGGGTATCTGAGGTGATCTGAGCCACCACTTGGATCTGTCTGCCTGCCCCAGATCCCAAATTGAGACAAAACATGAGATCCCACTGTCAGATCTTGAGGTTTTGCCTCAGGTACCACTCCCATTGAATTCAATAGGCTGACCACTGATGGGCTGAGAAAGCAGTCTGACACGGCACTCAGTCAAAATGCACTTGCCCATAGAGTTCAGTCAGCACAGCTTTAAAGATGCCAGATGCTGCCACCCCCCTCTTCCACACTGGGAACACCACCGGCACCTCCTGCTGCCAACACCACAAGTATCTCCACACAGAAGACACCACTTTCAAACCACACTGTTGATGCCACCAGCACCCCCACACAGAGGACACTGCTGGCAACCCTGTACTGCCAACACCACTGGCACCCCCACACAGAAGACAACACTGTCACCGCACACTTCTGACACTACCAGAACCCCCAAACAGAGTACACTGCCAACAGCCCTGCACTGCTGACACAGCCATCACCCCTGCATAGAAGACACTGCCAGCACCCTCCATACTGCTGACACCTGCACAGAGGGCACAGCTGGCACCCCTGCACTGCTGACACAACTGGCACACACATAGAGGACACCGCCAGCACCCTTGCACTACTGACACTACCTGCATAACTACAAAGAGCACACTTCCGGCACCCCCACACTGCTGATACCACTGGCATCATCCACCTCAGAGACATATCTATGGGCATTCATCATCGGAGGACCCCCTCCCACCAGCTATCACAGTAAGTGCACTACTGGTGTATCCAACCCACACTGTATCTGACCTACACTGTAACCTGCACTGTATCTGACCTGCACTGTTTCAAATCTACACTGTATCAAACTCACACTGTAGCTGACTCACACTGTATCTGACACACAGTCTGTAACGTGTACTGTATCCAACTTGCACTGTATCCAACCTACAATGTAACCTGCACTGTATCCGACCTGCACTGTATCAAACCCACATTGTATCCAACTCACACTGTATCTGACCCACATGGTATCCCACCCACACTGTCTGAAACCTGCACTGTATCTAACACTCACTGTATCCAACCCACACTCTGTATCTGACATGCAGGTACTGTATGGAACACTGTTTTTATTGTTGGCGAGATTGGGGAACTGTTCAACAAAAAGGCTGATTGACCGGCACACACAGTTCCAGTCATCAGTGGCACAAGCCCCTAGAAGGGAGCTACAAATTGGGCACTGAGAATAGGCATGTGCATGAGCATCCATGTCTACTGTTGCTATTTTATATATGGTAAGGGTTTTTTCTTTCTTGTTTGCTACTACTACTACTACTACTACTACTACTACTACTACTTTAGAGCAATTATATTACACGCATGACTCTTAGTAAATTTCTGTGTTGTACTGTTTTCTATTGAAAGTACTTTTGAGTTGGTTTGATTGGTTATTGCTAATACATTCCTAATATGCAAAACATTTGCTGCTTAGTTTAGCCAGCCAGCCATTTGCCTATGTTGGTGAACAATATTGTCAGCTGTGGGGTGGTCAAAATTGACTGGAAATTACTGTATATTAATGTTATTGACATTAATACTATTATAGGAACAAAAAAAAGTCCAAATTATGTAATTTTAGCAGTTTTTATACATTTTTGAAAAAAAATACATATCCAAAACTACATATCCAAAACTAAAACCAAAAAAAGTGAGGGTGGGTTTGGCTAAGCCAAAACCAAATCCAGAACACAATGTTAATACAGATCCAAAAGACAGGGGTCGGACCTAGAGATGAGCGCCGGAAATTTTTCGGGTTTTGTGTTTTGGTTTTGGGTTCGGTTCCGCGGCCGTGTTTTGGGTTCGACCGCGTTTTGGCAAAACCTCACCGAATTTTTTTTGTCGGATTCGGGTGTGTTTTGGATTCGGGTGTTTTTTTCAAAAAACCCTAAAAAACAGCTTAAATCATAGAATTTGGGGGTCATTTTGATCCCAAAGTATTATTAACCTCAAAAACCATAATTTACACTCATTTTCAGTCTATTCTGAATACCTCACACCTCACAATATTATTTTTAGTCCTAAAATTTGCACCGAGGTCGCTGTGTGAGTAAGATAAGCGACCCTAGTGGCCGACACAAACACCGGGCCCATCTAGGAGTGGCACTGCAGTGTCACGCAGGATGTCCCTTCCAAAAAACCCTCCCCAAACAGCACATGACGCAAAGAAAAAAAGAGGCGCAATGAGGTAGCTGACTGTGTGAGTAAGATAAGCGACCCTAGTGGCCGACACAAACACCGGGCCCATCTAGGAGTGGCACTGCAGTGTCACGCAGGATGGCCCTTCCAAAAAACCCTCCCCAAACAGCACATGACGCAAAGAAAAAAAGAGGCGCAATGAGGTAGCTGACTGTGTGAGTAAGATAAGCGACCCTAGTGGCCGACACAAACACCGGGCCCATCTAGGAGTGGCACTGCAGTGTCACGCAGGATGTCCCTTCCAAAAAACCCTCCCCAAACAGCACATGACGCAAAGAAAAAAAGAGGCGCAATGAGGTAGCTGACTGTGTGAGTAAGATAAGCGACCCTAGTGGCCGACACAAACACCGGGCCCATCTAGGAGTGGCACTGCAGTGTCACGCAGGATGGCCCTTCCAAAAAACCCTCCCCAAACAGCACATGACGCAAATAAAAAAAGAGGCGCAATGAGGTAGCTGACTGTGTGAGTAAGATAAGCGACCTTAGTGGCCGACACAAACACCGGGCCCATCTAGGAGTGGCACTGCAGTGTCACGCAGGATGGCCCTTCCAAAAAACCCTCCCCAAACAGCACATGACGCAAAGAAAAAAAGAGGCGCAATGAGGTAGCTGACTGTGTGAGTAAGATAAGCGACCCTAGTGGCCGACACAAACACCGGGCCCATCTAGGAGTGGCACTGCAGTGTCACGCAGGATGGCCCTTCCAAAAAACCCTCCCCAAACAGCACATGACGCAAAGAAAAAAAGAGGCGCAATGAGGTAGCTGACTGTGTGAGTAAGATAAGCGACCCTAGTGGCCGACACAAACACCGGGCCCATCTAGGAGTGGCACTGCAGTGTCACGCTGGATGGCCCTTCCAAAAAACCCTCCCCAAACAGCACATGACGCAAAGAAAAAAAGAGGCGCAATGAGGTAGCTGACTGTGTGAGTAAGATAAGCGACCCTAGTGGCCGACACAAACACCGGGCCCATCTAGGAGTGGCACTGCAGTGTCACGCAGGATGGCCCTTCCAAAAAACCTTCCCCAAACAGCACATGACGCAAAGAAAAAAAGAGGCGCAATGAGGTAGCTGACTGTGTGAGTAAGATAAGCGACCCTAGTGGCCGACACAAACACCGGGCCCATCTAGGAGTGGCACTGCAGTGTCACGCAGGATGTCCCTTCCAAAAAACCCTCCCCAAACAGCACATGACGCAAAGAAAAAAAGAGGCGCAATGAGGTAGCTGACTGTGTGAGTAAGATAAGCGACCCTAGTGGCCGACACAAACACCGGGCCCATCTAGGAGTGGCACTGCAGTGTCACGCACGATGGCCCTTCCAAAAAACCCTCCCCAAACAGCACATGACGCAAAGAAAAAAAGAGGTGCAATGAGGTAGCTGACTGTGTGAGTAAGATAAGCGACCCTAGTGGCCGACACAAACACCGGGCCCATCTAGGAGTGGCACTGCAGTGTCACGCAGGATGGCCCTTCCAAAAAACCCTCCCCAAACAGCACATGACGCAAAGAAAAAAAGAGGCGCAATGAGGTAGCTGACTGTGTGAGTAAGATAAGCGACCCTAGTGGCCGACACAAACACCGGGCCCATCTAGGAGTGGCACTGCAGTGTCCCGCAGGATGGCCCTTCCAAAAAACCCTCCCCAAACAGCACATGACGCAAAGAAAAATAAAAGAAAAAAGAGGTGCAAGATGGAATTGTCCTTGGGCCCTCCCACCCACCCTTATGTTGTATAAACAGGACATGCACACTTTATTCAACCAATCATTTCAGTGACAGGGTCTGCCACACGACTGTGACTGATATGACGGGTTGGTTTGGACCCCCCCCAAAAAAGAAGCAATTAATCTCTCCTTGCACAAACTGGCTCTACAGAGGCAAGATGTCCACCTCATCATCATCCTCCGATATATCACCGTGTACATCCCCCTCCTCACAGATTATCAATTCGTCCCCACTGGAATCCACCATCTCAGCTCCCTGTGTACTTTGTGGAGGCAATTGCTGCTGGTCAATGTCTCCGCGGAGGAATTGATTATAATTCATTTTAATGAACATCATCTTCTCCACATTTTCTGGATGTAACCTCGTACGCCGATTGCTGACAAGGTGAGCGGCGGCACTAAACACTCTTTCGGAGTACACACTTGTGGGAGGGCAACTTAGGTAGAATAAAGCCAGTTTGTGCAAGGGCCTCCAAATTGCCTCTTTTTCCTGCCAGTATAAGTACGGACTGTGTGACGTGCCTACTTGGATGCGGTCACTCATATAATCCTCCACCATTCTTTCAATGTTGAGAGAATCATATGCAGTGACAGTAGACGACATGTCCGTAATCGTTGTCAGGTCCTTCAGTCCGGACCAGATGTCAGCATCAGCAGTCGCTCCAGACTGCCCTGCATCACCGCCAGTGGGTGGGCTCGGAATTCTGAGCCTTTTCCTCGCACCCCCAGTTGCGGGAGAATGTGAAGGAGGAGATGTTGACAGGTCGCGTTCCGCTTGACTTGACAATTTTCTCACCAGCAGGTCTTTCAACCCCAGCAGACTTGTGTCTGCCGGAAAGAGAGATCCAAGGTAGGCTTTAAATCTAGGATCGAGCATGGTGGCCAAAATGTAGTGCTCTGATTTCAACAGATTGACCACCCATGAATCCTTGTTAAGCGAATTAAGGGCTCCATCCACAAGTCCCACATGCCTAGCGGAATCGCTCCGTGTTAGCTCCTCCTTCAATGTCTCCAGCTTCTTCTGCAAAAGCCTGATGAGGGGAATGACCTGACTCAGGCTGGCAGTGTCTGAACTGACTTCACGTGTGGCAAGTTCAAAGGGCATCAGAACCTTGCACAACGTTGAAATCATTCTCCACTGCGCTTGAGACAGGTGCATTCCACCTCCTATATCGTGCTCAATTGTATAGGCTTGAATGGCCTTTTGCTGCTCCTCCAACCTCTGAAGCATATAGAGGGTTGAATTCCACCTCGTTACCACTTCTTGCTTCAGATGATGGCAGGGCAGGTTCAGTAGTTTTTGGTGGTGCTCCAGTCTTCTGTACGTGGTGCCTGTACGCCGAAAGTGTCCCGCAATTCTTCTGGCCACCGACAGCATCTCTTGCACGCCCCTGTCGTTTTTTAAAAAATTCTGCACCACCAAATTCAAGGTATGTGCCAAACATGGGACGTGCTGGAATTTGCCCATATTTAATGCACACACAATATTGCTGGCGTTGTCCGATGCCACAAATCCACAGGAGAGTCCAATTGGGGTAAGCCATTCCGCGATGATCTTCCTCAGTTGCCGTAAGAGGTTTTCAGCTGTGTGCGTATTCTGGAAACCGGTGATACAAAGCGTAGCCTGCCTAGGAAAGAGTTGGCGTTTGCGAGATGCTGCTACTGGTGCCGCCGCTGCTGTTCTTGCGGCGGGAGTCCATACATCTACCCAGTGGGCTGTCACAGTCATATAGTCCTGACCCTGCCCTGCTCCACTTGTCCACATGTCCATGGTTAAGTGGACATTGGGTACAGCTGCATTTTTTAGGACACTGGTGACTCTTTTTCTGAGGTCTGTGTACATTTTCGGTATCGCCTGCCTAGAGAAATGGAACCTAGATGGAATTTGGTACCGGGGACACAGTACCTCCAACAAGTCTCTAGTTGGCTCTGCAGTAATGATGGATACCGGAACAACGTTTCTCACCACCCAGGATGCCAAGGCCTCAGTTATCCGCTTTGCTGTAGGATGACTGCTGTGATATTTCATCTTCCTCGCAAAGGACTGTTGGACAGTCATTTGCTTGGTGGAAGTAGTAAAAGTGGTCTTACGACTTCCCCTCTGGGATGACCATCGACTCCCAGCAGCAACAACAGCAGCGCCAGCAGCAGTAGGCGTTACACGCAAGGATGCATCGGAGGAATCCCAGGCAGGAGAGGAATCGTCAGAATTGCCAGTGACATGGCCTGCAGGACTATTGGCATTCCTGGGGAAGGAGGAAATTGACACTGAGAGAGTTGGTGGGGTGGTTTGCGTGAGCTTGGTTACAAGAGGAAGGGATTTACTGGTCAGTGGACTGCTTCCGCTGTCACCCAAAGTTTTTGAACTTGTCACTGACTTATTATGAATGCGCTGCAGGTGACGTATAAGGGAGGATGTTCCGAGGTGGTTAACGTCCTTACCCCTACTTATTACAGCTTGACAAAGGGAACACACGGCTTGACACCTGTTGTCCGCATTTCTGTTGAAATAGTTCCACACCGAAGAGCTGATTTTTTTGGTATTTTCACCAGGCATGTCAACGGCCATATTCCTCCCACGGACAACAGGTGTCTCCCCGGGTGCCTGACTTAAACAAACCACCTCACCATCAGAATCCTCCTGGTCAATTTCCTCCCCAGCGCCAGCAACACCCATATCCTCCTCATCCTGGTGTACTTCAACACTGACATCTTCAATCTGACTATCAGGAACTGGACTGCGGGTGCTCCTTCCAGCACTTGCAGGGGGCGTGCAAATGGTGGAAGGCGCATGCTCTTCACGTCCAGTGTTGGGAAGGTCAGGCATCGCAACCGACACAATTGGACTCTCCTTGTGGATTTGGGATTTCGAAGAACGCACAGTTCTTTGCGGTGCTACTGCTTTTGCCAGCTTGAGTCTTTTCATTTTTCTAGCGAGAGGCTGAGTGCCTCCATCCTCATGTGAAGCTGAACCACTAGCCATGAACATAGGCCAGGGCCTCAGCCGTTCCTTGCCACTCCGTGTGGTAAATGGCATATTGGCAAGTTTATGCTTCTCCTCCGACAATTTTATTTTAGGTTTTGGAGTCCTTTTTTTACTGATATTTGGTGTTTTGGATTTGACATGCTCTGTACTATGACATTGGGCATCGGCCTTGGCAGACGACGTTGCTGGCATTTCATCGTCTCGGCCATGACTAGTGGCAGCAGCTTCAGCACGAGGTGGAAGTGGATCTTGATCTTTCCCTAATTTTGGAACCTCAACATTTTTGTTCTCCATATTTTAATAGGCACAACTAAAAGGCACCTCAGGTAAACAATGGAGATGGATGGATACTAGTATACAATTATGGATGGACTGCCGAGTGCCGACACAGAGGTAGCTACAGCCGTGGACTATTGTACTGTACTGTGTCTGCTGCTAATATAGACTGGATGATAATGAGATGTAGTATATATGTATAAAGAAGAAAGAAAAAAAACCCACGGGTAGGTGGTATACAATTATGGACGGACTGCCGAGTGCCGACACAGAGGTAGCTACAGCCGTGGACTACCGTACTGTGTCTGCTGCTAATATAGACTGGTTGATAATGAGATGTAGTATGTATGTATAAAGAAGAAAGAAAAAAAAACCACGGGTAGGTGGTATACAATTATGGATGGACTGCCGAGTGCCGACACAGAGGTAGCTACAGCCGTGGACTACCGTACTGTGTCTGCTGCTAATATAGACTGGTTGATAAAGAGATGTAGTATGTATGTATAAAGAAGAAAGAAAAAAAAACCTCGGGTAGGTGGTATACAATTATGGATGGACTGCCGAGTGCCGACACAGAGGTAGCTACAGCCGTGGACTACCGTACTGTGTCTGCTGCTAATATAGACTGGTTGATAAAGAGATGTAGTATGTATGTATAAAGAAGAAAGAAAAAAAAAACACGGGTAGGTGGTATACAATTATGGACGGACTGCCGAGTGCCGACACAGAGGTAGCTACAGCCGTGGACTACCGTACTGTACTGTGTCTGCTGCTAATATAGACTGGATGATAATGAGATGTAGTATGTATGTATAAAGAAGAAAGAAAAAAAAAACCACGGGTAGGTGGTATACAATTATGGACGGACTGCCGAGTGCCGACACAGAGGTAGCTACAGCCGTGGACTACCGTACTGTGTCTGCTGCTAATATAGACTGGTTGATAATGAGATGTAGTATGTATGTATAAAGAAGAAAGAAAAAAAACCACGGGTAGGTGGTATACAATTATGGACGGACTGCCGAGTGCCGACACAGAGGTAGCTACAGCTGTGGACTACCGTACTGTGTCTGCTGCTAATATAGACTGGTTGATAATGAGATGTAGTATGTATGTATAAAGAAGAAAGAAAAAAAAACCACGGGTAGGTGGTATACAATTATGGATGGACTGCCGAGTGCCGACACAGAGGTAGCTACAGCCGTGGACTACCGTACTGTGTCTGCTGCTAATATAGACTGGTTGATAAAGAGATGTAGTATGTATGTATAAAGAAGAAAGAAAAAAAAACCACGGGTAGGTGGTATACAATTATGGATGGACTGCCGAATGCCGACACAGAGGTAGCTACAGCCGTGGACTACCGTACTGTACTGTGTCTGCTGCTAATATAGACTGGATGATAATGAGATGTAGTATGTATAAAGAAGAAAGAAAAAAAAAACCACGGGTAGGTGGTATACAATTATGGATGGACTGCCGAATGCCGACACAGAGGTAGCTACAGCCGTGGACTACCGTACTGTGTCTGCTGCTAATATAGACTGGTTGATAATGAGATGTAGTATGTATAAAGAAGAAAGAAAAAAAAAACCACGGGTAGGTGGTATACAATTATGGACGGACTGCCGAGTGCCGACACAGAGGTAGCTACAGCCGTGGACTACCGTACTGTACTGTGTCTGCTGCTAATATAGACTGGATGATAATGAGATGTAGTATGTATAAAGAAGAAAGAAAGAAAAAACCACGGGTAGGTGGTATACAATTATGGATGGACTGCCGAGTGCCGACACAGAGGTAGCTACAGCCGTGAACTACCGTACTGTGTCTGCTGCGACTGGATGATAAATAATGATATAAAAAATATATATATATCACTACTGCAGCCGGACAGGTATATATTATATAATGACGGACCTGCTGGACACTGTCTGTCAGCAGAATGAGTTTTTTATTTTATAGAATAAAAAAACACCACACAAGTCACACGACGTGTGTTTACTGTGTATCGTTTTTTCAGGCAGAGAACGGATTATATTAAATAATATAAAACTGCACTGGTTGTCACTGGTCAGTCACTAGTATAACTAACTAATACTATTAGCAAAATTCTGCACTCTCTGTCTGAGTACTCCTCCTAAGCTCCAGTAAATGAAGTGTCACTGTCTCACTCTGTCACTAGTATAACTAACTAATACTATCAGCAAAATTCTGCACTCTCTGTCTGAGTACTCCTCCTAAGCTCCAGTAAATGAAGTGTCACTGTCTCACTCTCACTCTCCTATCTATTTCTTCTCTAAACTGAGAGGACGCCAGCCACGTCCTCTCACTATCAATCTCAATGCACGTGTAAAATGGCGGTGACGCGCGGCTCCTTATATAGAATCCGAGTCTCGCGATAGAATCCGAGCCTCGCGAGAATCCGACAGCGTCATGATGACGTTCGGGCGTGCTCGGGTTAACCGAGCAAGGCGGGAAGATCCGAGTCGCTCGGATCCGTGTAAAAAAAGCTGAAGTTCGGGCGGGTTCGGATTCCGAGGAACCGAACCCGCTCATCACTAGTCGGACCACATCTATACTGTTACTATGTTATTTTATTTGAATAAATTTATGTTTAGTGTAATGAAAACTTTATCTCATGGTCCATAACAAATCAGGAGGTTTTTTTTACAAATTACTATTATTATTATTATTATTATTATTATTATTACTATTATTATCATCAACAAATAGAGTCAAGTTATATCCCTTTTTTAATCACATACAGTACAGTATATGGTCAAAATAAATGGCAAATTTTAATTTTTTTTAATTATTCAATTTTATTGGTGCTCCTTTACTGAGCTCTTTGAATTTCAATAAATTAGTTTTTTTTAAATTTTACATTATTAGTGTAAATAATTAATACTGTTTAATTTTGTCAATTGCATCAACTGTGTGGGTTTATATAAGCTATATTTCACATTTTTTTATTTATATTCAGGTATTATATTTTTTGCTAATACAGGAGAACTAGATATACATTTGAGCATTCTATATTGTTTCAGAAAATAATATATTTTATATATGTATTAGAAAACAATCGGCGGGATGTAATGGAGTCCGAGATTGTCGGAGTTGCAGGATGCTTACATAGCCATCCCTTGTACGTGATTGCCCCTTTAAAAGAAACATCTGAGATTGCCCACCATCCCAAACACCTGGAGAGCTTGGACTCCATTACATCCCACCATATATTAGATGAATTTTTGTCAACTAGATGAAGTGTGCTAGCCAAAGATCCCCACAATACTTTGGATTCAATTTATTTTTCATAAAAAGCAAAATAAAATGTATTGATTGCATGCAAGACTTTGCCACTTCAGGAATTGAGTGTATTTTATGGCAACATACCTGTTTATTCCCAGATAAATACACAGAGAACATTACGTTCTACTCCTTCCATGCTGCACATGACTTACATATAAATTTCCCTAGGTATTATTTGCAACAACTGTTTGTACATACTGCATGTGCAGAACATTTTAAGTGTTATGAGTCATGACCATATTTTTTTAAGCAGTGGGGGTAATTCAGAGTTGATCGCAGCAGCAAATTTGTTAGCAGTTGGGCAAATCCATGTGCAGTGCAGGTGGGGCAGATATAACATTTGCAGAGAGAGTTAGATTTGGGTGGGTTATTTTGTTTCTGTGCAGGGTAAATACTGGCTGCTTTATTTTTACACTGCAATTTAGATTTCAGTTTGAACACACCTCACCCAAATCTAACTCTCTCTGCACATGTTATATCTGACCCCCCCTGCACATGGTTTTGCCCAACTGCTAACAAATTTGCTGCTGCGATCAACTCTGAATTACCCTCTGTGCCCATTATAGTTTGTCCTTTTTGTACTTTAGGGATGATGTAGAATATGTGTTAAAACAAGGAATAGAGGACTGCGCTGTCGTGCTACCCTGATCAACTCAAGCTGCTATGGAGCGAAAATGAGGATTTCCACTATCCCCACAGAAACACTAAAGAAAAGAATAAAATGTCTCCCAGCGCTAATGTAGTCAGGTATGGAGTCGATGGTCAATGGCAATATCTGCTCATAGAAATATAAATCACTCAAAAAACAATATAATTTGTAAATAAAATAATATTTTATTAACCTAACACAGGATAAAAATTTCCAATATATATATATATATATATATATATATATATAAATGTGTAATGGACCCTAATATCCAGGTCCTCTCTATTCTTTAAAATCTAAAGTGATCCTAATACCGGTATACACAAGGACAACCACATACAACAAAAAACATAAAAAAACACAGTGATACGCTAAATAGCGATTTATTCACTTGAAAGATCTTTATATTCCTCAGGTACGTATAGGTATATGGGGGTGGTTGTTATACCACAGTCATTGATCATATAAAGAGTGAGTCCAATGGGTTAAACATCAGTGATACGCTAGGTAGCGATTTATTCACTTGATAGATGCTTATATTCCTTAGGTGAAAATATGCATGTGATGTCTCAGTCACTGCTCAAGCAGGAAATTGGTCCAATAAAAGTTCTGGTTAATACCAGCCAACCTGTATAAAGTCCTTCCTGGATAAGGATCAAGTATTAGGGCTGGAATCGTCAGTACTTTGTTCTGAATGTCCAAGAATATAAGGTGCACTTACTTCAAAGTCACAGGAGGTCAGTAGAACGGGTGTCTGCCGGCAGACATGAGATAGCTCCGCAATCTACTAGTTTCGCCTGACTCGCAGGCTTCCTCAGGATGCTGAGGAAGCCTGCGAGTCAGGCGAAACTAGTAGATTGCGGAGCTATCTCATGTCTGCCGGTAGACACCCGTTCTACTGACCTCCTGTGACTTTGAAGTAAGTGCACCTTATATTCTTGGACATTCAGAACAAAGTACTGACGATTCCAGCCCTAATACTTGATCCTTATCCAGGAAGGACTTTATACAGGTTGGCTGGTATTAACCAGAACTTTTATTGGACCAATTTCCTGCTTGAGCAGTGACTGAGACATCACATGCATATTTTCACCTAAGGAATATAAGCATCTATCAAGTGAATAAATCGCTACCTAGCGTATCACTGATGTTTAACCCATTGGACTCACTCTTTATATGATCAATGACTGTGGTATAACAACCACCCCCATATACCTATACGTACCTGAGGAATATAAAGTTCTTTCAAGTGAATAAATCGCTATTTAGCGTATCACTGTGTTTTTTATGTTTTTTGTTGTATGTGGTTGTCCTTGTGTATACCGGTATTAGGATCACTTTAGATTTTTAAGAATAGAGAGGACCTGGATATTAGGGTCCATTACACATTTATATATATATATATATATATTGGAAATTTTTATCCTGTGTTAGGTTAATAAAATATTATTTTATTTACAAATTATATTGTTTTTTGAGTGATCTATATTTCTATGAGCAGATATTGCCATTGACCATCGACTCCATACCTGACTACATTAGCGCTGGGAGACATTTTATTCTTTTCTTTAATGATGTAGAATATGTAGGATTTGTTGTAAAGCATTGATCACATACTATTTAATCCACTTTGAAAATTCAAAATTATTGATGAGACAGTAACACAAACTTTTATCTGTCACTTTCGTGTTGTTGGGGTTTTTTTTTTCAGATCAATATGCAAATAATTATTTTATTGTTTTTTTTTTTATCTTTTACTTATGCATTTTGGAGTTATTGATTTAGGCTCATGCATCTACTGTGGTGGAGCTGATCACCCAGACTTGGGCTTCTATTCGAGATTTAACAAAAATAAAAAATAAATAAATAAAGTATATTTGAAAAGAAATTAAGTAAAAATTGAGGACTGGGTATTGATCAGGGAGAATGCCACCTCAAGTTTTATTTGTGTTAGCATTAATGAAAGTTAAAGAAATGATTGTGTATATGGCATTACAGGTGTGTCATCATACACTGTGGATTATGTCTTACACAAAAGCACCTCTTGTTGTGCCAGGTTTCGGACAACTTGGCTGTGCCGAGTGTCTTTCTCGCTCAAAATGTGCATCTTACTCATACAAATCAAAAACTGGAAGTAACAAAACTACTTTGCTAGATTACGCTGATCAATCTGATGTGTGACATATTTACATATGTGTGTGTGATTGACAGGCAGAGGTGGTCGCTGGGCAGGAGTTGGCTGGACGGCGGCATTATGCCGCTGTTTAGGAGGCGTGGTCTGGCCAATGCAGGCGTAGCTGGACCATTGGGGGGGTGGGCCGCGGTGGCTGCGTGATGTCACACGCAGCCGCTGCGACCCGGGCAGCAAAGAGATTCTCCCGGTCAGCCGCCGGAGCTGCGCTGGTCGGGAGGTACTCCTGAAATGCAAAAGCATTGCCACTGTGCGATGCTTTTGCACTTCTGTGGGGGGGGGGGGATAAAGGCACTGACATGCAGGGCAGTCTAGCCCTGCATCCCCCCGCATGTCTGAGTGCCTGATTGTAGCTGTGCTAAATTTAGCACAGCTACAATCAACTCGGAATGACCCCCATAGTTGTTAAGGTTGAAAAGAGGCAAAATGCCCATTGGGTTCAACCTGTTTCTATATTAAGCTGTGCACATTATAATGCACCAGCTGAAGTAATGGTTTCGTACCAATTGTTAACTATATTTTGTACAACTCCCAGATACTTAATGTCAATATATTAAATGCTATAGCCTTGGATACTTTTTTCAGCTAGAAAGCTGTCCAATCTGTTTTTAAATGCATTTACAGTGTCTGCCATTATTACCTTCTCCGGCAGGGAGTTCCAAATCCTTATTGCCCTTATGGTGAAGAACCCTTTCCTATGTTTTGTGCAGAATTTTCTCTCCTCTAACCTCAGTGAGTATCCATGTGTCCTATACAGAGTTCTATTAATAAACAAAATCCCCTGCTAACTCCTTGTATTTACCCTTTACATATTAGAAGATATTAATAATATCTCCTCTTAGATGTTTCTTTTCTAGTGTATACATATTTCATCTAGTAAGCCTTTCCTCGTTCTCCAGTGTCTCTAACCCTTTAATCAGTTTAGTATTTGAGTTCCCCAATATCCTTTTTATAATATGGTGCCCAGAATTGAACACAATATTCCAGGTGCGGACGTACCAATGATTTGTACAGCAGCAGAATTACTGTACATCATCACTTGTCTCAATATCCCATTTTATTCAAGCAAGGACTTTACTTGCCTTCTTCGTTGCATTTTGACACTGTGTACTGTTAATGAGCCTTTTATCTATGAGCACCCCCAAATCTTTTTCCACTACTGTTGCCCCTATATTTTCCCCATTAAGTGAATAGGATGCAAGTTTGTTTTTAATCCCAAAATGCATTACTTTGCATTTTTCAGTATTGAACCTCATTCCCCATTTAGACGCCCAGGATTCAAGTTTAAATAAGTCATTCTATAGAGACTCCACATCTATTTCTGAATTAATTACCTTACACAGTTTAGTATCATCTGCAAAGATTGATACTGTGCTTCCCAGGTCTATTCCTAAGTCATTAATAAATACTGTATATTTAACAGTAGTGGGCCAAGTATGGACCCTTGTGGTATACCGCTGACTACTGGTGCCCAACTGGAGAACATCCCATTCACCACTACTCGTTGTACCCTGTTATCCAGCCAATTACCTATCCATGTACAAACAATATTTCCTAGGCCAAGTTCCCTTAATTTGATGATCAGTCTCTTGTGAGGCACTGTATCGAAGGCTTTTGCAAAATCTAAATAGACCACATCCACTGCTTTTCCCTGGTCAAGATTATCATTCACTTCCTTGTAGACACTAATTAAGTTAGTTTGACATGATCTGTCCCTCACAAACTCTTGCTAATAAACTTAGTATTCCTCAGATAATCCTCTATGCTATCCCTCAAAATTCCTTCCAATATTTTACTTATTATAGAGGTTAAACTAACTGGTCTATAGTTCCCAGGATGATTTTTAGATTCCTTTTTAAATAATGGCACTACCTCAGCTATACGCCAATCCCTCTGTACCATGGTGGTCATTCCGAGTTGTTCGCTTGTTGACGTTTTTCGCAACGTAACGATTAGGTGGAAAATGCCCATGCGCATGGTACGCAGCGCGCATGCGCTAAGTTATTTAACACAAAACTTAGATTTGCTGGTGTTTCGAGCGACGCTTTTCAGACGCACTGCTGATCGGTGTGTGATTGACAGGAAAGGGATGTTTCTGGGAGGTAACTGAGCATTTTACGGGAGTGTGCTAAAAAACGCAGGCGTGCCAGGTAAAAACAGAGGAGTGGCTGGCGAAATGGGGGAGTGGCTGGCCGAACGCAGGGCATGTTTGTGACGTCAAACCAGGAACTAAACAGACTGAGGTGATCGCAGTCTAGGAGTAGGTCTGGAGCTACTCAGAAACTGCAACAAATTATTTAGTAGCAGTTCTGCTAATATTTCGTTCGCTATTCTACTAAGCTAAGATACACTCCCAGAGGGCGGCGGCTTAGCGTTTGCAATGCTGCTAAAAGCAGCTGGCGATCGAACAACTTGGAATGAGGGCCCATATCCGATTTAATTGAACTATAGAAAATTAAGCATAAGGGTCTTTGCAAGCTGTGCCTCAAGCTCCATAATAACCCTCAGATGGAAACCATCTGGTCCTGGTGATTTATAAATCTTTATGTTGCTTAGTCTCTCCAGGACTACTTCCTCACTTAAACAAGCATCTAGCAAAGAATCAGTACCTTCACTGTTGTTATGCACTACTAACACCGTCTGATCCTCCCTGGCGAATACTAATGAAAAAAAAGCGGTTCAGTATATACGCTTTTATTTTGTCATTATTTATCAAGGCTCCCAGTTCATCTTTTAATGGGCCTACATTCTGCTTTTTTAACCTTTTACGGTTTATGTATTTATAAAACTTTTTGGGATTGGCTTTACTCTCTACAGCGATTTGTTTTTCGTTTACAATTTTAGCTGCTCTTATTACTTTTTGGCATCTTTTATTGCATTCCTTGTAATACTGGATTGACTCCTCCTCTCCATTAGATTTAAATGCTTTAAAAGCACGCCTCTTTTTAGCCATTGCTTCTTTAACATCCTTATTAAACCATATTGGTTTGAGTTTAGTACTCCTGCATTTACTGCCCAAGGGTATGAATTTGTGACTACTGCTATCAAGCAACCCTTTTAAAGCATCCCACATTTCCGATGTGTCCTTACCATGAAACAAAACTCCCCAGTCAATGTCTTTTAGTGCCTGTCTCAGCATATTGAAATTAGCTTTTGTAAAGTTTAATGTTTTGGTTGATCTCTTATACCTATGTTTCTTGAAACTAATGCCGAATGTGATCATATAGTGATCACTGTTTCCCAAGGCCTCCCCAACTGTAATGTTTGATATAATGTCCACATTACTGGTAATAACTAGATCCAGAATATTATTACCTCTGATTGGGTCCTCGACAAATTGAGACAAGTATTGATCCTTTAATGTGTTTAGGAACCTGCTGCTCCTAGCTTTTACACATGAATCGTTGCTACAATTTATATCAGGATAGTTAAAATCCGCTAACACTAGGATGTCCCCCATTCCCAGCAGCTATTTAAATTTGCTGTAAGAGTTGTTCCTCCTCGTGTATACTGATATCCGGTTGCTTGTAGCACATGCCAATGACTAGTTTCTTTGTTTCAGTGCCCCCACTAGTGATCTCAACCCATAGCAATTCCACATTATCTCCAGTCTCCTGGTAAGTAACATCTATTCAGTTTGGTTTTAGAGATGGTTTAACATAGAGACATACCCCTCCTTTGCTTTTGGTAGCCCTTTCCCTCCTGAAAAGTGAATATCCCTCCAAATTAGCAACCCACTCGTGAGAGTCTTCCCACCATGTTTCTGTAATACCTATAATATCATACTGATTTTTTGATACGAGCCATTCCAATTCCCCCATTTTACCTGATAGGTTGCTTGCATTTACTAGTAAACATTTTATCATATTTCTTTTGTCCATTTGTTTTAACGGTAACTTACCGTTATTTACAAGTGCCTGTCTAGATTTACTTGTACCGACTGTTATTCTATTCTCTCCCTTACCACCCCATCATACTTAATACATCCTTTCTTACTACTATCCCTATTTGACCTATTAGGTCTTTCTAAACCCCCCCTGATGTTAGTATTTTCCCTTATGCTATGGACATTATTTTCTATATACCATACTGTTAAACCATAATCGTCATAAGTTAATAAGTTGGGAATACCATGGGTAATATCTATGTTAGTAATTCCTGTGTCAATGTCCCTGCAAATACCCTTGCCAGCTGAACTTTCCCTCCCCACTTCACCACCCTCATTTTGTTCACTACCCCCATCCTTACTGTACTCACTGTTTGACCCATAACTTCTAGCTAAACCCTCCCCCCAGGCTCCTAGCTTTAAAGCTCCTCCAACCTTCTAACCATCCTGCCCTCCAGCACCGCAGACCCCTGTCTCATTCAGGTGCAGTCCATCGCGACAAAAAAGATAGCACCTGACTGAGAAGTATGCCCAGTGCTCCAAGAACACAAACCCCTCCTTCCTACACCAGTCTCTAAGCCATACATTTACCTCCTTAATCTCCCTCTGTCTCCCTTGGCTAGCATGTGGCACAGGTAATATTTTGGAGAATATTACCCTAGATGTCCTTGCCTTAAGTTACTTGCCTAATTACCTATAGTGTTTCTTAAGGACATTCCACCTACCACTAACTTTGTTGTTGGTGCCAATATGCACCAAGACCACTGGGTCTTTACCAGCCCCTCCCAACAATCTATCTACCCGGTCCGCAATGTGCTATACGTGAGCACCCGGGAGACAACAGACTGTGCGGCATTCACGGTCCCGGTAGCAGATTTCCCTGAAGATTTTCCTGATAATAGAATCCCCTACCAGCACAATCTGACTAGGTACCTCACTATCTTTTTCCCCATCAGTACCAGAGGGACCGCTCCTCCGGTTGCTAGAGGGAACAGTCTCCTCCAGCTCCGTTATTTCCTCACTGCCATCCTCAGAATCCTCATCCTGTTGGGTGAATTTATTGGGGTTTGGCAAATTGGAGATGTCCTGTTTCCCCCTACCCCTCTTCTACCTTCTAACCGTGACCCAGCTGTCTACCTGATCATCCTCATCTACCAATGTTCCCCCCTGCAACTCCTCCACCTTTCTATCTAAACTTTGCTTGAGATTGTGAATACTCCTCAGTTGCGTAACGGTCCACTCTATATCAGTTACCTAGTCTTCCAGGGTGCCCGTTCGCTCGAATCTCGCACAGATGTACCCACATTCGGACTGTTGTTCCTGGTGTGTATACATCATGCACGACACACACTGAGTGAGATTCCCAAACCCAGCCACCCCCATTTTTGATAAGTGCTAACTCCCTGTTACCTTCGGAAAATCGAAATTTGAGAAAAAAGAATACAGAATAAGAATAAAAAATAATATATATCTCTATATAGATATGGTACTATATTATGGCCTAGCTGTAAAGAGAAACAATATTAACAACAGAAAAGTACTTGTTAATCCAATTAATAATCATGTATCAATGCAAAACAGTCAATGCAGTAATAATAATAATGATACTTGCGTGTCCGGGGGAAGTCAGGACCTCCTGCAGCAGTAACTACTCACACGTACCTGTGCTGGTTCCTTCCAGCTGTTTGCAGAGACCCCAAGCACTAACTCCCAGAGCAACAGCAGCAGTGGTTCTGTTGCCTGATGCTGGCTCCGCTCAGATGCTCAGTAACCTCCCTCTCCCCACACACCTACAATCAACCTGGATTCAACCACACAGTGGCAGCATTCACGCCTGCTGCCTGCTCACGCAGCTCAGTGCTCCCCCCTCACATACAATCAAGCTCTGACAAGTGGCAGCATCCTCCCCTGCTCCTGCGGCTTAGCGATCCCCCCCAAACACAATCACTGATGAGTGGCAGCGTTTTCTCCTGCTGCTCGCTCCCACTCGCGCTCGGCACACGCCGGTCCCTGTGACTTCCGGTAATGGCTTCCAGCTTCCGTTCTCTCAGCACCTCCTCCTATGTTTATTCATGAAATATTACATATTTCTTTATCTGTGCTCTCCTGGTATATGATTGTTTGGGAAGAGCATTTAGTGATTACCATATATACTGTTAACCACTTGATGTATTTCTCTATACAGTGAACAACCCTATTATCCAATTAAGCATATGAATCAGACAAACTACTGTTTGCACTCAAAAAATAAAAAATTGGATATGCTACTTGCGGGAGATATAACATGGGTATCCACACATTTTAGTATTAACCTTATGTTATTGGATTTTTATATGCGTTCTATCTTATCTTTTGAGGATAATGCCTGATAGTGCCTGACACACACACACACACACACACACACACACACACACACACACACACACACACACACACACACACATATATTTATATATATATACATACACACACATATAAAAGGGGTACTACAGTGGTATAATGTGAATAACAGACATTACTGTGCAATGTATTGTGAATAATGGACACTACTGTAGATGTGCTATTTTCTTTTAAACTGTGTTTATGCCACTGCTCAGTCACTTTGTTAAACCAGAAAACACATGCACAATATAAAAAATATATGTGTATCTGTCCATTTAGAGGGATTCTTCTATATGAGTTTTCTAGCCATTTTAGGACACACTATGTTGTTTTTCACTTCTTGTATTACATACAGTATACCATAATCGTAATGCTGGTCATTTGACTGAAGATACCTTTGCCAGATACTGTAAGTTGTTATCTACATCCCATGTACCGTTATACACTTTTTAAATATAACTAGACACTTGTTGGTACTTTATTCCTGTCTTAGTAGACATGAACTAATACAGGTTAAAGTTCCTGTGCCCTCTGCCCCCAAAATCGCCTGGGTAAATCAGTTCAACACTTCCAGCAGCAGGACCAATAGAAAAGTCAAGCAACTGTGGCCGATGATCACTTCAGATCCCAATTTAGCAAGTTTAAAGAACAGCCAAATCATGCCCTGCTACACTCGTAGCGCTAACATCAAAGACCTTGTAGTAAAGAATGATGTGACGGGCTTTACAAGGATACGTCCCACCACACATTTCCTGACACGTAAGGCAGGCTGCTTTAAATGCCTGGGCTGCACTACATGTAGCTACATGCTGACAGGGGACTCCATCTCACACCCACATACTGGGAAGAAGTTGAAGATCCTCAAACCATTAACATGTAGCTCCATGTATGTAATTTACGTCTTGATCTGTCCCTGCAGTCTCTATTATGTGGGCAAGACCCAGTGTTTATTTAAAGAACGGATGGCCCAACACAGGTCGGTGATCAGGGCTGCACTAGGGTCAGGGAGCAGTGAACAACCTGTGGCACGTCATTTTGCACAGATGCATCACAGCCTTGCCTCAGTCCGCTATAAAATAGTGGACCAGGTTCCTGAGTCTATTCGAGGTGGCAACCGAGCAAAAAAATTGTTGCAACTGGAAGCGAGATGGATCCATAAGTTAGACACGATCCATCCCCGCGGTCTAAATGAATACCTAAGCTTGAGTTGCTTTCTCTGAGGCATGGTACAGATGTAGGGTTAAATATAGGTAGGAGAGTATATATTCTCCCAGCAGGAGGTAAAAGGTTATTTATAGTACAGCAAATATTGCATTTAAGATTGTGAATTGGTACCATTCTGGTGGGAGAAGGTATAAAAGGTCTTAGACAGGTCTATACACAGGGGCCCAGATACTTGTGAGAGATGGGTTATTTTCCTCCCAACTGTAGGCTGTATTTTCTAGGGCAGAAGTTGTATATTTGCAAGGTAGTTTGCTACATGCGCACCTATTAATATTACTTACAGTAAGGGCAGCAGCTTGTGTCCTCTTGTTTTTAACTTTTCTGTTTGTGTTTTTAGTATGTATTTTTCTTGTAGAATAGTTTTATGTACACATTCGTATGAGGCATATTATGGTCTCCATATATTGTGCACAGCACTGTGTGCCTGTCGGCACTAGGTGTTTTTTCAGCATTTGATTATGCATTTTATATGGTCTGATTTGCACTGTTATGTATGTTCATATATTTTTGTATTTGTTTTGTTGCTACAGCAACACGTCTCTATGACAATGCTGGTCTCCTGCTCGTGTGGGTCCTCCCCGTGGCCGCGTTGCCCGGCAATGGAGCGACGTCACCCGGAAGGGGCGGATACAGCCGAAACCGGAAGTGCGGGCTCCGTGAGCCGGGACGCCGCTGGCCGTGACGGAGGTGGCCGAGCCAGGAGTGGGTAAGGTATTTAAGTTTGTTTTTACACTGTAGTCACTTGTATTGCTGTGTCCTGAGGAAGGGACTGCGCCTCCCGAAACATTGATGATACACATTAAAGCACGTTTTCCACGTTTGTGAAAGCCTCCTGAGTGCCGCCTTCCATTCTCCATATATATATATAGATAGAGAGAGAGAGAGAGAGAAAGAGAGTGTATAGCAAGGAACGCACTCACCAGACTACTGTCACCTTGAAAGCAGCATGTAATATAGTGCGCCAGAGACAATTGGTAAAAACAAGAAAGAAAGTCACAAACCTATTAATTGAAATCATTCCCAACGGTGGAACGCATGCCACCGCCGTGGAACGCATCAAGTTTCCTATTGCGGGCCGCGCACTTCCGGTATCGCGTAACTTAGCAATGGACCGGCGCGCCTCACAGGGGGGGACCTGCACTGTTCCTAGGTCAACAAAAAGTATGCACAGACTGCTATATAAACCAGCTTAATAATAATGCCAACACCAAGGGGGTTGTTGTCAAAGATTAGTTTCGCACTGTATGGGGACACAATATATATAAAAGACACATGGGGACACAATAAAGCACAATATCCACTAAAATTGGGTTGTCCAGATATGATTGAGCCCACCGACCTTAGCTGTACGGCATCCTCTGTCTCTCATTTTTTAGTGGATATTGTGCTTTATTGTGTCCCCATGTGTCTTTTTTATATTTACATACATGAGGACTTATGTCTTAGAAGTTTTTTCACTTTTTTCACTTTTATATAGCTTTTCTCATTGTGTGCTCTTAGATATGTCTGCATTCGTGGAACTGTAAAAACCTGGGCTACTGCAAATGGACCATTTCATATAGCACTATAATGTCTCCCAACATTAAAAGCCATCAGCATTCCTCAGTGGTCTATGATAACAACATACGTAACCTTAGTAGGAGGACCATATGGCTGTAGCACCGTTGCCCTATGTATTGCCTTGTATACAGTGTGATACTAATCTTTGACAACAACCCCCTTGGTGCTGGCATTATTATTAAGCTGGTTTATATAGCAGTCTGTGCATACTTTTTGTTGACCCAGGAACCTTGCGGGTCCCCCCCTGTGATGCGCACTGGTCCGTTGCTAAGTTACGCGATACCGGAAGTGCGCGGCCTGCAATAGAAAACTTGATGCGTTCCATGGCAGTGGCGTGTGTTCCACTGCCGGGAATGATTTCAATTAATAGGTTTGTGACTTTCTTTCTTGGTTTTACCAATTGTCTCTGGCGCACTATATTACATGCTGCTTTCAAGGTGACAGTAGACTTTTATAGCTATAGGTTTGACCCATATTAACTGATATGTGTAGGTATTTAATAATTAATTGTTTGATTGGTGGGATGGCCTTCATGGTATTTATAGTTCCACAGTGCAGTGACTGTGCAGGGGAGATGGCAGCCTAAAACTTTGGTCTTGAGAAAGGTTCCAGTGGGGACCGAAACGTTGACCGTGACCCTGTGACACTATGTGAGCTGAATAAAAAGAATACACTTTTCACTTTGAAGAAGTCTGGTGAGTGCATTCCTTGCTATACACTCTTTTTCTGGTACTTTGTTTGGAATGGACTGGTCTCTGGTTAATGCACCCCAGCAGCTATGATATTTGAATATGCGAGTGCAACTGTACAGGACATATATTTTGGTACATTTTTAATGTTTCTAAGTTGGAACCCATGTCCCTTGGCTTTGAAGACTTCTGACGGTATCTCCATTACCTCTTTTTGAAGTTATTGTTACATTTTTTAGTCTGCAGTAAATCCTCCTTTTATTTTTTTTGCGCTATCTTGTTTTTTCTGTATATATTTTTTGTTTTTTATAATTTTTGAGTGGAGGGTCAGAGGATGCCGTTTTGATTGATACGTTGCCTAGTATTTTTCTATTCATATTAAGTATGACACATGTTCTTGGTATAGTAGATGAACAGTCCCTTAGTGAGGCTGAGAATTTGCTTGTTAGTCTGACAGATGACAAAGTTGAAAGAGTTTTGTTTAATCAGACTGATTTTGACTCCCCTTGATTTGTACCATTTGTAAAGACTCCCCTTGATTTGTAGCATAAATTGCATCAACTACGGAGGAGAGAGATTGATCTAAACCTCCACGGGCAATTTTTATCTGAGTATTTTAGAAAAAAAAGGATACCCAGAGGGTTTCGCATTAACAATACACCCACCATTGGGAGGAGAAATCAATCATTCTGTGTCAAGTGATGCAGTGTGTTGAATAAATGCTCAATAGACTTACTTGTTTTAGTGATTGAGGAAGTTGGTGTTGAACTCAAAAAGGTTAAAAGTGAAATTGAGGTGCTCAGGGACCGTTATTAAGATCTGATAAAATTGAGGATTGGATTGAAAAGATTCAGGAACAAATTGATAAATATAGGAGTGATCTATTATCTTTCAAAAGGAAAAAGTAGGAGACCATTGAGGCTGACTACCAAAGACATTCAGTCTATAGGTGGTTGTCAGGAGAAGGAAGTGGGAGGACATCTCACCAGGGTCGTCCACCTAGATTCAGAGGCAGAGGGGGTAAAGTTTATACATCTAATACTTACCAGTCATACTCCTCTTCTGATTTAGAATATACTGATACCTTGCCGCCCTCAGAGGCATCTACCTCATCCTCTTTTTTAGGCCGATACCAGATCAAAAAGAGAAAAAACTATGGGAGGCCCCACCCGCAGAGGGGGGGGGGGGTCACAAAAGCTTGTGGAAGAGGCAGGAAAGGTCTGAAAACCTAATCTTTAATTTGTCAGACCATCAATTTACGCAGGCTGAGACATCCTTACTTGGTAAAGGGCTGTCATTCATGCCTACTAGTAAGTTCAAACCTTTTCAATGGTCTATTGAACATTACAAGATGGGAAGACAATTAAGATTACGTGAATTTTTTGATAACCTCCCCCTAAAACTACTCTAATGTCAAGTGATCTTCCATCTAAGGTGTTTAGAAACCCTAGTACTTTTGATCCTATTTCAAACAACTTAAGTTTGCGGACGTTCATGCGTATGATTCATTCTGATGTCAGTGGATGCAATGATGAATGTGGTAGACAATATTCCAATCTTCCTCATGAGGAATGGGTAGCCCTTAAGAGTTTGAAAAGTGACACATCACTCATTATCAGAAATGCAGACAAGGGCGGTGCCGTTGTTTTACAGAAGTTTTCTGATTATGATGTTGAGATTAGGTCCCAGTTAGCAGACAGTGATACTTATTTATGTGTTGAAATCAATCCTATCCCAAGGATTAAGAAGGAGTTTGATTCAGTTCTCTGTTCGGCTCTCCAGAATTCGTGGATTACTGAGGATATCTTTGAGTATCTGATGGTAAAATTTCCATTGTGTCATCTACACGCTTCCCAAGGTCCACAAGTCTATGAGCAAGCCCCCAGGGCACCCTATTATCTCTGCCCGTGGGTCGCTCTTGCAGCCATTGGCTATATTTGTTGACCATTTTTTGCAACCCTGTGTGAAATCTATTACTAGCTATATAAGGGATACCAGCAATTATTTAAAGGGGATAACTTCACTTTGTGACATTTCCTCTGATTGCTATTTAGCAACATTGGATGTCAGTTCATTATATACTGTCATTTCCAATGGGGAGGGTTCAGCGGCGGTGAGAGAAGCACTGGTGAATGGCCCTTATCAGGGTCCACCCATTGAGTTCATGTTGGAATTAATTGGACTTGTGCTATCCGACAATCATTTTCAATACCAGGATGAGTACTATATCCAGCAGACCAGTAACGCGATGGGGTCTAATTTGGCTCCGGGATTCGACAATTTATATATGGCTAAATATGAAGTGGAACATATTCTTGCAAAGTTTGCACAGCATCTGATTTACTATAAGAGATACATTGATGATCTCTATATGGTATGGAGGGGTAGTATTGAGTCTTTTTATGCTATGGTCAGTGTGCTCAACAAACTGGACACTCCGATTCGATTTACTGCAGCTATTAATGAAGTTTCTATACATTTTTTGGATGTAACGGTTTTAACGACTCCTCCCGATTTGGAATACACTGTTCAGGAAGTCAACAGACCATAATACTCTATTATGGGCAACAAGCCACCATCCAGAGAAATTGAAGTCCAATTTGCCTGTCTCACAGTTTTTAAGAGTGTTTAGAAATAACTCTGATGGCAAAGTAGCTGAGCAACAGCTAAAGGAATGTGCTGATCGGTTTGTAAATCGTAATTATAAGAGAAAAGCTATATCCAACTGCCTAGATAAAGCCCATAGAATACATGATGTGGGCGGCACCACCACCAGACGTTCTACAGGGTCTGAACGCATCATCTTTAAAACTAGTTGCAACACTAGATTATAGATGGTCCAAAAGTCGATAAAGAGGAACTGGCATATAATTAGCAGTGATCCTAAATTCAAGACGATCAGTTCGGCGCCTCCCTTACTCGGTATACAGCGAGAAAGCAATTTGAAAGATATGCTCCTTAGACCGACCATGAGACCTGCTGCGTCTAACAATGACCAATGGTTGAATAAATGATATGGCAGTTATATGTGCTTGCAATGCACCACATGCAGGTCCATGATTACTGGACAATATTTTTGTCATCCGCTGTATGGCACTAAAATCAGATTACGACACCATCTGACTTGCATGATGGATCATGTTATTTATTACTTAACTTGTCCATGTGGCAAGATGTATGTCGGCAAGACAGTCTGGTCTTTCCGTGACAGAATGAACCAACATGATCCTCAATTCATCTAGCGTATTCCACTCGCAAGATGGCAAAACCGGTCACGGCACACTTCTTACAGCTGAAACACCAGCTCTCAACCCTACGGTGTATGATGATTGACTGGATTCCACCTCCACCCCAGGGTGGCAATAGGGGTAAACTCCTATTGAAGAGGATGGCCTATTGGATTCATTTCCTTTGAACCATGTCACCCAAAGGACTCAATGAAGAGAATCCGTTACATATGTTTCTATAGTTCATTTTTTGACTTCTTGATTTTTTTTATCTTATGTCCTATTTTTTATTTTTATTTTTTTATTTTTCATTGATGGTGCCGGGTTGTCCAGATATGATTGAGCCCACCGACCTTAGCTATACGGCATCCTCTGTCTCTCATTTTTTGTGTGGATATTGTGCTTTATTGTGTCCCCATGTGTCTTTTATATTTATATACATGAAGACTTATGTATTAAATATTTTTTCACTTATTTCACTTTTATATATCTTTTCTTATTGTGTGCTCTTAAAATATGTCTGTATTCGTGGAACTGTAAAAACCTGGGCTGCTGCAAATGGAAACAACAATACGTAACATTAGTAGGAGGACCATAGCGCCATTGCTAGGCAACGGACAACACTTCTAACCCTATGTATTGCCTTGTATACAGTGTGATACTAATCTTTGACAACAACCCCCTTGGTGCTGGCATTATTATTAAGCTGGTTTATATAGCAGTCTGTGCATACTTTTTGTTGACCTAGGAACAGTGCGGGTCCCCCCTGTGACGCGTGTCGATCCATTGCTAAGTTACGCGATACCGGAAGTGCGCGGCCTGCAATAGGAAACTTGATGCATTCCAAGGCGGTGGCGTGTGTTCCACCACCGGGAATGATTTCAATTAATAGGTTTGTGACTTTCTTTCTTGGTTTTACCAATTGTCTCTGGCGCACTATATTACATGCTGCTTTCAAGGTGACAGTAGATTTTTATATCTATAGGTTTGACCCATATTAACTGATATTTGTAGGTATTTAATAATTAATTGTTTGATTGGTGGGATGGCCTTCATGGTATTTATAGTTCCACAGTGCAGTGACTGTGCAGGGGAGATGGCAGCCTAAAACTTTGGTCTTGAGAAAGGTTCCAGTGGGGACCGAAACGTTGACCGTGACCCTGTGACACTATGTGAGCTGAATAAAAAGAATACACTTTTCACTTTGAAGAAGTCTGGTAAGTGCGTTCCTTGCTATACACTCTTTTTCTGGGACTTTGTTTGGAATTAACTAGTTTCTGGTTAATGCACCCCAGCGGCTGTGATATTTGAATATGCGAGTGCAACTTTACAGGACACATATATATATATATATATATTATTTGCACAGCACTTGCACTTTCTACAAACAGCGAGATGCCAGTGGAAGGAGCCACGTCTTTTCTTCAATGTGATACCAATGAAACCCTGAGTTTCTCGGACGCTGATGTGGAAAAAATCCTATATAAAGAACAGGTATTTGACACCACGACTGGGTCCACTAACGAGGACCATTACAGAGATTTATTTAAATTACAGAAAAGAGAAATAGATTTCCTATACCATACAATGACTCTCTCTGATTATCATAGAGCTAAACAAATACCAAAGGGATTCAGAATCGATAATACACCGACTATTGGTAGATTTGATGCCACTTTTTGCAGGAAGTGGATATCGGTTCTGAACAAATGCTCGATGGACTTAATTGTTCTAGTAATAGAGGAGTCAACCCGTGAGCTAAATATTACTAAGGAAAAGATAGCCCAATTCGAACGGGAACATGGAATTACAGCGGATGCTCCACCTTATTGGTTAAGCAAGCTATTAGGTGAAGTTGAATTATACAAAACAAACCTGATTAAATTCAAAAAACAGAAAAAACAACGGGTGCAACAAGACTATGATCAACATAGGGTGTACACATGGTTGGGGAGCAATACCTCCAAACCACAAGCTGAACATGTGACACAGTACAGAAAACGATACCATCGTCCGCATTATTCTAGTACCTCGATGAGTGAATCTGAGGAATTAACCCATGGGAATTCGTGAAAGGAAAGAGATGTCCCTTTAGGGCTGCGTACCAGGGCAATCCTGGCAGGAAGAGAAGTGCCCCGACGAGGAGAGGGGGCAGACGAGGCGGCAGGAGAGGATCAAGCGCAGGATCGAGGCCACCACGAGGGAAAAACAACTAATATTTAATTTATCCTCTAAACCTTTATCAACAGCGGAGGAGCTAATACTCAGCAGAGGACTATCATTTGTGCCGACAAGCACATTGGATCCATTCCAGTGGAAATTAGAGACTTATAAACTTACGAGGTCTCTAAAATTAAAAGAACATTTTGCTTAGCAGGGTCCACATAGTATTGATACAGGCAGCACGTTAATTCCTCCGCAGGTGAGAAAATTGTCAAAGTCTACCTTTGAACATAACACTGTTAATCCCTCTATTAAGACTTTTAGTCGAATGCTAGAAACAGCTAAGGATGAGTGTCATGATAAAGTCTATCCCAATTTGCCTAAAGCTGAATATGAAGCATTAAAAAATTTGGGCAAAAGGGAAGACATTGTCATTAGAAATGCAGATAAGGGGGGAGGCATTGTGGTACTAGATATAGAAAGCTATAAGACCGAATGTACTAGGCTTTTATCTGACACCAATACGTATGGTATATTATCTGCTGACCCTACTAATGTTTTTAAACATGAGTTGGAAGAACTATTATCAAATGCGGTAAAGTCTAATATCATTACAGAAGGTACTAAGAAAGCCTTATTGATAGAATACCCGATTGTGCCAATATTCTATATTATTCCCAAATTACACAAGGATATGGTTAACCCACCTGGCAGGCCTATTATATCTGCCAGGGGATCCTTGTGTGAAGCCATCTCCCGGTACTGTGATTATTACTTACAACCGTGTATAAAAAATACGCCTACACATCTTAAAGATACCTCTGCATTATTGCGTAAGCTTGAGGAGATGGGTCAATTGAAGCAGGAAGTTGTGTTGGCATCTATTGATGTCACAAGTTTGTATACCTGTATACCACATGGGGCGGGAGTGGCTGCAGTCAGACATTTGATTATAAATAACCCCTGGTATACAGGCCCAGACATTGATTTTTTTCTATCTCTCCTAGAATTCACTCTTTCTCATAATTATTTTCTATATGATAAAAAGTTTTATATACAACGCACTGGCTGTGCCATGGGGTCGGCAGTAGCTCCGGCATTTGCCAATTCATTTATGTGGGAAATTGAAAGAGAGATTTTTCTACAAGACATCTATGTATCCTCACGGCTGCAATTATATCAGAGATACATAGATGACGTGTTAATATTCTGGCGGGGACAAGAGTCTGATCTTATTTCTTTAGTGAAATTGCATAACAGTACAGAGATAGCCCCATCAAATTTACTATGGAGACTCATAACACACAGATTCATTTTTTGGACATACAAATAGAAATTATTAATGGTAAAATTAGTACTAGTATGTTTACGAAACCTACTGATAGAAATAACCTGCTCAAATTTGACAGCTTTCACCCAAGATCTACAGTTAAAGGCCTCCCTTTTTCACAATTTATTCGGGTATGTCGCATTAATAATAACGAAGCGACAAGAGATGCTCAGTTAGATGAAATGCACAATAAATTCGTACAGAGGGGTTACCCTCTGAATGAGCTTAGTATTGCAAGGGAAAAAGCACTGAAAATAACAAGGAAACAATTGCTTAAACCGAATAAACAAAAATCACTAAGAGGGCGATTCCCATGGGTCACAGAATACAACACCAGTAGCTCACACATAGCTAAAAAGGCACGACAGTTGTGGCCGATAGTAGCTACCGATAAAGATCTGGGAGAAGTATATCAGACAAAACTTCTGTCTAGTTACTCGAAGAAACGTAGTATCAGAGACTTTGTAGTCAAGACTGATATTTTAGGCTTCTCTACAGGTCCTGATAACAGGAGTTTTTTGAAACGTAGAAATGGTTGCTACAGATGTAGTGGGTGTACTACGTGTAGCTACCTAACTCCAGGGAATTCTTTTCAGCATCCTCATACTGGGAGGAAGCACACCATTAATTATTCACTCACATGTAGCTCACGATTTGTAATTTATTTATTAACGTATCCATGTGGACTTGTATATGTCGGCAAGACCGACTGTGAATTTAAGACCAGGATGGCACAACACCGGTATGCTATTCGAGAGGCTATAAAAACAGGTAATAGTGAACAACCGGTTGCTCGCCATTTTGTGCAAGCAAGGCACAGTATGGCGACACTACGATACAAAATTATAGATCACGTTCCCAAAAATCTCAGGGGCGGTAACCGTTCTAAAAAACTCCTTCAGATTGAGGCCAAATGGATATTTGAGTTAGACACTCAATATCCTAAGGGCCTGAACTAGGCACTAAATTTGAGATGCTTCTTATAGAGTAATTTCAGTATGTTTATTAATTGCAGAGATAAGTACAATATGTATCAATTTTGTTAGAACAAATGAATATGGCAGCTGTTTTGTTCATAAATGTTGTGTCTTACATTTTGTTCACTATGTTTTTAATTAAGGTACAATGTGATCTATTTTGGTACATTGGGAATATTGATCAGTTGCTGTTTTATCGTATTTGTTGATGGTTACTATGGTTACTCTCCACAGCCCCAGCACGTTAGCCGGCCGGACCGGAGCTGTGTCACTTCCGGGGGTGTAGTTAATACAGGACCGGAAACCGGGCAGCGTGACAGGGAGCAGCGGGGAGGACTCTTACATACACCAGGCATTTAAGCACTTTACTTTATGTATGCATTTATCCTGACGAAGGGGCTGCGACCCCGATATGTAGATTGATTATGCTACAATAAAAGCACCGTTTTTCATCACTTGAATCAAGTCTCCCAGTGCCGCTTGTATGGAGGTTCTATATATATATATATATATATACAGAAGGTAGATGGTACGGCACTCCAAGCGTCTTGAATAATTCAATCTTACACCAGCATGAAGATAGACAACGTTTCAGGGCTTTTATTATAGCCCTTTCGTCAGGTCAGCATGGGAAAGGGCTATAATAAAAGCCCTGAAACGTTGTCTATCTTCATGCTGGTGTAAGATTGAATTATTCAAGACGCTTGGAGTGCCGTACCATCTACCTTCTGTTGCTATCACTTCCTCGTTCGGGCACCCGGCGCGCAGACACTAATGAAGGGAGAGCCGGACCTTCTACTGTATATATATATATATATATATATATATATACATTTTACACCACATATATGATATAAAGATGAATGGCCCTCTTTGGATATGCTTTAAGCCTAATAAACACATTGGTGTTTTTCTACAAATGTTGGAGTTCCATGCATTTTCATACCATATACACACCTGAGGAAGCTGGGTTATTTGCACCAGCGAAATGCGTTGAGCCTAGAGGATACAGACACAATAATTTGGACTCCAATAATTGTCTACCCCAGTATTTACTGGACTGCATCACTCTTTGGATTACAAAAAGTTTTTTTTCAGAGGAACTGGAACCATCCCCTATGCCAAGCTACTGCACATTGCTGCAACAAATTGGGGACACTACTAAAGACTCCATCGGCTGCATTGTACTTACCTCTGATAACTTCATATGAAAGGATTCCAGAGAGTGTCCTAGCCAGGGTATGATACTGCTTTACTAGGAGCCATATGAATGTTTCATCCTTTAAATGACCATAACTTGCTAAGTTGCCCTGTGACATTGTTTTTATTTTTCATTTGTATTAGATATATTAATCCTTTTTTAAATTTTTAAATACCTACCGCCCTGTGAATATTTTTATATTTTATTGTGTATTTTTCTTGATACAGCCAGCATTGGTATATATTGCTTTTCTTTATATACTCATACACCTAGGGAAACAACCAACCCCTTTACCAGCTGCTATTGACAGCATACTCTATTGTGTTCTATTTGATTCATACCATATACTATTGGCTTATGTTTCACCCTAAATTGAAGTACCAGCTGAGCAGAGCAAGCAGCTACTCACCTTGTCTATATATAAGAATATATGTATAGGATTTATAAATCAAAAGTTGCTGGAATAATAGGCAAAGACCTATTGCTTCTAAAAACATTCCATTTATGTAGGGTTGAGGATAAGTAAATAATAATAAATAGACTACTTAAACTTCTCTACAATCACATGCACTTTTGCATACCTGCAAATCTAGGAACACAAATGTAAGAAACATTCAGTTACAATTCATTGAATGGTAAGTTAAGACATGCACTTTTGTTAATAATCTAAGACTTGTTTTTTTTTTTTTAGTTTTCTTCTCTTAGTTTTTTACATCTTTGCAATTGTTTGCTTTTAATAGGTTTTACACTTATTGATTTTAGGTGGTGCTGTATTATAACTTAGGATCTATAGAATTGTTTTTTAATTAAAAGAAGATGAATTTGTATATCTATAGCTATCTACATCTTATGATTTGTAAGAGAGATTATTTTTATTTATGTTTACTGAGATTTTCCAACTGTCAATAATGTTTATTTCCTTCTGGACAAATTGTATTCTAAAATTGTAAACTTTCTGTTTTTCATTAGAATAAGTAGAGCTACAGTACAAGGGTAATTAGCATTACTTTGTAATTACTTTGTAATTGTTGATATTGTTGATATCTGCCTACATCCTTGATTTAAAGCCTCCTGTTATTGATTGTTTAACTTATTACTGATGCCAAATTAAATTGTAACAAGTAGCAGGAGGATCTATTAAATAAGCATTTTAGAGATAGTTTCACTAGCTTTAGATGCTAACATAGACATGATAAAGCTGTCAGTATTTTTACGCAAACTACCATAAAACTAACAACTATGCAGAAGCTGAAGGAACACTAAGTATAAGCCAAAAAAAAAGCAAGTGGTATGTATATACACAGCTGTAACTAAAATATTGGGCCTATAGCATATTTTAAAGGTGTTATTGGGCCTATAGCATAATTTAAAATAATTATTAAAAACATTATTAATTAACAGTTGATATAATTATGGCTAATCTAGGTATATTATATACTATAAATATTACAGATTTGTGCCTGGCCATTTTTCGGGATTTGTTTTTTTTTCTTTTGTGTTTTGATTTTGGATTGGTTTTGTCATAACCACCCTTGTGTGTTTTGATTCTAATTTGTTTTTAAAAAATCATGAATACAGCTAAAATCACAGAATTTGGGGCTGTTTTTGTTCCTACAGAATAATTAACATCAATAACATAAATTTTCACTCATTTCCAGTCTATTTTGAACAGCTCGCAATATCGTTTTTAACCAGTTTAGGCTAAAAGTTTCAGAGAGGTAGCTGGATGACTAAGTTAAGCGACAGTAGTGGGTGGCACAAACACCTGGCACATCTAGGAGTGGCACTGCAGTGCCAGACAGTTTTATAAACTGTGTCCAAAAAATGCTCCAAAGAGCACACAATGCAAAGAAATAAGGTGCAAGGAGGAATTGTCCTTTGACCCTCTCACCCACACTTATGTTGTATATATTAAACAGGACAAGCACAGTTTAACAAACCAATAATTTCAGCTAAAGGGACCATCACTTGTGGCTGAAATTATTGGTTTGTTTGGGCCCCCACAAAACAATTTTTTTAGAAGGATCTTCTCCATTAAGTAATTACTCTGACGATGGTGATGATGTTAACTATATTTTAATTTTGTACAATAAATTTAAAGTCTTCACCGCAAATAACATAACATGGACGTGGTGCCTAGATGGCTAACAGTCTTACCTCCACTTAATTTGGCATCACAAATGGAGCAGATGCTTTCACAAACATTATCAGGATTGGGGTAAAAATAATTCCACGTCCAAGAGGAAGCTTTTTTGGTTTTATGCCCAGGCATCGCAATGGCTTTCTTTTTATTACAGTCAACAACTGCAGCCACTGGTGGCTGACTTACACAAACACCATCATCATCAACATCCTCACTGTCAGATAGTACACACAACTCCCCTTCATCCTGTCGCACTTCCACACATGAATCCATAATTTGTATTATGTCCTCCTCATCAGATTCATCACCATCCTCATCAGATTCATCACCATATTTACTTGTACTGCTCCCCACATGTGCAGATGGTTCAGAAATGGTGGAAGGAGGTGAAATAAGCTTCTCTATGAGGACAGTGTAAGAAATGTCAGACTCACACATAGCTGACGTGGACACGCATAAATGTTCCTCAAGAATGTCTGATGGTTCTGATTCTGAATGCGCAGTTTGTCTTACTGCCTCTGCAGCTAACTTTCCTTTTGATTTTTTTTCTTTACCACTCTAAAATTAAATGATTTTACATAGGCTGATTTAAGCCCCCTATGCCCCTGGGCATCTGCCTTAGTCGATTACATTGACGGATTTGCATTCTCAATGTCATGACTAGTGGCAGTAGCTTCGGCATTAGTAGTAGCCTCAATTTCAATCAAAACAAAGTGGGGTTCACTGACAGTGTTGCACAAATGAGTTAGAAATGTATATAATAATACACACTGTGGTTGACTTCACCAACATTGTCGCACAAATGAGTCAGAAATGTATATAATAATTACACACTGTGGTTGACTTCAACCAAAAGAGTCACACAAATGAGTCAGAAATGTATATAATAATAATTACACACTTAGATTGACTTCACCAACAGTGTTACACAATACGTGTATGAGTAAGAAATAATATAGTGTGGTCTGACCGGCAGTGTCACAGTACTTGTGAATATAAAATAAAAATTGTATAGTACACTGGGGTACAGCACAAAAAATACATATTTTTTATAATTTAAAAACTTTTTGTTTTTACTTTTATTATTTTAATTTTACACTGGGGCAGAGCACCTGGATGGATAGACAGATCACCCCTTTCAGATACAGCAAAGAAAGAACTCCTTTTTCAGATACAGCAGACAGAGAGCACCCCTTTTTCAGATACCACAGACAGAAAGAGCACCCCTTTTTCAAATACCGCAGACATAGAGCACCCCTTTTTCAGATACAACAGACAGAGAGAGCACCCTTTTTTCAAATACATCTTTCAGAGAGAGCACCCCTTTTTCAGATACAGCACACAGAGCACCCCCACCCATAGCACACCCTGTCATGCCACCCAGTACTGAGACGGACACGTCCATACAGTACACTCTTTAATGCCGGAGTGAAGATGGCGCCAATGCATGGGGACTTACATTCGACCTCACTTTAATATCCGAGTAAGGCAGGAAGTCCCAAGCTGGACTCGGATACCAGCTCGGATCGCAATGTTCGGGGGGGTTCAGTTAATCAGGAACCAAACCCGCTCATCTCTAATAAATACTAAAGTTATATAACAATAGAATCACATTTTGAGCATATTTCTGATTCTCATCTGTATATGAAATGATTGATGTAAGTCATTGGATGATGGTAATTTTCCAATGTAAAACACACTAATGGCAACAGGTCAATGCATGTCTGTCATGCATCCAAGCTCTCTTGAGCCTGTGCGACATTTGTGTGACAAAGGCTTAATCAAAAACAACTACCTGGTCTGTCTAAAAGTGATTAAAATCCCTGTCATATTATGCTCTCATAATTAATTCCCAAATGATTTAACCACTAGCTTCGAATCAAGAGCTGTCTACTCTTAATCATTACACTTTTTCTACAAATTAAAGTTATAATTAGCCAAAAAAATGATTCACATTTATCCTGTATAGTATTTACACAAGCCAAATTTGCAGGCACATGAATTCAATAAGAACACAGGGATAGAAAATTATAAAATGATGTTTCATATAAGTAAAAAAAAACCCTAATGTTTAATTGATAAACATAATAAATAAAGAATGCAAATGTGTTTGCAAAATGTGTGTCCTTTAAATTCTGTATAAAGTACAAAAGAAAACAGAAATAGAACAACTTAATTGCTTATCACTCTGGTGGGAGACCAGAATAAATTTTGATAATACCCCAAACTGATTTGTTTCCAGAAAAGATTAGAGGCCAGTACTGACAGGAGAGATTTATGCTGAGTGATCTTGACACAGACCTCTCAGCACACATCTCTTCCCCCGCTCAATCTAGCACCAGCGATAGTGATGCGTGGGGCCGCGCATTGCTATAGCTGGGGGGCATACACACGTCAGATCTGTGCTTAAAATCTAAGTAATCAAGTCAGATTGCTTAGATTTTAAACCCGAGTCTCTGAGTGTCTACCCCCCGTTAACACAATTCTATAAGGGGTAGAACATTTTAAACTTACAGCATTCCTCTACTAGACCTGTTGTGTAATTCAGTAAGTCTGTGAAAATGTAAATCATCTTCTAAACCAGAGATTCTAAAGGAGGACATTTTTTTCAGGTTACACTATTGACAAAATATTTAATGAAAACATCAGATGCTTATGTTTCTTTATTGACAAACATTACACATATTGTTTTAGAAAATGACATCTTTCTGCAACCTGGTCGATTCCTTTTTTATCCTTTGCTGCTGCTATCACTCATTTAAAATGTACTGAGATATAGTTTTGAGGGGTCTGGTGTGGTTTAATATTTAAAGATATTACTGAAGCTTTAAGGGATAACAGATATTTTCCACATTTATGACCCCCTGTCATGAAATTTACAGTATGTTTGAAATTATTCAACAATTCTTACAGCAACTATACCACTAACATCGAATCCTTTAGATTTTTAACTTGCCTTTTAAGCAATCAATATTTAGAATAAAACAGGTAAAACAGAAACAGAAAGTGGTGCAATTACAGTATAATGTGTTCTTTTATATCAACGTAAAAGAGTTCATTAAAAACATACAAAATAATGCCCTTGTCTCTTCACTATTTTCTCTTTATTTTTTTTAAAAAAAGGAGCGTAATAACTAACTGAATTCTCAGTGAAGGACAATTTTTTAAAGGTGCAATGACTTACAAGGCAACACCATGCATTTTAAGTGATTGCCCCTTTAAAACAATATAGAACTTTGGCTGGCATCCCGTACAGACTCTCAGGCATCATTACATCTGGCACTTCAAATTTGTACCAAAGTCTTGTCTTCATTATGTCTCATCAGTGCATGAAGCACTGTGCAGCAAGATTAAATAGGATGGATTCCCTCCTTTGCACCAATCGTTTTATAGGTGGTGTTTCTTCATACATCAAGCATTAGAATCGAAGCACTGTCCAACCAACTTCAAGAGGGTGTGAACATATCCACCAAAGTGAGGCTCCAATTCTTTATTGGCATATTATAGCTTACACTGCAGAACAAAAAAAACCTGTTCATTAATTCATGAAAAGAAATATAATCTGCTAAACATTATAATGTAGCATGTCCCAATCTATGGGCCGGATGTAATGGAGTGCGAGATGGCTGGAACGCCAAGATTCCGGCCGAACTTGTAAGTTTTTTTAAAGCAGAAAACATTTACGAAATGTTTGCTGCTTTAAAAAAGCATACGAGTTTGGCTGGGATCTCAGAGCTCCAGACATTTTGCACTCCATTACATCAGGCCCTATATTCTGACCCTATATTCTTTTTTACATAGAATACCACATTTAAAACATCCTAAATCGTTAAGACACATTTAAATCTAAGTATGAAGTTCCTGGTTAGCATTGTCCAGCAAAGTAAAGTTGCTTCCAGAGTAATGGATAAAATTTGCTATTCTATAGTGTCAAATATCACGTCCATTGATCCAAGTATAATTAAGAGTTTTGTGCCTCATTGAAAGGAATGATTATGGTATGGGAATGTGATTACTGTTTTCCTCCAATTTGCAACCATACAGGACAGTATAATAAGTGTGAGCAGGGGTATCATTATTGAGGGGGAAACAGGATTCAAGCTCATCCAATGGGGCTACCGCAATATGAAATTGACGCCACTTGTGAGCCAATCATGGCTCACAGGTTGGCAGCCAATCTTGAGCATCCACAGTGAGCCAATCATTGCTTGCTGCATTATAGCTCTGCTCCTTCCCAGCATCTTATATTAGATGCTGCCAAGAAAGAGAGCTTATTCTGTCAGCGGAGAAAAAACTGTGAAGAGCTCCCAGCTGAACAAAGAGGTCCAGCGGACACAGAAAAAGCCAGAAGCTAGTGAGTCAAGCCACCTCCACCTACCTATAATCCCACTAGGCCACCACAGTAGCCAGTCATTAGGCCTGAGGGAGCAGTTTAAGGCAAAAGGTCTGGGTGCACTATGAGGTTGTGCCACACAATATTTACCTAGTGGCTATGGGCACCAGGCCCAAGTCACCATACTCTGCCTACTGTTAGTCAAGCACAAGGCCTGTGGCCATAAGTCAGACCTTAGGCCTGTGGCACATATAGGAGTGTACTAGGCCCTGTTCAGTGCCCGCCCCCTACGTGAATAAGGTACTCTAGGTCCATGTCACAAATGTACAAATAGGTGGGCTTTAAGCCTGAAGCCCTTTCTGTATTTGATCTGGGCAATAGACTCAGGTCACTCCAACATGACCAATGTTAGGCAGGCCAAGTGACCCAGATCACTGTAAGTGGCCAATTAAACAGGCCAAGGGACCTGAGTACCTTGTAATCAGAGTGGTTGTGGGCGACAGGCCCAGGTAACTTAGAGTGATCACTGATTAGTTGGGAACTAAGCCTGAGCCACAAGAGAGACATTGGTTTACCCTAATATATGTTTGGACACTAGGCCAATTAATTAAATCCCATGTAACATTCTCCAGTAGCATCCCCAGTTGAGTGATTGGGTTGAGCATTGAGGAGCAAACCAGTTCCATATGTTCCCAAAGCTTTTTCATACAAGTTGGCGGCTGTTTGCTTTAGGGACTACTGATTTACATGTACCATGTTCCACAGACTTGAGTGCTATTTCAACTTACAGTTAGATCAGGACCGGCCATGTATAAGAGAGGGTAGACGACTTCCAGTATACTTGCTCTGCAGATCTGTTACATTTGTTGTCACTGTATGTTCCTCATAATTGTGTTGATTGATCTAACTGATATCTGTTTCATTACTGCGTGTAATTACCAAATAATACAGCCTATTTTTTAAAGTTGTTTGTTCATTTTAACAAGGTGATAGATTTGGGCAAAATATAGAGTAGTTAGTTGGCCCTATTGAGTGCAGTGTAGTCTGTCATTTCTGAAGGAACTGTAAGACCACCTATCAAAGTGACAAGAGAACAACGTGAGTATTACTCTGTGTTTGTCTGTCCCCTTGTGAGTGCTGGTTCAGTGGACCTCGCACGTTCATGTGAGGTCCAAAGTACACCGTGCATGAGTGCTGTATAGGTAATAATTGGGTGGCTGAAGCTTCATGCTGATTATGATCATTCACTCAACCAGTATAAATAGCAGTCACCCTTGACATATCCTCTTCCCATCCTGGTTATGCATTTATTGTGTATTTGTCCTTTTGTCCCAGCATTCATTTTTGCTAGTTGCCTGATCGTCTGCTTACTGAAAGAGGACCAAGGTCTTGTGGAAGTGGTGAATTATGTTGTTAGAATGGCTACATACTGTTTCTCTTGTCAGGCTAGTCCTATTTTTAGCTCTAACCCTAAACTCTGTGGTAACCCTAACCCTAACGACAACCCTAACCTTAACAGTAATCCTACCCCTAACTCTAAGGCTCATGGAAATTTCAACATTATAGTAATATCAATAATCTGTTCATGCTGACATTTGTATTCGGCAACATTAATGCTGTGACATTTTAGCCATGTCAACATCTTCATTGTGAATGTCGATATTTATAATGGTGACATAGTGATTGCATACCATATACCAGTGGTTCTCAAACTTTGTGCAGTGGCTCACTCGGGTGCCCTGGGACACTTGCAGGGGTGTCCTGGGTTGGTGGACCAGGATCAATTAAAATAATTTATGGTCAATGTAATAGGCAAAACCAGTGCTGGTGGCTTTCAATCATAAAATATGTGAACAAACAGAACCAAATCTTGTCCCTCACTACATAACTGAACCTAAGGAGGACATATGAACACAATTTACTTAATTTAATGTTTCTTTCTTAATTTCTCAATAAGAAACTTTTGGCATAGGGTTGCCATGAAAAAAATTCTGACACTCTAGGGTGCCATGATTCAAAAAAGTTTGAGAATCACTGCCGTATACAGTAGTCATATGTAATCTTGTAGTGTATGAAAGGAAAAACTCCATAAAGATGGATTATCCTCTAAAGTGGGAACATTATTGTAATATACTGTATGCTGTTTAATTGTTGTGTTTTTTGGAAATAAATACAGGATGCAAGATCATTCACATAATTAGCAATTATTTTATTTCTTGATATTTTGTTTTCAAATCAGTATTATACTTCTATCATTTCTGAATGCAAAACTGTTCATTTGAAAACTCCATTGTTATATTTTACAGTATTATTCCAAACAATTCGATCAGCTCATTTTTTTCTCTGCCTGACTATATGATCCTTCCATCACAGCTTACTATAAAAATGTAGGTGCAATAGCCATGGGACATTTCTGCTCCATTGATTAACTGAATCGCAGAAAGTGAATGACGGCTTTCAAAAGTCTTCATACTGTATAACTAAGCAAGCAGGGGTTATTGACAAACTACAAAGTACAGTAGCTCTCCAGCTTATTCAAAACTTTTTTTTAAATGTTCCGCTGCCTGGCTGACATCATCATTTATTCACTGCACTGAACATGTCAGCATGAGATTTGAAAGGTGCTTTGAATAAGCGGTGATTCACATTACACACTACTGTAGCTCTACAACAGATTCAAAGCTATTTTCAAATCTTCAGAAGCCATGCTGAGTGCAGTGAATAAATTATGATGTCAACCAGGCAGCAGGATATATATATATATATTTTTTTTTTAAATAGCTTGGTCTAAACTGTCAAGCAATTGTATTTAGTTTGTCAGTGGCAGCTGCTAACTTGTTATTTGAATGATAAAGTTAGTGGTAGAAGATTTAAACTATAAGCAACAATGGGCCATGGATTGATATGAATGCATGACTTTATATTCTCTGTAAAGCACTATGTAATATGTAAGCCCTTTGTAACAGTAGTACTTGCAGCTGTGGCAATAGTGTAGATGAAATGTGATATCAGAGATGCAATTGGCTTTAGTTGTAGTGATTGTATAACAATTAATACGATGCAATGAAATCAGATTCAGATGAATGTAAAAAATAATAAGCTACAAATACAATAATTAAATAAATGTAATAAGTATTTAACTAATCGTAAATAAATACAAATTTTTCTTCTTTTTCCTGTAAATAGTTTTATTGTGTCATCATACAGTGTAGAATCTTTAATCTTTTAATATGAATATTAATAGGTACAGTTTCTGATTTATATAATACAAGATGTATTTTAGATGTATTCATAAATCAATTTAACCTTAATTTTTGCATGTTGTAAGACTCTTCCTCTAATAAGCACAGGCAATACTAACTGGTTTTCTCTTTGTCCAGCAGTGGCAACATTGGCTACACCACTAAATTTGGAGGTTGTGGCCCTCAGGCAGGCCTCCAGCTCAAATGATCGTGAGGCCAACAATGAAACTAAGGGTCAAATGTAATAGAGTGAGAGTTTCAAAAAGGGATAGATTTGGTAAGGTTTTGCATTTTTTGAAAGTGGCAATCATTTACACAGCAAGATCAACCTGGTTTTGCAGTGTAAATGATTGCCACTTTAAAAAAAAAACTTAAAAACCTTACCAAATCTCTCAGTTTCTGAAACTCTCACTCTATTACATTTGGCCCGATGACTCTTTCTGTTTCATTTAGGTTTAGGTTCCAAAGAGCTTCCCATCCTGCAGTGCTCTTAGTTCCTACCCCCCTAGAGTGACAAGTACAGCTTATATACAGTAGTCCAAAAAAAAGTATTCTTTTTACACAACTTAATTTTTATTCTTTAGTAGATAAATGAGTAGTACACCAATGTATTTTCCAAACAAATAATATTTAGGGGTTGCTCTATATTGCACTTTTGTAATTGAAAATTAAAAAAGTTGAAAACTGAACAATTATGAAATACAGTAAGAAAATCCTTTAATAGTGTTCTGTGATTTGCTAACAAACAGTGAACTGCTTTTGTTCTTTGTCCTTAGTAAGAGACTATTTTAATTAAAATGATGCTCTGTTCACGAGTGTTGTTCACAAGCCTCATTTTACGGCAACGTTCATGAAGTTGCCCATTATCTGTATGGAATATGATTATTCTTTCCGTGCTTGCATGGGTTCTCTCTGGATACTCTTGTTTCCTCCCACAATCCAAAAATATACTGGTAGGTTTATTGGCTCCTTGCAAAAAATTAACCCTAGTGTGTGCATGTACATGCATTTAGGGCAGACTAGATGGGCCAAGTGGTTCTTATCTCTCATCAAATTATTTTTTTCTAAGTTCAATGAAAACAGGATCATCTCATCAGTATTAGTGTTGCATTATTAGAAAGGATTAAGATTAACTTACTTTTGCCTTCAATGATGAGAACAGAAAAGAAGGAGCTTGTCCTTTTTTGTGTCAAACTTGTCTAGAATGAAATATTTTACTTCTAATATTTCTATACATCACATAAAATAAGGCAGCTGTGGACATTTCGGATCCTTGACCATGTCTTGTTTAGTTTTCTTTGACACTCTATAGCCAAAAATGCTAAGCCAACCAATTGCTCACAAAAAATATGACTGGCAAATGCAATTTAGGCATTCTTACCAATTGTTTGAAAGGGTAAATGTTTAGGAGGCAGAGCAGCTGGATGTCATTATATGGAGATCTAATTACAATATCTCACATTATCCAGGCTTATAAACAAAGCCAAGTTCCATGTATTTTTTCCCACTTTAGGTGCTAACTGAAACTGACTTTGGATGAGGCATAAATTTATAGTGTAAATACCTTTATCCATCTATTAATCATGATGTATAAGTCAAGAAGCTAAAATTGTGACCCAGGCCCTTCCTACACCAAGTAATAAAAGAGAAAAATGCAAAAGTTCTTGATCATCATCTCCTTGTATGCTCTTTGTTTCCAATGCACATAGTAAAATTACTCCAGCATTCCTCATCGTAACTTATTTATAAGATCCTGAAAGAGGTCATCATGTGCAGTACTAAAAGCTTAGACAAGTTAGATATTGGATTCCCAAGAAGCCAGTCCGTGTGCGCAGTTCACATCGTTATTTATACAGTAGCTAGTTTTTGTGAATTACTGAAAATTAAAATTTTGGATGACCACTAAACTTTAATGTTCAAAAATTTACTGTGAGGAGGCATGATTTGACTACCTTTGTTATTTTTCAGTATGAAGAGTATTATGAAGCAGACAACCATAATATGGGTGTTAACTTTTCTTCAGCGAATAGGGCAATTGTCGATAAGGGGAGTCAGGAGGACCCTCCTCAGTGCTGGTACAGTACATACTGTGTGCATCCCCTGTATAGCAACATTCTTGTAGGCAATGCATCATTGCTGACTCTGGCACTGTTTTTATCAATAGACGGCATCAGCTGTTTACCCTGGGGAAACCTAGATGTGTATGTTTCCTTTAATATTGTAGGCATCCTTTGCCAGAGCTATGCTCATGTGTTTTGCTTTGTCAAACTTCACAGTTTGTCTTTCACCACAAGCTTTACCCTGTGTAATTCCATAGGCATCACCTTCTGCTACTGCTATGAATATATTAGTGCCTGCTAATTCCTGATTGCACTGGCTGGTGTTTTGAAGATATTGCTTGTAGCACATATACAGTATATATCTTTATGGATGCCTTTTCAGGATGACAGCCATAGGATGGTCCCTCTGGCTCATTTTTGCTCTTGCAGCTAAACTGGCCTGTCTTCCTGTCAGTTTTTGAAAGATTTGGGAATTTTGTCACCAGTTTTTGCTCCATCCTATGATTTCTCTTTCTGTCCCTCCTCTTGTTTGCTGCTCTATCCCTTAGGTTACTGTGGCTAAATTTGATCTCTGTAGCTACTCTGCAGGTAAGCTGGGAGTGACCTTATCTTATTGTGATCACGGTCTAATGCCTGTGTATCATTTGAAGACAAAAGTAACCAAACCTTCTAGTGAGTTTGAGCCATAAATGGATGTTTCATTATTATAAATACTAATTCTACATCTTTCACATGTCATTGTGCAGACCATGCTAGGCCAAGGTCTAGGCATAGGATGCATCAGGTTGTGGTCATCTATCCCTAGCAGCTCTAGTTTGGTAGTGATGAAAAGGAGTGGTATAATTCAGTGTGATAACACCACAATATTGCAGGATCTACATTTGAGTATGCAACTTGGTAGCAGCAAAGTGCAAGGATGGTATAAGAGAAGAGGTCTACTGGTCATATCACAAATAGCCTGTGATAAGTTGGGCATTCACAAGACCGCCTGTCAGGATCACAATGCTGATGCTGGAATCCCAACAGGTGGTGATATGCCGGCGCCGGAATACCGGTGCCACAAGCTTTTTCTCCCTCTATGGGTGTCCATGACACCCATAGAGGGAAAATATAACTGTGTCGACCGCAGTGAGTCACCATGCCCACAAGGGGCTTTCTAGTGCTCGCCCCGTTGCCAGAATACTGGTGGTCGGGATCCCACTGTCAGGATCATGACAGCTGAGATCCCGGCCACCGGTAAAACATATGTATTCCCTGTGATAACATACAGTAAATGTTTGCCACATGCTAATTGGAGAATCATACTTCTGACATCTTAGTGTGCTAAAATGCTTGCACATGATTCATGGGATGTTTTGTTTTTCCAAAGGTTCCATTTGACACTCTCATAACAAGGAGTTACAGTATGTCAGAAGCAAAGGCAATTGAGCACATCTGTCTTATACTTCAGGTTTGGAAATGTGAATTTGGCTGGAAATCATCTTCAGCATCTGGATCAATATTTGTGGTCTTGAAATTTCTTGAGAAGCACAGGTTGAGCTGCTCTTCCTGGATGTACAGGCCTCTCCAGTAGCAAGTGTGATCACAGTTGCTAATATAGGAATGCCCAGTAAATGCAATCCAAACAACCATGACATGCCTGCATTTGCATGACTATTCACCATTACCACACCAAATGCTGACTTCCTGTCACTCACTTTGCGACTAAAATATTGCTGTGACCACTCTTGCAAATCACTCACTATGCATGCGCACTGCGGTTCATACGCATGCACAGTGCAAAAACATTGGTAGATATGCCTCCACACCTGAATTATCCACAGTTTTTGCTGGCTCTTCTTTTCCATGCTATCCAGAGGTTAAGCCAATATTCTGCTATTGCAGGAGTCTATATGGGATTTAGCTTTTTCCTACAAAGGCAGTAAGTATATTAAGTGTAAAAATGGATACCGATCTCATCAATATTTTAGCCTCAAAACCAGAACTCATGTTTAGAAAGAATAAAAACAAAAATTATCTGTCCCAGAATCCTTTGCCTGCAACTAAGACTAAATGTAATTCTCTTAATAGTATTTTTTTTTTGTAGAAATGTAGGCAGTGCAATACAGTATGTGTCAATATACTAGCAATAAATTATGAATTGTATATCAAATAATGACATTTACTGTACTTGTGGACTGAAGTTGTAAATTAAAATATGTGGGAAAAGCTAAGAGACACCTTAAAATGCAAATGCAGGAACATGTATGATGTATAAAAAACATGTTTGCACGCAAATGCAATTGCGATATTCTAGGCTACATGGCTGCTAATGTTACTGTAGCAAGTGAAGCTGCCAATCAGGAATGAAAAGAGATGCTAACTGAATCCATCATAAACTTATTGGCAATTGCTTACATATTCACAGCCTACACCCAAAAATGAGGAAAATTTGGGCGAAGGGTTGGACTATGGCTACGCAGACTTTACACAATAGTAGCGACGCAGACGCCATGTTTTTGCACATACAACAGCTGTCAGCAGATGCACGCCCTAAAAACAGCCATGACACACATTTTCCCAACCTCTCCCCATTAACACTTCAATTAGCACCTCCAAACGGTAACTTCCTATCAATCATTGCCATGAAATTCTCATTCGAACAAGATCACAGCAGCACCTTTGCACATGCGCATTGCAATCAAGGCACATGCATAGTCTGCCAATAATCACTTTGTTGCGTGATAATCACCCATTGCATACAAACATGAATTAAGCCCAAAGTGGACATGCATTCTTTATATACTGTAAATCAGTGCTGCAAGTATGGTGGTATGGGGTGGTACTGCATACCGGTAAGAAATTGCCAGCCTGACCGCCATGCTTGCAGCCACTGCTCTGCTGTGTGTAAGGGGAGGAGAGCACAGCGCACACCTCTCCTGCCCCTCAGTGTTCAGTCTGGTCTCCAAGGCAGTGGTGTATATCTCTAATGAGGTGCCAGTTCAGAGCTCGTGGTCCGACAGTCAATCAGGAGCCACAGCTGCCAGTCCACGAGCTTTTATTGGCTCATGAACCAGCCCCTGATTGGCGATAAATGCCACTGCCAGAGACTGGACTGAGCACTAATGAGCAGGAGAGGCGTGCACTGCGCTCTCCTCCCCTTACACACAGCAGCCAGCGGCAGCAGTGCAATGAGCATCACTGGGGGGGGCGGTGTACCTGGCACTATGGGGTCATATGTGTAATGGGCACTGTAGAGGCATATCTGGCACTGTGGGTGCATATGTGTACCTGGCAATGTGGTGGCATATGTGTACCTGGAACTATGGGGGCATATGTGTATCTGGCACAGGGGGTATATGTGTATCTGGCACTGTGGGGCATGTGTGTATCTGGCACTGTAGGGGCATATCTGTCACTGTGGGACATATGTGTATCTGACACTGTGGGGCATATCTGGCACTGTGGAGGCACATGTGTATCTGGCACTCTGAGGTATATCTGGCACTGTGGGGGCATATGTGTATCTGGCACTGTGGGAGCATATCTGCCACTGTGGGGGCATACTTGTATCTGTCACTGTGGGGGCGTATGTGTATCTGGCACTGTGGGGGCATATATGGCAATGTGGGGGCATATGTGTATCTGGCACTGTGGGGGCATATGTGTATCTGGCACTACACTGCTTGGTGCATATGTATCTGGCACTATTAGGGGCATATGTGTATCTGGCCCACCACATGTGTATCATGTCCCCATTTTCATTGGCCACACCACATGTGGCATGTGGCCACATTCATTTTTTTGGCATGCGCATCTTTAGCGCGCGAACACAGTACCACTAAGGAATATTTTCTACTTGCACCACTGCTGTAAAAATAATATCAACATACCTGAATCCAATCCATCTGTACTGGATTTTTACCTTAAATATTTTATCCTTTGGGTTAAATTATAGTTTTGAAATTAAACCCTTCCTGTAATGTATATATCTAGATATATGTATATCATATGTACAATGCTGCAAACCACTTGTGGCACCTTATAAATAAAACATAATAATAATAATAATAATAATAATAATAATATATGAATGTATATCCACTAAATTATACGTATTTATGTATTTCCTATAAGAAAAAATAGGAGTAAAATACCACTAAAGGATTATAATTCTCACCTGCAGCAAGTCATTGGGACCAAGAAAAGCTACTCAATCTAAAGAAAATATTTAACACAAAATATAAATAGTAATAAGTGCGCTGGATCATGAATTTGGTATCAATATTATTAATAATATTCACCTGTTCACAAATTAGGACAACACAATTGGCATCTACTTAAAAATACATACAATTTCGAACGGGGAGACCAAATTCTTCAACTCGCCCAGGGAAGCGGCTTCCTGGTTGGACAGATATGCTCCAGGGGCCCGCCAGCTGGCTCCAGACTGACATCGGGTCGCCCTCCTCTATGGGCCTACATTCCGCAAGTATAAGTCCAGGGAGCTTCCTCTCGTTTAGTGGTTCTGGACTTTGCTGAGAAGTGTTATAAATGTATAAACGCATAAAGGTTTAGATATTTGGGTTGTTTTGATCTGTACGCCTAGTACAGTGTTGCCGTAGGCTTTGGGATCTCCAGGGCTAGAGTTCGGTTAGGGATATGGGTATGCCACAGTTCGGGGAGGTATACGGGGTGGGGGGATGCTTGGGGGCCGCTGTTGGCCCCTCAGCAGTTATTTTTCTGTTTTATGTTTTGAACTTACGAAGCCTATATACTTGTTATTTAGAGGGTGTGGTGGGGTCGCCCTGTTTTCAGGGGTTCGGCTCGGGGTCCGGGGCCTGCGGACGACATGATTACGTGAGCGGAGCGCCGGGTGGATGGGTGGTTGTTAAAAGTGTTGTGCCCCTGTTGATGACTTGGCCGACATGCCTCCCTTAAAAATCTTGGCGTGGAATGTCCGGGGCATCAACAACAAAGTAAAGCGATCCTTAGTATTTAAAATGATCAAGAAATATGGCCCGAATATCATTTGTCTAAGCGAAACCCATTTGGAGGGAAATAGGCTGTTGTCGCTCCGCAGGCCTTGGGTGGGGTGGGCATATCATTCCTCGCACTCCTCTTATTCCCGAGGGGTGTCGGTAATGATAAAGAGGACCGTACAGTTTGAGATGATCAGAGTAAATACAGATCCACATGGTAGATACGTGTTCATAGAATGTAAACTGTTCTCACGTAATTTTTTCCTATTGTCTGTGTATGTCCCCCCCCCCTTTCATATGTTGTCCTGCAAAAGGCCGCCTCATTTGTTGCCTCCTCCCCCCATACCCCTGTCATCTGCCTGGGGGACTTCAACGCTGTGTTGGATGCCTCTTTGGACAGATGGAGAGCTCCTCGTGATCAAGAGACGGGGGGCGGCTTAACCTCATCTGGATCTAAATTTGCAGATTTTCTAGATAGCATGCAGTGGGTAGACGTCTGGAGGATTCGGAATCCTACTCTTCGGCAATACTCCTGTTACTCGGGTACACATGGCTCTTTTTCCAGAATCGACCTGGCCCTGGTCTCACCTGGGCTTCTGCCTGGTGTGACGGATGTCCGTTACGAAGCACGGGGGGTGTCCGATCATTCGCCCCTGGTGCTCTCAATAGACGGGTACTGTCAGAGGGAACAGTCATATTGGCGACTGCACCCATCTTGGCTGGCCCAGCTGGGCGATTGCCCGGATTTAGCGTCCAAATGGGAGGGATTTTTTGCGGATAATGTGGAATCGGCCCCGTCCCCGGTTGTTTGGGATGCATTCAAATCGTATTTGCGAGGTACATTGATTGGCAAAATTGCTGCCTGCAAGGTGGCTAGCAGGGCGATGGAAAGACAGCTTGAGACTGAGTGTAGGGATCTGGAGACGCGATACCTGACTGAGGGTACCCCCGCGCTGAAGGCCCGCTGGCTGGTGGCTCAGGAGGCCTGGCTGGCTCACCTTTCAGACAAAAATGCACGTTCCCTTTTGTTTAGGGCCACTAACATCTATATGCAGGCGGACAGACCAGGTAGCTTGCTGGCCCACTTAGTGCATTACGATCGACCTGGGACCACGATAGCGCAGCTGCTTGACTCCGACGGCTCCATGGTAGATACCACCCCTGACATCGCACAGATGTTCCTTGGCTACTTCAGGGAGGTATACGATAGCCGACTGACATGTTCCACAGAGGAATTAGACCTGTACCTGACAAATATTCCCCTTTCTAAACTCTCCCCTGAGGCTAGGGACGCCTTGGACGCGCCTCTGACCTTGGAGGAGGTGACGTCGGCGGTGGAGGCGTCTCCTAGTGGTAAATCCCCGGGTAGTGACGGTATTCCCACGGAACTATATAAACAATACATTGACTTCTTTGGTCCTCAGCTGCTTGACACGTACGTTGAAATGTTTGCCGCTAACAGCCTTCCTCCCTCAATGTCCGAGGCGATTCTCATAATACTTCCAAAGCCTGGTAAGGATTCCAAGCTGTTGGAGTCCTACAGGCCTATCTCCCTTATCCCCACTGACGCCAAAATCCTGGCGAAAATTCTTGCTATCCGGCTCAACCTAGTAATTGAATCTATAATTCATCCGGATCAAACCGGCTTCATGCCTGGGAAATCCACATCCATTAACTTGCGCAGGCTATACACCATTTTGCAGGCTCCTCGCGACTTCCCCTCAGACGCGGCTGTGGTCTCATTGGATGCAGCCAAGGCATTCGACAGTGTTGAGTGGCCTTACCTATGGGGAGTCATGAGGAACATGGGCTTTGGCCCAAACTTTATTCAGTGGATCAAACTGCTATACCAGAATCCACGTGCCAGGGTCCTGGTGAACGGCTATATTTCCTCCTCCTTCCCTTTGACACGGGGCACCAGACAGGGATGCCCCCTCTCTCCTGCCCTGTTTGCCATAGCCATAGAGCCCCTCGCCTGCTTGATCAGATCGCACCCGGACATTGGGGGAATAGGTACGGGTTCCTGCACCGATAAAATAGCCCTTTATGCGGATGACTTGCTGTTATTCCTTCGAGACTACGCGGTGGAGATGCCCACTGTGCTGCGGGTTATCGAGACCTTCGGTGGGTATTCGGGTCTCCGCATAAACTGGTCCAAATCATTTATTATGCCCATTATAGGCTCCCTCCCCCAGGTTCCGAAAATATCCCTGCCTCTGTGTTGGACAGTCCAGTTTAAGTACCTCGGGATTCTAATTACCAACGACCCATCAGACTTTGTGCCCTTAAACCTTGACCCTCTTGTACAGACAGTAGTGCGCAAATCGAGAGCTTGGTGTAAGCTACCACTGACGATGACGGGCAGGATCGGCCTCATTAAAATGGTAGTTTTGCCTAAACTATTATATGTTCTATTGCAGTCCCCTGTATACATCTTTCCAGCCTTTTTCAGGAAATTAAATAGTGTCCTGACGTCCTTGATATGGGCCAATAAAAGATCTAGAATAAAATTAACCACCCTCACTAGACAAAAAAGGGATGGCGGCCTGGCCTTGCCCCACTTCCAACTGTATTACTATGCTGCCCAGCTATCACATATCGGTATGTGGCTTCAAGGAAGGGAGGGGGCGGAGCTGGGTCGGGCGTTCCTTCGGTGCTATTACCCGGATCTTTCTCCGGCACAGGTCCTGGTGGGGGGAAACCCTTCTAGATTCTCACCTCCTATTGTCTTTCAGGCAATGAAGATATGGTTAGCATTGAAGGGCCTGCTCGGGTATGAGGGTATGGACCCAGATACTCCCCTATGGCACTCCACATTGCTTAATGAACTGAGGTCTCTAGAGGGCGAGGAGGTATGGGCTCCATATTCGATAGACTCGCTGTCCCAGTTATACGGTGACGGTTCATTGAAATCATTTCAGCAATTAAAGGAGGAGTTTGGACTCCCGAACTCTCACTTTTACAGATTTTTACAGCTCCGGCATGCCTTGCAGGCGCAATTCGGAGATTCCCCCCCGGCGCTCCTCCCCTTTCCCATAAAAACATTTCTACATTCACTGGGTCGAGTCAAGGTGATCTCCTTCACCTACTCGTGCCTTCTTCAAACAATGCATGCAGACCGCTCTCGAATCTTCGGGAGAACTGCGAGTGTGACTTGGGTCCCATAGACGGGGAAGACTGGGAGGGCGCTCTGGGCAATCCGAGCCAGGTCACCAAATCGCTGCGGTTTCAGCAGATACAGCTTTTCATTCTGCATAGATCGTACATGACACCGAGCAGGCTGGCTAGATTTAGGTCTGATAGTGCTGATGTTTGTCCCAAGTGCGGGGCTGCCGGAGGCACATTCTGGCACCTCATATGGGAATGCCCGTTGCTGCAGGTGTTCTGGGCTGGGGTCAGGTCGATTCTGGAACATACGGGAATGCCGAGGGGATTGCTGACTCCGAGATTTTGTATTTTGGGGGTGGGTGACTCTGACTCTGGGTCCCGATGGGAAAGCATGTATGCCCGCAGTGTGTGCGCGCTTGCAAAAGTGTGTATCGCGCGGACATGGATGGCCCCGCGTCTTCCCACGATAACTGCTTTCAAAAGTTTGGTAAACGATACCCTACTAAAAGAACGATATGTATATATGAAATATAATGCCCTTAACAGATACGAGAAGATATGGTCTCCCTGGATCGCTTCCACATACTCCTCCCTTGCCCTTCAAACTTAGAGGGCACTGGCTCTCGCTGCGGAGGCGCTATTTGGGCCCCGGGGGCGTTGGGCCGGGCCTTTTATCTCCCCTTTAATGCAGCTGGTTAACTATCTAGCTGCCACACCACACCATACACACCTTAACTTGACTAGGCTTGAGTTTGTTTCAGAGGGTTTAGTTCGGGGGTAGTGGGGTTGTGGGCTATATATGGCCCACTAGACGGGGTAATTACAATAAAGATGCGGGGAGAAAATATTTAAAATGTTAAGTATGTGAATCATGACCTGCTTACAGACTTCAAATAATATGCATATTGCGGGAAGACCGCACGGGAATAGTAACACGGGGAATGTCATTCGTATATGTATACCATTTAAAATAAAAAAAGATTGACTCAGAATATTGTGATATTCCAACTGTGCTTCCCAATGTATACTGAAATGTCTGTATCTTTAACATGCTGTTGAATAAAAATTACTCTATTTAAAAAAAATACATACAATTTATTACAAGACAATAGAAACACATAAAACATACTGTATATTCAAAGGTATCGGAGTTCCTGCTCCTGCTGTGAATTAAACAAGTATATGCATACTAACAGATATTCTTATTCAAAATTGCTTCTATATATTTATTCTCAACTACCATTTATATACAGTATTACATCCTATTTTGCTTTGCTTTTTATGTGTCTGTGTTTATTATATTAGATGTGTAATATATACTGTTTTGACAAAATTTTAATATATACAGTATATCTCTCAACCGTAATAAACTCTATATATATTTGAAAGAGCATGAGTTTCTTAGACAACAATAAAAAAGAGTTACTGCTATTTTTAAATGTACCATTTTTCTTCTAAAAAACAGCAACAACACAGTGATTAATTCCATTTTTGGTATTTTTTTGCTATTTGGGGTTAATCAAAACCCCTAACCACTTGCAGCTACGGTGGTCAATTTCTCCACTGGCTCACTTCTCCACTCATTTCACTATTTCATGAATAGACCCCAAAGTCCTTGGACAGAAGATCTGATCGCAACAGCAAATTTGTTAGCAAATGGGCAAAACCATATGTACTGTGGGGGGGGGGGGGGGGGGGGGCAGATGTAACATATGCAAAGAGAGTTAGATTTGGGTGGGTTATATTGTTTCTGTGCAGGGTAAATACTGCCTGCTTTATTTTTACACTGCAATTAAGATTTCAGTGTGAACACACCACACCCAAATCTAACTGTCTCTGCACATGTTATATCTGCCCCCCCCCCTGCTGTGGACATGGTTTTGCCCATTTGCTAACAAATTTGCGGCTGCGATCATATCTGAATTAGGCCCAGAGTCCTTCTGTGAGAACCAAACACTACCGGACTTAACGTCTCGAGCCCTGATCCAAGTCAGGCTTGGGTTTTCCCGCCTGACTCGGAAACCAGAACGAGGCAAAACGTCATCATCCCGCTGTCAGATTCTCACAGGGTTTGGATTCCATATAAGGAGCCGCGCGTCCCTGCAATTTCACTCCAGTATTGCAGAGTGTAGGAGAGAACGTGTCTCCGTCCTCAGTGTCCATGTCTTGTGCTGTATCTGTCCACTCACAGTGGTTGTGTCCTCTGCTGCCATATGTCCAGTGCTGCTATATAAGTTCCTTACAGTGTTGCTGTGTTGTGCTGCATCAGTTCAGTGGTGGTGTCTTGTGCTGCATTAGTCCAGTCACAGTGGTGGTGTCCTCTGATGCCATTTGTCCAGTGCTGCTGTATAAGTCCAGTCCAGTGGTGCTGTGTTGTGCTGCATCAGTTCAGTGGTGGTGTATTGTGCTGCATCAGTCCAGTAACAGTGGTGGTGTCCTCTGCTGCCATATGTCCAGTGCTGCTGTATAAGACCAGTCCAGTGGTGCTGTGTTGTGCTGCATCAGTCCAGTGGTGGTGTGTTGTGCTGCATCAGTCCAGTCACAGTGGTGGTGTCCTCTGCTGCCATATGTCCAGTGCTGATGTATAAGTCCAGTTCATTGCAGTGGTGCTGTGTTGTCCTGCATCAGTCCAGTGGGGGTGTCCCTGTGCTGCCGTATATGTCCAGTGGTAGTGCCGTATATGTCCAGTGATCCTGGTGTATATGTCCAGTGATCCTGCCGTATATGTCCACTGATATAGCCGTATATGTCCAGCAGTTCTGCCGTATAAGTCCAGTGATCCTGCCATATAATTCCAGTGGTACTGGCGTATAAGTCCAGTAATCCTGCTGTATATGTCCATTGAAACTGCCGTATATCTCCAGTGGTACTGCCGTATAATTCCAGTGATCCTGCCGTATAATTCCAGTGATCCTGCCGTATATGTCCAGTGATCCTGCCGTATATGTCCAGTGGTATTGCTGTATAAATCCAGTGATACTGCCGTATATGTCCATTGATACTGCCGTATATGTCCAGCGGTACTGCCGTATAAATTCAGTGCTCCTGCCATATAACTCCAGTGATCCTGCAGTATAATTCCAGTGATCCTGCCGTATATGTCCAGTGGTACTGCTATGTAATTCCAGTGATACTGCCATATATATATATATACCCTGTTGCAAAGCGGATTACTGAGGCCATAACAACTATGCTGGTGTTAGACGTGCATCCGTTATCTGCCATTAGTTCAGTGGGACTGCAATGCCAACCCTAGATGGGCCAGGGGTTTGTGACGCACACTTGTGTTGCTTAGCTAAGTCATACAGCTACCTCATTGCCCTCTTTTACTTCTTGGCATGATGTGCTGTTTGGGTACTGTTTTTTTAAGTGCCATCCTGTCTGACACTGCAGTGCCACTCCTAGATGGGCCAGTTGTTTGTGTCGCTTAGCTTAGTCATAGAGCTACCTCATTGCACCTTTTTTACATCTTTGCATGATGTGGTGTTTGGGGCCTTTTTTATATCTGCCATCCTGTCTGTCACTGCAGTGCCACTCCTAGATGGGCCAAGTGTTTGTGCCACACACTTGTGTCGCTTAGCTTAGTCATACAGCAACCTCATTGCACCTCTTTTTCTTCTTTGCATGATGTGCTGTTTGGGGCTTAGTTTTTTTAAGTGCCATCCTGTCTGCCACTGCAGTGCCACCCCTAGATGGGCCAGGTGTTTGCACCGCACACTTGTGTCGCTTAGCTTAGTCATACAGCCACCTCGGTGCAACCTTTTGGTCTAAAAACAATATTGTGAGGTATGAGGTGTTCAGAATAGACTGGAAATTAGTGGAAATGAATGTTATTGAGGTTAATAATACCGTAGGAGCAAAATTACTCCCAAATTCTGTGATTTTAGCTGTTTTTATGTTTTTTAAAAAAATCATCCAGATCCAAAACCAAAACACGAAAGGGTGGTTTTGGCAAAACCAAGCCAAAACCAAAACACGAAAGGGGAATTAGAACCAAATCCAAAACACAAAACACGAAAGGTGGCCGCTGCACATCTCTAATTTAAATGTACTTGGAGAACCAATATTTTTAAGTTACACCAAAATATATTGATTTATATATTTTATATACTTGAGATATATTTGTAATTAGAATATCTGAATATGCTTATACCTGATTAACAGCAGTAGCTCCACGACCTCTGAATACATGCTTTTATGTTTTTCCATTGTTGTGTAATATTTTGTACGTAGGTTTAAAGATAAGCCAATTCATGATCCAGCACACTCATAACTATTTATATTTCATGTTCAATGTTGAACATTAGAGATGAGCGGGTTCGGTTTCTTTGAATCCGAACCCGCACGAACTTCACTTTTTTTTTCACGGGTCCGAGCGACTCGGATCTTCCCGCCTTGCTCGGTTAACCCGAGCGCGCCCGAACGTAATCATGACGCTGTCGGATTCTCGCGAGACTCGGATTCTATATAAGGAGCCGCGCGTCGCCGCCATTTTCACACGTGCATTGAGATTGATAGGGAGAGGACGTGGCTGGCGTCCTCTCCATTAGAATAGATTAGAAGAGAGAGAGAGAGAGAGAGAGAGATTGTGCAGACAGAGTTTACCACAGTGACCAGTGCAGTTGTTGTTAAGTTAACTTTTATTTAATATATCCGTTCTCTGCTATATCCGTTCTCTGCCTGAAAAAAACGATACACAGCAGTCACACAGTGTGACTCAGTCTGTGTGCACTCAGCTCAGCCCAGTGTGCTGCACATCAATGTATAAAAGCTTATAATAATTGTGGGGGAGACTGGGGAGCACTGCAGGTTGTTATAGCAGGAGCCAGGAGTACATAATATTATATTAATTTAAAATTAAACAGTGCACACTTTTGCTGCAGGAGTGCCACTGCCAGTGTGACTAGTGGTGACCAGTGCCTGACCACCAGTATAGTAGTATATTGTTGTATACTATCTCTTTATCAACCAGTCTATATTAGCAGCAGACACAGTACAGTGCGGTAGTTCACGGCTGTGGCTACCTCTGTGTCGGCAGTCGGCACTCGGCAGGCAGTCCGTCCATCCATAATTGTATAATTATATACCACCTAACCGTGGTATTTTTTTTTCTTTCTTTATACCGTCGTCATAGTCATACTAGTTGTTACGAGTATACTACTATCTCTTTATCAAGCAGTGTACAGTGCGGTAGTTCACGGCTGTGGCTACCTCTGTGTCGGCAGTCGGCAGGCAGTCCGTCCATCCATAATTGTATTATTATAATATATACCACCTAACCGTGGTTTTTTTTTCATTCTTTATACCGTCATAGTGTCATACTAGTTGTTACGAGTATACTACTATCTCTTTATCAACCAGTGTACAGTGCGGTAGTTCACGGCTGTGGCTACCTCTGTGTCGGCAGTCGGCAGGCAGTCCGTCCATCCATAATTGTATTATAATATATACCACCTAACCGTGGTTTTTTTTTCATTCTTTATACCGTCATAGTGTCATACTAGTTGTTACGAGTATACTACTATCTCTTTATCAACCAGTGTACAGTGCGGTAGTTCACGGCTGTGGCTACCTCTGTGTCGGCAGTCGGCAGGCAGTCCGTCCATCCATAATTGTATTATAATATATACCACCTAACCGTGGTTTTTTTTTCATTCTTTATACCGTCATAGTCAGTCATACTAGTTGTTACGAGTATACTACTATCTCTTTATCAACCAGTGTACAGTGCGGTAGTTCACGGCTGTGGCTACCTCTGTGTCGGCAGTCGGCAGGCAGTCCGTCCATCCATAATTGTATTATTATAATATATACCACCTAACCGTGGTTTTTTTTTTCATTCTTTATACCGTCATAGTGTCATACTAGTTGTTACGAGTATACTACTATCTCTTTATCAACCAGTGTACAGTGCGGTAGTTCACGGCTGTGGCTACCTCTGTGTCGGCAGTCGGCAGGCAGTCCGTCCATCCATAATTGTATTATAATATATACCACCTAACCGTGGTTTTTTTTTCATTCTTTATACCGTCATAGTGTCATAATAGTTGTTACGAGTATACTACTATCTCTTTATCAACCAGTGTACAGTGCGGTAGTTCACGGCTGTGGCTACCTCTGTGTCGGCAGTCGGCAGGCAGTCCGTCCATCCATAATTGTATTATAATATATACCACCTAACCGTGGTTTTTTTTTCATTCTTTATACCGTCATAGTCAGTCATACTAGTTGTTACGAGTATACTACTATCTCTTTATCAACCAGTGTACAGTGCGGTAGTTCACGGCTGTGGCTACCTCTGTGTCGGAACTCGGCAGGCAGTCCGTCCATCCATAATTGTATTACAATATATACCACCTAACCGTGGTTTTTTTTTCATTCTTTATACCGTCATAGTCAGTCATACTAGTTGTTACGAGTATACTACTATCTCTTTATCAACCAGTGTACAGTGCGGTAGTTCACGGCTGTGGCTACCTCTGTGTCGGAACTCGGCAGGCAGTCCGTCCATCCATAATTGTATTATTATAATATATACCACCTAACCGTGGTTTTTTTTTCATTCTTTATACCGTCATAGTCAGTCATACTAGTTGTTACGAGTATACTACTATCTCTTTATCGACCAGTGTACAGTGCGGTAGTTCACGGCTGTGGCTACCTCTGTGTCGGCACTCGGCAGGCAGTCCGTCCATCCATAATTGTATTACAATATATACCACCTAACCGTGGTTTTTTTATACCACCTAACCGTGGCAGTCCGTCCATAATTGTATACTAGTATCCAATCCATCCATCTCCATTGTTTACCTGAGGTGCCTTTTAGTTCTGCCTATAAAATATGGAGAACAAAAAAGTTGAGGTTCCAAAATTAGGGAAAGATCAAGATCCACTTCCACCTCGTGCTGAAGCTGCTGCCACTAGTCATGGCCGAGACGATGAAATGCCAGCAACGTCGTCTGCCAAGGCCGATGCCCAATGTCATAGTACAGAGCATGTCAAATCCAAAACACCAAATATCAGAAAAAAAAGGACTCCAAAACCTAAAATAAAATTGTCGGAGGAGAAGCGTAAACTTGCCAATATGCCATTTACCACACGGAGTGGCAAGGAACGGCTGAGGCCCTGGCCTATGTTCATGGCTAGTGGTTCAGCTTCACATGAGGATGGAAGCACTCAGCCTCTCGCTAGAAAACTGAAAAGACTCAAGCTGGCAAAAGCACCGCAAAGAACTGTGCGTTCTTTGAAATCCCAAATCCACAAGGAGAGTCCAATTGTGTCGTTTGCGATGCCTGACCTTCCCAACACTGGACGTGAAGAGCATGCGCCTTCCACTATTTGCATGCCCCCTGCAAGTGCTGGAAGGAGCACCCGCAGTCCAGTTCCTGATAGTCAGATTGAAGATGTCAGTGTTGAAGTACACCAGGATGAGGAGGATATGGGTGTTGCTGGCGCTGGGGAGGAAATTGACCAGAAGGATTCTGATGGTGAGGTGGTTTGTTTAAGTCAGGCACCCGGGGAGACACCTGTTGTCCGTGGGAGGAATATGGCCGTTGACATGCCAGGTGAAAATACCAAAAAAATCAGCTCTTCGGTGTGGAGGTATTTCACCAGAAATGCGGACAACAGGTGTCAAGCCGTGTGTTCCCTTTGTCAAGCTGTAATAAGTAGGGGTAAGGACGTTAACCACCTCGGAACATCCTCCCTTATACGTCACCTGCAGCGCATTCATAATAAGTCAGTGACAAGTTCAAAAACTTTGGGTGACAGCGGAAGCAGTCCACTGACCAGTAAATCCCTTCCTCTTGTAACCAAGCTCACGCAAACCACCCCACCAACTCCCTCAGTGTCAATTTCCTCCTTCCCCAGGAATGCCAATAGTCCTGCAGGCCATGTCACTGGCAAGTCTGACGAGTCCTCTCCTGCCTGGGATTCCTCCGATGCATCCTTGCGTGTAACGCCTACTGCTGCTGGCGCTGCTGTTGTTGCCGCTGGGAGTCGATGGTCATCCCAGAGGGGAAGTCGTAAGCCCACTTGTACTACTTCCAGTAAGCAATTGACTGTTCAACAGTCCTTTGCGAGGAAGATGAAATATCACAGCAGTCATCCTACTGCAAAGCGGATAACTGAGTCCTTGACAACTATGTTGGTGTTAGACGTGCGTCCGGTATCCGCCGTTAGTTCACAGGGAACTAGACGATTTATTGAGGCAGTGTGCCCCCGTTACCAAATACCATCTAGGTTCCACTTCTCTAGGCAGGCGATACCGAGAATGTACACGGACGTCAGAAAAAGACTCACCAGTGTCCTAAAAAATGCAGTTGTACCCAATGTCCACTTAACCACGGACATGTGGACAAGTGGAGCAGGGCAGGGTCAGGACTATATGACTGTGACAGCCCACTGGGTAGATGTATGGACTCCCGCCGCAAGAACAGCAGCGGCGGCACCAGTAGCAGCATCTCGCAAACGCCAACTCTTTCCTAGGCAGGCTACGCTTTGTATCACCGCTTTCCAGAATACGCACACAGCTGAAAACCTCTTACGGCAACTGAGGAAGATCATCGCGGAATGGCTTACCCCAATTGGACTCTCCTGTGGATTTGTGGCATCGGACAACGCCAGCAATATTGTGTGTGCATTAAATATGGGCAAATTCCAGCACGTCCCATGTTTTGCACATACCTTGAATTTGGTGGTGCAGAATTTTTTAAAAAACGACAGGGGTGTGCAAGAGATGCTGTCGGTGGCCAGAAGAATTGCGGGACACTTTCGGCGTACAGGCACCACGTACAGAAGACTGGAGCACCACCAAAAACTACTGAACCTGCCCTGCCATCATCTGAAGCAAGAAGTGGTAACGAGGTGGAATTCAACCCTCTATATGCTTCAGAGGTTGGAGGAGCAGCAAAAGGCCATTCAAGCCTATACAATTGAGCACTATATAGGAGATGGAATGCACCTGTCTCAAGCGCAGTGGAGAATGATTTCAACGTTGTGCAAGGTTCTGATGCCCTTTGAACTTGCCACACGTGAAGTCAGTTCAGACACTGCCAGCCTGAGTCAGGTCATTCCCCTCATCAGGCTTTTGCAGAAGAAGCTGGAGGCATTGAAGAAGGAGCTAACACGGAGCGATTCCGCTAGGCATGTGGGACTTGTGGATGCAGCCCTTAATTCGCTTAACAAGGATTCACGGGTGGTCAATCTGTTGAAATCAGAGCACTACATTTTGGCCACCGTGCTCGATCCTAGATTTAAAGCCTACCTTGGATCTCTCTTTCCGGCAGACACAGGTCTGCTGGGGTTGAAAGACCTGCTGGTGACAAAATTGTCAAGTCAAGCGGAACGCGACCTGTCAACATCTCCTCCTTCACATTCTCCCGCAACTGGGGGTGCGAGGAAAAGGCTCAGAATTCCGAGCCCACCCGCTGGCGGTGATGCAGGGCAGTCTGGAGCGACTGCTGATGCTGACATCTGGTCCGGACTGAAGGACCTGACAACGATTACGGACATGTCGTCTACTGTCACTGCATATGATTCTCTCAACATTGATAGAATGGTGGAGGATTATATGAGTGACCGCATCCAAGTAGGCACGTCACACAGTCCGTACTTATACTGGCAGGAAAAAGAGGCAATTTGGAGGCCCTTGCACAAACTGGCTTTATTCTACCTAAGTTGCCCTCCCACAAGTGTGTACTCCGAAAGAGTGTTTAGTGCCGCCGCTCACCTTGTCAGCAATCGGCGTACGAGGTTACATCCAGAAAATGTGGAGAAGATGATGTTCATTAAAATGAATTATAATCAATTCCTCCGCGGAGACATTGACCAGCAGCAATTGCCTCCACAAAGTACACAGGGAGCTGAGATGGTGGATTCCAGTGGGGACGAATTGATAATCTGTGAGGAGGGGGATGTACACGGTGATATATCGGAGGGTGAAGATGAGGTGGACATCTTGCCTCTGTAGAGCCAGTTTGTGCAAGGAGAGATTAATTGCTTCTTTTTTGGGGGGGGTCCAAACCAACCCGTCATATCAGTCACAGTCGTGTGGCAGACCCTGTCACTGAAATGATGGGTTGGTTAAAGTGTGCATGTCCTGTTTTGTTTATACAACATAAGGGTGGGTGGGAGGGCCCAAGGATAATTCCATCTTGCACCTCTTTTTTCTTTTCTTTTTCTTTGCATCATGTGCTGATTGGGGAGGGTTTTTTGGAAGGGACATCCTGCGTGACACTGCAGTGCCACTCCTAGATGGGCCCGGTGTTTGTGTCGGCCACTAGGGTCGCTAATCTTACTCACACAGCTACCTCATTGCGCCTCTTTTTTTCTTTGCGTCATGTGCTGTTTGGGGAGGGTTTTTTGGAAGGGACATCCTGCGTGACACTGCAGTGCCACTCCTAGATGGGCCCGGTGTTTGTGTCGGCCACTAGGGTCGCTAATCTTACTCACACAGTCAGCTACCTCATTGCGCCTCTTTTTTTCTTTGCGTCATGTGCTGTTTGGGGAGGGTTTTTTGGAAGGGCCATCCTGCGTGACACTGCAGTGCCACTCCTAGATGGGCCCGGTGTTTGTGTCGGCCACTAGGGTCGCTAATCTTACTCACACAGCTACCTCATTGCGCCTCTTTTTTTCTTTGCGTCATGTGCTGTTTGGGGAGGGTTTTTTGGAAGGGACATCCTGCGTGACACTGCAGTGCCACTCCTAGATGGGCCCGGTGTTTGTGTCGGCCACTAGGGTCGCTTATCTTACTCACACAGCGACCTCGGTGCAAATTTTAGGACTAAAAATAATATTGTGAGGTGTGAGGTATTCAGAATAGACTGAAAATGAGTGTAAATTATGGTTTTTGAGGTTAATAATACTTTGGGATCAAAATGACCCCCAAATTCTATGATTTAAGCTGTTTTTTAGTGTTTTTGGAAAAAAACACCCGAATCCAAAACACACCCGAATCCGACAAAAATAATTCGGTGAGGTTTTGCCAAAACGCGTTCGAACCCAAAACACGGCCGCGGAACCGAACCCAAAACCAAAACACAAAACCCGAAAAATTTCAGGCGCTCATCTCTATTGAACATATGTCTATATGCTTGAATTGCCCCTTTTTTTCACAGTATGATGTCATAACTTAAAAAATGTGGCTATCCGATAGCTTTATCTGTTAACTACAGTATCTGAAGTCACTCTAAAAATGACCATCACTTTGTTTTTATTTATCAAAACAAAATGTGTACTAACATATGTAAAAAAATATAAAAACATGTAAAAACATACACACATACATTGCTGCATAAAAAACAATGTAGTAATATTTATTTCTCCATTATGAAGTATGTGTGGAGCACTGGATGTCCAGAAATCACAGTCCCATATGCTGTAGTAGGGGCACCGGCTAACTGACCCTAAATAGTCTTATTGTACCTCCAAGTATAGCAGATGCTGTACAGTTTGCTCTTCCTTTTTGCTGGGAGCTATAAACATTACTACAGTACCTTGTTTTTATTTAGCAATATGTGTGTGTGTGTGTGTGTGTGTGTGTGTGTGTGTGTGTGTGTGTTTGTTTTTACATGTTTTTACATTTTTTGCATATGTTAGTGCACAGTTTAGTACCCAATATTTACTAGAGATGTTTCCCGCTACATTGTTGCTGTGTATAGCAACATTCTGTAGTGGAACTGAAATGCATCTACAGCAAGGCATGCCGCCCTATCTTGTTCTTTAGACTTCAATGGGTTCAAAGCACATATATGCACACTGGCTGCCATTGAAGTGAATGCATACCAGGACCGCATGTGGCGACTTGTGTGCTGTGATAGGAATGCATCGCAGCCACAATCTAAAATGACACATCTGTATTTATTGAGCTGAGCAGCTTCCTTCATATCAGTGCAAATAATTTTTTTCAGAATTTGTTTTTATTTATAGCAACCAACCTCTATTTTATCATAGTGTGGACCACTGTAAAATGGCTGCCACCTCTCTTTAGGCTCAAAATTCAAAATGACAGCATCACATGCACCTTATTGTACCATTCCAAAATAGCCACGGTGCCTGCACATATTTATTTTGTTTCCCAGACTAACTCAAATGGCCCAGTGCTTCAATAGCCACTCCAAGTGCAAGGATCAGCTTGAGGACTGATGATCAGTCCTACGATGACCTGCACCAATTGAGTTACAGAAGGGGCAGGGATATGTGACTTGTGGAGTGCTATGATAGCCACTGGGGAATTTAACAGATACAAGGGGGTAGAAGATTAATGCAACAATGTGATTTATTACCACTAGGGGGCTTCTTTTAATACCTCAATTTTTTCCACAGGGGGACTTCAATAGGGACCTACAGTCATTAAGGTGGTGGGGGCAAACTCACTGGGAAATGTATTACTATTAGGGGGATGGGAGTTAAAGGATCTATCGCTATTTTGAAATCTTCTGCTGCTGAGGGTGATCGGGGTTAAAGTTTCAATGGGACTTATAGACACTGTGGGAATACTAAATCAGCCAGTGTATCTTCTTTTCGATTAAAATAGTTAAATATATTTTAAAAGATATGTTTTACTTAATTAAGTAAAAAAATTATCATTTTGTTATCTTTTTTTTTAATCATCCGTTAAGTAGTTGCACATGTGCCCTCATACACTACCCTTATTCACCCAGTGACACAAGATGCCTAGCGCAAGTGAGCAACCAAGTCCAGTGTGACTCTGCTAGCAATGGGTATTTTATTGCATTTTTTTACCCCAAAATGCGTATTAGTCACAATGTGACTAGGATGCCCCAGGAGACTGTGCTGATTAATTTGATATGTGACACTTGTATATCTGTGTGCCACTGAGCCTGTATACAGGACATACTGTAGCTCAATGGAACATAATGTGAAAAATGCTGTGGCTGCTGTATCACAGGACTTCATATACAGATACAGACTCATTTCGCACACAGATATACAGTACAAGTGTCCATTGGCGTTTCTATAATGGCTGCGGGGCACACAAACCCCCTGGGTCCTGGTGGAGCCCACCCTGCACACATTGCACCCATATTTGAATACTTTCATTTCTGGAGTTCAGCATTGTGCACTGCAGCAACAGAGAAACTCTCACCCAAAATTGCCGCCGCACAGGAGCAGTTGTGAAATTGATCTCCAGAAAATGGCTGGCACCATGTTTCTGGAGACCCGCACATGTGCAGTAGACTCTGGAACAATGCCAGAGACTACTGTGCCATACAGAGGAGGGGGCATATCCAGAGTCTGCACAGGGGCCCCCTCCTCTGTTAAAACATCTTCTGGTGCTTATTAGTTGCGTCACATTGCGATAAAGATGTATTTTCAGGTGAGAAGATGCAAAAAATATGCCTGGTGCTGGCAAAATTACACGGAACCTGGTGCGTTAAGAGAGACTGTTTGTTGCGACTGCAATAATAATGTATGAGGAAACATCTGTAAGTTGTATTTTATTTATTATTGTAATACAATCCTGTGAGCAGACCATTAAGTTCAAGTGCAAGAGTTAAAATGGCAAACACATACTGTAGTTCAAGTAGTCTATTTTGCTCCTTGGCTTGTTCACCTTCAGAATATCGGCGGGATGTAATGGAGTCTGAGATTGCCAGAGGTGCAGGTTGCCGGACAATCTCAGACGTTTTTGATAGGGACAATCACAAGGCAAAACCATGCCTTGTAAGTGAAAAACCTTTGAGATCGTCCAGCAACCCGCACCGCCAGCGATCTCTGACTCGATTACCTCCCGCCATATGTTTTTTCATTAATCTCAGCACTAATCTGAGCATGCTAAACTCTGGTTACATTAATGCAAATGTAAAAAACATATAAAAGGTACATTGACACCAGGCCCGGCGCTACCCGCTCAGCGAAGGGATGCAGTGCAGGGAGGCGCTGGGACGGAGAGGCGCTCCCCCTGCTCTGCATTCCTTCCCTGCTGCGCCGTCCTGTGCCCCCTGCTGCTGTCACTGTATGACAGGCACTGGCTGCGGCACCTGCAGCATGAAAATCCTCCTCCCTCCCCTCCCCTCACCTGTGTGACAGGACAGCGCTGTGCATGGTACCGAAGGGGGCGGAGCTAAGCGGGGCGGAAGTTGCGGTGCTAAACGGGCCAGAAGGGGGCAGAGCTACACGGACCAGGCTGCTGTAGTGTAGGGAGACTGGCTTAGGTAAGTGAAGTGTGAGAGGGAAATGTGTGTGTGTGTGTGTGTTATGTCTGTGTGCGTTTATGTGTGCTTTAAGGATGCTACTACTACAGGGGGGTCATTACGTGTAACGACGCTACTTATGGGGGGGCCATTGCGTGTAACGACGCTACTACTGGGGGGGTCATTACGTATAAGGACGAAACTACTACTTGGGGGCATTATGTATAGGACGCTACTATTACTGGGGGGGCATTACGTATAACAATACTACTACTGGGGGAGGGCATTACGTATAAGGATGCTACTACTGGGGGAGCATTATGTATAAGGACGGTACTACTACTGGGGGCGCATTACGTATAAGGACGCTTCTACTACTGGGGGTGCACTACGTATAAGGACGCTACTACAACTGGGGGGGGGGGCATTACGTATAAGGACGCTACTACTACTAGGGCGGAATTATGCATATGGACGCTTCTACTACTGGGGGTGCACTACTTATAAGGACGCTACTACAACTGGAGAGGGCATTACGTATAAGGACGCTACTACTACTAGGGGGAATTACGTATAAGGACGCTTCTACTACTTGGGGTGCACTACGTATAAGGACGCTACTACAACTGGGGGGCATTACGTATAAGGACGCTACTACTACTAGGGCTTAATAATGCATATGGACGCTTCTACTACTGGGGGTGCACTACGTATAAGGACGCTACTACAACTGGAGGGGGCATTACGTATAAGGATGCTACTACTACTAGGGGGAATTATGTATAAGGACGCTTCTACTACTGGGGGTGCACTACGTATAAGGACGCTACTACTTGGGGGGGGGCATTATGTATAATGACGCTACTACTACTGGGGGGCATTATGTATAAGGATGCTACTACTACTGGGGGGGCATTATGCATAAGGATGCTACTCCTACTGGGGGGCATTATGCATAAGGATGCTACTACTACTGGGGGGCATTATGCATAAGGACGCTACTACTACTAGGGGTGCACTATGTATAAGCACGCTACTACTACTGGGGGGCATTACATTATAAGGACACTACTACTACGGGTGGGGCATTACATATAAGATGAATAAGATTGTGCTACATTGTGGCGTAATTTTGAATGGGGGTACTATTGTGTGGCTATGCCCCTTACTTGTGAGACTACACCCCTTTTCCCGGCGCGCGCCAAAGGAATATGGGAGGGCGCAAATTTATAGTTTGCAGGGGGGCGCCGAACACCCTAGCACCGGCCCTGATTGACACTACAGTATATTACACTGAACTGAACACCAACATACACAGCAGGTTTGCATACTTATTTTACAATAAGAAAGCTCCAGATACTGTACACTATGCCTCAGGCATCATGATATTGTAATGTTAGCTGCAAGGCGTCTAACCATGATCTATTCCTGAAATAACTGAAAGAACAGTTATTTATAATGCCTACAGAAGAGACATAAAAAAATTAGGAACTTTTGCTTTAAACAGAAATTCTCTCTACAATTTATATGAGACTTTTTAGTAAAAAAAAAATTGTAACAGTTTGAATTGACATTGATAGACTTTTCAAAGAAACTGTCACGTATTGTTAGCTCCTAATGATGCAATCAACAATTGACAATCCCCAGTGTCTAAGACTGAATTTGCAGACAATATAAATAAGTCTCACAAGAATAGATCCAAATAATTTCATATAACAGAAATTCTTGCTGTATTTTTTTTTAAGCATATATGGGATCATTTTGGAAATGAATATGTTCTTTTAAAATCAATATTTGCTACCCTGTGCTCAATAGTAATGATATTCATTATTTATTTATCATAGTGATAAGGAAAGCACTCCAATCACCGGGCCTGATTTAGAGGTGGACACAGAAGTGATCAGTGCTGCATCTTCATTAGTAGAATATCTGAGAATATACATAAAGGCTGTAGATGTCTTTTTTTTATTTGAGAAGCCCACCTGTGCCTTCTCAGATCCTCCTCCTGCATCCAAATATGCAGCATTGGATCACCACTGGGACCATTGTGGCTGTCATTGGACATCTGAATAATCCATAGGTAACCCATAGGTTACTCAGAATGTCCACTGCAAGTGCGCTGGCGAGACCAGTGATTCTGCATCAGAAGACTTCGGCAAACCCTTAAAATGCCAGCAAGATGCCTTTGTTTTAGAAACTCCTCCCCATCACAACCCCTGTCAATCAGGCTGCAGCTTTCCACACACTGCAACAGGAGCTGCAGCAGCATCACTTTACATGTGCACTGTAGCACATCACATGTGCAGTCAACTAAATGTCAGTCAGTAGCAACCAACTCGTTTATTGTGTCTGGGTCTAAATCAGGCCCACAGTTTAATGCCCAGGTGTACAACAATATTCCGATACATACAAATAATGTACATAAAAGTATAGAAAGCTAAATGGAGTGGCCTTAACACCATCTTGGAAGAATTGCTTTTGATACAGCTTGAAGATTCTGTATTTTTCTTACAAACGGGACTTCTCCTGACCTGAGGTAGTACCTTAACAGCATTGGCTTATTGATAGTGCAGGGCATGGCAAGGCACTATTCTCTGGAGTCCACTCTTTACAGTGGTGCAAATGCCACTCTTGCCTTCTATGCTGGCAGTAGATGCTGGGAAGTGTCATACCACAGCAGAGCTACATCTGGAGACTGCTTGAGGAGTTTCTTTGGAGCAAGTAAATTGGCATCATTTCATCTGGTTCTGTAGAGGCCTGCTGCCCTTTGGCTCACATGGCACAGTGACCATGCTGTGTATTTTTCCTGGGAGGCTTAATATAGGAGACTAATCAACAGACTTTGCATTCCAAGGATCATCTGCCCTCCTCACCAAGGGGTAAATTTACTAAGGTGGGAGTTTTTTTAGAACTAGTGATGTTGCCCATAGCAACCAATCAGATTCTACCTAACATTTATCAAGCTGCTTCTAGAAGATAATAGATAGAATCTGATAGGTTGCTATAGGCAACATCACCAGTTCTAAAAAAAACTCCCACCTTAGTAAATTTACCCCCTAGTGTCTGGTGATTTCTCCTATAATTTGAGCATCTGGACCACCACCATTTGACAGCAGAGGTGAGTGGCAGCCATTTCTCACACTTGATTGTGTGGCAGCTAGAGCATAATTGTTAATCCTGGCCTTTTACACCTACCAGCTCATATCCAGTATGAGTCTGTGAACCTCACTGCCTACTTGTTATGGATTTACAATACAAGATAATTATTTTGCCTGTGGATGGCTAGTCACAGAAGGTATGGCATAACCACTGTATAAGACAGTCAGACAGGTCTCTAGGACTGGTCTAGACAAAATACTGTACCCCACTCCTTTTTTCCCAGGTTTTGCTAGTCGCTCATTATTTGGTGTAAAACCTATTTAAGGATATTCTCCAGAATATGGTACAAGCTGATATGTTTCTAGAAGACTAATATTTATCTTGAGATTGTGGTGATGATTATATAAACATTGATTTTAATACTTTCCCAAGAGTTTCATTGAAATGTTATGATTGTATTGTGGTGTTTAATACACATTTATATAGGCTTTATTAATAAATCCAAAATACTATTTTGATAATCTATTGGTATTTTGGCTAATGTGTGCAGATAAACTCACTACCTTTTTGTCTTTATTGTACCTGGAGTATTAGGCAAGTGCAGCTTTTCAGCATATGTCTATTAGATGGAGTAGGAGGTAATTGCAGGTTTAAATGATCTTACAGTTTTTCATACAGTACATATGTAACACTCCGATCGGGATTGGTTCCACTATTTATTTATTTTTTTACTTCTAGGTCTTTTATTATATCCAAGGAAGTTCTGTCTTCTGTTCTTCACAGAGAGGTGAGTAAGAATTGTACGAGACTAGCCAAGAAAACGTTGTAATGTAGTGTATTTATTAATTCTTCTATTCATTTTATTGCAGGAATTTCAATAGACCCACAAGCATTTCACCATATAATCTTATAGAAACAAATATCTATTGTTACAATAAATAAAGAACAAAGAAATAACTTTTTATTACACCGGAGCCTGACTTCTGTCCTGTTTGTTCTACTCAATGCCACCGGGACACCTAAATGTAAAGGGGTTATTGCAATATAAATCGCATTACATGTATAACAAATGCACTATCAACAAAGATGAATAATAATATATTCACTAATGCATTCACTTAATACATCAACAACATTTAACCAATATTCTATTTCTAGAGTATAATGTCTTGGTTGGGGTAGCTGAGTACTCGGTTCTTCTCGTTGGTGCACATGAACTTACGGAGCTGGCCAGTAAAGAGTTGTAAATCCCACTTAAAAAGTTAGGTAGTTCTCCTCCTATAGGATGGCTAACCCGTAATCCTGAAGTGTCATTCCCAACCCCGGTCCCTCAATCTGTCCTATGTCTTGCGGAGCAACAATTTCTTATAAAGAGATTAATTTAGCATATTTGCAATTTTGTTCTATTTATATTAATCTTCTGATAGAACAAGAAGAAGCGGTAGAGTTAGTTGAGCAGGAGTTGAGAGCGAAGCTATTAATCCTAGTTGTTAGTAGTGCGATTAATAGAGTTTTAGTTGCCGAAGTAGTAATAGCATTATAGTATGAGCGTAACGGGGATTATTACTTCTAAAGCAAATATGCAAAAGGATTTATCAGTGTTATCCTTAATGATAATGCTATTCACATCTGGATATCAGTCATTACGGTAGGCGGACACCGAGTTTCATTACCTTAACTGTCTCTTTTGTACTACTTTACGCTCTCACATAGAATTTGAAGTAGCAGTTCCCAGTAAGGGTTTGTAATGTTATTGGTTTACAGAAAGTGAAGGTAGTGATAACTTTACTGTAGTTCTGCAGTGTTAGCAGTAACTATTCTTCTGTTCAAGTCTAATTACCTTATTTTCCTGTTCTGAGCTAGACTGCAACAATATATCTGTTCAAGCTGAGTTATAGAGATTTCCTTCTCTTGTCTAAGACTGCAACAAAGTGTCGAGGTGTAATTCTTGAAGCAGGGCCACAGTCCCGCCTTCTGGCTGTCAATCTAAGATGGAAACACCTTTTCTAGGCCAGCTTAGGGAAATAGGGGTTGCACACTATCTGTTATGGAGCCTCCAATTAGCCGCCGCCCGCTGTCACTCACCGCTCCATTGTGCTCACTGCTTCACACGAAGACGCCTCCTCACTTCCGCCCAGCAAGGGCGGTACGACCTACAATCGTCCGTCCAGATCACGGAGGTCTGCGCCCGGCACACTTCTCCAGGGTCCCGTCCGGGTCTCAGCTACCCGCATTCCGGAAGGCACCGAAGTATATTACACCTCCGTTCAGAGCCGGGTATCGTAGCTCACTGTGACGCAGTTCTTGGATCCAGGCACCTCTGCTCGTCCTTCCTCTCACCGTGAGTCTCAGCCGTTTCCCCCCCCGCGGTTCTCCCTCCGCTCTCCTTTTAACACCTCTCCTGTGTGTCCCGGATTGACCCCCCAGCCGTTATCTGCACGAGCTGATTGAGGTTATTTCTCATCACATAAACAAAAACCCCTATTCTGGGCATGGGTCTGTCTCATCCGCATCCACAGTTATTACAATCCCTTATTTGGGGCAGTCCACCTCCCCTCTGTGAGGGGAACATCCATGAGTCAAACAGCTCCTTATGGGGCAATTATAAACTTATTATAACATCCCTCTGTGAGGACTTTGTTACATGAATTAAGTTTTGATTTTAATTATTTATATGTATACACAATACAAGAACAAAACTAAGCATAACTATACTGCTACAGTACACAGTGGGTTTAACTGGGTATTACATACTTCCCTGCTGGAAATATGCGTGTCCTCACGCATTTCTTTACCTCTTCCCTACTGAATTCTAATTCATGTTTAACTGTTATCATAATACCTTAGTATCGGTATCTAAGAGGTATAACACCTTTTGTACTCCTCTCTGATCTTCTCAATTTTAACGGAGAATCGGCTATCTTATGATCCTCTATCCCTATTACACCAGGTAACATCGTTGAAGAATCAGGAACCTCACCACATTCAGGTGGGGACATTACGAACTCATTGTTGGTGCTTTCACAAATGGAACTTCCAGCACCTGTCACTACTGGCCAAAACAATCCCATTATACCCATGGGATCATTTTCATCAAAAGCTGTAGTTGCACTCGACCTCTCTGCCTTTTCTTCGCTGTCACTGCTATCCAGTGCAGTGGGATTCTGACATTTTTTTAATTGGTTACGATGGACTACTAGGGACGATTCACCCTGATCCTTGGAAATTCTATACACTGCAACCTCGGGATGGGGAATTTCCATTATTATGTAAGGCGTTAGTTCCCAGTAGCTATCCAATTTACTTCGACGCTGATTATTCCTCTTCCAAACAACATCACCCACTCTTAGCAACTCAGCCAAAGCAGTCTCATTGTAGTAGTCAGCTTGACGACGGCGTACGTCATTCATTCTCTGATCAACTAGGGACTGTGCCGTTTTCAACCTCCGTTGATGTTCCTTTACCCAATCATGGTGCGAAACCTCTCCCGGAGCTTTTTCTAGGGATATATCCAATTTCAGATCCATAGGTAGTTTTCCCTCCCGTCCAAACAGCAAATAAAATGGGGTATATCCTGTGGTACTATGTTTTGTATTATTGTACACAAAAGTAATCTCTGGAAGTAGAGTAGGCCATTCTAAGCGCTCCGGTAGGGGAATTGTTCTTAACATGTTAATTAAGGTTCGATTAATTCTTTCGCATACCCCATTGCATTGGGGGTGGTAAGCAGTGGTTCTTAATTTCTTGCATCCATATAAATCACACAGTTCTTGAAACAGTCTGGACTCAAACGCAGGCCCCTGATCAGTCAATATGTTCTCCGGATAGCCATAAGGCCGAACGAATGCCCTCCATAATATTTCAGCCGTTGTTCTGGCTGATAAATCTCGGACAGGAAGAGCCACAGCGAACTTAGTGTAATGATCAATTATGGTTACAGCATATTGATACCCCGTACGACTCATCTCTAGCTTTAGATGGTCAATTGACACTAGTTCCAGTGGACGGTGACTGACAATGGGATGTAGAAGTGCTTTTTGGTCAGAAGGTTTTCTTCCCACGATGCAATTTGGACAGTTGGTGCACCAAGCCTCAATGTCTTGCCGCATGTTGATCCAGAAGAACCGACTACGAAGCTGTGCTTCCAATTTTTTGGTGCCAAAATGACCTGACTGATTATGATACGCCTGTAGCAGGTACTCACTCCGTTGCCGGGGCATAACTATTTGAGTAAGGGGACAATGCGTATGGGGGTTGATTCCGCAGCGGATGATGAGTCCCTTACGTATTCTCAAACGATTCCTCTGTCTCCACAACTTCAGCAGTTCGGGGTCAACTGTCTGTCTTTCTTCCCAAGTTAGTACCTTGTTAGACAGCAGTAGGCTTTTTAGTTGCATCAATAGGGGACTCTCTTCCTGTACTTGTTTCCAGCGGCCCTCAGGCTCGGTTTCTATCAAATTTGAAGATTCGTAATAGACAGTTGAGGATTCAATGGTCGAAATCTCTCGTTGTCGGATTAGTAGAGCATGAAATGCAGGCATTTCCACTTCCTCCCATTCATCTTCTTCAGCTCCGATTCGAATCCCCGATGGCAGTCGGGACAATGAATCAGCATTAATGTTACTTCGACCACTTCTGTACTTAATAGTAAATTGATAATTGGCCAAGCGAGAGGACCAACGCTGTTCAAGCGCCCCAAGATGGGCTGTTGGGAGATGCGAGAGAGGGTTGTTGTCGGTAAAAGCAACAAAGGGGGTAGCAATTAAGTAATGTTTGAATTTTTCCGTAACTGCCCATACTAGGGCCAAAAATTCCAACTTAAAGGCACTATAGTTGGCATCATTTCGTTCCGTCTTCTTCAAACTCCTACTTGCATACGCGATAACCCTCTCTTTCCCCTGCTGTTGCTGAGACAAAACTGCTCCTAATCCTTGATAACTGGCATCGGTGTACAGATGAAAAGGTTGACTGTAATCGGGATAGGCTAATATGGGTGTCTTGGTTAACATAAGTTTTAACTTGTCAAACGCAGCTTGCTGACTATCTGTCCACACTACTCGAGTATTGCCATTATGGTGGGTTCTGGGTACACCTCGGAGTAACTCTTGTAAAGGGGCCGCCACCTGTGCAAATTTCTCAACAAATCTCCGATAATAACCCACAAATCCGAGGAATCGCCGCACTTCTTTTATAGTAGTTGGAACTGGCCACTCTCGGACGGCTGCGATCTTTTCTGGGTCTGGTGTGACTCCCTCAGCGCTTACTATATGTCCCAGATACTGAATACTGGTTTGTAATAATCTACACTTGGACGGTTTCACCTTGAGTCCATACTGTGCGAGCCGCTGGAAGACATCATGAAGGTGCTGGAGATGCTCGTGATAAGACTTGGAATATACAATAATGTCATCCAGGTACAATAGTACCATATCAAAGTTCTTATGCCCTAAACAGTGTTCCATTACACGCTGAAAGGTTCCAGGGGCATTACAGAGCCCGAAGGGCATTCTGTCAAACTCATATAGGCCCATGGGGGTGGTAAAGGCCATTTTTTCTCTATCTTCTGGGGCCATCTGAATCTGCCAATAACCGCTGGTCAGATCAAGGGTAGAAAAGTACGTGGCGGATTTCAGGGCTGTCAAAGATTCCTCGATTCGGGGTAAGGGATAAGCGTCTTTATGCGTGACTTGATTGAGTTTTCTATAATCAACACAAAAGCGAAGACTTCCGTCCTTTTTCCTAACTAGAACGATAGGCGCTGCCCAAGGATTATGGCTTTCTCGAATGACTCCTGAAGCCTCCATTTCTCCCAACATGTCCCGAACGGGCTGGTACAAAGCGGGTGCTAATGGTCTATACCGTTCTTTAATAGGCGGTGTGTTTCCTGTTGGAATATGATGCTGAACCTGCACAACTCTTCCGAAATCAGACGAATGTTTGCTAAAAGTATCACTATTTTCTCTGACTATGCGCAGCATGCCCGATTTATATTCTTCTGGGATATTACTATTTCCAATTTGGATGTCTTTCCACCATGCAGATTCATCTTTAGTGTTTTCCAACTTATTAAGGGCTATACCCTGGGTTGGGAATGAATAAACATCCATCATATCTTGCAATGTAGCCCATACCAGTGTCGCTAGTGTATGATTCCTAAGCAGACGAACACAGTGATTATGAGGATTTAGTATTCTTACGGGCACTCTTCCACCTTCCACTGTGACGAAGGCTCGAGCTGCTATGATATAATTTCTGTGGGAGATCGCACATGGTTCTACAACAGCATTATAACTCTCTCCTTGAGGCCCACAACGAGTTTTTCCCCAGACAATGGTTTCTGTATTGGGTTGTAATATGATAGGTTTTCGGTCCGCGATCTTTACTTTTCCTACTTTTCCGATCGCATTCACAAATTGTTGTTGCCTTTGAAGGGTCCGGATAGTTTTATTTATAGATTGTTGACCGGCGGAGGATGCATGAATCAACTCCGTTTGTAGAGCCGTGATCAGCTCGGTAGGACATTGCTGTAGTATATTCATTCCCACGATAATGGGAGGCACGGTGGGATCGTCTATATTAGTGATTATACAGCCCTGTTTTTCTAGTCGGGCTTGACCGATCTGGAAATCCAACTCACAGTATCCCAGACAAGAGATACTCAGTCCGTTACTAGCTACGAGTCGGAGCCAAGCTGGTGGTGGCGGTAATATTCCCGACTTGCCTAGATATTGGTGGAAAACATGCTGTTGAACAGTGGTAACCTGGGAGCCAGTATCGAGGGTAGCTGATACCTGTATCCCTTCAATCCAAATGTTAATGACGGGACACTGCCCTATATATCTGGGACACCATTCTTCAGGTGTAGGACCTATTCCGCTTGATCTCCCCGAGGGTTGGTCTCTGGCCTCGGGGCCTTGGCGTTTAAAGGCTCCTCTTGACGACATACTCTCTCCACATGTCCACTCCGGTTACATCTTCGACAGATGGGACGTCCCTGAGTATCGAATCGATCAGTAGGTCTACGACCTCCTCCCGGTGATGGTTCCCACCAATCATTTCTGGTCCCTCTTCTGTCTCTACGCCAATTTGACTCATTTCGGTCGGAAGATGTATGTTTAGCGAGCTTTTGTAGTTCTCTATTCATGGCAGCCATCCCTACCGTTAGCTCTTCTATTTGGCCTTTTAGAATGAAAACGGAATCAGGATTAGGAGTTTGCGTATTCTGCAGAGTAGCTTTCTTGGAACTCATCACTTCGGTGGATGACCGACTAGAAGCGACAATTTCGCTTGGCGGCTCTTGATAGCCGGGCAATTCAGGGAACAAGACTTCCTTACGTTGTGTGGGGCCAATAACTTTAATGGCTGTTTCCTTAAAGTCCAGAAAAGAGGCTGCCTCTTTTTGCATTCGCAAAAGTTTTAATTTAGCTCTGACACTTTCACAATTCACACCATCAATAAATTGATTCACTAGAGTCTCATCCACTTCTCTTATTTCCGCATTATCTACCTCCTGAATGTCACGTAGTGCTTCTTGCAAGCTCAATGCAAAGTCTCTCAGCGACTCTCCAGACTGTTGTTTGTGGGAATAAAAATGAGACTTTAATTCTGATATGGTCCCTATACCGAAAATAGTGGATAGGCGTTGAAATATTTGATCCACAGTTCTACGTTCTTCCAAAGGCCAAGACAGTACTTCACGTAAGGCTGACTCTTTTAATTGCCCTATTACAATTTCCACTTGTTGCGGGTTGGCCAATGGATAAAGTCTAAACATTGCTTGTAATTTTCTTTTAAATTCGATGAACGTACTCGAGCTTCCCTTAACATCTTCTCCCGAATATGTGGGCAGCCACGGGGCTCCGAAATAATAGGGAAGGGTAATAGGGTTCACATTCGTGGCCGCTGGTGTACCTGCCATGCTTGTTGCACTTGTGGTACTTGTGGCGTTTGCTGTATTTGTTGCACTTGTCGCGCTTGTCGTTGTTTGTTCACTCTCTGACATTTTCTTGTTCGCTATCCTGTTCGAGGACGCCAAATTATAATGTAACACTCCGATCGGGATTGGTTCCACTATTTATTTATTTTTTTACTTCTAGGTCTTTTATTATATCCAAGGAAGTTCTGTCTTCTGTTCTTCACAGAGAGGTGAGTAAGAATTGTACGAGACTAGCCAAGAAAACGTTGTAATGTAGTGTATTTATTAATTCTTCTATTCATTTTATTGCAGGAATTTCAATAGACCCACAAGCATTTCACCATATAATCTTATAGAAACAAATATCTATTGTTACAATAAATAAAGAACAAAGAAATAACTTTTTATTACACCGGAGCCTGACTTCTGTCCTGTTTGTTCTACTCAATGCCACCGGGACACCTAAATGTAAAGGGGTTATTGCAATATAAATCGCATTACATGTATAACATATGCACTATCAACAAAGATGAATAATAATATATTCACTAATGCATTCACTTAATACATCAACAACATTTAACCAATATTCTATTTCTAGAGTATAATGTCTTGGTTGGGGTAGCTGAGTACTCGGTTCTTCTCGTTGGTGCACATGAACTTACGGAGCTGGCCAGTAAAGAGTTGTAAATCCCACTTAAAAAGTTAGGTAGTTCTCCTCCTATAGGATGGCTAACCCGTAATCCTGAAGTGTCATTCCCAACCCCGGTCCCTCAATCTGTCCTATGTCTTGCGGAGCAACAATTTCTTATAAAGAGATTAATTTAGCATATTTGCAATTTTGTTCTATTTATATTAATCTTCTGATAGAACAAGAAGAAGCGGTAGAGTTAGTTGAGCAGGAGTTGAGAGCGAAGCTATTAATCCTAGTTGTTAGTAGTGCGATTAATAGAGTTTTAGTTGCCGAAGTAGTAATAGCATTATAGTATGAGCGTAACGGGGATTATTACTTCTAAAGCAAATATGCAAAAGGATTTATCAGTGTTATCCTTAATGATAATGCTATTCACAGCTGGATATCAGTCATTACGGTAGGCGGACACCGAGTTTCATTACCTTAACTGTCTCTTTTGTACTACTTTACGCTCTCACATAGAATTTGAAGTAGCAGTTCCCAGTAAGGGTTTGTAATGTTATTGGTTTACAGAAAGTGAAGGTAGTGATAACTTTACTGTAGTTCTGCAGTGTTAGCAGTAACTATTCTTCTGTTCAAGTCTAATTACCTTATTTTCCTGTTCTGAGCTAGACTGCAACAATATATCTGTTCAAGCTGAGTTATAGAGATTTCCTTCTCTTGTCTAAGACTGCAACAAAGTGTCGAGGTGTAATTCTTGAAGCAGGGCCACAGTCCCGCCTTCTGGCTGTCAATCTAAGCTGGAAACACCTTTTCTAGGCCAGCTTAGGGAAATAGGGGTTGCACACTATCTGTTATGGAGCCTCCAATTAGCCGCCGCCCGCTGTCACTCACCGCTCCATTGTGCTCACTGCTTCACACGAAGACGCCTCCTCACTTCCGCCCAGCAAGGGCGGTACGACCTACAATCGTCCGTCCAGATCACGGAGGTCTGCGCCCGGCACACTTCTCCAGGGTCCCGTCCGGGTCTCAGCTACCCGCATTCCGGAAGGCACCGAAGTATATTACACCTCCGTTCAGAGCCGGGTATCGTAGCTCACTGTGACGCAGTTCTTGGATCCAGGCACCTCTGCTCGTCCTTCCTCTCACCGTGAGTCTCAGCCGTTTTCCCCCCCGCGGTTCTCCCTCCGCTCTCCTTTTAACACCTCTCCTGTGTGTCCCGGATTGACCCCCCAGCCGTTATCTGCACGAGCTGATTGAGGTTATTTCTCATCACATAAACAAAAACCCCTATTCTGGGCATGGGTCTGTCTCATCCGCATCCACAGTTATTACAATCCCTTATTTGGGGCAGTCCACCTCCCCTCTGTGAGGGGAACATCCATGAGTCAAACAGCTCCTTATGGGGCAATTATAAACTTATTATAACATCCCTCTGTGAGGACTTTGTTACATGAATTAAGTTTTGATTTTAATTATTTATATGTATACACAATACAAGAACAAAACTAAGCATAACTATACTGCTACAGTACACAGTGGGTTTAACTGGGTATTGAAATGTTATGATTGTATTGTGGTGTTTAATACACATTTATATAGGCTTTATTAATAAATCCAAAATACTATTTTGATAATCTATTGGTATTTTGGCTAATGTGTGCAGATAAACTCACTACCTTTTTGTCTTTATTGTACCTGGAGTATTAGGCAAGTGCAGCTTTTCAGCATATGTCTATTAGATGGAGTAGGAGGTAATTGCAGGTTTAAATGATCTTACAGTTTTTCATACAGTACATATATGGCATTAACATTGCCACGCAGCTGGTACCATGTACAGTCAGTGGTGCCCAGAGGAGGGGGAGTGGGTACCCTTTACCTTGACCCTGGCCTTTTGGAGTGGACTGGCGAGGGCCCAGGTCCCAACCCCCCACCCCCTTGCAGGGTTTTATGTGCAAGGGAGAGAGAGGACTGGCTACTACAGCAGCCTCTCTGCTCAGCACAGCACATGGCACACGATACTGTATGCTGCGCTGGGGAGAGAGGCAGAAGTCAGTCAGTACTCTCTCCCCTTGCATTATGTATGGGGGCAGGGATTGCTTTGGCTTCACACGTTTGCACTTGACAATACCTCCTCCCCTCCTCCGCTGCTGCTGCCTGCCATTCATCACCCACCGCATAGGAGGCTGGCGCCCCCTTGAGCAGCACACATGGCCACTTTGCGGCTGCAATCTTGACCCCTTCCTCATTACCATGGCCTGGAGAGACTGTCAGTGCCCCTGTTTACAATATGGGTAAAACCGAGCATGGCCATATTTTTTTGTTTTGTTTCAAAATATTTTGTCTATTGCTTTCATGGCAGCTTACAGTAAAGGCTATAAAGGCCTAGTTGTGTGTGGCTCACAAGTGAGCCATGTATAGATGTTCCCCTCTGTAGCCTAGAGGTGAGTACATGTAACTGCAGTGTAATGGTGTGTTAAGCATACAGTACATGCTAGGTTAGAGATCTGCAGAAAATTTGGGCCCCTTCACTATAGGCTGCAATCTTAACTATTTTGATCAAAATATAACCAAATTCCCTGTTTTATTTGCTACACATACACAGATTTCTAGTATATTATTGTTAGTGCCGATAGCAACTGTCCTTCTGTTTTGTATACTGTACATACTGTATACCGCATTAATATTGTCATGCAGCTGGTACCATGTGCAATATGGAATCAGATGAAAATGGAGTACCAGAATATTTATTTTCTATAAGCAAAGAAGTTGGAATAGATTGCTGGCATGCACAACCAGAACAGACTGTAGGAATGCACTGGAACTGAATGCTGGGTAGCACAACTGGAGCAGGCTAAAGGAATACACTGGAACAGAATACTGGGAAGCATTGCAGAGCTAGAGTACTAGGTGCTCTAAATGAGAAATTGTACTAGCAATTCTCTGAAAGTACTTCTTGGCTTTAAAAGGGCACCCTGAGCACTGACAGGCTGAGCAGAATATGTGACTGGGATCTGCTGAATGCTGATTGGCAGAGCAGATCATGTGACACAATCTATTGGGAGGAGGATGCCAGCCACATTTTAAAATGGATACTAAGTGCTACTGCTTGTCCTGTTAATTTCACCCTGATATACAACTTCATGTCTACAGTATAAAATCTACTTTTAAGGGACACAAAGCGAAAACAGTTGCTATTACAGGAGACCCATTTTTATCTCATGCACCTACGACTATAAAAAAATAAATAAATAGGTACTCATTGGCATATTATGGTCATGGGTCATTAAAGGAAAATTTTGTCGATTTTCATTGTTTGAGAATTCAGTACAATTTCACCTCACTTTCAAATTGGAATACAGAAATGGCCACTACTTGTTTCTATCGGGTAGTCTGGAAGATAGGGAAGTCACAACAGTTTCTGTGTACTCTCCAAATTCACGCCAACCCCCTTTCCTCAGACAAGTCTTTGGGGAAGTTCAGAAGTTGTGCAATAGTCATGTCATCTTCTTATTTACAAACTGTTCCCTACCCTTCCCTTCTCAATATTATTTGTTCTGTATCCCTTTTCCCATATTTGTTTACGAAACTTCAATATGAATATGGCATGCAGCATCAACAATTCTGAGATAGAAATCACCATTAAAAAAATGACATGCAATCATTTAGGAAAATCATAATTGGTAATGAACCAGCTCAAGAGACAACACCCCATGCATGAACATTCACAATATGATTTGGTATTCTTTGAATAATGGGTCCCATTCATAGGCGGATCGGGGGGGGGGGGTGCCACTTGGGCCCATGCCCCCCCTGTCTTTTCTAACTTCTTTTTTTTTTTAAAGGAGAACAGCAGCAGCACTACTGCTATTTCCGTCAGTCAGATTTGATAAAAGAGCTGACAGGCACTAGGACCCGCCGCTGCTCTAACAGCAAGTCCGTGTGGTAACCAATGGGGATGCTGGAGCTGCAGCTCCAGCCTCCCCCTGCTCACACTGCAACCTACCTCCCCCACTGCCAGCCAGCCAGAGTCCAGCCCAGGCGCGGGGTTCAAATGCCAGCATCGAGTAAGACTGTTACTTATGACAGTGCAGAAGGCTTCATTAGCCCTCACTGCACTGCACAGTTTCCCAGCACTTCCTCCTCCACTTCTTTACCACCATGCTAGGTGCAGTCATACTCAGCTCAGCTTTGAGAAGGCATCCTGTGTGATTGTGACCGGGCTGTCCTGCAGAAGTCTTATGCTGCTTGTTGGAGATCCAGCTGGCTGCTTCTGCTAATCAAAGATGGGCAGTTCGTGTCCCGCAGTCTGAGTCTCACTGCAGTGCCCAAAACAAGGTATGCTGCACCTGCCACCACCAACTAAAAACTATAATAATTAAATTGTGCTGGGGCGAATTCCAGGCTCCCATAACTAATGGAACAGGTGACCAACATTTCAAGGCCCAATCAGCCTTTTCATCAGGGTGAAACATTGGCAATAAACCAGTATTCTGTGAGGCCACGCCCCCTGTGATACCACTCCTATTATCTGGGAGCACGCGTGCCTTAGGTGCATGTAAATATAACTATTACCATTCCCCTATCATGGTGCTCCCCCTTTCATTTTCTTCTGGATCCGCTCCTGGTCCCATTCCTAAGTGGCAATTGAAAAATTGTGCCAAACCCATAGTGTTTCAACATGGGCAGCCAAGTTGGTCTCTTGTACTCCATATGCTGCTTATACAGATTTGATTTAAAATTTTAGCATTCTCTTTATTTGAGCTGCACAAATTTCATAAATACATCCACAACCTTCCTTCCCACAACAAGTCAAGAATATTGGATTGAAGAAGGACCATATTAAATATGCTAATTTCAGAGGTGCAGTATAGGGAATCAGAGCTTGTGGCATGATTTTTGTATGAACAGTGCATGGTTGTTGTTTTTGCCTCTTGGACCAGATGCTTGGTCTGCTCATGTGAACTTTGCTTTGTATTTATGAATGAACCAAACAGGATTGCCCTATTTTGTGAGAGAAAAAAATACTGTTGATCCAAATAATATATACAAAATATTACCCACTGATGTACTGGATACTCCATATACAGATCTGTTCTTATACACCTATCCTCCTTGTGCCATATAGGGGGTCATTCCGAGTTGTTCACTCGTTGCCGATTTTTGCAACGGAGCGAATTAAGGAAAAAATTTACATGCGTATGCGCTAAGTATTTTAGCACAAAACTTAGTAGATTTACTCACGTCCGAACAAAGAATTTTCATCATTGAAGTGATCGGAGTGTGATTGACAGGTTTCTGGGCGGAAACTGACCATTTTCTGGGAGTGTGCGGAAAAACACAGGCGTGCCAGAATAAAACGCTGGAGTGTCTGGAGAAACGGGGAAGTGGCTGGCCGAACGCAGGGCGTGTTTGTGACATCAAACCAGGAACGAAACGGGCTGAGCTGATCGCAGTGTAGGAGTAAGTCTGGAGCTACTCCGAAACTGCTAAGAAATTTCTGGGGGTCATTCCGAGTTGTTCGCTCGTTATATTTTTCTCGCAACGGAGCGATTAGTCGCTAATGCGCATGCGCAATGTCCGCAGTGCGACTGCGCCAAGTAAATTTGCTATGCAGTTAGGTATTTTACTCACGGCATTACGAGGTTTTTTCTTCGTTCTGGTGATCGTAATGTGATTGACAGGAAGTGGGTGTTTCTGGGTGGAAACTGGCCGTTTTATGGGTGTGTGCGAAAAAATGCTACCGTTTCTGGGAAAAACGCGGGAGTGGCTGGAGAAACGGAGGAGTGTCTGGCCGAACGCTGGGAGTGTTTGTGACGTCAAACCAGGAACGAAACTGACTGAACTGATCGCAGTTGCCGAGTAAGTGTGGAGCTACTCAGAAACTGCTAAGGAGTGTCTATTCGCAATTTTGCTAATCTTTCGTTCGCAATTTTGATAAGCTAAGATTCACTCCCAGTAGGCGGCGGCTTAGCGTGTGCAAAGCTGCTAAAAGCAGCTTGCGAGCGAACAACTCGGAATGAGGGCCTTTATTCGCAATTCTGCTAATCTTTCATTCGCAATTCTGCTAAGCTAAGATACACTCCCAGAGGGCGGCGACCTAGCGTGTGCAATGCTGCTAAAATCTGCAAGCGAGTGAACAACTCGGAATGACCCCCATAGAGTAAAACATATGGTGCAACTTAGATGCTCTGTAACAGGTAATGATTCACAGACTTTTGTACTTTTTTCTGAATTTAGCATCTTATTCACATTCTAGCCACGTACAACTTCACTATAGTGGACTAGGCACTTATTATGAGTATTTTTCTCCCAGAATAAGAATATTACACAATACATGGCATGGCTCACTTGTTTCAGTCCTTTGTCTCATGCCTTTTTTCACAGGTGAGCATATTAGTAGCACACAGCAGCTGCATGTAATTCCAGTGCAAGTATCCAGTGTACATTGTCATTTTGTTAGATTTCTGATACAAATAAGACACATTTTGTGAAAAAGTGTGTAGTAGGACACATGGCATGGCTTAGTTGCAAAGTACATATAAGATTAGATGGAGCTGTGTGGTGCAATTTGAGGATAGGTGTATGTGGATATACTGTATCTGTATGTACAGTATTTGTGATCAAATTATATGTGAAAGGTATTAAGGGATTTAGTTATGTGTCACAATACTGGCACCTACATCCCACGCCCTCACTATCCCGACGGTCGGCATGCCTACCAACAGGGACTATTCCCACTCGTGGGTGTTCACAACACACATAGATTGGGAATAGAACCTGTAGCAAGGACAGCTCACCACCGACCGCACAGTGTGGAAAGTACTGCAAGGCCACAAGGGGCTTCGTTGCACTCGCCCCCGCCGGGCATGTAAATGCCAGGATCCCGCCATCAGTATTGTGAACGGTGGTCCTCCTGACCACTGGTCACACATTAGTATTACAAATATGTTCATAAAACAAAATCAGAGAAATTGAGAAAGATCTGAGACAAATTACAGATTAAAGTGACTCAGGTAGGATGTTCCAAAAATGGTGTGCTTGGTAAAAGTAGACAAAGTGTTCAAGTTTAGGAAGTATTACGAGTCTACTGGTAGTAGATCTTAGGAGGTAAGTACTGTAAACTGCAGAAATAGATAGCGTGCACTTAGGAGGGTTTCTAGCTTCCTGAAAACTTCTCTTCAGCCCAAAAATATGGTGAGCAGCCTCTATACTGCATGTGACTGCAGAATTTACAGCTCAATCCCTCCCTGTCATGGTGCAAACAAGTTAAATGTTAAACTGATATTTCTAAATAATTAGAGATGGATGAGGCTGCATAAAAATCATGTTTTTTTTTATTTACTCACTTCTTAATTTGCCACTTCTTTCTTTGCCTTTCTCCTTGCTCTCAAAGTCAAAAGTCACATGTCACTGTCAAAGCAAATAGTGATACCAGGCTGCAGCAAATAGAACCCCACTAATGTGCAAATGAATGAATCTTCCCTAATTGGTTTGACAGTTTCATTATGAGTGGTATGGAGCCAACTTATTGATAACTATGTTGAATGAACCAGTAGCCAAGAAAATAATACTGGCACTGTCCCAGTTTGTAGGCAGCAAGAGAAACACACAGAAATATTTTCCTTTTGAAGAAGGCAAGTTTAAGCATCGATGAGTGCTATATTACATTAAACATGAGGATGCTGGATAATCATTTAATAATGGGTGGAAGATATTCATTTGTTGGTGGTGTGACAGGGATCTTAAATTTAATAGGTGAGTCCTGATGGTACATATTAATTTAAGGTGGGCTGTAGGTCTATTAATGCTATGCTGGGGTGTTTTGGGGACTACTAGTGGAGTGTGGTGCTGAGTTTGACTGGAAATTACTGCAAATAAATGTTATTGAGGTTAATAATACTGTAGAAACAAAAAAGGCCCAAATTATGCGATTTTAACAGTCTTTATCAATTAAAAAAAACACATATACAAAAACAAAACAAATGAGGACGTTTTGGTAAAACTAATACCAAAATCAAAACACAAAGTTAATACAGATCCAAAACCAAAGCCAAACATGGAGAAGTTAGTGAAAAGCTCTAATATATGTTTGTTTGTTAATTTTCAACTATTCTAGTTAGTAAGTAGTACATCTAACATCAGTTAAAATGTACCCCAAAATAATGGTCACTAGTTATTATTATTTTATTCCATGTGCTTGCTTCTAATAAGAAATGTTGTAAGGCAAAATACTTTCATAATGCTCTTCCACATTTTTTTCAAGATCAGGATGTTGGATACTAATTAAATACAGGACATAGTGATTTAATAAATAAGCCAAATAGAGAAATATGAATAATATGGATCAACCTGGACGAATGATCAAGAAAGACTATAGCCATTTCTAGGAATAACCGTTTTCTTTCTATAATACAAAAACATGTCACAAATGTAATATCTTTAAAAAGTAATTATTCTTTCAGTTGTCAAACTGGTTACTTTGTTTTAAAAGTCTTAAGCCCCGCACACACTGGGCTATAACACTGGACAATATGAACGATCTATCGTTCATAATGTCCAGTATGTGTGCCTAATTGATGAACAATGCATGCACATGTGGGTCGTTTATGTTCATCTATGGTCTATCGAACATGCGGTTCAACTTTGACTACACCATTGAGCTGCACGTTTGTGGAATGTGGGATATGATGTCACTGAACTATATCATTCAGTGATATTGGGCCTAATTCAGACCTGATCACAAAAGTAAAATCTTTCTCTAATGGGCAAAACCATTTGCACTGCAGGTGGGGCAGATATAACATGTGCAGAGAGAGTTAGATATGGGTGGGTTATTTTGTTTCTGTGCAGGGTAAATACTGGCTGCTTTATTTTTACACTGCTATTTAGATTTCAGTTTGAACACACCCCAGACAAATCTAACTCTCTCTGCACATGTTATATCTGCCCCACCTGCACTGCACATGGTTTTGCCCACTGGAGAAAAAGTTTACTGTTGCGTTCAGGTTTGAGTTAGGCCCCTTGTTCAGTGTGTATGTGCTATACCACTAAACGATATATCGTTCAGTGATATAGCAAAGGTTGCTCATTAGGGGAATGTCACCCAGTGTGTACGTGGTTTACTGTAAGCCTAAGTAAAATCATCAGTATGAAAACTAAAATTTCTATTTACACAATTTATTATTATTATTATTATTATTATTATTTGTCTTTACTCTAGAAGTAAACACAAAATTGTCCAAATGAATATTTCCATCTACCAAAACTGTTTAAAAGCCTTATTAATATTATTAATAATTAATCTAGCTTGACTACAATACAATATGTATATTTTATATATATGTTCCGTTCCTAATTTTGCAATCAAGGTTGTATCAATTTACATTTATGATCATCTACACATTTTAGTCAAACAATGCACTGCTTGCCTCGCCTGAAGCCTTTTCTTCTGTGACTAATGTGCTCAGTTCACCTTCATTTTACTCTAGAGATATCTTACTCCATGCTAATGTTTGACATTTCATAGTTCAATTAAACTAACCGAACAAGCAGAAAGCTGGTAGGAGAAAAGGGCGGAATTTATTATGGTTTTACATTGGTTTTGCACTTGTGCAGAACCATGAGTAAATAGCCTTGACATTATTTTGTAAATACTGTATGACAGATGTTAAACTACAGAGAGAGATCAAACTAACATTCATTATCATCTGATTTTGAAGAGTGTTAGAAACAATGAGTGCATCACCGTATTCCTGACCTTTTGTTATTTTATAGTATACAATAGTGACATCAAAAACTTCAGAACCGTAGCAACTGTATCACGTCTATAAGAAAACCATTTATGTAGTCCCAATTAAATTTATTGATTCACAGTATTTAACAGCAATTCATGCTTGATTGTCTTTATATTTACATATTTACATAAAAATGTGCAAAATTACTTACAGTAACCATTTTGTAATTATATCTTCCTTTTATAATTGTGTTCTGCATGTATTCTTTAAAGTAGTAAAATAGATATTTGGTTTATGTTCGCTTGAAATTACTCCTCTTAAATAACCAATAAAGCTAAATATCAAGTTTTATATTATTCTTAGTAACTTTATACAACTTAAGATGATTAAGATTTTAGCATAAGAAAGGGACTTTTTACACACTTCCTGTAAAAAAAACTTTTGATGTGCATTGCAAGGAATCTTTCAGCATTTTAATTAGTTAACAGAGAACAATAGTCTGAAGGGAGTTGAAAATAAGGATAAAACAAACATTAAACATGGCAGGTGGCCTATGTCATTTTCTAGCTCATCATGTGCAGCAGGCAAGTGCTGATTGGCCTGGGAGATTTATTGGGACTAAGTTAAATGTGCTAATTTTGAAGTATATGGTTCAGTTTGGGGAATAGTTGATTTAAGTGTTGTACGTGTTATATAGGGAGATTTGACTTTGAAGTCCATCATTACTATGTTTTGTTGAGCACCTTAAAGAAATACAGCTATTCTGCAACTCAATAGGTTTTATGATTTACTCTGACATGCAGGGGGGATGCCCAGCATGGGGCTAGTCCGCCCCGCATGTCAGGCCCTACCTCCCCCCGCACAAGTGCAAAAGCATCGCACAGCAGCGATGCTTTTGATGTTGACAAGTAGCTCCTTACGTGCGCAGCTCCTGCGCTCTGCGAGGGAGCTGCTTGTCGCATCCCGGGTAGCAGCAGCTGCGTGTGACATCACACAGCCGACGCAGCCCGCCCACCTGCCGCACGGTCCGGGCATGCCTGCTTTGCTGGACCACGCCCCCAACACAGTGGCTAAACGCCGCCATAAACATAGCTGCAGCAGTAGATGACACTGACTTAAGTATCAGGGTTTGGTGCTGTCAAAAAAGGTTTAAGTAAGAGAAGGATAAGCACATGAGGGATTGAGGGCCCTGCTTGTGAGAGCTTATGATACAAAGAGCACCACAGTGACCACCATATAATGCAGGGATCATCACAGTGACTGCCACAAAAAGAAAAGAGAGTTGCAGTGACCAATCTATAATACAGAGAGCATTGCAGTGACTGCCATATAATACACCAATCTTTACAGTGACCTCCATTGCAATGAATGCCATATTATATATAGAGCTCCCATGACCACCTTAATATACAGAGGACATCACAGCCAGGGGATATGACACAGGGCAGTTTGGGGTGACTGAGATGAGATGACTCTGAAGTCTGCAGATTGTGGTTGTTTATACACACTAACCAACTATCATTGCCATCAAAAGATATATTTGTTGTGAGGACGTTGGCCAATTAATCCTTTACTCTGTACACACTGGCAGATCGTCATTGTGAATAATCTACCGACCTATCTGACAATTAGTAAGTGCATACACACTTACTGATCATCAGCACAATATGTTTTGCCTGATGACACAACTGGGCAGGCATTTACATGTGCCTGCCAATTGTGATGTCCGTCACAGATGGCCTCTGTAGCAAGTGTATTGGTGGATGGCTGACCGCCCGTACACATAGCATAGTGCATTGATATATCTGCAGATGTGTGCTGCACACTTGACGTGATATGACTGTAAATTACATCATTCACAGGACTATCACTGGTACACACCCAATGACGCTCCCACAAATGGCCAATATATCAGCCACTGTGTACCCATCATTAGGCAGGTAACAGCTGCTATCGCCAGCTTTTATTAAAAGGATATTACTACAAATATATACTTACAACCTGCAACCCCAGACCTCTGCTAAATAAGTTCTATGCTCACCCTTATTAAGTTTCACTTATCACTGGAAATGACTGTAGAAAGCTTTAATTCTCTGCATACGTTTTAACAAAGGACAAACTGATTATCCAAACTGCATGTGGAGAGCTCATGTAATAGTTAGATCCAACTCTATTGATGAAATTCAATTTTTTTCAGGCACAATAATGGGATGCCATTGTGCTATTCAATTTATTTGGTTGATTGGGCATGATAGTGCCAAAACAGCAGACATTTTTCAAATTTCAGCCGAAATGTCGGTGCCGGCAGCTGTTTACGCCCACATGAAGCAACAATTTAATTGCTCCATAAGTCTCCTGACACTGACAGATGCCGCGCACAACAATTGAATTCCGCCCTATGCATTATATTTAGACAAATACAACTGCTTAATAGTGATTTTGTGTGTTTTCATGAAAGTATGTTAAAGTTTTTATATACATTTTAACATGCGTTTTTGATATATTAAATAATTAACAATTAGAAACTGTATATTTTTTGTATGGCAAAACCTTAAATAGAGAGAGTATATACCAGTAGTGATGGTCATAACACCAGCACACCCAAATGATCCCAACACTAGCACCTCTCTACCTTTCCTTCCTGCCTGATGGTCACAGCATTCACAAAATCCCATCCCCCTTGCAACTCCAGATGGTCGCAGTATCCATACCAGCAGCGGTGGTCAAAGCACCCGCACACACCCCTCCCACCCTGCAATCCCGTTGGTCACAGTATCTGCACGCACCCCTCCATCCTGCAACTACAGATGGTCACAGCATCCGCAACCGCACTCCCCCTCCTACCCCAAAAGATCACAGCACCCGCACTCTGTAACCCCCTATCTGATGGTCATAGCACACGAACCAAACACCTGATCAAGTCCCTCCCCCTCCCTCCCATGTCCAAGACTGTCAACTCACCTGCCAAAGTCACTCTGATGGGTTTGCTATGTGGCAACAGGATCCAGTCTTGCAGTGCAGAAGCTGCTGCTCCCATTCTGGTGATGCACTGAATTGGTGACCTATTGTGTGATCTGCAGTTCTTCCATACACACTGCACGATGCACCAATATATCTGCAGATATATTGGTCATCGCCTGTGCTGCAGGGCCGGTGAGATAATGTATGTCTGTGAACAACATCGTTGACAGACATAGTGCTGGTACATGTGTCAATCAGTAAACAATATATTGGCTGTTCAACTTAACAGCTGATATACCGTCCAATGTGTACCCAGTATTTCTGACATGGAAACTCTTTACTGGCAGATACCACTTACTGACACACAATCCACTAGCTGACACAAATACTTATGGACAGATCCTTACAAACACAGATTCCACTAAGTGATACACACTGACACTGACCCACTTACTGACACATTTTAGGGACACATTTAATAACACACACACATCACTCAATGATAAATTCCCCTTACTGACACGGACACCACTTATTGACACATAAATACTGAAAAACACCCCTTACTAACACAAACTCCCTTTACTGACAAACTCCCCTTACTGACATGGACAACCCTCTTACTGACAAAAACATTGACATAGACACCCCTTACTGACAGACACCCCTTGCTGACACACACACACACACACACACACACACACACACACACACACACACACACACACCACTTAGTGACAGACACCAACTACTGACAGACACTATTTACTGAAACACACACAACAGATAAACTTACTGACACAGACCACTTACTGACAGACATTACTTACTGACACACACACACACACACACACACACACACACACACACACAGACAGATAAACTTACTGACACAAACCACCTACTGAAATAGGGAGACCAGGAGACCTCTGAGCCCGGTATCCTCTGCTCCTCGAGTCACCAGGTGTCACACATCCGGTCCTCTGTGAAATCCATGACATAGCTCTCCTCACAGATAGCAGCCTATTTCCCCAGAGCAGGTCCTTCCTCTTTTTTATTCTGCATCTAATAGTCACTGGAAGCAGAGAAAATAGTATGCAACAACTTCAGACAGGCCGGTAGAGCTCTTTGGTTGGTATGACTATGTGGATGAAGCATCAGACTGGTCTGGGGTGGAGCTTTGGTGGGGGCGGGGCTTTGACAGGTCCAGGGCGAGCTTCGGCTGGTATGTGGATGAAGCTTCTGAACCGGGGGCGGAGCTTCAATGGTTCGGAGGCTGAGCTCAGGCGGGTCTGGGGCAGCAGAGTGTCAGACAGGCAGTGGGATGTTCGGCACATCTGTCAGTGCTACCTTGGGTAGCTGGGAGGTGAGTGAGGTGAGTTCATGTTGGTGACAGGAATTTATTTTTCTGTCAACACGGGCTGCACTGCATTGGATCCTTTTGGACTATTTTCAATGGGGGGCTCAGAGCTGCAGCTCCATCTGCCCCATAATTAATCTGGCCCTGTCTGACCCTAGACCAGTCATGTCCAAACTGCGTCCCTCCAGCTGTTGTGAAACTACACATCCCAGCATGCCCTGACACAGCTTTAGCATTCTCTGACCGCAAAACTGTCAGGGCATGCTGGGATATGTAGTTTCACAACAGCTGGAGGGTCGCAGTTTGGACATGCCTGACCTAGACCCTCTCCCCCACAGCCTAACCCTAACCCTTCACCATTCTTAGTGCCTAAACCTAACACTCCCTCCCCACAGCCAAACCTTAACCTTCCCCCTTGCAGCCTAATGCTAACCCTTCACCACAGCCTGAACCTAACATCCCCCTTCCCTGCAACCTAACCCTAATCCGACCCAGCATACTTACAATCAGGATGCCGGCATTGAGGATTCTGGAACCAGCATTGTGATCCATATCGGGATCCTTGCATCAGTCTTCTGAACAGTGTCAGGATTCCGGCATCTGTATGCCAACTGCTGGCATACCAAATGCCACTATGCTGACAGGCTCCCCTACTATACATAGTACTCCTATTATAAATTCTTTATGGGGCTGGTCTCAAACACATTGAGTTCTGGAAACTTCTGCTGCCTTCTGAACATTATGGCTTTTAAAGTGTACTATTGGTTTTCTTACCAGGTTTACTAGTTTGCATGCTGCTACTAAGAACTGTTTAGCTATGCATCGTAAGTAACTGTACAAATAATAGTACAAATTACCTACATTGGTGCATTTATAATGATACAATTATGCCAAGTATGGTGCATTTGTGCCATATTGTAGTTTTAATTTATCTTTATCTTAATAAATATATCATACTTACTACCATTGTGCTGGTTATTGCACATACAGTATGGAGTCCAAGGAGGGATCTGCTCAGATCCCTCTTTGCAACCCTGGGCCTCCTCCACATAATTACTTCTTCTCACAGACAAACTCCAAAAACTTTAAGTGTTCAGAGTCTGCTGAATACCCCCAATAATAATGGACCCTTAAGTGATGATGAGTATACCTCTTAGGATTATTGGTCAACTTCTGAAATAAAAACCTTTTGCAAGGATTCTCCTTAAAAATTATTGATTCCATTAGGGGAGACAGTTTACATTTGTGATTTGGATTCAGACTATCTAATAATGAAGAGTTGATGGTCGATGGTTGAGGTTGCATTAGGTATCTATAGGTAACCCCCTAAGGGTAATATGTTGATACTGTATTTAGTAAGACAGCAACAATTGTGCTGTGCTGAGCAGGGGGAGAGATGTGTGCTGTGCAGTCACTGATAGATTACTTAGCACACATAACAAAATTTGGCGACATACAATCCTGGGCGCTATTATTCATTGATGAGCAATGTAGTGCAGAATTATTCAAAAATTTTCAATGTCCTTCCGTCAGTCAGCTGTACGCTTGATTCCAACTCAGGTAAGTGCAATATGTGAAAAAAAGAAATGTAGATAGTGTAATACAATTTTAAGTGAAAAAATTTAATAAAATGTAGAATATGACTTTTCTTGTGTCTTATTTCTGGCTTTCACTTGAAAATGTTACCTTGTAAAATATGTATTTCACAACATAAACAAAGGCATACCCCACTCACTGTGCAAATGATGTGGAGTAAATTCATAAAGGTATCTTTGATCGAAATGAAGAATAGCGTACCCCACTCACAATGTCATGGATAGTAGGACACACATCAAGATATCTTTCTTGAGATTTGAATGTTGTCGTCCAAACCAAATCCAATGACACGTTTTTACTCTGGAAAATTGTTTTGTTTGTTTTGGGTACACACAATGTGTAGTATAGTTTTCACAACCTTACGGGTCACACCATGACTATGGAATTACATACTTATTATTAAATCACTTATAGTCACAGGTTAAAATTGAGCGTACCCCACTCACACAAATTAGGTGTTTTCTATACACATCAAGGTATCTTTCTATGTTCTTATACTGAAGAAGTAGAATGCGTACCCTACTCACAGTGTCAAATAGGTTTTGCAAAGTGCATCAAGGTTTCTTTCACTTTCAAATATCTTCTTATATCAGAAGGACCAGGATTTTTCTTAAAACCATAAAAATGTATTGTACAAAAAGCCCCAATCGGTAGGGGAAAAATCCAATACAACAGTGACACGATAAAAGTACCAGGATAAACATTTTCAAGAAGACTAATTAACAAGGAAAAATAAAAAATAAAAATAAAAAAACATCCAAGCTAAATCTCTGGGGTATTTCTTCACAAAAAAAAAGAGTATTTCATTTAGAGATTACCTAATCCAGAGTTAGCTATATCTTGTGGATGGAGGAAAAAATGCTGGCTGTCCACACTCCTTCTTGTCAATGCATTTCGTTCTGTAAAAGATCTTTTTTCAAGATGTCTGGAGGATACTACTTTGGTAGTCCAACATGATGATGGAGCTATTGCATATCTGATGCTAATGAGTATGTTGATGATGAATGTATTGGACATGAATAACGTCATAAAATTCAGGAAGATGATGTTGTTTGTGTAAAGGCACGTGAATTACCAGTTGTTAAAGTTCTTGCCAAATCTAAGAAGTGCATTGTCATGCTTGGGGAATATGCCAAAAAGGCCACCTCTTCCATGTGGGTAAATTATATCCCACATTTCTGACAAGTTCATTCAAATCATTTAGCAAAATCTTGAAAATTATATAAATAATGTCCAGCATCAGCTGTCAGTAGTGTGGATAGATACCAGCACAGGCAATCTCCACTACCTACACCTTCATCATCAAACTCCTCGTTAACAATTTGAGGCAGTCCTGCTTCCAACTTGCAAAGACAAACTGACGCCATCCCTAACCAGCATTCACAAAAAGAATCCTTGCTGCTGCTGAGGGTGAATCTTCATCACAGAAGGGTACATAGAAGAAGACAAGTACTAGTTGTATGCAACAATTGTCTGTGAAACTTTTATTTGCTAGAGGAACAAAATATGACAGCCATCATCCTGTTGCACATTGGATAACTGAAACCATGATTGCTAAGTTAGCAATAGGTCTGCTTCCAATAGCCATGGGCATTAAACAAAAAGTAGTTACAGTATTTTCCTACAAAATGCCATCTTACCGACGATCCACTTAATGCAAATATGTGGACAAGCTGTACTGGTCAAACTAAAGATAACATGACTACAGTACTATTGGGTTGGTGTATTATTATTATTATTATTATCCTTTATTTATATGTGTATCATCTTCAGTAGCAGTATCTGACACACAACACCAGCAGGCTACTCTCTTTATCATTGACTACACTTAGATGCATATAGGTGTTAACTTTATGTGAAAATTCAGGGATATGATAACAAAATGGCTTACCCCACTAAGACTTTCCTCTTCTTTGTACAAACATAACAAGCAGTTACGACTGGGTGAATTATAACACGTACCATAATTTGCACAAGCAAAAACTTGGTGGTTCATCATTTCTTAAAAACTGACAGGTCCATGCTGGATATGCTAGCTGTGGTCTGTAAAATGTCTGGGCAGTTTCAGCATCAGCAACGCCATGTATTAAAGCAGCTGTAAGGAAATTTCCATTTGCCATGCCACCAACTGAAACAAGAGGTAACCAGAGGGAATTCCGCCCTTTATATGCTTTAGCAATTGGAGAAACAACACCAATCCAGCCAAACATACACATCAAACCTTGGGAAATGAATACCGTTTACTGGGTACACACTAAACTAACAGTTCAGCCATCCAGCAATTCACCAACACATTTGATGATCAGTAAGTGCATACACATTTACTGATTGTCAGATCAATATGTTTTGCCTGACATCACAACTGGGCGGGCATCTGCAGGTTCCAGCCCAGTTGTGATATCAGTCACCAGTGGCCTCTGCAGCAAATATATGGGTGGTCTGCAGACCACCCATACACACAGCATGATGCACCAATATATCTACAGTTATATCAGAAATTGGCTGTGCTGCAGGGACAACACAATATGTCTGTGAACATATTGGGGTTACACATACAGTGGGGTTTGAAAGTTTGGGCACCCCAGGCAAAAATTCATTTTAATGTGCAAAACGAAGCCAAGGAAAGATGGAAAAATCTCCAAAAGGCATTAAATTACAGATTAGACATTCTTATAACATGTCAAAAAAAGTTTGATTTTATTTCCATCATTTACACTTTCAAAAGAACAGAAAACAAAAAATGGCATCTGCAAAAGTTTGGGCACCCTGCAGAGTTAATACCTTGTACTGCCCCCTTTGGATAGCTGAGACCTGGCAGTGTCATGGATTGTTCTCAATCATCGTCTGGAAAGACCAGGTGATGTCAATCTCACAGGTTTTAAAAGCCCAGACTCATCTGACCTTGCTCCAACAATCAGCACCATGGGTTCCTTTAAGCAGTTGTATAGAACACTGAAACTGAGAATAGTTGACGCTCACAAAGCAGGAGAAGGCTATAAGAAGATAGCAAAGCGTTATTAGATGCCCATATCCTCTGTTCAGAATGTAATTAAGAAATGGCAGTCATCAGGAACAGTGGAAGTTAAAGCAAGATCTGGAAGACCAAGAAAAATATCAGACAAAACAGCTCGCAGGATTGTGAGAAAAGCAAGTCAAAATCCACGTTTGACTGCACGATCCCTCCAGGAAGATCTGGCAGACACTGGAGTTGTGGTACACTATTCCACTATAAAGAGATACTTGTACAAATATGGTCTTCATGGAAGAGTCATCAGAAGAAAACCTCTTCTACATCCTCACCACAAAAATCAGCGTTTGAAGTTTGCAAATGAACATATAGACAAGACTGATGCATTTTGGAATAAAGTTCTGTGGACCGATGAGGTTAAAATAGAACTTTTTGGCCGGAATGAGCAAAGGTACGTTTGGAGAAGGAAGGGCACAGAATTTAATGAAATGAACCTCTGTCCAACTGTTAAGTATGGGGGTGGATCAATCATGCTTTGGGGTTGTATTGCAGCCAGTGGCACAGGGAACATTTCACGAGTAGAAGGAAAAATGGATTCAATAAGATTCCAGCAAATTTCGGACGCTAACTTGATGCCATCTGTGAAAAAGCTGAAGTTAAAGAGAGGCTGGCTTATACAAATGGATAATGATCCTAAACACACCTCAAAATCCACGGTGGATTACATCAAGAGGCGTAAACTGAAGGTTTTGCCATGGCCTTCACAATCTCCTGACCTCAACATAATTGAAAATCTATGGATAGACCTTAAAAGAGCAGTGCGTCACAGACAGCCCAGGAATCTCAAAGAGCTGCAAGACTTTTGTAAGGAAGAATGGGCGAAGATACCTCAAACAAGAATTGAAAGACTCTTGGCTGGCTACAAAAAGTGTTTACAAGCTGTTATACTTGCCAAAGGGGGCAGTACAAGGTATTAACTCTGCAGGGTGCCCAAACTTTTGCAGACAACGTTTTTTGTTTTCTGTTCTTTTGAAAGTGTAAATGATGGAAATAAAATCAAACTTTTTTTGACATGTTATAAGAATGTCTAATCTGTAATTTGATGCCTTTTGGAGATTTTTCCATCTTTCCTTGGCTTCTTTTTGCACATTAAAATGAATTTTTGCCTGGGGTGCCCAAACTTTCAAACCCCACTGTATATGACGTGCCCACATTATATTGTTTGTTTAACTAAATGACAAATAAATCAGCCAGTGTGTACCCAGCTTTAGTCTATACTTTTTAAAATATACTGTAACAGTTTAAATACAATTTGGACTAAATGTACAGACTGATTACAGAAATAAAAATGTACAGATGGCTACACTCTTCCATTAGGTAAAAATGCAAAGGGGAAAATACAGTATGACCAATTGTACAGGACCCAGGTTTAGCAACTGGATGGTCTAAATAATTAAAGGTCTAATTATGATTGTGCTCACAATTGGCAGGCTTGGTTTTTAAGAGTTTCTTCCATGTCTGTTTTACTGTTATTTATTGTTATGACTATTAGTATAATCAATCAATGTATTACATGGCTACCACATGTGACTAACACCGCAATCCCAACACCATTCAGGAGAGTGGCAGTGGAACAACAACAGCTGAAATCCTGAGAGTGAGTATAGGGATACGGATTAGGGTGCGGGGGGAGGGTTAAACAGTATGATGGGGTTAGGAACTAGGAGGTGGTTAGCCATAGCTGTCACCCCTGAAGGTTATCCATAGCAGTCACCTCCGAAGGGTAAGCTATAGCCACTACCCCAGGAAAGTTAGGTAGGGGATATGGGTGATGTAGAATACTTACTCTATCCGGTGTCAGTATCATCATTGTTAGGGTGCTAATGTCAGTGCATGGTTTTTAATAGAGATGAGCGCCGGAAATTTTTCGGGTTTTGTGTTTTGGTTTTGGGTTCGGTTCCGCGGCCGTGTTTTGGGTTCGACCGCGTTTTGGCAAAACCTCACCGAATTTTTTTTGTCGGATTCGGGTGTGTTTTGGATTCGGGTGTTTTTTTTCAAAAAACCCTAAAAAACAGCTTAAATCATAGAATTTGGGGGTAATTTTGATCCCAAAGTATTATTAACCTCAAAAAACATAATTTACACTCATTTTCAGCCTATTCTGAACACATCACACCTCACAATATTATTTTTAGTCCTAAAATTTGCACCGAGGTCGCTGTGTGAGTAAGATAAGCGACCCTAGTGGCCGACACAAACACCGGGCCCATCTAGGAGTGGCACTGCAGTGTCACGCAGGATGGCCCTTCCAAAAAACCCTCCCCAAACAGCACATGACGCAAAGAAAAAAAGAGGCGCAATGAGGTAGCTGACTGTGTGAGTAAGATTAGCGACCCTAGTGGCCGACACAAACACCGGGCACATCTAGGAGTGGCACTGCAGTGTCACGCAGGATGTCCCTTCCAAAAAACCCTCCCCAAACAGCACATGACGCAAAGAAAAAAAGAGGCGCAATGAGGTAGCTGACTGTGTGAGTAAGATTAGCGACCCTAGTGGCCGACACAAACACCGGGCCCATCTAGGAGTGGCACTGCAGTGTCACGCAGGATGTCCCTTCCAAAAAACCCTCCCCAATCAGCACATGATGCAAAGAAAAAGAAAAGAAAAAAGAGGTGCAAGATGGAATTATCCTTGGGCCCTCCCACCCACCCTTATGTTGTATAAACAAAACAGGACATGCACACTTTAACCAACCCATCATTTCAGTGACAGGGTCTGCCACACGACTGTGACTGATATGACGGGTTGGTTTGGACCCCCCCCAAAAAAGAAGCAATTAATCTCTCCTTGCACAAACTGGCTCTACAGAGGCAAGATGTCCACCTCATCTTCACCCTCCGATATATCACCGTGTACATCCCCCTCCTCACAGATTATCAATTCGTCCCCACTGGAATCCACCATCTCAGCTCCCTGTGTACTTTGTGGAGGCAATTGCTGCTGGTCAATGTCTCCGCGGAGGAATTGATTATAATTCATTTTAATGAACATCATCTTCTCCACATTTTCTGGATGTAACCTCGTACGCCGATTGCTGACAAGGTGAGCGGCGGCACTAAACACTCTTTCGGAGTACACACTTGTGGGAGGGCAACTTAGGTAGAATAAAGCCAGTTTGTGCAAGGGCCTCCAAATTGCCTCTTTTTCCTGCCAGTATAAGTACGGACTGTGTGACGTGCCTACTTGGATGCGGTCACTCATATAATCCTCCACCATTCTATCAATGTTGAGAGAATCATATGCAGTGACAGTAGACGACATGTCCGTAATCGTTGTCAGGTCCTTCAGTCCGGACCAGATGTCAGCATCAGCAGTCGCTCCAGACTGCCCTGCATCACCGCCAGCGGGTGGGCTCGGAATTCTGAGCCTTTTCCTCGCACCCCCAGTTGCGGGAGAATGTGAAGGAGGAGATGTTGACAGGTCGCGTTCCGCTTGACTTGACAATTTTGTCACCAGCAGGTCTTTCAACCCCAGCAGACCTGTGTCTGCCGGAAAGAGAGATCCAAGGTAGGCTTTAAATCTAGGATCGAGCACGGTGGCCAAAATGTAGTGCTCTGATTTCAACAGATTGACCACCCGTGAATCCTTGTTAAGCGAATTAAGGGCTGCATCCACAAGTCCCACATGCCTAGCGGAATCGCTCCGTGTTAGCTCCTTCTTCAATGCCTCCAGCTTCTTCTGCAAAAGCCTGATGAGGGGAATGACCTGACTCAGGCTGGCAGTGTCTGAACTGACTTCACGTGTGGCAAGTTCAAAGGGCATCAGAACCTTGCACAACGTTGAAATCATTCTCCACTGCACTTGAGACAGGTGCATTCCATCTCCTATATCGTGCTCAATTGTATAGGCTTGAATGGCCTTTTGCTGCTCCTCCAACCTCTGAAGCATATAGAGGGTTGAATTCCACCTCGTTACCACTTCTTGCTTCAGATGATGGCAGGGCAGGTTCAGTAGTTTTTGGTGGTGCTCCAGTCTTCTGTACGTGGTGCCTGTACGCCGAAAGTGTCCCGCAATTTTTCTGGCCACCGACAGCATCTCTTGCACGCCCCTGTCGTTTTTTAAAAAATTCTGCACCACCAAATTCAAGGTATGTGCAAAACATGGGACGTGCTGGAATTTGCCCATATTTAATGCACACACAATATTGCTGGCGTTGTCCGATGCCACAAATCCACAGGAGAGTCCAATTGGGGTAAGCCATTCCGCGATGATCTTCCTCAGTTGCCGTAAGAGGTTTTCAGCTGTGTGCGTATTCTGGAAAGCGGTGATACAAAGCGTAGCCTGCCTAGGAAAGAGTTGGCGTTTGCGAGATGCTGCTACTGGTGCCGCCGCTGCTGTTCTTGCGGCGGGAGTCCATACATCTACCCAGTGGGCTGTCACAGTCATATAGTCCTGACCCTGCCCTGCTCCACTTGTCCACATGTCCGTGGTTAAGTGGACATTGGGTACAACTGCATTTTTTAGGACACTGGTGAGTCTTTTTCTGACGTCCGTGTACATTCTCGGTATCGCCTGCCTAGAGAAGTGGAACCTAGATGGTATTTGGTAACGGGGGCACACTGCCTCAATAAATTGTCTAGTTCCCTGTGAACTAACGGCGGATACCGGACGCACGTCTAACACCAACATAGTTGTCAAGGACTCAGTTATCCGCTTTGCAGTAGGATGACTGCTGTGATATTTCATCTTCCTCGCAAAGGACTGTTGAACAGTCAATTGCTTACTGGAAGTAGTACAAGTGGGCTTACGACTTCCCCTCTGGGATGACCATCGACTCCCAGCGGCAACAACAGCAGCGCCAGCAGCAGTAGGCGTTACACGCAAGGATGCATCGGAGGAATCCCAGGCAGGAAAGGACTCGTCAGACTTGCCAGTGACATGGCCTGCAGGACTATTGGCATTCCTGGGGAAGGAGGAAATTGACACTGAGGGAGTTGGTGGGGTGGTTTGCGTGAGCTTGGTTACAAGAGGAAGGGATTTACTGGTCAGTGGACTGCTTCCGCTGTCACCCAAAGTTTTTGAACTTGTCACTGACTTATTATGAATGCGCTGCAGGTGACGTATAAGGGAGGATGTTCCGAGGTGGTTAACGTCCTTACCCCTACTTATTACAGCTTGACAAAGGGAACACACGGCTTGACACCTGTTGTCCGCATTTCTGGTGAAATACCTCCACACCGAAGAGCTGATTTTTTTGGTATTTTCACCTGGCATGTCAACGGCCATATTCCTCCCACGGACAACAGGTGTCTCCCCGGGTGCCTGACTTAAACAAACCACCTCACCATCAGAATCCTCCTGGTCAATTTCCTCCCCAGCGCCAGCAACACCCATATCCTCCTCATCCTGGTGTACTTCAACACTGACATCTTCAATCTGACTATCAGGAACTGGACTGCGGGTGCTCCTTCCAGCACTTGCAGGGGGCATGCAAATAGTGGAAGGCGCATGCTCTTCACGTCCAGTGTTGGGAAGGTCAGGCATCGCAAACGACACAATTGGACTCTCCTTGTGGATTTGGGATTTCAAAGAACGCACAGTTCTTTGCGGTGCTTTTGCCAGCTTGAGTCTTTTCAGTTTTCTAGCGAGAGGCTGAGTGCTTCCATCCTCATGTGAAGCTGAACCACTAGCCATGAACATAGGCCAGGGCCTCAGCCGTTCCTTGCCACTCCGTGTGGTAAATGGCATATTGGCAAGTTTACGCTTCTCCTCCGACAATTTTATTTTAGGTTTTGGAGTCCTTTTTTTTCTGATATTTGGTGTTTTGGATTTGACATGCTCTGTACTATGACATTGGGCATCGGCCTTGGCAGACGACGTTGCTGGCATTTCATCGTCTCGGCCATGACTAGTGGCAGCAGCTTCAGCACGAGGTGGAAGTGGATCTTGATCTTTCCCTAATTTTGGAACCTCAACTTTTTTGTTCTCCATATTTTATAGGCAGAACTAAAAGGCACCTCAGGTAAACAATGGAGATGGATGGATTGGATACTAGTATACAATTATGGACGGACTGCCACGGTTAGGTGGTATAAAAAAACCACGGTTAGGTGGTATATATTATAATAATAATACAATTATGGATGGACGGACTGCCTGCCGACTGCCGACACAGAGGTAGCCACAGCCGTGAACTACCGCACTGTACACTGGTTGATAAAGAGATAGTAGTATACTCGTAACAACTAGTATGACACTATGACGACGGTATAAAGAATGGAAAAAAAACCACGGTTAGGTGGTATATATTATAATAATAATACAATTATGGATGGACGGACTGCCTGCCGACTGCCGACACAGAGGTAGCCACAGCCGTGAACTACCGCACTGTACACTGGTTGATAAAGAGATAGTAGTATACTCGTAACAACTAGTATGACACTATGACGACGGTATAAAGAATGAAAAAAAAACCACGGTTAGGTGGTATATATTATAATAATAATACAATTATGGATGGACGGACTGCCTGCCGACTGCCGACACAGAGGTAGCCACAGCCGTGAACTACCGCACTGTACACTGGTTGATAAAGAGATAGTAGTATACTCGTAACAATTAGGATGACACTATGACGGTATAAAGAATGAAAAAAAAACCACGGTTAGGTGGTAGGTATATAATAATAAATAATACAATTCTGGTCGGACGGACTGCCTGCCGTGTGCCGACACAGAGGTAGCCACAGCCGTGAACTACCGCACTGTACACTGGTTGATAAAGAGATAGTAGTATACTCGTAACAATTAGGATGACACTATGACGGTATAAAGAATGAAAAAAAAAACCACGGTTAGGTGGTAGGTATATAATAATAAATAATACAATTCTGGTCGGACGGACTGCCTGCCGTGTGCCGACACAGAGGTAGCCACAGCCGTGAACTACCGCACTGTACACTGGTTGATAAAGAGATAGTAGTATACTCGTAACAATTAGGATGACACTATGACGGTATAAAGAATGAAAAAAAAAAACACGGTTAGGTGGTAGGTATATAATAATAAATAATACAATTCTGGTCGGACGGACTGCCTGCCGTGTGCCGACACAGAGGTAGCCACAGCCGTGAACTACCGCACTGTACACTGGTTGATAAAGAGATAGTAGTATACTCGTAACAATTAGGATGACACTATGACGGTATAAAGAATGAAAAAAAAAACCACGGTTAGGTGGTAGGTATATAATAATAAATAATACAATTCTGGTCGGACGGACTGCCTGCCGTGTGCCGACACAGAGGTAGCCACAGCCGTGAACTACCGCACTGTACACTGGTTGATAAAGAGATAGTAGTATACTCGTAACAATTAGGATGACACTATGACGGTATAAAGAATGAAAAAAAAAACCACGGTTAGGTGGTAGGTATATAATAATAAATAATACAATTCTGGTCGGACGGACTGCCTGCCGTGTGCCGACACAGAGGTAGCCACAGCCGTGAACTACCGCACTGTACACTGGTTGATAAAGAGATAGTAGTATACTCGTAACAATTAGGATGACACTATGACGGTATAAAGAATGAAAAAAAAACCACGGTTAGGTGGTAGGTATATAATAATAAATAATACAATTCTGGTCGGACGGACTGCCTGCCGTGTGCCGACACAGAGGTAGCCACAGCCGTGAACTACCGCACTGTACACTGGTTGATAAAGAGATAGTAGTATACTCGTAACAATTAGGATGACACTATGACGGTATAAAGAATGAAAAAAAAACCACGGTTAGGTGGTAGGTATATAATAATAAATAATACAATTCTGGTCGGACGGACTGCCTGCCGTGTGCCGACACAGAGGTAGCCACAGCCGTGAACTACCGCACTGTACACTGGTTGATAAAGAGATAGTAGTATACTCGTAACAATTAGGATGACACTATGACGGTATAAAGAATGAAAAAAAAAACCACGGTTAGGTGGTAGGTATATAATAATAAATAATACAATTCTGGTCGGACGGACTGCCTGCCGTGTGCCGACACAGAGGTAGCCACAGCCGTGAACTACCGCACTGTACACTGGTTGATAAAGAGATAGTAGTATACTCGTAACAATTAGGATGACACTATGACGGTATAAAGAATGAAAAAAAAAACCACGGTTAGGTGGTAGGTATATAATAATAAATAATACAATTCTGGTCGGACGGACTGCCTGCCGTGTGCCGACACAGAGGTAGCCACAGCCGTGAACTACCGCACTGTACACTGGTTGATAAAGAGATAGTAGTATACTCGTAACAATTAGGATGACACTATGACGGTATAAAGAATGAAAAAAAAACCACGGTTAGGTGGTAGGTATATAATAATAAATAATACAATTCTGGTCGGACGGACTGCCTGCCGTGTGCCGACACAGAGGTAGCCACAGCCGTGAACTACCGCACTGTACTGTGTCTGCTGCTAATATAGACTGGTTGATATTTAAAGAGATATTAGTAGTATACAACAATACTATACTGGTGGTCAGGCACTGGTCACCACTCCTGCAGCAAAAGTGTGCACTGTTAATTAATATAATTGTACTCCTGGCTCCTGCTAACAACCTGCAGTGCTCCCCAGTCTCCCCCACAATTAATTATAAGCTTTTAATTTATACATTGATGACTGTGCAGCACACTGGGCTGAGCTGAGTGCACACAGACTGAGTCACACTGTGTGACTGACTGTGCTGTGTATCGTTTTTTTTTTCAGGCAGAGAACGGATATAGCAGAGAGAAGTGAACGGATATATTATATTAAATAAAAGTTAACTAGCAACTGCACTGGTCACTGACTGTGGTAAACTAACTCTGTCTGCGACTCTGCACAATCTCTCTCTCTCTATCTAATCTATCTCTATTCTAATGGAGAGGACGCCAGACACGTCCTCTCCCTATCAATCTCAATGCACGAGTGAAAATGGCGGCGACGCGCGGCTCCTTATATAGAATCCGAGTCTCGCGATAGAATCCGAGCCTCGCGAGAATCCGACAGCGTCATGATGACGTTCGGGCGCGCTCGGGTTAACCGAGCAAGGCGGGAAGATCCGAGTCGCTCGGACCCGTGAAAAAAAACATGAAGTTCGGGCGGGTTCGGATTCCGAGGAACCGAACCCGCTCATCTCTAGTTTTTAATAGATCAATCCCATTTATCTTTTACTTTTGTTTATAGTTCTGAATATTAGCATAATCAATCAATCAATCAACCAATGCTTTACCTGGCTACCACTACATAAATTATCTGCCTATGTTTCCTTGTTAGCTAGTATTATCAATCATTAAAATGCTTTACGTGGTTACCACTGCATCTTCATATCCCAGCAATGGCCTTTGGCATCTGATCTATTTCTTGACTGATGAAAACATTCAATGAGTTATTTAGTTTATTAAACTGCCTATCCTGTCTGCCACTGCTGTGCCACTATGTTTCATAGATGTGCTATACAGTAATCTTTTAAACTGCCATGTATTTGTGCAGCTGATCTGTTGCTTAGTTTAGCCAACCAACTCACTGCAGCCTTTGGCCCATATTGGTGAAAACAATATTGTGAGCTGTGGGATGGAAATATTCAAGGGAAATTACTGGAAATGAATGTTGTTGATGTTAATAACACTGTGGAAACAAAAACAGATCCAAATAGGTTTTTTTTAAGAAATCCAGATCCAAAACAAAAACATTTGACAGTGATTTGCCAAAAACAAAACAAAAACACAATACAGACCCAAAACCAAAACTTTGGGAGACACGCACATCATTAAATATATACAGATGTGTCATTTTATACATCGGCTTCATTTCTAAATGGATTCAATGGCACCACTCATCTTTTCTGCTTTTTTTTTCTTGTGCACAAATTAAACAGCTGGACAAAACTGTATTGCTAGCTAACATAGGACACTGTGATTTGCAACATTTGTACATCTGTATGTGACTGAGTCTGAATGTGTGCAATAATGATATTTGAGTATTTGCAGCTGTTACTCAAGCCAAGTCCTGTTGTGCTGAATCTGTGACTTTGAACTAGAGATGAGCGGGTTCGGTTTCTCTGAATCCGAACCCGCACGAACTTCATGTTTTTTTTCACGGGTCCGAGCGACTCGGATCTTCCCGCCTTGCTCGGTTAACCCGAGCGCGCCCGAACGTCATCATGACGCTGTCGGATTCTCGCGAGACTCGGATTCTATATAAGGAGCCGCGCGTCGCCGCCATTTTCACACGTGCATTGAGATTGATAGGGAGAGGACGTGGCTGGCGTCCTCTCCATTTAGATTAGGAGAGAGAGAGAGAGATTGACCTGAGGCTGATACTGTAGAAGAGAGTGCAGAGTTTAGTGACTGACCACAGTGACCACCAGCAGTGCAGTTGTTTTATTTAATATATCCGTTCTCTGCCTGAAAAAAACGGTACACACAGTGACTCAGTCACATACCATATCTGTGTGCACTGCTCAGCCCAGTGTGCTGCATGCCTGCATCATCTATGTATATATTATATATCTGACTGTGCTCAGCTCACACAGCTTATAATTGTGGGGGAGACTGGGGAGCACTGCAGTGCCAGTTATAGGTTATAGCAGGAGCCAGGAGTACAAGACAGTCACATACCATATCTGTGTGCACTGCTCAGCCCAGTGTGCTGCATCATCTATGTATATATTATATATCTGACTGTGCTCAGCTCACACAGCTTATAATTGTGGGGGAGACTGGGGAGCACTGCAGTGCCAGTTATAGGTTATAGCAGGAGCCAGGAGTACATATTATATTAAAATTAAACAGTGCACACTTTTGCTGCAGGAGTGCCACTGCCAGTGTGACTGACCAGTGACCTGACCACACTGACCACCAGTATAGGTAGTAGTATACTATATTGTGATTGCCTGAAAAAGTTAAACACTCGTCGTGTGACTTCACTTGTGTGGTGTTTTTTTTTTTATTCTATAAAAAACTCATTCTGCTGACAGACAGTGTCCAGCAGGTCCGTCATTATATAATATATATACCTGTCCGGCTGCAGTAGTGATATATATATTTTTTATATCATTATTTATCATCCAGTCGCAGCAGACACAGTACGGTAGTTCACGGCTGTAGCTACCTCTGTGTCGGCACTCGGCAGTCCGTCCATAATTGTATACCACCTAACCGTGGTTTTTTTTTCTTTCTTCTTTATACATACATACTACGACATCTCTTTATCAACCAGTCTATAATAGCAGCAGACACAGTACAGTACGGTAGTTCACGGCTGTGGCTACCTCTGTGTCGGCACTCGGCAGTCCGTCCATAATTGTATACCACCTAACCGTGGTTTTTTTTTCTTTCTTCTTCATACATACATACTACGACATCTCTTTATCAACCAGTCTATATTAGCAGCAGACACAGTACAGTACGGTAGTTCACGGCTGTGGCTACCTTTGTGTCGGCACTCGGCAGTCCGTCCATAATTGTATACCACCTAACCGTGGTTTTTTTTTCTTTCTTCTTTATACATACATACTACGACATCTCTTTATCAACCAGTCTATATTAGCAGCAGACACAGTACAGTACGGTAGTTCACGGCTGTGGCTACCTCTGTGTCGGCACTCGGCAGTCCGTCCATAATTGTATACCACCTACCCGTGGTTTTTTTTTCTTTCTTCTTTATACATACATACTACTACATCTCTTTATCAACCAGTCTATATTAGCAGCAGACACAGTACAGTACGGTAGTTCACGGCTGTGGCTACCTCTGTGTCGGCACTCGGCAGTCCGTCCATAATTGTATACCACCTAACCGTGGTTTTTTTTTCTTTCTTCTTTATACATACATACTACGACATCTCTTTATCAACCAGTCTATATTAGCAGCAGACACAGTACAGTACGGTAGTTCACGGCTGTGGCTACCTCTGTGTCGGCACTCGGCAGTCCGTCCATAATTGTATACCACCTACCCGTGGTTTTTTTTTCTTTCTTCTTCATACATACATACTACGACATCTCTTTATCAACCAGTCTATATTAGCAGCAGACACAGTACAGTACGGTAGTTCACGGCTGTGGCTACCTCTGTGTCGGCACTCGGCAGTCCGTCCATAATTGTATACCACCTAACCGTGGTTTTTTTTTCTTTCTTCTTCATACATACATACTACGACATCTCTTTATCAACCAGTCTATATTAGCAGCAGACACAGTACAGTACGGTAGTTCACGGCTGTGGCTACCTCTGTGTCGGCACTCGGCAGTCCGTCCATAATTGTATACTAGTATCCATCCATCTCCATTGTTTACCTGAGGTGCCTTTTAGTTGTGCCTATTAAAATATGGAGAACAAAAATGTTGAGGTTCCAAAATTAGGGAAAGATCAAGATCCACTTCCACCTCGTGCTGAAGCTGCTGCCACTAGTCATGGCCGAGACGATGAAATGCCAGCAACGTCGTCTGCCAAGGCCGATGCCCAATGTCATAGTACAGAGCATGTCAAATCCAAAACACCAAATATCAGTAAAAAAAGGACTCCAAAACCTAAAATAAAATTGTCGGAGGAGAAGCGTAAACTTGCCAATATGCCATTTACCACACGGAGTGGCAAGGAACGGCTGAGGCCCTGGCCTATGTTCATGGCTAGTGGTTCAGCTTCACATGAGGATGGAAGCACTCAGCCTCTCGCTAGAAAAATGAAAAGACTCAAGCTGGCAAAAGCACAGCAAAGAACTGTGCATTCTTCGAAATCCCAAATCCACAAGGAGAGTCCAATTGTGTCGGTTGCGATGCCTGACCTTCCCAACACTGGATGTGAAGAGCATGCGCCTTCCACCATTTGCACGCCCCCTGCAAGTGCTGGAAGGAGCACCCGCAGTCCAGTTCCTGATAGTCAGATTGAAGATGTCAGTGTTGAAGTACACCAGGATGAGGAGGATATAGGTGTTGCTGGCGCTGGGGAGGAAATTGACCAGGAGGATTCTGATGGTGAGGTGGTTTGTTTAAGTCAGGCACCCGGGGAGACACCTGTTGTCGGTGGGAGGAATTTGGCCGTTGACATGCCAGGTGAAAATACCAAAAAAATCAGCTCTTCGGTGTGGAGGTATTTCAACAGAAATGCGGACAACAGGTGTCAAGCCGTGTGTTCCCTTTGTCAAGCTGTAATAAGTAGGGGTAAGGACGTTGACCACCTCGGAACATCCTCCCTTATACGTCACCTGCAGCGCATTCATAATAAGACAGTGACAAGTTCAAAAACTTTGGGTGACAGCGGAAGCAGTCCACTGACCAGTAAATCCCTTCCTCTTGTAACCAAGCTCACGCAAACCACCCCACCAACTCCCTCAGTGTCAATTTCCTCCTTCCCCAGGAATGCCAATAGTCCTGCAGGCCATGTCACTGGCAATTCTGACGATTCCTCTCCTGCCTGGGATTCCTCCGATGCATCCTTGCGTGTAACGCCTACTGCTGCTGGCGCTGCTGTTGTTGCTGCTGGGAGTCGATGGTCATCCCAGAGGGGAAGTCGTAAGACCACTTTTACTACTTCCACCAAGCAATTGACTGTCCAACAGTCCTTTGCGAGGAAGATGAAATATCACAGCAGTCATCCTACTGCAAAGCGGATAACTGAGGCCTTGGCATCCTGGGTGGTGAGAACCGTGGTTCCGGTATCCATCATTACTGCAGAGCCAACTAGAGACTTGTTGGAGGTACTGTGTCCCCGGTACCAAATACCATCTAGGTTCCATTTCTCTAGGCAGGCGATACCGAAAATTTACACAGACCTCAGAAAAAGAGTCACCAGTGTCCTAAAAAATGCAGCTGTACCCAATGTCCACTTAACCACGGACATGTGGACAAGTGGAGCAGGGCAGGGTCAGGACTATATGACTGTGACAGCCCACTGGGTAGATGTATGGACTCCCGCCGCAAGAACAGCAGCGGCGGCACCAGTAGCAGCATCTCGCAAACGCCAACTCTTTACTAGGCAGGCTACGCTTTGTATCACCGGTTTCCAGAATACGCACACAGCTGAAAACCTCTTACGGCAACTGAGGAAGATCATCGCGGAATGGCTTACCCCAATTGGACTCTCCTGTGGATTTGTGGCATCGGACAACGCCAGCAATATTGTGTGTGCATTAAATATGGGCAAATTCCAGCACGTCCCATGTTTTGCACATACCTTGAATTTGGTGGTGCAGAATTTTTTAAAAAACGACAGGGGCGTGCAAGAGATGCTGTCGGTGGCCAGAAAAATTGCGGGACACTTTCGGCGTACAGGCACCACGTACAGAAGACTGGAGCACCACCAAAAACTACTGAACCTGCCCTGCCATCATCTGAAGCAAGAAGTGGTAACGAGGTGGAATTCAACCCTCTATATGCTTCAGAGGTTGGAGGAGCAGCAAAAGGCCATTCAAGCCTATACAATTGAGCACGATATAGGAGGTGGAATGCACCTGTCTCAAGCGCAGTGGAGAATGATTTCAACGTTGTGCAAGGTTCTGATGCCCTTTGAACTTGCCACACGTGAAGTCAGTTCAGACACTGCCAGCCTGAGTCAGGTCATTCCCCTCATCAGGCTTTTGCAGAAGAAGCTGGAGACATTGAAGGAGGAGCTAACACGGAGCGATTCCGCTAGGCATGTGGGACTTGTGGATGGAGCCCTTAATTCGCTTAACAAGGATTCACGGGTGGTCAATCTGTTGAAATCAGAGCACTACATTTTGGCCACCGTGCTCGATCCTAGATTTAAAGCCTACCTTGGATCTCTCTTTCCGGCAGACACAAGTCTGCTGGGGTTGAAAGACCTGCTGGTGAGAAAATTGTCAAGTCAAGCGGAACGCGACCTGTCAACATCTCCTCCTTCACATTCTCCCGCAACTGGGGGTGCGAGGAAAAGGCTCAGAATTCCGAGCCCACCCGCTGGCGGTGATGCAGGGCAGTCTGGAGCGACTGCTGATGCTGACATCTGGTCCGGACTGAAGGACCTGACAACGATTACGGACATGTCGTCTACTGTCACTGCATATGATTCTCTCACCATTGAAAGAATGGTGGAGGATTATATGAGTGACCGCATCCAAGTAGGCACGTCACACAGTCCATACTTATACTGGCAGGAAAAAGAGGCAATTTGGAGGCCATTGCACAAACTGGCTTTATTCTACCTAAGTTGCCCTCCCACAAGTGTGTACTCCGAAAGAGTGTTTAGTGCCGCCGCTCACCTTGTCAGCAATCGGCGTACGAGGTTACATCCAGAAAATGTGGAGAAGATGATGTTCATTAAAATGAATTATAATCAATTCCTCCGCGGAGACATTGACCAGCAGCAATTGCCTCCACAAAGTACACAGGGAGCTGAGATGGTGGATTCCAGTGGGGACGAATTGATAATCTGTGAGGAGGGGGATGTACACGGTGATATATCGGAGGGTGATGATGAGGTGGACATCTTGCCTCTGTAGAGCCAGTTTGTGCAAGGAGAGATTAATTGCTTCTTTTTTGGGGGGGGTCCAAACCAACCCGTCATATCAGTCACAGTCGTGTGGCACACCCTGTCACTGAAATGATGGGTTGGTTAAAGTGTGCATGTCCTGTTTTGTTTATACAACATAAGGGTGGGTGGGAGGGCCCAAGGACAATTCCATCTTGCACCTCTTTTTTCTTTTCTTTTTCTTTGCGTCATGTGTTGTTTGGGGAGGGTTTTTTGGAAGGGACATCCTGCGTGACACTGCAGTGCCACTCCTAAATGGGCCCGGTGTTTGTGTCGGCCACTAGGGTCGCTAATCTTACTCACACAGTCAGCTACCTCATTGCGCCTCTTTTTTTCTTTGCGTCATGTGCTGATTGGGGAGGGTTTTTTGGAAGGGACATCCTGCGTGACACTGCAGTGCCACTCCTAGATGGGCCCGGTGTTTGTGTTGGCCACTAGGGTCGCTAATCTTACTCACACAGTCAGCTACCTCATTGCGCCTCTTTTTTTCTTTGCGTCATGTGCTGATTGGGGAGGGTTTTTTGGAAGGGACATCCTGCGTGACACTGCAGTGCCACTCCTAAATGGGCCCGGTGTTTGTGTCGGCCACTAGGGTCGCTAATCTTACTCACACAGTCAGCTACCTCATTGCGCCTCTTTTTTTCTTTGCGTCATGTGCTGATTGGGGAGGGTTTTTTGGAAGGGACATCCTGCGTGACACTGCAGTGCCACTCCTAAATGGGCCCGGTGTTTGTGTCGGCCACTAGGGTCGCTTATCTTACTCACACAGTCAGCTACCTCATTGCGCCTCTTTTTTTCTTTGCGTCATGTGCTGATTGGGGAGGGTTTTTTGGAAGGGACATCCTGCGTGACACTGCAGTGCCACTCCTAGATGGGCCCGGTGTTTGTGTCGGCCACTAGGGTCGCTAATCTTACTCACACAGTCAGCTACCTCATTGCGCCTCTTTTTTTCTTTGCGTCATGTGCTGATTGGGGAGGGTTTTTTGGAAGGGACATCCTGCGTGACACTGCAGTGCCACTCCTAAATGGGCCCGGTGTTTGTGTCGGCCACTAGGGTCGCTAATCTTACTCACACAGTCAGCTACCTCATTGCGCCTCTTTTTTTCTTTGCGTCATGTGCTGATTGGGGAGGGTTTTTTGGAAGGGACATCCTGCGTGACACTGCAGTGCCACTCCTAAATGGGCCAGGTGTTTGTGTCGGCCACTAGGGTCGCTAATCTTACTCACACAGTCAGCTACCTCATTGCGCCTCTTTTTTTCTTTGCGTCATGTGCTGATTGGGGAGGGTTTTTTGGAAGGGACATCCTGCGTGACACTGCAGTGCCACTCCTAAATGGGCCCGGTGTTTGTGTCGGCCACTAGGGTCGCTAATCTTACTCACAGTGTCAGCTACCTCATTGCGCCTCTTTTTTTCTTTGCGTCATGTGCTGATTGGGGAGGGTTTTTTGGAAGGGACATCCTGCGTGACACTGCAGTGCCACTCCTAAATGGGCCCGGTGTTTGTGTCGGCCACTAGGGTCGCTTATCTTACTCACACAGTCAGCTACCTCATTGCGCCTCTTTTTTTCTTTGCGTCATGTGCTGATTGGGGAGGGTTTTTTGGAAGGGACATCCTGCGTGACACTGCAGTGCCACTCCTAGATGGGCCAGGTGTTTGTGTCGGCCACTAGTGTCGCTTAGCTTAATCATCCAGCGACCTTGGTGCAAATTTTAGGACTAGAAATAATATTGTGAGGTGTGAGGTATTCAGAATAGACTGAAAATGAGTGGAAATTATGGTTTTTGAGGTTAATAATAATATGGGATCAAAATGACCCCCAAATTCTATGATTTAAGCTGTTTTTTAGTGTTTTTTAAAAAAAACACCCGAATCCAAAACACACCCGAATCCGACAAAAAAAATTCGGTGAGGTTTTGCCAAAACGCGGTCGAACCCAAAACACGGCCGCGGAACCGAACCCAAAACACAAAACCCGAAAAATTTCAGGCGCTCATCTCTACTTTGAACCTGTGTAAAACCAATTTCTGTGTGATTAATGTCACAGTTTAGCATCCCTAGTACACTGTGAGATTCTTTTTGCTGATTTTGCAATGCATAAAAGGTACAAAAAGTAACAAAATACAGTATGTCACTTCTCTCATAGTGTCTCAGTTGTGCTTGGTGTCTCGTGTGGTATGGCATATAGACCCTAGGTGTATGAAAACACATCTTTATTATATGCGACATTAGTAAAAATAGATTATACAAATTATTTTTTTCAAATATTTTCAGTTGATTTTTAAGTAGATGTGATTTTCAGTCTGTGGAATTAAAATGTAGATTGCACATTTAGTATAATGAATACACTTGCACAATTATCTATTTTCAGTTGTTATCACTGAGGTGCCTAGGACAACTGGAAGATGTCAGATTAGCACTATGGATCCCCCCAGCTCCCATCATTGACATCATCCAATCACTTCTGATTCCTAGTGCAGAACTCAGTGGCTGGAGACTGTAACAAGGAGAAAGACCCACCGGCGTGAGAAGAGGCCACAGAGGACTTACGATAAGTATTAGGGTAAGGATAGAGCTAGTTAGTCTCACTAAGCCTGCATCACCTCTTCCCATATATTCATGGTTGCTGTTTATACAGGATCATTCATTTAAAAAAGTTCATAAATATTGTTTCTATGCAAATTAATTTCTGTTGCAATCAAGTGTAACATTTTAATTAGTATAGGTTTCATATGATTTTCTTATTGCATACAATATACCTCTCATCTCTTTGTTTAAAATGTTTACTTTATAGCCTTGACTAGAGCTACTGCACATATCCTAATGTAGGTCTTCATTTTTCTATCCATTGTATTTGAATCCTTCAAACAGATGGTCCATTAATGATGAGAGCGTAAATATTAATATACATAAAAAGAATAAAACAAGTATATATTGTAATAGCACCAAGGGAAAAAAATAGGTGCACATACTGTACTCTCAAATTAATCTGTAGTCACAAAAAAAACTGCCCATTAAAGATATTTTTCAGCAATACCTCTTGATCTTCAATGGCAGTCTCTATATTGCATCATTGAAAGATATTTATATTACAGGTTATTTTTTGATACAAATCAGTTTCTTTTTATAGAAAATTTATAGGAACACAAATCCATAAAACTAAAAATACTGTATATATTGGATTTTGATCCATACAAATTATACTCTACTGTCTTTTTGTAGTGTGGAATAATATTCTATGTTCTAGCATTTGTATTTCTTCTGCAACATATTGTTTTTATGTGCAATACTAATTTTACTAATTTTCTTGATTGTGTAAAACAATAATTTTTTATATAAATGCAGAACTTTGGCACTGTGCAGTTCTTGTTGTTGCATACATCACACATTATATAATTTTCTGTTTCACCATGACTTTGAGGTTGTCAACTTTCTAATTATATTGTAAAATGACCTGATATCCACAATGTTACTCATTTCTATTGTCTCACATTTAGATTACATTTTCTATCATATAAAGACAGGTAGAAAGTGCTGCTACCCTTATTTAATTAATTAGTATTATCCAATATTATTAGACGTATCTGCAAACTAACACAATTCTTTTTACATAGCAAGACAAACTTCAAGCCAATAATTCAATTAAAAAGTAAATTTTGCTGTTTGTACCTTTCATGGGCATTATTTGCTATACTGCATGAAATCATAAAAAAAGTATTTATGTGACTATTTTGTTAGTACAATTAAGTACATTTTATGTCATACATAAGAAAATGCTTTTGGAAAAAAAACATTTTCACAATTCAGTAATATTTTCTCTGCTTCTTAAAATATTTAATAGATTTACTTTACTCTTGTGCTATCATGTTTAATCAAATTTCTGCCTTATGAATTAAATATTTTATTATGAAAGTAAAACAAAACATTGCATTTGCATTTTCTCTGTTATCTTGGCAACAAATTATATGTACAGTTTCATTTTGACTGTTTGCATTTCCCAAACAAAGCACAGGGCTGGTCAGGTTTGATAAGAGAATGTGTCCTATTCTATATTTCCCTTGTAATTGTTGTTGATACTATTTTAAATGAAGTTTCAAAAGTAAGGTGTTCGGTAATTAGAGCCATTCTTCAAATTGTTCTCTGTTGTCAAAATAATGTAACTGAATTGTGTTGTATTTATTTTGTTTTCATATTTAGCTTTTCTTTAAATAGTAAAGAATTTAAGGTACAAGGGTAATCCAGAAAATAAAGACTGGCTGTAAAAAAATAAGCAAAATAAATAAAACAATGGTTTTGTTTGTTTCTTTAAACACAGAGTACCTTAGTCTATTTCTCTACATAATCACCTCTTTTGTTAAGCATTTATCAAATCTGTCAACTAATTTTAGATACCCTTTGTTGTACTAGACTGCTTCCACTTCATTAAACCAGTTGTTGACTGCAAGCTTCATTTCATCAATTCCAAAAATTTTCCAACCAGGAATTTTTTGAGCTAAGTGAAAATATGAAAATTGCTTGGCTGGAATATTGATTGGATGATCAAAACCTCCCAACAAAAACCATGACAAGTGATGGGTGTCCCAGTCGGTCTTCATCATGCACATTTCTTTTTCCATTACTGAACATTTCACACCACTTTCTCACATCACCATATGCCTGCATTATTTAACTATACATTTTAGTAGTTATAACTTTCTGTGTATTCAAGAATAAAAAGCACTCCTTGTTTCACAGCAAGACAGATTTATTTTGAATTACAGGGTTATTTTTTACAATGCACAACATTGCCAAAAACAACTAAAACAAGACACCGCTCACAGAGCACTTAGAAAACAGTTTAGGGAGATGACCCAACTATTAATTAGGGAGGCTGAATGATATGCCTAATGGGAATGTGCAGTGTCTACTTTCAGATTACCCTCAGATTAAATTTGCTCTTTTAAATTATTATATGGACATACTGCCAGTTTCAAGTTGTTAAAGACTTATGAAACAAATGAATCTCTTTACTACTATTTTATATATTTTGATTTAAGAGTAATAAAAAGTCTCACAGTACACTTTATGCCCCACTACCCCAAACATTTGGACCTCAGTATTTTCTTAATATCACAGTGTGATTAATTCCAAACAAATAAGCAATACACAAAATATTAAATTTTCTCCTTTTATTAGTGCCATGCTCTTGTCACAGCTCAGTTGATTCTAATCTTATACTCTCTAGGTTGTACCACCAATGCCTCCACAAGATGGTGAGGTGATCAATCATGGTGATTCCTTAGTAACTCATTGTGATTTTTACAGAATGCAGTGAATGGAACACGAGTTGGCTGCAGGACTTCTTTCAGAGAGGATTGCAGAATCTGTGAAAAAGACGATTGCTTGCTGGGATCTTCTCACCTGCCTGAAGGAACACATTGCTACTGTATTTGCATTTGACTTGACACCTACATTTTGGAGAGTACTCTTCAGGTAGAGACTGCCACTTCTTTTCTCTTGTTAGCTCACAAGCAAAAAATAATCTATACCATGCCTATGCAACACTTTGACGAGACTAGGGATGTTTTTTTCAAGAACAAGAGAACCTGGTGCTCTGGAAGGGTCTGGGAACCCTCTAAGATTAAGCCAACTGATGGTCACATAACTGATTATCTAATTCTTCAGTAAGCATCCTGCCAAGGTTAGAGGGCATTGAGGTGCATACAAAAAGGTCATATTTTTAAATAAGAAAGGTATAAGGGTTACAGAGTTGTTTCAAAGGAGGATCCCAAAGATAGCAGCTATTATCTTTTATTTCAGTTTGTTCCAGGGGTCAGGTACACAAGTATGCCATGTACTGTAGTTATCAAGATGTCAGACAGAAGCACAGTCACTGACCATGGCAAAAGTATGGTACACCATATGGATATTAATCAACCAAGGGGTCAGCCATGAGCATGATCAGTAGCCATAGCAGAGGTTTGGTTCACAAGAGATAGAAACAATGGGGTGTCATTCCGAGTTGATCGCTAGCTGCTGTTGTTCACAGCACAGCGATCAGGCTAAAAATCAGCATTTCTGTGCATGCGTATGCACCTCAATGCGCAGGCGCATTGTACGGGTTTGAGTCTAATGAACATTCCTGATGCACGGCTGAACGCAGGAAGATTGACATGAAGTGGGCGTTTCTGGGTGTCAACTGACCGTTTTCAGGGAGTGCTTAGAAAAACGCAGGCATGGCAGAAGAAATGCAGGCGTGGCAGGGCATTCGCTGGGTGGGTGTGTGACGTCAAAAGCCGTCCATCCATTGTTAGAATCAACGCAACTACAGGGCTGGTCTTGTTTTGCACAAAATGATTTTGCAGGCGCTCTGAAACATATGTACCACATATAAAAAAAAAAACATTGCGGCACTGTTTCATATTGTTTCATATGTGGTACATAGAAGATACACAAGGAATTGTTTCAGATTGGAGATTTTGTCTCATTGCCGGACTTTATTGGACTTTCTTTATAAAGAAGTGTTGATAAATGTCTTTGGCCATACGGAATTTCTGTTATAAAGAGGGTATCAGATTTGGACTTTCTTTGTTTCTAATAAACCCACGGTTGTTTTTTAAAAAATCCATTTGCTTGTTTTGAGAGAAAAGCTGATTTCAAAATAGCTCTGGAGAGTCTTTTAGAAACACCCTATCTTTTCTGTCAGATTGGAATTTCTCATACCGTATAATCAAATTGTTATGGGATTTAATCACTTTCTCCAGTTTGTTTTCAAGATGATCCATATGCTGACCCAATGCATCCAACTGTTGACGTGTCTTTAATGCCGCTGTAGAGTCAGCGGCTATTAAGGCCTTAAAGGAGGCTAATAGTTGTTTAATAAAGCCCAGCATAAGGGGGGCATCGTCACCCAGATCATGTTTCTTACAAGAGTCTGAAAATATTCAGTCTGCAGATGCTCCCTGACCCTGTGACTGTTTTAGTCGTGTATCTACCATTCCTGAACTCTTTGAGGTCTTCACAGGAGACAGAATTAAAATCTTTCTGATGTTTAGACGGCATGGCCATATAACATTGATTTAGCTCCCATATAAGTAGTGAGGTAACTTGGATGAGTGCCTCTTGTTCTCACTATTTCTAAGTTTCCACAGCGATAAAAATACTTTACAGCATATAGAAGTGAAGGAGGGGTGTAAAGCAGGTTTATTGAGGCTTCATCTCTCAGCACTCCACTCCCAGCACTTTATGGCTCTCTTATGATCCTGGAATAATAAAAGCCCCACTTACATCTAAAAATAATATAGAGCAGTAGGAAGTCAATGAGGGAGATTGCACCAGCACTGATACCCCTTGATAAGACTTCCTTATAAAGAAATTATATATATGTTTATTATCTATGTTTATTATCTTCTGGAGCATTGGTATAGTAATATGAGGTGAGACACAACAGTCCTCCAATCTCTTATATATCACAAATAATAGCCTTCCTTGCTCTCCAAGCTGCACACCAAACACTTGGGTTAGAATTAAATTTTTTAATATTTTCCCAGTGTGAAGTGGTTTACTGCACACTTCACAGAGATCTGGGCTAAGATGGTGATGGCTGCTCTGCAGGTGAGGCTGCCTGGCATCTTTCCCCTTCCCTGGATGCCACTCCCAGCCTTCTGTTTTACACTTCCACAAGCAGCTGGAGACAAAGACTTACCCCTGTGTTGCTTATTATGTGCTTTCTTCTCTGCGATTAGCCACGGGTGGGTGTTCGCGATCTCCAGCATGCACTCCTGGATCCAGATTCCCACAAGAGGTCCTGGCGTGCAGCAGAGTTTAAGGCTGCAACCCACAGGAAGGTACTGCACCTTCCCCATCTCTGCAACCCGCACTGCTGCATACCAGAGACCCTCTCACTTTCAGTGGGAAAGATAGAGGCTTTTGGGTACTGCAAATCAGGCATTTTTGGTCACAGTGTAGGAGAGCCCAAGCTGTGTGCAACATCTACTATGGCTGCTAGGCTACAGTCCCCAGTTCAGTTCTTCTACCTCTGGTGTGCTGACAGCAAGTTGTGTCATGTAAGTAGCGCTTTGGTTTGAGGGGAGAAGGTTATGGTCTCCACTTGGGGAACTGTAAGAGGTATCAATCTGAGGGATCTCCAGCATTGTGATGGGGACATTTGGGAGGTGCTAGTTGACAGGACCCTCAAGTGGATGAAGATTGCAAGAGATGTTGATTCACGGGAACTCTGTGAGGAGTTACATGTGGTGTGGATTCATGGGTCCTCTGAAGCAGGTGGAATTGTAAAAGTTTCCAATTTGTTGGACCTTTGTTGACCATGTGGCTACTGTGTCTTGTACAATGTGTTAATTTGCATGACCTCCAGCATGGGTTTGGGAGAGCCCAGTTCAGGACCTCCAGAAATGTGAAGCTGAGAGAGAGGAGAGGCTGTGGTGCACAGGTAGCCAGTGAGAGCTTTGAAATGAGAGAGGGGCAGGGTTTCCCTGCAACTTTCTAGTGCACAGCTGCTAGACACAGTCCTGGCATAATTATATCTATTAAAAATAATAAATGATCTGTCATTTACTACATTAGTACCAAAGCTGGAGAAATTACAGTAGTTCGTGTTTCTTTTTTTTATGTTGATGTGCTATGACAAATTCAAAGGGTTCCCTTGGAAGAGGAAAAGATTGCGGAAGATGAAATTGCAGGTGTTATGACCCGTTTATACTTCTGTTGTGGTATATGTGAAAATAATAATAATAATAATAATAATAATTAATAATAATATTAATAATAATAATAATAATAATAATAATAATAATTTTATTTATATAGCGCTCTTTCTCCAACAGGACTTAAGGCGCTTTATAGATATCAAAAACAATGCACATGATACAGAGGATTTGAGTAATACAACAATAGACAAGCAACACAGACATAAAAGAAAACCTTAAGCACACAGAAAGCATAATGCACGATTGGTGTAGGCATTTTGGCTAATAACTTCCAAGGGTTGTGTATTCCACCCTCACAAGGTACCAGGTGCGGCAGCCATCTTGTGCGCTCAGCGTAGGATTACCCAGGGTGGAATAGTCCACCCCTAGAAGAGATGACACAAAATGGGGGTGATTTCAGAGTCCTACAGTTCAGAGTAGGGTTCCATCAAAACCATCAGGCCTATGTATTTTTCATCCCATCCACAAGTGTACCATATGGGGCAGCCATGTTGGGCGCACTTTGAAGGTTACACTGTGGGAGGTGAGCCATAATAGGGCCAAATTCATATATGGGAAGACTGATGCTTATGTAGTAGTATGATGTACCCTGCATGTAGGGCACAAAGTAAAGGTGTGCAATCAGTGGAGGTAAACATTACAGGAAAAACACATGGTGGGGTGGAAGCGAGCAATGAAGAGAAAAAAAAAGACACAATAGCAGGTAACTAGTGGCAGAAGTAGGATTGGGATAACATTTTGATCAGATCTTAGTACGGGTGGGTAGGAGAATGTGGGGGGCATACTCAGAAGCAATGGGAATGTCCCTGCTGAGCCTGGTCCTGGTGCTGTGCCCCCACAGTTCCCTGTTCATCTTGATGGTTAGGCCCAGGAGCAGACTTGATGTTCTCAGCCAGAGAGGTGGTAAGCCTGGTCTTGGTGTTCTCATGTTTGAGGCGAGGAGAGGCCACATAAAGTTCCAGAGATTTTTGGTTGTAATGCAGTCCTTCTGTTAATTTGTAAGTTTGTTTTCCTTCTGTTTTCCTTCGGTTTAACACAGGTATAACACTGCTGTTGTTTTGAGCTGCCACTTGATAACTAGCCACTTCATATACTAGTCACTGCAGCGTCCTAATAGGCCTGGCGTCCTATGCTATACTGAGTAAATGAGTCTACAAACACATGTACTTTCTGATTACAACCCCCTCCCCCACACAGCAACCCTCCCACCAAAAGGTGTTAATCAACTACCAACTGTGAGGTTTGTAAACCCCAGTCAATCACTATAAGTTTTTGCACACTACAGATATTAATGCACTTATAACAATTTTCTAAACATGCAATGTAATGTGCAATGGTCTGCAATAATTACCAAGTAGATCTTTACTAAAAAAAGGAGCAATGGTCTGCAATAATTACCAAGTAGATCTTTACTAAAAAAGGAGCAATGGTCTGGAATAATTACCAAGTAGATCTTTACTAAAAAAGGAGCAATGGTCTGCAATAATTACCAAGTAGATCTTTACTAAAAAAGGAGCAATGGTCTGCAATAATTACCAAGTAGATCTTTACTAAAAAAAGGAGCAATGGTCTGCAATAATTACCAAGTAGATCTTTACTAAAAAAGGAGCAATGGTCTGCAATAATTACCAAGTAGATCTTTACTAAAAAAGGAGCAATGGTCTGCAATAATTACCAAGTAGATCTTTACTAAAAAAGGAGAAATGGTCTGCAATAATTACCAAGTAGATCTTTACTAAAAAAGGAGCAATGGTCTGCAATAATTACCAAGTAGATCTTTACTAAAAAAGGAGCAATGGTCTGCAATAATTACCAAGTAGATCTTTACTAAAAAAGGAGCAATGGTCTGCAATAATTACCTGTTGACGAGAAGGAGAGACAGGAGTCAATTTTGAATATCAGTTGAAGATGTAACTAAGACAGGTATAACACTGCTGTTGTTTTGAGCTGCCACTTGATAACTAGCCACTTCATATACTAGTCACTGCAGCGTCCTAATAGGCCTGGCGTCCTATGCTATGCTAAAAGTCATGAATGTATTAGCTTACCTTGTTGGGTATATAATTTTCTGGTGATGATGGTTGTATTGCTTGTGCTTGTGGGGAATACAGTACCATGTTCTCTTTCCATTTTTGTATGGGGAGTTATGAGGTGAATATGAAAATAGAGGAGAGAGTTACACAGAGTATCAAAAACATGCAGCAAGGGAAAAGTATAATGGGTAATATTCATGCAATTGTCAAATAACAAGGATTAAATTGATACAAAAAAGTACTATATTTCAATTACATGAGCCTAAACAGTGAAACAGTGAAAAAGCAGTAGAGAAAACATGTGATGTGTTAATTAGCTCCATTAAGTTAACAGCGGTGAAAAAGGGTTATAGCCTCAGGCTTTATCACCTAAAGATAATAAGTTCCAGCCCCCTTTTCACCAGAACACCTTTTTGACACCCATTAACTTTATGTGTTAATGGACATTAACACATAAAATACGTGAAACGTTCAGAAGTGTAAAAAAATCCTCAATAAGTGCTGCCAATGGGCTCACTTTGGGGTTAACGTATTAGCTCTGGGGATCAATTAACCTATTGTAAATTACCACAGCTAATTGAAATCCCCCTATGTTTTGAATTTAGCTATGTATAACAACTGTTTACCAAGGGTGCTGCCCTTGTGAGTTTTGGAAAATTTGCTCTTGCTGTACTTGTCATTACATTGTTCAGTGACCCTGTGGAATTTAAGTTCTAATGCACAGTAAAGTATAGTGGTTGATAGCCATGCACCATAACAATCATTATTGCTCCAACAGTAAGTGTACATATATGAATTTAAGAGTAGATTGCTAGCAAGTGATTTTTGCACTGCTGCAATAAGATAGTTGCTGCCTACAGAGGGAGGGTATTTTAGTTGTGCAAGTGTGCAAATGCATGTGTAGCAGGGGAGGTCTTCATGTTGCCTGCGGCCGGGCTCCCGGCAACCACCATACTGGTGCCAGAATCCCGACTGCCGGCATACCGACATCTTAACTCCATTTTGGGGGTCAGCAACCCCCCTGGAGGGAGAATAGACAGCGTGGTGCATGTAGCGTGCCACCGTGCCCACAGAATGGTGAGTGCAGCGAGCCCACAAGAGGCTCATTTGCGCTCGCCTAGATCTGGTGGTCGGGATTCCGGCGCCGGTATGCTGGTCGCCGGGCCCCCGACCGCCGGCATACCATACTACACCCGTGTGGCAGAGCTGTACAAACAGATGTTGTGCAGTCTCTGCTAAGCCTCAGCCACTGCGATCACATCAGCCTGTCCAGAACCAGAATTGACATCAGGAACCCTCCCTGCAAATGCATGGACACACCTGCATTTTTCCAGACACTCCCTGAAAACGGTCAGTTGACCCACAAATGCCTTCTTCCTGTCAATCTCCTTGCGATCGCCCGTGCAAATGGATTCATCGCACACACATATCACTGAGCAGCGATCCGCTTTGTACCCGTGTGATGCGCCTGCGCATTGCGGAGCATATGCATGCATAGTTTGGACCTGTTCGCCCGCTATGCAAAATTGCACAGCAGCAATCAAGTCTGAATTACCCCTTTAGTTCACAAATAAATGAAGAGAAGGCTGAAAAATACCTATGGATACCTATTTGCATTCAAGAGCAGGGAAATTAGGGCTAATGCCATATGAAGATGACATCAGTTCGAGGAGTAACAAAAACATAAAATTGCCATAACTCGACAAATGGTTGATAGCTATTTCGGGACTTCAATGATTTATATATGTCCCTCCATACCCTAATGTGTTTTTAAATCAATTTCAGACTTTATACTGGACCTGTCACTATGATTATTGTTTCTGCTGTGCTTAATCTCCAATCAGAGGCTGCACTGTATATTTTTGCATATATTTAACTTTTCCCAAGTCCTCAAACACAAAGAGGGTAAATATACAGTAGTTAGTGTGGAGATAAAAGAAGAGATATATGATAACAATTGTTAATACAGTATGTAGTATCAAAAAAATGATAATATCAGTTATACAGTATAATGGAGAAATAACAATGGAGAAAATAAGGGAGACAGTATATACAGTAAAAAGCTGTAATGGAGAATTTGAAATCTAACTCTCTCTGCACATGTTATATCTGCTCCCCCCCTGCAGTGCACATGGTTTTGCCAACTGCTAACATTATTGCTGCTGTGATCAACTCTGAATTAGGCCCTTTGTTCAAAATCATAATTCCTACCATTCTTAATTAAAGCAACCCCTTTTGGTATAAGCTGATTATAATCATCATCAATATGATTCTGTTTTCTTTGTTTTAAATATTATTATTTCATTTAACTACATTTAACAATAAGACAGACCTGAAAAGAGTGATATTTATACATTTTTAAAATGTAAAAAAAAATTGCTAAAGAAAGAGTGTTGGGAAAACTCAATTATAGAGAGACAAAACCTATGCACAAAATGAGAACTTATCCCAAAACATATAGTGATTGTATTGACAATGTAATCTGATTTATTTACAAATGTACACCATAAAACAGCAAGACTGTCACTGATCAGAAATTAGATTTTTTTTTATATTTTCAAATTATCTAATCTAGAGATATTGTAAGTGAAATTTAAAAAATTGTCCCACTGAATATTTATCTCATTCTGAATTTGGTTAAAAACAAATCACATGGGTCACATGTGGATTTTGGCTTGTAATGCTCCCATTTCAGCCACACTTCTAAATGAATTAACGAAAATTGTCTAAGCACTATTCCTAGACTATATAATTTGTAAAATAAACAATTATATATGATAGAATGCAATTTCCTGCATAGACAAGCATAAATGGAGATCAAAGTTTGAAATTTGCACATCTGAGTAATATCCTATTGACAGAGACACTCAATTTGCACAAAATGTAATGTTTAGACTCAAAGCTCAATATGCTATCACACTATTTCTATATCTTTATACACCAAGTTGCAAATTTAAATTCACTAGTACAGTATCTTAGGGAAATTAATCTAATTGCATTTTAAATATAATAAAATATCTTATCCTATTAATGGCATTTTATGGCTTATGTGGGTTTGTTATCATTGTTTTGGCATTTATAGACTGATGCATGTGTTTCCATAGTTAAATACTGTAGTGAGTGTTTACAGAACTACAGACACTCCCTGCACTTAATTGAAAACAAATTGATTGCTTCAAACCTGCTGCAAGTGATAATGGAGTATGTGCTATTTCTCCAAAAGTGGAGTACACAATACAGATAAAGATAATGACTGTGCTTGGCTTAAGGTTATAAATTAATATTATCAATGTGCAAAAGTGAAACTATATTTAAAGTGAAGATAGTCACAGTACTTCTAATTGGTTTCAACATGTGGAGAACAAATATGATATTTAAAATGATCAGTTACTGTACCTCTTGGTTCCAAAATTTAGCCAAGTTTAGATGAAAATGGGATAATATGTTAAATACTCAGAAATTGTGGCTTATAAATAATACTGTATAAAGAACGGCAAACCTGAGTACAAGAATGCTGAGTCATGGTGGGCCATATTTTATTTATTGTCTGTGTATACAGTAACTTGCACCAAGTGAAAGTTATGAGTGATGTTCCTTTCATTTGTTTGAGTTTTGTGGTTATAATTTACTTTAAAAGCCAGGATGCTATGTACTGTAAATGTGCTAACATTGCTGCTTTTGTGTGTAGTGATGTAACATATTTAACTCATTTAAGTTAAAGTTAATGAAGGAATCATTTTTGTCTGAAAATTTGTCAACTTCTTATTGATGAACTCCATGTTAATAAGAAAGTAGCTTGGGACGCTTATAAAGGTGTATTGCATGGCTTCTTGGGTAACAGAAGAGCTGGAAACTATGTTGATATTGTGAACAACCTTCTAGAAAAGTATCCTCAATTAGGCTGCAACATGTCATTGAAAATAAACTTTTGTGACTATCATCTGGTCTTCTTCAATAACAACTGCAGTGCAATGAGTGACGAACACAATGAGCAATTCCACCTAGACATGAAATGAAAATATATGGGTAGGTGGAATGCTTTTATGCTTGCTGACTACTGTTGGATAGTGACATAGATGCCCCAGAAGAGGAGTACAAGCAACAAGCAAAAAGAAAACACTCTCATGTAAAGGCTACTATTTGTGTTAGTTCTTTCAGTTGCTGTACAGTATGTTTCATTTTGTGTTCTTATTTGCGATTGATTTAATTGAAACAACAGTTATTTATGTTGTATCAAGAAAATATCAGACTATTTTTAAATAGTTTTTCCCTATGAATAAATTACTGATGTACAAATAGCGCAAGTAGTGTAGCTCAAAGACTAGAGTTACTAAAAACACTCTGAATACATATTAATTTTTTTTACCGTAAATTAGTAAGATATTACTTTATAGACAGAAAATAATTCAAAGTATTCCTTTTCTGTATAGTGTAATTAATGAATCTGTTTTTTATAATACGTTACCAGAAATGTATATGTCCTTTTGGAGGATGAAAAATGCTCACAAATTGCTGTGAAATTAAAATGTTACAAATATAAGACATACAGTATATATGTCAAGGTTGATACTTATAAAAATCCTTATCAATAACTTGGATTAAAAATAAATACAATCAAATGTGTAATATTCATTCAACCTACATAAGAAATAATTAAGACTGTTTCTCAATAGCTATTACACTTTTGATTAATTTAATGTTTCAACCAATTTCAAGCACTAAGAATGGAGGAAACGTTTCAACTTTTCTTTAGACTTTTACTGCAGTTCATTAATCAATCTGCTTTTGTTTTCTGTGTTGATGCTCTATACATAAGAATGTCTGTTTTCAGGAATGCTACATTTTTACATTTGAAACATATTTTTATAGCATATTTAATATTATAAATATATAATTAATGTATTATGCGATACATAAAAGACTGTATAAGTGTTTTAAATCTGACATTTACACAATATTAATTCATTTTTTAGATATTATTATTAATAGAAAATACTAAATTATGTCCTAGTAAATGTTTAAATTGTCATATAGTAAATTTATTTTGTTAGCAATGCAACAAATTGCAAATAAACATCTGCTATGGATATTTTCAAATATTATTAGATATTAGGAGCTCATACTATATTAGAAATCAAACATCATATCTAACTTAAAGGGCCTAATTCAGAGTTGATTGCAGCAGCAAATTTGTTAGCAATTGGAGAAAACCATGGGGGTCATTCCAAGTTGATCGTAGCTGTGCAAAATTTTGCACAGCTATGATCAACTTTCCTGACATGCCGGGGGACGCACAGCACGGGGCTAGTCTGCCCCGCATGTTAGTCTGGCCCCCCTCACAGAAGTGCAAAGGCATCGCACAGCGGCGATGCCTTTGCACTTCAGGAGTAACTCCCGACCAGCGCAGCTTTAGCGAGCGGGCCGGGAGCTACTCCTTGCTCCCCGGCCAGCAGCGGCTGCGTATGATGTCATGCAGCTGCTGCTGCCCGCCCCCCATTCGGTCCGGCCACGCCTGCGTTGGCCGGACCGTGCCTACGAAACGGTGGCCAAATGCCGCCATTTCGCCCCCTCCCGCCCCTCGATCGCCTCTGCCTGTCAGTCAGGCAGAGGCGATCGCTGTCCTGCCACGGCCGTCGGCCGTGCCACATTCGCTGGCGCACAAAGGCGCCGGCGCATGCGTAGCAGGGACCCATTTGCTCTGCTGCATGAAAACACAGCGAGCGAACGGGTCGGAATGACCCCCCATGTGCACTGCAGTTGTGGCAGATATAACATTTGCAGAGAGAGTTAGATTTGGGTGGGTTATTTTGTTTCTGTGCAGGGTAAATACTGGCTGCTTTATTTTTACACTGCAATTTAGATTTCAGTTTGGACACACCCCACCCAAATCTAACTTTCTATGAACATGTTATATCTGCCTCCCCTGCATTGCACATGGGCCCTCATTCCGAGTTGTTCGCTCGGTATTTTTCATCGCATCGCAGTGAAAATCCGCTTAGTACGCATGCGCAATGTTCGCACTGCGACTGCGCCAAGTAACTTTACTATGAAGAAAGTATTTTTACTCACGGCTTTTTCTTCGCTCCGGCGAACGTAATGTGATTGACAGGAAATGGGTGTTACTGGGCGGAAACACGGCGTTTCAGGGGCGTGTGGCTGAAAACGCTACCGTTTCCGGAAAAAACGCAGGAGTGGCCGGGGAAACGGTGGGAGTGCCTGGGCGAACGCTGGGTGTGTTTGTGACGTCAACCAGGAACGACAAGCACTGAAATGATCGCACAGGCAGAGTAAGTCTGGAGCTACTCTGAAACTGCTAAGTAGTTAGTAATCGCATTATTGCGAATACATCGGTCGCAATTTTATGAAGCTAAGATTCACTCCCAGTAGGCGGCGGCTTAGCGTGTGTAACTCTGCTAAAATCGCCTTGCGACCGATCAACTCGGAATGAGGGCCATGGTTTTGCCAAACTGCTAACAAATTTGCTGCTGTGATCAACTCTGAATTAGGGCCCAAGTATAAATATGTATTAATTAATTAGTTCTCTCAATTAAGTTAATGTTTATGAATAAATAATCCCTTCTCCTGTGGCAGGCTATTTATTCCCTTAATTATTATACATAACAAAAATAGCATTCCATTAGAAAACTACATATTTCAATCATTTTAATGAATGATTCCTTTTTTAGGGAAAATATAAAGCTAAATATTGGCTTACATGACAAATATTTTCATGAAACCTGGAAATGTGAATTTGGCTATGTTGAATGATTCTAGTTTTCTTTCAGGGAAAGTATATTGAACAAGCATTATAAATATCCCCATATTGTGTTATGCAATACAATACAAAAATGATACAATTGATAGAATATGCTTTTATTTTTTTCATATGTAGTGAAAAGAAAAACTTGTGTGTAACTTTGATGAAAAGGTCTGGTACTGCAATGAACTACTTGGAAAAGTCCAGATGAGAATTTAAAATTCAGCCAAACTTATTTTAAAGCCTTTTAGAAAAGATTGGGATCAGTCTGTATTTTCCTTTTTTATGTTTTGTTATGTTTCCCCTTACTGACAGCATGAGCTAACTTTGCAAATTTACCTGATATTAGTTCTCTGAATATCGCCCTTTTGGGAAATGGGAAATGAAAGTTGTAATGCAAGTTGTGATGAATGAAGCATAAGACACTTACAGAATGGAATTTGACAATATATTTCACACTGACAGCACAATAAAAGTATGTTTTTTTCTTCTTATAACTAGATTTTAAGGATGTGTTCCACTATATTCCAGAGAGGATTGTCCTTTTTGTTTAAAGAATGTCTCAAGGGAAATCTGAATTGGGCAGAAATTATGTTTTATTATAACTGAAGAATGTCAACATATTAAAATGTGATAATGTTTGTTTATCCCTTGCAATTGCATGGATTGAAAATATTCTCAACGTATGTCATTTTGCAGCTTTGCTAATTCTGTATGCAACAAAAGTACATGGACATGTATAAAGGCTGTGTGTAGAATATAACTAATTTCCAGAAACATGGAAATCCTTTATACTGTACCTGGTACATAAACAGGACAATTACACTGCAAATAAAGTGTAAGGCACAAACATCCGCAGATAATTCACTTTGAATATGTACTGTAATAATTCATATGAGATTTTTTAATGGACCTTGTCAATTGTATATAATTCAAAGCCACATATCTCATAACATACAATTCATGTGCACATTTCTGCAACTTAACTTCAACTGTAATACATGTTTTATAGGTAGTCAAAATGTCTTATTTAGCGTAAGTCTCTAGAACCAAATTTAAGTGATGTAGCTATCCAGGTAAACTTACCAGTTAATGGGATTTTTGAAGAACAGGGATCTTTTTAAATGTCTGATTCTGACTTGGTAGTCAATTAAGAAAAATGTATTGTAGCTGCATACCTCCCAACTGTCCCGATATTCATAGGACAGTCCCTTTTTTGGGGGACTGTCTCATTTTCCCACCCATGGATAACAGTGTCCCCTAGTGAGGGGGAAGTTGTCACTTGTTGAGTCAATACTCTGCAGCAGTGAATAGATGCTGTGTGTATGTGCACAGGGTCTATTTACAGGAGGAAGGGAGGCTGGATGCATGGCCAGCTGCTCACAGAGCACTGGGCATGCCCCCATAGTGACAAAAACAAGGGTGTGGCTTGCAGTCACGGCATTTCTGTGAAGCCACACCCCTTCCCAAGGACAAGCCTCTTTTCATTCCCAGCCTGGATATTCAGACTGTTGGGAGGGGTGCAAATGCACTTTTCTTTTTATACAAGGTAAGTAATGGCTGCTTTTGAATATACTGTAGCCCAAAAATATTAGGCAGCTCTATTTACACTGCAATTTAGTTTTTCAGTTTTTTATTTTGCTCCCAACTCAAAATCAACCTCCATGTGTATATAAGTGCCCAAGAAGCTACTGTACACAACATCTAAATCAGTCGTGCTTAATATGCCACCTCCAAAGTAGGGCACATACAGGCAGACCTTAGTTGTCAACACAGAAATAGCATTATCCCCCATGTGTATCCTGCATTGCAATTGGTCCCACTGTTACTGTGTGTAGGTGGTTTCTCCTAATCACCACCATTACAGCCATAGTGAAATTCAGTATTCATCAGTGTAATCTGTTTTGTCACTCTGCTTTACCACCAACATGGGCAATATAATAGTACAGTGGTTAGCATTACTGCCTCATTATCACGGTAGTCATGGATTTGTTCCCCTTGTGTTTATATGGGTCAATTGATTTCTGATAAACTTAATCCTATGTGTGCAAATCTATGTTTTTTAGAACATACTTTGTAAACTTCAGTGGGGCAGGGACTGATGAGAATTACTGTATTAAATATTCTCTGAAAATTTCTGTGTCATATGGACAGTAGGCCCCATAGAAATGTAAAAACTGATAGTAAATAAACTGACCCTATAAAACTGCAGACTGCTACAGTATGTGAGAGTCCAGTGACAATATTTACCAAAGTGCAGTCTTGCTAATCCACAGGGTTTTGTTTAGTTTTTGGTCCAGTTTGTAAACTGTATAATTTGCTAAAGGCAAAGCTGCACTCTGAACTGTATTATTTCAACATGTCCGTTCTGAAACCACCATTTATACATACTGCATATATAAATACCTAAAACCAAAAGAAATAAGGAAGTATGTTTGATAGACATTAGCTCAAGCCCCATATTTGACTTGTCAGAGCAACAACAAATTAGGTAAGTATTCATTATGGAGACAACATTGACTTAGTAATTATGTGATATTTTTTTCATTAAGAAGCCAATATTAATTTATTATTTTATTAAGGAGCCATTACTGATTTTAAATTGTATTAATATGACAATATTAACTTCTTATTTTAGTAAGGGAAAATGATGTTTGATTAGAATGGAGACCACAAATTTATGTATGTTTAAGGCAACACTTACTTTCATTATGGGAACACCAGGCACAGTATAGTACACATTTATGGCATCCATTAGGCACTCTCAGTATTTCAGATGGGTGAGTCACCTCTGGTAGCATACTTCATTATGTACATTTTTTCCCATGATAACTTTGAACATTGTTAAGAGACATAAAAGGAGGATTGAGGGATTTGCAAAGGTGGCATAAAGCAACACTTCAACAATGTCACAGCCTGATCTGTCACCACATTTCAAACAAAGTAATACTTGAAAGAAGGTGGGAATTAGTTAATTAAAGGTCACTAGGCTCAATATCCATGAAACACCCTCGACCACTCCCCGACACAATATATTATATACTGTATGTATGTATATATATATATATATATATATATATATATATATATATATAAAATATTGCATAAAATGGATCTCGCACAATATGTCCCTTATTTGCAGTGAGTTCTTAAAATTCTTTCCTTGGTTTGATCTTTGTATACATGTTTTTTTCTTTATGCTCATTCACATGCAAAGGAAGACATAAAAGAGACCAATTTGTGTAGTTTGCTTCTAACTGTATATCAAGATTCACCCTGTGCACATCATGCAAGAAGTGATGCTAAACTGAAGAACTATCACTGTCTTCTATTATTTCATCACACATAAATGAACCAAAGGAGGGCATATTCTACTCACACTTATCACTGGTAGAAATAGGCATATAGGTATCTTTGTGTCTTATCTAAGTCATCTGTCACATGTTTACTCCGTTAGGACAAAAGAGTGCACACGACTTCCTATTGTGAAGTCTATATAAAGCATATACTGTAAAGGTTGTTTTAAGACCAATATGAATCACCAATCAGTGGGCATACCCAACTCAGGGTAATGGGATCTGTGTTGCTCACATAAAGGTTTGTTTTTCACTTAGCCCTGGCTTTTAGTAATCTTCTTTTTATAACCTGTAAATCCCAAGTGAGGATGAGGCTATATAAGAATAAATATTCCCCAAAGTGTGTACATTGAAAAATTTAAATAAAACATATACATCTCACATGAGATTAAATCACCATAAATCACCCTCTTCCCTCATGTGCTTATCCTTTTCTTACTCTAATAATATTCAACTGCACCAAATCCAGCAGTCTTCTGCCACCTGATACTTATTCCAGTGTCATCTGCTGATGTAGCTATGTTTATTTACACTGTACTTGTCCTATATTGTCGTCAACTGTAAGTTGTTGTTTTCCTGCTTGATTATTTGTTTATGTACTCTGTAATTGGGCGCTGCAGAACCCTTGTGGCGCCATATAAATAAAGAATAATAATAATAATAATAATAATAATAAAATTGCACATAAACATATAAAAAAAGCAGACAAAAATATTGTACAACTATTCTTTGCCAGAGGTTAGATAGATATGAAAGTCCAATCTCACACCTACATTAAAACATCTGGACAAAACATGTGTGGAGATCAAAATATACCTCCAGTATTTGAATAGATGGAAATACTGTACTGTAACTGGCCACACTTCTCCTTCCAATGCATTTCGGTTCATTATAAACCTTTATCAAGGCATTCAATGTTAAGAACCAAAAAATGACTGATTTGCGCTAAAATGCTGAATGGTGCATATATGAATGAAAACTCCTGTATAATATATAACCATCTGATTTATTTAGATTTATTTATTCAATAAAAAAAAATATATAAAAATATTGGGTAACGTTCTGCTTTTACTATATAGAATTCATATGTACAAGTCATCAAATACTTTTCCTAATTGCTATAACAATGGAAAACACCTGATATATATTACCACATGTAGTATGAATACTTATGAACACTCTAGATAGTATCCAATCTTAAGTATACATCTTTCATAAAAAAGTGCAATTTAACTTTAAAATTTTATCCATATAGATATTGTAGAAACAACTGTGTTTAAAGATGCTGTCCCAAATTGTGGTTACCACTCATATGCTGTATGCACACAGCTCACTGTTCCATGATATATATGTTTCTTAAAATGGTATGAAAACTTTTGCACGTAGAAACAACTGTGTTTAAAATTGCTGTCCCAAATTGTGGTTACCACTCATATGCTGTATGCACACAGCTTATTGTTCCATAATATATAGGTTTCTTAAAATGGTATGAAAACTTTTGCACACTCGTATGCTTTTCAGTTTTAAGGTGCAGTCTCTTGTATATACAAGCAGTGGCACTATGTATGGTGTCCCACGTTATGTGCAAACAATCCTGAGAGCACTTGTCCAGTAATGTGGTTGCTGCTTATGTGCCGTGTATGGCAGCTTACCACTGCAGCCCAACTGGCTGTTTTGCGGGATCTTGCGCTGCACTCAGCATTGTGTGGTGCTGTCTATCACCCGTCTATGTCCACTCAACAGAGCATGGGAAGCTGGAGCCGCTTGTATACGGATGGCTGTGCAGATCTGACTCTCCTCGTCAGCTGGTTGGCCGCATCCTCGTTGCAGAAGACCTAGCCGGCGGTTTCTGATATAAGGAATCACGTTTGGCTGTCCTTGGTTCCCAGCTTGGTTACCAGTCCTTGGTTCCTTTGGCTGTTCCTTGGTCCTTGGACCAGATCACCATCAGTTGTAGGAATTTGTAGAATTATCAGCAAATTCTCCCTCTAACTAGTTTCGCACCTCGGTGCTTCCTCAAAGAGTCTTTGAGGAAGCTGGTCCATAAGTTGGGAACCAAGGACGGCCAAATGTGACTCCTTAAATCAGAAACCGCCGGCTGGGTCTTCTGCAACGAGGATGCGGCCAACCAGCTGATGGGGAGAGTCAGATCTGCACAGCCGTCCGTATACAAGCGGCTTTAGCTTCCCATGCTTTGTTGAGCGGACATAGACGGGTGAGAGACAGCACCACACACATCACATTACGGGACAAGTGCTCTCAGGATTGTTTGCACATAACGTTTGACACCATACATAGTGCCACTGCTTGTATATACAAGAGACTGCACCTTAAAACTGAAAAGCATACGAGTGTGCAAAAGTTTTCATACCATTTTAAGAAACATATATATTATGGAACAATAAGCTCTGTGCATACAGCATATGAGTGGTAACCACAATTTGGGACAGCAATTTTAAACACAGTTGTTTCTACGTGCAAAAGTTTTCATACCATTTTAAGACACATATATATTATGGAACAATAAGCTGTGTGCATACAGCATATGAGTGGTAACCACAATTTGGGACAGCATCTTTAAACACAGTTGTTTCTACAATATCTATATGGATAACATTTTAAAGTTAAATTGCACTTTTTTATGAAAGATGTATACTTAAGATTGGATACTATCTAGAGTGTTCTTAAGTATTCATACTACATGTGGTAATATATATCAGGTGTTTTCCATTGTTATAGCAATTAGGAAAAGTATTTGATGACTTGTACACATGAATTCTATATAGTAAAAGCAGAATGTTACCCAATCTTTTTATATATATATTTTTTATTGAATAAATAAATCAGATGGTTATATATTATACAGGAGTTTTCATTCATATATGCACCATTCAGTATTTTAGCGCAAAACAGTCATTTTTTGGTTCTTTGGTTTGCTTTAATTTCTGAGGTGGAGGTCTGTGGATCTTCATCATCACTAATTAAAATAGCTGTGTGCACACAGACACAGCTGGACTGGTTTTTTGCAGCTCATAGTATAAAAACTAATTGAATTGATACAATTTAAAAACATACAGCGTCTGAATTGTGATTTTTGGAATTCAATGTTAAGAGACATGGCATAGTTTCTTCTTTTCCTAAAGTAAATACTATGCAAGTAACATTTTTAAGTAAGTTTATTTTTATGTGGTCCCTTTAAATACAGTAAGTACAATTTTTGAAAGCTTCCCCTTGACCAAAAGAATTTCTGCATCTCTAATCTAAAGTATACAAAATTATGTGTGATTTACCTAATTTAGCGTGTTGCTGATGAGACTGACTTCAACAATGAGGTACTGCTCATGGTACAGTAGAAAAATACATTACTGATATACATTGTAGAAAAAAATACATGTTGAATGAACAAATCATTGATGTGTAAAAATGAATACTTTGCTTGTGCTATATTAAATTGAACATTCTTAAAGCAGCATATGCATCTTGGTACATCAAGTAAAACATGGTACACATCTAGAATATGAACTATGTAAACACAAATACAGTATAGTATAGTACTGTACTTTGCAATGACCAATTCATACAATTCCAATGTACAGATGTGTCCTCATACATCTAGTCTCAATACGCTATGCATCACAAGATGCTTGGTGTGTGTGAGCCAGCAGTTCCTGGGCAGCTCTGCTAATGTTGGGCATCTTTTTTTGCCACAAATGTGATTTATTTGCACTGCTATGCAAATATGATACACAAACAGCTTTTGTTGATTAAAATTATATGTGGCATTCCTATATTCTGTGTGTGATTGTCGCTGTATCTGCATAAAATATGCTAAGTTACAGTGAATTTCAGAAAACACTGTAATATAGCATTCACATGCAGATACAGCCCCAGTCACACACAGAATATAGGCATACTGTATGTCATTTTAATCACCAAAAGCTGCTTGTACATCATATTTGCATAGTGATATGTTTAACATGCATTTTAACAGAAAAAGTCACACACAAAGATGCTTTGCACTACCGTGTCACACCGCAACATGGCATGTCCATAAGGGCTGTTTAACGTGACTACAACAAGGATGTACAGTAGGAGAACACATCTGAAAAATACCTGTTCAGCAACAACTTATCTCACAATGCAATATCATCAGACAAAATGGGCAGAGTGACATGTTGGACAATAACATTTCAAATATGCCTCAATGTAAACAGACTAATATATCAGATGTGACAGAATTTGCCAATTTTCTGCTTTGTCATGAGCTTGTGAACACTGGACTCACATAATTTGATGACTGTCCTGAGAACTATAGATCATGGAAGAAAAAAGTCTCTGGTAAGTCCACATGAATAATATTTAAGAAGGACTTGCAATGGTATGAGAAAATCTTGATTTTTACAGTAGCCCAGAAATGATAAAATATGCAAGCCTCAAGGAAATTGTAAACTTCCCCAAGAATTCCCATAAAAACAATTATTATAATTATTATTATTATCCTTTATTTATATGGCACCACAAGGGTTCCGCAGTGCCCAATTACAGAGTACATATGTACATAATCAAGACAGGAAAACAGTGATTCACGGTTGAAGACAATATTGGACAAGTACAGGGTAACTAAACAGAAATACATCAGTAGACGACACTGAGATAAGTATCAAGGTGGCCGAGAACTGCAGGATTATTACAGTTGAGGATTATTAAAGTAAGAAAAGGATAATCACATGAGGGAAGAGGGCCCAACTCGTGAGAGCTTACATTCTAAAGGGGAGGGGCAGACAGATAGGGGTGACACAGATGGGGTAGACCGAGCATGGGACATAGGGTTAGGATGACATTTGGCTGGGTTTGGTGAAGAAGTGTGTCTTGAGAGCCCGTTTGAAGTTCTGTAGAGAGGTGGAGAGTCTGAAGGGGAGAGGTAGAGAATTCTAGAGTGGGGAGCAGCACAACAATCAAAAACTATGAATTTTTGAACATCTGCTATTGTAATTAGAGTCAGCTAAACCTAACCCATATTTGCCAGGAATTAGAAACTGCTTGGTGGGGTGAACCCCTATTGTTGAGAAACTTCTGTACAGCATAAAGGAAACATGGATCTCCCAAGGCTCAAGGCTCATTATTTTAAAAATTCATTTGCATTTTAGCAAAAAACAGAAATGACCCAAGTTTTGCCCCTTAAATACATCAAGTACAGAACAGAATATACTAAGCGTGAAAAGATTGCTAAAATGTACCTTAACCCCACAATGGGGGTAATTCAGAGTTGATTTTGGCAGCAAATATGTTAGCAGATGGGCAAAACCATGTGCACTGCAGGGGGGGGGCAGATATAACATGTGCAGAGAGAGTTAGATTTGGGTGGGGTGTGTTCAAACTGAAATCTAAATTGCAGTGTAAAAATAAAACAGCAGTATTTACTGTACTCTACACAGAAACAATATAACCCACCCAAATCTAACTCTCTCTGCATCCACAAGGCCTTAATGAAGCATTAAGCTTCAGTTGCTTTTTGCCCTTTACCGATAGAGATGTAGGTGATTCTTTTGCCCATATGTATAGTCTTAGATATTCCTGTGAGATGAGTCCCCACATGGGTATTTATCATTTGATTTAGTTTCACAGAAGGGCCTTGTATCAGACAGTTTCTGCTGATCTAGATTCATCTGTCCGTATAGTTCATATTCACTAACTTCTGGTCATCTCCCCACTGCTAGCAGGGGAGGATGACTACAGATTCTCAGTTTAGACATAGCTACAGTATGTATATTTTTGTATGTTTTATTGTTCACGATATGTATGTACTTGCACATGGATCGGTTTTGTTTTGGGTATTTGTTTACTTCCTGTTTAGAGCAGTTGCCAGGTGACCCCACACAGCGACTAGCCAGTCCGATGACACCACGCCTAGCTGCGCTCACTTGTCTGGTGACGTACACATGAGGTCAGTAGCTACAGGCTGTGGCAATTGGCTGGAGGGCGTAGTGGTGGAGGTTGCCAGGCAACCTGTGCTCAGCGGGACAGTGCAGCGCACGCCCCGCCTTGACGCTGATTCCAGGGGCATGAGGCGCGTCCGTAACATCACGTACTGGCGGCTGGGGAAAGCGGGTTCTTCTCATTGATTGGTGTTTGGTAAGGATGCTTCTTGTATATATACAGATGTAGCCACCTTTATCTTGAGTGGCTGCGGCGTTTGTCCCGTTCGACCATACGCAGCGTACTGGGGCGTAGCGAGGCGCGCCTAGTCACAGAGAGGCTATCTAATCGCACGGAGACAGACATTTGACGTTTGGCGTTACCTTTACGTGTAATACCTGCGATCAGCCACCAGATGTCGCTTTTTACAATCACCACTGCGCATGCGTGTGGTCTCCCGTAAAATACAATACTGAAATACATAATAAGGACTACTTTACTAAGGCGTCTCATTACGCTGCATACAGTAAATACTGTACTCATTACGCTGCATTATTTAATACAGTACTGTATATACGACACCTACGCAAATAGTACAGCATACAGTATATGATCCATCTACAATACTTTATGAATACTGTATGTGAGCGTCCAAGTCCCGCAGACAAAACATACAGTACTGTAAAACCAGTAGTGTACACTGTCACAAATGGATATGTGTTACAAGTTCACTATTGCCTCTCAAGATTAGGAATTTTGTACAGTATGTTATCGTCCTAATCCCGTAGCCATTGCAGCATAATCAAAACCAACGGATTTATACATTTGTCTGCGGCGAAGTGGTGAAGTGTTTCGCTTCCTATACTCAGAGTCCAGGGTTCGATTCCTTAAGTACGAATGCATGTTAGTTTTTTTCAGACACTTTATTATTTTTTTTATTCACATACTGTAAACCAGGGCATACAGTAGCTGCATGAGCGGTTCTATGCGATCGAGTCCGGTGTACCATAATGTGCAGGTTCTATGCAGGTTAAGGTTCTATGCTCCGTACAGTACACATACAATTCTGTAGCTGGGCAGACTGAATAGAAATGGCTACCACCTATGACTCCTTGCCCCACAGAGGCCCTAGGCTACGGAGCAAGTAATAGTCCAGATTGTACAGACTATGGGGCAATGCTGAAGGAGCGTCACAATCCCCTAGCTAAAATACACAGTATGCATATTATGGTACACCGGACTCGATCACATACTGTAGCACACTGGCAAAATGGCCGCCGCCCCTGAACCCTTGTGCAGGTTATGGGGCAATGCTGAAGGAGCGTCACAATCCCCTAGCCAAAAATACACAGGGGAGATAGGGATAAGCTACTGTAGGATTGCATACAGTATTACGGTACACCGGACTCAATCGCATAGCACACTGTCAAAACGACCACTACCCATGAACCCCCACCTCCTGAACCCCCACCTCGTGGCAGGCAGCAGTTGGGTATGGAATGAGAAATGGCATAAGCTGTTCACGGTCGGCGGCCATTTTGTCAGGTTGCTAAGCGATCCAGCTCGGTATACCGTAATGTGCATAGACCTCGCTTATCCCGGTGTAATTGAGCTAGGGGATTGTGACGCTCCTTCAGCATTGCCCCCTGGAGTGTGAAATGTATGCCATACTGTATCTCACTACATATCCGAGCGCTGCCACGTGCTGGGAGTTCACGGTCGGCGGCCATGTTGTCAGGTAGCTAAGCGATCCAGCTCGGTATACCGTAATGTGCATAGACCTCGCTTATCCCAGTGTAATTGAGCTAGGGGATTGTGACGCTCCTTCAGCATTGCCCCCTGGAGTGTGAAATGTATGCCATACTGTATCTCACTACATATCCGAGCGCTGCCACGTGCTGGGAGTTCACGGTCGGCGGCCATGTTGTCAGGTTGCTAAGCGATCCAGCTCGGTATACCGTAATGTGCATAGACCTCGCTTATCCCGGTGTAATTAAGCTAGGGGGATTGTGACGCTCCTTCAGCATTGCCCCCTGAACTGTGAAATGTATGTCATACTGTATCTCACTACATATCCGAGCGCTGCCACGTGCTGGGAGTTCACGGTCGGCGGCCATGTTGTCAGGTTGCTAAGCGATCCAGCTCGGTATACCGTAATGTGCATAGACCTCGCTTATCCCAATGTAATTGAGCTAGGGGATTGTGACGCTCCTTCAGCATTGCCCCCTGGAGTGTGAAATGTATGCCATACTGTATCTCACTACATATCCGAGCGCTGCCACGTGCTGGGAGTTCACGGTCGGCGGCCATGTTGTCAGGTTGCTAAGCGATCCAGCTCGGTATAACGTAATGTACATAGACCTCGCTTATCCCGGTGTACTATGTGCAGTAGTACTGAATGATTGCTATCACTTGTGGTGAAACACCTATCTTATCAAATACAGTAACTACTGTACAGTATAGTTGTTCGCACAGGTGATGGTAATCATACTGTATATTTAAGCTGAAGTCCGTAACAGAGCATTCTGTCCCTCCTGCAGAGGTTCATGTTGGGAGGCACAGGGAAAAAAGTATAATACTGTACAGTATTTGCACTTTACTGTTGTGCACTTTATTTGAAAATGTACAGTTGTTTGCTATTTTTAGCATGCTGTGCTTTACATGTTTTCTTATTGTGGTTTTTATATTTTTAGACAAAAGACAAAGAATGCAGACTACCAGATTTCACGGGAGTGCCAAAACCCACGCATCAGTGGCACCGAAACTTGCTGCAGTAGTCCCACAAAAGAAGAAGAAAACTGCCAAGGCGGCTCAGAAAGAAAATGTGGTGAAACCACGAAAAAATGCCAAGGCAAAGAATAATAAGTTGGAGCTGATATGTGGTGTGGCAAATGATGTAATTGTTCCATCTCCTGCAGATCACAGTGTTCAGCCAATGAATCTGGAAATACCGGTGCTAGAGGACGTGACAAACACGCTGCATCAGGAAGCTTCTTTTTTGGACCATGTAGCCACCCCTGGACAAGAAGACATGACACATTCACCACGAAGAAGGTTGCATTTCACAGATGTGAACACCAAAGTGCAGGACTGCCAGTGTACCTGTCCTGTTTTACTAAAGGAGCTACTCAGTAAGGTGACCAATATGGAGTCAGAAGTTGGTGGACAGGTCAATCAGCTGCAGACCGATGTGGCTGGCCTTAAAGAAGGCATAAAGGAACAGATGGTAGAAGCCATGAAGAAAGTCATTGAACAAACGAGGGAAGAATGGCAAGTTGGAGTTTGCCGCACCATAATTGCAACACACCACCAAGCGGTTCAAGTCAGCGGCCTGGACGACCGAGGCCTGGAGGACCGCAGAGGAGGCCTGGAGGACCGCAGAGGAGGCCTGGAGGACCGCAGCGGACTGGACGAAGTCAGCGGCATGGACGACCACAGAGGAGGCCTGGACGACCGCAGAGGAGGCCTGGACGACCGCAGAGGAGGCCTGGACGACCGCAGAGGAGACCTGGACGACCGCAGAGGAGACCTGGACGACCGTAGAGGAGGCCTGGGGGACCGCAGCAGCGGACTGGACGAAGTCAGCGACTTGGACGACCGCAGAGGAGGCCTGGAGGACCGCAGAAGAAACCTGGAGGACCGCAGAAGAGACCTGGAGGACCGCAGAAGAGACCTGGAGGACCGCAGAGGAGGCCTGGAGGACCGCAGAGGAGGCCTGGACGACCGCAGAGGAGGCCTGGACGACCACAGAGGCCTGGAGGACCGCAGAGGAAACCTGGAGGACCGCAGAGGAGCCCTGGAGGACCGCAGAGGCCTGGACCACAGCAGCGGACTGGACGAAGTCAGCGACTTGGACGACCGCAGAGGAGGCCTGGAGGACCGCAGAAGAGACCTGGAGGACCGCAGAAGAGACCTGGAGGACCGCAGAGGAGGCCTGGACGACCACAGAGGCCTGGAGGACCGCAGAGGAGCCCTGGAGGACCGCAGAGGAGCCCTGGAGGACCGCAGAGGCCTGGACCACAGCAGCGGACTGGACGAAGTCAGCGACTTGGACGACCGCAGAGGAGGCCTGGAGGACCGCAGAGGAAACCTGGAGGACCGCAGAGGAGGCCTGGAGGACCGCAGAGGAGGCCTGGAGGACCGCAGAGGAGGCCTGGAGGACCGCAGAGGAGGCCTGGAGGACCGCAGAGGAAACCTGGAGGACCGCAGAGGAGCCCTGGAGGACCGCAGAGGCCTGGACCACAGCAGCGGACTGGACGAAGTCAGCGACTTGGACGACCGCAGAGGAGGCCTGGAGGACCGCAGAAGAGACCTGGAGGACCGCAGAGGAAACCTGGAGGACCGCAGAGGAAACCTGGAGGACCGCAGAGGAGGCCTGGAGGACCGCAGAGGAGGCCTGGAAGACCGCAGAGGAGGCCTGGAGGACCGCAGAGGAGGCCTGGAGGACCGCAGAGGAGGCCTGGACGACCGCAGAGGAGGCCTGGAGTACCGCAGAGGGCTGGAGTACCGCAGAGGGCTGGACGACCGCAGAGGCCTGGATTCAAGTGTGCTGTTGCCAGGAACACCAATGATGACCAGCACACCTGCTCACAGGCCACTTCTCAATACATTCGGAGGCTCTCTGAACAATATTGCCCTGGCTGTCATCTCAACTTCCCTGGACGACCATCTGTACAGAGCTTCAAATGGACATATTCAGAAATATGCATATTCTCTGTTCCAGCACCATGTACGGTACGACAAATACTTGACGTGGGCCAATCGTGTGAACTTTGATGGTTCCAAGGGCAAACTTCCGCTGCCCAAAAATCTGGTACATGACATCATGGCTAGGTGTGAACGCCGCGTGAGGATTGGTGATCCAGAAAAGAGGAAGATAAGGGATACCATAAACGCTGTGCTGAGAACGAAGAGGAAAATGACTTGGAAGCTCGACTATGATGAAACCAGATCATTACCTACCTCCTAGCTTCAGCACATCAGCTTCACACAGCTGAAGCTAAAAAATTGTGTCAATGTACCTGTATGACCTGTACATTTTCTGGGGCTGCATGCACTGTGCTGAATCCACTTGGAGCAGCTCGGTTACTCAAAGGGGAGTGCATGAACTTGGCTCACCACATTCCTGGTAATGTAAGGGCCTGGTACAAGTTGCCCCTTTTATTCCTGTTGATTTTTTGGGCGCTGCTGTATCTATCCAGTAGCAGCCGAGTCCATTGTGCTGTGTCCATCTGGGGCCTTGGGCTGCGTTTCCATCCAGGGGCTGCTGTTGTCAGTCCTCTATTCTGGTGTCCGTATGCGACAGTGTTAAAAAGCAAAAGACAAAAACGAAAAATAATTCAAAAAAGCAAAACCTAAAAATAAAGTACAAAAACCATCACCCCGCACCACCACCACAAAAAAATAAATTATAAGAGGTGGACCACCACCCGCAGGAGCAGAACGGCACGCTGCAACTGTTCTGTGGGAAAAAAAGGACAGTATTACAAAACAAATACTGAATACTTTACAGTGTAGTAATGGCAATACAGTACTTTACTCTATATTAGACAATCTTGTTATTTACAATGTACAGTACTGTATTGTCAGTACAGTAAATCAAACACTACTGTATGCTGTCGAGGTAATTTAAACATTGCTTTAGTTTACCTCTTGTATAAGTGGGCTGCTGCCTGCCCGCTTCTGGGCCAGCCCACCTATCTTGCCCCGGTCTGGGGCCCCCATAAATCATTGGCACTATATTGGAGAAAAAAAAACATTTAGTCACATTCAAATACTATACAATTATTACTGTATACTGTAGGTACAGTATTATACTGTATTGCTGGTATTCAAAATATAAAGTACTGTACAAGAGTTTAGCTTCAATAGGTCATAAACAAATTGTCAAAGGAATAAAACACCACAGTACAAATACTGTAGACATTTACTGTATGTATTAGCAGTCATGACATTTCATGACCGCTTCAGAAAAAAGAGGGTTACAGTACTGTAGGTGGTGTTGTAGGGAGTACTATCAATAATAGTGGACTGTACTCAGAGCCAGCCATAAATAATATGATTCCCTAGTCAAGTTTTTGGATGCTGCCCCCTTGCACAGACGCTATTTCCGCCTCTGATCCTGTACCCCTTTCCCAGCACCATCACCCCTCAACCATAGCAGTCCTCATTTTGGTGCTCCTCCAACCTACTGTATGTTTAAAATAGCAACAGTGTGCACATTCGGTGTGCATCCCAAAACGGTGCATGTTCTTGCTGGGAAGGGGCATGGCCACACAGTAATTCCCCAATCTGAAATGACGCCACACAGTACTGCAACTTTATTCACAACATATCATGCAATAGTGTCTCTTATTCTCGTTATGCTTGCTTCGCTCGCCATGCGGTGGGCACGGTGCCTCGCTACGCTCTGCACACTATTATATCAGTAGTCAGGAAAGGCAGCATGCATTTGTGGAGTGAAGAGGGTGAAAAAAGAGAGAAAGTACAGTATGTACTGTAAGGTTATGTCAGAGGGTGTGAAGATGATCAGCTCAGTGTTATACATGTTACAGTAAGTTAGAATACAGTACAGTGCATTATGTATTTATATTTTATTACCAGGTGTCTCCTCCACTGGTTGGCGACGGACTGTAAAAAGATAAAATACAGTTAGTCATATCAGTTTGACTTAAAATAATGTTGGAGAAAAAAAATACTGTAATTACAGTACCAACTATTGCTACTGTACAGTATATTTACCAAAAATGTATTCTGGCTCGTCGTCTGTGGGTAAAAGAGAAGAATATTATAAGATACAGTATACAGTAAAAAGTATAGTAATAGTACACTAGTGTCCAGGCCCAGTGTCAGGTGGGTAAAAAAAGGTATGCTTGTGACAGGCATGGTGATTCCAAGGGACCCCACCGAGACCATCAGAAAATTTGTGAGTGACCCGTATGCCGGTGATTATGACTAGAATAAGGTAGCAACTCTTTTTTCTTTTGAATTATGTATACTGTACAGTACTGTATGTGCATATTGTACAGTACACTTAAAATATTTAGCAGTTACTGTAGTGGTAATTTTTGGGATGACAGTATTAGCATACTGTAAGCATCCAACTGAGGCCCCCAAACAGATGCCGCCACTAGGTACAGTACGTGCCTCTCGTGCCTAATGGGAAATTCATCACTGACAGTATCTAGAGAGATGAATGGAGAGACAGTGACAAGGGGTGAGAGAGAGAGAGAGAGAGAGAGAGAGAGAGAGAGAGAGAGAGAGAAATTGAGTAAGATGGGTGTTTTTTTTAGAACAGGATGTTGTCCATACAGTAGCAACCAATCAAATATTACCTACTGTACTGTATTATCGTCTGTAAGTGTAACTAGATACTGTAAATGTTAATGTGGGATGTGATCGGTTGCTACTGTATGGGCAATATCACCAGTTCAAACAAAAACAATTTTCATCCGATTTCTACGCATTTGCCAGAAAAATCTGATGAAAAGTGCTACTCTGATGGCATCAGATCAATGTCAGTAATAATTCTTACCACTAAATGCAGCAGCATCATCATCATCATCATCCTCCTCCTCCTCCGTGGCCTGTTCCAGTGTAGGGCCTGTGAAAAAAAACATTAATGTGAAAAAAAAAAAGGTTCATTCCAGGAAATACACATACCCTCCAACATGACCCGCCCCACTAGGTACAAAATGCTCTGGTTCTGGACTTCCCTCTTAATTTATTATTGCCATCACCTGTGAAGGAACAGCTTTCTTATCATATAACTAGTTCAACACAGGTGATGGAAATCATAAATTAAGAGGGAAGTCTAGAAACAGAGCAGTGCGGCGGGTCATGTTGGAGGGTCTGCATACAGAAACATAGAATTTGATGACAAATACTGTAAGAACCACTTTGCCCATCTAATCTGCCTCTTTTTTTTAACCTTTTTTTTACATCAAACCTTATTTGATCCTTATTTCTTTGTAAGGATATCCTTATGTATGTCTCTTCCATGCATGTTTAAATACTGTAGCTCTACTGTTTTAGGCTCTATCACCTCTGATGGGAGGCTATTCCACTTGTCCACTGCACTTTCTGTGAAGTAATTTTTCTTAAAATTCCCCCTGAACCTCGCCCCCCTCCAGTCTCCTTAGAGGACTCGGACGCTCGCATTTGTAAAGCACGGTGTTTTCCTCCGCCTCCTGCTAGCCTGTTGCCCTTCCCCCATGGGAGCCTGCACAGATCATGCAGTAGACAGGGAGGGAATGCAGGTCATGTGCAATACACAAACGCCCACTGTAGTACTGTTTTGCTCACTTACAGTACCGTACTGTAGGTTGCATTTAGCGTAAAGAATCGCTCCTGCAGATGTACTTTGATTTATGTGAAACCTGTGTGCATCCTTCCATTGGATGTACTGTATTGGAGAGAAAAAAAAAATGTTAAAGTGAATGTCACGGGAACACATTAAAAATAAGGTTGGCACTTCCTTCCCATTGGTGTTGGTTTACAGTATGCCGTAGTGTACTCGGACGCTCATGTAATTGCATTTCAAAGGCACAGTATTTTCCATCGTCTCCCCCCTACCCCCATCGCCCTTCCCCCCTGGGGGCCTGCACAGGGAGGAAATTCAGGTCCTGTGCAATACACAAACGCTGAAGATCTACAGTACTGTTTTGCTTAGTTGGTAGCGTCAGAATACACTCATTTCATTCACGCTGTTTGGGTGCATTTAGCGTAAAGAATCGCTCCTGCAGATGTACTTTGATTTATGTGAAACCTGTGTGCATCCTTCCATTGACTGTCTTACAATGTAAATAAAATAATACAGTGCATTATTACAGAAAAAAAAAAAAAAAAAAGAAAGAAAGCACATCATGTCTCGAACCCTGGACCCCCAGCGAGGGAGGTGGGAGCCTTCACCCCTAGCCCACGATGCCTCATGAGAGATTTCCAATTTCATGTGTGAAAGTACTGCAAACAGCGCCCGGCCCCCGCCCCATTGCTGTTGGTTTATGCCTTAGAGGACTCGGACGCTCGCATTTGTAAAGCACGGTGTTTTCCTCCGCCTCCTGCTAGCCTGTTGCCCTTCCCCCATGGGAGCCTGCACAGATCATGCAGTAGACAGGGAGGGAATGCAGGTCATGTGCAATACACAAACGCCCACTGTAGTACTGTTTTGCTCACTTACAGTACCGTACTGTAGGTTGCATTTAGCGTAAAGAATCGCTCCTGCAGATGTACTTTGATTTATGTGAAACCTGTGTGCATCCTTCCATTGGATGTACTGTATTGGAGAGAAAAAAAAAAATGTTAAAGTGAATGTCACGGGAACACATTAAAAATAAGGTTGGCACTTCCTTCCCATTGGTGTTGGTTTACAGTATGCCGTAGTGTACTCGGACGCTCATGTAATTGCATTTCAAAGGCACAGTATTTTCCATCGTCTCCCCCCTACCCCCATCGCCCTTCCCCCCTGGGGGCCTGCACAGGGAGGAAATTCAGGTCCTGTGCAATACACAAACGCTGAAGATCTACAGTACTGTTTTGCTTAGTTGGTAGCGTCAGAATACACTCATTTCATTCACGCTGTTTGGGTGCATTTAGCGTAAAGAATCGCTCCTGCAGATGTACTTTGATTTATGTGAAACCTGTGTGCATCCTTCCATTGACTGTCTTACAATGTAAATAAAATAATACAGTGCATTATTACAGAAAAAAAAAAAAAAAAAAAGAAAGAAAGCACATCAGGTCTCGAACCCTGGACCCCCAGCGAGGGAGTTGGGAGCCTTCACCCCTAGCCCACGACGCCTCATGAGAGATTTCCAATTTCATGTGTGAAAGTACTGCAAACAGCGCCCGGCCCCCGCCCCATTGCTGTTGGTTTATGCCTTAGAGGACTCGGACGCTCGCATTTGTAAAGCACGGTGTTTTCCTCCGCCTTCTGCTAGTCCTCCATTCCCATTATGCATTAGCGAACTCAGACGCTCATATATTTTAAAAGCACGGTGTTTATACATTGTACTGTACATTCTTCCTTTTACACAATTACTGTAGTTGCGTCTCCATACACATACAGTACTGTACAGTACTCCATACTTTTTCCACCGCCTCCCGTTATGCCTACAGTATTGCCAGAGCTGTAGATCAATCCGCCGCTATACTGTACGATCGAAAGTACTGGATTAGTGGAGCATTAGCCACACAGTGGTGGAGATGTGTAATGCATGATGAGTATCTAGATCGTCTCAACGCGCCTGCCTGTGATTAAACTCAGCTATCGCCTTAGCGTGGCTAAACGCCCGTCTCGGCGGAGAAACAGTCAAGATAAAGGTGGCTACATCTGTATCTTGATTTGTATTATTGCTGGTTGTGTCTTGATAAAAGGGAAAGGTCCCTGAAACATAGGCCCTCATTCCGAGTTGATCGCTCGCAAGGCGAATTTAGCAGAGTTGCTCACGCTAAGCCTACGCCTACTGGGAGTGTATCTTAGCTTCTTAAAATTGCGACCGATGTATTCGCAATATTGCGATTACAAACTACTTAGCAGTTTCAGAGTAGCTTCAGACTTACTCGGCATCTGCGATCAGTTCAGTGCTTGTCGTTCCTGGTTTGACGTCACAAACACACCCAGCGTTCGCCCAGACACTCCCCCGTTTCCCCGGCCACTCCTGCGTTTTTTCCGGAAACGGTAGCGTTTTTTCCCGCACGCCCATAAAACGGCCTGTTTCCGCCCAGTAACACCCATTTCCTGTCAATCACATTACGATCGCCGGAGCGATGAAAAAGCCGTGAGTAAAAATACTATCTCCATTGTAAAATTACTTGGCGCAGTCGCAGTGCGATTATTGCGCATGCGTACTAAGCGGAATTTCACTGCGATGCGATGAAAAATACAGAGCGAACGACTCGGAATGAGGGCCATTGACTGTACCAGCGGTGGTGTTGTCAGTTATTTCTTCCAAGTGTCTACATTACCTGGGATTTATATGCTTGTTTGAGAGGTTGTGCACCGGACCTGTTGACCTGTTCAAAGTGTGAGTGCCAGGCATATTTCGTTTATATATGTGTATATACTGTATATATATATATATATATATATATATATATAAATAAAGTTTTTTATAGATCAGTGCGCTTATCCAGCAATCGGGAATTCCCTCTAGGGGTCAGTCACTAGCGATTTATAAAGTCTCAAAAACCGTCACTGCCCTCAGTGAATTGGTCGGATCATCAAAATCCTATGGGCCCACTCCAGACTTCCTGGCGGCAGCTCAGTTCCTCAGTAAATGACCCGGGTATACTTAGTCATGGAATTTAAATGGTACTAGGAAAGAAGAACAAGCGCCTTATGGTGCAGTAATTTTGTTAATAGTGTATTTACAAACACAAATAATGGAGAGATCCGTACCAGATAGCAACTTGTGTCAAGGCCTATCAATTCCTTATCGAGTGGCTGTTCTCCACCATAAAGATATTGTGGTGGTTTTCCTGGACTCTGTATAGATCCTGTTGAGTATGATGATGATGCCTTAGACGAAGAGAGTAGTGGTTCATTGGAAAGATTTGATCATTATTCCCCCATAAAGATATTGTGGTGGTTTTCCTGGACTCTTCCAAGTGTCTTCTGAGACTGGCTCAGTGCTCCAAGCCTGTATTCCACCTGCGCTGTCTGCGTGCAGCACACTATCTTTATGGTGGAGAACAGCCACTTGATAAGGAATTGATAGGCCTTGACACAAGTTGCTATCTGGTACGGATCTCTCCATTATTTGTGTTTGTAAATACACTATTAACAAAATTACTGCACCATAAGGCGCTTGTTCTTCTTTCCTAGTACCATATATATATATATATATATATATATATATATATATATATAACAATAGGCGGCACTCACAGCTCTCCAAAGGGAAATAATATAGACTCGGTCGGATATCATCAACGTTTCAATGCTATTCAGACAACATTTTCATCTGATTAACATTGAAACGTTCATGATATCCGACTAAGTCTACTTTTTTCCCTTTGGGGAGCCGTGAGTGCCGCCTATTGTTGTTTTATATTATTGGTAACAACTTGGCCAGTTGTTACTATTGGAGGGGACCGGCTGTGTATATACCTTCTCGGATGAATCGAATGCTGCTGACTGCAATACACCCTATATGGGTGGTCTTCAGTATGCCGTCTGATGGGATCCCGGCGCACAGTATACCGGCGCCGGGATCCTGACAGCCGGCATACCGACACTTATTCTCCCTCGTGGGGGTCCACGACCCCCCTGGAGGGAGAATAAAATAGTGTGGCACGCATAGCGCGCCACCGTGCCCGTAGCGTGGCGAGCGCAGCGAGCCCGCAAGGGGCTCATTTGCGCTCGCCACACTGTCGGTAAGCCGGCGGTCGGGCTCCCGGTGCCGGTATGCTGGTCGCCGGGAGCCCGACCGCCGGCATATCTGAGTGAACCCCCCTATATATAACAGTTGGGCAAGGATTTTTATTATCCTATAAATACAATACACCCTGAAACAACAAACTATTCACAACACAAGCCAGACTTACCATAAACATTAATTTACACCCCACACTTCACTACCTCACAGACTGTCACTGCACATACTTCATTATACCAAGACTGACCCTTTGCATACTTTACCACGAATATTACCATGCACACTCTACACCACAGAGTGATTCTTCATTCTCTTCATACCACAGACTTACACTCTATACTCCTCACTACAACAGGCAGTAAGTTTAAACACTGCACTACAGACACCAAGTCTATTGCTTTAAAAACTCCACTACATTTGATACAGTATAAATAAACATATACAGCCGGAGGTAATGAGGTCCGAAACCGCTGGAGGTGCGGGATGCCGGCCGATCTCGAACATTTTTTTAAAGGGCGATCACTTACAAGGCAAAACCATTCTGACATCAGACATTGGCTGGCATACTGCACCTCTGGCTATCTCAGACACCATTACATTCCGCCCGTAGTGTTGCAAGCTTGTAGTCATTTCAGCTGAGTTGAGCTTCCAGTCTTCATTTTAGAAGAATATTTTATACATCTAATTTGCAATTTAAAGGGTTAGTTTTTTAATTAAATAATATACAAACTCTCTACAGAAATGGTTTTTTATCTTCATTCCAAAAAATTGCACATTTTTTTAAACTGAATTTCATAAATCTATTTTCATTAGTTTTAGCTGCTCTATTTATTGGAAGCTATTTCATATTTTATCTGCAGAAGTCCACTGTTAAGTAGGGCTGCATTCTTCTTCTCCCATGTTTTCCAATCCACTGTCTGTGTTTCTGTTCCCTCTCTCTGTCTGTCACCATCTTTGCATTAGGTTTTCTGTAAATAACCTGTATTATGTTTTTCTGCCACTCTGTAATATGTGTACTTTACATGCCTCTCTGTATGTGTACTTCACATTTCTCTCTTAATGTGTTCTCTACAGGTGCCTGGGTAAAAAAAAGCAAAACATTTTTTTAAAAATTGAATCTCTATTAATCAAACTCAAACTGCTCCACACCCACTATGGGAAATTTTGCATTTTTGTTTTATAAAATAATAAAGAGATGCTTGCATTGATCATTGGAATCTGTGCAGTGTTTTCTCAGATTGCATCATTTTTGCAGTAGGATTGTGGTGGGATCGGATTTTAGAAATCAATGGGGATAAACTTCAAGTTCATTTTAAAATTCTAAATGACCTTTAGTAAATACAGTGGTTTCCATTTAGAATGTGCTGCTAATCCACAGCAGATACCATTCATTTGTAAACAACAGTAACTCAACTGTTTAGTAAATGTTCCCCATGGTTGGTATTGATGGCCACATTTTAAAATGCCCCCTGTAATAATAGTACCAATTCTTCAGGTGACTGATCAGAATCAGAATTATCTTTATTGGCCAGGTATCCTTGCGTATACTAGGAATTTGTCTTTGGTTTGCCAAGTAGTGGCAAGATAAGCAGGTGTGTGTGTGTGTGTGGGGGGGGGGGGGAGGCAAGTAAAGTCAGACAGATAGGTATACCATAGGGACACAAGTGAGTTACATGTACGTCTAGTCAGTCAATGTTCAAGAGTTCAGCAGGTGGATCGTTTGGGGAAATAAACTTTTGAGGCTTCTGGTGGACCCGGCGGGGATGGCCCTGTAATGCCTGCCTGAAGGAAGCAAGTTAAACATGCTGTGGGTGGGGTGTAGCTCGTTCTTTATTATCTCCGTTGCCTGCTTTTTAGCTCTGGACAGGTACAGGTCCTGAACTGAAGGAAGGTCGGCCCTGATGATTTTCCCTGTGGTTCTGACTACCTTTTGGAGCCTGCATTTGTCCCTCATGCTGGAAAAGCCATATCATACCAGTATCAAGGAGCACATTACTGACTCCACAATCGCAGAGTAGAAGAGGAGCAGAAGCTTCTGTGGGATGTTGAACTTCCTTTGTTGCCTGAGGAAGAAAAACATCTGCTGCACTTTCCCGACAGTGGCATCAGCATTGGACCCCCATTTAAGGTCCCGGGAGATTGTGGTCCCCAGTATCCCTGATTGAACCCTGTGCTTAGAATGGGATTAGTTACTTTATTAACAAGGCATCACACAGTTCATTTTTCTACATTTTGCTCCTTTTGTTTATTTTGACATGCCAGGATGTGAAGTATCAAATGAATAAGCAATGTAAGTGAGGCTATATTACTTCCACAATACATTTTTTGGGAATTGAATCTAGCTAATACACATGTTTCCTTAAACATCTAGCCTCAATATGCCATGCAGCGCGAGAAGCCTGGTGGGAGCAAGCCGTCAGGTCCTGTGCAACTCTGCTAGCACTGGACATAATTTTTTGCTGTAAATGTGTCTTTGTCTCAAAGCAATGCAACTATGAAGTATCGGGAATCTGTGCTGATTAATTTGATATGAGTCTGTATACGAAGTAGAGATGTGCGGCAGACGCTTTTCATGTTTTGTGTTTTGGTTTTGGATCTGGATCCCCGCTCGTGTTTTGGATCTGGATTGGTTTTGCCAAAACCACCCTTTCGGGGTTTGGTTTTGTATCTTGATGATTTTGGAAAAAAACATAAAAACAGCTAAAATCACAGAATTTTGCAGTCATTTTGATCCTACGGTATTTTTAACATATATAACATTCATTTCCGGTCTATTCTAAACACCTCACACTTCACAATATTGTTTTTTGGCCAAAAGGTTGTACCAAGGTATCTGGATGACTAAGCTAATCTACACAAGTAGGCGACATAAACACCTGGCCCATCTAGGAGTGGCACTGCAGTGGCAGACAGGATGGCAGTTTTAAAAACTAGGCCCCAAACAGCACATAATGCAAAAAAAAAAAGGGGTGCAAGATGGAATTTCTTTGGGCCCTCCCACCCACTCTTATGTTGTATAAATAGGACATGCACACATTAACAAACCAATCATTTCAGCGACAGGGTCTGCCACACGACTGTGGCTGAAATGATTTCTTTATTTGGGCCCCCACAAAAAAAGAAGCAATTAATTTCTCCTTGCACAAACTGGCTCTACAGAGGCAAGATGTCAACCTTATCCTCATTCTCTGATTCTTCACACCTTTCAGTGTGTACATCCTCCTTCTCACAGAGTATTAATTTCTCCCCACTGGAATCCACCATCACAGGCCCCTGTGTATTTTCTGGAGGCAATTGCTGGTAAATGTCTCCATGGAGGAATTTATAATTAATTTTGATGATCATCTTCACATTTTGTGGAGGTAACCTCCTACTCCAATCGCTGATAAGGTTACCGTCTGCACTAAATACTCTATCTGAGTATACATTGGAGGGGGGGGGGGGGGGGCAACTTAGGTAAAATAAAGCCAGTTTGTGCAAGGGCCTCCAAATTGCCTCTTTTTTCCTGCCAGTATACAGTCCATATGGACTGTCTGACATGCCTACTTGGATGCTGTCACCCGTATTATCCTCCACCATTCTTTCAATGGTGACAGCATCATATGCAGTGACAGTAGACATGTCAGTAATTGTTGGCAGCTCCTTCAGTCTGGACCAGATGCCAACACTTGCTCCTGACTGCCCTGCTTTACCACCAGTGGGTGGGCTCGGAAATTTTTATCATTTTCTTTGCAGCCCCAGTTGCGGGAGAAAATGAAGGAGGATCTGTTGACAGGTCATGTTCCACTTGAGTTGACAATTTTCTTACCAGCAGGTCTTTGAACCTCTGCAGACTTGAGTCTGCCAGAAAGAGAGATACAACATAGGCTTTAAATCTAGGATCGAGCACGGTGGCCAAAATGTAGTGCTCTGATTTCAACAGATTGACCACCCTTGAATACTGGCAAAGCAAATGAAGGGCTCCATCCACAAGTCCCACATACTTAGTGGAATTGCTCTGTCTTAGCTCCTCCTTCAATCTCTCCAGCTGCTTCTGCAAAAGCCTGATGAGGGGAATGACCTAACTCAAGCTGGCAGTGTCTGAACTGACTTCACGTGTGGCAAGTTCGAAGGGTTGGAGATCCTTGCAGAACATTGAAATCATTCTCCACTGTGCTTAAGTCAGGTGCATTCCCTTTCCTTTGCCTACAGTATATCGTAGGTGGATGTATAGGCTTTAATGATCTTTTGCTGCTCCTCCATCCTCTGAAGCATATAGTGTTAAATTCCCGCTTTTTACCACCTCTTGCTTCAGGTAATGGCAGGGCAGGTTCAGAAGGGTTTATTGGTGCTCCAGTCTTCGGCATGCAGTGGCTGAATGTCAAAAGTGGCCCATAAAATTTACGGGCCACCGACAGCATCTCCTGCATGCTCCTGTCATTTTTCAAAGCATTCTGCATCACCAAATTAATTGTTTGTGCAAAACATGGGACATGCTGGAATTTGCCCAGATGTAATGCACGCACAATATTGGTGGCATTGTCAGATATCACAAATCCCCAGGAGAGTCTAAGTGGGGTAAGCCATTGTGCGATGATGTCCCTCAGTTTCCATAAGAGGTTGTCAGCGGTGTACCTCTTACGGAAACCGGTTATACACAGCGTACCCTGCCTAAGAACGAGTTGGCGTTTGTGAGATGCTGCTACTGGTGCCGCTTTAGTTGTTGCTGAGGAAGGCAATACATCTACCCAGTGGGCTGTCAGTCATGTAGTCCTTAGTTTGCCCTGCTCCACTTGTCCACATGTCCATGGTTAAGTGAACAGTGGGTACAATTGCATTTTTCAGGACACTAAAGACACTTTTCTTAATGTACCTGTACAGTCCGGGAATCGCTTTCCTAGTGAAGTGGAATCTAGACGGGATTTGGTACTGGGGACACAGTACATCCATCAACTGTCTAAATCCCACTGCACTAGTGGCGGATACCGGATGCACGTCTAACACCAGCATAGTTGTTATGGCCTCAGTAATCCGCTTTGCAACAGTGTGACTGCTGTAATATTTCATCTTCCTCGCAAAGGACTGTTGGACAGTCAATTGCCTAGTTGAAGTAGTACAAGTGGCCTTCTGACTTCCCCTCTGGGATGAGGATCGACTCCCAGCAGCAACAACAGCAGCGGCAGTAGGTGTACCACTCAAAAATCCTCCAGAGGAATCCCGGTTAGGAGAGGACTCCTCAGTCATGCCAGTGACATTCCTCACTGAGGCGGAATTTGATGTTGAGGGAGTTGGTGGTGTGGCTTGCAGGAGCTTGGGTACAAGAGGAAGCAGGAATTTAGGTGTCAGTGTACTGCTTATGCTCTTACCCAAAGTTTCTGAACTTGACAATGACTTCTGATGAATTCACTGCAGGTGATGTATAAGGGAGGATGTTCCTAGGTGGTTAACGTCCTTACCCCTACTTACTTTATTACAGATTGACAAATGCAACACACAGCTTAATACCTGTTGTCTGGATGTGTGGAGAAAAAAATCCACACCGCAGAGGTGGCTTTTTTGGTATTTTGCCCAGGCATGACAATGGGCTTTCTCATTCCACAGACAACAACTGTCTCCACTGGTACCTTATTCAAACAAACCACATCACCATCAGAATACTCATTGTCAACTTCCTACTCAGCACCAGCTACACCCATATCCTCCTCATCCTGGTGTAAGTCTACAGTGACATCCTCAATCACAATATCAGCAACTGGACTGGTGGTGCTCTTCCTAGCACTTGCATGGGGCATTCAAATGGTGGTAGGAGCCTCCCTTCTCCATACAGTCTTGGGAAAGTCAGGCCTAGACATAGCAACTGTGGACACACTTGGACTCTTCTTGGGGATTTGTGATATCTCTGAAAGCACAGTTGTTTTTTCCTGTGCTTTATCAAGATTATTTTTTTAAAATTTTTGAGAGGGAGGAGGGCTTCCATCCTCATTAGAAGCTGAGCCACCAGTAATGAACATAGGCCATGGCCTTAGCCTTTCCTTGCCACTTTTTGTCGTGAATGGCATATTGCCAATTTTACATTTCTCGTCAAATAATTTCTTTTTTTCTGATTATTAATATTTGCTTCTTGGATTTTTACATGCCTTCTATGACATTGGGCATTGGCTTTAGCAGACGACATTGATGGATTTGCATTGTCAATGTCATAACTGGTGGCAACAGCAGCTTCAGCACTAGTACTAGGAACTGGAAGTGGTTCCTGATATTCCACTATTTTTTCCTCCAAATTGTCCATTTCACAGGAGAGCACCCCTTTATTATTACAGCACACAGAACAGTTTTACTTTATTTTCACAGCACCCCTGTAATCTTACAGCATACGTGACCAGTGTGCTTTTATTTGAACAACTGCACCCCTGAATTTTTACAGCACACAGGGCCAGTGTAATATTATTTTAACAGCAACGCCCCTATATTTTTACAGCATACAGGACCAGTGTGCTTTTAACTTTTAACAATTGCACCCCTGAATTTTAACAGCATACATGGCCAGTGTAATGTTATTTTAACAGCAGCACCCCTATATTTTTAAAGCATAAAGGGGCTGTGTGCTTTTAATTTTTAACAACTGTATACCTGAATTTTTACAGCATACAGGGCCAGTGTAATATTATTTTAACAGCAACGCCCCTATATTTTTACAGCATACAGGACCAGTGTGCTTTAACTTTTAACAATTGCACCCCTGAATTTTAACAGCATACATGGCCAGTGTAATGTTATTTTAACAACAGCACCCCTATATTTTACAGCATACAGGAGGACAGCTACACCCATGTACAGCTGCAGCACCCATAACAATACATGAAACACCAGTGACAGCCAGGACAGCACCCCATAACACAGCAAAGGTACATCAGTACCCTACAGAGCACACACTAACCCCACCTGATACCACCACCCACAGAGAGACAAACATCAGTCTCTCCCACTCTTCAAGTCTGGAGTGAAAATGTGTGTGACGCATGGCTGTATATATGGAATTCAATACCAGCGAGAATCCGACAGTGGTATGATGACGTTTTGCATCATTCTGGTTTCCGATTCTGGCGGGAAGTTCCCAAGCCGGACTCTGATCTGGGCTCGGAGCATGAAGTTCAGGTGGGTTCAGTAATCTGTGAACCGAACCCACTCTTCTCTAATATGAAGCACAACAGGACTTGGCATGGGAAAAATCCATGGCTGCTGCATTATAGCACTTTGTATGCAGATTCAGAGACTCAGTCACACACAGATATGCAAGTGTCACATATCAAATGAATCAGCAAAGACTGACGCATCAGTCGCATAGCAGTGCAACTAATATGCAGAAAAAAATGCTACATTTAATGGGAATCTGGAACAACAAAAGTACTGTTTGTCATGATTACAGTAACAACGTACAGTATGAGGACACTTCTGTATAAAAGTTAACTGCAAAGTGGGCAAAAGTGCATTCAGCACAAGAGGCTAAGACATACAAGTGTATCCTCATACACTGTTGCTCAAGTTGCGGCAAATAGCTCCTTTACGGGATAGGTCTCAGGTGACTCAGCCACGCCAAGTGTTTTTCTCACTCAAAGAGTGAGATTCAAATTATATCACTCCCTATCGCTAAAGTGACAGGAGTTTGCAGGGTGCAAAATACAAATGTCCCCCATTTTCGCACAGATCGTGCCCATAGCAGTCGGGTTTAGCTGCGTAAAGCCTAAACAATTCGGCACCATGAGAAATGTCCCATTTGGATGGCCAAATGGGTCACTTTTCGCGCATTTCAGCTCACCACCCCTGGGGATAGTGAGCTGAAATGCTGATGTAGTCAGCAGCAACATGCGGATCCCATCAGCAGCAACATTTAAATAGCTGCGGGCAGTACTTGATAGAGTGCGGGTGTGGGGACGGACATTTGAATTCCACCCAAAATGTGCAGTAAATAACTGGAAGTGACAAAACTACTTTGCTAGATTACACTAATCGTTTGATGTGCAACCAATGTTTAACCATATTGATGAGTTTACAGAAGTCACAATGTTTCTGTTACGGTTCCAAAAATAACTTCTTTGATGCTTCACTTTGAAGTAAATTCAGATTGAAAAATAAAGTCTTTTCTTTAAAAAAATGGAAACTAGCTGTCAAAATCAATTTATTGCTGTAATGAAGCATACTATGGGCATACATTATTTCAAAATATTTTAGTTGAAAGTTTTGCTTTACTTTGTTTTTCACATGCACAATCATTTCATGGGAATAGTAAAACATATAGGGGGTAATTCATAGTTGATTGCAGCAGCAAATTTGTTAGCAGTTGGGCAAAACCATGGTGGTCATTCCGAGTTGCTCGCTAGATGCTTTTAGCAGCATTGCAAACACTAGGCCACCGCCCTCTGGGAGTGTATTTTAGCTTAGCAGAATAGCGAACGAAAGATTACCAGAACTGCTACTAAATAATTCCTTGCAGGACATATTTCTTGCTTTTTATAAAGATTTGTACTCACGGAGTAAAATTGATCATGACAACAAATGCTCCTTTTAGCAAACTCTTCAGTGGCCACAAATAACCTGTGATCAGCCGAACACCCTTATTGCACCATTTACTGTTACTGAAATTGTGGAAGCTATTAGGGCTCTTAAAACCCTTAAATCTCTGGGCCCTGATAGCCTGTCTGGTGATTTTTTTAAACTACTCGCCCCTAAAATAGCTGATTCCCTGACTGCCTTCTCTATTATTTCGACCCATACTATCCCACACCACTTCAATTTGGCATTGATTTGTGTTTTACCCAAGCCAGGTAAAGACCCTCTTCTCTCTTCCTCATACAGACCTATTTCCTTACATGAATTACAAACTGTTACTAAATTGGTGGCTGACAGATTGAAATCCATTTTGCCTGAGATAATTCCTAAAGACCATACTGACTTTATCTGGGAGAGACAATCGGTGACTAATATCCGTAAAGTTCAGACAGTTTTCCAGTCTTTGGAAGGTGAAGGGGCAGGTGATCCCACACTACTGTTATCGCTTGATGCTGAAAAATCATTTGATTTAATGACATGAAATCATCTGTTTGAGACACTAAGTCAATTTGGATTTCCTGAACAATTCCTGAACAATTTGTGAGCATCATTCATATCATTTATCACAATGCTTCTACCCAAATTTTCACTAATAGATTTCTCTCTCAACCCTTAACTATCTGTACAGGGACTAGTCATGGATGCCCATTATCTCCATTACTCTTCGCGACTGTGTTGGAACCGCTGGCCATAGCCCTGAGACAGCAATCTGCTTTCTATGGGATCTTAGTGGGAAGGAGGTTAAGCTTGGATTATTTTTGGATGACATGATTTTATTTGTTTCCAATCCTCGTACTTCTATTCCGGCTGTCTTTAACACTATACACTGTTTTCAGTACCTTTGCTTGCTATCAAATAAATGTCCATAAATCTGAGCTACTCCCTCTGACTAATTTCACTGTTCACCTTCTCTGTGCTGATTTCTCTTCTCAATTCACATTAACCCCTATTTGATTAATTATACTTCAATCATTCAGAATATTAAAACACGTTTAGCAAATTGGAAGGACCTTAAACTTTCCTTAATGGGTAGTATCGCTGTGATGAAAGCCATTATCTTCTCCAAACTAGCCTATTTGCTTCAAATGCTCCCTATTATGATTTCTAGAAAAGATTCCCTTCTCTGCTCTCAATTGTTTTTTAGATTTATTTTGAAAAATGCTAAACCCTGTATGCCCAGAGCCCGTACTTATGTCAATAAACAAAGCGGAGGTTTGAGTATGCCCAATGTGATGATGTTTGCCAGGTTGGCACTTTTTAAATTTGCATCAGACTGGCTTCTCTAGTCTGGTATATTTCCAAATTTGGAGCTGGAGGAAGCCTTACTCTCCCCATATTTGCCAGTGGCATTGCTTCACACACCCCTGTCTAAACTCCCACATGATATTAAGAATAATGTTTTGTTTTGGAATAGCTATAAGGCATGGATCTCCATTCATAAGACTTTTGGCAGTAACTCTTTTGAGTCGCCATATATTCCTTTACGAGGTAATCCAAATTTTCCCCCGTCATTGGATAAAAGCCATTTTTACACATGGAAATGTTTGGGTATAATTGTTATTAAAGACGTTTTTGATCCTGTTGGACAGATGTTTTCTTTTACACAGCTATAGGACAAGTTTTTATTGCCCCGCTCTCATTTCTTCATGTATCTTCAGATGCATCATTACATAAACCTCACACGTCAGATGCATCCACACGCCACTCACGCAACTTATTTTATAAAATAAAGACACCACAACTGTAATTGGCGTGAAAGGGGTCAGCTTTTATTTTTCTGACTGAGAGGAAGGCCTATTAAATTCTAACACTAAAATGCAGACTTCCCTCTCTAACTAAGGTGGCGGGGAGAAGAACGGTTAAACATGATAAACATAACATGGGTGAAAAAACATTATAATATGGAAAAAAGCAAGCAATAAAAAACATATGTGTGAGGGAGCCTTCTGCCCCCGATGTTCCGGGATCGGCCTCCTGCCTCTATCCCGAACATTGAACATCAATACACCGTACAAAGATGCAGCATAATTCACAGAACAGTCAAATATCTGAGTAGGCTATGGTCAAGCAGCATGGCCGCAGGAGGGAAGAAGCCGAAGACATTTTATCTGCATACAGAATCACAGTCTCAGCCTCAAACATATCCCCCATATCCCCCAAAGTGCTCATAACACACCTCCATTTTTGTCTTTACTCCATGTATTCCCCCTAAATGGTCCCTGACTGCCAATCACTTTGCAAACAAACCCTCTTTAGCTTTTAATATATCTGAAGTGAAGTTAGCTTGCCTTAAGCACAATTGGAAACTTGATACTCTTCTTTATCTTGGTGTTTTTGTCTCAAATAAGACTTAGACAACTGACTAAAATACAAAGACAGAGGGAAAAAGATGCAGGTGAACTAACTCACACTAGCTCAACCTGTAATAACCAGAGGCGTTTAGCATAATCCTGGCCATGGCTATGAGCTTACCCACTGCACCAAGGTAGCCTTTCATTGGGTAAGTCCCTAACACTAACCACATGGGTTCAGGTCTGGGGGCAAGACACCCTAAAGCCACCCAGCCAGACAACCCCAGGACACCACATGAGTGATACAAGTAAAGAGTAATATAGGTAGGAGCAGCTACTGCTGCATATGTGAGTAATGTGAAGAGTGAAAAAGAATGGTGTGAAAATGTTACACATATATAAAACAAACTATAAGTGCCATAGTGTATTGAAATAAATGTTAGATTGCGGTGCCTTGAGGGTGTCCAGCCATGGCAGGTCCAGGAAGCCCCACGCCCAGAGAATCCCCCAATATTGGCTGCCATAGTAAATAAATGTAGGAGTCTTATCTCAGTGTGCTCATTCCACATATGCAAGCCAGAGTGCATGGATATCTTTTTAAAATCAGTGAGGGGTGGGTGGGGCAGGGTGCTAAACCAGGCTGAAGTGTCTCATACCTTCAGATATATGTATAAATACATAGAATCAGTTGCAAAGGGAAGGGGGCCGTAGTTTGCACACCATAATTAGGTAATGAGGTGTTACTCTGCTTGAGATTTAATACAATGTACAGAGGAAAAAAGATGCAGGTGCACTAACTCACACTAGCTCAACCTGTAATAAACAGAGGCATTTAGCATAATCCTGGCCAGGGCTCTGAGCTTACCCATTGCACCAAGGTAGCCTTTCATTGAGTAAGTCCCTAACACTAACTACAGGGGTTCAGGTCCCGGGCAAAACCATGGGGGTCATTCCAAATTGATAATAGCTGTGCAAAATTTAGCACAGCTATAATCATCTTCCCAGACATGTGGGGGGATGCCCAGCACAGGGCTAGTCTGCCCCGCATGTCAGTCTGGCCCCCCCCTTCCCGCACAAGTACAAAATCATCGCACAGAAGCGATGCTTTTGTACTTGAAGAGTAACTCCCGGCCAGCGCAGCTCCTGCGGCTAGCCGGGAGTTACTCGTTGCTGCCCCTTGTCGCAGCGGCTGTGTGTGAAATCACGAAAACCCCCCCCCACGAGGTCTGGCCATGCCTGCGCCAGATGCTGCCGTGCCGCCCCCTCCCGGCCAGCGACCGCCTCTGCCTGTCAATCTGGCAGAGACAATCGCTAGGTAACGACGGACTTTGGCCATCTGGCATGCGCCAGTGCACTGCGGCACCAGCGCATGCGCACTTCCGACCCGATCGCTACGCTGTGAACAACTGCAGTGTGTGATTGGGTTGGAATGACCCCCCCATGTGCACTGCAGGGGCGGTAGATACAACATGTGCAGAGAGTTAGATTGGGTGGGGTGTGTTCAAACTGAAATCTTAATTGCAGTGTAAAAATAAAGCAACCAGTATTTACCCTTCACAGTAACAAAATAACCCACCCAAATCTAACTGTCTATGCAAATGTTATACAGTATCTGCCACACCTACAGTGCACATAGGGGGTAATTCCGAGTTGATCGAACGCTGCATCTTTTTGCAGCCCATGCGATCAACTAGACGCCGCCTATGGGTGAGTGGATTTTTGCATAGCAAGGCTGCGAACGCTTGTGCAGTAGAGCTATGCAAATACATTTTGTGCAGTTTCTGAGTAGCTCTGGATGTACTTACCCACTGCGATGACTTCAGCCTGTCCGGTCCCAGAATTGATGTCAGACACCCACCCTGCAAATGCCTGGACATGCCTGCGTTTTCCTTACCACTCCCAGAAAATGGTCAGTTGCTACCCCGGAGCGCCTTCCTCCTGTCAATCTCGTTGCGATCGCGGCAGCGATCATTTTCTTCTTTAATTCCATCACTGCCTGGTATTCCTCATCGCCGGGCAGCGACGCGCCTGTGCATTGCGCCCATTGCGCATGCTCTTTCCGGAACCTGTTCACACGGCAGTGAAAAAAAAGCAGCGTGCAATCGGGTCGGAATGACCCCCATGGTTTTGCCCAACTGCTAACAAATTTGCTGCTACGATCATCTCTGAATTACCCCCCATATTAGATAAAAACAAAATCAGCGCTTTGTGAGTGACTGACATGGCATGTGGTTATCAGTACAAAGGTTTACACAGTCAACATGCGAAAACAATCATGCACTTACTGATATAAACCCTGTACTTGCACACTTTACTTGTGTAACTCCATAAAAAAAAATATTACTTATACAGTAAATATTGTTATGTGTGGAAAGTGCAGTAATTGACTGCTGAAACCAATAATTTACTATTAACGCATACTGAGAACATTCTATATTGCAATATCTGCTTCTGCACCTACAGTATATGTAAATGCTGGGAGGACTACTATTACTTTTAAATTTCAGATTATTCAGATACAGTATGATGAAATAAGGGAATACATATGTTGGACCAGCAGACTAGATTCCTGCTGTCAGTATACAGACAGCAGCATCCCATCTGTTACGCTCGCCACAGGTTATATTCCCACTTGGTTGGTGGACCCAGCAACTGAGTGGGAATAATCTGCGTTGTTCGGGATTCCATCTGTCGGCTTTCACCAGCTGTTGGGATTCCAGTGTCGGTCTCCTGATCACCGGGATCCCGACAGCTGGTTTACTAACTACATCCCAAAATAAGCTATACTTGCAGAATTACAGATTAATAAAAACAATTGATTTTGAGAAGAGTAAAATAAAAAAGATAATATTAAAGCTAGTAACCATGAAGAATTAAAAATGTCAAATATCTTAATAAAACACATATCACGTGCCTACAGGGGCAACCCTGACCAATTTGGTGCCCAAGGCAAGATTCTAGCTGGTGCCCCCCAACCATGTGATGCATTTTCATGCACCTTTATCGCACACATACTCAAAAAGGGGGTGCAGTCTCATCTAGTGAGTTTAGCTTTAGGACAGTGGGTGACTGGGGATGCAGAGGGTACCAGTGTCCTCAGCAATCAAATCACGTCCCCTTGTATGTCTCCAGCTATCAAATCTCTCCCTTTTATGTGCCAGCCATCAAATCTTTACCACTCGTGTGTCTTCAGCCATCAAGTCTCCTCCATCTTGTATCTCCAGCCATCAAGTATTCCCCCCACTTTGTGTCTCCAGGGATCAGTCATCAAGTATTCCCCCCACTTTGTGTCTCCAGGGATCAAGTCTCACCTCCTTGTGTGTTTCTAACTATCAAGTCACCCCCTAACTTGTGTCTCCAACCATCAAATCTCTCACGCTTGTGTCTCCAGCCATCAATTCTCTCCCCCTTTTGTGTCTCTCTGCCTTGTGGGTCTCCAGCAATAATTCTCTCCCATTTGTGTTTCTTCAGAAATCAAATCTCTCCCTCTTGCTTGCCTCTAGCAATCCTATTCCCAACCTATATCTTAAAGCTCTCTAGTTTGCTAACCTTTGCTGTTTTCCATTTGCTTCTCTCCTCTACTGTGTGATCTCTACTATAAATGACAATGACATAAACTTAGGTCATGCCAGAGTCACACTGATGAAAGCTGCAGAAGATGTATGATCGGCACTGGGCTGTACAGGCGTTCTGCTGCTGCTCAGCTGCATGTCATAAAATAAGATAGACAATGGCACAGCAGTGCCAGAAAGCCTGTACATCCCATCCGAGAACAGCCACTGTCAACCGGACTCCTGAAATCTTGAGCCAGGTCTGGCTCTTCCTGCCTATGCCAGGAATGCCTACAATATATTTATTTGTACTATATAAACCAATAATACATCATATTCTAAATACTTTCTTTAAAAACAGTGGTTTCATTACAATTTCCAAAGTTCTGTTACAATTTAGTCTAGAAAGACATAGCATTATTTAGTTAAAATACTGTAAGTTATTACACTGAAAACAGAAGATTGATGCTTTCAAGAATACCACCTGGAAAAAAATGATGATAATCACTTTGTGGAAATAGGTATTTTTCTTTTTCAAAAATGTAATTAAATAATTCCTTTCTTCACCATCCATCTTCAGAATACTTATTGTGCCATTTGTTATTGAGCATATTTATAGAGTAGATAGTTATATAAATGATTGCAATACATTTCAGAAAAGTCTTTCTGCATCTGCAAAAAGCATCTAAAAGACATAGCTTAGGAATTTAAGTTGTTGCAATTATGTAAAAGCATGCAGAAACAAGCAATGCTCTTGTGTCTACATGGTCCATTATCAAGTTGAGATCATGGGCCGATATAATGCTGCCCAAGTTCAGCGGCCGTGCGGGATGCTGGAGGAGTTCAGGTGTTTTTTAAAAGGGGCAATCACTTACAAGTAGAGATGAGCGGGTTCGGTTCCCTGAGAACCAAACCCCCCCCCCCCCCCTGATCTTCACTACCCGAGCCCGGATCCGAGTCAGGCTCAGATTTTCCAGCCTGACTCGAAAACCAGAATGAGGCAAAACATCATCATCCCTCTGTCAGATTCTCGCAGGGATTGGATTCCATATAAGGAGACGCGCGTCGCCGCCATTTTCACTTCGGCATTGGAGAGTGTAGCGAGAGGACATGTCTCCATCCTGCATCAGTACAGAAGTAGTGTCTTGTGCTGCATCAGTCCAGTCACAGAAGTTGTGTCCTCTGCTGCCATATGTCCAGTGCTGCTGTATAAGTCCAGTCCAGTGTTGCTGTGTTGTGCTGCATCAGTCCAGTGGTGGTGTGTTGTGCTGCATCAGTCCAGTCACAGTGGTGGTGTCCTCTGCTGCATTATGTCCAGTGCTGCTGTATTATGTCCAGTCCATTGCAGTGGTGCTGTGCTGTCCTGCATCAGCACAGTGGTTGTGTCTTGTGCTGCATCAGTCCAGTCATAGTGGTTGTGTCCACTGCTGCCATATGTCCAGTGCTGCTGTATAAGTCCAGTCCAATTGACGTTAGACACCCGCCCTGCAAACGCTTGGACACGCCTGCGTTTTTCAAACCACTCCCATAAAACGTTCAGTTGACAACCACAAATGCCTTCTTCCTGTCAATCTCCTTGCGATCAGCTGTGCGATTGGATTCTTTGTTAAATCCATCGCCCAGCAACAATCCGCTTTGTACCCGTATGACGTGCCTGCACATTGCGGTGCATACGCATGCGCAGTAGTGACCTGATTGCTGCGAAAACTGCAGCGTGCGATCAGTTCGGAATGACTTCCATTGTACACTAGCCATAACATTTGTGTTGTACACAGAACACATGAGTGGGCCCCTCTTTGTAGCTTCACCAACAGAATGGCACTGTGTTTTCAATACTTACCATAGTAAACAGTCTCACTTCACATGCTTGCTGGCTTAAATTTTCGGTATCTCTTACTGAGAGTTGACATGACATGTTGGAGCTGATGATCAGTTGAATGCAAGTCAATTGTAATAACACATGTATTTGCAAGCATGAACAGAAATACTTATATTCGCTCATATGCAGGATGTTGGCGTCTATGCACAACCATTATCCATACACTTGTTTTCATAGCGGTCAGAGATTCATCTAAGACAATGCGTGTCTCCATGCATGCACGACTCTGCATAGTTGGCAGTTGCATTTATATGCCCATAACCCACCCTCACTAAACTTAATGTACATGCAAATGCCCCATCACCATCAAGGGAAGTCCTTTCAGGTTCAAATAAAGATGCAACTAAGTTGCATACAACTCAACACTGAGTACGCTCAGCATTAAAACATGCACAGTGCAAAAACATACAAGATGTGTCTGCAAAATTGACCTGACTCCAATTATGCAGTAACCTCTTTATATACAGCTTTAACAGTATTGGTCATTGCGTAGTCTCCATCTGGGCCACCTCCACTCTAGCCAGCAGTGCAGTTGGACTCTGAGCACTAGGGTCACTAGGAAACCCTATTGATGCATAAGAGTCAAGTGCACGTGCACAGGTCTCCTGGAAAATGGTTGCACATGACAAAATTCTTGGAAAATGGTCACTACTCCATTTTCCACAGGACTTGTGCAGCACTGCCACTGCCAATGCGGGACCCTGCACAGGTAAGTATTGTAGACATGGATGCAGAGTGTGCAATGTAGGCCCCCAGGACGATGGGGTCAATGTGGACCGCACACCTTGTACCCACTATAGATACACCCCTGTTCACACAGTTAATCACTGAACACTACAGTATATCACATTGTAAACCCATGAATTTCACAGTAATTGTGAAACATACACTTTAAATATAAAAACTAATTTGGTTCTATTATTGTTTATTTGAAATATCAGGTTGAAGATCTATGTTATTTTTCTATCTTGTCTCTGACAGTAAAGAGGTTTCAGTGCATCAGAAAACTTGTAATTATATCCTTCTGAATTTCCCTTAGTTGTTCAACTTTGTTGTAGATCACAAATAATTCATGTTACTACATCAAGCAGAAAGTACAATGGACATGAAGTGATTGTTATATATTCACAGGGTAAAACAGCAAGAGTGGGAACAGTGATCATGAAGAGATAAGCTATGAAATACAAAAAAATAAAATAAAGATAATTTAACTATTGTGATGCCATACTGACTTTCAAGTTTGAAAAAAAGAAAAGATGCCAGATTCTTTTGAAGAAAAATCTAAACCTTATTTCCACTACTACTGATGTAAAAGTAAACCTTGGGGAAGATGACCAGCTTGATATCATTAAAAACTTAGATAAAAGGCAGACAGAGAACATTTGTTTTACTTTATGTAACACAACAGAAAAATCTAGATGTAAAACAAACATGATGGAAAACGAAACAATGACTAAAAAAAATAATAATGACTGAAATCTGGAAACCCCCCCCCCTTCCCCCTCCACCCCCAATGAATTATTAGGCACTTACAATTTTAAATAACCAGTAATGACATGTCATTTTTGAGGTAAAAAAAATGCAAAGTGATGGAAACTGGGGTACAAGGTAATTAGTCCGTTTCCAAAATGTTGTTTAAAGTCGCCTAAAATGACCCAAATATACACTTATACCCATTTTTAGGTAACCCAAATTTAATGAGAACACTTATTTTGCTGGAAAAAAAGCTTTTTATTATTTTTCAGCATTTAAAAAAAAATGCATATTACAGCCATTTGACACAATTTAATGACACCAATAAATTATATTATGCACACTAATAGACTTCTATAATGTTTTCCAATATAAGTTTTGCATTTTGTGGGGTACAGGCACATTTCACCACTTTTTCCTGTGCTTTTGCCAGCTAGAATTATCACACAATTGCCTCTATCGCTGATTTGTAATAGGATAAGTGTGATAAATGGGAGTGCGCAGGCTGTGATAACCCAATTTTTTGGGAGATACTATAGGTGCGATAACATTAGCCGCGATCACGGATCACATTATCGTGGTTAATAGGATAACCCCCATAGAATTGCCACAAATGTCTATGTTATTAAATTACATTATGATAATATGAAACTTTGTAATACTTTAAGGGTTTGAATTGTACAGTGTCATACCCTGGAGGAGTGGGGGCCTCTTAAATCAAGGGGACCCCCCCTCCAGCCACTCGATTATCTCTATCGCCCCTGTGTATTGTAGCTAGGGGATTGTGACGCTCCTTCAGCATTGCCCCGTAGCCTGCAAAATCTGTGCTGTTATTTGCTCCATAGCTGAGTGCCTCCTAGGAGCTAGGAGTCACAGGCGGTAGCCATTTCAATTGAGTCTGCCCTGCTATAGAATTGTATGTGTACAGTACCGTACGGTGCATAGAACCTTTACAGTAGAAACTCTCCTGCAGCTTTGGCCTGCTTTATGTAAAACTTGTGTTTTGTCAGTTTGCTATGCGATTGAGCCCGGTGTAACGTACTGTAATGTGCATAGACCTCGCTTAACTCTGTGTATTTTGGCTAGGGGATTGTGACGCTCCTTCAGCATCGCCCCGTAGCCTGCACAGCTTATGCCATTTCTCATTCCATACCCGACTGCTGCCTGCCACGAGGTGGGGGTTCAGGAGGTGGGGGTTCAGGGGTAGTGGTCATTTTGACAGTGTGCTATGCGATTGAGTCCGGTGTACCGTAATACTGTATGCAATCCTACAGTAGCTTATCCCCATCGCCCCTGTGTATTTTGGCTAGGGGATTGTGACGCTCCTTCAGCATTGCCCCATAACCTGCACAAGGGTTCAGGGGCGGCGGCCATTTTGCCAGTGTGCTATGTGATCGAGTCCGGTGTACCATAATGTGCATACTGTGTATTTTAGCTAGGGGATTGTGATGCTCCTTCAGCATTGCCCCATAGTCTGTACAATCTGGACTATTACTTGCTCCGTAGCCTAGGGCCTCTGTGGGGCAAGGAGTCATAGGTGGTAGCCATTTCTATTCAGTCTGCCCAGCTACAGAATTGTATGTGTACTGTACGGAGCATAGAACCTTAACCTGCATAGAACCTGCACATTATGGTACACCGGACTCGATCGCATAGAACCGCTCATGCAGCTTTGCCCTGGTTTATGTGAATAAAAAAAATAATAAAGTGTCTGAAAAAAACTAACATGCATTCGTACTTAAGGAATCGAACCCGGGGCTCTGAGTATAGGAAGCGAAACACTTCACCACTTCGCCGCAGACAAATGTATAAATCCATTGGTTTTGATTATGCTGTAATGGCTACGGGATTAGGACGATAACATACTGTACAAAATTCCTAATCTTGAGAGGCAATAGTGAACTTCTAACACACATCCATTTGCGACAGTGTACACTACTGGTTTTACAGTATGTTTTGTCTGCGGGACTTGGACGCTCACATACAGTATTCATAAAGTATTGTAGATGGATCATATACTGTATGCTGTACTATTTGCGTCTGTGTCGTATATACAGTACTGTATTAAATAATGCAGCGTAATGAGTATTTACTGTATGCAGCGTAATGAGACGCCTTAGTAAAGTAGTCCTTATTATGTATTTCAGTATTGTATTTTACGGGAGACCACACGCATGCGCAGTGGTGATTGTAAAAAGCGACATCTGGTGGCTGATCGCAGGTATTACACGTAAAGGTAACGCCAAACGCCATGTCTGCCTCCGTGCGATTAGGTACGCCTCTCTGTGACTAGGCACGCCTCCCTACGCTGCATATGCTCGATCGGGACAAACGCCTCAGCCACTCAAGATAAAGGTGGCTACATCTGTATTTTAACTGTGATATAATGTGGTAAATACAGTGTTTAATTGTTTTCTAAAGACTTTTGACACATAGCCTATAGTATTTTGCTTCCTTATATTCAAAGACTCAGCAATACTATTGTTTAATAAATATCAGATGCACGAGCTCCTGGATAAAATGAGACGTGCTGTACTATATGAAAAGGCAATGTTCTGTTATATCTGGATGTCAATGCTATATAAAGTGTTAAACAACATTATTAAATCAGATGCTTTTTATTTTGAGGTGATTGCTACTCTTGCCTGTCATCACTCCACTTCAGTAGATTGGATATACAGTATGTGTTTAGATATACTGTATGCAAGGCTTTTACTAGCATACAATCTATTTTAGATACCCCTATAACTATACATAAACCTATACTTAATGGGGCTAATGTAGAGTTGAACATACTGTAAGTCAGATGTTTTGTGTTTTTACACAGTGCATGCTTCAGGGGTAAGTTTATTGGCCAAGGGCTATCACACTCCATTCTGATTTCACCACTGTTAACTATTCTATTCACAATGATATAAATAAAATATATTTACAAAAGTGTGAAAGAAAATAATATAAAATACAGTTTAAAAAATAGTTTCAGCAATTATTTTAAGGTTTTCTTTGGTCCCTAAAGGATTTCTTTGGTCCTTTCAGCTGTAGTTTAAAGAATCAGTATTATTAAGAAAGGTTATTTTTTACATACTGTATTTAACATAGCTATAGTTATTGCACAAACTTAGTTATTGAGATGCTGTCTCTTTAAACTGATATAATAATGTGGATATTCAAAGTTGTTAGCAAACCAAAAAAGCACGCAACCGGGCAAAACCATGTTGCACTGCAGGTGGGGCAGATATAATATGTGCAGAGAGAGTTAGATTTGAGTGGGGTGTGTTCAAACTGAAATCTAAATTGCAGTGTAAAAATAGAGCAGCCAGTATTTACCCTGCCCAGAGAGCGATAATGTGGAGTGATAAAAAGTGCCAACCAAATTCTGTAATTTCGCAGGCTGTGTTTGAAAAATGACAGTCAGGAGTTGATTGGTTGTAATATTATCTCTGTCTCTACTTTATCTCTCTCCAAGCTTTGATAAATATCCACCCAAATCTCATAATAGACTGGCAAATCTATCTATCTATCTATCTATCTATCTATCTATCTATCTATCTATCTATCTATCTATCTATCTATCTATCATCTACTGTATCTATCTATCTATCATCTACTGTATCTATCTATCAACCATCTACTGTATCTATCTATCTATCTATCTATCTATCTATCTATCTATCTATCTATCTATCTATCTATCATCATAGCTAGAAAAGATATTTTATAGAAAATAAGTTATTACTAAAGTACAGTTGTACAGATAAAACAATATTGAGAAAAACAGGACATTTATATGATTAAAATAAATTACTGTATATTATTGTTTTTGCTGATTGCAAAATATTTAGTAAAATAATGACTATGGACTTATAATGCAAAAATTATATTATCCTTGGTCATGGTTTTTAATCTACTTGCAAGTGTCTACAGATACGGTAAACTCAAGATGTGATAAAGCCAGGAGTATCCTATATTTAGGCCGGGTGCATATCAGGCAGATATTGACACGATTTGCTGTAAAGGAATTGCCAATCAAAAGATGTCGTATGCGACCCAGTCCAGTGTAATGAAGGACAGAATGAGATGTTGTTCTATCATTCATTACATCAGGTAATGTGTACTATACCAGCAATTTTCTATGGTCCAATGCAAAAGGAATTCACCCCAACCATCCAGGGCTGGATTAAGAATGGGGCAGGTGGAGCGGCAACTCCAGGCCCCTCTATTTAAAATAGGCCCACAGGATCCCCTGCCATGCTGCTAGTGTTGACATTAAAAACATTTTCTTGTCACCTACAGCTCAGCTCACTCTCCTCCCTGACCAGAGCTTTCCGACAAAAGTCCCTCCTATGTCAGACTCTGGGCTGTCCGAAGCCCCACCTCCTGATCCTGTAAGTAGCTTCGCCCCCTGTCCTTTAGAAGCTCTGGCATGACCCATCAGAAGCCCCACCTCTGGGACCCACCTAATGCTTTGCCTATGGGATCCGTCCAAAGCTCCACCTCCTGTACGCCGTTGGAAGGTCGGAAGCTTTACAGGCATACTGTCAAAGTCAGAACTTTGAAGCTGAATTAGCAGCAGGTGGGCAGAGCTGGGAGTCAGTGGGGATGCCCGGGGGGTGGTTGTGGTGAGTAATAGATCATTTAGTACAGAGGTCGGCTAACTTATTGACAGGAATTTCACAATGCAGCATTACCACAGGGGTCACAGCTCTTTCTGTGAACATGATGTGCCTCCTGATCCCATTTTTGCTCCTCCCCTGTCATCTGCTGCTCTTCTACCAGTATCTATGGCTCCCTCTCCACCTGTATCTCTGTGTCTGTGTCCCTCCCTACCTGTATACCTTACCCCCATCTGTATCTTTGCCTTCCTCCATGCCTGTGTCTCTGCCCCCTCTCCACTGTGAGAGTGCTGGAGCTAGGCACCATCACCACCACCAGCAGCAACAGGATGACCATGGAATGGCCCTATGGGACCCTTGTGGACTGTCACTGCCTCCTCTCTGCTACTGACTTCAGCCATTATATGGGAGGAGGACACAACTGTTGTTTCAGGATCTAAAGAGAAACTGGCTATATTATTTGGATATTACTGTAGATTTACTGTAAAGAAAAGAGCAACTTTATTGGACTATCCAGCATTGTTAGGCCTATCCTCAAAGGGTAATTATTTGTTTTAATTCCCTTGGTGAGTGGAAATACATGATGTATCTATTGTTCACTCCAAGGTGCTCAAGTGTATATGTTTAAACATGGGAGCGCTGATATAGATGCACATTCAATTTATTTTTTAATGTCTAATGGAGTACTGATGAATGCTCAAATTGTGCATATTCAGCTGCATGTCCTCTTTTAATTGCCACATTTACTACCTGTGTGTCCACCCCTCTTGTCATTGCTTCCTCCCTACCTGTTTCTCTGCTCTATCCCCACCTGTGTCCCTTCCCCCTTCACCACCCGTGCTTCTGCCCTTCTTTACACCTCTGCTCCTATTAACCTGTGTCACTGCCTTCCACCCTACCTATGGTTCTGCCTTCTCTCTACCTGTGCTTGCACCTCCCTCTCCACCTCTCTCTCTACCTTCCTTTCCACCTGTGTCTTTGCCTTGTCTCCATGTGTGCTTCTGCCTCCCTCTCCAACTACATCTCTGCCTCCCTCCCCACTTGTATCTCTACCACCTTCCCACCTGTGTCTCTGCCTCTCTCTTCACTTGTAACTCTACCACCTCCCCACCTGTGCATCTGCCTCTCTCTCCACTTGTATCTCTACCACCTCCCCACCTGTGTCTCTGTGTTCCTCTCCACCTGTGTCTCTGTCTCCCTCTTCACCTGTATCTCTACCCCCTTCCCACCTGTGTCTCTGCTCCCTCTCCACATATGTTTCTGCCTTCTCTCTACCTGTGCTCTAGCCACTATCTTCACTTTGTCTCTGCCACCTTCACTACCTGTCTGTCTGCCACATTCACTATCTGTACATCCACCCTTCTTGCCACCTATGCCTTCCTACTTGTGCCGCTGCCTCATTCCCAACTTGCATCATTGCCCCTGTCTCTCTGCCCTCTCTCTCCACTTATATCTCTACCACCTCTCCACCTGTGTCTCTGTCTTCCTTTCCACATGTGTCTCTGTTTCCCTCTACACCTGTATCTTTGCCTTTCACCCCACCTGTGGTTCTGCCTTCTCTCTACCTGTGTTTGCAACTCTCTCTCCATCTCTGTCTCTACCTTCTTCTCCACCTATCTCTTTGCCTTGCCTCAATCTGCACTTCCGCCTCTCTCCCCAAATACATCTCTGCCTCGCTCCCCACCTGTATCTCTGCTTCCCTCTCCACCTTTATCATTCCATTTCTATATACCTGTGTGTCTGTCTTCTCCTCATCTACGCTAACATCTCCCTCTCCAAATGTATCTATGCCTCCCTCCCCACCTGTGTCTCTATTTCTTTCATGACCCGTGCTTTGGCCCCTCTCGCCACCTGCGTCTGTCACAAACTGTGTAGAAAAGAGGTTATTTCTGCACCAGTGCCTGATTGAGCAAATGTAGCAGCAGTTTTATCATGGAGACATCAGAGTTCAAAACATGAGTCATGCAGATGAGCCCTGAATGGGCTGTAAAGATCAGGTCAGTAGTCTGTGTTGGGGGAAGGATGCACTGTAGTGAGCAATAAGACATCCAGAGTAGTCCCTCCCATCCCCAGTCCCCCCTTCCTGCTCCTAATCCCAGCTATCCCCCTTTTTTGTCTACTCCTATCCTCAGGCCCACCCCTCCTTTCCCTCTATCCTGAGTGAACTGCCTGACTCTAAATGATGATGTGTGAGTAGGTAACAGTAATGCAGTGTAAGGTGGTACTGTAGTTTGGGCAGGTATAGTGCTGGAATGTAGTGTGGGGAGGTAGCATAGTGATATAGTGCAGGAATGTAGTGTAAGTAGGTAACATAGTGATGTAGTAAGAAACAATTCCTCCTATGGCATGGCACACTGAAGATGCACAAGATGGTAAATAGGTCACCAAACCTATAACAACATAAGCAAAGAAAAGTTACAATCTCACTTGCGATTATTCAAATTGTCCAAACTTTAAGATGATCCTCAATGTGACGGTCTCACAGTAGAGTCAATTGATGGATAAATCCAATGGAGATCACATAAAAAATAAACACAAATAAAGGTAAAGTAAATAGAACACAATTCCACCATTGGTAATGAGGAAAAGGATGGATGTGTATATAGTCCCAATCCAATTTTAAGTCTTTCCTTCCTTAATAAAATTACCCAAAATGGTAATTAATGCAGGTTTGAGCAGACTTTTACATGCATGCTTACTTGTAACAAATGGATGTGAAGCACATAAAGGTTTCTTTATACTTATATAAGGTCCTCACTGGATATTAGATGGAGACTGATATATCTCATAGTATGGGGATGAAACCAGAAAAGGCCATATTAAGAACCATAACTATTTATTAGAAAATAGTAAACACATAAAATTTTGGACAGAACAACCATACCATATATTTGTTATATGAACAATCCATTTCAAGACGTAGCCTGTGTATCAATATACAGTGGGTTCAAGGATATGGACTTAGGTAGTCAGCCCAATAACAAACATAACAAACACTGTTTCTAAGCATTTCAATAATCTGCAGTGTCTTTATCAAGATGACAACAGCCCTGATGTCAGATAACAGTTTGTTTGCAGTTGGTTTGTCCAAAGGACATCAGGGATCATTACACTTTTGTCATCTTAATAAAAACGCAGCAGAGTGTTGAAAAACATAGAAACAGTGTTTGTTATTGGGCTGACTACCTAAGTCCATATCTCTGAACACACTGTATATTGATACACAGGCTAAGTCTTCCAGTCGATTGTTCATATAATAACTACTGTATATGGGCCCTCATTCCGAGTTGTTCGCTCACTAGCCGCTTTTCGCAGCAGTGCACACGCTAAGCCGCGGCCCTCTGGGAGTGAATCTTAGCTTAGCAGAATTGCGAACGAAAGATTCGCAAAATTGCGAATAGAAATTTCTTAGCAGTTTCTGAGTAGCTCGAGACTTACTCTGCCACTGCGATCAGTTCAGTCAGTTTCGTTCCTGGTTTGACGTCACAAACACACCCAGCGTTCGCCCAGCCACTCCCCCGTTTCTCCAGCCACTCCCTCGTTTTTCCCAGAAACGGCAGCGTTTTTTCACACACACCCATAAAACGGCCAGTTTCCGCCCAGAAACACCCACTTCCTGTCAATCACACTCCGATCACCAGAACGAAGAAAAATCCTCGTAATGCCGTGAGTAAAATACCAAACTTCTTAGCACATTTACTTGACGCAGCCGCAGTGCGAACATTGCACATGCGCAGTTAGCAGAAAATCACACCGATGCGAAGGAAAATAACGAGCGAAGAACTCAGAATGAGGGCCATGGTACGGTTGTTCTGGCCAAAATTGTATGTGTTTACTATTTTCTAATAAATAGTTATGGTTCTTCATATGATTTTTCTGGTTTCAGCTCCATACTATGAGAGATATCAGTCTCCATCTAATATCCAACGAGGACCTAATAGAAGTATAAAGAAACCTTTATGTGCTTCACATCCATTTGTTACAAGTAAGCATACATGTAAGAGTCTGCATTCATCACCATTTTGGGTGTCTATATTAAGGAAGGAGAGACTTAAAATTGGATTGGGACTATCTACACATCCATCCTTTTCCTCATCACCAATGGTGGAATTGTGTTCTATTTACAGTATTACACTATCCTTTATTTGTGTTTATTTTTTATGTGATCTCCATTGGATTTATACATCAGTTGACTCTACTGTGAGACCATCACATTGAGGATCATCTTAAAGTTTGGACAATTTGAAGCACAAGTGAGATTGTACCTTTTCTTTTCTAACATACTGATGTAGTGTTGATCGGTGCGCTCTCTCCCACAGTCATATGGTCACTGGACCCCTGCTCTGTGCAGAGGCAGAACTCTGGGAGGCAATGGAGTCATCTGCCACCGGGCTCCTGCTCTGAAGGGGGGCACATCTCCTCCCATTCTGTGACACCATTGAATTAAGTTAATTGATAGCTGCCGCTATCTCTTCAGTGGCCAACTTCCTCACTGGTCCCTGCACCTTACAAATCACACCCTCTTTATTATACTGAGTGAATATACACATTTTACAAGTGTCATACCCAGGATTAGAAACCACAACCTATTACACTGGAAGCAGACACCTTACTGATGAAGCTATTTGCTCCTGTATAGGAAATATGAGAATTTTAACTATATGAAGATACTTCTTTGACAATTACACGTAACTTCATATAGTTAGAATTCTCATGCTTCCTCTACAGGAGCAAATAACTCCATCAGTAAAGTGTCTGCTGTTACTGTAACAGGTCATGGGTTCTAATCCTGGGTATGACTGCTAAGAAATGTGTGATTTAAAATAAAAGACAATTAAATGAAGAAATACAGTATATAATTTTTTTTCAGAACACTCCATATACACACGCACACACACACACACACACACACACACACACACACACACACACACACACACATACATACATATATTTATCTTAATATAGGAAATAGGGGGGCACCAATATTTAGCTTGCCTCCGGGCGACTTTGACGAACTTACTCCACTGGCTCTGTGACCCCGATCAGCTATGCTGTAAACCAGAAGCTCACTTTACAGCATATGAGATGCCGATTTACAGCTCAGCTGAACTGAGTTACACAGAGCAGGCGACCATATGATTGGGGGAGAGAGCTCACTGATCACTGTGCAGCTTAGTGTAAGCAAAGGGGGGGAGATTCACAGGTGTGGAGAAGGGTATAGCCAATGGCGGCGCAATGCGCTGTACAATCCAAGGGTATTTTTCATGAAAAATACCCTGAGAATTGCGGTAACCAGATTTGCAGGGGCAGGGCCCTCTCACAAGCTCTGTCCCCATATGTGATAATTGATAAATCCTTGCGATGTATTCAATCATCTCAATGTGATTTTGGTTGAATTTGATGTGTAGTAAGCCACCATACCCCCATGCCCACACAGGGAGAAATTATCTATGACACTAATCACACCAACTGCGCGGCACGTAATAGGCCCTTCATAGCTTTCAGCTCCAGGCCCATGTGGGCCTTAATCTGGCATTGCAATCATCAGTATGATTGCTGGTTATGCGTATGTTTACCTAGCCTAACACTGATGTCTTTAGTTGTTATTTGAAACTGCAGCTATCCATAGTCTTGTCTGTATTAACTATATGTAGTAATTGTTATAAAATTCAATTAGTCATAATTAGGTTGCAAATCGATAATTTGCCCAGTGAAAGTATAAAGTATTTTGTTTTTTTTTAATACTAAAGATCACGATACTATTTACTACCTACAGTATATGTCTCTGCAATGCTGTGTTAACCTCAAGTATTACAATTAAGTGACAAAATATGCACCATTTAAGACTTGTTTACTGTGAGACACAGACACCTCTAAATTGCAAATACACTTTCAGGTATAAACCAAGATATGGATAAAAAAAGAACTTAAAATGCACAAATTACATTTGAATAAATCATACATTTTAGCATTTTTATTTAGTAACATGACAAAGCATGACCAGATTGACTAACTAATTAATCAATTTCCAATAATATATCCATTTGTCAAGTCACTGAAGCATAGAAATCCATGTGCAAAGTGTTGATTAGGAATCGTCTATGAATGTAACCTGATTGTTATACAGCAGAATTTGTTACAAAGGAAATGTTGATTTAGATGGATTACAATCATTTAGGTAACAAGTGTAGATGTGGCTTGCAGAATATACAATTGCATACATACACAGAAAAGAAAATTTTCTTGCAGATATTATTGATTTAATACAGTAGCATGAAATTCAAATATGGTAAAAAAAATTGCTACTGTAAGTAAATGTATGGCATCAATATATAATACCTGTATTATAGACACATTTATCAGTAAAACTGTTAATCAGCATGCATGCTCTGATTATTAATGAAATTTCTTCACAAGTAAATTTAATAAGAATTGCAAAAGAGATTATGTAGTTTACAAATTTAAACCCACATACTGATTCCACTGATATAAATTATTGTCCCAAGATAAATGGAAATAATTTTAAAAGTTTTATTTTAAAGGGGGAGTTCTTTTAGCCACTGAATCACATTAAGTTAACGCTCATTAACCTTACACACCTTTCGCACAATAATATCCTTATTGCCAGTTTGCAGGTTCCTGTTTATAGTGCAATTCAATTAGAAAATTGCAAAATTGCCATTCGCAAGATCATTTTTGCTTGTGTTACAGGCGTTAAGTGTAGGTAAAAATTAGGAAATCTGCTGTACTCCAAAAAATTACAAAATAACATAGGATAACAGTACAGTTTATATTCTAAAACACTGAAAAAATTATATTAAGCTATTACATAAAAATGGGTGATAGTATATATTTGGGTAATTTTAAGCCACTTTTTAAAAAATTACAAAAAACCCCAATAACTCCCAAGCCCCAAAACACCTATCCCACTCATAAAGCATGTCAATATACCTGTACCATACCTTGTACCCCAATTTCATGCATTTAGCATTTTTTCACCCAACAAATGACATGCCATTATTTGCCAAATAAAAATAATTAAAAACTTCTAAGTGCATAGTTGGTCATTAGGAAAGATGTCCAGTGGCTCTGAAACAAGTCCCAACATATTTAACTTAACATAGGGATTTTCCCACATTTTTTCCCTGCTCAGGAGATGGTGAGAAGAAATCCCCATTAAAACTTATGAAGAATTATTGTAAGTTTAACAAGTAATTGTATAGGTCAGTTTTCGTGAGTAACGATAAAAGCCTGTTTTTCACACAAAAATGGATTATTGTTTTTAACTGAATTCCCCCTATATGTGTGTTTACTTTTTAATACATATGTTAAGCATAATAATTAATTAGTTATTTACTGTACATTAGAGATGCTCAGACTATAAGTGTCTGTTCAGCATTCTTTCGCAGAGCTTGAAATGCTGTTTGAAACAATTTTTTTAAAATCAACCTACATAGTGTGTATTTCCTGTCTATTAAGCCACTAAATGAAATTCATACATCACAGTTACAGTAAAGCACTTACATAGTGAAATTGGTAAGTACACTTGCACTCTGTGAATAAGGGCCTGATGCAGATTAAATACTATACTAGTTAGTACTTAGTTGAAATCACTTTGCATATGTGCCTATGAAGATTTGAATAATTTTGGCACTTATGCCAGTCGGGTGGGACAGAGTAGAAGATGAGCATTTCTATATAGGTCCAGTTGTGTTTGTACAGTTGAAAACATATGCATACTAGTAGACAGATACATATTTATTTATTGACTGAGTGAGTCGATAATGGTAGTACAGTTTATGGCCATGACCGATTAATTACCATTCTGTCATGCATTGCTATATGAATCTGAAAATGGATATACTCACAATCTGACACATATGGAAATGTAAAATAATTTGCCTGTCTGATGTTAAGTTTTACTTTAAAGTATCCAAAGCATTACTAAGAATGGGGTCCTTGAGCAAAATGTCCCACTGTTCGTCAGTCCCCTCCTTTTTTCCTTTCCTTTTTTTCTTTAAAAGAAACAACTTTTTATAACTTACTCTTTTAGCGTAAGTACAGTATTGTATTGTACAGTATTGTGTCATACAAAATAGGATGGGAAATGTATATGTAAGTCAGAACTATTGTGACTGTCGTATAGGAAATACTGTGGATGACTTTGGAGGTTCTTTACATTTACAAATGAACAAATCTTCTCTTAATATTCTTAAGTCTTACTAATGCTTTCTTTATGATGTCCTCAGGGAAACTTCTATCTCTGGAGTGTTGGGCGTAAACTATTAAATGTTGATTACAAATTTCCTTATTGTTGCAATTTTTCTTAATGTTTGACAATTATGAACATACTATTTTACTTTTCCACTTTCTAATGACAACACTTATAATGAAGATAATTATTAATGTCCACTGTTTTGATCAAATTCCTAGTGTTCATTAGTTCTTTCATTGGTATGACTAAAAAAAAAATATTTCTTGCTAAGGTGTTGCACATGTATATAAAATTCACATTATAGTTACTGTCATAAAAAAATTTGCATGCTTAATTTATAGATTCTTATACACATTTACATTTTTGAAGCATTTTTCAAATTTGATGCAGTTCAAAAAACTGTTCGAAAGCTATACTCATGTTTGTCACACACACACACACACACACACACACACACACACACACACACACACACACACACTCACATATACATACCTCCCAACTGTCCCAATTTCAACGGGACAGTCCTGCTATTCGGACACTGTCTCGCTGTCCCTCCCGGGGGTCGCAGTGTCCCGCGGGCGGGGGATGCAGTCGGGGGTGGCTTTGATCACCCGCTGCTTTGCTCTGCAAAGCAGCCAGTGATCACTGAATAGATGCTGTGCACACGCGCACGGTATCTATTCAATGCTGGGAGGGGATCAGGGGGCTGCCCAGCTGCTTGGGGAGCGCTGGGCACACCCCCAAAATGCCGAAAACGGGTCCGTGGTGATCCGCCATGCCCACTCGACTGAGGTCACGCCCCTTCCGTGGTAAGCCATGCCCCCTTTTCTGGACGCACGCGGCTTTGCCGCGCAAGGGTCCCTCTTCCTGCCCCTTTAAAGTTGGGAGGTATGCATATATACTACTACTACTACTAATAATAATAATAATAATAATAATAATAATAATAATAATTTATTTCTCCAAGTAGGACTCAAGATACTTAAGAGTGTGAACATAATGCAGTACAAAAATTCTAAACATAATAAAAATATACTGTATAGCTTTGCATGACATACCGAGATCAGGAAGATAATAAAAATAGTGTCACCACCATTTTGTGTCAATAGTTGCAAGAATTGAGCATCCTACCACAAAGGAACAAGGTGAGGCAGCCATTTAGGTGCACTGTATAGGATTCGACTGAGCAGAATAGGCAATGCCTGAAACTAATAACAAGCAATAAGAGAAATATAAAAATACTATGGTGGAAAACTTGCAAATTCATCATAACCATGCACTGTTCATTCTAAACAAAGCACCAGGGAAGGCAGCCATGTTAGGCGCAATACATTGGTTTCAATGTGCAGATAAGCAATAGATGGAAGATAAGACATACAAAGATAAAACAAGAAAGTGGACTAACAAAATATATTCTGCATGAGTAACAGGATATTCATCTTGTGCTTGATGGTGCAAGGTGAGTCAGTGAACTGAGCTTAGGTTACTGTAAGTCTGGCCAGGATGTTCATAGAAATTAAACATGCACAATGGTAAGGAAAAGGACTCCTTGATGCAGCAGAGAGGAGTAAAAGTAGGTGTAGTTTCAGCAAAGGACAGGTCAAAATAACACAAATTTAAACAGTCGGTCTAGTATCAGCAGAGGGCATGTCAAAAATAGCACAAAATTAAACATTAGGTGTAGTATTAGCAAAGGGCATGTCAAAAATAAAATCAAACATAGTTCAAAATGAAACAGTAGAGTTAAACAAGTATAGTAAAATAGCCACTGTAAGGCCATGTGATGTTTTTGCAGCCCCAAAGAAGAGACTGACAGTCTGTTGGTAAGGAGCTTAAGAGCCTCTGCAGCCTTATCATTTTCTAAATGCGGCCAAATTAAATTAAAAGGTAACATTTATACAACAAAAAAAAGTATGATCCAAGTTAAAAGTTGGATACTTATCTAGAAATTGTCTATATGCTTTGACTCCATTAGTAAATTGTACAGATATGTAAAGCAACTGTGCTTCTTCAGATGCCCTTATATTTCATTAATAAATTCTTCCTTTCCTTCTATTGCAGCAATCTTGCATTCTTGAACCAGAAAAAAGGCAAATGACCACTCATTGTGTACTATATCAGATAACTTTAATTAAAAAAATGGAAGAAAACATCCTTATATAAAGATACCTGTTCAATTTGCATAACAGTGAACTTGATGAAGTTAATGGTGCAGCAAAACATGTTGGTGGCTAATGACTGGTCTGAACCTGTTAAGTAGAATTTGGCTGCTGCCAAGAGCTGCGGGTTGGGATCATTTGGTTAACTCTGTCTAGGTCAACAGTCACAAGGTTGACCATTTTTGGTCGACATGCAATAGGTTGACACCTGATAAAGTTCAACATGGACTGAAGGTCGACATATAAAAAGTGTTGGAACTCCAATTAGTGCACAGCATCCCCTTGCATAGCTCGCTTCACTCACCACGCTTTGGGCAAGGTGTCTCGCTCCACTACCACTGCATTCAGTACAGGTTACTATTCCCAATCATAGTCCACGTGGAATGTAAAGTAAGAAAAAGTTACGAAAAATTAAACAAAAAGTGAAAAACTTATGTTGACCTTTTCCTGTATCGACTTTTGTCATGTCGACTTATTGTCAATGTCAACCTTTGAACCATATCCACCTAATGCAGATTGACCAATAGTGGTCGACCTTTTAACTGTCAACCTAAGTATGGCTGACCTAACAGCCGCATACCAGAGCTTGCCCCAAGGTGGATTAGCTGTGGTCTGTATGAATGTATTAAAGATTTAGTGATATGCGAATAAAACAAGTATTTTATGTAATGATTTTTACTGTAATCCCTATTCATTAAAGCTGCATTTTTTCCAGGTGTTTCTGGTGCATGGGTGTGATTGCAGGATTGCTGAAATTGATTGAAGAGAAGGACTTCTTAACAGAGAGAAAAAAAAAACCCCAGATAAGCAATTGATCAAATTTAATTAATGTACAGAGATGATATTTGTATGATGAACATTTCAGAATTCATTCCTTAATACTACATTACACCCTTTTTGTAAGGGGTATATTTGTTTACAAAATAGATAGGTGTATAAATTGCGCAAATTATGTCAAAAAATGGTTACATAAAATAAAATAAAAGAGTGTAACTTCCCTTTTGTTTCTTTATGGGAAGAGCAATAACTTCTCGGGTGTCACCATATAATGGATAGTCTGAACTGCAAGAAAATAATAACACAATAGTGCAGACATCCAATTCAAAAATACCAAAGGTTTTTTTTATATAACACACTCACAATGTGTCAATATATTGAAAGCATTGTACGAGTCTTTAGCTTGAGGGAACTTCTACTGGATTCTTCTGATATCCACCTGAGCTTTAGACTGAAACAGAATAAGGCGAAGCAATAGTGCAGACTCCCATTCAAGGGGAAAGAATTTTTTAATAAAAAATGCACTCACAAACATAAGAAAATTAAAAGCATGTAGTAACACTGGTGATAGAGATGGGTGTATACTCATCGATCCAAAAGGCCCACAGAGTTCCGGATACTCCTAAGGAACAGGTTCAGGATCAGTTCTATACCTCCGTCCACCAGGTAAAAAAAGAAGCCACACCGCTTAATGCATTTCGAACCCTACTGGGTTCTTCCTCAGAAGCTTCTGATCCTGAACCTGTTCCTTAGGAGTATCCGGAACTCTGTGGGCCTTTTGGATCGATGAGTATACACCCATCTCTATCACCAGTGTTACTACATGCTTTTAATTTTCTTATGTTTGTGAGTGCATTTTTTATTAAAAAATTCTTTCCCCTTGAATGGGAGTCTGCACTATTGCTTCGCCTTATTCTGTTTCAGTCTAAAGCTCAGGTGGATATCAGAAGAATCCAGTAGAAGTTCCCTCAAGCTAAAGACTCGTACAATGCTTTCAATATATTGACACATTGTGAGTGTGTTATATAAAAAAAACCTTTGGTATTTTTGAATTGGATGTCTGCACTATTGTGTTATTATTTTCTTGCAGTTCAGACTATCCATTATATGGTGACACCCGAGAAGTTATTGCTCTTCCCATAAAGAAACAAAAGGGAAGTTACACTCTTTTATTTTATTTTATTTTATGTAACCATTTTTTGACATAATTTGCGCAATTTATACACCTATCTATTTTGTAAACAGTTGTATTTGGAAAATTGGTGGATTTTTCTAAGGTGTATATGCTGCATTTTTCATTGTCTATCTAGCGCAAAATAACACAAATAATTCTTTGGTAAGGGGTATATTTAGCAAAGTGTGGGGTTTTAGAAATAGAGATGTTGACCATAGCAACCAAACAGATAACAACAACAATAATAATAATAATAATAATAATAATAATAATATTACCACATATATTTATCTAGCACCTTCTAGAAGACAATAGCTAGACTCTGATTGGTTGCAATGTATAAGTCCTACCTGTCAGTCACAGACACACAAGGCAGTTTCATTGTAAGATGTTTCCTTCCTCCGGGACTTCCAGACCAGGCTGCGATAGGCAGAAGCTACTTCCTGTCGGAAGCTACTTCCTGCCTTTTACGCAGCCCAATTCAGCTCCTATGGGTTGCAACCAATGCAGTCCATAGAAGCCAGAGGGTTGTGCATGTGCAGGCGTACCAGGCTGATGGTAACGGCAGCCCCCCCCCTCCCCTATATATATTTATATATATATAAAGGTTGCATGGAATGAATGGAGAGAGGATGCAGGCTTCATTTCTGAGGCCCAGTTTACATCTTTTGGGGTTTTTTCAGACATGATCACTGGGCTGCTAACTTTGCTGTCCTACATTTAGATAGTTGCTGCCCAAGGGGTACTGTAAATTTGCAGTGCAAGTGTGTAATTGCATGTTTACGCCGAGCTGCAAAAATCCAGTGTGTGCAGTCTCTGCGCAGCCCAGGACCTACAGAGTGCTGTCCGAACAGGCTGATCATGGAGCTGACGTCAGAAACCCTCCCTAAAAATGCTTGGGGACACCTGCGTTTTCCCTGACACTCCCAGTAAATGATCAGTTACCACCCACAAACAGCCTCTTCCTGTCACTCACCTTGAGAACGCCCGTGCAAATGAAATTTTTGCACAATCCTGTCGCTGACCGGCTATGCCCGTTTTTGGCTGACATGCATGTGCATTGCAGTGCATATGCATGCGCAGTCAATTGCTGATGGCCCGCTGTGTGACAATGCACAGCAGCAATCAGGTCTGAATAACCCCCTTGTCCTCCAAGCAAAAAGCAAAGTGGTTAGCTGGTACAGCTGGGAGGTGTAACTAACAGGATGTGTCAGTCTGCAATATGTCTCGCTGCCTTGGGAAAAATTCGGGAAGCACATGCAAAGATGGACAACCTCCTTGTTACAAGTGAGACTAACTTGTCTTATCAGCAAAATTCGGATGGGAAGCAGCTCCAGGTAACTGAACAGTACTAACATACCTTATCTAAAATAAACACATTGTATTAAAAATTGGTCAACCTTTTAATTAAAATTTAAAAAACTTATTGTGGCAAAAAAAGAACAGCAACTTCTCAATGACAACATGTCTTATGCCAACAAGATGACAGCAAACTTGAAGGGCCAATTACCCTTCTCAAAAGCTAGTGCAAACTTGCAGGGTCAATTGCCCTTCAATGGCAAATGCTAGATTAGAAACTCGTACAATACTAAAACAAAATGGCCTAACTAGAAAGCCATTGCTGCTGAACTCAGTAAGTTGAGATCACCCTAATTAATGTACTGGAGGGGAGCGCACCTAGATGGCTTGCAGCAGGATAGCCCATAGACTGCTGCTCTTTACCGGAAAAAGTTCAACAGCCAACAAAGGGAAATATAGGCAGGGAAGAAGAGGCAATGTCCAGCCTGAACTGAACTAAAGCAGCTTCAAATCCCATGAACATGATCCTATAACATTGTAGTTGGCTAGGTATGGAGTAGGGCTGTGAAGCAACCCTGGCGTATGTGCATGTAAAGGGGGCATGGCCATGGCTCATGAAGTGTGCCATGAGCTAGGGATGCCTTGACTAATGGCACAACCTGTATACTGGCTGCGGATAGGACAGGTGGCCGAGCAGAGAGCCGGGAGGTTGTGTTGCTCGGCCAGCCCCACTCCCTGTGTGGCCAGACTGGCCCATCCAGCCATGGTCCATCCGATGGCCAGTCTGGCCATGTAATTGGCTAAAGAACTCTACCTCAATTAACCCAATAGTTCCCTGCACTTAATCCCAAAATATAAAAACTGCCAAAGGGTTAAAATACTCTCCTGCACATGAAGTACACTAGCACTTCATATGGAATATGCATTAAAAAAAACTTAAGCTCTTGTATACATTACATATCCTACATAGCCTAAATAAATAATATGATTTTCAATATAGCGCCTCTATTTTTTTCACGTTTTTGTTAATTGTATTAAAACAGTTTTTGTACATCACAGCATGGATCACCTTTTCTACTTCTGCTCAAACCATATGGTTATGTCGTTTTTTATTGTCTTTAAAACTTGATTCAGAAATTTTAAATGTCTTTCTTTAACTCTGACTGTGCATTGTGCTATGTAATTTACTCTTCTATTGTAATGGAAAGAGAATGGTTTATGCCTCTTACGTGACTCATAGAATGTTAGAATTGAAAACCCACATTAATTAAGATTCATGATACTGAAAAAAGTTCTTGAAATGGATTGGTAGAATAGGTAATGGGAGCAACACAAAGGAGCAAACTGAAGTTTTAATTGAAATTAGAAATGAATACAGTAGACTTTCTATGTACAAAATGATTAGTCTATATATTAGCTCAAGATTTTGATAAGATTAATGCTAGCCAAGATGCTGCATGCTGATTTGAATGGTATGAATCCCATAAATTATACTATTGAAAAGTTACAAAAGATTCATTGTAATTTTTTTGCTCAAAGGTTATGCTTTTGAAATCCTGAGAAACATTTAGTTAAAAAACAGCATCAGAAAGTGAGCATTTGTTAAGCTCAAAAGGTGCCCCTTCTTTTTAAGTAATAATCAGGATAGACAAAACTCCAGCTGCCTGTGATAATTGGACTGTCATGTGAATGCCAAGAATATATAAAAAAAAAAGAAATACCGACAGGCCAAACAAAGTCTTAGCATATTCAACAAAATATGTCCTAATTGAATGGGTTATTCAACAGCTATTAGAAAATTATTTTGTTTCCTACAGGTCTTTAAATGTCATAGAAAAGTAATGTAATTTGCTAGATAGATTAAATAATATTTAACAAAAAGTATTTCTAAAGAGCAGGGATCTTATTCAGAGATGGACGCAGATCGCTGCATATGCAGCAAGATCTGCGTCCATCTCCTCACATGCTGGAGGCCACCCAGCACAAGGCAAGACCACCCAGAATGTGCGGCATCACCTCATGATGCGCCCACAATTACATTGTAGATACATCGAACTAAAGTTGACTGCCAGTTGGTTTGCTGCCATTTTTTTAATCATAGCGGCTGCGTATGACATCATGAAGCTGCCCTGAAAAAGGTCCCGGCATGCCCTCTTTTGGCCTGCTATGCCCCCCCCACCGCAATGCTGCACCACCCTCTGCTGTCAATCACATTGTGGCTGTATTCTTCCAGGATCACATAGACAATGTAGGAAGACTGGCATGTAAGTACATGTCTAATCTTTACCAGTGATCATGTGTTGCACGTATGCACTTATAACAGCCGAGCAGTCTGTGTACAAAGTTGGTATTGGATGTAGCTGGTGTATCATTACCAGTGATCTTGGTATGAACCACTACGTCCCTTATATTGTATCCACATGTAAAACACGCCATAGGGCATTTCTGTTTGAAGCACTGAAGATTCTTATCTGTTGTTAATATATGCCATAGTGCTTTGGATGCCCTCTGTATTACTGGGCTGGCTGTATAGAACTGCATTCTCCATGGAATGATATTCTCCTGTGCCTTCTTTGTGAGACATAGTATTTGTTGTCTTTGAATCTGTAGAACTTCTACTTTTTGTTTCCTTAAGGTATTTAAGTCGTATCCTCTGGTGACAAATTTATCAATGATTTTATCTAATTCTACAGTCGTAGATTACGGATCACTGGATATGCGAGACACTTGCATCATCTGTGATTTAGGAAGTCCATGATTAATTGGTTTTGGGTGGAAACTTAATGCTAAAAGGAGTATGTTGCAATCTGTGTCCATAGTGTATAGTCCCATTTTGATTTTTCTATTTAAAATAGTGACTTGTACATCCAGGTAATTAATAGTTGTTTCACTGGACTGGTAAGTTAGTTTGATGGGTGAGTCTCTAGCATTGATGCCTTCTATAAAGGACTCCAATGCTATTTGTCTTCATGTCCAGACCATAAAGTAGTCATCTACAGTATGTGTCTGTTGAAAATTAAAAAAATGTGCAACCTGCTGATTCTCAAAGAACATCTACAGTTCCTACTTAAACATATATACATTGGCATACCTGTGAGCTTCGTTGCTACCCATAACACATTCTGTTAGTTGCTGGGAAAAGGCTCCATTGTACATGAAGTACTGTAATTTCATGTGAGAGTAAGTTGTAAAAGTTCCATAAATAATGATGTCCTGTACTTGCTGTTCCTGAAAGAAACATCTCATTGCCGAGAGTCCTGATGAATGTGTTATTAAAGTGTACAAGCTCTTCACATCCATAGTACAAAGAATGGCTCCTGATGGGATTGTGGATAGTAGGAAACTTGTAGTGCCTTTGATGAAACGTGGTTGTCTTTTGAAATGTTTTTGCAGTACAGTATGTTGTTAAGATAAGTTGATATGGGTTGGTACAGAGACATTTTTGCAGATAAAACTGGGCGTCATGATGGGTTGTGTACAATTTTGTGATTTTTCGGTACAGTGTACATGATGGGAACCACTAGATGTACTTGAATGAGGGCCTTGTGTAATATGCCAGTAATGCTTCCCTTAGTTCTAGCATCTTCAAGTAGAGTATCCAGTTCTCTTTTATACATTACTGTAGTATATCCACTTAATTTATGGTATGTGTAGGTATCACTTAGTTGATCTTCAATTTCCTTCTTATAAGTGGTAACATCTTGGCTGACGATAGCACCACCCTTGTCTGTTTTTGTATTGATACTGCCTAGATTCATTGTTTGCTCTATTGCTCATTGGCAGAGTTACCAATGTGGGATGGGGAGGTGACACTTCCTGCATCAAGTGGATTGTCACGGCAGCCACCGTGCACCTTGATGACATCACCAGACATGGACATTGGGATTTCCGCTCCCACCACAATCTGGTCTGGCCCTGGCCTGCAGCAAAAAATGTGTACAGTTGACACCTACTTAAGGTAGGATTTCAGTGTTTGTATGTTTTTTCTTTTCACCTGTAGTGCAACATGTACACCTTGAAAACGGGGCCATGCAAGCCTTGATTTTTTGGTGAGTTATTTTACATGTTTGTCAGTAATATAACTCATTAAAAAGACCTGTAGTGCCGCTTACGCTTTACACTTTATATATATATATATATATATATATATATATAGACATATATTTTAGAGATGAGTTGGTTCGAGTCATAGAGAACCGAACCCTACCGAACTTTGCCTTCTGAGCTCAGATCCGAGTCCGGCTTGGGTTTTCCCGCCTGACTCGGAAACCTGAAGGTGGCAAAACGTCATCATCCTGCAGTCGGATTCTCGCGGGATTTGGATTCCATATAAGGAGCCGCGTGTAGCGGCCATTTTCACTCCAGTCTTGGAGAGTGTATAGAGAGGACATGTCCTCAGTGTTCAGTGTCTGTGTGTTGGGGCGGGAAAGTAGGGTGGCAAGTGTTGTCCAGTCCAGTGTAGTCACTCAGTGTTTAGTGCTGAATCAGTCCAGCCATTCACAGTGTTGGTGTTCTCTGCTGCTATATATCCAGTGTAGCTGTATAAGTGGTGCTGTGTTGTGCAGACCAGTCCAGTGTAGTCAATGTATTGTGCTGCATCAGTCCAGCCATTCACAGTGTTGGTGTTCTCTGTTGCCATATATCTAGTGTAGCTGTATAAGTGGTGCTTTGTTGTGCAGACCAGTTCAGTGTAGTCAGTGTATTGTGCTGCATCAGTCCAGCCATTCACAGTGTTGGTGTTCCCTGCTGCCATATATCCAGTGTAGCTGTATAAGTGGTGCTGTGTTGTGCAGACCAGTCCAGTGTAGTCAGTGTATTGTGCTGCATCAGTCCAGCCATTCACAGTGTTGGTGTTCTCTGCTGCCATACATCCAGTGTAGCTGTATAAGTGGTGCTGTGTTGTGCAGACCAGTCCAGTGTTGTCAGTGTATTGTGTTGCACCAGTTCAGCCATTCACAGTGTTCGTGTTCTCTTCTGCCATATATCCAGTGTAGCTGTACAAAGTGGCGCTGTGTTGTGCAGACCAGTGGTAGTGTCCTGTGTCATCAGTAATTCCAGTGACGACATACGCTGCTGCTATATGTCCACTGCTGCAGTATAATAATTATAACAACAACCTGTTGTGCTGCATCAGACCAGTGGTAGTGTCCTATCTCATCAGTCATTCCAGTCATTCCTGTGCCCCATATTGTGTCATATGACTCCCAAAAAATAATGGAGAACAAAAATTTTGAGGAGAAAATAGAGAAAGATCAAGAAGAACCACTTCCTCCTAGTGCTGAAGCTGCTACCACTAGCCCAGACATAGACGATGAAATGCCATCATCGTCATCTGCCAAGGCCGATGCCCAATGTGATAGTATAGGGTGTGTAAAATCCAAAAAGCCAAAGTTCAGTAAAAAGAAATTTAAATCGTCTGAGGAGAAATGTAAACTTGTCAATATGCCATTTACAACATGGAGTGACAAGGAACAGCTGAGGCCCTGGCCTATGTTCATTCCTAGTGGTTCAGCTTCACATGACAATGAAAGCCCTCATCCTCCTGCTAGAAAAATTAAAAGAGTTAAGCTGGAAAGAGCACAGAAAATAACTGTGCGCTCTGAGATGGTATCACAAATCCCCAAGGAGAGTCCAAGTCTGTCGGCGGTTGGAATGCCTGACCTTCCCAATACTGGATGGGAAGAGTTGGCTCCTTCCACCATTTGCACGCCCCCTGCAAGTGCTGGAAGGAGCACCCACAGTCCAGTTCCTGATATTCAAATTGAAGATGTCACTGTTGAAGTACACCAGGATGAGGATATGGGTGTTGTTGGCGCTGAGGAGGAAGTTGACGATGAGGATTATGATGGTTATGTGGTTTGTTTAAGTCAGGCACCAGGAGAGACACCTGTTGTCCTTGGGACTAAGAAGCCCATTGTGATGCCTGGGCAAGCTACCAAAAAAGCCACCTCTTCGGTGTGGAATTATTTCTCCACAAATCCGGACATCAGGTGTCAAGCCATCTGTTGCCTCTGTCAATCTGTAATAAGTAGGGGTAAGGATGTTAACCACCTAGGAACATCCTCTTTTATATGTCACCTGCTGCGCATTCATCAGAAGTCAGTGTCAAGTTGTGAAACTTTGGGTAAGAGCATAAGCAGTTCACTGACACCTAAATCGCTTCTTTCTCCTGTACCCAAGCTCCTGCAAGCCACACCACCAACTCCCTCAACATCAACTTCCTCCTCAATCAGGCATGTCCGTAGTCCTGCAGGCCATGTCACTGTCAAGACTGAGGAGTCTTCTCCTAACCATGATTGCTCCGTAGGATCCTTGAGTGGTATGCCTGCTGTTGCTGCCGCTGCTGTTGTTGCTGCTGGGAGTTGATCGTCATCCCAGAGGGGAAGTTGGAAGACCACTTGTACTACTTCCAGTAAGCAAATGACTGTCCAACAGTCCTTTGTGAGGAAGATGAAATATGACAGCAGTCATCCTTTTGCAAAGCGGATAACTGAGGACTTGGCAGCTATGTTTGTGTTAGAGGTGCATCCGGTATCCACCATTAGTTCAGTGGCACTTTCATGGAGATAGTGTGCCCCCGGTATCAAATCCCATCTAGGTTCCACTTATCTAGGCAGGCGATACCGAGAATGTTCACAGACGTCAGAAAAAGAGTCACCAGTGTCCTACAAAATGCAATTGTAACCAGTGTCCACTTACCCACGGACATGTGGACAAGTGGAACAGGGCAGACTAAGGACTATATAACTGTAACAACCCACTGGGTAGATGTATGGCATCCAGCAGCAACAACAGCAGCTGCACCAATAGCAGCAACTTGCAAATGCCAACTCGTTCCTAGGCAGGCTATGCTATGTATAACCACTTTCCATAAGAGGCACACAGCTGACAACCTCTTACGGAAACTGAGGAACATCATCGCAGAATGGCTTACCTCAATTGGACTCTCCTGGGGATTTGTGATATCAGACGACACCAATATTGTGCGTGCATTACATCTGGGCAAATTCCAGCATGTCCAATGTTTTGTACATACAATTAATTTGGTGGTGCAGAATTTTTTGAAAAATGACAGGGGTGTGCAGGAGATGCTGTCGGTGGCCCGAATAATTTCGGGCCACTTTCGTCATTCTGCCACTGCGTGCAGAAGACTGGAGCACCAGTAAACACTCCTGAACCTGCCCTGCCATCAACTTAAGCAAGAGGTGGTAACGAGGTGGAATTCAACACTCTATATGCTTCAGAGGATGGAGGAAAAGCAAAAGGCCATTCAAGCCTATACATCCACCAACGATATAGGCAAAGGAGGGTTAATGCACCTGACTTAAGCACAGTGGAGAATGATTGCCATCTTGTGCAAGGTTCTCCAACCCTTCGAACTTGCCACACGTGAAGTCAGTTCAGGCACTGCCAGCTTGAGACAAGTCATTTCCCTCATCAGGCTTTTGCAGAAGCAGCTGGAGAAATTGAAGGAGGAGCTAAGATGGATTGATTCCGCAAAGTATGTGGGACTTGTGGATGGAGCCCTTAATTCGCTTTGAAAGGATTCAAGGGTGGACAATCTGTTGAAATCAGAGCACTACATTTTGCCCACCGTGCTCAATCCTAGGTTTAAAGCCTACATTGTATCTCTCTTTCTGGCAGACACAAGTGTGCAGAGGTGCAAAGACCTGCTGGTTAGTAAATTGTCAACTCAACCCGAATGTGACCCATCAACAGCTCCTCCTTCAATTTCTCCCGCCACTGGGGTTGCAAGGAAAAGGATAACAGTTCCTAGCCCACCCACTGGTGGTGATGCAGGGAAGTCAGGAGCAATAGCTGACATCTGGTCCGGACTGAAGGACCTGCCAATGAATACTGATATATCTACTGTCACTGCATATGATTCTGTCACCATTGAAAGAATGATGGAGGTTTATATGAGTGACAGCATCTAAGTAGGCATGTCAGACAGTCCGTACGTATACTGGCAAGAAAAAGAGGAAATTTGGAGGCCCTTGCACAAACTGGATTTATTTTACCTAAGTTGCCCCCCCTTCAGTGTGTACTCCGAAAGAGTGTTTAGTGCAGCTGGTAACCTTTTAGCAATCGGCATAGGAGGTTACTTCCACTAAATGTGGAGAAGATGATGTTCATAAATATGAATTATAAATTCCTTCGGGAAGACCTTTACCAGCAATTGCCTCCAGAAAGTACACAGGGACCTGTGTTGGTGGATTCCAGTGGGGACGAATTAATACTCTGTGAGGAGGATGTACACAGTGAAAGGGTTGAGGAATCAGAGGATGATGATGAGGTCGACATGTTTCCTCTGTAGAGCCAGTTTGTGCAAGGAGAGATTGATTGCTTCTTTTTTGGTGGGGCCCAAACAATCCAGTCATTACAGCCACAGTCGTGTGTCAGACCCTGTCGTTGAAATGATTGGTTTATTAAAGTGTGCATGTCCTGTTTATACAAAATAAGGGTGGGAGGGCCCAAGGACAATTCCATCTTGCACCTCTTTTTCTTCTTTGTATCATGTGATGTTTAGGGACTAGTTTTTTTAAGTGCGATCCTGTCTGTAACTGCAGTGCCACTCCTAGATGGGCCAGGTGTTTGTGCCGCACACTCGTGTCACTTAGCTTGACCTTCCAGCTACCTCATTGCACCTCTTTTTATTCTTTGCATCATGTGCTGTTTGGGGCCTATTTTTTAAATCTGCCATCCTGTCTGCCACTGCAGTGCCTCTCCAAGATGGGCCAGGTGTTTGTGCCGCATACTTGTGTCGCTTAGCTTGGCCATCCAGCTACCTAATTGCTCCTCTTTTTATTCTTTGCATCATGTGCTGTTTGGGGACTAGTTTTTGAATAGTGCCATCTTGTCTGCAACTGCAGTGCCACTACTAGATGGGTCAGGTACTTTGTTTTTCAAAAATCCAGATCCAAAACCAAAACCAAAACACAAAATGGTGGTTTTGGCAAAACCAAGCCAAAACCAAAACACGTAAATGGAATTAGAAACAAAACCAAAACAAGCCAGTTGCTAGGACACTTAAGGTTATTTACATTTTCAGATGATAAAGAAATTCTCTTCTTCTGTACAATATGACCAGCAAGAGAAAACAACCTTTCACAGGGTACAGATGTTGCAGGTGTGGCCAAGTACTTCTTTGCAATGGAGGCCAGCCTGCTGTGTTAGCCTGCATGTTTGGACCACCACTCTAATTGACAGGACTCTGAACTGATGGTGGGCTCCGCTTTGTATCAACACACACTGTTCTCAACGGAATCTTCCTCCTGTTCAGAATCAGACTCTGATGAAGCAGCCAATAGTGTTAACTTTTTATTTGGTTGCTCTGATGTTGCTTCCACAGGTTGCTCTGCAACAAAACTCTGTTCCTTGAGTAAAGTTGGTGACCAAGGCCCACACCTCACCACTCTCAGCTCTGGGTATACACTTGAGGTCCTTGAATCTAGGGTCCAATGCGGTAGCAATCTTCATATATGCAATGTTGGCATTTTCCTTACATGTCTCCAGGTCTGTTCTGAATGTAGACTTAAATTTGACCACGTAGGCAGGGTCATTATCTGATTTCTCCATGACCCGAGAGAGATGGCAAAAAGCAGGCAGAACCACAGAGCATGAAACATACTTTTCTCTTCTCAGAAGTTCCGTCACATACCTGCAACAGCAAAAAAAATAATCAAACCCATTTCGTTGGGTACGGGAGGCTCGCACTGAAAATGCTGGTAGTCAGGAGATCGACTGCGGTATCCTGGAATCCAGATACCCAACAGTCCCCGGTAAGTATACTAACCTTCCCTATCCTTAACCCTCCCTGCCTAGTGCCAAACCCTAACACTACGCTTGTAGAGCCTGACCCTAACTCTCCCTCCATGCAGGCTAACCATAACCCTTCCTGCTCCCTACCCCAGATGAGTAAGTACCTAAACCTAACTACCTAACAAGAGCCCATTCATGCTATATTTTTTTACAGACAGGACAGTGGGAAAATGAAATATATGACGTATGTAAAATATACCTGCAGCGTTCCAGTAGGCCCAAAGCTTTCAATCCCATCCACTACCTACCCTGTTAATATAAGCAATATCAGCCCCAATGTACTTAAAACTTTTGGCATCCCGGATTAGGCACCCCAGCAATAAAAGGGAGGATAATAGCTCAACAGGTAGTCCTTAATGAATGAATGAGGGTTTATGTGGAATACCTTTCAATCTCATCTACTACCTCTCCTGTTAATATAAGCAATATCAGCCTCAGTGTACATAAGTCTGGCAGACCACTGTCACTGTATTATATTTACTTTCCTGCTAGAACCCCAAGTGCACGTATCCAGGTGTGTGGGAGATCTGCTGTCCCCAGGCCAAGTGTCTGAGAGGGAGTCTGCCCAGTCTCCCTGAATTACAGCACAGTCTGGCGGCTGGTAGCTTCCAGGTCCAGCGGCTTCTGCCACATGCGGGTGTGGTGGCTTGGGATCCAGCGGCTTCCACCGCAATCAGGTATGGCAGCTGGCAGCTTCTGGTTCCAGCGGCTTCCACCGCAATCAGGTATGGTGGCTGGTGGCTTCTGGGTCCAGCGGCTTTCACCGCAATCAGGTATGGTGGGTGGCTGCTTCTGGGTCCGGTGGCTTCCACCACAAGTGAGTCTGTTGGCTTGTGGATCTAGCAGCTTCCACCGCAAGCAGTTATGGCGGCTGGCGGCTTCCTCTTCTGACAGCATTCAGCAGCTTCTGCATCAAGGGGTTCTGGTGACTTGCTGCTTTCAGGTCTAGCAGCTTCTGGTACCAAATGGAGCAGCAACAGCTCTGTACATGGCTCTGCAGCACACATGTAACACACCAGCAGCATTAACACAATAAAAATATTAACACCATTATTAAGTAATGGCGTTAACGTGATAATATTGCGTTAACTTGCCCAGCACTAATATATATATATATATATATATATATATATATGGAGGCAGGGGAGAAGAACAAGCGCCATATGGTGTAGTAATTTAGATGAATGGGAATATTGTGGACACGTATATGTAATATAAGTACCGGATAGATTCTTGGAATCAGGCCTATCTGTCTCTCTTTATCCTCAGTGGATGTTCCCCACCTATATGTCAGGAGACAAAGATCATCGCCATATAGTGTAGTACCTTTATAAATTTCTTAGGGTACCCTCCCCTATATTTCAAGCATACCAAATCAATATTTCAATCAAGCATATAGGATCAACTTATATCCAGATGGCCCAAGCTGTTCCTGTATGGTGTATTTGTTCATTCAGTATCAAGCTACTGCCTTGTATGATAATACACAGTTTTTATTAAACGAAATAAAACATAATACAAAAATTAAATCAATAAAATAAAATAAGAAATCTTAGCTTAGTGATACAGGCAGTAGGTAGGTATATATATATATATATATATATTACAGATGTGCGCCGGACAATTTCTGTTGAGTTCTATTCTGATTCATTGTCCGCTTTTGGTTATGCTTTGGATTTTGGATCTTAGCCGTAATCATTTTTTTGGCCTTTTGGTTTTGGGATTTTTCCAAAAATTTATGAAAGAAGGCTAAAATCACATAATTTGGGGATTTTTTGTTCCTAGATTATTATTAACCTCAATAACATTAATTTCCACTCATTTCTAGTCAATGTTGACCTCCTCACTGCTCACAATAAAATTTTCATGATTTTTAGGTTAAAGACTGCAGTGAGCTGGCTGGTTACTAAGTGACAGAGCAATGGCATAAATACACAACAGTTTATAGCACATCTAAGAAGCATTGCCATACAGCAATGAAAAGTTGTGAAATATGGCATTGTCATTGGGACCTCCCACCCACCCTTTTGTTGGATACTAAAAAGGACATACACAGTTTAACAAATCAATCACTTCAACAACAGGCTACCAATAAGCTTAAGGCAACAGTTCTACAGTGGCAAGATGTCATCATCATTGCCATCCTCACCTTCATCATTGCCATCCTCACAAAATATTAATTCATGCCCACTGGAATCCACCATTACAGAAGTCTCTGTACTTTGACATAATTGCTGGAAAAGGTCTACAGTACCTCATCAAATGTATAGTTAATTTTGATGAATATAACTCTTTTCCACATTTTGAGTTAGTAGCTTCATACAACGATTGCTGATAGGATTCCCAGCTGTGCTGAAAACTATTTCTGAGTACACACTGGAGAGTGGACAGCTTAAATAATGTAAAAGCAGTTTGTGAAAGGGCCTCCAAATTTATTTTTTCTTTCCAGTAGTCAGAGAGGCTTTGTGACATGCCTATTTGTATACTGTCATGAAAATAAACCTCCACCATCTTTGATGGTGACCATGTCCGATGGAGTTGCGGTAGAGGTGTCACTAATTTTAGGAAATTATTTAGACTCTAGCAGATGTCAAAATGTTGTGTTGACTCCTCTGCATTACCACTGGGTCTTTTGGGAAAGTTTAGTATTTTCTTGCCAGCTGCTTGAAAAAGAGATTGAGGAGAGGTCATCATGTGGAGTACCACTGGAACTCCCAACTTGCTCACCAGGAGCTCTTTGCATCTCTTAGGATCTTGGAAAGAAAGACACGACATATGACTTAAACCTGGGATCAAGCATGGTCACCAAAATATAGTGATCTGATATCAAGATCTTGCCAGCACTTTTATCCTGGCAACGTGAATAAATTACATGATCAAAAAGTCCAACATATGTTGCAGAATTTCTTTATTTCATCTCCATCTGATTTTTCAAAACCTAATTAGGGGAATCACCAGCCTAAAGCTAGCAGTGTCTGATCTCACTTCACAGATGGCTACTTCAAAGGGTTTGAGCACCTTGCACAAGACAGAAAGTATTCCCCACTGTTGCAGGCTAAGGTACACTCCTCCTCCTCTCCCAATGTTATGGTTTGTGGTATAGGTTTGGATTTCTTTTGCTGTTGCTCCAACCGCTGAAACAAATAAGGGGTAGAAATCCACTTAGGTACCACCTCTTGCTTCAGTTGGTGACAGGGCAAACTGAACTGTTCTTGCAAGTGCTGCACTCTCCTGCATGCTGTGGTTAAGTGCCCAAAATATCCCAATTTTTTTTACCACAGACTGCATCTCTTGCACAGCCCTACACACAAGTTGATTGTGTAAACAAAACATAGAATATGTTGGAATTCCCCATTCTGTAAAGCTTTCACAATATTTGTGGCATTGTCAAAAATTACAAGTTCGGTCATTTCTGATAACAATGGGGTAAGTGGGGTAAGCCCAAGTGGGCTAAGCCATTTTTCTATGATGTCCCTTAGTTTTTCTAAAAGGATGTGCAATATGATCTTAGTGAAGCCAGTGACACACAGATTAGCCTGCCTCTGAATGAGTTGGCATTGTTTGTTAGATACTGCTGCTGCTGAAAGCTGTTACAGTCATGTAATCTTTAGATGCCCACTACCAGTTGTTCACATATCTGTGTTTAAGTGAATAATTGGTACAATGGCATTTTGTAGGTCAATCATTAGGGGTTTTTTTTTAATGTCCTGGTACAGATGATGAATGGCTGGATGCAGATCTAATACTAGCACAGCCTTGATGGCATCAGTGATCACCTGTGCTACTGGTTGAGAGCTTCTCCTTGCAAAAGATTGATTCATAGTCAATTGTTTTTTTACAATACTACTAATAGTCTTCTTGGTCCTCTTCTAAGATAAAGATACATCCCAAGCAGCTGCAGCAGGCATAGCAATAAATTATTTTTCTGAGGAATCTTGGATAGGGGAGGAGTAACCTAGCCTTAACAAAATGGATGCAGTTGTTAGTCTAATCATTACTAAGGATATTGAGGATGAAAGTGTTGGTGGTGGAGATTGCAGCTGTTGAGATCTAGTTGAGAGAGTAGAGAGAAGGGAGCTAGCTGATGCTGGACTGCTTGTTGAGATTTTTTTAGCACCAGTTTCTGATTTTGATGAAAACATTTCATGAGCTTGCTGCAAATGATGTAACAGGAGGAGGTTCCTAGATGGTTAACGCCCCTACCTCTACTTACTGTGGTGCTATAGATGGCATGACAATTATTGTCAGTATATGGGTAAATATAATTCCATACAAAAGAGGTGGATTTGTTGGTTCTATGCCCAGGCATGACAATGGCCTTTTTCTTATCATGGGCAAGAGCTGCTTCCACTGGTGCTTGACTTAATCATCTTCATCCTCAACATCCTCATTAGCATCGGCTTCAGCTACACAAATATCTATCTTATCCTCTTATACTTCCTTGAAGGCATCCTCAATTTCTTGACAAAGGGGAGATGACTCCCTGAAATGCGTTGAAGCCATTTCGTTGCCATCTTCCAGGATCTGGTAATATTGGAGATTTTAGTTTTTTGCCTATTTCACATTAAACTGTCGGCAGCTGGTTTTGTGAGAACTGCTTGATTCCACCAGCCTCCGGTATTCTGGTGCTTGTGAAAATTTTCTAAAAGAAAAACTTTTTATGTTTTTGTATGGTTTTTAGATATTTTAAAAAAACCAGTTTTCTGGAGATCTGCCTGCTGACCCTACTTTGACATCTACTCACCTGAGGTTATAACAAGGGGAGAAAAAGATACCTTTACATGAATGCGGGGCAGAACACCAATGTAAGTGTCTTAACAAAGGGAGATCTGTTTGGAAACAGCTGAAGTTCCCGTTTATTAAAGATACCTTTACGTGCATGCAGGACAGAATTATTCTGTGTTTGTCTGAGAGAGGAAAAAGAAAAACCTCTATACTACATAGGATTTTATCTCTGCTACATGTCTTTGTTTTGTATATGTTTTAGAGTTTTTGGGGTGTACTCTTATACTTAGAAACCATCAGCACTTAGGGGGTCATTCCGAGTTGTTCGCTCGTTATTTTTTTCTCGCAACGGAGCGATTAGCCACTAATGCGCATGCGCAATGTCCGCAGTGCGACTGCGCCAAGTAAATTTGCTATGCAGTTAGGTTTTTTACTCACGGCATTACGAGGTTTTTTCTTCGTTCTGGTGATCGTAATGTGATTGACAGGAAGTGGGTGTTTCTGGGCGGAAACAGGCCGTTTTATGGGTGTGTGCGAAAAAACGCTACCGTTTCTGGGAACAACGTGGGAGTGGCTGGAGAAACGGGGGAGTGTCTGGGCGAACGCTGGGTGTGTTTGTAACGTCAAACCAGGAACGACAAGCACTGAACTGATCGCAGATGCCGAGTAAGTCTGGAGCTACTCAGAAACTGCTAAGAAGTGTCTATTCGCAATTTTGCTAATCTGTCGTTCGCAATTTCAATAAGGTAAGATTCACTCCCAGTAGGCGGCGGCTTAGCGCGTGCAAAGCTGCTAAAAGCAGCTTGCGAGCGAACAACTCGGAATGAGGGCCTTAGAGCGCAAGGCTGCTTCCAACTTCTGTTGATTAACATCCTCAATTTCCATGTTTTCAGCTATACTTTTGCTGCTAATCCGTACATTTGCACAGAGAGAAGAGATGGTGGAGGGTGGCATCTCTGGAAATTCAGACTCACACAAATCCTCAGGGATTTGTGACATTTCTGTTTCTGAATGCATAGTTTGTTCTACTGCTTTAGTGTTTGTTTGGTATTTTTTTTTCCTTTTTTACACCAGTATTGACTCTTAGGGAAAAGGTCTTACGTCATAATGAGAGGCATAAAAATATGCACCAATGACAGTTTCAGAACCCCCACTCATAAATAAATGCCAGGGCCTGAACCTTTCCTTGTCACTGCATGTGGTGAATGGCATGTTGCCAATTTCATGTTTTACTTTATTCTGCACTAATCTTTCCCTTTAATAGAGTTGTTTTAGTTTTAGTCATTACCCTGGAAAAATATTGTTTTTTTAAATTTCAGATGCCCTGATTTTTTAAAACCTCTACGCCCTTGAGCATCAGATTTAGATGATGTTGAATGACTAGAATCATCATCTTGTCTGGTTTCAGCAGCAATAGTTTTTGGGTGATGCTCCTGCTCTTCTCTAAACTGATCATTATCCATTTTTTAGCTGGCTGCTGAACTCACACTGTGTGGAGTCAAACCGCTGCTCCACACGCGCACTGGGGTACAGTGTACCGGGGTGCAGTGCACAGAACAGTAAAAAATTATACAACAATATTTTTTTTATTCATTTTCTTTTTTTCTTACATTTTAACTTTTTTTTATATGTTTGTGAAGTGAATTAAGTGCACTGAGATACAGCATACCGGACCAAAAGCGTGGTGAGTGCAGCGAGCCTGCGAGAAGACATGCTGTGATCGTCGCTGGTATTCTGGCTGTCAGGATCCCAGTGTCGGTCTCCTGACTGCCTGCATCCCGACAGCAAGGATACCATATTGATCACCCTTGTAGTATGTATCCTCTAATGTTTTGGAAGCTTACTCCTTTATAAAAGAGCCCTCTTTGATAAAGGAATAAACTTCTGCAACATTAGAGAATACTTACCACAGGGTTCTAACTAATATCTTCTCTTGAAAATACACTGAGTGCCACCCCCATTCTGATAGAGACACATATATATATATATATATACAAGCAGAATCCGACACTCAATAAAAGTGAATCATACCCCGGTGTCCTGATCCTATGCGGTGTTTAGCCGCCAATGAAGAAATCGGTATGGAACGGCACTCAGAGGCTTTTGTAAATGCAGATAATTTGTATTAAAATTCAGTGGTACATCACTTTCATAACATCAACGTTTCGGTGCCAGCATGCACCGTCGTCAGGATATGAAGTAGCATACACAGACAAAGACACATATAAATCAGATCACCAAAACTCATCCTTCTATTAGAGATGAGCGGGTTCGGTTTCTCTGAATCCGAACCCGCCAGAACTTCATGGTTTTTTTCACGGATCCGAGCAGACTCGGATCCTCCCGCCTTGCTCGGTTAACCCGAGCGCGCCCGAACGTCATCATGACGCTGTCGGATTCTCGCGAGACTCGGATTCTATATAAGGAGCCGCGCGTCGCCGCCATTTTCACACGTGCATTGAGATTGATAGGGAGAGGACGTGGCTGGCGTCCTCTCCATTTAGATTAGGGTTGAGAGAGAGAGAGAGAGATTGACCTGAGGCTGTGATACTGTAGAAGAGAGTGCAGAGTTTAGTGACTGACGACCACAGTGACCACCAGACAGTGCTGTGGTTTGTTTTATTTAATATATCCGTTCTCTGCCTGAAAAAAACGATACACACAGTGACTCAGTCACATACCATATCTGTGTGCACTGCTCAGCCCAGTGTGCTGCATCAATGTATATATATATATCTGACTGTGCTCAGCTCACACAGCTTATAATTGTGGGGGAGACTGGGGAGCACTGCAGTGCCAGTTATAGGTTATAGCAGGAGCCAGGAGTACATAATATTATATTAAAATTAAACAGTGCACACTTTTGCTGCAGGAGTGCCACTGCCAGTGTGACTAGTGACCAGTGACCTGACCACCAGTATATATAATATTAGTAGTATACTATCTCTTTATCAACCAGTCTATATTAGCAGCAGACACAGTACAGTGCGGTAGTTCACGGCTGTGGCTACCTCTGTGTCGGCACTCGGCAGCCCGTCCATAATTGTATATACCACCTAACCGTGGTTTTTTTTTCTTTCTTTATAGTCATACTAGTTACGAGTATACTATCTCTTTATCAACCAGTCTATATTAGCAGCAGACACAGTACAGTGCGGTAGTTCACGGCTGTGGCTACCTCTGTGTCGGCACTCGGCAGCCCGTCCATAATTGTATATACCACCTAACCGTGGTTTTTTTTTCTTTCTTTATACATACATACTAGTTACGAGTATACTATCTCTTTATCAACCAGTCTATATTAGCAGCAGACACAGTACAGTGCGGTAGTTCACGGCTGTGGCTACCTCTGTGTCGGCACTCGGCAGCCCGTCCATAATTGTATATACCACCTAACCGTGGTTTTTTTTTCTTTCTTTATACATACATACTAGTTACGAGTATACTATCTCTTTATCAACCAGTCTATATATTAGCAGCAGACACAGTACAGTGCGGTAGTTCACGGCTGTGGCTACCTCTGTGTCGGCACTCGGCAGCCCGTCCATAATTGTATATACCACCTAACCGTGGTTTTTTTTTCTTTCTTTATAGTCATACTAGTTACGAGTATACTATCTCTTTATCAACCAGTCTATATTAGCAGCAGACACAGTACAGTGCGGTAGTTCACGGCTGTGGCTACCTCTGTGTCGGCACTCGGCAGCCCGTCCATAATTGTATATACCACCTAACCATGGTTTTTTTTTCTTTCTTTATACATACATACTAGTTACGAGTATACTATCTCTTTATCAACCAGTCTATATATTAGCAGCAGACACAGTACAGTGCGGTAGTTCACGGCTGTGGCTACCTCTGTGTCGGCACTCGGCAGCCCGTCCATAATTGTATATACCACCTAACCGTGGTTTTTTTTTCTTTCTTTATACATACATACTAGTTACGAGTATACTATCTCTTTATCAACCAGTCTATATATTAGCAGCAGACACAGTACAGTGCGGTAGTTCACGGCTGTGGCTACCTCTGTGTCGGCACTCGGCAGCCCGTCCATAATTGTATATACCACCTAACCGTGGTTTTTTTTTCTTTCTTTATACATACATACTAGTTACGAGTATACTATCTCTTTATCAACCAGTCTATATATTAGCAGCAGACACAGTACAGTGCGGTAGTTCACGGCTGTGGCTACCTCTGTGTCGGCACTCGGCAGCCCATCCATAATTGTATATACCACCTAACCGTGGTTTTTTTTTCTTTCTTTATACATACATACTAGTTACGAGTATACTATCTCTTTATCAACCAGTCTATATATTAGCAGCAGACACAGTACAGTGCGGTAGTTCACGGCTGTGGCTACCTCTGTGTCGGCACTCGGCAGCCCATCCATAATTGTATATACCACCTAACCGTGGTTTTTTTTTCTTTCTTTATACATACATACTAGTTACGAGTATACTATCTCTTTATCAACCAGTCTATATATTAGCAGCAGACACAGTACAGTGCGGTAGTTCACGGCTGTGGCTACCTCTGTGTCGGCACTCGGCAGCCCGTCCATAATTGTATATACCACCTAACCGTGGTTTTTTTTTCTTTCTTTATACATACATACTAGTTACGAGTATACTATCTCTTTATCAACCAGTCTATATATTAGCAGCAGACACAGTACAGTGCGGTAGTTCACGGCTGTGGCTACCTCTGTGTCGGCACTCGGCAGCCCGTCCATAATTGTATACTAGTATCCAATCCATCCATCTCCATTGTTTACCTGAGGTGCCTTTTAGTTGTGCCTATTAAAATATGGAGAACAAAAATGTTGAGGTTCCAAAATTAGGGAAAGATCAAGATCCACTTCCACCTCGTGCTGAAGCTGCTGCCACTAGTCATGGCCGAGACGATGAAATGCCAGCAACGTCGTCTGCCAAGGCCGATGCCCAATGTCATAGTACAGAGCATGTCAAATCCAAAACACCAAATATCAGTAAAAAAAGGACTCCAAAACCTAAAATAAAATTGTCGGAGGAGAAGCGTAAACTTGCCAATATGCCATTTACCACACGGAGTGGCAAGGAACGGCTGAGGCCCTGGCCTATGTTCATGGCTAGTGGTTCAGCTTCACATGAGGATGGAAGCACTCAGCCTCTCGCTAGAAAAATGAAAAGACTAAAGCTGGCAAAAGCAGTAGCACCGCAAAGAACTGTGCGTTCTTCGAAATCCCAAATCCACAAGGAGAGTCCGACTCCAATTGTGTCGGTTGCGATGCCTGACCTTCCCAACACTGGACGTGAAGAGCATGCGCCTTCCACCATTTGCACGCCCCCTGCAAGTGATGGAAGGAGCACCCGCAGTCCAGTTCCTGATAGTCAGATTGAAGATGTCAGTGTTGAAGTACACCAGGATGAGGAGGATATGGGTGTTGCTGGCGCTGGGGAGGAAATTGACCAGGAGGATTCTGATGGTGAGGTGGTTTGTTTAAGTCAGGCACCCGGGGAGACACCTGTTGTCCATGGTAGGAATATGGCCGTTGACATGCCTGGTGAAAATACCAAAAAAATCAGCTCTTCGGTGTGGAAGTATTTCACCAGAAATGCGGACAACAGGTGTCAAGCCGTGTGTTCCCTTTGTCAAGCTGTAATAAGTAGGGGTAAGGACGTTAACCACCTCGGAACATCCTCCCTTATACGTCACCTGCAGCGCATTCATAATAAGTCAGTGACAAGTTCAAAAACTTTGGGTGACAGCGGAAGCAGTCCACTGACCAGTAAATCCCTTCCTCTTGTAACCAAGCTCACGCAAACCACCCCACCAACTCCCTCAGTGTCAATTTCCTCCTTCCCCAGGAATGCCAATAGTCCTGCAGGCAATGTCACTGGCAATTCTGAGGAGTCCTGCCTGGGATTCCTCCGATGCATCCTTGCGTGTAACGCCTACTGCTGCTGGCGCTGCTGTTGTTGCTGCTGGGAGTCGATGGTCATCCCAGAGGGGAAGTCGTAAGCCCACTTGTACTACTTCCAGTAAGCAATTGACTGTTCAACAGTCCTTTGCGAGGAAGATGAAATATCACAGCAGTCATCCTGCTGCAAAGCGGATAACTGAGGCCTTGACAACTATGTTGGTGTTAGACGTGCGTCCGGTATCCGCCGTTAGTTCACAGGGAACTAGACAATTTATTGAGGCAGTGTGCCCCCGTTACCAAATACCATCTAGGTTCCACTTCTCTAGGCAGGCGATACCGAGAATGTACACGGACGTCAGAAAAAGACTCACCAGTGTCCTAAAAAATGCAGTTGTACCCAATGTCCACTTAACCACGGACATGTGGAGCAGGGCAGGGTCAGGACTATATGACTGTGACAGCCCACTGGGTAGATGTATGGACTCCCGCCGCAAGAACAGCAGCGGCGGCACCAGTAGCAGCATCTCGCAAACGCCAACTCTTTCCTAGGCAGGCTACGCTTTGTATCACCGCTTTCCAGAATACGCACACAGCTGAAAACCTCTTACGGCAACTGAGGAAGATCATCGCGGAATGGCTTACCCCAATTGGACTCTCCTGTGGATTTGTGGCATCGGACAACGCCAGCAATATTGTGTGTGCATTAAATATGGGCAAATTCCAGCACGTCCCATGTTTTGCACATACCTTGAATTTGGTGGTGCAGAATTTTTTAAAAAACGACAGGGGCGTGCAAGAGATGCTGTCGGTGGCCAGAAGAATTGCGGGACACTTTCGGCGTACAGGCACCACGTACAGAAGACTGGAGCACCACCAAAAACTACTGAACCTGCCCTGCCATCATCTGAAGCAAGAAGTGGTAACGAGGTGGAATTCAACCCTCTATATGCTTCAGAGGTTGGAGGAGCAGCAAAAGGCCATTCAAGCCTATACAATTGAGCACGATATAGTAGGTGGAATGCACCTGTCTCAAGCGCAGTGGAGAATGATTTCAACGTTGTGCAAGGTTCTGATGCCCTTTGAACTTGCCACACGTGAAGTCAGTTCAGACACTGCCAGCCTGAGTCAGGTCATTCCCCTCATCAGGCTTTTGCAGAAGAAGCTGGAGACATTGAAGGAGGAGCTAACACGGAGCGATTCCGCTAGGCATGTGGGACTTGTGGATGGAGCCCTTAATTCGCTTAACAAGGATTCACGGGTGGTCAATCTGTTGAAATCAGAGCACTACATTTTGGCCACCGTGCTCGATCCTAGATTTAAAGCCTACCTTGGATCTCTCTTTCCGGCAGACACAAGTCTGCTGGGGTTGAAAGACCTGCTGGTGACAAAATTGTCAAGTCAAGCGGAACGCGACCTGTCAACATCTCCTCCTTCACATTCTCCCGCAACTGGGGGTGCGAGGAAAAGGCTCAGAATTCCGAGCCCACCCGCTGGCGGTGATGCAGGGCAGTCAGGAGCGACTGCTGATGCTGACATCTGGTCCGGACTGAAGGACCTGACAACGATTACGGACATGTCGTCTACTGTCACTGCATATGATTCTCTCAACATTGATAGAATGGTGGAGGATTATATGAGTGACCGCATCCAAGTAGGCACGTCACACAGTCCGTACTTATACTGGCAGGAAAAAGAGGCAATTTGGAGGCCCTTGCACAAACTGGCTTTATTCTACCTAAGTTGCCCTCCCACAAGTGTGTACTCCGAAAGAGTGTTTAGTGCCGCCGCTCACCTTGTCAGCAATCGGCGTACGAGGTTACATCCAGAAAATGTGGAGAAGATGATGTTCATTAAAATGAATTATAATCAGTTCCTCCGCGGAGACATTGACCAGCAGCAATTGCCTCCACAAAGTACACAGGGAGCTGAGATGGTGGATTCCAGTGGGGACGAATTGATAATCTGTGAGGAGGGGGATGTACACGGTGATATATCGGAGGGTGATGATGAGGTGGACATCTTGCCTCTGTAGAGCCAGTTTGTGCAAGGAGAGATTAATTGATTCTTTTTTGGGGGGGGTCCAAACCAACCCGTCATATCAGTCACAGTCGTGTGGCAGACCCTGTCACTGAAATGATGGGTTGGTTAAAGTGTGCATGTCCTGTTTTGCTTATACAACATAAGGGTGGGAGGGCCCAAGGACAATTCCATCTTGCACCTCTTTTTTCTTTTCTTTTTCTTTGCGTCATGTGCTGTTTGGGGAGGGTTTTTTGGAAGGGCCATCCTGCGTGACACTGCAGTGCCACTCCTAGATGGGCCCGGTGTTTGTGTCGGCCACTAGGGTCGCTAGTCTTACTCACACAGTCAGCTACCTCATTGCGCCTCTTTTTTTCTTTGCGTCATGTGCTGTTTGGGGAGGGTTTTTTGGAAGGGACATCCTGCGTGCCACTGCAGTGACACTCCTAGATGGGCCAGGTGTTTGTGTCGGCCACTTGGGTCGCTTATCTTAGTCACACAGCGACCTCGGTGCAAATTTTAGGACTAAAAATAATATTGTGAGGTGTGAGGTGTTCAGAATAGACTGAAAATGAGTATAAATTATGGTTATTGAGGTTAATAATACTATGGGATCAAAATGACCGCAAATTCAATGATTTAAGCTGTTTTTTAGTGTTTTTTTAAAAAAACACCCGAATCCAAAACACACCCGAATCCGACAAAAAAAATTCGGTGAGGTTTTGCCAAAACGCGGTCGAACCCAAAACACGGCCGCGGAACCGAACCCAAAACCAAAACACAAAACCCGAAAAATTTCAGGCGCTCATCTCTACCTCCTATATACCTGTAAACTTACCCTTATCCGGGCGGGTCAACAGCTTCCTGGCGTGCGGGGGCGCTTGCCAATGGCGTCATCCCGCTGTCCCGGCAACGCTGTGAGCAACGGGGCGCCTCCGCATGACGTCCTCCCGTCGTCAGGGCAACCGCAGCGTGTGTGATGGTAACATGGGACGCCATCGCGTCTCCCAGGCTCCTACTGCCACGCTGATCTTGCTGCTGTGATCCGCTCCTTCACTGCTCTAAAGTAAACAAGACAAAACATTTAAAAACACATATGGGTAAACGCTGCTGAGAAAGATGCACTTATATACACCTGCCACTGAGCACTATGCTGGAGTCATTCAAGTAAACAATATACTTATATTATTTAATTATCGAATTGTTTAGTTCTACCGGACAGATAACTACACTATCATTCAAGGATATACTTAGGATAATCTAGTACTTATCAAAATTATATAAATATTCTAGCAGCTGAGCATATCATGTAATTACTATATTGTCACATATGGCTATTCCAGCAAATCTTCTCATTGAGACCACGAGGGGCCACAGTGTCCAATCTCATTATCCATTGTGCTTCAAGGATTAATAGTTGTTTATTTCTGTCACCTCCTTGATGATTGGCTGGCAAGTGACCTATGATCATATATCTAATACTAGTCAGCGGATGACCCCGCTCCGCAAAGTGTTTGGCAACCGGTTGATCACTGTTACTACTCAGGATTGCCGCTCTTATTGCTGATCTTTGTTGGGTTGCTCTCTCTTTAGAGGGACGTATAGTCTTCCCCATATAGTATGATCCACACGGACATCGAATGATGTATACAACATATGCTGTGGAGCATGTCACCGCATGCTTAATCGGGATGTATTTACCACAATGCGGGTGTCGAAAGGCCTTTCCTATATCCATGTGGCTACACGTTGTACAATGGATACACCTATAACATCCCTTACGGTGTCGAGTGGTTACTGAACTTGGATGGTCCGAAAATCCCGTAATATCTGTACGTACTACCCAATTTTTAATGTTCCTCCCTCGTCGGTAACTTGCCATTGGTTTTTTAGATTTAAACCCACCTAATTCGGTGTCGGTGCTGACTATCAGCCACAAGGCTTTAGTGGCCCTTTGTACAATGTTACTACTAGTGGTGTAATCTGTCGCCCAGATGATACGATCATCATGCTTGCTCCTACTGTTAGTATCTTTAAACAATTGATCACGTGAAATGCATAAAACTTTTTTCTTATGCTGTAAAAGTAAATCCTCAGGATATCCTCTCTGAAGAAATTTGTTCACCATCTCATCTAGTTGTTTTTCTAATAGTGCTCGATCACTATTAATACATGCCACCCTCAACATCTGAGAATATGGAAGTCCAGATTTAAGGGCCATAGGGTGACGGCTGGTGTACCCAAGTAACGTGTTGCGGTCCGTATTTTTGCTATAAACAGATGTAACCAATTTCCCATTGATGTTAGCCAAGTGCACATCTAGGTAATCAATCTCACTCAAACTTAATTTGTATGTAAACTGAATGGGTCCTTTCATGTTGTTAATGGACTCCACTAATGTTACAAACACATCTACCGGTCCAGACCAAAAAAATAATCAAATCATCTATATAACGTAAAAATAACTTTGAATGTTCAACAAAAACCGGATTGCTGAAAAATAATTGTCGTTCTTGAATATACATGTAAATATTTGCATATGTTGGAGACACATTAGAACCCATGGAACATCCTGATACCTGCAAATAATACCGTCCATCAAATAAAAAATAATTTCTATGCAATACCAAACGAAGAAGTTGTACAACAAATGCCACATCTGGACCTGTAGAGTAGAGACTGTTCCTAATGGGGATAACTGTATATAGACTGTGTACATCTAGTGTACACATCAATAGGTGGAATGGTGCCGACGTAAAGTCCTTTATGCGTGTCAGAAAACTTGTTGTGTCTTTCACATAAGAATTCTCGTGTATAATGCAAGGCTGTAATAGAGCATCCAAAAATTGAGAGATAGGTTGGTATAATGACCCCATAGCCGATACTATGGGGCGTCCCGGTGGATTTGCCGCATCCTTGTGGACCTTGGGGACAGTGTACAGGATAGGGGTAACGGGATGTGCTTGAGTCAGTGCTTGTAATACCCTCTCCGAGATGGTCCCCTTCTGGTATGCCATTTTAAGGATATTATCCAGTTCCTGTTCACTGGATCATTGGGTAATTGGGTATACACCGAAACATCGCTGAGCTATTTGTAAATCTCCTTACGGTAGTCCGAGATGTCCTGGACTACAATCGCCCCGCCCTTGTCGGACGGGCGAATCATGATATCTGTATAACTCCCCAGGTTCTTAAGTGCCTCACGTTCTCCTTTAGTGAGGTTATATTTTATAAACTTGTTCTCCGTATTATACTTATGCACAGGATTGTTAAGTAGTCTTGTAAAGCATTTGAGAGATGGATTAGGGACTGGCGGATCAAAGGAAGTTCTAGTGTTCTTTCTACAGAACTTTTCAATAGCATCCGGTTGATTTGTACTGACTGCCATATTATCCGCTTTACCTGAAAATAATTCTTGAAGCCTAAGTTTTCATCCAAACTTGTGTAAATCCATACCCCAATTATATTCAGCATGATGATTGGTGGGGACAAAAGCTAGCCCCTTGCTCAAGACTGATTTCTCATCTGCGCTAAGTATTCTGTGAGACAAATTGAAGATTAGTTCTGGACCTTTTTCCACGGTGGGCGGCCTTCCCCTCTGCGCTTGGCCACCTCTCCTCGTGAAGGACCTCCTGCATTTCGGACCCCAGTGCGGGTGCGCGCCCATAAAGGGGCCACCTGGGGGTTAGTGTTGTCCTCTCCTTCTGAAACCATAAAATCACTGTCAGTCTGCGATGCCGGTGTTTCATTAGATGATCTAAATCCTGGCCTGATTGTAAGGTCTTCTATAGGCAGTAGGAGCCTGGGAGACGTGATGGCGTCCCAGGTTACCATTACACATGCTGCGGTTGCCCTGACGATGGGAGGACGTCATGCGGAGGTGCCCCGTTGCTCACAGCGTTGCCGGGACAGTGGGATGACGCCATCGGCAAGCGCCCCCGCACGCCAGGAAGCTGTTGACTCGCCCGGAGCTCAGGTGTTATGGATAAGGGTAAGTATTCAGGTATATAGGAGGGTGAGTTTTGGTGATCTGATTTATATGTGTCTTTGTCTGTGTATGCTACATCATATCCTGACGGGTGTAGTACTGGTGATCGGCGGTCTCCTGACCGCCGGTCACCTTACCGACGCCGGGATCCCGGCAGCATACCGACGCCGGGATCCCGGCGGGGAGGGGCGAGTGCAGCAAGCCCCTTGCGGGCTCGCTGCGCTCGCCACGCTGCGGGCTCGGTGGTGACCTGCGGTCGCCATGGGTTCTATTCCCACTCTATGGGTGTCGTGGACACCCACGAGTGGAAATAGTCCCTGTTTGTCGGCATGCCGACCATCGGGATAGTGAGCCGTCGGGCTCACGGAGGAGGTCATGTGACTGTCGGTAAGCTGACCGGCGGTCACATGAATACCACCCATCCTGACGACGGTGCATGCTGGCACCGAAAAGTTGATGTTATGAAAAGTGATGTACCACTGAATTTTAATACAAATTATCTGCATTTACAAAAGCCTCTGAGTGCCGTTCCATACCGACTTATATATATATATATATATATATAAGGTAACATCCTTAAATCTGAATTAGTCCATTAAAATAGCTAACAGAGGAAAATATATCATGACATAAAGGTGGAATGTAAGGTTTTAACAGAAGCACACATACAGTCACCTTTTGCCGTCATGTTCAGAGATCAGTTGCGCATATCCTACATTTAAGTTGAATATTTGAATTCAAATTGAAGAGTAGATAATATATAAAGAGGACAATGTACACTTGCTTCTTTGTTCTTTCTATCGCATAGATTTTAATTACATATGTAAACCAGAAAATAGGTTTACATAACAGACCCATTAGCAGCTGACAATTCTATAGAAAAAAAAGCACACATGTTCTACAAAACTATCATATTATGGCATTTCACATTTTTCCTTTTTTTTTAAACTGGTAATGCAATGCATTTCATTCTCTGCAGGATTCTTATTTAACAAATGTTCTTCATGACACCTAATGTCACAAAAAAAAAATCATAGTGGAATTATATATTGTTGTGAAGGAAATGAGGCTTTTAATGTCAATTCTATTTCTGTTTCATGATCACATGATGAAGACTAATTATTACCCAAGCAGAACATTTGAACTCTAAATAGCGTTTCACAATGATATGCATAAGGAAATGTGTTTTTGACTATGAAATATTTCTTTAAATAAGTCAAGAAATCAAAGCTCATGATAAAATTCAATAAAACTTTAATTTTTCAGTGCAGTTATAGCATTTTACAAACAGAAAGATTGTTTTATAGAGAATCAAATAATATTTAAATTAATTTAGCCTTAGAGGGGAATTCAATAGGGCATGATAACCCATCTTCACAGTAAAAAAGGGTCTTTTATTCTGACCAGCAATAAGCCACAATTCAATTGTCTGCAATAAATTTTTGGAGATAATTCTCCAAAGGTTTACCGCAACTTTCACTTCACCACCTCTGAGCAGGTAATTAGCTTAGGGAAAATCCCTATTTTAAGGTAAATGACTAATTAGGCATTTTATTACATAGTTACATAGTTACATATAGTTACATAGTCAGTGAGGTTGAAAAGAGGCAAAATGTCCATCGGGTTCAACCTGTATTCTGTGTTAATCTGTTCATATTATAATGTGCCTGCTGGAGTAGTGGTTTAGTACCAATTGACAGCTATGAATCTTACCACTTCCAGATAAGTTATATGTTAAATGCTATAACCCTGGATACATTTTCTAGTTAGAGATCTCTCTAATCCATTTTTAAATGCATTTACAGAGTCTGCCATTATTACCGTCTCCGGCAGGGAGTTCCAAATCTTAATTGCCCTTATAATGAAGAACCCTTTCCTACATTGTTTACGGAATTTCCTCTCCTCTAGCCTCAGCGAGTGCCCACGCGTCCTATGCAGAGTTCTTTTAATAAACAAATCGCTGCTAGCTCCTTGTAATGACCTTTTACATATTTGAAGATATTAATGTCTCCTCTTAGTCGCCTTTTTTCAAGTGTATACATATTTAACCAAGAAGCCTTTCCTCGTGCTCGTGTTTCTAACACTTTAATCAATTTAGTAGCTCTTCTTTAAACTCTTTCTAGTTCACCGATATCTTTTTTATAATACGGTCACCAGAACTGAACACAATATTCCAGGCGCGGACGTACCAATGATTTGTACAGCGGCAGGATTACATCCTCGTCCCTTGTATCAATGCCCTGTTTAATGCATGCAAGCACTTTATTATTAAGCATATTATCTATGAGCACCCCCAAATCTTTTTCCACCATAGTTACCCCTATATTTTCCCCATTTAGAGTGTAGGATGCAAGTGTGTTTTTGTCCCTAAATGCATAACTTTGCATTTTTCTATATTGAACCTCATTCTCCATTTAGACGCCCAGGTTTGAAGTTTAAATAAATCATTCTGTAGAGACTCCACATCGCCTTCTGAATTAATTACCTTACACAGTATCATCTGCAAAGATTGACACTGTGCTTTCCAGGCCTATTCCTAGATAATTGATAAATATAGTGAACAGCAGTGGGCCAAGAACGGACCCTTGTGGTATTCCGCTGACTACTAGTGCCCAGCTGGAGAGCATCCCATTGACCACTACTCGTTGTACTCTGTTATCCAGCCAATTACTTATCCATCTACAAATAGTATATCCTAGGTTAAGTTCCCTTAATTTGTTGATCAGTCTCCTTTGAGGCACTGTATCGAAGGCTTTTGCAAAATCTAAATACACCACATCCACTGCTTTTCCCTTATCAAGATTCTCACTCATTTACTCGTAGAAGCTAATTAAATTGGTTTTACATGACCTGTCCCTTACAAACCCATGCTGACTTTTGCTAATAAACTTAGTAGCTTGTAGGTGCTCCTATATGCTATCCCTCAAAATGCCTTCCAATATTTTACCCACTATAGAGGTTAAACTAACTGGTCTATAGTTTCCAGGATTACTTTTTGTTCCCTTATTAAATAAAGGCACTACCTCAGCTATGCGCCAATCCTTTGGTACCATGCCTGATTTAATTGAACTATGGAAAATCAAGTACAGGGGTTTTGCTAGCTGTGACCTAAGCTCCCTAATAACCCTCGGATGAAAACCGTCTGTGCCTGGTGATTTATTAATCTTTACATTGCTTAGTCTCTCCAGGACTACTTCCTCACTTAAACAAGCATCAAGCCATGACTCATTTCCTTCCCTGTCGCTATGCACTACTGTCACCGTCTCATCCTCCCTGGTGAATACTGAAGAAAAAAGTTGTTCAATATTTCCTTTTAATTTTTCGTCATTTATCAAAGCTCCCAATTCAACTTTTAATGGACACACTTGAACCAAAAGGAATGAATATTGACATTGATCTCACAGTATTCCTCTAAATAACACATATACATCAACATAGTTCTCAAAACACACTATAGGTTAAGAAAACAAATGAACAGTAGAGACAACCTTTTTATGGAAAGTAAATTTTATTTTATTTTTAACTTCATCATTTTTAATCTATTAAATGAATTTTCCCATTTTATACAAAAATTTAGGAACATGTGCATCCCGCCTTTGTGACCCAATTCTGATTTCGGTTCTGGTATCAGGAGTAATTGTCAGTTACTGTGAAAAGGAGCCTGGGTGAAGTCACCTCCATCCTTGAAAACGTGCCGCTGTGGTGTGAAATGCATTGGATAGGAAGGCAAATGGGAGAGACTGTTTGAATTGGATGTTAGCACACTTCTTGCCACCCGCCATCCGCTACCGCCAAGTAATGTCATTTCATAGTGCCGTAGCTCTCTGCACAAACACCTGGCCGAGGAAGCGAGGGAGATCTCCGGTAAAGCTCCAGGCACCGCCGAAAGCTGCAGCAGTTCACAGACAGTGCCGGCAGGAGGACGACTGCTTGGGAAGTACACTGTGAGCTAGGGTAAACTTAGGGTCAGCAAATTGCACAGTATATACTGTGCTATTGACACTCCCCGGAAACATCCTGTGCACCACCTAAATCAAACATCTATCCCTAAGAAAGAATCAAAAAGAGCTGTAAACATAACCTGTTGTTTTTATGTCTCATGTTCATTTGTGATTTTTTTTTTACACATAGCTTAGACACAATCTTTAATAGCGCTTGTAATCAATCACTCATCTTTTAATGGGCCTACGTTCTCCTTCTTTAACCTTTTACTGTTTATATATTTATAAAACTTTTTAGGATTGATTTTACTTTCTATAGCTATTTGCTTTTCGTTTACAATTTTAGCTGCACATTACTTTTTTTGCATCTTTTATTGCATTACTTGTAATACCAGAATGAATACTCCTCTCCATTAGATTTAAATGTGTTGAAAGCATGCCTTTTATTAGCCATTGCTTCCTTGACCTCTTTATTAAGCAACATTGGTTTGTGCTTAGTACTTCTGCATTTACTGTTCATGGGAATGAATTTGTGAATATTGCTTTCATGCAACCATTTTAAAGCATCCCAAATTTCTGATGTGTCCTTGCCTTGAAAGAAAACTTCCCAGTCAATGTCATTTAGTGCCCATCTCAGCATATTGAAGTTAGCTTTTCTAAAGTTAAATGTTCTGGTTGCTCCCTATGTTTCTTGAAACTGATGTCGAATGTGATCATATAGTGATCACTGTTTCCCAAGGTCTCCCCAACTTTAGTGTTTGATATAATGTCCACATTATTGGTAATAACTAGGTCCAGAATAGTTTTACCTCTAGTAGGGTCTTCGACTAATTGATTCAAGTATTGATCCTTTAATGTATTTAAGAACCTGCTGCTCATACTTTTTACACATGAATCGTTACTCCAATTTATATCAGGATAGTTAAAATCACCTAACACTAGGATGTCCCCTCATTCCTGCAGCTCTTTCAATTTGCTGTAAAAGTTGTTCCTCATCATAAACGCTAATATCCAGTTGCTTGTAGCACATTCCAATAACTAGTTTCTTTGCTTCAATGCCCCCACTTGTGATCTCAACCCATAGTGACTCCACGTTATTTCCAGTCCCCTCGTAAATATCGTCTAATAAGATTGGTTTTAGAGATGGTTTAACAAAGAGGCATACCCCTCCTCCCCTTTTGGTAACCCTGTCCCTCCTGAAAAGAGAATATCCCTCCAAATTTGCAACACCAGTCATGAGAGTTGTCCCACCATGTTTCCATAATACCTATAATATCATACTGAGACTGTGATACAAGTTGTTCCAATTCCCCATTTTACCCAATAGGCTTCTTGCATTCGCAAACATAAAATTTAGCTTAGCATCTCCCTTGTCTGTTTGTTTTATTGCTAACTTATCTATATTTTCAAGTGCCTTTCTAGAATTAACCTTACTGACTGTTATTCTCCTCCCTCCCTTTCCCCACATTATACATAATACAGCCTCTCTCATAAATATCCCTATTCAACCTATTAAGACTTATTAAACCCCCTTATGTTAGTATCTTCCCTTATGCTATGGGCATTGTTTTCTATATACCATATTGTTAAGCCATAATCATCTTTAGGTAATAAATTGGGAATATCTTGGGCAATTCTTGTGTCTGTATTTCCGGTGTCAATACCCATGCAAATACCCTTGTCCTTGCTGACTGATCTTTCGCTCCCCCCTTCTCCACCCCCAATTTGTTCACTACCCCATCCTTGCTGGGGTATCAGGAGTAATCAGGAGGGTGAGGGGCTGATTGAAACAGCTGGGTGAGCCTATATAAGCAGTGACCAGACTCTTTGAGCCTGCTCTGTGGGGCTGGTCTCTTCAAAGTGCTGCTGGGATTTCTAAGTGAGTTGGAAACAGTATAAAGGTGAACTCTGATTAATCTCTGTCTATCTCTGTCTATCCATACAGAGATATTAATTTTGTGAGAGAAAGTAATCTGATTCTGATTGATTGATTGATTGATTGATTGTATCTATACTGTTTCTTTTTGTTTTAATACATCTGTACTGGGGTTTATTTTTTGTGTTTTTCTTTTGGAGGGAAAAAAAAAGTGTGAGGTGATAGCCTGAGGGGTTAACTCAGGTGTGAGTAATCAGGAGTAATCAGGAGGGTGAGGGGCTGATTGAAACAGCTGGGTGAGCCTATATAAGCAGTGACCAGACTCTTTGAGCCTGCTCTGTGGGGCTGGTCTCTTCAAAGTGCTGCTGGGATTTCTAAGTGAGTTGGAAACAGTATAAAGGTGAGTTTTATAATACACAATCAGGAACACACATTTACAGTACCATTAAACTTCTGGTGAGACTGCAAGGGGCTGACCCTGTGAGTGAGTGAGAGGGTCTCTTACTTGGAGTAGCAGAGGGGCTGTGATTGTGCGGGTGTGAGGGGCATTTTTTCTTTTTTTTCTTAGCAGGAGCTGGAAGCCGAGTGAAAAGGAGGAGCAGTGAGCTGGTACAACTGCAACTGCTAAGTGGAGTATAGGTGCCGCAGGTGAGAGCACTACGGCTGCATAAAAGTGAAGGACCAAGAACCGCACAAAGATAGATAAGTATAAGCCAGCTTAATTATTGTATAAGTGATATTGCTTGTCTTCTATTTTTTATTTTTGCTGCTTTTTCTTTGAGTGTAACAGGGAGTTAGACCATGCAAACAATATGGGAGGGGCTGTGATTGAGGACCTCACTCAGTGCATGTTGTGCAAGATGTATGCACACCTGGAGCTACCGGCCCAGTGTGAATACATCTGCACGAGGTGTGTGCGAACTGTTGCCCTGGAAGCCCAGGTAACTGATCTAGAGCAAACAGTTATGCGACTGAGGGAGATTCACAATCTCGAGCATAGTTTAGACAGAACGGTGGAGGAGTTGCGGGAGGGGTCACTGGTAGAAGAGGATGATGATCAGGTAGCCAGTTGGGTCACAGTTAGAAGGAAGAATAAGAGGGGGAGGCACGACATCTCCGAACTATCAAACCCGAACAAATTTGCCCGATTGGACGAGGAATCGGAGGATGATAGCAAAGAAATGACGGTGCCGGAGGAGACTGCTCCCTCTAGCATCCAGAGGTGCGGTCCCTCTGGCGCGGTTGGGATAAAAGATAGAGAGGTACCTAGTCAAATGGTGGTGGTAGGGGATTCTATCATCAGGAAGGCAGATAGGGCAATCTGCTACCGGGACCGTGATCGCCGTACAGTCTGTTGTCTCCCGGGTGCTCGGGTATGGCACATCGCGGACCGGGTAGATAGATTGTTGGGAGGGGCTGGCAAAGACCCGGCGGTCTTGGTGCACGTTGCCATCTCTTTTGTCGTGACGGATTGCACCTGACTGAGGAGGGGGCAGCGGTGCTGGGGGGAAGGATGGTTAGAAGGTTGGAGGAGATTTTAAACTAGGAGCCTGGGGGGAGGGTTTAGCTAAAAACTACGGGTCATGCAGTGAGAATAGTGGGGATGGCGGTAGTAAACAAAATGGGGGAGAAGTTGGGGGGAGGGTAAGAGCAGGCAGTAAGGTTACTAACATGGGTACTAAAAGGGATTTTACCAAAGCACTAACCAATGACGATTACAGGTCATCCTTGCCACATAAGGTGAAAGATGTCCCTAATGCAAGGGAAAATACTTATCTTAGTTGTATGTATGTAAACGCCAGAAGCATTACTGGTAAAAAGGGTGAACTAGAAATACTTGCAGCAAGCAAACAGTATGATATTATAGGCATTACTGAAACTTGGTGGGATGAATCTCATGATTGGACAGTCAATCTAGAAGGCTATACACTGTTTAGGAGAGACAGACTAAATAAAAAGGGTGGAGGGGTGTGTCTGTACGTAAAGCCGTTTTTAAAACCTAATATATGGGAAGATTCTCAGGAGGGTACTGTAGACACTGTTGAGACACTATGGGTAGAAATTGCATGCGGGGAAAAAGGAACAAAAAAGTTAGTATTGGGTGTATGCTATAGGCCGCCTGGTATCAACTCATCTGATGATGAATTGTTACTAAAGCAAATTGAAAAAGCAGCAGGAGTAGGAGACATAGTAGTGATGGGAGATTTTAACTATCCAGAGATAAACTGGAAAAACGATTCATGTGATACTGCTAGGGGCAGTATGTTTTTAAACACACTAAATGATAACTACCTAGTCCAACTAATTGAGGAACCAACTAGGTACAATGCAATCTTAGACCTGGTATTAACAAACAATCAGGATTTGGTATCGGGTATTATAGTAGGGGAACCCATAGGAAACAGCGACCATAATATGGTCACATTCAATATCAGTTTCTACAAACAGCCCTATACGGGCTCAACTAGGACTTTAAATTTTAGCAAAGCAAATTTTGAAATGATGAGGGTATTTTTCAGGGATATTGAATGGGAAGGTTTGTTTTTAGGAAAAAATACTACGGAGAAATGGGAGGTACTAAAATTCCTGCTAGCTAAAAATACACTCAAATATATTCCTATGAGTAGCAAAAAAGGGAATAAAAATCATAAACCGATGTGGCTTAACAAAAAGATTAAGGAACTTATGGGCAAGAAAAGGCGAGCATTTAAAAAATACAAATCTGACGGGGAAGCAGAGTCATTTCAGCACTATAAGGAATGTAACAAAAATTGCAAAAAGGAAATAAGAGCGGCTAAAGTAGAAACTGAAAAACTAGTAGCAAAGGAAAGCAAAGCAAATCCCAAAAAATTCTTTAAATACATCAATAGCAAGAGATTAAAAAAGGAGAGTATAGGCCCTTTGAAGGACACGTTGGGAGTCTTAAGCAAAAATGATAATGACATAGCGGACACACTAAATGAGTTTTTTTCAACAGTATTCACTAGAGAGGACCCAATTCAGGGACTGACACACAATCTCAATAAGGACAATAACACACTGATAGGTACTTATTTAAGCGAGGAAGTAGTCTGTCACCGATTAAAACATTTAAAGATTAATAAATCACCAGGGCCCGATGGTATTCATCCAAGGATTCTAATGGAGCTTCACTCTGAACTGGCAAAACCGCTATCTCTGATCTTTGAGGATTCAGTTATATCAGGTATGGTTCCCAAAGACTGGCGTATAGCGGAAGTAGTGCCTATATTCAAAAAGGGAAGTAAAGCTGAACCAGGTAATTATAGACCAGTTAGTCTTACATCTATAGTGGGGAAAGTATTGGAAGGTATTCTAAGAGATAGTATTCAGAAGTTCCTTGAAACCAATAAGGTCATTAAAAGGAATCAACATGGGTTTATGAAGGACAGATCCTGTCAAACCAACTTACTTGGCTTTTATGAAACAGTAAGCGCAAACCTAGATCAGGGTAAAGACGTGGATGTAATCTTTTTAGACTTTGCCAAAGCGTTTGATACTGTACCACACATGAGACTTATATACAAGCTACAAGAATCAGGGCTAGGAAGCACAATATGCACTTGGGTCAAAAACTGGTTAGATAATAGGAAGCAGCGCGTTGTGGTTAATGGATATTTTTCAACTTGGACTGAAGTGCTAAGTGGTGTGCCGCAAGGCTCAGTATTAGGACCGCTATTGTTCAATATTTTCATTAACGACCTAACAGAAGGTCTAGAGAGCATGGTGTCAATTTTTGCAGATGATACCAAATTGTGTAAGGCTATAAATACAGAGGAGGATGCCGAGTCTCTTCAGAACGACTTAGTTAAATTAGAAGCATGGGCAGCCAAATGGAGAATGCGCTTCAACACAGACAAGTGTAAGGTAATGCACTGTGGTAACAAGAACAAAAATTACACCTACCTACTAAATGGGGTAAAACTAGGGGATTCTGTACTGGAAAAGGACTTAGGTGTCCTCATAGATAGCAAGCTAAGCAGTAGTACCCAAAGTAGGACTGCAGCAAAGAAGGCTAATAAGATATTAGCATGCATAAAACGGGGTATTGATGCTAGGAACGAGAGTATTATACTCCCATTATATAAATCACTAGTGAGGCCACACCTTGAATACTGTGTACAGTTCTGGGCACCGTACTACAAAAAGGATATACTGGAGCTTGAAAAGGTACAAAGGAGGGCGACCAAACTAATTAAGGGCATGGAGACGATGGAATACAAGGAAAGGCTTGAAAGACTAGGCATGTTTACATTGGAAAAGCGGAGACTAAGAGGGGATATGATCAACATCTACAAATATATAAGGGGACAATACACAGAGCTTGCGCGGGACCTGTTTTTTGTTAGATCAACACAGAGGACTCGTGGACACTCGCTCAGGTTAGAGGAGAGGAGATTCCGCACAATACGGCGTAAAGGCTTTTTCACGGTAAGGACAATACGTGTTTGGAATTCCCTGCCCGAGGGAGTTGTAATGGCGGAATCTGTCAACACCTTTAAAAATGGGTTAGATAAATTCCTATTGGATAAGGATATCCAGGGGTATGGTGCATAGTCATGCATTATAGTTACTATTTAGTCAAATCATCATGCAGAGGACACCACAAATAGGTTGAACTCGATGGACAATTGTCTTTTTTCAACCTCAGATACTATGTTACTATGTTACTTGCTGTTCTTGCTGGTTGACCCGCTGTTTCTAGCTAAACCCTGCTCCTAGTTGAAAGCTCCTCCAACCTTCTAACCAACCTGACCCCAGTACCACAGCCCCCTCCTCATTCAGGTGCAATCCATCATGACAAAAAAGATAGCGCCTGACTGAGAAGTCCGCCCAGTGTTCCAAGAACACTAACCCCTCCTTCCTACACCAGTCTCTAAGCCATACATTTACCTCCCTAATCTCCCTCTTCCGCCCTGGGCTAGCAGGTGGCACTGGTAATATTTCGGAGAATATTACCCTAGATGTCCTTGCCTTAAGTTTCTTGCCTAATTCCCTATAGTTTTTCTTAAGGACATCCCACCTATCACTAACTTTGTCATTTGGGCCAACATGCACCAAGACTGCCGGGTCTTTACCAGCCCCTCCCAACAATCTACCCGGTCTGCAATATGCTGTATCCGAGCACCCAGGTGAACACAGACTGTACGGTGATCACGGTCCCAGTAGCAGATTGCCCTGTCTGTCCTCCTGATAATAGAATCCCCTACCACCACAATCTGACTAGATACCTCACTAACTATTTTCCCATCTGTACCAGAGGGACTGCTCCTCTGGTTGCTATAGGGAACAGTCACCTCCGGTTCCGTCATTTCCTCACTGCCATCCTCAGAATCTTTTGTCCAATCGGGTGAATTTATTGGGGTTGGGCAGATCGGAGATGTCCTTTCTCCTCCTACCCCTCTTCTTCTTCCTTCTAACCATGACCCAGCTGGCTACCTGATCATCCTCATCTACCAGTGATCCCCCTGCAACTCCCCCACCATTATATCTAAACTTTGTTCGAGATTGTGAATATCCCTCAGTCGCATAACAGTCTGCTCTAGATCAGTTACCTGGGCTTCCAGGGCAGCCGTTCGCTCACATCTCATACAGATGTATTTACACTTGGACTATTGTTCCAGGTGCGCATACATCATGCACGACATGCACTGAGTGAGATTCTCAATTGCGGCCCCACCCATTTTTATTCAGTGCTAACTCGATATTACCTTCAGAAAATAAAAAAAAATGGGACAATCTATATATGGAGACAAATATATAAGGACAATGAAGGACAATAAATAAGGGAAAAACACAAAAAATATAAATTAAGTACCATCAAAATATAATTAAAATACAGGGACACAGGGAATTAAGTAAAAAAAATATAGTAATAGACAATGAGACAATTGATTAAGGAAAAGTTGATACTTACTGTATCTGCTCCTCCAATCTGTGCTCAGATGCTGTGGTGCGGTGCAGGCAGGCAGTGGGTCAGGCTTCTGCTGCTGTGGCTGCCTGGATCAGCTTCCCTCCCCTCTGCTCCTCTCCACCATTCAGGCTGCTGGCTTCCCCCTGGCTGCTTGCTCCCCCTGGCTCCCAGCACAGATCGCGGCTCCTGCACCTTGCAGCTGGTGCAACCACTCCATCCCTGTGTGTGCACGCACTCCGTCACTTCCGGTTCCGGTTCAGCATCTCAGCATCTCCGTGAGCCTGAAGAAATCTTACCAGATGTCTGCTGCACGGCATGCAATTTGTAATTATTTTTAATTGTACAATAATGACATGTCATTTTGGGGGTCAAAAATTCTAAATTATGGAAACTGGAGTAAAAGTCATGGGTCAGGTATATTGGGAAGCTTTATGCTTGGGACAAGAGTTGTTAGGCTTGTACTGTAGCAGGGAGTAATTTTTTTTTAGTTTTTTTAAGTGATGTAAAATAACCCAAATATATACTATTACCATGTTTTATGTACCCCTAATTTAAGTTGATGAAAATCACTTCCTTTATATCATGTTTTAACTTTTTTTTTTAGAAAAAATGCATACAATAGCCATTGGCACTATTTAAGTACCCCCAAACTTTTTTTTTTATTATGACCACTAATAGACTTATATACTGTTTTCCTGTATTATTTTGGCTTTGTGGGGGGGGACAGGTAGATTTCCCCATTTTCTCTTAGACTTTCCTCTGGTTTTGATTGTAAGAATTATTGCAAGAATCACGTTTTTGTAAAATTACAATTGAATAGGAAAATGTTTTTCAGTCACTTAGCAGAGTTATTGTTATTATTACTATAATTACACATTATTATTATTATTATTATTATTATTTTATTTTTTGTTGGGTGAGTTTGGGAAAAACTGGATATTTTGGTAACATCTTTGTGTGCCACTACCATGATTTCCACCTCTTATGTTATTTTTGCATAGTCTGTTGTTGTTAAAAAATATATATTTTGTTGCCTAAATAGATATTTCAGCCTGAACACAAACTTTCTTTTACAAAACTCCTATTCTCTTTCCACTATATTTCTATTTCATACATTTTCATAATACACACAAAAAATATTTAAATGGTTCCATTACTTTTCCTAAAATTAAATTATATGAAATTAACTTTTCTTTTCTTTTAAATCTATAACAATATCATAATTATTGCCTTTATATATTGAATATTTCACAATAAAAATACATATTGTTTCTGCAGTTCATCTTGTTTACCACATTTTTAATAAAATGTTAATGATCTTTACCTATAACATTATTACATTAAGGAAAGAAAAATAGAAGAGATGTGAAGGACTTCAAAGGAAATTACATGAACTGGAATATGAAGAACAATTCAAACCTCTTATCCAGTCAAATATCCATGAGAGGAATTATGAAAATTCTACTGAGAATAAAAAATAAGTGAAATTTAGAAGAAAGAACACAAAGGATTTACAATTAGAAACCTAGGGGCTTTTATGATATTATTGGAAATATCAGACAACAACCGAACCAACAAAAGAGTAACAGAGACACAAGACCTTCAACGCTAGTAAGATCTCAATGGAGAGGGAGGAAAGAAGTAGAAAACAAAAGAACAGATCCAGAAGACCACCCTATTATAACCAGGATGCCAACCAAAGAGGGAAAGGGAATGATAGCTTGCAGCCCCTTGGGAGAAGTAAGTATATGAACCAAGGAATGAAAAAAGAGAGAAATGGCAACAATCATTACCAGATGGTAAAAAAAAGTTATGAAGAAGTTATCAACTTAGAAGAGTTTAGAATTTGGGATATTCTAAGTGGCTTGATGTTCAACATTGAAAATGCCAAATATCAAGTAAGGTTTGAAAATAAGCAAGATCCATATGACTGTATGGACAGGTTTCTTTTAGATATGGCACAGAAATGCATGCATCCCCAGGAAGAAACACCCAACCACAAGGAAGCACCCCATTGGGCCTATAAAGATTAAGAGGAATAGACAAACAGGAAGAAGATGAATAGGAAAGATGGCAGGAAGCAAAACTGAAAGTAAAAAGACAATAAAGTTTAGAGGATTATTTAACCTTAGTTAGCATGATATAACTGAGGCTGAGAAAAAAACTCATGCTCAAAAAAGACCTAGCAGAAAAACACAATTAATAATTAGGAAAGCTATTGGAAGGAGTTCTTACTAAAGGCATTTTAAACAAAAATAAACAACATAATTTACAAAATAAAAATCCCACTATAGCTGTATTCTACCATTTACCACAGATACACAAAAACCATACCAAACCACCAGGGAGGCCCATAGTGTCTGGTATCAATTCCATAACCTCAAATATCTAAGAGTATAGTGATCATTTCCTGCAGCTGCTACTTAAAAAAGAATTGAGCTATATTAAGACTATTACTCAAGTACTAAAAAGTCCTGGATGGCATTAAATGGAAGAAGGGATTCACACTCATGACATTTGATATTACTTCCCAGTATTCAGTTATAGAGCATTAATTAGGTTTGGAAAAAGTTAATCAAATATTGAAGCAAGAGTCAGGACTCAAAATAAATTTATTATGAACTCCATTGCATTTATCCTACAACATAAGTACTTCATATTTTATAAAACATATTACATGAAGACCCAGTGTAATGCAATGGGCACACTATTTATGCAGAATAAGCAAACCTTTTCACCATGGCCTGGGAGATCACCAGAGGCGTAACTAGCACGGGGCGAGCAGGGCATGTGCCCTGGGCACCATGGCAGCCCCAGCAGAGGGGGCGCCACCGGCACCTGCGTGGCCCGCTCGCCCCATGCGAACACCGCCGCCGTAGCTCTGCCCTCCATGGTTGCGGCGCCACCGCCGAGCAGTCCCTCATCAGCTCTCCCTGCATTATATATATATATATATATATATATATATATGTAGCGAGAGAGCCAAACTGTAATATCATTTCATGGTACTACTGTACCTGAGCCAACAGGACAGTTCTTCAAATTCCTACAGGGCTCACCTAGTGCAGGTTGCTGAGAGCCATGGCTGAAATCTGCTGTGCAAACAGGAGGTGGGGGTGGGTGGATGGAGTGTTCTCCGGAGAACATCCTCATACTGTCAGCAGGAAATACTGTGTAGACATAGAGGCAACCCAACTACTCTCACTGCACACTCACGGCTGGGCAACTTCTTCAACCTGTCTCCCACTGGTTGAGGGGGATCTACTACTGTCTCCCCACTGTCCATTGTGGCAAGCAGCTCAAAGCCTGGGGGAGGACAGGACAGTGGCGCTGAGCACTTGCGGTGTGCCAGGGCTTCTTTAACATAAGCAGCGTCCTGCACTTGCGTTCCACAGCTGGTCCCCACCTGTACCTTGTGGTCTCTGACTGATCTGTCAGGTGTAGCACAGGTGGCAATGAATCGGCACAGTGGGGTTTCTGGGTACTCAGAACCCCCTGCGTGCGCTACTGTAAGGGGCATTATTTGTGTCATTACGTGTATAAGGGCATTAATGGTGTGGGGTATATGTGTAAGGGCATTAATAATGTGCAGCATATGTATAAAGGGCATTACTATGTAGTGTAGTGTAATGTATATAAGGAGCGATACGGTGTGGTGTAATATGTATAAGGAGTGGTGCGGTGTAATGTGAATAAGGAGCAATAAGGTGCGGTGTAATGTGAATAAGGAGCGATACGGTGTGGTGTAATGTGAATAAGGAGTGATACGGTGCAGTGTAATATGAATAAGGAGTGATTACGATGCAGTGTAATGTTAATAAAAAGCAATACAGTGTAGCCTCATTTAAATTGGGGTACTGTTGTGTAGCCAGCCCCTTTCCAGCAAAAACACACCTCTTTTTTCGGCACGCACCAATACTCTTGATGGCACAGGGCACCAAATGAGGACTGTTATGGGTGAGGGGTGATGGTGCTGGGAAAGGGGAACAGGGTCAGAGGCGGAACTAGCAGCAAAGCTAATGGGCACCAGCCAAAATCTTGCCTAGGGCATCAAATTCGCTAGGGCCGGCTCTGGTGACCGCAATGTGTCACGCTCCCTTGTCTGAACAGCCTGCCACCTCAGCCTGCTGGCTCCCGGCTCCCACTAGGTAAGGGTTGGGGGTAAGAGAGAGACTTAACACATTGATAGGACTAGAGGAGGGAGAGAGACACTTAAGGGGAGGCACTGGGAGACATAGAAAGGAGGGAAAAGAGATACACTATGACATGGGGGGACACTGGGAGACTTAAAATGTGATGGTGTGCTAAGTGATGACACAGGGGGTAGGTAATGGTGTGGCTGAGAGACACAGGGGGCAGGATGTTAGTCTGGTTGAAACGCTGTTGTACAATGCTGACCTTGGTAATATTTCTACACAACCAGGCATCTTCTGGACGATGTGATCTCCTACATGAATAGTGAATGCCGACTGAAGATGTCGTCTGCCTTATAGGAGACAGTTCTCCAGAGGTTCCACATTGTGAGAAGCCATCATACAGGTAAGGTGCGTGTGCAATTGAAAATAATGTTTCCATTGTGACGTGAAACAGGTGGCGTGTCATGTCGGCATGCCCCATTTTCAGTGACCCCACCCCCTCTGGAGCGGGACCACATCCATTTTTGGGTGCACAGCTGTGGCGCGCACAAAACTTGGTGTGCAAGTCATTGGGGGGGCGCCATTCATAATCTTGCCCTGGGCTCCAAAAACCCTTGTTACGCCTCTAGAGATCACATTCTTATACAGTATGTTCCAGATGATGACATCATCTGTATCTAGACAAGTTGAAGAAAGGGATCTGGAAGCCTTTATTATACTCAATAACAACAATACATATAATTTGGGAAAGTCTGCAAAAGTTACTGGACTTGGACATATACTTTGTGGAAGGGAGCATTCAATACAAAACTTTCATTAAACAAGTACACTGTGATAACATTATTCGAGCAAAGAGCAATCACCATCAAGGAACTGTTAAGATGTCAAGAACTACAGATTATAAGCGACTAATCTAAAGTGTAAATTTTTGCAAAGGAACTATGACTCAATGTGTTGGGATTGAAATGCTGGTGGTCATCAATACTGATCGTGGCATTTTGATGTTGAGAATCCCGAATGGGTAAGGTAAGTATACTCACATTCCCCCCAATGGCATTCCCGCAGCCTAAACCTAACCCTTCCCCTGCAGCCTAACCCGCTCTGGTGGTGCCTAAACTTAACCCTCCTCCCCGCAGCCTATACCTAACCCCCCTGCCCCACAGCCTAACCTTCCCCGGTGGTGCCTAACCCTAACCCTCCCTTTCCTGCTGCCTAAACCTAACACTCAGCCCCACTCCGCAACCATAACCTTCCCGTCGCTGCACCCTAACCCCCCTTCCAATGCCTAAACCTAACCAAAGCAATTAGACGTGAGTGTGTCCCGGGCATCTGTATTTTGTATTATTTGGATTCTGAGCATCTGTATTTTGATGCCAGGTACGTGACCCCCTTCGGGATTTTTACGCCAGTCTTATGTCATCATTCAGGATTTTGGCATCAGTATTCCGACCGATGGGATCATGTCCGGAAGCAATTTAACTGTATCCCCTTCTAGCGATTTCAGACTTCATTACATCCTGCCCATTGAACTTAGGCACCAATTAATGTACTAGTATAAAAGCTCCCTCTTTAAAATGAGGCACCATGATGGTTCACATATATGGACTTAAAATCACTCCTCACTTTTCATAACATTACAGGTTGAAGCCTTTTCTTAAAATCTTTCTGAATTTCTAAACGTTGCAACCTAATCGGTTTCTATTTTTCAATGCACCAACCACAAAATAGTTTAACTCTTCTGGTCGCTGTGACTACAATGCAATGCAAAATATTCCTCTTTAAGTGTTGATAAACTGACATCTGTATTTAATCCAAATTGATATAGTTCACCACACAAATAAGTTGCCAGCATTGTAGCCTAATTCTCCAGAACCTTCATGATTATGCTCACCTGTGTAATGCTGCCCGAGTTCAGCCGATGTGTGGGAAGCGGCCCAAACTTAGACTATTTTTAAAGGGGCAATCACTTACAAGGCATGGTTTTTCTTTGTAAGTGATTGCCTCTTTAAAAAAAAGTCAATTTATTTTTCAGAATGAAAGACTATTTTCACTTAAACAAAATTATTTGTACTTGGTATTAATTAGCTCTAACCTAATATAGATATATCAGGTTGGTATTATTTGAAATTATTATTTAAAAATTTGAAGTTTGAGATGGTGAGATGATATACAAGATGAAATGGCAGAAAATATTCAATAACGCGGGTCAACAAGGATGGCAAGATATCTGGAAAGGATTATTTTTGCTTTCATTTCTAGCCACCTCCCAATCACTTCCCATGAACGCAGAGGCGGAACTACCGGCAGTGCAAGCAGTGCGTTGCACTGGGGCCCGCCTCTGTCCAGGGGCCCAAGCATGTAATGAGTCAAACTGACTCATTACATGCCGCTGTGCGCTGCGGGCAACCGCTGCCCACAGCGCACAGCCACCCGGAGAGGAGAGGAGCAGCGGCACGGACGGGGGAAGGAGGAGGAGGGAGGTGAAGGAGGGAGCCACAGCAGCGCTTTGTTACTGGTGGAGGCGCTGCTGCTGCTGCCCCTCTGCTTCACTATAGGCTGTCTTCCGAGAACAGCCTATAGTGAAGCAGAGGGGCAGCAGCGCCTCCACCAGTAACAAAGCGCTGCTGCGGCTCCCTCCTTCACCTCCGTCCTCCTCCTTCTCTCCAGCCCGGGAATCATCTGACGCTGCACCGAGGAGCCTGAGCCAGCGGAGAGGGTAAGTATAATTCTTCTTTCTTTCTTTCTTTCTTTCTTTCTTTCTTTCTTTCTTTCTTTCTTTCTTTCTTGGGACTGCCTGCCGCTATGTGTAAAAATGGGGGACTGCCTGCCGCTATGTGTAAAAATGGGGGACTGCCTGCCGCTATGTGTAAAAAGGAGGAATCTGCCTGCCGCAATGTGTAAAACTGGGGAATCTGTCTGCCGCAATGTGTAAAAAGGGGGAATCTGCCTGCCGCAATGTGTAAAAAGGGGGAATCTGCCTGCCGCTATGTGTAAAAAGAGGGGACTGCCTGCCGCTATGTGTAAAAATGGGGAATCTGCCTGCCGCTATGTGTAAAAAGGGGGAATCTGCCTGCCGTAATGTGTAAAAAGGGGGACGCTGTCTGCCGTAATGTGTAACAAGGGCACACTGTCTGCCGTAATGTGTAAAAAGGGGACGCTGTCTGCCGTTATGTGTAAAAAGTGTACGCTGTCTGCAGCTATGTGTAACAAGGGCACGCTGTCTGCCGTTATGTGTAAAAAGGGGACGCTGTCTGCCGTAATGTGTAAAAAGGGGGATGCTGTCTGCCATAATGTGTAAAAAGGGGGACGCTGTCTCCCGTAATGTGTAAAAAGGGGACGCTGTCTGCCGGAATGTGTAAAAAGGAGGAATCTGCCTGCCGCAATGTGTAAAACTGGGGAATCTGCCTGCCGCAATGTGTAAAAAGGGGGAATCTGCCTGCCGCTATGTGTAAAAAGGGGGGACTGCCTGCCGCTATGTGTAAAAAAGGGGAATCTGCCTGCCGCTATGTGTAAAAAGGGGGAATCTGCCTGCCGTAATGTGTAAAAAGGGGGACGCTGTCTGCCGTAATATGTAACAAGGGCACACTGTCTGCCGTAATGTGTAAAAAGGGGACGCTGTCTGCCATTATGTGTAAAAAGTGTACGCTGTCTGCAGCTATGTGTAACAAGGGCACGCTGTCTGCCGTTATGTGTAAAAAGGGGGCGCTGTCTGCCGTAATGTGTAAAAAGGGGGACGCTGTCTGCCGTAATGTGTAAAAAGGGGGACGCTGTCTGCCGTAATGTGTAAAAAGGGGACGCTGTCTGCCGGAATGTGTAAAAAGATGAATCTGTCCACTGTAAAGTGTAAAAGGGTCTCTACCTGGTGTAGTGGTGCTACTGTGCGGCGTAATTTGAAGAATGGAGACTACTGTGCACCGTTTTGTGAATTGGTATTATTTTGTGGCCACACCCCTTCCCCACGAAGCCACGCCATTATGTATTTTTGCTCGCGCCTACGGTGCGCACTGCCCCTGTTTTGCATGCAGGGGTGGGGCTCCGATGCCGTTTCTTGCACACAGTGCTAAAATGTCTAGTTACGGCACTGTTGCTAGGTATCCATTTCTCTGGCCCTGAGCAGGTCCCCCTCACCAGATCCTCTCCAGGGGTGAGGGGGTGGACTTGGATGGGATGTGGGGTGAAGGGAGATTTGGGGGGGGCAAAGCATTTTGTCGCACCTGGGCCCTCCGCTCGCTAGTTCCGCCACTGCATGAACGCCCATCCTTTTTTTTTACTACATTTCTGATAAAATCTGTCCTGAATGCAACACCACTTTTGTGCACAAACTCTGTGTAATGAAAGCACCACTGGACTTTTTTAAAGTTTTGTGCATGCACAGTTGCAAAAATGATCTCAATTGTGTGAACACTGGCTTTGCACAAGGATTGCATGTGGCTCTGACTTAGATGTGAGCTGTGAGAAAAATCATATCTCCTTTGGTAGTGATGCTACGGGGAATATGTGGCAAAGAGCTCTGTTCCCTGGATTTCTAAGGGTATTTTTATAGTGTGGGCTTACAGAAATGGAGATTCTGCCCATAGCAACCAATCAGTTTCTACTTATCATTTATTTAGCAACTTCTAGAAGATAATAGCTAGATTCTGATTGGTTGCTATGAGCAACATCCCTACCTCTGTAAACCTACACTTTAGTAAATATAGGCCGAGTTTTATCAAACTTTGGAGAGTGATAAATTGCATGGTGATAAAGTATCAACCAACCAGCTACTAACTGCCATGTTGCAGGCTGTGTTTGAAAAATGACAGGAGATGATTGGTTGGTACTTTATCACCATGCAATTTATCACTCTCCAAGGCTTGTTAAATCTGGACCATGGGGGTCATTCCGAGTTGTTCGCTCGTTATTTTTTTCTCGCAACGGAGCGATTAGTCGCTAATGCGCATGCGCAATGTCCGCAGTGCGACTGCGCCAAGTAAATGTGCTATGCAGTTAGGAATTTTACTCACGGCATTACGAGATTTTTTCTTTGTTCTGGTGATCGGAGTGTGATTGACAGGAAGTGGGTGTTTCTGGGTGGAAACTGGCCGTTTTATGGGTGTATGTGAAAAAACGCTACCGTTTCTGGGAAAAACGCGGGAGTGGCTGGAGAAACGGAGGAGTGTCTGGCCGAACGCTGGGTGTGTTTGTGACGTCAAACCAGGAACGACAAGCACTGAACTGATCGCACTGGCAGAGTAAGTCTCGAGCTACTCAGAAACTGCACAGAGAAGTCTTTTCGCAATTTTGCTAATCTTTCGTTCGCAATTTTGATAAGCTAAGATTCACTCCCAGTAGGCGGCGGCTTAGCGTGTGCAAAGCTGCTAAAAGCAGCTTGCGAGCGAACAACTCGGAATGATCCCCCATATTCCCTAACACACAGGCAGAGACACAGGTGAGCAAATCAGCTGTGTGTTAAATAGTGTTTGAATGGAGGTATGTAAGTACTGTATGTTGCTTTGTGGGGGTGGGTTTGAATAAATGGCAGTTAGTGGTCGGTGTATACCGTAGCTAGCTGATTTAATGTCTAGTGAGAGACAAGGGGCCTAATTCAGCTTGGATCACTATTGAGACAGAAATTGTGATTTTCTCAATCCTGTTTCTGCTCAAAATCACATGTGGAGAGCCACCCAGAAAGGTAAAAGATGCCCACCAATGCAATTCCAAAATTGCGTAAGCAATTGCAGAATTGCGAGGCATATGCAGAAATCATGTACCATCGACAATTGTGGTTGACCCTGGGCTACTCAAAATAATGAGAATGCAGTTGTATGTTTTAGTCGCAATCCATTGCAACTGATGTCAGAGACATGCCCTGAAAATGGCCATGATCTGCCAATATGTTTCCAACCACTCCCCACAAATGCCATGTTAACAACACCAAACGGTCACTACCTGTCAATCAAAGGCGACCGCATTTCCCTAAATTGTGATTGCAAATTAGTCTTTGCACATGCGCAATGCATTTGCAGCACATGTGCAGTCTACCGATAATTGCCTGATTTGCTATTTAGCAATTTTGCAACTGGAGCAGAATTAGGCCCAAGATCTCATGATTTTTGGATATTTGCAGATTGGAGATTAACAAGTATTCTGTCTATTTTGTCATTCTTATGAATAAACAAAGGACTTGATTCAGCATGTCAGTGTGAGCTGTTATCATCTGGGACTACCTTTACCACAATATTTATATAGTACATGTATCATTAAGGTATCTAACCAGGATATATAGCTTTAGCCAAATGCATACAGTATATAACTTATGAATAATAAAAGAATAATAAGCACTTATCTAAAACCGAATAATTAAGAGGTCTAGATGTTATATGGAATAATATAAAAGAAAAAAAATATTGTTAATATTCACCTATCTGCTGTTTAGGGGAGATTGCTTGCTTTGTGAATGGAAATTGGGCTTTCCTATGAGTGTTACCAAACAATGGTTAATCAGCAGGTTAACTTTAGATATTTTAACTGAATAGATTTAACAACATGTTCCTAAAGTTAGTGGTAATTGAGAACAAAAAAACTAAATTACTGACATTTTTAATTTCAAAATTATCTTTCTTGATTATGACTGTATAGTTCCAGATACTTCCAGCAGGTGTTTTCTAAATACATGTGAATCAGCACTTCAGGTTAGCTGGCCGTGGTATTTTATTGTAATTTATTTATACAGTGTAACAGAGGGCATATCCTGAGCTTGTCAATCAATAATAGAAATTACCACTGACACAGTGACAATTAATTTAGCATTACTTTTGTGAACTTAAAATCATGAAGATGCTCAACTGATGGAAACTGTTGAACCAATAAATATTTAATATTTACCTATGGAAATAAGATACAGTAAGTGAAACATCTAGAGATGTTGACTCAGCACTTGTTAAGGTAATATGCATGAGCACACCATTCATAAATTCAGTTAATACATTTGAACAAGTCAGTAATAACAAATTGACTTTAACGTAAAAATATTAACATATCAGCATTAACAGGATTAATAGAGTCCTGACTTTTTCCAGAAGACTAGTTTAATGAACTGTAAGTATTGACAGAAAGAGAATGATGTTCTTGGACCACTGGACTATTTTCTTGTCCTGTTATAGAGTTAGTTACATGACACCAGACTAAGCAAATGTTAACTATCAAAAACAGGGTAAAGTGGACAAGAACTAACTTAGCATTTTATTTAAGTAATTCAAAATGTACAAATTAACCACTTTAGTGCTAGGGCTGTCTTATAGGAAGTGGTGTTCTCTTATAAGCTTTCCTGGCATAGGATAAACACGTGCCCACATTTTGCTTATTCAGTTTCAGTATCATTCATTTTGTGTGAAATTTGTCTTTCCAACTTAGGGGACTACTCAGTAATGATCACTTATGCGATCACTTGCGCAGGCGGGTGGGTGGAGGCGGGGCAGCAGTGACAAGTAGCGACTGTGTGTGTGACAGACAGACAGCGTAAGTGAAACAGTGACTGAGTCTCTGAGATGGCGTGCTTGCTCAGGTTGGCTTCTCTAGGGCTAGGCTATGGCTGCCCCTGGGTGGTTCTATAGAGTATAATGATTGACTTGACCACCCACCCCGCCTCCTCCAGTCCCCCTCCTCTGGCGGCAGCAGGAATGAGTGCACTGACATCATCATGCAGCTGTGTTTAATGTGGCATGCATGAAGAGGAACCACCCAGAGAGGAGAGTGCCCACAAAGATGCAGATAGGAGCCACTGGCAGTGGCACAAGAGGCAAGTGGAGGGGATATGTACTGTGTGAGGGATGAGTTGTGTCAGGGAAGAGCTCTGCGAGGGGTCAGATGTCAAAATTTTCACCACATCTTTTACGGCTTTTGGTAAAAGGACATCTTTTACAGATGTCTCTGATTTTGTTCTCTCACAACAAATTTCCTTGCCTGTTTTTTAATCTTTCAGATTTTCTGGTTAAGTTTATATGCACAATCAACACTGTTACATTTTAGAATTTAATACTTCTAAATGAATGAACGTGAAGCATCTTCACCTTCAATCATTTTGTAATCAACAAATATGATCATTGTAAATTGATCGTGCTAATTGCACCCATTCTCTTGAATTCTGTTAGTCTTCACTGAAGAATCTTCACTGAAGAGTTGAAACTAATAACATGTAAGAGAGTGGGCAGAATAAGTATTCCTTCTGTCTTCTCTCACGACTCCACCCCCCTCACGCACACTATCTCTACCATTAGGTATCCCCCAAGGCTCTGTTTTTGGCCCCTCCTTTTCTCTCTCTACACATCCCCTTTAGGTGAGCTCATTAGCGCTTTTGACTTACAATATCGTCTCTACGCTGATGATACTCAAATTGACCTTTCCTCCCCGGTCTGTTTGCCCTTCATATTTTAGAATGTAAGCTTGCAAGAGCAGGGTCTTCTCCCTCATGTGCCTTTCCTTCTCTTACTTACACTATGTTATACTTAATACACCCATTGATGGCACCTATCCCCTGGTTTTCTGTATATACCTAATACTTGTCCAATATTGTCTCAAACTGTAAGTGCTTTTTTCTTGTTTTGCTCATTTGTTTATGTACTCTGTAATGGATGATGCGTAATGCTTGTGGAACCATAAAAATAAAAGATAATAATAATAATAATAATAAGAAGAAGAAGAAGAAGAGGAAGAAGAAGAATAATCCACCACCATATAACTGGTTCTAAGGAGGACATAAAACAACAATTTCCTTATTTTAATTTTTTTTTGCTGAATTTCTTAATAGGAACTTTTGACCTAGCAGTGTCATGAAAAAATGCTGATAGAACCACTGGCCTAGATCCTTACTGAATGTATAATAAAGGAAAATGTAAGTTATGATATAGGCTAACAAACAATTAAAATAATTAAACAATACAGTATATCATGCCTGCCTCTGGGGAGGTCTGAGGTTTGATTAAATAAGTAATTGCAGTCTGCATATTGTGTTCTTTAGCTGCTCGGACATGTGCAACACCTGCAGCATGCTGTTTGAGGTCAGAGATCCCTCCATGGAAGGCCATAAAACCTTGATGGCAAAATTTGCACTTTGCTTTGTATTCCTCACTTGGAACTGGCCTGACCCACTGATATTCGGTCTCTCACTCAGATCTCTATAACAAGGGTAGCAATCAGTGAGGCAGCGTTATTAACTTGACAGTCATTGACATGCTGCAGAACCCTTCTGCTCCAGGGGCCAGGTTTCCACTGCTAGGACACAGGATATAAAATAATTGGGTAAACTTTTTGCACAACAAATCAAGACCAGCAGTCTACACACTCACAAATGAAGAACAAACATAAGTACTTCATAGTCAATGACCATATTATACAATGTGTGCAGGATAGTTGTATGCAACTTGTGGCCAACGGGGTGCGACTAAGTCACTGAGTACTAACTGGGTATTCACATGCAGGCAAAGTTTAGTAATGGCATGTCTGTGGAATTGCAGACTATGTAGGGTTGTGCAAATGCAGAGAATTATCTTTTTTCAGATAGATCTCTGCACCAAGGATAGGACTGGTGCAGTGGTGCACCAGTACACTGGTACAGTACAGTACTGGTGCACCAGTACACTGGTACACTGATAATGATGACCGCAATGAAACCAAGCATATGTATCAGAATGGTGCAGTATACAACTGTACATTGGATTAAATGTCTGCATTATTTCCAATGCATGCAATGTGGGTACAATTTGCTTCTTACCTGTGTGCTACGTCAAATCTCCCCTTTATTAATAACATCAATTGGGATTGGTTCCAATCCCTGTTTCACCCTATCAGGAACTTATCTGTATCCCTATGGATCATTTTAGTCTGACTTCCAGTATTTTAAAACACGACTGCAAATACAATAGAAATCAATACATCATTGACCAAACTCAGAAGTACTTTCCAATAAATGCACATTACATACATTAAAGCAGCATCATGTCACCACATATGTAAATTATAGAAACTGTAGCATGTCACCATATACATAAACTAAAGAATCTGCAGCAGCAAGTCACTATAAATATACATCATAGAAGCCAGCAACTAGTGTCTATATACACATACATTAAAGCAGCATGTCACTATATATACATACATAAAGCAGCATGTACCTATATGCCGATCAATATATACAGAAAGCAGCATGTACCTATATGCTGACTGGGAGCCGGGAGATAGGAAACAGGAGACAGGAGCCAGAGAAAGAAGTTTAAAAAGGCGCTGAATCCAAAACCCACAAGTTCTGAGATCCAACAGTGGGTGGGTGACATTTTGCCTTGGTTTGGGATCCGAGGAAGATCTTGTCTCAGATACCCTAAGTTTGAGTGAATCGGTTCTCTGAGAACCGTGCCCTTTCATCTCTAATTTAATTATCTTTGGCAACCTTTGTGTATTTTTTTATTAATTCAGCATCAGTCCCTCTGATCTTTTCAAATAATAGTTAAATACAGCTAAGTTACTAGGAATATAATAAGTACAATGATTATTGATACTTACTTTAAAAATAAAACATTAAAAAAAGTGTAATTGTGATTATCTTCAAGGCGGACAGTAAAAAATTGTATCATATTGTCACTCTGTCATCAAGCAATGTACTGTAAATATCTTCATTCTCACTCCATTCTTAGTCCTCTATCCATTCTAGAACGCTCTTTACAGCAGAAATCTTGATGATGATGGAGTAAATTATTCTGGCATATGTCCAAAGATTCTTATTGCAGTCATACATTTGTGTTCCACATAATCACACCAATGTATATAAGTACAGTAAATAGCACTTACAGTCACACAATCAATATAGTCATGGTAAAAAAAAAATCAGTTTTATTCACCATTCCTTCCAGAAAATTGTTAAAATAAATTTAAAGTTGTTATCCTCACAGGTAATTCTGTGGTTTGTATTAGAATAAATATGAAAAGTAGAAGAAAAATTCTATCTTTCTTAAATGTCAGAATAAAACTTGTAGCAAAAAAAACTAATGACATCCATAACTGTTGTAGAAATTTATCCCAGGACCATATAGTCACTTAAATTAAACAAAATTAATGAATATAGAATACAACAACTTCTACTCCCCTGGTTTCGTTGTTCTTATAGATGGAGATTCCCGATGTATTTCTTCATACATATATCATGATATGATAAAAGAGAAAAAACAAAACAGGACACAGTCCTCGTGTAATACTGTTGGGTAAATGCACACTTTAAATACAAGACTTGTTGGACACACATTCCAATCGGATAACATGTGATGTTGCCCCCTACTCCACACACTCACAAGGGTGCACAACAGTGTGTCATATAATCAGGGTTTACAGAGGTGACCCCTATGGTGATTTTGGGGATTCCCCCTAATCATATCACTCACAGGCATAAACTTGAATTCATGTGTGGCAGAATGTATCTTTCAACCTGTGAACTCTCCCCTCAAAATGGTGTCGGGGATGCCCCATTTGCAAATTACTCACATACACCAACTTGGGTTCAAGCATTAAAGGTAGATCTTTCAACCTTTATCCGTGTGATAATTCTGGGGGTGCCACCTTATGTAATACTCGCAAATGTAGGCTTATAATGTGGGTTTCTCTAGGCTCCTTACAAGCTTCACCTTCTTGGTTTGGTTCACATACCTTCCAAACAAAAAAATGTTGTGCAATGAGAACAGTTTTTTTTATAAACAAAAAACCTTTTATTTTACATAGCATATAAAAACAAATTCATTAAAAAAAGAGGGAAGAGGGATGCATACCCGGAACCAAGGTCACATATATATAAATGTACTTTAGAGAAAATGGGGCCCAGTTTTTACTCCAATGTTTTTTTCCTTAACGACCAGCGTCCCCTCCTGGAGATCAGCAGACTCCCCCACCTGTGCATTTATATCCGCTAGGTATCTTTGTCAAGGTGCAAGGGGTAGTCTTCCTAATGTTCATTATATACCCTAGTCAATTGATACATATGATGCCAGTGTGTTGTATTAATTCCTCAACCCCTATTATGTACATTAACTCAGAAACAATTGTCCATTCTTCAAGTCCCTGTTAAAATCCAGGTTCCCGGGCACTTGCCGCCTTACATCTTTACTCAGATGGCCGCCGGGACTTTTCTGTTACCATGACCAGAAGTGGCATATGTCCGTCCCCACCCTTACACATCACTGTTTCTGGTGTCCCTATGCAATCTCCATAGTTTCGTCCTTAATGCCTCAACCAAGGTGACGTCTTTGAAACATCCGGTCTGTCCATTGTTATAGTGACACGCAAGTGCCCGGGAACCTGGATTTTAACAAGGACTTTAAGAATGGACTATTGGTTCTGAGTTAATATACAGGATTGAGGTTTGTGGAATTAATGCAACACACCGGCATCATATGTATTAATAGACTAGGGTATATAATGCACATTAGGCAGACTTCTCCTTATACCTTGACAAGGATCCCTAGAAGATCAAAACGCACATATGGGGGAGTCTGCTGATCTACAGGAGGGGATGCTTCCCATTAAAGAGGAAGCATTGGAGCAAAAAATGGGGCCCCATTTTCCTTAAAGGACATATATATATATATATATATATATATATATATATATGTGACCTCAGTCCCGATATGCATCCCTCTTCCCTGTGTTTTTTTAATGAATTTGTTTTTATCTGCTATGAAAAATAAAATGTTTTTTTTATTTATTAAAAAACAACTGCTCCTATTCCACAATGTTTTTTGGTTTGGAGGGAATGTGAACCAAACCAAGAAGGTAAAGCTTGTAAGAAGCCTAGAGAAACCCATTTGTTATGCTATATTACAAGCCTACATTTGTGAGTGTTTCATAAGCGGGCACCCCCAAATTATCACACGGATAAAGGTTGAAAGATCTACCATTAATGCTTGAACCCAAGTTGGTGTATGTAAGTAATATGCAAAGGGGGCATCCCCAGCACCATTTTGATGGGAGAGTTCACCGGTTGAAAGATAGATTCTGCCATGCAAGAATTCAAGTTTATGTCTGTGAATGATATGGTTAGGGGGGAGTCCCTGAAATCACTATAGGGGTCACCTCTGTAAACCCTGATTATATGACTCACTATTGTGCACCCTTGTGAGTGTGTGGAGTAGGGGGCAACCCCATCAGTTCTTATCCGATTGGAATGGGTGTCCAACGATTCTCGTATTTAAAGTGTGCATTTACCCAACAGTATTACACAAGGACTGTGTCCTGGTTTGTTTTTTCTCTTTTATGATATCATGAGATATATACTGTGTATATATATAAAGAAATACATTGGGAATCTCCACCTATAAGAACAACGAAACCAGGATAGTTGAAGTTGTTGTATTCTATATTCATTTATTTTGTTTAATTTAAGCGCCTATATCGTTTTGAGGCAATTTCTACAATACTTTCACATTTGGGGTCTGTGGTGTGACCCTTAATCTAAGGATCCATTAGGGCAGCTTAATTGTGTGCACAGAGATTTTACCAATTTTCCTGTAGCCATCCTTAAGTGGCCTGGACAAAATTATTGGCACCTGTTAGCATTAACTTTGGACAGAAAAAGGGGTTAGTTCCACACTTGTTTGATGTAACAGACAACAATTACCAACAATTAAAATCATATTCTTGCCGGCTCTATGTATAGTTAGAACATTGTAGAATTTGATCCTATCTCTTTATTGTATAGGATTTTTTTATTTTTATTACTATTAATTATTGGTTTTTATTTTTATATGGTATAATAAAACTCCATTTGTGAAATTATGAGTGCGATTGAATCTTTTGAAAGGGTCCTGGAATATTGTTATTTGTCATACACATCTATCTGTTATCATCTAACAAAAAGATTGATACTACAGTTGTTTGAAGTAACTATCTAATAGTAAAGTGATTATCTAAATGTAGTAAAGGCCCCTAAATCTCCTCCTTTTTTGATACGTTTACCATAGACTATTTATTCATTTACTATGATTGCTATGGTAGTGATTGCCTAGCAACGATATGCGAGTACATTGCGGGTCCGGATTTTCCGTGATGATGCGTGCGCTCCACGGTGGTTGAAGCGTGTGTGTTCAACTTGTTTCCGGGGTGTGACGCATGTGCTCCATCGGAGTTGGTGCGCACGCGCAGAGTTTGAAAGCCATCACTTCAGAGGAGAGGGGAGTCCCCGAGTTTGACGCGTGCGCTCCACTGCCACTAGAGTGCACGTGTTGGGTATGGTCGGAACGCAAACAGGATGCATGGTCCCATGCTCCTGATGAGCGATCCATCTATGGATTGATTTTTAAATATAAGCTGGACCCAGTAGACTATTTATGGAGTTTTTAGTGATCAGATAGTGAGAGATAGTCACTGTTGAGGCTCCCACAACCTGAATCGTGAGATTGTGAGCACACTTATAAAGAGGGGCATTATGGGTAAATGTTTAATTATCACCAAGAAACATTACCCTCTTCATTTTTTATGATCTTTAATTAATAATAAGATCCCCTTTCTGATATAACATAATGTAGTGCAGCACTTATTATGTCTTATAAAGGTAAATATTCACACTAATTGAACAGGAAGTGATGTAACGTTCTGGGACTGATATAAGGAGCAATCTGAGCTCCTGGAGCTTATCTCCCTTCCTGGTTGCTGTAAACAAATGGTCTGCTGGTCTGCTGGATTGGTAACACATTTAAGTAAGTTTTTTGTCACTATATTCTATTACTTATTTCCTTCTAGCTCACTCATGGTTATACATGCTTATGTATTTCTGTATTTCGTTTGTTAACATCTGATTACCATGTTAGCCTGACTCCTTATGGATGCCTAATAATGTTTATTTCCACTGGTTAGAATTAAGTTGTGATCTACACTATATTGTTGAATTGTATGTCTTTAAATCAGGATTATATGAACTGTAATTAACTAGGAGCGATTTTGTCACTCATAATGTAACTTTGAATATATTCTTAGTGAATTTATATAAATAAGGTGTAACTGAAAAGTAAATTTTTTATTATTTAAGGTGTTAGTCATTGGATTTTTTATCACATACCATTGGCTCTTTTCGCAAATCTGTTTGCCAAGCTGTGGTATGTATATAATTTATTCTATGTATATATTTGTTTGTAAGGTACTGATAAACCTTATGCACACATTCCCCTTTTTTTGCAGTGAGGAAGAGGTTTCAGATTTTTCAGTTTTGGTTTTAATCTTGATCCTTGCTGCTGCTACTACCCACTGTGGAACATTCATTTTTTTTATAAATGGTATGCCTAATTTAGATGCTCTATTCCCTTTCCCTCTATATGAACTAAGCACACTTTATATATAAATAAGGAATTTTTCTATTATTTTTCCTACACACTAACACTATAGGTAGTGTATTGCCTCTACAACTATTTTGGATCCAAAATTTTTTATAGATTACATTGATTTAAGCAGTTTATACCTGCATTTTAGGTTAGTGTCAGTTAATCACTATCTTCTTAAATATGGTTTCACATGAGTAGGTGTTTACTATAATTAATTTTTTATTTTTAATAAATAGATTCAACTTTATATATGGCACATCGGTTTCCAATTAACTAATTCTAAAACCAATAGTCTCCTTTTTGGAACTCAACACGATATGCTCTTAGGTGGGTACCTATAATACTTCACATTCCCTCAAATGGAGAACGTGTTCAAATTATTTCCATTAATTCTTTCCATTTTTAAGTTTCCAGTCTAATAAGATTTCCCTTGTATATTTCACCTAGACATTTTTTACCCCTGAAGAAGTCCGTTTGGACAAAACGTGTAGGGTTTATCAATTACTGTACACTATCCTTTTGCTTTGAATATCCTCATTAGAGCTCACACCATTAAGGTGAGGAGGATTTTTCATTGTACCATCTTAAGCATTTTGGTGTGTGTCCAATTAATTGTATTGTTGTTTTATTAGTGTCATATTATGTTAGAATATGACTATGGATTAAAAAACTCTTTTTAAAATTAATTACTAAACTGTTGTATTTTCTGTCTGGTGACTATTTCTTTGGTGAGAGGGTTTCTCTATAGGCCCCAATTGGGAATTCACTAAGGAGAAAAGAATCCAAGAGAAGTTTTGTCTATGAATCTGGAATTGAATAATTTTCAATCAGCATCTATTGTTATAGCGCACTTTGTATTTATTGTATATATCTATTTTTAAGGTCCTACTTTGCCTTTGTTTTTATATATATATATATATATATATATATATATATAATAGGAGTATAGCGCCACGTGTGAGGGAAAAAACACCTAAAAATAAAAAATATATTTATATGTAAAAAACACTCCCTTATGAATAATAGGGTGTCAGCCATCCCCTAAAATTTCAGCATTGGTAAGATGCTGTGTAATATTAAGGTGAATATGGATAGGTAGGGGCTCTGGCGACCAACTGGTGTTTATATAAAAAAATATATTTAGCGGACTAAAATGCAATTTATAAAGGACATGATAAAAAGATCTTTTTTTGTAAAAGAATAAAAACAATTTATTTAGCAAAAAGTAAAAAACACTAATTTTTAGAAAAAACTGTTTTTTTTCGCTGAATTACATATATGATAAAAATGTAGTAAAACAGAGTATATACAAAAAAATCGATATGTAAAAATCTTAAGACATAAAAAGAATAAAGGAATTGGTAATTATTAAGAAACTGCTTAACTTAAGATGGAGGGTCATACAGGATATCCCAACGCGTTTCGTGTATCTGACTTCATCAAGGGGTAATCCTATATATATATATATATATATATATGTGATTCATCCGGCACTCACAAATGAACAGCTTGATGTGAAAGTGCTCCGGTGCCCTCCCACCAGACACTGCGGTCCATGTGTATGTAGAAAAAGGTATGAGGCGGCACTCAGGAGATGGGTAACAGGTGAAACAAGCGGTGCTTTATCAATGTTTTGGAGCTCATAGCGCCGTAATCAGGACACACACAGTGATCAAATCAACAGTGACAGTTTAAATACCTTAGCTGGCGCTTCACCAGCCGTCCTTGCCGTGCCTCCATTCAGTTTCCGGGATCTGGGCTTCCGGTCTCGAATGCGGTCACATGACCCGATACCTGCTCACCGGGCCATCACACAGGAGGCAGGGGGGATTGTTGCCAGGATACGCCTGTCAACAATAACATCACGTCAGTGCATAAAATACATTACATATGTGCAATACGACAGGCTGGTCATGTGTCTGCCTGAACTATAAATGTATTTCAATATGTGCAATATAGTGATACTCCACATTACTAGTGCTTAAAAAAATCAACAAAATAGAAAAGTAGAAAAAAGATTAAAAACTATTGCACAGTGCTATATATCTAGAACCCGTTCTTGCTAATAACAAAAACCCAGGATTCTAGATGACTATATACAAAAACACAGTCTGGTTAATAACTAATATAAATGTTGCGTGTTTAGAAACATTATACTTGGCTAGACAGGTTATATATATATATATATATATATATATATAAAGAAATACATTGGGAATCTCCATCTATAAGAATAATGAAACCATGGTAGTAGAAGTTGTTGTATTCTATATTCATTTATTTTGTTTAATTTAAGTGCCTATATGGTCCTGAGATAATTTTTACAATACTTTCACATTTGGGGTCTGTGGTGTGACCCTTAATCTAAAGATCCATTAGGGCAGCTTAATTGTATGCACAGAGATTTTACAAATTTTCCAGTAGACATCCTTAAGTGGCCTGGACAAAATTATTGGCACCTGTTAGAATTAACTTTGGACAGAAAATGGGGTTAGTTCCGCACTAGTTTGTTGTAACAGACAAAATCACAAAATGGATATGTATCCGGTACCGACGATAAATAAAATATGAAGTGGTTACACAGCACATTTTTCTGCTGTCGGTGGTGCTCCCTGAGTCAGTAGAGGATACAGTATAGTAGTGGAAGAAAAAAAGAGACTCTTTGTTGGGGCACTCTTGTGATGAAAAATTAATAGACGATAACATTTTACTTTTAATTATCTTTTATAAAATAGGTATGGCTGTGGGAATTAAACAAGGCAATAGGGCCTCAAACTGGGCATTCATCATGTGTTTTCATAGGAAAAAGGTAAAAGTGTACTGACATGGACCCCAGTACCTATCCCTGATATTTTCACTCTGACTGTGGCCAGAGGCAGTAAGTTGATTCACCTTCATAGTATCACACTAGTGTCAGGACTGAGATCCACAAATTCTTATGCAGTTAGGTCAGAGCCAAATTTAATACTGTGAATATATAGCACCAATTTTTTTTTCATAGACCAAAGGGGCACCTTTGATCTAAAAATCTCAGCAACAACCAATTGGCTACACCAGAGTCCAGGGGGCTGCTATAAATGCAATTCAGCTAGTTTCATTATGTGTGCTTTCATCCAAGATAATACACATCAATTCAAATCATTGAAGACAAATGAGTGATTCCAATAAAATCCGTTATTAATCGCAACAGCAAATTTATTTCTATTTATTAGAATGTAGCTTCCAATTCCAAACATTGGGAGAACCACAAGGAGCCTGAAAGTAAGGTTCCTAGAACATAGAAGGAACATCCTGAAAGAACTGGGCACAAATAGTGTGCCCAGACTCTTTAGGGATGTCCATAATATTGACCCTTGAAGTCTGCGCTTAATGGGTATTGAATAAATAAAACTCACAGCAAGAGGTGAAGATAGACACAGAAGGCTATGTGTGAGAGAGATTTTTTTGCTTCAAAGGTAGAGGCCCCTAGTCTGTTGTTTCTCTTTACACTGACCCCAGAGTCATATGTGTATCAATCTTTTTCATGTGTCTTTCCATCTTCTACACTCTGTACCTGTGAAAGCTCTAGAAGGCTTTGTTTTCAGAAGTCCAAAAACAAAACCTTCTATTTTTGGTTCTGCACAAGCTCTGTCATGCTTTTGCAATGCAAATAGTCTCCTATTCACATTTTTAGTCTGCAGTTTGATGAGTGCCAATTGTAGATTCAGCTCCAGCCTCCCAAAAACTTCTAAATTGATTAAAATATGAACATAGGCTTTATGTTAGTCTACATACATTTATATTTATGCGGTTTATATATAAAGTTTATATATAAACTACATAAATATATACTGTCTAATACAGGCATGTCCAAACTGCGCCCCTCCAGCTGTTGTGAAACTACATATCCCAGCATGCCCTGACACAGTTTTGCTGTCAGAGAATCCTAAAGCTGTGTCAGGGCATGCTGGGATGTGTAGTTTCTCAACAGCTGGAGGGCCGCAGTTTGGACATGCCTTGTCTAATATAAAGCCTATGGATACATTTTACTCAATTTAGAAGCTTTTGGGAGGCTGGAGGTCTGCATACACTTGCTGCTTGTTTCAAGATCCTGCAGGGACTGATGGGAAAATTTCCCTCTGTCCCAGCATTTCTCGTCAGATTTATGGTTTGTCTTTATATACTGTAATTTAAGTTGGTAAAAAGCAGCATAATTTCTGCAGACATTCATTACTAATATGCTTGACAGCCACCAGTTTTAATTTGTGCAATATGTTTGTTTTTTGTTTAAATAAACAATGAAGATAAAAACAAATATTAGACACTCCGATGATTCCACCAAACTTTTACTTATTATTTATTTTTTAAATAGGTGATGTGCTTTAATGTTTTAATAAGCTCAGATTTTATGCATTTTGCTTCATGAAATATTAGGACATATTATGAGCGGGAGGGCTATGCCTTTTAAAAAGTCACACTTAAGCATCAAAATGTGTTAGGCTCTGCCCACTTTCAGCATGATCAGATAATCCCATATGGGCCACCTGACAGGTGTCCGCCACATGGAACCACCCTACCAGCCTGATTTCTAACTGCTGCCCGACTATTGCTGGAGCTAATTATATCCAGAGAAGCCGACTAGATTATCAGCGGACTCCATGACCACAAGGTAACCCACGTTGTATCCTAAACAGCTGCCTGATAACTACCGCTGCTCATCCTAGCCAAAAGATTTCCATAAACTATCCGGGCTCCACATGGCAGCTTTAACTTATTTTATTGCAATATTGGCACGGTATTATTGTAGAGGTTATATAAGCCCTGCTGCTCTTTTCCATACTTGCCATATTTCCATTATTTCTGAGAATTGATGCATCCCTAATTACCAATGGAACATCTCCTAAATAAGAACACTTATAAGGGGGGCATTGAGGTATAGGAGGTATAGGTTCATACAAAGACTAAACTTTGCTATAATTAACCATATCCACTAAAGGTGAATAGGATCCTGGCCAGCTTCCTATCTCAACCTCATGCTGATCATACAAAAGCACAAATGAAAGTCTGATCCAGCAACTTGCTTCCATGGGTAAAGAACAATATATGTGCGGAATATGTGTGCTCTATATAAATAACTGGTAATAAATAAATTATAAATAATAATAATATATATTTTTTATTTGGCATGTGGGATATTTAGTGAGCAAATCCTTGACTAGTGAAACCATTATATTATGGGTACTCTGTACATTTAGTCAATAGCCAATCATAAGACCAACAGCATTATTGCCAAATTGAGAGTGACACACCTTGTTTCACTTAAGGAACAGAATAAGGAACTGATGGGTTTGTTTTCTAATACTCTCTTATGAAATGTGTTTATGTTACAATTATAACTGCTTAATTGATTGGATACAAAATACTAGGTTGACACAAAGCGTCCAATAAGTTAATGTCTATAGAATATTCTTTAAAAAACATTATGTGTTCTATATGATATTATGATTTAGTGATAAATTGTTTTTATTTAAATATAAAGGTCATTTGTATTTTAAAAGCTACTCTGAGGGAATCATCTGAGTGTACTGTCCGCTGTTGAATTGTATCTTTACTGCTGACACCTATGGTAAATGAAGGGCCACAGGTCCCCAAACACTCTATAGCAATTGTGTAGGCTTGGTGACACAGACTATCATGCTGCTACAGTAGCTGGCCTCCCTCTGCTTCCAGCAACACATAATAGATAAAGCATAACATTAGTGATCTAATAACTTCCTCAAAGTCTGGGTTTGGGAGCATATACTGTAAGAAATAGAATAATAAAGAACACTTTTTTTGTACCTATTTGAACTCAAGGACCAAAATCACATAAATTGTGTCAATGATACATAACTGTTGTGCATGAAAGCAAAATCACTAACTTCCAGAATGTGTATTTTTAATCTCACAATAATATCATATCTAATAAGAAAATGTATAGGAGATCATAATCTGTTTTATGGAGCTAATTCAGACCTGATCGCTTGCTAGCTGTTTTTTGCAGTCCTGTGTTCACATAGTCGCCGCCCACCGGGGAGTGTATTTTAGCTGTGCAAGTGTGCATGTGCAGCTGAGCGGTACAAAAAAACTTTGTGCAGTTTCTGAGTTGCCCAGAACTTACTCAGCCACTGCAATCACTTCAGCCTGTCCGGGGCCGGAATTGATGTCAGACACTCACCCTGCAAATGCTTGGACACGCCTGCATTTTTCCAACCACTGCCTGAAAACTGTAAGTTGCCACCCACAAACGCCTTCTCCTTGAGATCAGCTGTGCGAATGGATTCTTTGTAAAACCCATCGCACAGCAATGATCTGCTTTGTACCCATGCAACGTGCCTGTGCATTGTGGTGTATATGCATGTGCAGTTCTGACCTGATAGCAGCACTGCAAAAAATGTTAGCGAGCGATCAAGTCTGAATTACCCCCTATGTGTAAACATGTATCTTTGAAATATCAGAAGTAAGATATAAAAGGTGAAACTTATAAATAAATTTGTGTTTAAGCAAAAAAATCACTTATCTTTTAGAATGTGGCTTATTAATGTCACAATAAATATCATATTTGGGGTGGGGTGTATCATTTTGCATGTGATACATCCTGCCACTTATTGTGTACATCGCAGCATTAATAAAACCAGTATTATAATTATTAAGGTTTTAGGAGCATTATACACAACTTAAGGAATAAGTGTATTTACCATCAAAGTGCTCTAAATTGAATACAGTAGGTGCATATGATCCATTTAGCTGATTCCAGCTCTCAAGCAGTATAACAAGGGGCTGAACTTGAATTCAGTGTTACAGTAAGTGATTGATAGTGTTTGATTGGTCTTGTTATTACACAGCATGGGGGTAATTCAGACTGCATCGCTGCAGCGGCAGTGATCACAGTCTGAATTACTATGCGCAGTGCGCTCGTGCAGCGGGCGCACTGCACATGTGCAGCTAGTGAGATGTGAAAGCATCTCACTGGTGCAATTTCCTCTGAATGATTGCCTCAATTTAGCACATCTACGATCAGGTTTGAATTACCCCCCATGCTTGAAATTGCTGTGTATGAATTCTGGCAGTGTTCCTGACTACTTCCTTGGATGTTCCCTGGTACTGCTATTATCACTCTATTCTGCCCTATTCTGGCTATGTTCAGTACACCAGGCTAGTTTATGACCCTTTTCCCAGCCAATACTATATATTGATATATTGAACACTAGAACACAACTTAAGTTGTATATATATATATATTGCAAGCTACCAATTATAATTTCCAAGGACTCATAAGTACTCGATAAAAGTACTGTTGCATTTCTCCTTTTTTATTTTATGCAGACCAGCTGGACAACAGATACAGATACCACTCATCTTTATTCTCTGATTAACTTTATTAATTTTTCACAAGTACCACTGAAACAAATTATAAGGGTGACACTCGCTTCTAGAAAAGGTGACATCAAGAACATTAATTAATCAATTGAAGAGTGGTCTTACAGCTGTTTCAAAAATAGATGGAGCCCTGCAGCTATGAACATTAAACATTGCTAATTTAAAAATTTCAAGATTTCAATATCTTAAACAGTGTTGGTCAAATAGAACAGCCAATTTATGAAAATTCCTATTACATTTAGTTCCCAAAATTCTAAATTAAAATGTTTCCAATGTGATTTTGAGTAGGGTCAGAGAACATATTATCTTCAATGTTGTACTGTAATGTTAGGAAAGAAATGGAGGTGAGCACACAGCGAAAGAGAGATTTTATTGTAAGATGACCATAGTCCCTCAACAGAACAGTAGTGATGCAAGGAACCTTTATAATATCTGCCTATATGCTGAATGATCTTAGAGCCATGCACAACTCTGTGTGAAACAAATTTAATTGATACAACTTGTTTGTAGTTACTTGTTAATGAACTTTAATAAGGAAATTAAATATAAGCCTTGTTACATCACCTGTGCTATTCAAAGTGTACTTGGAAGACTAATAGATTGCAGACATGCAAACATGTCAATTATCAGAATAGCTTTAAACAAGTCACTATGCAGTGGCAACAAAGACTTGAAGAAGTGTTACCAGCATTTTTATGTCTTCTTACACGTGTGTTTGTTGGATTTCACTATGAATGCAGAATTTGGCCTGAAAACTATGCAGCAATTAATTTCAACACATTGATTTGTAGTTGCTGATTATTTTGGGAATGCGCTGAGGCTTGCAAAATTAAGTTGTTGAATACATTTTATAACCAGTTATTAGACATGAACATGTTATTATCCACAATATTTAACACTATTAACATTTGTCCAAATTACTTATAGATCACTGAAAATATTTAATGATAACTCATCACGATCAATTGGGAATGATATGAAAGGCTATGAAACAGAATCATCCTTTTATTTGTATTTCATTCTGTTTCAATGTGTTTATTATGCTAAACACATTGCTGTTAATGGGAAACAACCGCTAATCTAATGTGAACCATGTCATTTTTTTCCCCTATGATTGTGGTTTGATTTACAATAATCACTTATGTGACATTTGAGCTACAGTAAACTGTGACTGAGGTGCAAACCAGCGAAACAGGTAGAAGGACTAAAAACAAGAAAATTGTAGGAAATGTAAAATTTTAATTTAAACAATGTTTAAGTGTGTGTTAACTGCTAAAGCATATAAATTCAGCAAACGTGGTACTCAATATAGATTTTTGTTAATAGGTTGTACAATACATATAATCTAATAATCTAATGGGGAAGACAAGCCCCTGTTTTCCCGATTACTGCCTGCCCCCACCCCTGCCCCTCCCTGCAAATGCCTCTGCCTGTCAATCAGGCAGAGGCGTTTGCATTCCAGACCATTGGGAAATGCAGTAAGGATCGCATAAGTGATCTTTACTAAATCACCCCAATACGTTTTATAGAATCAAAAACCACTTTACCACTCTATATTTAAACTTTGATAGAACCTTAAAAATTAGATTTGTTTATAAAATGTTTATTTAAACTTTAATTTTAGAACTGTAATATTTCCCCAGCCTAATGTGTTCATTGACTAGTACATGACAATGAAAGACACCAAATATGTTTACTAAATCAGAGTTGAAAAGTATAAAACAAAGCCACCTATTGAGGTGACTTAAATGTACATTTTTACTTTTACCATGCAAAAAAATGCATGTTTTGTTCCACTAATGGAAAAGTGTGATGTTAAACAAAACATTCTTGTTCTTATTAAAGTTTAACATAAATACATACTTCAAAGTTTGTTAAGTTTACATTCAGTTTTAGTGTGTTTCCTTGTTGTAAATTCAGCATATGACTAGAAGGTGTGACAACTGAAGACCCAACGCGTTTCATCCCATAGGTCTTCTTCAGGCATACAAGATCAGATGCCCAGAATAAACGTGATAAAGGTAGCTTGAGAAAGTGTGTAAATCACTGACAATATTGAATCAGGTGAGTCAGTATACATATGAGGGATTAGAGCTCAGATACAATGTCTTTATTAGGTAGAAGGGTCTTAGATATCTAGATCAAAAGTCTATATCAGACCAGCAGGCTGTAAAGAATCAAACAGCACTGGACATTTAGTGGACTGCACGCAACCTTCTATGAATATTTTAATGATGATGCACAAAGGTACACGTGATCCTCATTGAGTAAAGTGTCTATATGAACCTATGAAATTGTACAGATGCTTCTGTCACTGTAAAAGATATTGTTTTTATAACATTGTGAATACATTTTTATGAGCAAAGAATTTCGTGTTTTTTTACATATGTTTCAAGCTATTATGGATTGTTAAAATTTGGAATCTAGCGCTCTCTGATCTGTTCTATTTGTGTTATCTTTGAACCTAAACTAACAGAAGGTACTTCTAGAGGTGCTGCTTTAGGTACCACTAAGCGCAATTGGGGACCCCCTATTTTATAAATACACACTTATACATGTGTAACAAAATGAATCCATACTGTACTGTATATCAGACTTCTGCACACCGAGAATCAGAAAAGTGTCTGAAAAATCTATGTTGTTTATACTGTGTAGGCATTAGAGATGTGCACTGGGCCATTTTTTATGGTTTTGGTTCTAATTTGTTGTCTGGTTTTGGATTTCAGTCGTGACTGGGTCTTATTTTAGTTTTATATTTTTTTCCAGAAATTGTTAAAAACTGAGAAAATCTCATAATTTGGGCTTCTTTTTCATTCCTAGAATATTTTTAACCTCCATAACATTAACAATTTCCACTCATTTCCACTCAGTTTTGACTACCTCACAGTTCACAACATTGTTTTCATCCGCTTTAGGCCAAAGCAAGCTGGCTGGTTACTAAGCGACAGAGCAGCAGCAAAAACACACAGTGTGCCATTTATAGCACATCTAAGAAACATTGCCACTCAACAATGGCAGAAATGAAAAGTGGTGCAAGATGGAATTGTTCCTGAACAAATTTGCATTGTGGTAGAGCATACTAGGGTGCAGTGCACAGAACAGTACAAACAAATGATAGAACAATAGATATTTTCTTTTTTTTTAACTGACATCTCAGCTCATATTGTGTGGAGTTAGACTGCTTTTCTGCATGTGCACTGGGGTGCAGGGCATACTTGTTTTCAGCATACTGGGGTGCAGTGCCCAGAACAGTACAAACAAGTTATACAATTTATAAAACATTTTTATATTTTTATTTCTTTTTTACTTTTCTTTAACCCACTGCTTATGTGAATGCAGTGGGAGAGGTATTCTGAGTATTAGTCACTCTATCTTGACACCATTTACATTTAGCAAAGCAGAATGCAGCATACAGTAGCATGCCTTGTATAAGATAAAAAACACTTGTATTAGTCACTCTGGACAACACGTAGCCACTTAAATCAGCAGAGCAGAGCGCAGCATAGAGCAGATTGCCAGGATTGATGTAAAATTAATGAAAGTCAGTGCCGCAGCCCTATTATATAGAATCAAGAACATGTGAGTATCAATGCCAGGAATCTAAGTATGGCTTGAAAACCTGAGCTGCGGCTTGGAGAGACTCAGATGCTGGAAGTTTGGAGCAGCTCAAATTCAAAGTAATCTGGACTGCTCATCTCTAGTAGGTGTCACGCTCTGTGTAAGTTGGGGTTCTAACAACTGAGTTTTGGCTGAAGGGACAGCTACCTGTGAGTAAACGAGTTGGCTGAATGTAATTCCTCCTGATGGGATGGAAGCCAAACTACGTGTTAACATTGGCCGGAGGGTGTAAAGAAAAGGAGGACTTCGTAGGAAGATAACTAGTTTTAATGAATAATCAGGCTGTTCACGAATATTGGAGCAACTGAAGAAACTGGAAGAATTAGAGTCTATGGTTAAATGACTTGAAGAGTGAAGCTGAAGAACTCCGGTAAAGAAGATCTGAAGACTGTGTTTTATGATTAAAAGACGAGGCTGAAGTACTTGGACTTTGAAGAAATGAAGACTGTGGTTTGTAATTGAAAGACGAGGCTGAAGAACTTGGACTTTGAAGAAATGAGGACTGTGGTTTGTGATTGAAAGATGAGGCTGAAGAACTTGGACTTTGAAGAAATGAAGACGTCTGCGGGAACCGCCGTTAGCACCTGGAGCTCCTCTACGACCTGGGACCCCGTGAGCACTTCCACGAGTGGTAATGGACTTAGACAGCAGGACTGCAGCAGCGTTAAGGTAACCGATGGATGAGAGCAACCAGGGAACCAGAAGTAACCTGGGAGCACAGAGCTGGAGAACCTTTCACAAGGAGGTAACATGAAGCACTGGCACTCTCCCTCTGAGCTAGCCCCCTTTTGTAAAGGGAGAACATGCAGGATTGGCTGGACACAGATTGGGAACTTCATAGGTAATACTCTGGTCTCCAACATGGCTGCCCCCAGCACAGGAGACATACTTAGCTGTTAGCACACAGCTTTAGCCAGCTTCAGTCTCTCACACACTATTCTGTGTCACCACTAGAGGACCTTACCACAGCGATCACAACCGCAGCACCCGACTCTTTAGACCCTCGGCCCCTAGCCCTTGGCAGCCGCACATCTGTCCAGGAGGACCTGCAGCCACGCCAACCAGTGGGATGATAACCCGTGGGAGCACCCGCCAGAGGTAAGGCTCTGGAGCCTGACAGTACCCCCTTTTTAAGGTGGGCTCTCAACACCCTTGTGCTTTCATCGGATTCTTGGTATGAAAGGCCCAGACTAATCTTGGAGCATGGACATCCTCTTCAGAAACCCAGGACTTTTCCTCCGGTCCATATCCCTTCCAATCAATAAGATATTGGAGACGACCATATCTTTTACGACAGTAAAGGATCCTATGAACTTCAAAATCTTCTCCTTGAGCAGCATGCACCTTGGGAGGTCTAGAGAGCGCAGCCCGAAAATGGTTAAGTATGAGAGGCTTCAGTAAGGAGATGTGAAATGCATTTGGGATCTTCAAGTACAGAGGCAACGTCACTTTGTATGCTACAGGATTCAATACTTTTTCAATAGGATATGGTCCAATGAATCTGGGGCAAATTTCTTGGAACGGACCTTGAGTCTTAAGTTTCAAGTAGAAATCCAGACTTGATCACTCACTTTGAGACTAGGGACAGCCTTCCATTTCTGATCTGCAATTTTTTTTAATTTATTGGATGTTTCAAGCAGAGCCTCATGAACTTGTTTCCACATCTTAGTGAATTGCTGAAGGGCTAACTTTGCAGCAGGTACTTCGAGAGCTGGAAGAGATTGGAAAGCAGGAACATTTGGATGAAGTCCATAATTCACATAAAAGGGTGTGGAATGGGTAGCAGAATGATAGAGATTATTGTGAGCCAATTCAGCAAATGGAAGATAGTCCAGCCAATCGTCCTGAGAGGAAGACATGAAGAGTCGTAGGAAAGTCTCTAAGTCTTGGTTCACTCTCTCAGTCTGGCCATCCGTTTGAGGATGGTGTGCAGAGGAGAAACTTAATTCCTTTCCAAGAGCAGAACTCAGTGCTCTCCAGAATTTAGCCACAAATTGAGGCCCTCGATCGGAAACTATCTCTTGTGGAAGTCCATGTAACAGGAAGATGTCTGATATGAACAATTTTGATAGTTGTGGAGCAATTGGGAGACCTGTGAGTGGAACAAAGTGCGCCATTTTGGAAAATAGGTCCACAATGACCCAAATGGTGTTTTGTCCTCTGGAGACAGGTAGGTCAGTTATAAAATCCATGGAGATGTGTGTCCAGGATTTTTGTGGAACTGATAGCGGATGAAGAAGACCTGATGGTGATCCTCTTGGACTTTTATGTTGGGCGCACTTTGGGCAGGCAGCTATGAATTCCAAAACATCCATAATCAGATGAGGCCACCAATAGGAGCATTGGATGAACCTATGAGTCTTGAGGCTACCTGCGTGTCCCATACATGGTGAGGTATGGGCCCATGTGAGCAGTCTTTTTCGGAGTTCTGGTGCAACAAAGGTTTTTCCCGGTGGAGGAAGTGAAGTACTACAAGTTGCAGCAAAGGAGGCAGGATCTAGGATAAATTGTTTGTCTGGTAGATCTGTGGACTCATCTGTACTCAATGAACAAGAAAGCGAATCTGCTTTCCGTTTAAGAGACCCTGGAAGATAACTGAGCTTGAAAGAAAAATGGGAGAAGAACAGTGCCCACCCAGCTTGCCAGGGGGTTTAAACATCGGGCGGTCTGAAGATATAAAAGATTTTTGTGATCTGTGGTTACTGAGATTGGGTGCTGAGCTCCTTCCAGCAAGTACCTCCACTCTTCAAAAGCAATTTTTATGGCAAGCAATTCTTGTTCTCCAATGGTGTCATTTTATTTTGTCGGAGAGACTCTTTGGGAAAAATAAGCACAAGGATGAGCTTTCTGATCCTTGAAGTACTGGGATAAGACGGCCCCCACTCCTACTGAAGAAGCATCCACCTCCACCTGAAAGGATGACTGAGATCAGGTTGCCAAAGGATAGAAGGAGACATGACAGCCTCTTTCAGAAACGAAAAGGCTTTTAGTGCCTCAGGTGGCCAAGCTGCAGAATTAGACCCTTTTCTTGTTAGTGCTGTTATCGGCGCAATGATGGAGGAATAATCTTTAATAAACTTCCTATAGAAATTGGTGAAGCCTAAAAAATGCTGGATTCCCTTCAGAGTGGTAGGAAGGGTCCACTCTCTGATTGCTTGGACTTTGGTAGGATCCATCTGTATTTCCCTCCCAGATATGATGTAACCTTAGAAAGGGATGGAGGGAACCTCAAATGTGCACTTCTCCAGTTTACAAAAGAGTCGATTTTCCGTTAGACATCTCAAGACTTCTCTAACCTGTTCCCGATGGACTTTCAGATCTTTGGAAAATATTAGAATATTGTCCAGATACACAACTAGGCACTTATAGAGGAGATCTCGGAATAATTTGTTGACATAATTCTGGAAGACTGCTGAAGCATTGCATAAGCCAAAGGGCATCACCAGATATTCGTAATGCCCGTCATGAGTATTGAACGCAGTCTTCCACTCGTCTCCTGTGCGAATGCGTATAAGGTCCAATTTGGTGAAAATGGTATCCCCCTTTACTCGGTCAAATTATTTGGGAATTAAGGGCAAGGGGTATCTGTTCTTAACTGTAACTTCTTTGAGGCCCGATAGCCGATGCAAGGCCATAGGCCCCCGTCCTTCTTCTTAACTAAAAAAACCCTGCCCCGGCTGGAGAAGAGGAAGAGCGAAGGAACCCTTTGGCCAAATTCTCCTGTATATACTCAAACATCGCTTGGGTTTCCGGGAGAGATAAAGGGTACAGATGGGTCCTCCATTATCTTGGCTCTTTCTGCATATAGAAAGAGGTTTAGTCATGCCTAGGTGATAGCTTAGGTTACTGAGTTTAATCATGGACAGGCGCGACTAGATACTCAGCATGCAATACACATCACCACTTGGTGGCTAATGCTCCACTAATCCAGTACTTTAGATGGAACAGCGACGGATTGATCTACAAGCTCTGGCAAATGGTCAGTGACGACTGTAATGTTTATAGAGGGTAACCAATGGTCAGACGGAGAGAGTTAAAAAAATAAAAAAATAGTTTATACAGACACAAACGAACATGTTAAAACACTTGTGTATGCAGAAACAAGATTGTGTATGCAGACACAACTAATGTGTGAAAGGAATAATGTAGCTCATTGACTTTAAAGTATGTACAGTGCACTAAATTCCGTGCTTTTGAAATACATGTATGAGCGTCCGAGTCCCCAAAGTCATAAACCAACACCAATGGGAAGGAATTGCTCTTTGCACTACTTTTACACATGAACTTGTGAATCTTCCATGAAGCATTGAGGGCTAATGATGAAGGCTCCTGCCTCTCATGCTGAGAGTCCCGGGTTCGATTTCCAAAGTGCCAACCTTTTTTTTTTTAAATGTGTTCCTGTGACATTCACTTTATTATTTTTTTTTTCTTTGTAATACATTCAATGGAAGGGTGCACACAGGTTTCACATAAATCAGAGTAAATCTGCAGGAATAACTCATTCCGCTATATACAATACACAGCGGAAATGAGTATAAATTAATGTATTCTGACGCAACTAACTGAGCAACACAGAACTGTAGATCGTCGGTGTTTGTGTATTCTACCTGACCTGAACTCCCTCCCTGTCTACTGCATGAACTATGCAGGCTCCCAGGGGAGAAGGGCGATGGGGGTAGGGGTAGGCGGTGGAAAATACCGTGCTTTTGAAATACATGTACTGCATGAGCGTCCGAGTCACCTAAGGCATAAATCAACACCAATGGGAAGGAAGTGCCAACCTTTTTTTTTATGTGTTCCCATGACATTCACTTTTCTTTGTTATACATTCAATGGAAGGGTGCACACAGGTTTCACATGAATCAGAGTAAATCTGCAGGAGCGACTCATTCCGCTATATACAATACACAGCGGTATTGAGTATAAATTAGTGTATTCTGACACAACTAAATGAGCAACACAGTACTGTAGATCGTCTGCATTTGTGTATTGTACCTGACCTGAACTCCCTCCCTGTCTACTGCATGAACTGTGCAAGCTCCCAGGGGGGAAGGGCAATGGGGGTAGGTAGTGGAAAATACCGTGCTTTTGAAATGCAGATACTGTATGAGCATCCAAGTCCCCTAAGGCATAAACCAACACCAATGGGAAGGAATTGCTCTTTGCAGTACTTTTACACATGACCTTGTGAATCTTCCATGAAGCGTTGTGGGCTAGTGATGAAGGCTCCTGCCTCCCATGATGAGAGTCCTGGGTTCAATTTCCAAAGTGCCAACCTTTTTTTATGTGTTCCCATGACATTCACTTTATTATTATTTTTTTTCTGTGTAATACATTCATTGGAAAGGTGCACACAGGTTTCACATTAATAAGAGTAACTTTGCAGGAGCGGATAAAATACACAGCGGTAATGAGTATAAATTAGTATACTCTCATGCAACTAACTGAGCAACACAGTACTGTAGATCGTCTGCGTTTGTGTATTGTACCTGACCTGAACTCCCTCCCTGTACCGTAATGTGCATAGAGCTTGCTTATCCCTATCATCCCTGTGTATTTTAGCTATGGGATTGTGACGCCCCTTCAGCATTGACCCATAGACTGCAAAACTGCTGCCGTTGCTCGCTCCATATCAGAGTGCTGCCACGAGGTGGGGGTTCATGGGCGGTGCCCATTTTGTCAGTTTTCTATGCGATTGAGTCCAGTGTACCATAATGTGCATAGAGCTCGATTATCCCTATCGCATCTGTGTATTTTAGCTAGGGGATTGTGACGCTCCTTCAGCATTGGCCCATTGCCTGCAAAACCTGTGCCGTTGCTCACTTCATGGCTGAGGGCTCAGTGGCAAATGCAGGGTTTTCATGGGGGGTTTCCGTGTATGTATGCATGCATGCGCATATATATATATATATATATATATATATAAAATGCATACAGAAAAAAAAGCACACAAATTCAACAGGTAAAGATGCCTGGGTGCCCTGAATGGAATTATGTCACAGTCATCTAGAGGCACCGGCACTCACAGGTCTTAGTAGGCAGTAGAATTACTCACATAACAATCCGCAGCATCTTAGCCGGACAGTTCAGTACACAAGTGTACAGGTTAACGTTTCATTTTAATAAATAACATTTTGTCTTGATGAAATTTTATTTATTAAAATGAAATGTTGTCCTGTACACTTGTGTACTGAACTGTCTGGCTAAGATGCTGCGGAATGTTATGTGAGTAATTCTACTGCCTACTAAGACCTGCGAGTGCCGCTACCTCTAGATTGACACTATATATATATATATATATATATATATATATATACATACACACACAGCATACATACATACAGACATGCACAGAGCATACATACCAAACATACACACACACACACACACACACACACACACACACTATACATACATAGTATACACACACAGTATACATACGCAGTACACATACAAAGCATACATACATACATACATACATACATACATACACAGATAGTATACATACATGCATATATACCAAACATACATACATATACACACACACTATACATACATGGTATATACACACACAGTATACATGTACATAGCATACATACATCCATACATACACACACATAGTATACATACATTCATACACATAGTATACATACATACATATATACTTATATACTCTACATGCACACAGCATATATACATGCATACATACTATATACCCATAGTATACACACACATCATTAAGAGGAAGCATACCACTCATCCATACATAGGACAACATGCCATGTGCTTCACCCGGCCAGCATAATTTATTATAGCTTACTGGCCCCTCCTTCACCTCCCTCCTTCACCTGGCTGCCTGCAGTCACTGAGATTTCTTCTGGAGAGTGATCCAGCCTCTGCCTGCCATCACCATCTCTTGTTTCAAACAGCCAGGCTACCAGGTACCTTCACGTACTGCCTGAGAGGAGCTGCGTGCTGTCGCTGCAGCTCCCCCTACAGGCAGCCAGCAGCCATCTGTCAGTGTAAGGAGGGAGCTGCACCTGCCGTGATGTAAGCGCAGCTCCTCCGTATACACAATAAAAATTCAAAAAAATCATTCAGCAGCTGGATTGGTGGTCAGGGGGGTCTCTGGGTACCTGGAAACTCCCCCTGCGTGTGCGTGTGGGGCTGCCACAATACAGGGGGAATTAGGCGGCAGACATGTCAGTTTACTATGCAATCAAGTCCGGTGTATCGCTATGTGCATATAGCTCACTTATCCCTATCGCCCCTGTGTATTTTAGCTAGGGGATTGTGACGCTCCTTCAGCATTGGCCCATTGACTGCAAAACCTGTGCCGTCACTCACTTCATAGCTGAGGGCTGCCATGATGCAGGGGGGAATTGGGCGGTGGCCATTTTGTCAGTTTGCTATGCGATCGAGTCTGGTGTATCACTATGTGCATAGTGCTCGCTTATCCCTATCACCCCTGTGTATTTTAGCTAGAGAATTGTGACACTCCTTCACCTTTGGCCCATAGCCTGCAAAACCTGTACCATTACTTGCTTCGTAGCTGAGTGCCTCCAGGGCAAGGAGTCACTGACGGTAGCCATTTCAATTGAGTCTGCCCTGCTACAAAATTTTATGTGTACCGTACGGTGCATAGAACCCTAACAGTAGAAACATTCCTGCAGCTTTGCCCTGCTTTATGTAAAACTTGTGTGCACACTTCTATTGAATCTGAAAGTATACTACAATATGATAGATATAAAAATAAAATAAAAATAAATAAATAAAGTGTCTGGAAGAAACTAACATGCATTCGTACTTTAGGAATCGAACCAGGACTCTAAGCATGAGAAGCGGAACACTTCACCACTTGGACACTTCGCTGCCGACAGATGAATACATTTATTGGTTTGATTATGCCATAATGGCTATGGAATTAGGGTGCTAACATACAATATCCCTAACATCAATAGGCAACAATGTACTTGTAACACGTCCGTTTGCATCTGTGTACACTACTGGTTTGAAGTTGATTTGTCTGAGGGACTTGGACGCTCACATATTCCTAAAGAACTGTAAATGGACCATATATGCTGTACTATTTGCATCTGTACTGTATATACTGTATGAAATAATGTAGCGTAAATGAGACGCTGTATATACTGTATGTAGCGTAATGAGACGCACTAGTAAAGTAGTTCTTACTATGTATTTCAGTATTGTAATTTATGGGAGACCCCACGCATGTGCAGTGGTGATTGTAAAAAGTGACATCTGGTGGATGATCACAGGTATTACACTTAAAGGTAATGACAAATGCTCTGTGTGCCTCCCTGCGAATAGGCGCGCCTCTCTGCAACTAGGCGCACCTCCCTGTGCCCTGGCACGCTGCGTATGCCCGATTGCGACTAATGCCTCAGCCAAGATAACGGAGGACCCATCTGTACGTTTGGCCTCTGGGAGGTGTTTTACCAGGCAGTAAATCGATAGGTCAGTCCCAACTTCGGTGGGGAGGCAAGGTATCCACCTCTTGCTTACTGAAGATGTCCAGAAAGGACTGATAGGCATCTGGGAGATCAGTGGAGTGTAGGGTAAGGAGTGGCTTGATGGTGGATAAACAGCTTTGAGAACATGACTCCCCCCAAGTGAGTACATCCATAGCTTGCCTATCCAAGTGGGGGTTTTGCTCCTGTAACCACGGGAATCCTAGGATTATTTTTTGAGAGGCTTTAGGAATTACCAGGAAAGAGATAACTTCAGAATGGAGAATACCAACTTTCAACTTTAGAGGAACTGTACAGTGGGTGATGATCCCTTGAGGGATATAACTTCCATTAACCGCGGTGATAGAGATAGCTCGCTCCAAACAAATGGTTGGTATTTTAGACTGTATGACTAAGGCGGAAGTAATGAAACTTTCTGCAGCTCCAGAATACAAATGTGCTGTAACAGGAAGGGAGGTAGAGGGAAGTTCCAGGCATACAGCCAACAGTGATTCCTTCCTGGTAAATTGGTTGGGGAATGCTCCTAGCTGAACCTCTCCTGCGTAAGCTAGGAGTGGGCGTTTAACGGCCATTGAATACAAGGCTTAACAAAGTGGTCGGCTGCCCCGCAATACATGCAGAGGTTGCCCTGTCTGCATCTTTGACGTTCCTCATTGGTGAGACAAGAGTGGTTGACCTGCATGGCTTCTTCAGTAGACGGTGAGGATGGTCTAGGAGTGGGACAGGCCCGAGGTTTGGGTCGCTCGAACCTTGTTCTCTAAAGACAGCGCTCCTTGTATCTTAGATCAATTTTGTTACATAAAGAAATAAGCTGTTTGAGCTTAACTGGCACATCCTGAGTGACCAGGTCATCTTTAATTTTGTCGGAGAGACCGTTCCAAAAGGTGGCAATAAAAGCCTCTTCATTCCAGCCCACTTCAGAAGACAGAGTACGGAATTGGATCAAGTACTGGGCAACGGAAAGAGTTCCCTGATGCAGATGCAGAATTTCCAAAGAGGCAGGGTGGTCCGGCCTGGGTCTGCAAAGATTTTACAAAAAGTTGACACGAATTCTGGGTAATTCGAGAGTATGCGATCAGTTCTCTTCCATAAGTGTAAAGCCCAATCCAGAGTTGGTCTGGTCAGAAGTGAAATGATGTATGCGATTTTGGTCCGATCAGATGGAAAGTTAGCTTACTGAAGCTCAAACTGGATCTCGCATTGATTGAGGAACCCTCGGCATTGTTTTGGACTACCGTCAAATTTACTGGGTGGTGGTAGTTATAAACGAGGAACTGGAATCGACACTAGAGGATTAGGTGCTGGCAGATTGGAAGCTGGAACCGGTGTCCGAGATGTGGAAATGGTTGCATGAAGAGATTCCAAACGAGTGGACATATTCTACATGAACTGTACAATCTGTGCCTGCATGGCCTCCTGCTTATTTAGACGACACAGAATATCCACAGAGGCATCGCCCCCGGTAGCCTGCTCACTTGCCGGATCCATTGGGCCAGTGCTTACTGTCACGCTCAGCGTAAATTGGGGTTCCGACTACCGAGTTTTGGCTGAAGGGACAGCTACCTGTGAGGAGAATAAAGGAGGTGGCTGAATGTAATTCCTCCTCATGGGGTGGAAGCCAAACTAAGTGTTAATGTTGGCCGGAGGGCATAAAGAAAAGGAGGACTTCGTAGGAAGATAATTGTAGGTTTAATGAATAATCAGGCTGTACACGAATATTGGAGAAGTAGAAGAAACTGGAAGAATTAGAGTATATGGTTAAATGACTTGAAGAGTGAAGCTGAAGAACTCCGGTAAAGAAGAACTGAAGACTGTGTTTTATGATTAAAAGACGAGGCTGAAGTACTTGGACTTTGAAGAAATGAAGACGTGGTTTGTGATTGAAAGATGAGGCTGAAGAACTTGGATTTTGAAGAAATGAAGACTGGTTTGTGATTGAAAGACGAGGCTGAAGAACTTGGACTTTGAAGAAATAAAGACTATGGTTTGTGATTGAAATACTTTGAAGAAATGAAGACATCTGTGGAAACCGCCATTAGCACCTGGAGCTCCACTACGACCGGGGATCCCGTGAGCACTTCCATGAGTGGCAACAGACTTAGACAGCAGGGCTGCAGCCGCGTTTAGGTAACCGATGGATGAGAGCAACCAGGACCAGGGAACCAGAAGTAACCTGGGAGCACAGAGCTGGAGAACCTTTCACAAAGAGGTAACTTGAAGCACTGGCACTCTCACTCTGAGCCAGCCCCCTTTTGTAAAGGGAGAACATGTGGGATTGGCTGGACACAGATTGGGAACTTCATTGGTAATACTCTGGTCTCCAACATGGCTGCCCCCAGCACAGAGACATACTTAGCTGTTAGCACACAGCTTTAGCCAGCTTCTGTCTCTGACACACTATACTGTTTAACCACTAGAGGACCTTACTGCAGCAATCCCTGCCACAGCGCCCGGCTCTCCAGACTCTTGGTCCCCCGCCCTTGGCAGCCGCACATCCATCCAGGAGGACCCACCGCCAGCAACTCCCTGCCGCCACAGCCACGCCAACCAGCGGGACAGTAACCCGCAGGAGCACCCGCTGGAGGTAAGGCTTCGGAGCCTGACAGTAAGCATGTGAAGATATGTGCTAATAATAATGACAACCTCACCCACTACAACATTCCAGACTGCAATTTGTTGCCTATTGCCCACTTCAGCCAGATGCAAAATAAAATATTTAAAAAAGAAGTTGCATTGACAAAAAAATTCTCACAGGGCTTCATCAGCCTGATGTGCCGCTCCCCAGCAAGTGCTGCCCTGGGCATGGGCCTAAAATGCCTACTTGGAAATCCACCACAGCTATTTGGTTGTTTGTATAATTAATTTTCCAACTAATCTAGTCCCGCCAAATATATGCACCATAAGTAGAGTATATATGTGTGAGTATGTGTGTGTATCAGTTTCATCAAGAGGCATCTCCAGGAGGCCTGTTACACTTAAGTGTACATGCCAGTACCATATTTAATATGCACTTTTCCATCCCTGTTCCACCTCCCCAATCATAAAGGGCAGGATGTCTACTGTACATTACACACAGAGTTAGATATACTGTAGACACATTTTAGTGCAGAAATGTGTATATTTTAAACAATTGACATATTCATATATTAATGGTCTTTCTTATTGATTTTATTAATAGATGTTGCAAATATGTAAAACAAATGTATAGAATCAAATAGATGTGAGAAGAATTAAAATGAAAGAATGTAGTGTGCAATTTCAGGGATTGGTATGTCATTGTACTGTATATATACTGTATATACATATTATATGGATTTATAGCATAAGTGACAGGTTTAAAAAAGCTACAACTAAGCATATTGCAAAATGTTTACTAAGTCCATATATGACCTTCTTCATCTACCTTGATGCCTTAGTTTTTGTAATGAGATATCTGACTGTGAGAAAGTAAGTAATAACTATTGGCTTGACTCAAGTTTGTAAGTAAAGCAAAAAAAAAATCAAGTAACTTTGTGCCTAGAACAAAACATGTTACCATGCAAGGGGAGCAAATACATTTATATTTTTGTAATAAGGATAAATCAGGCGCTATGTCAGTGTGTTAAAAGTAATTAAGAGTGTGCGCTCTACTTAGTGATAAATGTTACAATATGTTGTAATTTTCTTTAAATTAAATATTTGGCTGAAAGATCTGAACTACACAAACGTTTTTGTGCCTATATTGACCAAAATCTTTAAAATCTCTATTTCCAAATGAAAAGAAAGAATGGGGAATTAAAGATAAGAAATAGCTGCTTGATCATACTGTACTTCTGATTAATGGAATTGGACTTTCTTCAATTGTTCAGTGTGTTGTGAGATTTCCTCAGTTTATCAGAGTGGAACTTAATCAGAGATGTACATAAACTTAATTTTGTTTATGTGCACGTATTTCAGTCACATTGTGCATGAGCCACAATAGTCTTGCAACGACAGTTTCAGAGATTATTTATTTGCAAAGTGATCAATAGTCAGGGACCAGTTGTGGGAGGTAAGAGGGTAGTGGTGGTAAAAATGCAGTCATGTATCAACCATTTCTGGGGTGTGTCACAGTTTGCAATTGTGATCCTCTATGCAGTCACAATGACTATGACATCTTACAGCAGTCATGCTGAGCAACCATAGAGTTACTCAGAGGATCAATATTCGCCCAATGTGTGTCCAATGGATGTGTCTCTATACAACTCCTGGCGACTTTGACACTAGTATATTTTCGCACAGCCACTATGTAGAAATTTGCAACTGCAAATAATTTGTGTACATCTCTGAATCAGGACCAGTATTAGGAATGACTCCAGTATCTTTATAGAGCCCATTTTGTCATCATGGATCACAAACTGAAGACACTTGATTTTATGGGTAGTGCCAGTCAATGTTGGTAATGGGTTTAGCAGTTTCTTGCTGGGTCTAGAATACAATATTCTTAGTTATTCACATTTGCTTACATAGAACCAAATTAGAAATACATTGGGGATTAACCCCCGGTGTCCCCCAGCACACCAAGCTGTACCTGTACCAAGACGTGAAAGACTATATATATATATATATATATATATATATATATATATAAAATAGAATTCCAGAGGTCTTAGTTACATTCAATTTGCAAATGCATGATAAACTACCAGGCCCCAACAAGGCTGCTCAGATGCTGGTGGTCCATAACTCTAGGTCTGGGCCTGGGGTGCCGAACCCCACAAACCAACAAAATCCAGCTATAAATGTTATCCCCACTGTTGCAGCAGGCAGGGCATAAGTGGGGAGTAGGAAACCCACAACATACTGTAAGTCCCATCAGAGTCCCACAGGATCAATAGTCCATCAAATAATAAAGATCACCACGCATATTATCTACTATATATGAGCACCTTCTAAACAAAAAGGGACACATCCAGTTTTCTATATCTATATTTCATAGGTGTAATAATAATATAAACAGAAAACATGGCACAGCACTTCAGACCTGTTGAAAAAGGTTTTTTGAGTGCCAAACCACAAGTTTTGTATATATATATATATATATATATAGTGGACACCGGGTGGTGCGGCACTCCAATGATTCGCAATGACAAAAGTTTCAATGCCCGTTTATTGGAATGGCATTTTCGTCAGGTATAATGCAAACAATACAAACAGCTTACCTTAAATAGAAAGCATCACCCATTGTGGCGCGAATGCCGCCGTGGGACTGCACACCCGGTGGCCGCGCATAAGAAATGACGTCATGACGCTCTGAAACAGAAGCGCACGACATCATGTGACAAACCCGTCACCATAGTAACAAAGTAAACATAAATACACAGTACGGCTGACAGGATTACCGATCCAAGTAAAGATTACAGCAAAGACCGGACTTAGATACCGATCAAGCAACTGTTTACATGAAATGAAGGGAGCATTTAATGCTAAAGCTAAGACCAGATTTATACAGCCTATAGCATATTACCGTAATGATACCATGCAAAAATGTACAACAAATGAACATAAACGACGATCAGAAGTAGATAAAAAAGAATAATATTAATTGCTATTAGCCAGTACACTAATACCCGAATGCTCGTTAAGACCCTTAGGAGCAAGGGTCCCCAGACGAAAGATCCACCTGGCCTCACATTGCAATAACTTAAAACCACGATTACCACCACGTAGGGAGTGGGGAATGTGGTCAATCATTCTATACTTTAATGAAGCAAGGCTATGAGCAGCCAGCGCAAAATGCCTTGCAACTGGCTGATCACTCTTGCCAGAGATCAAAGCAGCTTTAATGGACTAACGATGAGCTGCCATCCGTTCTTTAAATGGTCGTTCAGTCTTTCCAATGGAGGAAAGGCCACACGGGCAGATCATTTGATAGACAGTATAAACAGAATTGCATGTAAGTCTGTGATAGATCTTTAATACTTTACCAGTTAAAGGGTGATAAAAAGAATCACCAGGGATCAAATACTTACAGGTCACACAGGTACACCGTATACATCCTAATTTACCCCTATAAATGCTAGGGGCAGGCTGCGTAATATCAGATTTAACAAGAATGTCACGGATATTATGCCCACGTTTGTAGCTAGACATCAGGTCTGTATCGACCAAATTACAATCTGGATCAGATGTGATAATAGGCCATAAATTCTTAGCTATTTTATTTATCAAAGTCGCTCTATCGATTCCCAACACCCTGGATTGGAAAATCCAGGGTGTTGGGAATCGATAGAGCTTCTTTGTTAAAATCTAAACCTAGAAATTTAAAAAAACACTCTACCTTGGGTCACACAATACACATCAGCTAGCCCCATGATAAATAAAATAGCTAAGAATTTATGGCCTATTATCACGTCTGATCCAGATTGCAATTTGGTCGATACAGACCTGATGTCTAGCTACAAACGTGGGCGTAATATCCGTGACATTCTTGTTAAATCTGATATTACGCAGCCTGCCCCTAGCATTTATAGGGATAAATTAGGATGTATACGGTGTACCTGTGTGACCTGTAAGTATTTGATCCCTGGTGATTCTTTTTATCACCCTTTAACTGGTAAAGTATTAAAGATCTATCACAGACTTACATGCAATTCTGTTTATACTGTCTATCAAATGATCTGCCCGTGTGGCCTTTCCTACATTGGAAAGACTGAAGAACCATTTAAAGAATGGATGGCGGCTCATCGTTAGTCCATTAAAGCTGCTTTGATCTCTGGCAAGAGTGATCAGCCAGTTGCAAGGCATTTTGCGCTGGCTGCTCATAGCCTTGCTTCATTAAAGTATAGAATGATTGACCACATTTCCCACTCCCTACGTGGTGGTAATCGTGGTTTTAAGTTATTGCAATGTGAGGCCAGGTGGATCTTTCGTCTGGAGACCCTTGCTCCTAAGGGTCTTAACGAGCATTCGGGTATTAGTGTACTGGCTAATAGCAATTAATATTATTCTTTTTTATCTACATCTGATCATCGTTTATGTTCATTTGTTGTACATTTTTGCATGGTATCCTTACGGTAATATGCTATAGGCTGTATAAATCTGGTCTTAGCTTTAGCATTAAATGCTCCCTTCATTTCATGTAAACACTTGCTTGATCGGTATCTAAGTCCGGTCTTTGCTGTAATCTTTACTTGGATCGGTAATCCTGTCAGCCGTACTGTGTATTTATGTTTACTTTGTTACTATGGTGACGGGTTTGTCACATGATGTCGTGCGCTTCTGTTTCAGAGCGTAATGACGTCATTTCTTATGCGCGGCCACCGGGTGTGCAGTCCCGCGGCGGCATTCGCGCCACAATGGGTAATGCTTTCTATTTAAGGTAAGCTGTTTGTATTGTTTGCATTATACCTGACGAAAATGCCATTCCAATAAACGGGCATTGAAACGTTGTATCTTAACTTTTGTCATTGCGAATCATTGGAGTGCCGCACCACCCTGTGTCCACTATCTGCTTCACTGTGAGGGCACCCAGTGTAATATTTTAACAAGTAGCTGTGCCGGACCCTCTCCGCTGTCTATATATATATATATTTATATATACATACAGTATATATATATCTCCAAACAAACCTGCTTTTTCCATCGGCCTCGAATGGTAGCTGAAAATGGAAAGTGAGAATAGCGCCCTTTAGTGTAGTATGTTGTGGTTCTTATGAGTAGCTTCCCATGACCAAATTAATCACACCCTATAATGGTGTACCATGAATGCTGGTACAGAACCACTTGTCAATCACTGCTTAATCCTCAAAGCAAATCCCCTGCACAACAATTACCATCACGTCATGCCTCATGGATATTTGTTCCAGTGACTAACATCAATCATGGAGTGGAAGAGAGAAAGAAAAGGCACAGTCAGGTGATACAGTTTTTAAACAATTTTAATGGTATAAAATACATACAAATGCCTGCACATTTAGACAAAAAAAAAACAGCTTATCTGTATAATATTTTGTTCTTAAGAGAATAGATGGAGCTTTCAGTCTAGACTTTATCGGGAGTGTAAGGTACCCCCTTCACCTAGTACTACATTTATACCCTCTGCAATAAGGATAGATGGGCGGGATTACCACTGTTTCTACAATTATGATGTCACTTCCTTTTTTCTAAAAATAGGAAGTTTGTATGTTGTCATGACAACAGCTTCCTGTCATGAGTCATGTTTGAACATGTGCACAGTCTGTGTATAGTGTACTGTATTACTACCAAACATATGGCCACCATGCTCCTTCCTGTAGAGTTTGGGCTGTAACTATGGAACCTCAGCATCTAAGGTGGCTACCGTAGTGCTTCCTGTCCATAAGACTGGAAGTAGCTTGGAAACCATAGATACCACATCGCAAATTCCAATTCGGATTCCCACTTCTAAAATATGGTGATGGATGGTTTGAAGCTTAGTGCTAGATGATGTGCACAGTGGCCAGGAGGAGAATAGTCACAATGCCGTCTCCCAGCCTCCTGCATGCCCACTAGTACATTGATCAAGCCCCGCCCCCATAAGTTGTAGCTCTTTCACATAGAGTTATACACACTTAAGGTGTATATTATAGGCATTACATATGGTCTGTATCTAAAGGCGCCATTTTGTTGTAGTATCTGTCATTAATAGGTTAGTGAGCAAACGTAAGGATACCTTATTTTGCTAGATACATAGATGAAGGGGCAGCAAAGTACATTAAAAAATGTTTACAATGAATGGATATACATAGTAAAAGAATGCGGTAAAAAAACAATTCATTGAAAATTAAACAAGGTAGTAACCACACATAAATATCATAGACCTGGCAATTGATATTTTGCTGCAATAAAATATGCTATATGCTTCAGAGGATAGAGGAGCAGCAAAAGGCCATTCAAGCCTATACATCCACCTACAATATAGGCAAAAGAAGGGGAATGCACCTGACTCAAGCACAGTGGAGAATGATTTCCGTCTTGTGCAAGGTTCTGCAACCCTTCGAACTTACCACACATGAAGTCAGTTCAGACACTGCCAGCTTGAGTCAGGTTCTTCCCCTCTTCAGGCTTTTGCAGAAGCAGCTGGATAAATTGAAGGAGGAGCTAAGAGGGAGCGATTCCGCAAAGTATGTGGGACTTGTGGATGGAGCCCTTCATTCGCTTTGCCAGGATTCAAGGGTGGTCAATCTGTTGAAATCAGAGCACTACATTTTGTCCACCGTGCTCGATCCTAGGTTTAAAGCCTATGTTGTATCTCTCTTTCCAGCAGACACAAGTGTGCAAAGACCTGTTGTTTAGTAAATTGTCAACTCAAGCAGAACGTGACCCATCAACAGCTCCTCCTTCAATTTCTCCCGCCACTGGGGCTGCTGGCGGTGATGCAGGGCAGTCAGGAGTGAAAGCTGACATCTGGTCCAGACTGAAGGACCTGCCAATGATTACTGACATGTCTACTGTCACTGCATATGAGTGACAGCATCCAAGCAGGCATGTCAGACAGTCCGTATGTATACTGGCAGGAAAAAGAGGCAATTTGGGGGCCCTTGCACAAACTGGCTTTATTTTGCCCCCCCCCCTCCAGTGCGTACTCCGAAAGAGTGTTTAGTGTAGCTGGTAACTTTCTCAGCGATCGGCATAGGAGATTACTTCTACTAAATGTGGAGAAGATGATGTTCATCAAAATTAATTATAAAGTCCTCCGGGAAGACCTTTACCAGCAATTGCCTCCAGAAAGTACACAGGGACATGTGATGGTGGATTCCAGTGGGGACGAATTAATACTCAGTGAGGAGGATATACACTGTGAAATGGGTGAGGAATCAGAGGATGATGATGAGGTGGACATCTTGCCTCTGTAGAGCCAGTTTGTGCAAGGAGAGATTGATTGCTTCTTTTTTGGTGGGGGCCCAAACAAACCAGTCATTTCAGCCACAGTCATGTGGCAGACCCTGTTGCTGAAATGATTGGTTTGTTAAAGTGTGCATGTCCTGTTTGTATAACATAAGGGTGGGTGGGAGGGCCCAAGTACAATTCCATCTTGCACCTCTTTTTCTTCTTTGCATCATGTACTGTTTGGGGAATAGTTTTTTTAAGTGCCATCCTGTCTGTAACTGCAGAGCCACTCCTAGATGGGGCAGGTGTTTGTGCCGCACACTTGTGTCACTTAGCTTGGCCATCCAGCTACCTCATTGCACCTCTTTTTTTTTATTTGCAGCATGTGCTGTTTGGGGCGCATTTTTTAAATCTGCCATCCTGTCTGCCACTGTAGTGCCACTCCTAGATGGGCCATTTGTTTGTGCTGCACACTAGTGTCGCTTAGCTTAATCATACAGCTGCCTCATTGCACCTTTTTTTCTTCTTTGCATCATGTGCTGTTTGGGGCCTAGTTTTTGAATAGTGCCATCTTGTCTGCAACTGCAGTGCCACTCCTAGATGGGCCAGGTGTTTGTGCCGCACACTTGTGTCGCTTAGCTTAGTCATACAGCCACCTCGGTTCAACTTTTAGGCCTAGAAACAATATTGTGAGGTGTGAGGTGTTCAGAATAGAGTGGAAATGAGTGGAAATTATTGTTATTGAGGTTAATAATACTGTAGGAGCAAAATTACCCCCAAATTCTGTGATTTTAGCTGTTTTTATGTTTTTTTCCAAAAATCATCCAGATCCAAAACCAAAACCAAAACATGAAAGGGTGGTTTTGGCAAAACCAAGCCAAAACCAAAACCAAAACACAAAACACAAAAAGTGCTCACCGCACATCTCTAGTATATATATATATACATATATATATATATATATATATATATATATTTATTGTGTGCATATATATGAATATATACATATACAAGCAGGATGTGGCACTCTCAGCAAAAGAAACATGATTCACACTTCTAGTACACTAGAAGTGTGAATCGTGTTTCTTTTGCTGAAGGTGCTACGTCCTGCTTGTATATCTATTCTCTCTTCGGAGGCACCCACCTATTGGACATTCAACATTTAGGAGTGCCGTACCTGCTTGTGTATATATGTGTGTGTGTATATATATATATATATATATATATATATAAAGCCCAGTGAAGCATTTAAAAAATGGCCACCGTCAAGATAATCCCTTAATCTCTTAATGCTGTCGTGATTGTGGCTGAGGCACTGCGGCGGCCTGCTTAGGGGCTGATGGGCTGTGGCGGCCTGCTTAGGGGGTGATGATAGCGACTGCGACTGGTGGTTGGCAGTGGCATGCATAGGGGGTGATGACCTGCCAATGAGGGATGTGTTATATATGTGATTAAAGATTAAATATAAATGTATGTTTGCTGCAGAGTGATGGCCAGCCAATGAGGGGCAACATTACTGATGGCTCCGCCTCCCTCCAGCAATATCACGTGTTCCACTTCCCCTTCAGCCCCTCCGTCACACTGTACAAAGATGCGGCTGCTGATAAAACTTGGACGTGGCAACCAGCTAATTCTGACTGTGTCTCACACCAGTTGTGTGACAGTCAGTAAGTACTGTCTACTCTACTCTTCTACATTTAGGAGGTCATTCCGAGTTGTTCGCTCGCAGAGTTGCTCACGCTAAGCCGCCGCCTACTGGGAGTGAATCTTAGCACCATAAAATTGCGAACGACGTATTTGCAATTTTGCGATTAAAACTTCTTAGCAGTTTCAGAGTAGCTTCAGACTTACTCGGCATCTGCGATCAGTTCAGTGCTTGTCGTTCCTGGTTTGACGTCACAAACACACCCAGCGTTCGCCCAGACACTCCTCCGTTTCTCTGGCCACTCCTGCGTTTTTTCCGGAAACGGTAGCGTTTTTTCCCACACGCCCATAAAACGGCCTGTTTCCGCCCAGAAACACCCATTTCCTGTCAATCACACTACGATCGCCTGAGCGAAGAAAAAGCCGTGAGTAAAAATCCTAACTTCATAGCAAATTTACTTGGCGCAGTCGCAGTGCGGACATTGCGCATGCGCACTAAGCGGAAAATCGCTGCGATGCGATGAAATTTACCGAGCGAACAACTCGGAATGAGGGCCTTAATACTTATATAGTGTGCCTGCCTGCTGCACCATATATATTTTATATATTAGTATAGCGTGCTCTACCTGGTGTATAATGTGCTGTAACTGGTTCAATGTGTATAATGTACTCTGCCTGGTGCACTGTGTGTGCAGTGCTCTGCCTGGTGCAATATGTATAATGTGCTTTACCTGGTGCAATATGAATAATGTGCTCTACCTGGTGCAATGGGTATAATGAGCTCAGCCTGGTGCAATGTGTGTAATGTGCTCTGTCTGGTGCAATATGTATAATGTGCTTTACCTGATGCAATGTGTATAATGTGCTTTACCTGATGCAATGTGTATAATGTGCTTTACCTGGTCCAATGTGTATAATGTGCTCTGCCTGGCGCAAAGTGTATAACATGCTCTACCTGGTGTAATGTGTATAATGTGCTTTGCCTTATGCAATGTGTATAATGTGCTCTGCCTGGCACAAAGTGTATACCGTGCTCTACCTGGCTCAAAGTGTAGAATGTGCTCTATCTGGTGCAATATGTATAACATGCTTTACCTGGCGCAGTGTGTATAGGAGGTTCTACCTGGTGCAATGTGTATAAGGGGCACTACTGTGTTGTGTAATGTGAATTGGCACTATTATGTGGCCATGCCCCTTCATCATGAAGCTACGGCCCTAAAATTTTGCGGCGCGCCTACAGCACACACTTCCAATCCCTTCATATAATCAGGACTTCTTAACAGTAATTCTGCCCACTTTACAGACATGTTACCTCAGGGATCCATTAACTAATTCACCCAGAGGACGGGGGGTAATCCGGTCAATATCTAAACAGAACAGCAGGGATATTTGAACACTAAATATTGTACCATTATATGCTTATCACTATTGTCACTGCAATGATATTTAACAGCATTTGAAACCTGTGTTGTCAGAGGCATCACTTACCTAAACTACACCCGGTGCGGCCATGGGTAAAAAAAGGGATGTGGCTTCATAGTAAGGGTGTAGCTTTTCAGAAACAGCATGGTTAAGCACCTTGACCCCTGTTTTCATCACTTTGGGGTTCTGGGGGATGCTGGCTGCCTCCGGAGACTGGCACATCTGCTGTGCTGGCTTCTGCACTGTGACAGTAGCCTGGTTGCAGCATGTAATGTTACAGTGCAGCACCTGGCTCCTGTCACTGTGCAGGAGCCAGAACTTTGGTGTCACCCCTTGGTGGGTGACACCCAGGTGTGGGCTGCACCCTTTGCAGCCCCCTTGTGTTGCCACTGGTTATGCTAACATTGGATCAGTAAATTCATTAACACTAATTTATTAACCAACTCAATCTCAACTACCTTGTCTGAACTGTACCTTACTAAAGGAAGTTTCCTGAGCTGACATTTACTAGTATTTAGCATTTGTGTTACAGTACAGATACTGGACTTTGGGGTTCATTCCAACCTGATCGCTCACTGCAGTTTCTCGCAGCACAGCGATCGGGTCGGAACTGCGCATGCGCCGGCGCTGCAGTGCACCGGCGCATGCCAGCCGTCGTTGCCTAGCGATCGCCTCTGAGGCAGAGGCAGTCGCTGGGCGGGAGGGGGCTGGATGCTATCAGACAATCCTAAAGATACATATACAGACAAACTGAGATGACTCCTTTTGCAGGGTCTAAGGAGTAATGTCATTACAAAGGTTGAATTTTTTAATGCAATCCATCCCCACAACCCCCATTTTTTATTTTCTACTTAAAATTCATAAATGCTTGTGCAATCCACCTAGAAGACCTATTGTTGCAGGGATAGACTCCCTTACATCTAATTTATCAAATTATGTGGATATATTTCAAAACCCGTATGTTAAGAATCTACCATCTTATCTTAAAGACACTACCATAGTATTGAATGAGATGAAAACAATAGAATGGAGAGACACTTACTTGTGGGTGACTATAGATGTCCAATCATTGTACTCTTGCATTGAACACCAGAAAGGAATTGCAGCATGTAGAGAATACTTGAGCAAAGACCCCTCTCTTACAGAAACCCACAGAAATTTTATTTGTGAGTTAATGAATTTTATTTTAAGCTGGAATTATTTAACATTTTTAGATACATTTTATTTACAGCGCTATGGTACTGCTATGGGAACTATTTTTGCACCCAGTTTCACCAATTTACTCATGGGGAAAATCATGTATACACCACGCACTTTTATGAGGAATACATCGTCTTTTACAAACAATACATTGATGACATTTTAATCATAAGGAATGGGAGTACTGAATTATTCATGGATTTTTTAAAACTTTTACAAGTCAACAATATGAACTTATCCTTCACCTTTAACTTCAATCTCCATTGAGTTTTTAGATCTGATCTTAATGGGAGATGGAGGGATGGTGTCCACCAAAAACTACATTAAGGGTGTGGACAAGAACAGCTATCTCCACTATAAGAGCAGTCATTCAAAAAAAATGGAAAAACAACATTCTGTATTCCCAATTTCTTAGGATAAAGAGGAACTGCAATAAAACAGATGACTGCGAGGAACAACTGGAAAATTATAGGAGAATATTCGAAGAAAAACTATACCCAAAAGCCATCCTGGAAGAAGCGATTACTAGAACTAAAAACCTGGAGAGGAATGACCTGCTAAACTGCAAGAAAAAGGTGGAAAAGAATGAATCTGTTGCCTTTATTAACACATACAGTTGCCATGAGAAGACCATCAGGACTTCATTGAGAACCCATTGGGATATACTCCTCATGGACCCAGTGCTCAAAGACATTCTTCCAGCCCAACCAGAGATTATTTTCCATAAATCCAAGAATCTGAAAGATATCCTCGCATCAAGCATGTTACGGGAACTATCCCCTAGAGACATCCATCACTACTTCCCAAAGTGTGTAAGAGCTTACAAGTGTGGACACTGCAACATCTGTAAATACCTCAATCCAAACAGAAAAACCTTCAGTAACACAGATGACACCCAAGAATTTAAAATAAAATAATTCACGAACTGTTACACATCAGTCATATATCTACTAGAATGTACATGCCGTAAAAAATATGTGGGGAAAACAAAAATAACTCTGAAAATGAGGATCCAAGAACACGTCCACAACATCAAAAACATCTGGACACTCATTTGATATATAGACATTTTAAGCTTGAACACAATTTGAATCCAGAAAAGATGTCCTTCGAGGCCATTGAACATGTGACCAGCAGCAAGAGGGGTGGAGATCTGGCAAAGAAGCTGTCCCAACGAGAGATGTTCTGGATCTTCCAATTGAAAACTATACATCCCATGGGCTTTAATGAAGGATACGAAATTGCACCATTCCTATGAAAGAAGTCTTATGGTTCAAGTACCATCCGCTGTTCTCTTAACTCATGTGCACCTGATACACAATTGCACTTAATACTATCTTTTCCTTTCTTCTCTTTTATCACTTTTTATAAAAGTGGTATTTTATATGATTGGTATAATAAAAAATTGAATACTATGGGATTGAGTCATTTTGCCGTAATATACAGTCATACCACACTGGTTAGACGCCCAATTCCATTCGATCTTGGAAGCTAAGCAGGGTTGGGCACAACCAGTACCAAGTGGGGAACCACTTGGGAAGATTGAGTACTGTACAAGGTGTCCCAGACGGGCTCATAATAGTATTTATATACTTAAATATAATTGGATACATTTTCACTCACTCTATTTTATTAATTGTAATATCACTATTACGATAGAAATATTGGATGAGTATATATCAACAGTCACACACACTAGCACTACAGGTATATTCTTAACCATGGTTAATAAGCATGGTACTAAATCCTTAGAATGTGACTGACCACCAATTTATAGTTCACTATCTTTTTATATGTTTTAAATATATTGTGTCAATCTTCTCATATTATAAGCTTTATAGTTAATGGGTGTTATCTAATTAATATATGTAACTTCCCACTTTCACTTACTATCATAGTTATCTTAAAAAACAATGTCTCCCAACTAAATCAGTGCAAAATTCATCTATGGATTGATGTATAATTCCCACATATGCCCCCTGCTATTTTTACCTTTTTTCTTTACCTTACACAAGGTTTACCATTAGAGTATCAATAATGATAATGAAAACAGTCCCATTATTACACCATACTAGGTGTTATCTAATTAATATGTATAAATACCTACTCTTATTGTTTATCACCTTTTTATTACAAAATAATGTCTCCCTACCAAACCAGTGTACAACTTATATGTGGTTTATAATTCTTATATATGTCCCATTGTTATTTCTATTTTTATTTTTATTTATACTTACTTTATACCAGCACTATTTGTAGCGCACTAATAAGGACAATATAAAAAAGGTCCCATTATTATACCAGTATTATGAATTCTTTTAGCCAGCGCTGCATAGAATGTCTGAGATCAATACTAAAATTCTTATTTTCTCTTTATGAGCTGCTCTGGTATCTGGGAACACTCCTCAATAGAATCTGTGATTGCGGGTCTCCAGAAAGATGGCCACTTCTACTACTGATTGCTACAGACACCTGTAACTAACTGAGTGACGCCACATCCCTCCGCAACCGAAAGTGGGGCATGAACTGTGACCGGTGATGCTGGCCACTGTTTTGAACTTTAATTTATTATTTTTGAGGTTTTAATGCTCGTTTTCTTATCTATTTCAGTTACCAGGGTTATGTACGCATTTTACTGTAGTCCAGATATATTTTTACCAATATTTGTATAGGAAAACAGTTATGTAATTATAACAGGATATGATGTCATAACTTCTGACTCCTAATGACACTTGCTATATATATGAGCAGGGCCGTTTCTAGACAATTTGGCTCCCAGTGCGAGATTTCAAAATGCGCCCCCCCCCCCACAATTGCTCTAAAAAAAAAATGCGTGCCCCCCCCCCCCCCCATATAGCCATAAAAAGAAGAAGCATGCGCGCGCCTTCGGCGCGCGCGCTCCCGACGAGTATGTGTGGCCTGATTAAAATGGGTGTGGTCTCATTAAAGTGGGCTTGGCCTCGTCTGATATCATCACACCCACCACAGGAAAAAAAAATAAAAATAAAAAAGTCCCCTTTTTACACATTACAGCAGGCAAGTGTCCCCATATTACACAGTACGGCAGGCAGGTGTCCCCATTTTACACAGCGCGGCAGGCAGGTGTCCCCATTTTACAAAGTGCGGCAGGCAGATATCCCCATTTTACACAGTACGCAGGCGCCCCCATTTTACACAGTGCGGCAGGCAGGTATCCCCATTTTACACGGTACGGCAGGCAGATATCCCCATTTTACACAGTACGCAGGCAGGTGCCCCCATTTTACACAGTGCGGAAGGCAGGTATCCCCATTTTACACACTACGCAGGCAGGTGCCCCCATTTTACACAGTGCGGCAGGCAGGTATCCCCATTTTACACAGTACGGCAGGCAGATATCCCCATTTTACACAGTACGCAGGCAGGTGCCCCCATTTTACACAGTGCGGCAGGCAGGTATCCCCATTTTACACAGTACGGCAGGCAGGTATCCCCATAGGCAGGTGTCCCCATTTTACACAGTGCAGCAGGCAGATATTCCCATTTTACACAGTACGGCAGGCAGATATCCCCATTTTACACAGTACGCAGGCAGGTGCCCCCATTTTACACAGTGCGGCAGGCAGGTATCCCCATAGGCAGGTGTCCCCATTTTACACAGTGCGGCAGGTAGGTATCCCCATAGGCAGGTGTCCTCATTTTACACAGTGCGGCAGGCAGGTATCCCCATAGGCAGGTGTCCCCATTTTACACAGTGCGGCAGCGGCAGGCAGGTTTCAAGTGGGGGGGGGGAGAGAGAATACTTACGTCTTCCCGCTCTTCGGTCCCGCCGACTCACGTCCCTCGCGCCGGCCGCCTCCTCCTTCCAGGCTTATCTCCTTATCGCCTCTGCCCGAGCGCTCCTGCTTGGGGGGCGGGGCTTCGCGGAATGACGCGTTTGCGTCGTGACGTCATGACGCAAATGCATCATTCCGCGAAACTCCGCCCCCCGAGCAGGAGCGCTCGGGCAGAGGCGATAAGGAGTAACAAAGTGCCGCGGCGGGCGCCCCGTGCGGTTGCACGGCTCGCCCGCCGCTAGAAACGGCACTGTATATGAGATCTGCTCAGTAGTCCTTCACCCCTTGCTGAAGTCAGACAGATGAAACGCGTTGGGTGTACCTCATGTGACTCTCCACACTAAGAGAAGCAGCAATCTCTCATCTTATATTTTTTTTATTTCTATTTTAAGTTTATGGTTCTAGCCTTTTTTTAATATTCAGTGTTGTGCTATTCCCTTCCCTCTATTTTTAGTCCATCTCATTTTTTAATTGTATCCTTTTACTCTGTTATGTTTGGAAATAAATTAACTGTTAAAATCTTTTATCCCACACCTACGTATCCTGCCATTTCTTCATATATATCTATATTTACTCAGACACTGACGGTCACTGACACCCCTATCCCCCCTTTCCTATTCAACTTAAAAGGCATCTTACCCATGCCAAATATTTAGGGGTTTTCTGACACCCTATATAAATAAGGGAGTGTTTATATTGTGTTAATAACTATTTACCTATATTTATTTATAATCACCTGTGGTGCCGTACTTCTATTGCTATATATATATATATATATATATAGACCTATACATATATGTATATATATAGACCTATACATATGTGTGTATCTATCTATATATATATATATATATTCACACACATATACCTTTGTATGTATGTATGTATGTATGTATGTATGTGTGTGTGTATATATATATATATATATATATATATATACTTTATATATGTGTATATATATACTTTATATATATGTGCATATATATATATCTATATATATATATCTATCTATCATCACTGCACAGATGTTTTACTCCTGAGTGATGAACCATATGCAACACACACACTATATATATATATATATATATATATATTATACATACATACATACATACAGTACACACACACACACACACACACACACACACACACACACACACACACACACACACGTCCAGTACATTTGAACATATACATAGACATACATATAGCATACTTACAAACTTACACTCAGAAGGCAGACAACACACTCATATACACATCCTCCCTCCCCATTAGCACCTGGCCAGCACAATGCATTATAGATTACCTTCCCCAGTTCCCCCACCCACTGAGTCTCCTCGATTTATGATACACACACACACATGCCTGCCGTAGAGAAGAGACAGGCAGTCACTGCCTCACTGTTTGAGCATTTCCCCCCTTCGCCACTACCCCGCACCTATTCCGGCTCCCTGAATGCCCCCTGCAAGAATTGCTGCCTATGAAGAGCTGTACACTGCTGCTGCAGTTCCCTTTCCCATACAAGCAGCCAGCAGACAGCTAGTCACTGTCAGTGTCTCTGTTAGGATGCTCCTCACTTGGGGCGGGATATATTATTTATCCATTACCGCTATAAAAACAAAATAAATCAGTCTTCAGTTTTGATGGATTGGCAGTCATGGGGGGGGGGGGGGGGTCTGAGTACTTGGAAACCCCCTCTGCATGTGCATATGTTCAGAGAATCATTATTAACTTTGCTCTCCAAAACACTCAATAAAGTTATAGAAACAATATGACAGCTCATGCAGGAGGCGGTGGCAAGCAATGCTAGAGAAGCTGGGATGTTCCCAGTACAAATTGACACAACTCAGGATGTCAACTCAGGATGTCACATGTTTAGTATGTGACATATTGCATTTATGAAAAGCTCCTTCCAGTAGTCAATTGTGAGTCTTTGTTTGGAGAATGTTTCCTTAACTTGCTAATGCAAGTTCTACAGTCATGCAAATCAACATATAAATTTCACTGGCAGTTCTATGGATGGAGAAGCAAACATGCAAGAACAATATAGATTCTTCTCTACATGGTTGTCAACAGAATCTCCAGACCAAATTCATGTTTGGTGTTATGCACATGTACTGAATTTATTAGTGACAGATATCACATAGGTTGTTATTGCAAGTGCATCACTACATTGCAGTATTTATTCGGGAGTCTTAACAACGCATAAATATATATGGCTAGATGTCAGTCAGGACCCTCATTATCAAAGACTCTCTGTGATTGGCGAACCTCGCTGGTGGTCTAAAGATGCAGCACATAGAAAAGTGTCTGGACCATTTTCCCAATCTGATTCTGCTTTTTTCATTGACCTTGTCACATTGACAAAGTTGAAGAGCACCCAAGATCTAAACCTGAAGTGCACATAAAAGTGAAAATATATTGGGAATCTCTGCTTAAAGATGAGACCATTCTCATGGCTCAAATATGTCTTCATATTTTTGAGTTGACATCGCCACTGTCAAAATATCTACAAACAAGAGGATTGGATATATTAAAAGATCTTCATATGCTCACCGGGACACAGGAAAATCTCAGAAAGCTTCCTAGAGATTTTGAAGTGGTTAAAGGACCAATTTATTATGGATCGCAAAAGCAAAATCTTTTTGTAATGGGCAAAACCATGTGCACTGCAGGGGGGGAGGGCAGATATAACATGTGCAGTGAGAGTTAGATTTGGGTGGGGTGTGTTCAAACTGAAATCTAAATTGCAGTGTAAAAATAAAGCAGCCACTATTTACCCTGCACAGAAACAAAATAACCCACCCAAATCTAACTCTTTCTGCACATCTTACATTTGCCACACCTACAGTGCACATAGGGGGTAATTCCAAGTTGATCGCAGCAGGACATTTTTTAGCAGTTGGGCAAAACCATGTGCACTGCAGGGGGGGGCAGATATAACATTTGCAGAGAGAGTTAGATTTGTTTCTGTTATTTGTTATTTTGTTATTTGTTATTTTGTTTCTGTGCAGGGTAAATACTGGCTGCTTTATTTTTACACTGCAAATTAGATTGCAGATTGAACTCACCACACCCAAATCTATCTCTCTCTGCACATGTTATATCTGCCTCCCCTGAAGTGCACATGGTTTTGCCCAACTGCTAAAAAATTTCCTGCTGCGATCAACTTGGAATTACCCCGATAGCTTTGCCCATTTGAGAAAGATTTTGCTTTTGCGATTCATGCTGAATTAGGCCCTTAACAATTTGATTGAATTCAGTGTCACTGTTTGAAGATGTGGGGTCTATATTGAGCCCCTCCCTACATTGTTGCTATTCTTGTCTGAACTTGTAATTCATCTGTGATTGGTTAGTTAGATCCTCCTCCTATTAGCCAGTGGAAGACTTTATTATTTTCATAATTACTTTTAGCGATAAGGCGGTAAATGTAATGGGGTCCGAGAAGCCAGAGGTGCGGGATTTTGTGTGAGAATGCCCATATTTTTAAAGTGGCAATCATTTACAAGGCAAAACCATGTTGGGTTTGCCTTTTAAATGATTGCCACTTTAAAAATATGGGCATTCTCTTACAAAGTTCCACATTTCTGGCTTCTCACATGCTATTACATATACCACAAGATGTTTATTACACTTAAATTTAAGAAGATCTTTGCATTTATTTGAGCATTTGTAATTTGTGATGCCAGTCCCGTGATGGGTCTTGTTGTAATGAGGCTTTGTGGTCTGTCTCCATTAGGTCAATCTTGTCAACTGGGAAGTGCTGATTATGGCATTCTGCGCCCATATGTTGGTGGAGGGCTACATAAGTTAGGAATTGTGGTTGCATATTATTGTATCCTGACGAAAGTGCTATAAATAAATGGACACTAAAACGTTACTGTGAGTTCAATTGGTTTCATAAATGTGTAATTAATATATAAATGATCATATACAGTTAAAGAAATCTGTCTTACGAGCAAATCTTTCAAACAATGCCAATTTAGGATGCTTATAACCATTTCCCTTAATTAACACTTTCAGATGACCATTTTGATGCTGCATGGCTATGGGAAATTAAATTTTGGTTAAGTTTTTACACTACAAATAGAGATGGCAAAGCACAAATTGAAAGATGGATCACTGCATTATCTCTATCCTGCTGGCACTCATCAGCCACCAGCTGTAAGCAGGAGTTTAAAGACACTTCTAAAGTCATGAAAATAAAGCATTTACCAGCAGTCCAACCATTGGGCTATTTCCTACAATTAATGGACCTGAGCTAAAAATAGATACATAGAAAAAAATCATACAGCAGGAATACATTCTTATCTAAAATTGATGTTGCTTTTGTTGCAATTTCAAAATGGTCATTTACAGTACCTAGTTTTATTTCTTAAAATACATGTAAACAGATATCATTTAACCACTTAAGTGATGATTTAGTTAGCTGATAACCACTCCGAAATTGTCGTGTTTTTTTATGAGTGAATTAGGTGAAGAACCTGAATTTAACCCTATCCCAAACGATTTTAGTAAAAAAAAAAAAAAAAAATTAAAATTTTTTTTTTTTTAAATCTGTTAAAAAATATTTCTTCCAAACATCGAAACATAGTTCGGGAACATCATAACCATCGGAACATTGGGAACATCGTGACCTTCGCGGTTTTCATTTTGAAAGCCGGGACAGCCTGCAGGTATACAGGGGGTTCAGGGGGTGGCTTGGGAGGGTTCATTTACACTCCCCAGCGGCTGCCATTGTCTGCAGCTTCTGCGGCGCGGGGGGGGGGGGGGGGCGGAATCCTGCCGTGCTGACCGATCAGCAGTGATCGGCAGCACAGCAGACACAGGGGGAGAGTGCGGGGAGGAAGAGGGACCTTCCAGTCCCTCTAACAGCAGCAGCGGAAGCAAGTTTATCTTCCCTGCCGCTGCTAACACACTCTATCTGACTGGTCACATCCTGTGCGACCAGGTCAGATAGAGCACTTGCAGGCATGGTCGCATCTGATGTGACCATGCCAGGCAAGTGGCTAAAGGGTACATCCCTCTTGGCCAATCTTCCAGGACGGAACTATTTGTAGCATTTTTTGTTTGTGGTATTTTGTGTTTTCCAGGAGTCTATAATCTAATAGCTGACCATATTATGCACTAGAGGTTGTGGATTTCTGAGTTAATGTTGTGGCTATGAAAAAAATAAAATAGAAAAATGAAAGATAAAACAAACAGTACATCACTTAATGTTCTATTTTTCGTGTAGATAAATGAAAGATAATTGAATCTTACAGCAATGTGTACCAGATATACAAGTATATATACCCATGCTATATTGTTCTGCAAAAAACAAGAAATAGATTTCAGTTTCATAAATATTTATAGTGCATGATCATAATAAAGCTAGCATCTATGGACAGATAGCTTTGAAGAAAGTTATGACAAATACCATAACAGAAGTAGCTCAGATATATAAGCAAGCATTTAGTTTGCAGAAATGTTTTACTTTAGGAATAAATCACCAATTGCAGGTGAAATAAGCTTTTTCAGATTATCCTAAATCAACATTTTAAGGAATCCCAATAAGCATTTTCATGAACAAAGCATTATTTTATAGCAGAAATTTATTGAAACATTTTGGCACAGCATTTTTACTGCTAAATTACAGTGTTTATATTTTGTAGTTGGTACAGTAAGTTCTTTATTATCACAATCCATTTCTCTAAAAATTACATAGTTATGGAATTAGTTCTGCGAGAAAGAAAACACATAATTTTCTAGTGGGAGAACATAATAATTCATGACTTTAAAAAAATATAATTATGTGTTTCGAACATATGTAAAAACTTCTGCCTTTCATTAAAAGCAAGGTATAGTTTTGTCTTGGGAGTCACTTCATATAGAATATGGACATAAAATAAGCAACTGCAAAAGTGAATGATGTGTGATAGTGAGAATGGATTCTAGAATACCAAGTATGGTATTTTTCAAACCATATAATGGAAAACTTGTTTACGCTACATATTACCATAGAGGTTAAAGGTGAAGGATGGACAAGTACTGACTATTTATTAGTAGGATTTTTTTTCTACAGCTATTCTGTAAGTTATGTGAACATAAATTATTCTGCACACAGAACCAATTTTTTTCAATTGTATTTATTATTACCAACTGACACTGTTAAAATGTCAGTGCAGATGTATCATATGTATTGGCTTTTCTTTAATGGGTGCACTGTGTGTGGTGCACACAGGCCCCACACTGCACACATTACACCTATGGTTTATTAATTTCCATTCCGGAGTCCATTGTCGGAGCACCAGCCGCAGTAAAAAAAAAATTGCCGGAAAAATGGCGACTGTACATGCAAAGTAGGAATTCAGTCTCTGGAACATGGCAGGCACCATGTTTCTAAAGACCTGAGCAAGCGCAGTAGACTCTTACGCAATGCCAAAGTCTACAGCAATGTGAAGAGGAGTGTGCACATGAACCCCCTCCTCTGTAAAAACACCCCTGATCATATGTACTGCAAATAAAGTTAAACTAAAATGAATTTTTTTAAGTGTTTAAAACAAAAACAAAGCCACCCATTAATGCCAGAAATATACAAATGCCAGTTTGCCTAGTTACACCTAAAATGTGTTTTAATCGTCTTATCCATATTGTTATCAAGGAACATCACTAGTGTCTTTGCAATGGGGCATTGGCGTATCTATAATGGGTGCAGTGTGTGCAAGGCACACGGGCCCCCAGGGTCCAGGGAGGCCCACCCCACATACACTGCACCCATTTGTTTATTACTTACCTCTCTGGAGTCCCCTGGCAGAGCCATCCCTTTTCGACAGCGTAATAGAGTTTGAACACTAGGGGGAACAAACTCTATAGCGCCTGCTGAAGACTCCAGAAAGATGGCGCATGCACATTATCAAAATCTTCAGGAAAATGGCTGCCACGCCGTGTTCACAGAGGTGTTTGCATGCACAATAGAGTCTGTTCCCAGACTCTATTGCTGCTGCAGAGAAGGATGGCACTGCCGAGGGCCTCCGGAGAGGCAAGTATTAAATCCTGTGATTCAGTCAGAGAGGAGGGGGCCCCTGAAGCAGAAGGCTGCACACGGGCCTCCTCCACTCTTAAAACGCCCCTGCAATGGGGCCTGAACTATCTCTGGGACTGCCGCCTCTGCACCAAGCATCTACCTAAAGCCCTTGTCAATTCCAGCCACAAAAAGCATCATTGGAGTGATCCGCATTATCCATTGCCAAACTCACTTTCCAAGCTACTCACTGAGACCAGTTGTGCCAGGTGACCAGTCAATGAGAAGTAAATAAAGTCCTAATCAATGTACTGACACTGGCCAGGCTGCATGGAAGGAGGGGTGTGTGCAGACAACTGACACTACATGGTATATTTATGAAAAGTCCATTTTGGGTCTCTATAAACTTGACTAAAATAGAACCAACATCCACACAAAATTAACTACATTGGTTTATTCCAAATAGTTAATTTACTAAAAGTGGATTTAGAGCTCTATTTTTATTTTTAAGGTTTTTATTAATGCTTAACAATGCACAGTAATGTGAGTTCTCTTTAAAGTTCTAAATTTGGTAAAATTGACTTCAATAAACAAATGTAACCCTATTAGCCAAAACATGTCACATACACTGTAAGACCCACACATGCTTGATAAGAAAGCTTCAAAGTCCTTAAGTTAACAGAGGGTGTAGTTTTTGGAGAGAGGAGAAGGTGTTTGCAGGATAAAGCATAATATTTGGGTAGGTGAAAGTTTCAGTGAGTGTAGAAAGTTGTCTTGTCTGATTGTCTGTCCTTATCTGTGAGATAAAAAAATTGTTTTCCCTTAAGAGTCTGCCTATTTTAAGGTCTTGTCAGCATTTATTTGTGTGTGCGTTTGTGTATGTTGAGTGACAGTAGTGGTAGTGTAGTGATAGTGGAGTTTGTGTGGTCTTTGTTAAGTATACTTAATGGAGGAACATAGGAGCAGGCAGAGAGTGGAAGATAGGGAGGAGGCTGAGATGATGATACTATGTATGTTAAGTCTCTCACTAAGCTACTCGCAGTGAATTCGAAGCCTACAGTATAACCGTCTTTTACTTTTCAATAATCCTTTTCAGAAGCAATGTCTGAAGAACAGTGTTTATTATTTAGTAAGAGGAATCATAAATTTATGTGATAAACGATGAGATGATGTAATACAATTGTGATCAAAGTGGTAAAACTGTAAATAAAACAATAAGATGCAATTACAATATGCATGTGAAAAGAGCAGTAAGGCATATACAGTACATGTGACATGGGTATACAAACGTAACTGGTATTACATGTACAAACATAAATTGTAGTGCTACCAATATAGCGAGCAGATCTGACTGACTAAACAAGCTTATGATGACACAATTAAAGCCATTAACTCACCATCTAATATGGTAGCCAGCTGGACAATGAGTATAACTAGTCTGTCTATGTCCATGTGTGAATAGAAAACAGCTACTTACAGCTCCCTTGACCCAGCATGCATTTCTAACTTAACTACAACAAGATAGGAGGGACAAAAAAGAATAGACAACTTTGAGATATTTCTGTGCTGACCACTAGAGGGAGTTGATTATACAGGTTACTGTGCTACAAAAACAAAATGAGTCTAAAACTATGCTGGAATGCATGACACTCCCCATCTGGTACCACTGATACCACATTTCAAATCCAAAAAAGATAACAGTAAGAAGAGTTAAGATACATCTTAGTGTCTCTTGCTTACACATCTTGACCTCAATCTTATGGACTTTCCCATCCTTGCTTGGGAATATCTTAGTGACAAGACTTAAAGGCCACTCATTGCATTGTGACTGAGAATCTATAATAAGCACAATGTCACCTGGTTTTTGGTTAGCTTTGACAACTTGCCACTTGCTTCTTTGCCTGCAAGGTAGAGATATACTATCTTTTCCACCTGTCACAAAAGGTGTTTGCAAGGCTCTGAACTTGTCTCCATTGATGTTTGAACAAGTCTTTGTTGTTGAATTCTCCAGAAGGAGTATAGATAGTCCCAGTCTTTTGAGTAAGAATAGTGGCAGAGGTAAGCAGAAGGGGATCTTCTGGGTCATTAGAAACTTAAGTTAAGGGTCTGGCATTGACAATAGCTGATACTCCTGCCATAAAGGTAGTTAAACTCTTGTGAGTAAGTCTTGCAATTCCTACTTGCTGAAAGATAGAATCAAGGATTCTGCGTATTGTGCCAATCATCCTTTCCCAGGCTCCTTCCATATGAGAAGAATGAGGAGGGTTGAAAGTCCACGTTCAACCTTGTTCACTAATGTATTTCTCCACACCTTTAGTGTCAATGTTTGAGCGAATTTGTAGTTCTTTGACTGCTCCGATGAAGTTGGTGCCCCTGTCAGAGCGGATGTGTTTAACAGGGCCGCGGATGGCAATGAGCATCTAAGAGAATTGATGAAGCTTGCAGTGTCCATTGATTCTATAACCTCAATGTGAACTGCTCTGATGCTCATGCAGGTGAATACAACTGCCCAATGCTTGCTGTTTGCATTCACATCTCTCATGTGTCCATGGACCAAATAGGTCGAGACCAATGTTAGAAAAGGGAGGGTCTGTACTAAGCCTGTCTGCTGGAAGATTAGCTATCTTCTGAATTTGAGAAGTGCTATGAAGTCTGCGACAAGTAATACATTTGAAGATTGTGTTGCTTACACATATTTTCGTTTCAATAATCCAGAACCCAGCTGAACGTATAGCTCTCTCGGTGAACAGTTCTCCCTGGTGTTTGACTTCATTGTGATAGTGTTGCACAATTAAAGAAGTAATGTGGTGACTTCTGGGAATGATTAAAGGATTTTTCTCATTTGATCCTAAATTTGCTTCTTGAAGGCGACCTTGCTATGCTCAATAAATTATTCTCATCGAGAAATCGAGAAATGAGAAATAGCTTTTTCAAGGTGCTGTCTCTAGAAATAGAATTCCCAGTGGTGATGTTGTGAATTTCTCTAGCATAGGTTTGGTGCACAACAGCACGGATAATGAGATTCTTAGATTATTGCATTTCTTCTACTGTGTAAGTATTTTGAAAAGTGATGCCAACCTTTACATTTGTTCACATTTGCAGCTGCAGTGCATTTAAAAGAACAAGCTATGTGGGTTAGGCAGGTAATGGCTCTAACAAGTGACTTCCAAGTTGAGATTTTTTGGAATCTGTGAGGTTCAAGTTGACAATAGGAAATCGTGGTATCGATTGTAATTACTTGTGGACATATATCAACATCTGAGTCTACATCTACTAACTCAAATGTGTTACTTTCAGTAGTGTTGTGATCTGTCTTGTACATGAATTCAGGTCCTTAAACAATGTTGTGCCTTTGAGGAGACTGGTTGGGATGGTTCTTGTAGCGTGATTAGCAGGATTATGAGCGGTGGATACATAGTGCCACTGTTTTGGATTGGTGGATCTCCTGATCCTTAGCACACAATTGCTGACATACTGTAAACATGGAATTGCCTAGTATCATTGCAAATGTAACCTAACACTACTTTACTGTCTGTGTAGAATTCTGTTTCTGAGAGTTCAATGGGCAACTCAGATGAAATGAGCTTGGCTAGTTCTACGGCTAGTACTGCAGCACAAAGTTCTAGTCTGGGCACTGTGTGCTCTGGAAGTGATGGTAGCTTTGCTTTGCCCATGACAAATCCAATGTGACATTCAGCTTTGTTATCTATTGTTTTGAGATATGCAACGGTAGCGATTGCTTGGACTGAAGCATCAGAGAATAAACACAGTCTGTGGAAGGCACAGGAGCATATGGACTTGCAATATAAAAGTTGGTTAAGGCGGACAGAGAACTTTTCCACTCTTCCCACAATTCCCTTTTCTGTGGCAGTGGAGCTTCCCAGTCGGATGACTCACAGGTTAGGTCTCTGAGTAGGGCTTTACCTTGGATAGTGAAAGGAGCTGTAAACCCTAAAGGGTCATACAAGCTGTTTATAGTGGACAAGACACATCTGCAAGTTAAAGGTCTTTCCTCGCTGTTTACTTGGATGGTGAAGGAGTCAGATTTCAGGTCCCATAGAAATCCAAGGCTATGTTGGGCTGGTGGAGAATCGGTTCCTAAATTCAAGTCCCTTATGTCAGTGGTATTATCTTGGGAAGGGAATGCTTCCATCACTCCTTTGCTGTTTTAAGCTATTTTGTGAAGTCTGAGATTAGAACATGCTAGCATTTCCTGAGCTCTCTTGAAGAGACTGATTGCTGTCTCATCCATTGGTGAAGATTTTAAACGGTCATTCACGTAGAAATATTTTTCTACAAGTTGTCTAACATCAGAACCATACTCTAGCTCACCCTCCTGAGCTGAATGTCTGAGTCTGTAGATGGCAACTGTTGGTGAAGTACTGATAACAAAGATGTGTACCCTCATGCGGTACTCTACAATATCTTTAGAGGACTCATTATCTTTGAACCAAAGAAAATTTAGGAAAGTCCTGTCTTTTTCTCTCACGAGGAAACAATTAAACATTTGTTGAATTTCAGCTGTGAAGGAAATACAGCCCCTTTGGAAACGTATGAGTACTCCAATCAGTTTGTTTTTAAGGTCTAGTCCTGTCAGAAGCACATAATTTAAGGAGATTCCTTCAAACTTGGTACTGTAATCAAACACAACTCTGATCTGAACTGGTTTCTTTTGGGTGGTATACTCCAAACATTGGCAGGTACCAGCATTCATCTGTGTCTTTAAGAATGGGAGCTATCTCAGCGTAACTGTTCTCAAATATTTGGCCATGAAGGAGAAAAAATGATCACTCATCTATGGTTTCCTGTGAAAGTTAGGTTAAAGTGAAGAAAAACATTTGAGTACTTGTTTTCTGTTGCAAGGTAGGCGTTGCCTGGGTGTTCTAAAGCGTATAGGTGCAACCCAGCTGTTTCATCATCTTTGGCTAGTCTTTTCTCCATTATTTCCAAGAATAGTTTGTCTTCTATGGACATTGCCACCTGGTCATCCTTTCTTGTTCATTGGAAGACTGTGTACCCCAGATGATCATGGCAGTTGTCACAGATGTGGTGGTTGTCACTAGGAGAATCTATGATAGTACAATTTGGTAATTCTATTATAAGGAATTGGTTGCGACATGGCTGAAAAAAAGATGGGTGTCTGTTTTCTACAGTACAAGCAAGCATGCTGTTGTGCACATTTCCAAGACATACTTCTCCTATTATGACCCATCCTAGGTCTAGTCACTGAGCATAAGGTGCATTGTGTGGACCATTAATCTGACTAGGGGATGCAAAGGATAGATAAGTATAAGCTCAACTTCATTATTGTATAGTGAGTGTTTTTCCTACATTGTTTTGCTTCTCTATTTCTTCTTGAGTAACAGGGAGTTAGACCTTAGAAAAATATGGGTGGCTGGGATTGGCGATTTCACTCAGTGCATGTCGTGCAAGATGTACGCGCACCTGGAGCAACCATCCCAGTTTGTGTACATCTGCATGAGGTGTGTGCGAACGGTTGCCCTGGAAGCCCAGGTAAATGATCTACAGCAAACCATTATGTGACTGAGGGAGATTCACAATCCCGAGCAAAGTTTAGATAGAACAGTGGAGGAGTTGAGGGAGGAGTCACTGGTTGATGAGGATGACCAGGCAGTTAGCTGGGTCACAGTTAGAAGGAAGAAAAAGAGGGGGAGGCTCGACATCTCTAAACTATCAAACCCGAATACATTTTCATGACTGGACGAGGAATCGGAGGATAATAGTGAGGAAATGACAGTGCCGGACTAGACTGTTCCATCTATCAACCAGAGGAGCGGTCCCTCTGGCGCAGTTGGGATAAAAGTTAGTAAGGTACCTAGTCAGATTGTGGTGGTAGGGGATTCCATTATTAGGAAGACAGATAGGGCAATCTGCTACCGGGACCGTGATCGCCGTACGGTCTGTTGTCTCCCGGGGGCTCGGGTGCGGCACATCGCGGACCGCGTAGATAGATTGTTGGGATGGGCTGGGAATGATCCAGCGGTCTTGGTGCACTTTGGCACCAATGGCAAAGTTAGTGGAAGGTGAAATGTCCTTAAGAAAGACTATAGGGAATTAGGCAAGAAATGAAAGGCAAGGACATCTAAGGTAATATTCTCCGAATTATTACCCGTGCCATGCGCTACTCCAGGGAGACAGAGGGAGATTAGGGAGGTAAATGTGTGGCTTAAGGATTGGTGCAGGAAAGAAGGGTTTGTGTTCCTAGAACATTGGGTGGACTTCTCAGTCAGGCGTCATCTTTTTTGTCGTGATGGATTGCACCTGAATGAGGAGGGGGTAGAGGTGTTGGGGGAAGGATGGTTAGAAGGTTGGAGGAGATTTTAAACTAGGTGCCTGGGGGGAGGGTTTAGCAAGAAATTTCGGGTCATTCAGTAAGAATAGCAGGGGTGACGTTAGTGAACAAAATGTGGGAGGAGTAGGGGGGAGGAAAAGAGCAGACGGCAAGGGTAGTAATATGGGAACTAATAAGGGTTTTAGAATAACCGTATCCAACGATGATAATGGGTCATCTTTACGGCATAAGAATTATGATGTCCCTACCATAGAGGGAAATACATATCTCAAATGTATGTATGTATGTAAATGCTAGAAGCCTTACAGGTAAAAAGGGGGAACTAGAAATCCTCGCAGCAAGCAGGGAATATGATATTATAGGCATTACTGAAACATGGTGGGATGAATCTCATGATTGGAAAGTCAATCTAGAGGGTTACACGCTGTACAGGAGAGACAGGCTAAATAAACGGGGTGGAGGGGTATGTCTTTATGTAAAGCCATTTCTAAAACCTGTTATACGGGAAGATATTCAAGAAGGGACTGTAAATTCTATTGAGACGTTATGGGTAGAAATTGCATGCGGGGGTAAAGGAATAAAGAAGTTATTATTGGGGTTATGTTACAAGCCGCCTGGTATTAATGTGTCTGATGAGAAATTGTTACTGAACCAAATTGAAAGAGCAGCAGGAGTAGGAGACATAGTAGTAATGGGAGACTTTAACTATCCCGAGATAAACTGGAAAATCAATTCATGTGATACTGCTAGGGGCAATATGTTTTTAAACACGCTAAATGATAATTACTTAGTTCAATTAATCGAGGAACCAACTAGGTACAATGCAATCTTAGACCTGGTATTAACTAACAATGGGGAGTTGGTATCAAATATTGACGTAGGAGAGCCTATCAGTTTCATAAGCAGTCCTATACTGGCTCAACTAGGACTCTAAACTTTAGCAAAGCCAACTTTGACATGATGAAGGAAGCGTTAAGGGACATTGAATGGGACATTCTGTTTCAAGGAAAAAATACTACAGAGAAATGGGATGTATTAAAATCACTGCTAATTAATAATACTCGTAAATTTATCCCCAACAGCAGCAAAAAAGGAATAAAAATCCCAAACCAATGTGGTTTAACAAAAATATAAAGGAATTAATTAACAAAAAAACGCGCATTTAAAAAATACAAATCTGAGGGGGATGCAGAGTAATTTCAACACTATAAGGGCTGTAACAAAATATGCAAAAAAGGAATAAGAGCGGCTAAAGTAGAAACTGAAAAACTAGTAGCAAAGGAAAGCAAAGCAAATCCCAAATTTTTTTTTAAGTACATCAACAGCAAGAGACTAAAGAAGGAGAGTACATGCTCTTTAAAGGACAAGAGGGGAGTCTTGATCAAAAATGATAATAACATAGCAAACAAACTAAACAAGTTTTTTTCAACAGTATTTACCAGAGAGGACCAAATGCTGGGTCTAACACAAAATCTCAACAAAGATAATGTCCCACTGCTAAATGCTTATTTATGTGAAGAGGTAGTCTGTGACCGATTAAAAAAGTTAAAGATTAATAAGTCACCTGGTCCTGATGGAATTCACCCGAGGGTTCTTATGGAGCTGCACGCTGAAAAAGCAAGACCTCTATTTTTGATCTTCATGGATTCGGTTAAATCAGGTATGGTTCCCAAAGACTGGCGTATAGCGGAGGTAGTGCCGATATTTATAAAGGGGAGCAAAGCTTAACCAGGTTATTATAGACCAGTTAGTCTTACATCTATAGCGGGGAAAGTATTGGAAGGTATTCTAAGGGACAGTATTCAAAAGTTCCTTGAAGCAATTTAGGTCATTAAAAGGAACCAACATGGATTTGTGAAGGACAGATCATGTCAGACCAACTTACTTGGCTTTTATGAAACAGTAAGTGTGAACCTGGATCAGGGTAAGGAGGTGGACATAGGCCCTAATTCTGAGTTGATCGCAGCAGCAATTTTGTTAGCAGTTGGGAAAAACCATGGCCCTCATTCCGAGTCGTTCGCTCGGTATTTTTCATCGCATCGCAGTGAAATTCCGCTTAGTGCGCATGCGCAATATTCGCACTGCGACTGCGCCAAGTATCTTTGCTATGAAGAAAGTATTTTTACTCACGGCTTTCTCATCGCTCCGGCGAACGTAATGTGATTGACAGGAAATGGGTGTTACTGGGCGGAAACACGGCGTTTTATGGGCGTGTGGCTGAAAACGCTACCGTTTCCGGAAAAAACGCAGGAGTGGCCGGAGAAACGGGGGAGTGGTTGGGCGAACGCTGGGTGTGTTTGTGACGTCAAACCAGGAACGACAAGCACTGAACTGATCGCACAGGCAGAGTAAGTCTGGAGCTACTCTAAAACTGCTAAGTAGTTTGTGATCGCAATATTGCGAATACATAGGTCGCAATTTTAAGATGCTAAGATACACTCCCAGTAGGCGGCGGCTTAGCGTGTGTAACTCTGCTAAATTCGCCTTGCGACCGATCAACTCGGAATGAGGGCCCATGTGCACTGCAGGAGGGGCAGATATAACATGTGCAGAGAGAGTTAGATTTAGAGGTCGCTGGATGACTAAGCTAAGCGACCCAAGCACAAACACCTGGCCGATCTAGGAGTGGCACTGCAGTGTCAGACAGGATGGCACTTAAAAAAATTGGCCCCAAAACATCACATGATGAAAAGATAAATATAAAAAAGAGGTGCAATATGGAATTGTCCTTGAGCCCTCCCACCCACCCTTATGTTGTATATACAGGACATGCACACTTTAACAAACCCATCATTTCAGCCATAGGGTCTGCCACACGACTGTGGCTGAAATGACTGGTTGGTATGGGCCCCCACCAAAAAAAGAAGCAATCAATCTCTCCCTGCTCAAACTGGCTCTACAGAGGCAAGATGTCCACCTCATCATCATCCTGATACCTTACCCCTTTTACTGTATACATTTCCCTCCTCACAGAGTATTAATTCATCCCCACTGGAATCCACCATCTCAGGTCCCTGTGTACTTTCTGGAGGCAATTGATGGTGAATGTCTCCACGGAGGAATTGATTATAATTCATTTTGATGAACATCATCTTCTCCACATTTTGTGGAAGTAATCTCGTATGCCGATCGCTGACAAGGTGACCGGCTGCACTAAACACTCTTTCGGAGTACACACTGGAGGGGGGGCAACTTAGGTAAAATAAAGCCAGCTTGTGCAAGGGCCTCCAAGTTGCCTCTTTTTCCTGCCAGTATATGTACGGACTGTCTGACGTGCTTTCTTGGATGCTGTCACTCATATAATCATCCGCCATTCTTTCAATGGTGACAGAATCATATGCAGTGACAGTAGACGACATGTCAGTAATCGTTGGCAGGTCCTTCAGTCTGGACCAGATGTCAGCACTCGCTCCGGACTGCCCTGCATCACCGCCAGTGGGTGGGCTCGGAATTCTTAACCTTTTCCCTGCAGCCCCAGTTGCGGGAGAATGTGAAGGAGGAGCTGTTGACGGGTCACGTTCCCCTTGAGTTGACAAGTGTCTCACCAGCAGGTCTTTGAACCTCTGCAGACTTGTGTCTGCCAGAAAGAGAGATACAATGTAGGCTTTAAACCTAGGATCGAGCACGGTGGCCAAAATGTAGTGCTCTGATTTCAACAGATTGACCACCTGTGAATCCTGGTTAAGCGAATTAAGGGCTCCATCCACAAGTCCCACATGCCTAGCGGAATCGCTCCATTTTAGCTCCTCCTTCAATCTCTCTAGCTGCTTCTGCAAAAGCCTGATGAGGGGAATGACCTGACTCAGGCTGGCAGTGTCTGAACTGACTTCACGTGTGGCAAGTTCAAATGGTTGCAGAACCTTGCACAACGTTGAAATCATTCTCCACTGCACTTGAGTCAGCTGCATTCCCCCTCATTTGCCTATATCGTAGGCGGATGTATAGGCTTGAATGGCCTCTTGCTGCTCCTCCATCCTCTGAAGCATGTAGAGGGTTACATTCCACCTCGTTACCACCTCCTGCTTCAGATGATGGCGGGGCAGGATCAGGAGTGTTTGCTGGTGCTCCAGTCTTCGGCATGCGGTGGCTGAATGCCGAAAGTGGCCCTCAATTCTTTGGGCCACCGACAGCATCTCTTGCATGACCCTATCATTTTAATAAAAATTCTACACCAGCAAATTAATTGTATGTGCAAAACATGGGACGTGCTGGAATTTGCCCACATGTAACACACGCACAATATTGGTGGCGTTGTCAGATTTCACAAATCCCCAGGAGAGTCCAATTGGGGAAAGCCAAATTGCGATGATGTTCCTCAGTTTCTGTAAGAGGTTGTCAGCTGTGTGCCTCTTATGGAAGGCGGTGATACAAAGTGTAGCCTGCCTAGGAACGAGTTGGCGTTTGCGAGATGCTGCTACTGGTGACGCTGCTGCTGTTGCTGCGGTAGGCAATACATCTACCCAGTGGGCTGTCACAGTCATATAGTCCTTATTTTGCCCTGCTCCACTTTTCCACATGTCCGTGGTTAAGTGGACATTGGGTACAACTGCATTTTTTAGGACACTGGTGACTCTTTTTCTGACGTCTGTGTACATTCTCGGTATCGCCTGCCTAGAGATGTGGAACCTGGATGGGATTTGGTACCGGGGACACACTATTTTAAGAAATTCTCTAAGTCCCTGTGAATTAACGGTGGATACCGGACACAAGTCTAACACCAACACAGCTGCCAAGGCCTGAGTTATCCGCTTTGCAGCAGGATGACTGCTGTGATATTTCATCTTCCTCGTAAAGGACTGTTGGACAGTCATTTGCTTACTGGAAGTAGTACAAGTGGTCTTCCGACTTCCCCTCTGGGATGACTATCGACTCCCAGCAGCAACAATAGCAGCACCAGCAGTAGTAGGCATTACACTCAAGGATCCATCAGAGGAATCCCAGTTAGGAGAGGACTTGTCAGACTTGCCAGTGACATGGCCTGCAGGACTATTGGCGCTCCTGTCTAAGGAGGAAATTGACACTGAGGCAGTTGGTGGTGTGGTTTGCAGGAGCTTGGGTACAAGAGGAAGGGATTTAGTTGTCAGTGGACTGCTACCGCTTTCACCCAAAGTTTTTGAACTTGTCAATGACTTCTGATGAATGTGCTCCAGGTGATGTATAAGGGAGGATGTTCCTAGGTGATTAACGTCCTTACCCCTACTTATTACAGCTTGACAAAGGCAACACACGGCTTGACACCTGTTGTCCGCATTTGTGTTGAAATAATTCCACACCGAAGAGGTGATTTTTTTTTGTAATTTGACCAGGCATGTCAATGGCCATATTCATCTCACGGACAACAGGTGTCTCCCTGGGTGCCTGACTTAAACAAACCACCTCATCATCAGAATCCTCCTTGTCAATTTCCTCCTCAGCGCCAGCAACACCCATATCCTCATCCTTGTGTACTTCAACAGTGATATCTTCAATATGACTATCAGGAACTGGACTGTGGGTGCTCCTTCCAGCACTTGCAGGGGCCGTGCAAATGGTGGAAGGAGCCACCTCTTCCCATCCAGTGTTGGGAAGGTCAGGCATCGCAACCAACACAATTGGACTCTCCTTGGGGGTTTGTGATTTAGAAGAATGTACAGTTCTTTGCTGTGCTTTTGCCATCTTAACTCTTTTCAGTTTTCTAGCGGGAGGATGAGTGCTTCCATCCTCATATGAAGCTGAACCACTAGCCATGAACATAGGCCTCAGCCGTTCCTTGCCACTCCGTGTCGTAAATGGCATATTGGCATATTTACGCTTCTCCTAAGACGCTTTTAATTTAGATTTTTGGGTCATTTTACTGAACTTTAGTTTTTTGGATTTTACATGCTCTCTACTATGACATTGGGCATCGGCGTTGGCAGACGATGTTGATGGCATTGAATCGTCTATGCCATGACTAGTGGCAGCAGCTTCAGCACTAGGTGGAAGTGGATCTTGGTCTTTCCCTATTTCACCCTCCACATTTTTGTTCTCCATTTTTTAATGTGTGGAATTATATGCCAGTAATATTATTATATCAATAGCAATGGCCTACTGTACTGTACAGCTATATACTGTTGGTCACCAAAATTCTGCACTGTACTACTATATATACTGCTCACAAAAATGCAGCTCAGATATGGAATGGATACTTGCAGTGACACAGAGCTGCAAAATACAGCATTGGCCTACTGTACGGAACAACTATATACTGTTGGTCACCAAAATGCTGCACTATACTACTATATATACTGCTCACAAAAATTCAGCACAGATATGGAATGGATACTTGCAGTGACACAGAGCTGCAAAATACAGCAATGGCCTACTGTACTGTACAACTATATACTTTTGGTCACCAAAATGCTGCACTGTACTACTATATATACTGCTCACAAAAATGCAGCACAGATATGGAATGGATACTTGCAGTGACACAGAGCTGCAAGATACAGCAATGGCCTACTGTACTGTACAACTATATACTGTTGGTCACCAAAATGCAGCACACTGAGCACAGATATTTGCAGCACACTGAGCACAGATATGGAGCTTTTCAGGCAGAGAACGTAGATATTAGCAGCACACTGAGCACAGATATTTGCAGCACACTGAGCACAGATATTGAGCTTTTTAGGCAGAGAACGTAGCCACGTCCTCTCCGTTCAATCTCCAATGCACGAGTGAAAATGGTGGAGACGCACGGCTCTTTTTATAGAATACGAATCTCGCGAGAATCAGACAGTGGGATGATGACGTTCAGCCGCGTTCGGGTTAACCAAGCAAGGTGGGAAGATCTGAGGCTGCCTCGGACCCGTGTAAAATAGGTGAAGTTCGGGGGGGTTTGGATCTCGATGAACCGAACCCGCTCATCTCTAAAAAAAAAAGTGACTGTCCTGTGAAAATAGGCACATTTGGGAGGTATGGTAAATGCTCTAGCTGCAAACTATGATTGCTTATTTGTTCGGTAACAGCTATAACAACAGGCATGTGCAAAAACAGATGTGAAAGTCTGCAATAGATGTACAGTAGTCAATACACAGGGTCAGTTTAAAATAAAAAATAGTATGTTAAGCACTTTTCTGATATTAAGCACATACAAAATGGCCAAAGAATGGAAGGCAGCAAGGCAAACTGGAGGAGGCCAGATAGCAGTATGAGGAGCTACCTTTTTGTGAATGTACTGCTTGCTGAGATCATATCCGGGGTCAATGTCCATAACACATATGATCCAACAACAAAGCATGGTGAGTAATATCTAAAATCATACATACAGGACCTGTGTTAATCATTTACAAATATTCGTAAGGGATGCAGTGCTTATGCAGGCTGTCGGGATCCCGGCAGTCGAAATACCAGTGCCAGAATCCTGACACCTATTAGCATCCCTACACCAGAACTCCAAAAGGTGCAGGAGACTGATGCCAGAATCCCAACAGCTGGCATCTTGATCGTAAGAACACCTGGTGGGTTAGGTTTAGTAATGTAAAGGGGGGTTAGGTTTTGGTGCCACATGGGGGGGTTAGGATTAGGCTGCAGTGAGGGGGGGTTAGGGTTAGGCACCCCGGAGGGGCAGTTAGAGTCAGGCTGCGGAGAGAGATGGTTAGGTTTAGACATTAGCTTTAGATTTAGCCATCTAGGATGGTTAGATTTAGCCAGTTAGCTTTAATTTAAAACACATTGTTTGTTTTCAGCAGTGTCTAGGAGATTCCATACAGAAACAGAAGCATTACATGAGGATGAGTCACAGGTAGGTAAATGGTTGCTTTGTTATAATTTTTTTTAAACACAAATGAAAAAAGAATAAAATATGCACTCAAAATGCAACAAAGGGAGATCTGTAACTCAGACACTGCAGTGCAACACCAGCCAATACTGACACAGCAGCCGATACAGAGACAGGCACCCAGTATATCTCCAGCAGCTACCTCTGCAGAAGATGAAGGTGATAAGATGCAGTTTGATCCAAATCTTCAAACTCTTGTGGCACCATCTGCTAAGCAACCAACGTCCTGCAAATTGTAAAAAAAAATTTGTTGTAATATTTTGAATTGTGTCGCTTTAAGTGTCTACTAAACCTTGTTTTAAACTTATAACAAAGGTGGTGTTTAACAAATTCCTACCTCAAAATCTATTAACTTTTCAAACAAGTGCTATCATATCAAAAGCTAATCAATGCATTGCCTAAAAAAATCATAGTAAAATTCTGGTTGTCAAAAATCTTTGACATAACAATACAAACATTTAAATGTAGTAATTCATACGAAACCTACAAGTTGTTTTATAATCATAGCAGACAAACACAATATCTATGGAATATGTTAAAAACATGTTATTTTTTTATAAATATGTGCCCTCATTCCGAGTTGTTCGCTCGCAAGGCGATTTTAGCAGTATTGCACACGCTAAGCCGCCGCCTACTGGGAGTGAATCTTAGCTTCTTAAAATTGCGAACGAAAGATTTGCAATATTGCGATTACACATCTCATAGCAGTTTCAGAGTAGCTTCAGACTTACTCGGCATCTGCGATCAGTTCAGTGCTTATCGTTCCTGGTTTGACGTCACAAACACACCCAGCGTTCGCCCAGACACTCCTCCGTTTATCCAGCCACTCCCGCGTTTTTTCCGGAAACGGTAGCGTTTTTTTCCCACACGCCCATAAAATGGCCTGTTTCCGCCCAGTAACACCCATTTCCTGTCAATCACACTACGATCGCCTGAGCGAAGAAAAAGCCGTGATTAAAAAGCCAAACTTCATAGCAAATTTACTTGGCGCAGTCGCAGTGCGGACATTGCGCATGCGCACTAAGCGGAAAAACGCTGCGATGCGAAGAAATTTTCAGAGCGAACGACTCGGAATGACCTCCATGGTTGCTAAGCACAACAGCACCACCTATATTTTGAAGTTATGCTATTCATTGTAAGACAAAGTGCCAATTAATACATAAATACTATTTATGCTGCTTTATAATCTATGCTAGATAATTCTGAAGCTACATTACACTAAACATATATCATATTTTCACAGACACTGGGGAGAACGACAACAACAGAAATGTGGATTTGCCGTATCTCCATTTGATGCCACTCACAACACCATTGGAAGATGTGGGGGAAAGTGCCGCAGAACCAAGGCCACAAACACCAACTGCAACAGAAAGTAATTCTAATATTATGACAAAGATAGCACATTTTCAGAAAATACAGGTTGATTTCTTAGAGATGCATATGCAACATAACAGTCCACAAAACAGACATTTACATAGTATATCAGATGCTTTCATTAATTTAATAGCAGCTGTTAAACTCTGAACAACAACTTTATGCAGGTAGCTTTATACATTGTTGCTCAAACAGTAGCCCTCGACAGACTACATGAAACATTAATTTCTGTGATGGCATGCACTCAAGAATCACCAATGAATTACTCAGATCACAGCAAACTATTAATAATGGCTTTTGCGTACTCTTGAAAGCATTGTTACAAACACACACAGTATTCAAGAGGCACATAAAAATGCTATGCAGGAACTAAACCATAGTGTAGCTACTATTGGAGCTCAACTAATGAGCCAATTGCCGAAACAATCAATATCCAGTTTGCCAATTAGCACACCTGCACCCAGTATTGAGCAACCAAAATCACTACGACGTAGACAAAGCTCCCATCGGGGACAATCAACTGCGGCAGATGCACCACAAGTGATAATGTGCCAAAGCCATCATATCCTAAAAAAATTACTTGTTGATTTTTTGTTTGTTTGTTTGTGTGTTTGTTTGTTTTCTTCTTGGCTTAATAATAGTACCTACAATGTCATTTTTGCCTTATGTAACAAATAATGCTGTTTAACAGAATTTGTTGCTAAAACACATTTCAGCGTGTAAAGAGGATAGCATTTATGTTGGAGACATCATTGAAATTTCTGCTTTAGGCACAGATAATGTTTTTCCCCACTGGAAAATGTTTTTGCAAAGTAAAAAGAAAACCCAACAACAATAATATCTTGTTTACATTATTATACTTTTGTCTTAAGGTATTAAATACTCCCTCTTTAACAAGACCGCAACTTCTTCACTGTGTATTGCATAATCAATTAAGCTCAATTTAACAAACATACATTATTATTATTAGGGATGGAACATTGTTTTTAAAATATCAGCACACCTGAAGTTTACCACTTTGTTAATAAAACATTGTTTCTCTAACGTCCTAGAGGATGCTGGGGACTCCGTAAGGACCATGGGGATAGACGGGCTCCGCAGGAGACATGGGCACTTTAAGAAAGAATTTAGTTCATGGTGTGTACTGGCTCCTCCCTCTGTGCCCCTCCTCCAGACCTCAGTTTGATACTGTGCCCAGAGGAGCTGGGTGCTTTTCAGTGAGCTCTCCTGAGTTTACTGATAGAAAGTATTTTGTTAGGTTTTTTATTTTCAGGGAGCTCTGCTGGCAACAGACTCCCTGCATCGAGGGACTGAGGGGAGAGAAGCAGCCCTACTCTCTGAAGCTAGGTCCTGCTTCTTAGGCTACTGGACACCATTAGCTCCAGAGGGATTGGTACGCAGGATCTCACCCTCGACGTCCGTCCCAGAGCCGCGCCGCCGTCCCCCTCGCAGAGCCGGAAGATAGAAGCCGGGTGAGTATGAGAAGAAAAGAAGACTTCACAGGTGGCAGAAGACTTCATGATCTTCACTGAGGTAATGTACAGCACTGCGCCATTGCTCCCACACACCTCACCTACTCCGGTCACTGTAAGGGTGCAGGGCACAGAGGGGGGGCGCCCTGGGCAGCATTTGGGATCTCATGTTGGCAAAAGTACACATATATACAGCTGGGCACTGTATATATGTATGAGTCCCCGCCAAAATTACTGTATAAGCGGGACAGAAGCCCGCCGTCGAGGGGGCGGGGCTTCTCCCTCAGCACTCACCAGTGCCATGTTTTTCTCCACAGCACCACTGAGAGGAAGCTCCCGGGACTCTCCCCTGTTTATACCACGGTAGAAGAGAGGGTTTTAAAGAATAGGGGCGGGCACATAATTCGGCGCAGATAATAACAGCGCTACTGGGTAAAGATTAAATTGCTGTGTTTTTTCCTGGGTCATATAGCGCTGGGGTGTGTGCTGGCATACTCTCTCTCTGTCTCTCCAAAGGGCCTTGTGGGGGAATTATCTTCAGATGAGCATTCCCTGAGTGTGTGGTGTGTCGGTACGTGTGTGTCGACATGTCTGAGGTAAAAGGCTCTCCTAAGGAGGAGATGGAGCAAATGTGTGTGAGAGTGGTGTCTCCGTCGACAACGCCGACACCGGATTGGATATGTGAAATTAAGTGCTAAGGTAAATTTATTGCACAAAAGATTGAGAACAGACAGTGAATCTACACATGTCTGTCCCTATGTCGCAGAGACCTTCAGAATTCACTATCCAAAATAATAGACACTGATATCGACACGGAGTCTGACTCCAGTGTTGACTACTATAATGCAAAGGTACAGCCAAAACTGGCAGAAAAGTATTCAATATATGATTATTGTAATAAAAGATGTTTTGCATATCACTGATGACTCATCTGTCCCTGACACAAGGGTACATATGTTTAAGGGGAAGAAAGCTGAGGTAAATTTCCCTCCTCTCATGAAGAAAAAGAGCGGGAATCTCCAGACAAGAGACTGCAGATTCCCACAAAGAATTCTCAGGGAGTATCCTTTCCCTACTAGGGCCAGGATACGATGGGAATCTTCCCCTAGGGTGGACAAAGCTTTGTCACGTTTACCTAAAAGGTAGCGCTGACTTAACAGCTATCCTCAGGGATCCTGCAGATAGCATGCAGTAAAAGTACTTTGAAGTCCATTTACACACATTCTGGTACACTACTCAGACCGGTGATTGTGTCGGCATGGGTTTATAGTGCTGTAGCAGCGTGGACAGATACCTTATCAGCGAAGATTGAAACCCTAGATAAGGATACCATGTTATTGACCCTAGTATACGTATATATAATATATATATATATATAAGATGCTGTCTTATTTATATATATATATATATATATATATAAAACAAGCCCAAAGAGACATTAGTCTACTGTGTTCTAGAGTCAACGCTATGTCGATTTCTGCTAGACGTGTCCTGTGGAACATGCAATGGACAGGTGATGCCGACTAAAAGAGGCATATGGAAGGTTTACCTTACAAGGCTGAGGAATTGTGTGGAGAAGGGCTCTCGGACCTGGTCTCCACAGCTATAGCTAGTAATTCTGATGTTTTGCCTTATATTCCCTCACAGCCTAAGAAAGCACGACATTATCAAATGCAGTCCTTTCGGTCGCAGAATCACAAGAAAGTACGAGGAACGTCCTTTCTTACCGGAGGTAAGGGCACAGGGCACAGCTAGTTCCCAGGAACAGAAGTCCTCCCCGGCCTCTACTACATCCACCGCATGACACTGGAGCTCCGCTAAGAGAGTCCGTCCCAGTGGGAGCACATCTTCGACTCTTCAGCCACATATGAGTTCACTCACAGGTGGATCCCAGGGCAATAAAAATTGTTTCTCAGGGTTACAAGCTGGAATTCGAAAGGTGCCTCCCTCGCCGGTTTCTCCTTATCGGACCTACCGGCTTCTCCCCCAGAAAGGGAGATAATATTAAATACAATTAACACATTGTATCTCCAACAGGTGGTGCTCAAGGTTCCCCTCCTGCAACAAGGAAGGCGATATGACTCAACCTTGGCTGTAGTCCCGAAACCGTACGGTTCGGTCAGACCTATTTTAAAATTAAAATCTCTGAACCTATACTGGAAAAGGTTCAAATTTAAAGTGGAATCACCCAGAGCGATCATCGCCAGCCTGGAAGGGGGGGATTGGATGGTGTATCTAGACATAAAGGCTGCATACCTTTATGTTCCCATTTTTCCACCCCATCAGGCGTACCTGACACTTGCGGTACAGGATTGTCATTACCAATTTCAGGGTAATTGGCGGAAAAAATGGTGCTCCTACGCAAGCAAGGAGTCACAGTTATCCCATACTTGGACGATCTCCTAATAAGGGTGAGATCAAAAGAGCAGTTGTTCAACAGCGTGTCACTTTTCGCTGAAGGTGTCACAACAACACGGCTGGATTCTCAATTTCCCGAGGTCACAGTTGGTTCCTATAACTCGTCTGCCCTTCTTGGGTTTGATTCTGGATACAGACCAGAAATGGGTTTACCTTCAGATAGAGAAGGCCCAGGAACTCATGACTCTAGTCAGGGACCTATTGAAACCAAGACAGGTGTCAGTGCAACACTGCACTCGAGTCCTTGGAAAAACATTCCCTTAGGCAGGTTCCATGCGAGGACTTCAAATGGGACCTACTGGACAAGTGGTCCGGGTCACATCTACAGATTCATCAGTTGATCACCCTATCCCCCAGGGCCAGGGTATCTCTCCTGTGGTGGCAACAGAGTGCTCACCTTATAGAGGGCCGCAGATTCGGCATTCAAGACTGTATCCTGGTGACCACAGACGTGAGCCTCCGAGGCTGGTTAGCAGTCACACAGGGAAGAAATTTCCAAGGTCTTTTGGTCAAGTCAAGAGACTTGTCTTCACATCCACATATTGGAACTAAGGGCCATATACAACGCCCTACGTCAAGCGGAGACCTTTCTTCGCGACCAACCGGTTCTGATCCAGTCAGACAACGTCACCGCAGTAGCTCATGTAAACCGCCAAGGCGGCACAAGGAGCAGAGTGGCGATGGCGGAAGCCACCAGAATTCTTCGCTGGGCGGAGAATCATGTAAGAGCACTGTCAACAGTGTTCATTCCGGAAGTAAACAACTGGGAAGCAGACTTCCTCACCAGACATACGTCCTGGAGAGGGGCGACTTCATCAGGAAGTCTTCGCACAGATTGCAGTTCGGTGGGGACTGCCACAGATAGACATGATGGTGTCCCGTCTCAACAAAAAGCTGCAGAGTTATTGCACCTGGTCAAGATACCCTCAGGCAGTAGCGGTAGACGCCCTAGTAACACAGTGGGTGTTCCAGTCAGTCTATGTATTTCCTCCTCTTCCTCTCATACCCAAGGGTTGAGAATAATAAGAAAAAGGAGGAGTGCGACAATCCTCATTGTTCCAGTTTTGCCACGAAGGATCTGGTATCCGGATCTGAAGGAAATGCTTACATAAGATCCGTGGCCTCTTCCTCTAAGGCAGGACCTGTTGCAACAGGGCCCATGTCTGTTCCAAGACTTACCGCTGCTGCGTTTGACGGCATGGCGGTTGAACGCCGGATCCTAGCGGAAAAAGGCATTCCGGATGAGGTCATTCCTACGCTGATAAAGGCTAGGAAGGACGTGACATCTAAACATTGTCACCGTATATGGCGAAAATGTGTTTCTTGGTGTGAGGCCAGGAATGCTCCTGCGGAAGAGTTCCATCTGGGCCGTTTCCTTCACTTCCTACAAACTGGAGTGAATTTGGGCCTAAAACTTAGGCTCCATTAAGGTTCAGATTTCGGCCCTATCCATTTTCTTTCAAAGAGAAATTGGCTTCTCTCCCAGAGGTTCAGACTTTTGTGAAGGGAGTGCTGCATTTTCAGCCTCCTTTTGTACCTCTGGTGGAGCCCTGGGACCTTAACGTGGTGTTAAGTTTCCTTAAGTCACACTGGTTTGAATCACCTAAAATGGTAGAGTTAAAATATCTCACTTAGAAGGTGGTCATGTTATTAGCCTTGGCTTCGGCTAGGCAAGTGTCGGATATGCGGGTTTGTTTCATAAAAGCCCTTATCTGGTTTTCCATGTCGATAGAGCGGAGTTGAGGACACATCCTCAATTCCTGCCTAAGGTGGTATCATCCTTTCATATGAACCAGCCTATTGTGGTGCCTTTGGCTACGCATGACTTGGAGGACTCCAAGTACCTGGAGGTGGTCAGGGCTTTGAAAATTTACGTAGCCAGAACGGCTAGAGTCAGAAAAACAGAATCACTGTTTGTCCTGTATGCTGCCAACAAGCTTGGCACTCCTGCTTCAAGGCAGACTATTGCTCGCTGGATTTGTAACACCATTCAGCAGGCTCATTCTACGGCTGGATTGCCGTTGCCTAAATCGGTTAGGGCCCATTCCACTAGGAAGGTGGGCTCTTCTTGGGCGGCTGCCCGGGGGGTCTCGGCATTACAGTTGTGCCGAGCTGCTACTTGGTAAGGTTCAAACACTTTTGCTAAGTTCTACAAGTTTGCTACCCTGGCTGAGGAGGACCTCTTGTTTGCTCAATCGGTGCTGCAGAGTTATCCGCACTCTCCCGCCCGTTTGGGAGCTTTGGTATAATCCCCATGGTCCTTACGGAGTCCCCAGCATCCTCTAGGACGTTAGAGAAAATAAGATTTTACTTTCCAGTAAATCTATTTCTCGTAGTCCGTAGAGGATGCTGGGCGCCCGTCCCAAGTGCGGACTTCTTCTGCAATACTTGTATATAGTTATTGCTTCAATAAGGGTTACGTTATAGTTGCATCGGTCTTGAACTGATGATATCTTGTTTTCATACTGTTAACTGGGTAGTTATCACAAGTTATACGGTGTGATTGGTGTGGCTGGTATGAATCTTGCCCTTGGATTAACAAAATCCTTTCCTCGTACTGTCCATCTCCTCTGGACACAGTTTCTCTAACTGAGGTCTGGAGGAGGGGCATAGAGGGAGGAGCCAGTGCACACCAGGAACTAAATTCTTTCTTAAAGTGCCCATGTCTCCTGCGGAGCCCGTCTATCCCCATGGTCCTTAAGGAGTCCCCAGCATCCTCTACGGACTACGAGAAATAGATTTACCGGTAAGTAAAATCTTATTATTTTGAAGACACATTAACCTATGTTTGCATTTTTATTTTGAAACTGTTGAGTAAGCCTAATTTAAAAAAAAAAGTTTATAAGGATGAGGTGGTACTCCTTGGACTTTCCCTGTATCACGCACAAACAACAGCGCAGCATGTACACAGCAACAGTCCCAGGGTATATTGTAGGGTTTTTCATTACACATTAAATAGAAGACACAGCAGGGTTTATTTTCAATAACAGCTAATTATGTTTATTTTGATATATTTGAGTTACTTGTTTGATTGCTGTTTTACATTTTGTATAAAACCCATATTTACTAACAGAAGTTTTTGGCCATAATTTGCAAAAATGAAGCTCAAACAATATTTGTTAGTAAATGTGTATTTTAGTCAGAGCAAATATGCAGTCATTAGTCATTGACACTCAAAATGGGGAAAAATATTCAAGATACCCCAGAGAGTGTCAGCCTGCACAATCACAGTGTGCCAAAATAAAAAATAAACAAAAAAACACTGCATATTGTAGAAAAACGTATAGAGAAAAATATCAATGGTTTATAAACATTACAAAAACAACATACAGTAGTTCGGAGAAACATTGGACACTGGCCCTCATTCCGTGTTGATCGCTCGCTAGTTGCTTTTAGCAGCAGTGCAAACGCTAAGCCGCCGCCCTCTGGGAGTGTTTCTTAGCTTAGCAGAAGTGCGACCGAAAGGTTAGCAGTTCTGCTACTAAATAATTTCATGCAGTTTCAGAGTGGCTCGATACTTACTCCTACCTTGCGATGACTGCAGAATGTTTAGTTCCTGGTTTGACATCACAAACACGCCCTGCGTTCGGCCAGCCACTCCCCCATTTCCCCAGCCACTCCTGCATTTTTATCAGGCACGCCTGCGTTTTTCAGCACACTCCCTGAAAATGCTGAGTTGCCGCCCAGAAACACCCACTTCCTGTCAATCACACTACGAACACTCGAGCGACTGAAAAGCATTGCTCGAGCTTGTGTAAAACTGCATAGTTTTGTGTGAAAGTACTTCACGCATCTGCGCTGCGTACCATACGCATGCGCAGAATAGTCGATTTTTAGCCTAATCGCTATTCTGCGAAAAACGGCAGCGAGCGATCAACTCGGAATGAGGGCCATTGTCAACATCTAACTAACAGATACAAACAAGCATAAGCTACTTTATAAACATAAATTTAATTTTTAAATCACAATTTATTTGTTTTACAAGCAACCATCCCTCTGGCATATGTCCCGCCTCAAATTTGCATGCCAAGGATGAATTTCTGAGGATGTAGGTATCATGACATGAGCCAGGATAGGTAGTCACAGCACTCATTTTTTGTTTTGCATCACAAACCAACTGCACATTCATAGAATGGTAGTGGTACCTGTTGATATACAAATTATCAGTTTTTTTGTGGTGGTCTTAGCCATATGTATATGCAATCTATAGCTCCCAGCAGGCCCGGCGCTACCCGCTCAGCAAAGGGATGCAAAGAAGGTAGGCGTTGGGTAGGAGAGGCGCTCTGCCTGCTTTGCATCCCCGTGCTGCGCCTGGGACCCTGCTGCTGCCGGCTGCTGTGCCTGTCACACTGACAGGCAGCGGCGCTGGCAGCATGATGAAGCCTGCCTCCTCCTTCCTATGAGAGCATTACGTCACACTCCACGGCCCAGCCCGACAAGGGGGTTGGGCTACACTGCGCCGGGGGGCGGAGCTACATGGGACCAGGCTGCAGAGGAGGACAAACAACATGGTAAGTTGGGGGAGAGTGATTTAAAAAGCGTGTGTGTGGTGGTGGTGGTGTGTGTGTGGGGGGGTTCATGTGTGTCTGTGTGGGGGGAGGGTGTGCGTGTGTGGGGGGTGGGGGGAGGTAAGGGTGTGTGTGCCAGGTCAGCATTCAGCAAACCCCACCCCTCCAGCTCACCCAGTGTGATTGCAGCAAGCACCGCCCCCTCAAGCACCTCATATTGCTGCTGCTGCAATCATCCACGCTGTGCCCCTCCGCTGCCGCCATGAAGCACCCCCCCAGAGTCTTTACAGCTGCGGTAATCGGCGCACAAGGGGAAACGTGCTCGCCTGGCCCCAAGAAAGTAGACCAGCATTGTGGTGGCCGCTGTGGGCAGAGAGAGACAGGCAGGACTGAGGCAGATATCTGGTATCCCGAGTGGGCGGCTCTGAGCGATGCACAGCAGGTCAGGTCATTCGGCAGGGGGAGGGTACGGCCCGGTCTGCAAGCTCCTAGGGTAACATACCCACTGAGACTCCAGGATCTCGTGATATTACAGACACCCTGATGTCACGCTGTACCCCCCCTCCTCTGTGTTCTGTCACTGTGTCACCCCCCCGTGTTCTGTCACTGTGTAATCCCCCCATATTCTGTCACTGTATATCCCCCCCATGTTCTGTCACTGTGTCCCCCCCATGTTCTGTCACTGTGTATCCTCCCCATGTCCTGTCACTGTGTTCTCTCGTGTTCCATCACTGCGTCACCCCCCCTCGTGTTCTGTCACTACATCACCCCCCTGTGTTCTGTCACTGTGTCATCACCCCCCCCGTGTTCTGTCACTGTGTCATGACCCCCCCCGTGTTCTGTCACTGTCACCCCCAACGTTCTGTCACTGTGCCCCCCCGTGTTCTGTCACTGTGTCCCACCCCCCCTCTGTGCCCTGTCACATCACTCTGTCACCCCCCTCCCCCAGTTTGTGTTATGTCATTGTGTCACAATCCCCCCTCTGTGTTTAGTCCCAGTCACTGTGTCACTCAGTTGCTGTGTCGACCACACCCCCACGTGTTCTCTCACAGCCACTGTGCTGCCCTCCCCTAGATACCCAGCACAGGGCCGTAACTAACACTGTGCCAGTGGTGCCTGGCACAGTGCATATGCACTGTGGGTACAGAGCTGCTGGCAGTAGCCTCACGGACCTGCCACCGCTGCACCATCAAACACATGGGAGGGAGGGCGCAAATTAATAGTTTGCAGGGATGCTCCGAACACCCTAGCACCGGCCCTGGCTCCCAAAATATTAGGTATACCTGAAAGCATAAAGAAAGCTACCTTTAGCTTATGTCTATGTGACTCCTAGCTGGGGAAGCAGATGTAAAGTAGGTTTGTGCAAGGGAGATGAGTGCTTCCAGCCCCTGGGTGAGGTGTTGCTAAAGGTTGTTTGTGATATGGCCATCACTTTACCAGACACTGACTGAAAGGAGGCAGTCACAAACAAATGCAAAACACACAGCAGCTTGTGCAGACCTGATGCGGCATGTGACTGGCTCAAGCTGAGTCATACAGCCAACAGGAGTCAAGCATGAGGTCATACAGCAACATTATATTGGAAAAGATGAGGTGGAACATCTGTATGACCTCACCAGCAGACAACAGACAGTGTATTGAGGCTTAACCTGCAATATGTGCACATGTAAAGGTATATTGCTTAAAACATTAGTAGGATATAAGGGACTTTAATCTACTGTATATATCATAAGGGAATTTGATTTATCAGATCATAAGGAAATTTGATCAATCGGATCATAAAGGACTTTGATTATCTGGTCATAAGGGATTTTGAACAGTAATTTAGTCATAAGGTACTTTGACTATGGGGAATGTAAATAGTATGAGAAAAACATTTTGCTATCCCTAATGCACACTAAATGAGAAATAACACTACATAATGGCCAGATAATACGGAGATCTTAGTTGCGTATATCTGCAGATATAGGGTTAAGCCCCCAGGCCGATTGGCAAGGCGTCTCCATCACTGGGGGTCCCTAATACTAGGCGTGGGTCCGGAGTGCGGGACCCCATCATGTCGGCACAGGCCGGCTACCCCAGGGCAGCACACAATTGAAAATTAGTAAGGGTTAATAAGAAGCACATAAGTGCTATGCAAGTGAGGTGTAATTAAAAGAATAAAAAATATATACAATGTATATGTAGGGGAAAATATAAGTGTTAATAAAGTGTTAAGGTGTGCCAACCTGAAGCAGCCCAGCAATACCAACAAAGGGAAAATCGTACCCCAGACCCACCCCATGTTATGAGCCACGGCTGTGGCTCATTCCTGTTTTGCATTTTTGTTCTGTATTTTATGTTATACTTCTGTTTATGTTCCCCGTGGGTGTCATGGGGTGCTCGGAGCTCACCCTTAAGGAGGGGATACTGTTATGAACCACAGGTAGTGGTTCATTCCTATTTTATGTTTATTAAGTTGTCTTGCATGCCAGGATTTCCCGTTGCTCTGTTTTAGAATACTCTTGTCTGCTGCCGCTGGTGAGTCTGTGTAATTGCAGCTTGTTCCCATGTGTTCAGCCTCACCTGGCTGCTAATTGCATCTTGTCAGTTTAGAGTCATGCTACAAGGCAGCTGCATGGGATTATTAATTAGGCCTCTCTGTTATATGCTGGCTGTTTGCAATTCACAGATGCTGGTGATATTCCTTGGTTTGCAGTCTGCTTGAGTTCTGAGCTTGGTTCCTGCTAGTTCCTGAGCTTCCTGTGTCGATTCCTGTGTCAGTCCCTGTGTCGATTCCTATGTCTGATCCCGTGTCCTGCCGTGAGGCGTTCCTGTCCTGAGGTCCAGTACCATTGCCTGTGCAAGTTTCTGGCTTCTTGGTGTCCACCGGTCTGTCGTTTGGGATTCTGCCTGTCCTCCAGTTCTGAGAGTCTGTGTCAGCAGCATTGGGAGTTCCTGTCCGTTTGCCAGTATTCGTACCGGTTCCGTGAGTAGCGGCACGGCCACGTCCGTCGGCCTAGGCCGCTGTATTCCCTTATTATTTCTGTCACTGGTGTTTTGCAGAGGGTTCTGCTTATGCTGTCACCGCCGGTACACAAAAGTATTGTGTCGGCGTGTGGTCAGCATTTCCTTTGTTGTTCTTTTCCTTTGGCGGCAAGCCGCACATACTTTGGTTTTAGGTTTGTTAGTAGCCCCTGGCCTTGTTGTTTAGTCAGAGGGCCCCTTGTTATCACCCTGTCTCGGTTCACTCTTTGTCTCTCATTAAGACCTGAGGGGGCATCGAAGTTGGGCAGACGTAATCCGCCCTTCAAACGCGGCTGCCATGGGCTCAAGCAACCATAGTCTCGCAAGAGTGTACTGACAGCACGGGTGAGACAACGGAGATAGGGCGCCAGGGGCTATTCCCTTTCCATTCCCCTTTCCCAGCATTACGTCCTGGTGCTCTGGACTTGCTTCATAACATCTCCCTTGTTCTGAGCACCAGGAACCTAACATTATCACCAGCCATACCACAAAAAAGAAATAAAACTTTTTTTCTTTTTTGGCCCAGTCCAGTGTCTAGTCTAGAATCCAGTCCTGTCTAGAATTCAGTGTTTAGAATCCAGTCCAGTGTTTTAGAATCCAGTCCAGTGTTTTAGAATCCAGTCCGGTGTTTTAGAATCCAGTCCGGTGTTTTAGAATCCAGTCCGGTGTTTAGAATCCAGTCCGGTGTTTTTAAAAAAAAAAAGTCTTGTTTTGTTTAGCAAAATTTAGTCTTGCCTTGCCTTGTCTTGCCTTGTCTTGTCTTGTCTAGTTTTAAATCCTCCTATGTCTACTATGCAAGCCCTGCAGGCATCTCTCGCAGCCCTGAACTCTGTATTCAGTGCTTTGAGACCAGAGCGACTAGAAGTTTTGCAGCAATCCCTAAAGCAACTGCAAAACCTTCTGACTAAAATCTTGCTCATTTTGCCAGAAGTCGTTGAGAGTACATCTATCTCTAAAGAGACTCTTGTTCACAGTATGGTGACAAGAGAATCCTCTGGTTTAATTGAAGAGAAAAAGTTTAAAAGTTTTCTGCGGCCCAGGCTCTCAGAAGAGGAGCGTCTGTGTCGCAGAAACTTAAACTTATGCCTATATTGTGGGGGTTTAGGCCATTATCTGCAGACCTGTGAGTTGCGCAAGCCAAAGTGTGGTGACGAGTCTTGCCCTCTTGCCAAGTTGAGTCATGATACAAGACCTACTCCTGTCTCTACTGTGGCAGAGGTACTTGTCACACAACCCACACAAAAAAGCTCTGTGTCCTATAATTGGGGTCCTTGGGCAAGGGAGCCCCATTATAGATTCAGGAATCAAAAGAGAATGTTTCTCTCCTCTCTAGGGGTTCCTGTGGAAGCGGAGTTGCAAGTCCCTGGAGTGGTGCCTGATGCCCAGGTTCCTGGAGTGGTGCCTGATGCCCAGGTTCCTGGAGTGGTGCCCAATGCCCAGGTTCCTGGAGTGGTGCCCGATGCCCAGGTTCCTGGAGTGGTGCCCGATGCTTAGGTTCCTGGAGTGGTGCCCGATGCCCAGGTTCCTGGAGTGGTGCCCGATGCCCAGGTTCCTGGAGTGGTGCCCGATGCCCAGGTTCCTGGAGTGGTGCCCGATGCCCAGAGTGCTGGAGCGGTGCCCGATGCCCAGGGTCCTGGAGCGGTGCCCAATGCCCAGAGTGCTGGAGCGGTACCCGATGCCCAGAGTGCTGGAGCGGTACCCGATGCCCAGAGTGCTGGAGCGGTACCCGATGCCCAGAGTGCTGGAGCGGTACCCGATGCCCAGAGTGCTGGAGCGGTACCTGATGCCCTAGCTTATAGAGGGACATCAAATATTATAGTTCAGGTGTCCATACCAGAAGGGGTCTCAGAAGCTGTTACCCCAGGTAGGGACTTGAAAAGCGCAACCCTAGAAAGGGTCTCTAAAACCATAGTTCTTGAGGGGAACTCGAGAAGCAAAACCCCAGAAGGGATCTTTGAAGTAATATCCCCAAGTGGGGTCTCGAGAGACGCAGCCCCAAAGAAGGGTCTAGAAGTCGCTTCCCCAGGAAAGAACTTAAGAAGCATAGCATTAGTGGAGGACCTGAAAGTTATTGCTTCAGCAAAAGTCCCGGAAGTCATAGTCCCGGGAGAACTTTCGATAATTATTGACTCAGAGAGGGAGGCCGATGGCCCGATCCCAGTCAGGGAGGCCAACGGCCCGGTCCCAGTAAAAGAATCCGAGGTGCTGGCCCCAGCGGGGTTCTCGGAGGCCACTGCCCCAGCGGGGTTCTCGGAGGCCACTGCCCCAGCGGGGTTCTCGGAGGCCACTGCCCCAGCGGGGTTCTCGGAGGCCACTGCCCCAGGGGGGGTTCTCGGAGGCCACTGCCCCAGCGGGGTTCCCGGAGGCCACTGCCCCAGCGGGGTTCCCGGAGGCCACTGCCCCAGCGGGGTTCCCGGAGGCCACTGCCCCAGCGGGGTTCCCGGAAGTCACTGCCCCGGGTGGGATTCAGAAAGTCACTGACCCGGGTGGGATTCAGAAAGTCAATGCCCCGGGTGGGGTTCAGAAAGTCACTGCCCCGGGTGGGGTTCAGAAAGTCACTGCCCCGGGTGGGGTTCAGAAAGTCACTGCCCCGGGTGGGGTTCAGAAAGTCTCAGCCCCGGGTGGGGTTCAGAGAGTCTCAGCCTCGAGTAAGGTCAATAGTGACCAGGTCCTAGCAAAGCACTCCAGTCAGTCAGATGAGAAGGAAACAGATCCTGACTCTGATATCTCAACATCCATAACCTTTGATGGGGGCTTCGCCCAATTTCTGGCGCTTTTCAAACACTATTACACTATTATGTTGTCTAGACCATTTCTGGGCATCACTTCAGAAAACCTTGGGCTCTATCTGATTTATTCTTTTAGAGGAGAGCCTTCTGAGTGGGCGACCAGTCTAATGAAAGCTGAAGATCCCATTCTTCTGGATCCCCTAGCATTCTGTGATGCAATTGTTAAAAGATACGGTTCCAAAGAAATTGGTTCAAGTTCCTCTAAGTCACCCGTCTTGTCTGCTGAGAGTCCACCAAATACTGTAAACTCTGCACAAGAGTCCCAGCCCGATGTTTTGACTGCAGGATGTGCTTTTTTGACTTCTTCTTCTAATAATAGTACTTTACCAGAAAGTTCAGCTCCCAAGGGTAAGAGACCTGTATCTGATTTGAACGCAGCCTTGCTGGGTGGTACCATCAGTTCAGACAATGTTTGGGGAATTACCTTGGTCAGACCTAAAGAGCTTTGTAAAAAGAAGAAGAAGAAGAAGAAGAAGAAGAAGAAGAAGAAGAAGAAGAAAAAGAAATAATTTTGGACTCTTGCCTTGATAAAAAAAAAAAGAGAGATTTTTTTTTTCCTTGTCTTGTGTCCAGTGGCCACCATCAAGGGGAGGGCACTGTTACAAGTTGTTGCTACAGCATGTTTTTTGTTTTCTTGTCTGTTAGACCAGTGTGTCAGGTTTTTTTTTTTTTATCCCTTGTTCTGGATAGTCTGAATTTTGGGGTCTTTTGACCCCTCCTCAAGGGGGGGGTAATGTTATGAGCCACGGCTGTGGCTCATTCCTGTTTTGCATTTTTGTTCTGTATTTTATGTTATACTTCTGTTTATGTTCCCCGTGGGTGTCATGGGGTGCTCGGAGCTCACCCTTAAGGAGGGGATACTGTTATGAACCACAGGTAGTGATTCATTCCTATTTTATGTTTATTAAGTTGTCTTGCATGCCAGGATTTCCCGTTGCTCTGTTTTAGAATACTCTTGTCTGCTGCCGCTGGTGAGTCTGTGTAATTGCAGCTTGTTCCCATGTGTTCAGCCTCACCTGGCTGCTAATTGCATCTTGTCAGTTTAGAGTCATGCTACAAGGCAGCTGCATGGGATTATTAATTAGGCCTCTCTGTTATATGCTGGCTGTTTGCAATTCACAGATGCTGGTGATATTCCTTGGTTTGCAGTCTGCTTGAGTTCTGAGCTTGGTTCCTGCTAGTTCCTGAACTTCCTGTGTCGATTCCTGTGTCAGTCCCTGTGTCGATTCCTATGTCTGATCCCGTGTCCTGCCGTGAGGCGTTCCTGTCCTGAGGTCCAGTACCATTGCCTGTGCAAGTTTCTGGCTTCTTGGTGTCCACCGGTCTGTCGTTTGGGATTCTGCCTGTCCTCCAGTTCTGAGAGTCTGTGTCAGCAGCATTGGGAGTTCCTGTCCGTTTGCCAGTATTCGTACCGGTTCCGTGAGTAGCGGCACGGCCGCGTCCGTCGGCCTAGGCCGCTGTATTCCCTTATTATTTCTGTCACTGGTGTTTTGCAGAGGGTTCTGCTTATGCTGTCACCACCGGTACACAAAAGTATTGTGTCGGCGTGTGGTCAGCATTTCCTTTGTTGTTCTTTTCCTTTGACGGCAAGCCGCACATACTTTGGTTTTAGGTTTGTTAGTAGCCCCTGGCCTTGTTGTTTAGTCAGAGGGCCCCTTGTTATCACCCTGTCTCGGTTCACTCTTTGTCTCTCATTAAGACCTGAGGGGGCATCGAAGTTGGGCAGACGTAATCCGCCCTTCAAACGCGGCTGCCATGGGCTCAAGCAACCATAGTCTCGCAAGAGTGTACTGACAGCACGGGTGAGACAACGGAGATAGGGCGCCAGGGGCTATTCCCTTTCCATTCCCCTTTCCCAGCATTACGTCCTGGTGCTCTGGACTCGCTTCATAACATCTCCCTTGTTCTGAGCACCAGGAACCTAACACCCCATAAATAATGACAAATATGTCTGGGTCTAAATAGCCCAGTGTAAGGCCACATGATAATGGCTCCTACAGCATCTGAGAGCCAGATTACCTGGAGACACCCCTAACTTCTCCAATGGCACTCTGGAGTCAGCAATCCCTCCTAATGCTGACCCATCCATGCCTCTCTGAAATACAATGCACATTTATTGGCAAGCTGCTCAATCAGATTGTGATGTCACTCAGGTGCTAAAATGGAGGGGTAATTCTGGGTAAGAGAAAAACATTTTGCTATCCCTGATGCACACTGAGTGAGAAATAACACTACATAATGATCAGATAATAAGGAGATCTTAGTTGCGTATATCTGCAGATATAGGGTTAAGCCCCCAGGCCGATCGGCAAGGCATCTCCATCACTGGGGGTCCCTAATACTAGGTGTGGGTCCGGGGTGCGGGACCCCATCATGTCGGCACAAACCGGCTACCCCAGGGCAACACACAAGTGAAAATTAGTAAGGGTTAATAAGAAGCACATAGTGTTAGGTGCTATGCAAGTGACGGAGACGCCTTGCCAATAGGCCTGGGGGCTTAACCCTATATCTGCAGATATACGCAACTAAGATCTCCATATTATCTGATCATTATGTGGTGTTATTTCTCACTCAGTGTGCATCAGGGATAGAAAAATGTTTTTCTCTTACCCAGAATTACCCCTCCCTTTTAGCACCTGAGTGACATCACAATCTGATTGAGCAGCTTGCCAATAAATGTGCAATGTAAATAGTATCCCAGGTGAATACCAATGTCATACACCAATGGAGACTAAAAGCTATCCATGGTGAAGGCAAAATACGGGGTATGAGAAAATTGTTTAGAAGAGCAAAACTATCAGAACATGGCACATGTATTAACTATAACTAAAATATAGTAAAATATACATTTTATTTCTGTACTATCCGAGTGCATGACTGATTTGAGTTTTCTTGATTTTTACCTATTGGACTTTATAAGGAACCTTTTTGATAAACTCTATTAGATATGTACATTCGGTTCTCCATAAATCCAAACACACCCAAATTTTGTGTATCTAATCCGAACCAAAACCTGGTCTAGATCTCTGCAGAAGATCCAAATTAAAATGAGCCCCTGTTCGGCTATTCCTACGGTTCGGATTTTGAATATTTAAATATGAATTTTGGGTTTTGGATTCAGTTTGAATTGCAAAAATAACATTATTTTAGCTGTTGTTATCAATTAAAAATAAATCTGGATCCAAAATTAAAACCAGTAAGCTGGTTTTGGCAAACCAAAACCCTCCGACGAATTAGAACTAAAACCACTAAAATTGATCGGCGCATGTCTCTAATCTGTATGTGAAGGTTCAACTATGCAACAGCACTATGACAGGTTACACCGGTTCAGTTTTTCCATCCTGTGTGGATGTCTGTGCATCTTTGAACACAGCTATCAGCACCATGCCCACTCCCCCCTTCCCACCCCTCCTTTATCTCCCAGGAATGCCCGTTAAAAAATCTCAGGACTGTGCATCTGATTCTGTGCTTTATCTCTGTGTGCCGACAATTGGGATGCATGCGCTTTGTGATTCAGATGCATGTGTAGACTAAAAACCTTGGTTGTATATACTGTGCTCACCAATAGAATAATACTAAGGAGAATATGACTAAACACAATTAAATTTAGGGTATGTTTCCACTGTATTGCCTTGAAGACTAGTTATGTATTCCATTTTAACACAAACCCTTTCCTATTAAATAAATATTACTGGTATGCAGGCTAAGATGTTTCTATTTACCAGAATACAAAATATGTAAAAACAGCTTGTTGGTGTGTTTACAATATTTGTCTGGTTAATAGGGGTATACAGCAATAGATTAACAGGTATAAGGGAAAAAACAAGGCTTGTCACCAAAGAGATGAGAGACTGGACCATATTCAAATTTTGGAAAATTATTGGCATGTCTACCAAATATGGAAAAATGTTCCAGGAAATATATATATATATATATATATATATAGAGTATAGTCGGCGGCACTCCGGTACAAAGAAGCACAAAGGCAGGTTGGATGAAAACAACATTTCGAAGTTTTAATTACTTCGTCCTCAGGTTATAACAAATACAATAAACACATACCTTTATATCCCCTTTCCATGTGCGGTGAGCACCGGCGTGGACCCGGCGTTCAGACGCCCACCAATGACGTCATCCTGCCGTCCCACCCACCGGAGTCATCACCCTATAATCAAAAACCCGAATCTAAAAATACCTAACACAAGTGCACCAGAACCAGTACAGATAAAACACAATATTAAAACAGGCACAGATACAATGCATGCAAATGTCATCCAAATCTCAATCTTATAATGCTCTTACTGAGAAATATAAATTATACATGAATCAAAAATCCCCTGACTCGCAAGTTGACACTGAACATACTCTCAATATGCTATAAGAAGCAATGAAGCCCTAATGTCTCATTGAGACCCCTGGGTGCCAGCGTTTGTAATTCATGAATCCATCTGGACTCCTTTTGTAACAGTATTAACGATCTATTACCCCCTCTCACTTTAGCTGGTACATGATCAATGATCATGTATTTTAAACAAGCAACACTATGTTTGGCGACTGCAAAGTGCCGTGCTACCGGCTGATCACTCGTCCCACTCAGGATAGCTTTTCTGATGGCCAGTTTATGATTGGCCATCCGTTCCCTCAGTGTGCAGTCGGTTTTCCCCACATAGTGCAAGCCACAGGGGCAGTTAATTAAATAAATGATAAACTTAGTCGTACATGTGAGTCTAAATTTGATGGTATATTTTCTCCCACTGAAGGGATGATGAAATATGCTTCCTGTCAGCAGAGATCTACAGGTGGTGCAATTTAAACACCTGAAGCAACCTTTACGAAGAGCAAGAAAGGTATTCTGTTCACTTTGTCTAGAGGCCAGATCAGTAACGTCAGTTTTAACCAACCAATCCCTTAGGTTTCTTCCCCTAGTATACGTGGGCATAATGTTAGTCTCAGTCATATTTAGGTCAGGATCTGACTGGATCATGGGCCAGAGTGATTTGGCCACCTTGGAAATAACACTACTCTCAGTATTAAAATGATTTACCCAAGGTAACCGAGATCTAGTAGATTGTTTCACTTGTTGTGTGAGCAAGGATTGTCGGTTGACACTAAGGGCTTTCTCTTTGGCCTTCAACAATCTATCAAGAGGGTATCCCCTCTGCCTAAACTTCACAATCATCTCATCAATCCTGGCAATGGCATGTTCTCGCACGCTACAAATCCTCACAGCTCGTAAGAACTGTGAGTAAGGTAACCCATATTTAGATGGAAGGGGATGAAAACTAGAGAAGTGCAGCACCGTATTGCGATCAGTGCTCTTATGGTATAAGTCAGTAGACACAACACCATCCCTGCAATGAACCAATACGTCCAAAAAATTAACACTATCACTGCTCATAATAGACGTGAATTTAATGGGATGACTCGACTGATTGTGTGTACTGATAAACTTCTGTAGTACCTCCTCCGGTTTGGACCAGATGACGAATACGTCATCTATATATCTTAGATACAAAATGATGGCTTCAGAAATGCCGATATTATCAAAAAAGATTTCTTGCTCCGCTACAAACATATATGAGTTAGCGTACGACGGGGCCACAGGGGACCCCATCGCACACCCAGATGTCTGCAGGTAAAACCTGCCGTCAAAAATAAAGTAATTGTGTGTCAAGGTCATTTCTAACAACTCAATCACAAAATCTACATCTGGCCCAGTATATAGAGGATTTCCCTCGATAAGTTTACGCACGGCCAGTAACCCTGCATCATTGGGAATCACTGTGTACAGACTAGAAATATCTATACTGCACAAAATACTATTATTGGGAATCTTCCCTAGTTCTTGCAAATGATTAATGAAAGAAGTCGTGTCCAGCAAATATCTATCCCTACAGACAATACAAGGTCGTACGCTAACTCATATATGTTTGTAGCGGAGCAAGAAATCTTTTTTGATAATATCGGCATTTCTGAAGCCATCATTTTGTATCTAAGATATATAGATGACGTATTCGTCATCTGGTCCAAACCGGAGGAGGTACTACAGAAGTTTATCAGTACACACAATCAGTCGAGTCATCCCATTAAATTCACGTCTATTATGAGCAGTGATAGTGTTAATTTTTTGGACGTATTGGTTCATTGCAGGGATGGTGTTGTGTCTACTGACTTATACCATAAGAGCACTGATCGCAATACGGTGCTGCACTTCTCTAGTTTTCATCCCCTTCCATCTAAATATGGGTTACCTTACTCACAGTTCTTACGAGCTGTGAGGATTTGTAGTGTGCGAGAACATGCCATTGCCAGGATTGATGAGATGATTGTGAAGTTTAGGCAGAGGGGATACCCTCTTGATAGATTGTTGAAGGCCAAAGAGAAAGCCCTTAGTGTCAACCGACAATCCTTGCTCACACAACAAGTGAAACAATCTACTAGATCTCGGTTACCTTGGGTAAATCATTTTAATACTGAGAGTAGTGTTATTTCCAAGGTGGCCAAATCACTCTGGCCCATGATCCAGTCAGATCCTGACCTAAATATGACTGAGACTAACATTATGCCCACGTATACTAGGGGAAGAAACCTAAGGGATTGGTTGGTTAAAACTGACGTTACTGATCTGGCCTCTAGACAAAGTGAACAGAATACCTTTCTTGCTCTTCGTAAAGGTTGCTTCAGGTGTTTAAATTGCACCACCTGTAGATCTCTGCTGACAGGAAGCATATTTCATCATCCCTTCAGTGGGAGAAAATATACCATCAAATTTAGACTCACATGTACGACTAAGTTTATCATTTATTTAATTAACTGCCCCTGTGGCTTGCACTATGTGGGGAAAACCGACTGCACACTGAGGGAACGGATGGCCAATCATAAACTGGCCATCAGAAAAGCTATCCTGAGTGGGACGAGTGATCAGCCGGTAGCACGGCACTTTGCAGTCGCCAAACATAGTGTTGCTTGTTTAAAATACATGATCATTGATCATGTACCAGCTAAAGTGAGAGGGGGTAATAGATCGTTAATACTGTTACAAAAGGAGTCCAGATGGATTCATGAATTACAAACGCTGGCGCCCAGGGGTCTCAATGAGACATTAGGGCTTCATTGCTTCTTATAGCATATTGAGAGTATGTTCAGTGTCAACTTGCGAGTCAGGGGATTTTTGATTCATGTATAATTTATATTTCTCAGTAAGAGCATTATAAGATTGAGATTTGGATGACATTTGCATGCATTGTATCTGTGCCTGTTTTAATATTATGTTTTATCTGTACTGGTTCTGGTGCACTTGTGTTAGGTATTTTTAGATTCGGGTTTTTGATTATAGGGTGATGACTCCAGTGGGTGGGACGGCAGGATGACGTCATTGGTGGGCGTCTGAACGCCGGGTCCACGCCGGTGCTCACCGCACATGGGAAGGGGATATAAAGGTATGTGTTTATTGTATTTGTTATAACCTGAGGACGAAGTAATTAAAACTTCGAAACGTTGTTTTCATCCAACCTGCCTTTGTGCTTCTTTGTACCGGAGTGCCGCCGACTATACTCTACGTATCACCCGCTGCCATACGGGTCTAGGAGGGCACCGGACCGATATACTTTGAGACTGGGAGTGCTGCCAAAGCAATTGTGTATATATATATATATATATATATATATATATAATACCTATTGACAGTGGTCAAGGTGGAAATTTTGAAGTGGGGGTATGGAAGAGTGAAGGCTGTAATTTTGTGTGCGCAGAATGCGCATACTCCAGAAAAAGGGGGCATGGCCACTCAAAAGGGGCATGGCCTGAGGTGTAGTGTACCACATCATATACCCCTTATACACATTATGCACCACAATAGTAGGACCCCTTATACTATCTAGTACTGGTGCCCCGTATACATTATGCCACACTGAATGAACCAAAATTCCCATGGAATGTGCCAAAATTCACATTATGCCACACAGAATGAGCCAAAATTCACCATATGCCCCACAGTATGAGCCAAAATTCACATTATGCAACACAGAATGAGCCAAAATTTACATTACGTCACACAGTATGAGCCAAAATTCACATTATGGAACACAGAGTGAGACAAAATTCACATTACTCCACACAATATGAGCCAAAATTCACAATATGCCACACAGTATGAGCCAAAATTCAGGGACAAGGAGAGTGACAGCAGGGACATAGGGACAGTGACAGAGTGACAGCAGGAAGAGTGACAGAGAGAGTGACAGCAGGGACAGTGAGAGAGAGTGACAGCAGGAACAGGAAGAGTGACATCAGGGAAAAGGAGAGTGACAGCAGTGATGGGGAGAGTGACAGCAGGGACAGTGACAGAGTGACTGCAGGGAGAGTGACAGAGAGACTGACAGCAGGGACAGTGAGAGAGAGTGACAGCAGGAACAGGAAGAGTGACATCAAGGAAAAGGAGAGTGACAGCAGTGATGGGGAGAGTGACAGCAGGGACAGTGACAGAGTGACTGCAGGGAGAGTGACAGAGAGACTGACAGCAGGGACAGTGAGAGAGAGTGACAGCAGGAACAGGAAGAGTGACATCAGGGAAAAGGAGAGTGACAGCAGTGATGGGGAGAGTGACAGCAGGGACAGTGACAGAGTGACTGCAGGGAGAGTGGCAGAGAGAGTGACAGCAGGGACAGTGACAAAGAAAGTGACAGCAGGGACAGGGAGAGTGACAGCAGGGACAGTGACAGAGTGACAGCAGGGACAGTGACAGCAGGGAGAGTGACAGAGAGAGTGACAGCAGGGACAGTGACAGAGTGACAGCAGGGACAGGGAGAGTGACAGTAGACAGCAGTGACAGAGAGACAGAAAGAGTGACAGTACCTAACGAGCAGTGAACAGGGCTGTGGTCGGCAGCGGTGCAGAGGCTGAAGTTGGCACTGGTGAGGAGAAGGCCCTGGGCAGCGGTGGTGACCAGGAGAAGGCCCTGAGCGGTGGTGCAGCGGATTGCATAGGTGGCAGTGGCGTGGGATGTGGGCCCCTGACTGGCTGCCGGTTCCAGCACTTGGCAGTGCAGAATTTTAAGGCGGTGGTCAGTGCTCGAAGTGCCGGTATGCCATTCATGTGTATACCATCCCACTTCGGGTACTACCTATTGGTGAACACTTTGTTCAAATTCTCCTTAATAGTTACAGGATAGAACATTTAGACATACACTATATGTTTGTGTCGTATTCCAAGTATCCTTACTCAGAGAAAAAACAAAGCATGACTCCCATGCAATTTCAGGTGGGGATTCCAAGTCCAGTGAAATGATATAGAATGATATAAGTTGAATATGATAAACTGTCATTTGGTCTGTATATACAAAGTCATTTTATTGGCCAGAGTTAGCAAGGAGGGGCAAAAGTTAATGAAGAACCTACAAAGAGACATATTTGAAGGTACAGTTAAAAAGATGAGTGAGGGATTTGGCGTTTTTCTTGAATGTCTGCAAAAAAATGTACAGTTAATCTGCCTGCAACACTTCAGTAATGCCTGTGGCCAGTCCAATCAGAAAGCATAAGGGGTGAATGATGAGGCAGAAATGAGAGATGTTTCCACCGAGTGGTCAGGGGAGGTGAAAATGGTAAGCTTTTAGTTGAGATGGTCACAGTTGGAAAACATAAGCATGACCATAGTGACCAGAAGATTAGTCCTAGGTCTTTCTGTATTTAAAAGCCAGGGTAAATATGACATTGAATCCACTCCTGCCATTCAAATCTACCCAATGTCTTCTGCCATATATAGAGTGCCATGTCACCTTCTAGCTAAGGCAAAAGGCAGGAGAAGTATAATTGTATGTGTATTATATAAACTTATCAAAAGAAGAGCTGATTATTAACATCAACATAGGGTCTATGTTTCTCACAGAATCACTGGGCCAGTGATAATGTGACAGTTTACAATATAAATAACATATTCATTTAATAAATATCTAATGGAAAATATATGAGGGGTGAGGGTCACTTGGATTGTTAGACCAAGGGTGAAGCATCTGTTATATGTAGCACAGGCTGAAAACTGGATAGACCAAAATGTTAAAAATAATTTCCTAAAAAATCATCTCAACTTCCATATATTCTGGCTCTTTAAAATTGCATCAAACATTCCACATGTGCATCGACATTTCTGTGCACACTTCATACATAGCAGCAGTGGCTACTCCAGAGGTGGGGCTACAGCTCAATCCAAAATTCAGAAAGGGGAGACACACCAACTGCCAGTGAGTCAGTTTGAAATGACAGTTGGTGTGGCTCTCCTATTTGAATTTTGGACTGCGCTGCAGCTCCACCTCTGGAGCTGACACTGCATAGCAGCAGTACAAGATTTGCCTATTTTTTACTTTACATCCTACTGAAAGATCCATATAGTGAAAATCTTTGGGGTCCAGTATATTGGTGTGGTTTTACTTTTCCCACTCTTAAAATTACACTCTTAAATTACTCAGATTATAGGCCTGAGCTGCATTTTTTTTTTTTTTCAAATAACAATGGCTGGCACAAAACATATGTTTTTCCCCTGATGGGTCAAAACCTAAACAATGAGAAGGGTGAAAGAGACTGAAGATGGCATACAGTAGGTGGTGGTGAAGAAAAGGCAGAAATACTACATGGTGTATTGCAACTAACAAATGTGTAGAAATAATCAAGACCTAACCATAACAGAGCAAACAAGATGATTTTTGTCACATCATACAAATATTTTGGGATTTTCATTACTATTAATTATGGAGAAGTTGTTTACAGTCTGAAGAGCCACACTATTCTGCATTAAGGGAGATAAAGTGAAAAAAAACATGCATGTATCTATGGCAGAACTAGCTTTACCAATGGTCAAAATTACCTTCAAGCACTCACAATGGCTAATTTATTTCTATTTGTGGAAAACAGGTAGAATAGTTTCTGAAACCAGCAAAATGCTCTAAGTCACTTGTTCATGAATAAAGAAATCAGAAAACCATTAGCTGGTGGAGAAAGGAGTGAAGAAACATTGTAGTGTAATAATAAAACTTGAGTCTCCAAAATCCAAAATTCTTGGGTCCAGAAGTACAGTATTTTGGATTTCCAACATTTCAGTATTTTAGAATATTTGTATTCCATAAGGAGTTATCTTGGGGATGGGACCTAATTTATTTATTTGTCATATACACCTTATAAACATAGCTTGAAGTTAATTTTATACATTCTTTTTAATAATTTTGTGCATGAAACAAAGTTTATACACACTGAACCATCAAAAAGCAAAGGTTTAATTATCTCAGTCAAACACAAAAAAATGGATTTCAGATATTGGATATTCAGATTTGGGAGACTCAATCTCTCCAATATCTATTTCCCATATACTGTAATACCATTGTTCAACCACTGAAGTAACAACAGGCATGTCCAAGGTAAATGATGGCTAAAAAGTATTCTCATAGGATTTATTAACTATGTAGCCAGTCTTTTTTCTTTCTTAATTTCTTTTACATATGCAAAATCTTATTCTTTCATTGTGAAATGCTAAATAAAGCTACCAAATGTGGTTAAAAAACGAACCTGCTTTTTAATAAAATAATTTTAAGCATAATGCATCAGTATAGTTCCTTTTCAACTTTTATGTCTTTGAGATTGAATTAACTATTTTATTATACATGATTTGATGTTCCATTAATCCATACTGGGGATTACCTTTGATGTGTGTCATCTTGATAAGTCTTATTAAGTACTATATATGTGGAGCTAATGGAACACCAGGAATGAATTGCTATACACATATAAGATTATAATAACGATTTACTCTGTAAGTGTTCAAAATTAGCTTTTTCTGAAAACTTATTTGAAGAATATTGCACTGTTACCATTTATTATTATACTTTTAACTGTACTGTATGTCACTAAGGGATCTATTTAGTAAGACTTGAGGGAGATAAAGTGGACAGAGATAAAGGGCCAACCAACCGATCCTGTGATTTTTCAAATCCAGCATGTGACATGGCAGTTAGATGCTTATTGGCTGGTACTTTACCTCCATCCACTATATGTCCATCCAAAGCTTAGTAAATAGACCCAAAGGTTTAATGAACTATCCAAAATTCCATTATCCCACTAATTGAGACTTGAGATCATTCCTGAATGTCTGCAACTTTGGTAATACCTTATGAACAGTTGATATAAAATATGTTAAATATTTTATTGTTGGTTCAATCTGTTTAACATTTTTATTTATTTTTAATACTCATAAAAAGTGTAATCTTTTTAAAATAGTACAATATGGGGTAGATTTACCAAAGTTTCTTAAAATGCAAAATATAGGTGTTGGCCATACCAACCAATCAGATTCTAGTTATCATTTCTCTACTGCATGGTACAAAATGATAGACATAATCTGATTAGTTGCAATTGGCAACAACACCACTTGTCTGTTTTAGAAGCTTTAGTAAATCTAGCTCCTACATCAGGCCATTTAATTGTGTTCAAAAATAGACACTTTGCTACAGTACAAATGTTTTTTTGTAGAAAATCAAGCCAACAATCCAACATCTTCAATATGGTATAAAGTATGGGGGACATGGTATGAAGGTCCATTACATACCTTCCAACATAACCCTCTCCAGGAGGGACAGAATGCTCTGTGCCTGGAGTACTCTCTTAATGTACAATTGCCATAACCTGTGTCAAAGTCGAAAAATATAGCGACCTATGATGCCTTGTTCTAACCCCATGCGCTTGCCCGCTGCACGTGCACATTCTTTCCCGTGCGTGCGCATATTTGCAGTTGCGTGACGGCGCCTCCACGGTCATGCGCTCAGGCGCGTGGTATGTGCATTTACGGTAGAGTTTGTGTGTGTCTGGCGGGCGACTCGATCGTTACATAGTTAATCCAAATAATGTATTTTATAGGTTATGGTCCCCTTAATAATATCAGTAAGTTTGTTTAGTGTAACTGGTTCATGGACAGAGAAATCCCTCTTTACATGATACGAAAGGTCAGACAGGTTTTGAGCAGTGGTGTTTAGTATGCAACGGTAGAGTATATTGTTAGTAACATTCCGGTATTGGTTTGAAAGAGATTTATCGCTCCTGCGAATAGTTATGGTTATAAGAAGTTTATGGACATTTACTGTATTTGCAATTCATTATCCATGCGGCGGGAATCCTGAGATTCCCTCCCACCTGAGCAGTATGAAATAGTCACAGCCCACCTGTTTGAATCAACCTATGACCTTTTGTTATAATGTGAAGACAGATTCCTGTGTCCAATGAACAATGAGATTGTAGGCCCCTTTGTAGTGTACTGTATGTAGTGTATATAAGAACAGCCAGGCAGGGCCAGCTCAGTCTACTCTCCACAACGGTTTTCATCATTGACTAACTAGAGAGCTGGTTCCAGGACTGCGCAGCAATCATTCCCCAGTGTGTAAGTTTTTCTCTGTAACCAACTTATTCTCTGTTTGTATTTGCCATACTCTCTCTCTCTCTCTCTCTGTTATTGTTTAGGATTAAGAAACTGTTGTATATTGTATAATTTCTGTTATTCTGTTTAGGTGTTTATGTTAGTGCTGTAGTGTATAAGCTGTAACTGTTTTCCCCTTTTACATACTAAAATCATCTAGATAAAGGTTTTGGAACCTTACAAGGTATTGTGTGTTTATCATTACATTGCTAAGGGTATTCGGAGCGTCTCAATCGCTCAAGCAGCTTTTATATTAACAAGGTTAAGAAGCGTTATATCATTACAGTATAAGTATATCCCTTCATTGTGTTGCATACAAGGTTTACTGTGTGTCATCCTGTGAGCGTCTGCGCCGCTTCTGTTCCTCTTGTGGGCACAGCGTATGCTACGCTAGTAGCGTAGCATTACATTACTCGGACCGCCTATAGCGTGCTCGATACCCAGCGTAAGCCGTGAGCGAACGTGCCGCTCATGCGTCTCGACCACGGCCTAGCGTCTGCTACGCTAAGTGCGTACCCTTACGGTACCCCGTACGCCCATTGCGTACTGAGTCTCTTACCAATATATAGTGAATGTTATAAGATAAATAATTAGCTTTATCAATTTGCGGCTCGTCCGTCCTCCACATATCCGCTCTAGCGAACACAAGCAGACTTTATCTGTCAGCAAAGGGCGGGAAGGCGTATCCCTTCGTATCCGTGTTGGTGGTAAGGGATACGGTAGTACTGACTAGATAAGCGTCTGCATCGCTACGCTGTAGGAGTGCTGGAGGAATCCGGAACCGGAAGGTAAGAACAGTACGCTATTGTCTTTTAAAACTGTTTTATTTCTGTTTGATACACATTGCGTACGCAACACACGCACACACCTGCATTTTTCATTTGTGTAATTTTCACATCTCGCCTTCCTGTTTGCCATTTATCATTGATAACGTGCTGAGAAAGATTTGTTGCTATTGGTAGTTAAAAGTAAAATTAATACGTAAGGAAGTAATTTGTAAAACACGCACACGGCTTGCCCAAGATACAAGGAAGTTCTGTGTGGTGCTCAGTAAATGATTACAGTTAAATATCATTTGCATTGATAGAAACGTGTTACTTGTGTTACTGTGGACGTGTCTGGCCTGCGTACACGTGTCTCTAACAAAGGGCGGGACTAGCGTACGCAAGGGCTTACACACATAGCGTATATTACGCAACGGAGCGTATGGGTACGCCCACGTAATACAAATCACACAATAGTACTGTTTTAGTAGGCGATACGGAAGCAACGCGATAATAGCGCAAGTCAATCTCAGTGTCCTAAATTTTAGCGTAAATAATCCTTCTCTAGTTGTAACTCCTTTGGGACTAAGACTGCGATACTGAATGAAAGGGATTTCTGTACAGAAACGAAAGTAAAGAGTATATGAGGTGAAAGAGTGTATATATATATATATATATAAGTTTCTCATTTTTGGTTGGAACCTAGAAGTCAAGTTCTCGTGGGGTACATCCGTGAAAGTGACGGCGCGTGGTGGCTTGGGAGGCATCCCTTGTTAAATACTGAAATAAGAGCATTAGAGTATAGCAGATTAGGAGGTCTACTGTAGACACAGACCAGGAGGTCCAGAGACAGACCAGGAGGTCTAGGTGCAGCAGACTAGGAAGTCCGCTATAAGATAAAGTCAAGAAGCACAACACCAGGAGGGTTGGTGCGGTACCCATATAGGCCATTAAGCTCTGGCTGAAGGAATTCGCAGCCACAATTTTCGATTCCACTGGTCGTTCCGCACATAAGATTAGTTGCTTATGTGCAGTACGATTGTACCGCATGTAATTGTGTGCATTAGTTTGTAACTTGACCCAGTACCATTTGCGTACGCTAGAGGGGTCATAAATGCTATTTGTACATTCTAACGTGATTTGTGTAAAAAAAAATTATTTTAAGGGAGGTTCGCTGGTCACTCAGGAATTCTCTAACAACCGATACTTGCTGGGGACGGGTAAGCTACTCCCACAACGCCTCAGTAAATAAAGGTTCATAGGGGCCCTAGGTTGGGTACAGCAGCTCTGAGTCAGTGATTGCAGTACTGGCCAATGTGGGCGAGAAGTGTGTGAAAGCACTCGGTTGAACTTTCACCGTCGGCCTACCCCGGACATCTTGGTTTTTGTAAGGGTTCGCTGAAGACCCTGATTTGAAGGTCAGAGGTAGTGAAAGCAACACCTGCAAAGATGGGGGCCAGATGTTCAGGTAGGGGGCGATCAACCCTGGTTCAGGTTTATGTAGTAAACCGGCCAATCGGGTCGGCAAGGTATATCATGTGTGAGAAATACGGTTCACACACAGAGGTTTTGTGCGATGAATGGGAAAGAATGACTGTGCATGACGGGGAAAAGTTCCCACGGGTAGGTAGTTTTAGCCCCGAGTTGTTACAAAATCTAAGGAGAAGGATATGTCTCATTAAATCTGCAAAGAGACGGATCAAACATTATGATTATTTACAATTATGGCAACAGGAGGGTGAAATACAAAGAGGATTGGCTCAAGCGGCTGGATCTAACCCTATCAGGAAACTGATAGCCACCGCACCACCACCACCATACATAACAGGAGAGAAAGTGGTTACAGAGAATGGCACACTGGTGTATGATAAACATGCACTTAGTAACTGTATAGATGTTAAGAATAATGTAACTAAGATTGTTGATGCTAATACTAACCCGTGCAAGCTGTACCCTGTTTTAAACTTTCCCCAGGATTGTGACCAAGAGGATGAACCCACAACAATATCGGCACTCTCTCTAGCAGCCACCATAGCAGAAACAACAGTGGGCACGGCCCAACCAGTAAGAGCAGTATCAAAGGCCCCTAGTGGAGGGACAGGTGAGGTCGTATCAACTGGTAAGTACGGCACTGTACTCTTTGCAGAAACCATTACACCACATGTTGAAGAATCTACTCAGAATGATGTTATTGAACTTAATCCCGTTAGGGTAATTGCAGTACCAAATGGGAAAACTGACACTTCAGGAGTTACTCCTGTCAGAAACATCGCCATGCACTGCCCCTTTTCCCGAACGGAATTAAGATCAATGGTGTCTGAATTCCCTGATCCTAGGAAAGATCTAGTTGCAAGCCAGAAGTACATTAGAGAGCTAGGAAATACTGTGGAGCCTAATAACAAAGATTGGCGGATATTGCTGAGGGCATGTTTACCCTCCAATGTTGACTTAGCGAGATTTATAGCTGACTGTAGACTAGATGAAGAGGTACCCCTTACTGAGGAGTACAATCAAGATAATGTGAAAAGAATCAATTTGCAGCTGGGAGTATATTTCCCAGCTGTTGCTAAATGGAACAAAATTTTCTCCATCAAGCAAAAAGAGGGAGAAATAGCTGCTGATTATTTTCATCGGGCACTGCAGGAAATGGCTAAGTATACAGGGATAGAAGACATTAAGACAAATGTGAATCATAGAGAAGTAGCAGTATCTGTGTTAATGGATGGTTTAAAGGAAGTATTGAGGACGAGGGTACAGACCACCCAACCATGTTGGCGAGGTTTGTCGGTGGCTACTTTGAGAGAGGCCGCTATTGATCATGATCGGAACATCACCAGACACAGGGAGTCGCAGAGTGATAAGCTAATGGCCGTAAGTATACAGGCCCTTACCACAAGGCCAACTCAGCATAAGTCTCAGACCCCTGTGGGTAAGTCAAATGTGGTAACTTGTTATTACTGTCATAAAGAGGGACATTTTGCACTAGACTGTAGATTGAAAAATTCACAAAACTCATACCAAACCCCTAGACAACGACATGACACACGAAATTGGGATCAAGGACCGCAGAGACGGAGTTATGAGCCACACGCAGGGGAAACAAAAAGGTATCCCCCAAGAAGAGACTGGCAAGTCTCTGATAGTTCCCATTTACCCCCTTCACAGGTAATAGCTGCCAGCGCAATGCAGGGAGGTCACCACATACAATAGGGGTGGGGCCACACCTGTAGTCTGCAGCCAGTGAAATTAATTGCGAGCCTTGGAAGTGAACCCGAGGTCACAATTGATGTAGCTGGTAAATCTCTAAATTTCCTTGTAGATACGGGGGCGGCCAAGTCAGTGATAAATTCGACCGTGGGCATGAGAACCACTGGTAAAACAATTCCAGCCATGGGAGTAACAGGAGTAGTACAACACTACCCTTTAAGCAAACCTGCAGAGATTACGATAGGGCCTTTGCACACCAAGCATTCTTTTCTGCTGGCTGCATCGGCTCCGACTAATCTCCTAGGGATAGATTTACTGTGCAAAATGGGATGTGTCATATATTGTACTCCTGAAGGTGTGTTCTTGGACATACCCGAAAACCACGCTCAGGAAGTGCAGGATATGCTAGACTCCCCAACAAGATTAATGTCACACACTGTTGTTGTAAATAGGTGTCCATCCAAAGTAGAGGAAATGATTTCCCAGATACCGGAATCACTTTGGACCAAGGATGGACAAGACACTGGATTAATGGCAAACGTAGCCCCAGTAGTTGTACAAGTAAAAGATGGTAGGATAGCTCCAAAAATCCCACAATACCCTCTGAAGCCAGAGGTGGAGTTAGGAGTTTACCCTGTAATAGAGCGCTTGCTACAACAGGGCATTCTGGTAAGGACGTCCAGCACTGCCAATAGTCCCATCTTCCCTGTTAAAAAGAGTGGGGGGAGGGGTTACAGATTAGTGCAGGATCTAAGAGGAATCAACAAAATAGTTGAGAGTCAATTCCCCGTAGTGCCAAATCCAGCTGTTATCCTTATGCAAATCCCTCCCACTGCCAAATTTTTCACTATGATTGACCTCTGCTCCGCCTTCTTCTCGGTACCTCTGCACCCTGACAGTCAATACATATTCGCATTTACATACAGAGGAGTTCAGTACACCTGGACTCGCTTACCGCAAGGTTTCATTGACAGTCCAAGTATTTTCTCACAGGCCTTGCATGATTGTTTACAATCTTTCCTACCTGAGAGTGGATCAATATTAATACAGTACGTAGATGACCTACTGCTGTGTTCAGATTCACTTGAATCGTCCATGAGAGATACGAAACAACTCCTGTTTCATCTTTCAGACACCGGACACAAGGTTTCCAAAGACAAGTTACAATTATGCAAGACCAAGGTAAAATATTTGGAACACTGTCTGACACAAGGACTGAGACACCTCACCGCTGACAGAATTCAAGCAATTCGTGACATGACCCTGCCACAAACCCAGCAACAGATTAGAACGTTTTTAGGAATGTGTGGGTATTGCCGTAACTGGATCCCAGGGTTTTCTATACTGGCCCTGCCTTTACAGGAGATGGTCTCATCAAACAAACCTGATCGGATTTCGCACACAGACGAGTCTGAGATGGCATTTGAGAGACTTAAACAGTGCCTAACGTAGGCACCAGCATTAGGCATGCCAGATTATGGAAAACCCTTTGAGCTGTATGGAACAGAGAGTGCTGGGTGCGCTGCTGGAGTCTTAACCCAGAAGCATGGTGATGCCAGCAGGCCGGTAGCCTACTATAGCACTCAGCTAGACACGGTAGCGCGATCCCTCCCCACATGCTTGCGAAGTGTTGCAGCAATAGTATTGCTAGTAAGTAAAAGCGAAGATGTAGTGCTAGGACACAACCTCACAATTCATACACCACATGCAGTGTCAGCTTTACTGAATTCGGCCCAAACCAGACACGTCTCATCAGCACGGTTTACAAGATGGGAATTGGCGTTGATGGCCCCCGTAAACATCACCATAAGGAGATGCAGCGCACTAAATCCTGCAACATATCTCCCAGGTGTGCCTGGACAGGCACAAAGGGTGGAGGATGAGAGTGATGGTGAAGGAGGATTTAGTAAGGAAAATGACACACATGATTGTATGGAATATTTGACCCAAAATTTCACGGCAAGGCCTGACATCAGTGACAACCCACTGGAAGATGTATATTTTACTTTCTACACTGACGGCAGTTGTCACAGACAGACGGACTCGGGAGACTTGTGTACTGGATACGCAGTCGTAGATGACCAAGGTACCATAGAAGCGGAACCCCTAGGCCCACCACACTCAGCACAAGTTGCTGAACTGGTTGCCCTAACCAGAGCATGCAAATTGGCTAAAGGCAAGTCAGCCAATATCTACACGGATTCTAGGTACGCCTTCGGAGTAGTCCATGATTTCGGGGCCCTATGGCGCCTCAGAAATTTCATGACGGCAGCTGGCACACCCGTAGCACATGCAGCCCACATCAAAAGACTTCTAACAGCGATACAGGAACCTGACAGAGTGGCTGTTATCAAGTGTAAAGCTCACACGTATAGCCAAGACCCGGTATCACTTGGTAACAGCCGAGCAGACGAAGCTGCTAAATCAGCAGCCAGTACCCCCATACAGACTGACAGCACACAGCTGATGGTATTTAATACTGTAAACACACAGAAATTTTATGAAATGCAAAAATTTGTGTTCACCACAAGAAAAGGCAGTTTGGAGGTCAAAAGGATATGGCCAGGAGTCCTCAGGATTCTGGACAGACGGACAGGGTAAGCCAGTGGCACCCAGAGCATACCTTCCAAGTCTAGCGGAAGCGGCACATGGGCTGACTCATCTAGGCAAAGAAGGAATGTGTAAGTTGGTAAGAGCTTATTGGTGCGCCCCAGGATTTTCTTCCCATGCGGGTAAAAGAGCGATGACATGTCTCACCTGCTTGAGGAAGAATATTGGAAAGGCAATACCAACAGAGCCATCCCATATCCCTCCTACAGATGGTCCTTTCCAGGTAATACAAATTGATTTCATACAATTGCCACCTTGTAGAAATTTAAAGTATGTATTGGTTTGTATTGACGTGTTCTCAAATTGGGTTGAAGCATTTCCCGCGGCCACAAATACCGCTGTGTTTACTGCAAAGAAAATTGTGCAGGAATTTGTGTGTAGGTACAGTATCCCTAGAATCATTGAGAGTGATATGGGTACCCATTTTACAGGTGAAGTTTTTCAAGCAATGTGTAAGTTGATGGGAATTAATAGTAAGCTGCACACTCCGTACCGCCCCCAGGCGAGTGCGAAAGTGGAAAGAGTAAACAGCGCTATTAAAAACAAATTAAGCAAGGTAATGGCTGAAACAGGATTGTTGTGGCCCGAAGCTTTGCCAATCGTATTATACAGCATCAGAACCACTCCCAGGTCCCCTCTTAATCTGTCTCCTTTTGAAATTCTGTTTGGTCGAAAACCCCATGTTATGATTAACCCCCAGGATGATTTGAAATGTAACAATGAAGTAACTGTAAAGTATTTGGTTAAGATAAGTAAGCAATTGAGGAATCAGAATGATAATCTAAAGTTGGTGATTCCTGATTTGCCAGACAGTAATTGTCATGACATTGAACCTGGGGATTATGTAATGATACGGAATTTTCTACGCTCAGGTTGCCTTATTGACAGATGGGAAGGACCATATCAAGTCTTATTGACCAGCACGACAGCATTGAAGGTTGCCGAGAGAGAGACTTGGGTCCATTCGTCTCATTATAAAAAGGTTGCTGACCCAGAGAGGTCCCGTGATAAAGAACAGACGGTAGAGGTTGTATCACTAGAGTGTCTGTTCCGGGAAGGTTGAGACGACACCTGAGCGCTGAGAATAATAAGACCGGAGGCGTTTGTCGAGCCAGATTTCTTTTTCCCTTTTGTTATTTTCTCCAGTTCCCATCTCCCTCCTATTCTCTTTCCCCCTTCTTATTTTTCCCCTTTTCCTCCTATAAGATGGACTTGCCCCAAGAGACTGTGATCCGGATATTCCTGTTGACCATGATGTTGACCAGAGCAGTCTGTTTCAGTGAGAGTACCATGGAGGTCGAGAAAGGATCTGGAATGGGTTCTGTTGACCAGGATGGAGGCGTAGTTTTCCAAGAGCAACATAATGTTATGCACACCAGTGCCAGCAGGAATGTACTGGTGTCTGAACGGTGAGGGATGCAAAACAAATGAACTCACAGACAGACTGGGGAATATGACATTACATACACAGAAGGTGATAGGGTAACAAAATAAACACAAAAGTGAGCAGAGAAGCCCAAAGGCTAAGAAACTGGGTGTCTCCCTAGTATTAGGAATGCTCAGATGGAAAGAAGCGAGATGTAGTGATTTAATACGTAAAGAACCCAAAATGCTGTTGCTAAGGGCAACAGCAAAACCCTAAAGGGTTACCAACGGGTGTGGCAGTAAACTCCTTGGTCAGAGATGGAATAATAGACACAAGGAGAGTGTCCACAATCCTAGTCCTCACTTGCAGTGCACTGGTTCAGCTTACTGCCACTAAACTGACACCTGAGCACCTTTCACAGTGAGAAAGGATTTTGGCAGGCAAGTCTGAGAATACAGCCGCAAACTTGCTAGGTTCACAGAGTAGCAAAAGAACCCCAGCAGGTTAAACGACTGACTCCAGTCTTACTGCTAGGTCTGGATTGGCAGAGTGTAATACCAAATCCCAAGGCCTATTTGCAGTAAGCAACAAACAAATACAAAGTTTACACAGTACTAGCTAGCTTTCAGGAACTGACTAACCAACAAAGATTCAGCAGCATCTGCCTAACCTGAGAAGAGGGTTTATATAGCAGGTGCTGTCCACGCCCCACTCAGACCTCACATACTGTGAGCACAAAAACAAGCACCGGATCCCCTGCCGTGCACAGAGCCTGTAACCACTGCACAGCAAAAGACCCGAACCGGAGTATCAGCTACGCTCAGGTTACTCCGCTAGCACTTGTCTCCCGGTTGCCATGACGACGTGGCAGCACAGAGCAGGAGACCCTAACAGTACCCCCCCTCTGACGAGGGGTCAAAGAACCCCTACCACTGGGTTTATCGGGGAACTGCGAGAAGAAAGAGCGTAACAGTCTGGGGGCATGAAGATCACAACTGCGCACCCACGACCGCTCCTCCGGGCCATACCCCTTCCAGTGTGCCAAAAATGACAGCCGACCCCGAACCATCTTGGAGTCAAGAATCCTTTCGACAACAAACTCCCTCTGGCCACGTATCAGAAGAGGGGAAGGTCTTCCACTGGAAGAAGGATTACTAATCGCCCGTTTTAAAAGGGAACAATGAAATGTTTTATTGATACCCAAAGAACGGGGTAGATCTAACTGAAATGCCACCGGATTGATAACCCTAGTGATCTTATAAGGACCGATGAACCGGGGGCCTAACTTATGAGATGGCTGTCTCAACTTCAAATTCTTGGTAGACAACCAGACGAAGTCTCCTAATTTGAAGCTGCAGGGTCTTTTCCGCTTATCAAAAACCCTTTTGGTCACTAATGACACAGACACAAGGGCTTTCTTCACTTTCCTCCAAATACCTCTAAGGACCGAAACCACAGAGGAACCACCAGGCGTGGAGTCCAGGGGGTCAAAAGAATTGGACTTAGGATGATGGCCATACACACAAAGGAAGGGAGAGATCCCTGTAGCAGAGTGAGCCACGTTGTTATAGGCAAACTCCGCCATGGACAGATGAGCCACCCAGTCAGTCTGACACTTGGAGACATAACACCTGAGGAACTGCTCCAAGGACTGGTTCACCCTTTCAGTCTGCCCATTAGACTGCGGATGGTAGCCTGACGACAAGCTGACAGAAATCTGGAGATCGGAACAAAATGCCCTCCAGAATTTGGCCACAAACTGGGATCCGCGGTCAGAGACCACATCAAGTGGCAACCCGTGGAGACGCACAACATGCAGCATAAATAATTCAGACAGGCGTCTGGCCGATGGCAGCCCAACCAATGGAACGAAGTGGGCCATCTTCGAAAACCTGTCAACGACAACCCAGATGGCTGTCATCCCCGAGGATTTGGGCAAGTCCACCACAAAATCCATTGAAATGTGGGTCCATGGATTAGATGGAATAGAGAGTGGATGTAATGGGCCAACAGGAACCCCTCTAGGAGTCTTATTTCGGGCACAGATGTCACATGCCCGAACCCACTGATCCACATCCCTAGCCACCGAGGGCCACCACACCGCCCTAGATAGCAACTCCCGAGTTCTGGCAATACCCGGGTGACCTGCCGACATCTTGGCATGGAATTCCAGGAACACTCGCTGTCTTAACCTAGGAGGCACAAACAAAAGACCTACCGGAAGGTCTGGAGGAGCCTGCTCCTGTGCTCTAAGGACTAATGACAAGAGGTCCTGGGTAATGCCCACTTTAATACATGATGGGGACACAATGGGCAATGGCTCCTCGGTGGTCTCCTGGATTGGAGCAAAACTCCGCGAGAGCGCATCAGCCTTGATGTTTTTTGACCCAGGGCGATATGTTATCAAAAAATTAAAGCGAGCAAAAAACAAAGCCCATCGTGCCTGCCTGGCATTGAGGCGCTTCGCTGACTCTAAATATGCCAAATTCTTATGGTCGGTGAGAATTGAGACCACAAACTTAGCCCCCTCAAGCCAGTGTCTCCACTCCTCGAGTGCATCCTAAATAGCCAACAATTCCCGGTTACCCACGTCATAATTCATCTCGGCAGGCGAAAATTTACGGGAAAAGTAAGCACAGGGATGAAGGCGATTATCAGACACCCCCATCTGAGAGAGCACTGCCCCAATACCCATCTCAGAGGCATCCACCTCCACCACAAAAGGATGCTCTGGATCTTGGTGTCGCAGCACCTTGGCCGAGACAAATGCCCTTTTGACACGGGCAAAAGCCGCTTTGGCCTCACAAGACCAGTGAGCAACATCCGCCCCTTTCTTAGTGAGTGCCACCAAGGGCGCCACTATAGACGAAAATCCAGCGATAAATCATCTATAAAAATTTGCAAAGCCCAGAAAACACTGAAGCGCCTTCAAACTAGTGGGCTGCACCCAATCCAGGACTGCCTGTACCTTGGAACCCTCCATTTGGAAACCTTCTAGGGAGATAATATATCCTAGAAATGCGATTTGCTGAACTTCAAATTCGTACTTCTCCAGCTTTGCCCCAAGCCGGTGGTCTCTGAGTTTCTGGAGGACTAAGCGTACATGCTTCCGATGTTCCTCCAGGGAATGGGAGAAGATTAGGATGTCATCTAAGTATACAACTAAGAATCTATCCAAATATTCCCTGAGCACATCGTTCATGAAGTCCTGGAAGGCTGCCGGGGCATTACAGAGCCCAAAAGGCATCACCAAATATTCATAATGCCCTGAGTGGGTATTAAAGGCAGTCTTCCATTCATCCCCCTCTCTTATTCGGATTAGATTGTACGCACAGCGTAGGTCAATCTTAGAAAAAATGGTGGCAGTACGAAGCTGGTCAAACAAGACCGAAATGAGAGGCAGTGGGTATGAGTTTTTAATCGTGATACGGTTCAATTCCCTGAAGTCGATGCAGGGTCGCAACGAACCGTCCTTTTTACCCACGAAGAAGAACCCCGACCCAACTGGAGACTGTGAAGGTCTGATAAATCCCTTAGCCAAGTTCTCCTGAATGTACTTTGCCATAGCCTGAGTCTCAGGATGTGACAGGGAGTACAACCTGCTCTTGGGAAGCTTAGCATTCGGCAACAAATCAATGGCACAGTCATAGGGGCGATGGGGAGGTAGTACCTCTGCAACTCTTTTGGAGAACACGTCCGCAAAATCTGCATAACATCCTGGCAATCCTGGCAAACTTAGCTGCGAAAGCCTGACTGGAAGGCTCAAGCAACTCCTGAAACAATCAGTACCCCAACTAAGAATCTCCCCAGAGACCCAGTCAAATTGAGGATTGTGGGCCCTTAACCAGGGTAACCCCAACACCAATGGGGCAAAAGTACAGACAGTCACATAAAAGGACAATTTTTCAGAGTGTGTGGCTCTAATAAACAAAGAAATCTGGCTAGTGCAAGAGGTAATTTTACCCTGGGATAATGGTTCCCCGTTTAACCCACAAATCTCAATTTCCGATGCCAAGGGTACTAAGGGAACAGAGTGTTTCAGGGCGAATTGGCGGTCCATAAAAACCCCGTCGGCCCCACTGTCCTCAAAGGCCTCAGTCTTGACAGTTTCAAGGTCACCGGAATGATAAAAGTCTTCTTGGGAAATTCTGACTTCTGGCCTGACAGGATATTTCCCATCACCCTCAGGCCCTGAAGTTTTCCGGCTTTTCTGGGCATGATACTACCACATGACCTTTATTCCCACAGTACAAACATAACCCCTGCTGTCTCCTCCGCGTCTTCTCACGCGAGGAAAGGCGGGTAGCCCCAATCTGCATAGGCTCCTCGGAAAATTCCTCAGAGTCTGAGGTTCCCTTGGGAAAGAAGGAAGCCTCGGTCTCCCTTTCAAGCCTGCGCTCTCTCAGCCGTCTATCCACCCGAATGGATAACTGCATGAGCTGATCCAAGCTATCAGGCAAGGGATATTGTACCAGTTGGTCTTTTAACTGGTTAGAAAGACCTCTTCGGTACTGGTGTCTCAGGGCTGGGTCATTCCACTGGGTATCATGGGCCAACCTCCGAAACTCCGTACAATAAACCTCAACTGGCCTTCGCCCTTGCTTAAGGATCGAAATCTGAGCCTCGGCTGAGGCAGTCTTGTCAGGGTCATCATACAACATGCCCAGTGCCGTAAAAAAAGCATCAACACTTTTAAGCGACGGACAGTCAGGCTGCAACCCATATGCCCAGACCTGTGGGTCTCCTTGTAGTAAGGAAATCACTATGCCCACCCGCTGAATCTCCGACCCAGAAGACTGAGGCCTAAGCTGGAAATATAGCTTGCAGCTCTCCTTGAAACAAAAGAACTGCGAGCGATCTCCAGAAAAACGATCCGGGAGATTTACTTTCGGCTCCTTAACCCCTGAAGGTACTGCTGCTGCAGGAGCTCCGCCAGCGGCCTGTGAGGTGTGCATTTTAATGGACAAATCATTAAATTGTCGAGTCAGGACCTGCACCTGATCGACCACCTGTTGCAAAGTATTTTGAGGGGTATGCTCCATATTCCCACAAAATTTCAACAGGAGTATTTGGCTGCTGAATATGTTATGCACACCAGTGCCAGCATGAATGTACTGGTGTCTGAACGGTGAGGGATGCAAAACAAATGAACTCACAGACAGACTGGGGAATATGACATTACATACACAGAAGGTGATAGGGTAACAAAATAAACACAAAAGTGAACAGAGAAGCCCAAAGGCTAAGAAACTGGGTGTCTCCCTAGTATTAGGAATGCTCAGATGGAAAGAAGCGAGATGTAGTGATTTAATACGTAAAGAACCCGAAATGCTGTTGCTAAGGGCAACAGCAAAACCCTAAAGGGTTACCAACGGGTGTGGCAGTAAACTCCTTGGTCAGAGATGGAATAATAGACACAAGGAGAGTGTCCACAATCCTAGTCCTCACTTGCAGTGCACTGGTTCAGCTTACTGCCACTAAACTGACACCTGAGCACCTTGCGCAGTGAGAAAGGATTTTGGCAGGCAAGTCTGAGAATACAGCCGCAAACTTGCTAGGTTCACAGAGTAGCAAAATAACCCCAGCAGGTTAAACGACTGACTCCAGTCTTACTGCTAGGTCTGGATTGGCAGAGTGTAATACCAAATCCCAAGGCCTATTTGCAGTAAGCAACAAACAAATACAAAGTTTACACAGTACTAGCTAGCTTTCAGGAACTGACTAACCAACAAAGATTCAGTAGCATCTGCCTAACCTGAGAAGAGGGTTTATATAGCAGGTGCTGTCCACGCCCCACTCAGACCTCACAGACTGTGAGCACAAAAACCAGCACCGGATCCCCTGCCGTGCACAGAGCCTGTAACCACTGCACAGCAAAAGACCCGAACCGGAGTATCAGCTACGCTCAGGTTACTCCGCTAGCACTTGTCTCCCGGTTGCCATGACGACGTGGCAGCACAGAGCAGGAGACCCTAACACATAATCACCAAGTAAAGGCGAGTATCAGAAAACGATCTGGTAGCATTGACAATAGAAGGAATTGTGAAGGATTGTTAGCTGAAGAGAACTGCATCTGTAGGCATTGTGACAATATAGTTGAGGATGGGTGCATCAAGAAATGTCAGTCCAGTTTTAATGTCCACATCACTCCTTAGTGGGTAAAGTGTTAAACCAGACAGACTGTTGGGTATGCTCTCAAGTACCTCAAGGTCATAGCAAATCAGGACTAGTACCATTCCCTTTAACTGTAGGAGAGGTACTTGAGTTAAGTGGTGGGAGGCCGGTGGACAAGAGGTTTAATATCTCTAGTCCTCCTAGTTTGAAGCTCCACCAGTATCATGTGGATAAGTCCTTAGTATGCTTTAACATTTCCAATCCCCGAAAGCCGGGAAATTGGGAAGTGTCATGGAGTAACCAAACCATGACATTTTCATATAGAGCCGATAGAATGCCCATAGACACAGAGCTTATACGCCAGGTCGCCAACAGTGGAAAATATTTCCGGTATAGGTATACTCTAGGAAGTAGGACCATGCGAGTTAGAGAAGTATCACCAGGATACTGTGCACATATAGTACAAACTGATACGTGTACTAGACAGATAGGAGAGTTAGGGTTAGGAGATTTCACATGGAAAATTTGTAACATGGTAATAGCATACTCCGTCCCATATGTTCTCCCCGATGATGCATATTTCACATGCGGGAGAAAGGCGTATAAGTGGCTTGCCCCAAACTCAGAGGGATTGTGTTACATTGGAAAAGTACTGCCTGAAGTAATGACTGTATCCCATTTAAAAATGAAAGACATTCACCGCGGTGCCCAAGCTCCTTATACTCACACTCATTACGAGCACATCGTTAAAAGGCACCTGATAGAGAGGACAGAGCATCCGGCCTCTGATCTGATCCATGAATCCACCGGGATTCAATTCCTACTCGCGTTAGATATCACTCGTACCGCCAGAGGAGTGATAAACTATAGATATATATCTGCGCTAGCAAACTTGTTAGACAATATCACCGAAATGTATGACGACACGTTCAGGTACACTGGGAAAGAGTTACAAGCCTACAAAACAGAGCTGGTTCAGCATAGGATGATTCTAAATTATCTCACAGCAGTGACAGGTGGGTATTGTGTCACCCTAGCGACTCAGTATGGAGTAAAGTGCTGCACGTATATTACAAACAGCACTGAGGACCCGGCCGAGGTCATAGACCAAAAGATGGATGACATTTTGCAATTGAAGTGGGAGTTTCGAAGGAAACACAATCTCACACTCGCTGCTGTGGGTAATGAGCTGACCAGTTGGGTGTCATGGTTGAACCCACGAAATTGGTTCTCTGGTTTAGGAGAATGGGCCCAAGGTATTATAATGGATGTAGGGAAATTTCTCTTGTGTATTCTGGGAGTCGTCATATTGGTTGGTCTGATATTTAGATGCGTTCGGGCTTTAACGAAGTGTAAAGGTAGTACCAGAGTGATGAGTCTGAGGAGCGAGGACACTGTAATAACAACAACTAATTTGATTTATGACCCAACGATAGAGACAATGTTGTGATGAAAATGTGATTCCACGGTCCGTTTCTTTCACCCGTTTCTCCTTTGTTTTCCTCCAAGGTACAAAGACATCCGCTTGGAAGAAGAATTTGACAACCTCTTTTATACAGACCATTGATGAACTATGCCACGGACCCCCAATATCCCTAGTGACTTTAATTTTTTACGAAAGCCCAATACTTTAGAGACTGTAAATTTCTGGACAATGGAACAGCTTTTGCTCGCTATTTACAACAAAAGCACCGAGATACATCAGACAACATGTACATCAGACAAGACATCAGACAAGACCTCAAACGGCGACTGTTTATTTAAACACATAGTTTACAACTGCATTTATAACGATTGTTTCTTATCTTCATCTCTACAACTTCCAGGTAATGACACACATAGTCGACAGGGAATATAGACACATATATCAGCATTCACATGTTCCCCCCATTCATGTATCATCAACTAATTGTGCTCCCCCATTTGTTGCAACCAAAAGCCGAAAAGAGCTCGGTAGAGTTTGACAGCCCATCCACAGACCCTTGATACGGGATAAGAAGGATTCAAATGTATACTTCGCAATACCTCGAAGCTTGATTTAAAACACGTACGGCACGATGATACATGACCCCTCAAACATGGATTTCATACACACATGCTTTTACTGTCTCACTAGGTCATATCTTTCTAACCTTCTCCTCTCCTCCCTTACCCAATCATAAAAAGGTGTTTACATGATGACATATATTTTTCTGTTTTGTTTTAGGAAGTGGCAGTTATTGGTGACTGCCAAAGGGTGGACTGGAGAAAGGAGTGAAGAAACATTGTAGTGTAATAATAAAACTTGAGTCTCCAAAATCCAAAATTCTTGGGTCCAGAAGTACAGTATTTTGGATTTCCAACATTTCAGTATTTTAGAATATTTGTATTCCATTAGGAGTTATCTTGGGGATGGGACCTAATTTATTTATTTGTCATATACACCTTATAAACATAGCTTGAAGTTAATTTTATGCATTATTTTTAATAATTTTGTGCATGAAACAAAGTTTATACACACTGAACCATCAAAAAGCAAAGGTTTAATTATCTCAGTCAAACACAAAAAAATGGATTTCAGATATTGGATATTCAGATTTGGGAGACTCAATCTCTCCAATATCTATTTCCCATATACTGTAATACCATTGTTCAACCACTGAAGTAACAACAGGCATGTCCAAGGTAAATGATGGCTAAAAAGTATTCTCATAGGATTTATTAACTATGTAGCCAGTCTTTTTTCTTTCTTAATTTCTTTCACATATGCAAAATCTTATTCTTTCATTGTGAAATGCTAAATAAAGCTACCAAATGTGGTTAAAAAACTAACCTGCTTTTTAATAAAATAATTTTAAGCATAATGCATCAGTATAGTTCCTTTTCAACTTTTATGTCTTTGAGATTGAATTAACTATTTTATTATACATGATTTGATGTTCCATTAATCCATACTGGGGATTACCTTTGATGTGTGTCATCTTGATAAGTCTTATTAAGTACTATATATGTGGAGCTAATGGAACACCAGGAATGAATTGCTATACACATATAAGATTATAATAACGATTTACTCTGTAAGTGTTCAAAATTAGCTTTTTCTGAAAACTTATTTGAAGAATATTGCACTGTTACCATTTATTATTATACTTTTAACTGTACTGTATGTCACTAAGGGATCTATTTAGTAAGACTTGAGGGAGATAAAGTGGACAGAGATAAAGGGCCAACCAACCGATCCTGTGATTTTTCAAATCCAGCATGTGACATGGCAGTTAGATGCTTATTGGCTGGTACTTTACCTCCGTCCACTATATGTCCATCCAAAGCTTAGTAAATAGACCCCAAAGGTTTAATGAACTATCCAAAATTCCATTATCCCACTAATTGAGACTTGAGATCATTCCTGAATGTCTGCAACTTTGGTAATACCTTATGAACAGTTGATATAAAATATGTTAAATATTTTATTGTTGGTTCAATCTGTTTAACATTTTTATTTATTTTTAATACTCATAAAAAGTGTAATCTTTTTAAAATAGTACAATATGGGGTAGATTTACCAAAGTTTCTTAAAATGCAAAATATAGGTGTTGGCCATACCAACCAATCAGATTCTAGTTATCATTTCTCTACTGCATGGTACAAAATGATAGACATAATCTGATTAGTTGCAATTGGCAACAACACCACTTGTCTGTTTTAGAAGCTTTAGTAAATCTAGCTCCTACATCAGGCCATTTAATTGTCTTCAAAAATAGACACTTTGCTACAGTACAAATGTTTTTTTGTAGAAAATCAAGCCAACAATCCAACATCTTCAATATGGTATAAAGTATGGGGGACATGGTATGAAGGTCCATTACATACCTTCCAACATAACCCTCTCCAGGAGGGACAGAATGCTCTGTGCCTGGAGTACTCTCTTAATGTACAATTGCCATAACCTGTGTCAAAGTCGAAAAATATAGCGACCTATGATGCCTTGTACTAACCCCATGCGCTTGCCCGCTGCACGTGCACACTCTCTCCCGTGCGTGCGCATATTCGCAGTTGCGTGACGGCGCCTCCACGGTCTTGCACTCAGGCACGTGGTATGTGCATTTACGGTAGAGTTTGTGTGTGTCTGGCGGGCGACTCGATCGTTACATAGTTAATCCAAATAATGTATTTTATAGGTTATGGTCCCCTTAATAATATCAGTAAGTTTGTTTAGTGTAACTGGTTCATGGACAGATAAATCCCTCTTTACATGATACGAAGGGTCAGACAGGTTTTGAGCAGTGGTGTTTAGTATGCAACGGTAGAGTATATTGTTAGTAACATTCCGGTATTGGTTTGAAAGAGATTAATCGCTCCTGCGAATAGTTATGGTTATAAGAAGTTTATGGACATTTACTGTATTTGCAATTCATTATCCATGCGGCGGGAATCCTGAGATTCCCTCCCACCTGAGCAGTATGAAATAGTCACAGCCCACCTGTTTGAATCAACCTATGATCTTTTGTTATAATGTGAAGACAGATTACTGTGTCCAATGAACAATGAGATTGTAGGCCCCTTTGTAGTGTACTGTATGTAGTGTATATAAGAACAGCCAGCCAGGGCCAGCTCAGTCTACTCTCCACAACGGTTTTCATCATTGACTAACTAGAGAGCTGGTTCCAGGACTGCGCAGCGATCATTCCCCAGTGTGTAAGTTTTTCTCTGTAACCAACTTATTCTCTGTTTGTATTTGCCATACTCTCTCTGTTATTGTTTAGGATTAAGAAACTGTTGTATATTGTATAATTTCTGTTATTCTGTTTAGGTGTTTATGTTAGTGCTGTAGTGTATAAGCTGTAACTGTTTTCCCCTTTTACATACTAAAATCATCTAGATAAAGGTTTTGGAACCTTACAAGGTATTGTGTGTTTATCATTACATTGCTAAGGGTATTCGGAGCGTCTCAATCGCTCAAGCAGCTTTTATATTAACAAGGTTAAGAAGCGTTATATCATTACAGTATAAGTATATCCCTTCATTGTGTTGCATACAAGGTTTACTGTGTGTCATCCTGTGAGCGTCTGCGCTGCTTGTGTTCCTCTTGTGGGCGCAGCGTATGCTATGCTAGTAGCGTAGCATTACATTACTCGGACCTCCTATAGCGTGCTCGATACCCAGCGTAAGCCGTGAGCGAACGTGCCGCTCGTGCATCTCGACCACGGCCTAGCGTCTGCTACGCTAAGCGCGTACCCTTACGGTACCCCGTACGCCCATTGCGTACTGAGTCTCTTACCAATATATAGTGAATGTTATAAGATAAATAATTAGCTTTATCACCTGTGGTGAAACACCTTTGTAATCAAGTTACTAGTTCAACACAGGTGAGGGTAATCCTACATTAAGAGGGAAGTCAAGGAGCAGAGCATTTTGTCCCTCCTGGAGAGGGTCATGTTGCGAGGTATGCATTATCTACTATAATATGTTTACGGATGTTTTGAAAGATTATGTGAACCACCATGAAAGTTAAAATATGCACATAGCTAATAAGATGAATTTAGAACAGGTTAATATTCAGGCTCTTATTCCATAGCATGGAAACAGTTTGAAAAATGTGCATACAATCTACTTGAATCAGGGGAAGGGTGTTTATCTTGCGCTAGAGAGTATGGAAATGTTTTTCAGAAAAGGTAAGCAATATAGTATGTACAGTACCAACTATACAATATATATACAGGTATAATGTACAGGTAGGAGTTCGTCACTGGGAAAACATAGGCACATAGAGCTTACTATTAATGTAGTTTTGATAGGTAGCATGAGGGGGTCTGGCTTCTATGTAACTAGATTTGCAGCTTTCTGTGATAACGGGGTCGTGTTGGTGTTGTGTTCTTAGAAATTTTTAACACATAGTACAAAATATAGTTTTTAATCAGGCGGGTGATGCATTAAATTGTAATAAGTAGTGCCATCTGCTGAGTGGGTAACACTATATTGAGCACTTTATTTTATGTGCACTTTATGCACTTTTTTATTCACTATTTGTATAAAGTTTATTGACAACACAGCTATGACTGTATGACAATGTACATATAGCAAAACGCCTGTTTGATTATGACACTGGTACATGGGATCTAAAGGTGTACATCTCTTTTTGTTGTGCAGCATTACCATGGCCACGCTGCTGGGCGCTGATTCGTCACTTCCACTGAGACGTTGGAGATATAGGACAGGAAGTCCAGATGGAGTGGCCAGTGGTGAACGCGGGAGAGGTTGTTCTTCCAAGGGGGTAAGTCACATTATCTAATTAAGCACTGTTTTGAATGTCATGCACATATCCTGACGAAGGGGGAGACCCCAAAACGTTGATTTTGCACCAATACAAGTTGTCGTGATTTAAAAGCCTCCAAGTGCCGCCTCATCTTTTAAAGACATATATATATATATATATATATATATCATATATATATTTCATCCAGTCCAGTTGGAACCCATGGTCCACAACAAATATGGCTAGTGATCCATTCTTAGTGAATAAGAGTTGGTGGTGCTCCCCTGGGTTTAAAAATATTGAGTCAATAAGTGATTTCTTTGCTACTAAAGAGCAAAAAGCAAACACTAAACCTCTTTTTGGTGGCATACTTTAATGTAGTTGAAAAGTAACTTTTTATTATTTATTTATTTATTAAAATACAGAGGGATATTTTATATATATATATATATATATATATATATATATATAGAGAGAGAGAGAGTAAACTCCTAATCTGTCTCATGAATATTCAAGTAAATCAATATAACCTCTAACTAATATTAAAATATGTATCACTAACTCTGTGTGCAACAACTGCTGCCAACACAAATACACTCTACGAGGTTTCCTTCACCCCTCACCAAAGTGACTCAACAAAAATAAAACAGAGTGTAGAACTTAGCCGGCGCTGTAAGAATGTGGTTCTTATCTCAAATCCTCCTCAAACTTCCATTTTCATAACACTCGGTTTCACCATAGGGAAATGAAACAAAGGTAATAATAGTAAAGTTTGTTTAGTACATAAACTGGTTTAAAATTGTACATAAAATGTGTCAAGTATTCCACCAGTAGGCTCCTGGTAACAAGTAAATGCGGGGTAATTACCGGAAAACAATGGAACCGTGGCCAAACAGTTCCAAACAGCGCATGAATAAATGATGAAAACTGGAAATAGTTCAATCACTATACACACCGGTCACCGGCAGTAGACTCTGCGTTCCTTGTTGTCACAGTAGCGCCCAACGTGTTTCCACCCCTATCCGGGGTCTTTCTCAAGGTATCCTGGTGAATACTGACTTCCTGTGATGTGTCAATATTTAAATGCACTGGGGTAAATTTACGAAGAATCGTATTTTCCCATTTAAGGTCAAAGTTCAATCACGAATGACATCGAAAGTGTAAATATGCAACTTTTTGAATTGATTACGACTAATTTACTAAGCTGCGTATTCTGCATTTTCGGTTTTTCCGATGTCGATGTCATTAGTTTTTTTAGGCAGTGTTTTACGTGAGTGACTTGTAAAACACTGCCGACTTTAATACAATGAATATCGGCCGGATCTGAGAGATCCGTGCTGGGATTCATTGTGCACCTTGTAAAAAAAAAAATGTTTAAACTTAAAAAAAAAATTGCATGGGGTCCCCCCTCCTAAGCCAAACCAGCCTCGGGCTCTTTGAGCCGGCCCTGGTTGCAAAAATATGGGGAAAAAATTGACAGGGGTTCCCCCATATTTAAACAACCAGCACCAGGCTCTGCGCCTGGTCCTGGTTCCAAAAATACAGGGGACAAAAAGCGTAGGGGTCCCCCGTATTTTTGAAACCAGCACCGGGCTCCACTAGCTGGACAGATAATGCCACAGCCGGGGGTCACTTTTATACAGTGCCTTGCGGCCGTGGCATCAAATATCCAACTAGTCACCCCTGGCCGGGGTACCCTGGGGGAGTGGGGACCCCTTCAATCAAGGCCCCCCCCAGCCACCCAAGGGCCAGGGGTGAAGCCCGAGGCTGTCCCCCCCATCCAATGGGTTGCGGATGGGGGGCTGATAGCCTTTGTTGAAAGTTATGAAGATTGTTTTTAGTAGCAGTACTACAAGTCCCAGCAAGCCTCCCCCACAAGCTGGTACTTGGAGAACCACAAGTACCAGCATGCGGCGGAAAACCGGTCCCGCTGGTACCTGTAGTACTACTACTAAAAAAATACCCCAATAAAGACATTACACACACACCTTGAAAGTATAACTTTAATGCATACATACACACCACCATATACACATACTTACCTTATGTTCACACGAGGGTCGGTCCTCTTCTCCATGTAGAATCCAAGGTGTACCTGTTGAAAAAATCCTACTCACCAAATCCAGTGTAGAGGGCTCCTCGGGTAATCCATTTGTAATCCACGTACTTGTAAAAATAAAAAACGGACACCCGACCTCGCACTGAAAGGGGCCCCATGTTTTCACATGGGACCCCTTTCCCCGAATGCCAGAAACCCCCTCTGACTTATGTCTAAGAGGGTTTCTTCAGCCAATCAGGGAGCGCCACGTTGTGGCACCCTCCTGATCGGCTGTGTGCGCCTGTACTGTCTGACAGGCGGCACACGGCAGTGTTACAATGTAGCGCCTATGCGCTCCATTGTAACCAATGGTGGGAACTTTGTGGTCAGCGGGTGACCGAAAGTAACCTCACCGCTGACCACAAAGTTCACACCATTGGTTACAATGGAGCGCATAGGCGCTACATTGTAACACTGCCGTGTGCCGCCTGTCAGACAGTACAGGAGCACACAGCCGATCAGGAGGGTGCCACAACGTGCTGGTTGTTTAAATATGGGGGAACCCCTGTCAATTTTTCCCCCATATTTTTGCAACCAGGGCCGGCTCAAAGAGCCCGAGGCTGGTTTGGTTTAGGAGGGGGGACCCCACGCATTTTTTTAATGAAAAATTTAAACATTTCCCACCCCTTCCCACTGAAAAACATGCACGGATCTCATGGATCCGTGCATGCCTATACAAACACGGGATAAAAAAGCAGGTCTGTTTTTTTTTAGCACTTTTTCACGATTTGCATTTCATCACGGCAGTGTTTGGCTATTGTCGGCAGTGTTTGTGTTTTGCACTTTTTAGTAAATTCCCGATTTCTACCAAATTGCAGGCGTATTTGACCGATGGTGTATTGATTCGTGATTTTTTCAGAGGACTTCCAAAATATTACGAATGCCCTCATCACTGCCGTGATTTTTGCTTAGTAAATTACCGAGATGACACTTTGAAGAAAAAACGGCATCTCGGTCAAAATCGGGACCTTAGTAAATATACCCCACTGTGTCCAATCACAAGCCGAGGTGCACAGGTGGACCCTAAACATGAATCCTCTACTTGCCCCATGGTCTTGTACTGTGCGCCTCCCTATTGTCTGTGTCCATACAGGCTTATGGGTTTCCGTGGTAACCCGTTCTCATTCCTTAGAGTTGCGTCGCGTCACTTCTGGTGACGCATATCCGGGTTTCCATGGTAATCCGGTGTAATCTCCAGAGCTGTGTCACGTCACTTCCTGTGACTCCGGGAGTGTTCATATACATAAGATTTATTATGAATATCGGCAAAATATCTATTAATTCCATGAACAATCTATTACTCCTCTTTCATAAATAATTCAATGGAAAATCCAAATACTTTGATTTCAAATAGCGGAACATCACTTCCGGTGACAGCTTAGATAAACAAAGCCGTGGTTGAACTATTGTAAACAAAATGGAATATGTTAAAAACACAATACAGAACAAAGTACATAATACATAATTGTACCATGGAAGAACTGTTATGAGCAGAATTACATTAAGAACATGATCAGTGCATCTCACACAGTAGTAAAGTGCATGGTGATTGTACGCCTAAAGTGCATCCTAAAAGAGTAGAGTGCATGGTGCTCAGCAGAATAATTAAAAAAAATTACATGTAAAAAGGGGACAATTTATAAAAAACACTCCCGGAGTCACAGGAAGTGACGTGACACAGCTCTGGAGATTACACCGGATTACCTTTTTTTTTGTAGAGAAAGCAGGCAGACACAGACACAATTATATATAATGCATGTCACTAGAAACTGTGTAAATGTTAAACTTTTATAAGTAAAGCCCTGTCAACCTCATGGTTCAGGTCTGTCTGCCATTTGAACACTGCCTATCATTTGTTCAATCTCTAATTATATGATTGTTACCTAATTTAAATGATTTGACATGCAGTGAATGCTATAATTGTACCTGCTGATAATTTATATACTAGTTTAACTGATGCACAATGTATGTCACATGATGTGTACATTCATGTCTATTTTGGTTTATTTGGTTTATTGTCTGTAATTCTATCCTTGCCTACCTAGCACTGCAGAAAATTTAGCATCTTTTAAATAAACTTTGATGATTGGTAATTGCCCTGCACACAGTTGCTGTATATACTGCTGCTAAGGGTTAGGCTGGAGCTGCACCAGTGGAGCAGATGCTGGCAGAGGCATTTACATTAGGTTGCAAGACTTGTGTTTGGCTCTTACAACCTATTTATAAATGCTTCCCCACTGCCATTGGTGAAATCATAATGTGAAACCATAGTCATCCTAGTACAGGTAGGCACCTCTACTTTTGTGACTAAGCTTATGGAAACTATGCTAAGGTCAATACCATGTTCCCCTCTAAGCGAATTGCAGAGGTCCCAACATGATATGGTGTACTGCCCCACAGAAAAATTATACTGCACAAGTTGTTGTTGTTAGCCATCATCAAATCCTTAAAGAAGTTATCTCTTTGATATATGGCAAGGTGGGATAGTACTCTATCCCACCTTGACTCGGTCCATGTGAATATATCTATCTACGTTTATAAGATCTAAAGCAATGAGCAGACTCTGATTATATTAAATCCTAATTTGGAAGCTGTGAGAAACACATTCAGGAAGCCTAGTAAAGCAACGTCACAGCCGAAGTCGAGACGTGAGAAGCAGGCACGTGATCTAGAGAGGTCACGAGGACGCCGTAGTACGCAGGCGCGTGCGTTCCACTCAGAAATGAGGTGTGGGAATGAGACGCGATGCACTCCTGCAGGCGGGAGAATGTCCGCTATTTAAACAGGACCACGGAGATATAGAGCCATACTTCTCTGAGGAAGCTGCTGAACTTGCTAAAGGCGGAGAAACGCGTAAGAGGCTATCACGACTTGTCCGGTACCGGTCTGAATTTCCAACTTCCTGCAAGCACCTTCACCTCTGTTTGTACGCTCCAGATATGGCACCTACAATGGGATAATTAAAGCACCAGGAGCCGGGAGACACCATTACATGGGACTAAAGGACTAAGCAGGTTTTTTCATCTATATATCAGTGAGGATCACTGTTACTGTTTTCAAACCAAAATACTAGAAACAGCATGCTGTACTAATCACTAACACTACCTCTGACGGCTGTTGCAAATAGTCAGCCACTAATAGTGACACTAATCACTGCTCTGCTAACTCGTTCTAATTATAAAAAGTCAAGAGACTAACTAATCAGTTGAATTGGAAAAGCTTGCGTACTAACCATTAATAATACGGCTTGAAATTAAAATTGCACTTTATTATATGCTTTGCAGTACGATGAGTTTTGTTATTAATTATTATTGAAAAATATTTTTTAAATTAATAAAGGTACATATCTTTTTAATAAGCGCTGATATTTGTGTGTGCAGTTTGTGTTTTGAGGGTAGAGTACTCTCCCTTGGTAACAGCTGCTATTAATTAGTGTGTTCCTTTATGGTAATTTATGTGCACCTCCTATACCTAGCAACTAGCGCCGAGACATTTTTTCTGTTTACATTGGCAAAACTATTCATATATCCCTTCCAATTATAATAAAATGTTAGTACAAATGAGCAAAGTTAGCGGAGTTCCCAAAATTAACAAATTCAACTGATTCACAGCAAACAGAATCTACAGTATATACAAACCTATTTTCTGGAGGTCCAGTTTCATCAGAGGCTATCAGTGTAAAGAAAAAGAATGTAGCAGAGGATGATGTTCCAATTTTTAGATCTAGGAGGTCAGTCCTTTGCATGAAGAGTCAATTTAAAGTGGTTTGTATCTTCATGATACACAAATGGGCAGTAAAACAGTTGCAATATACTGTCAAAAATTTACAAGAAAAGGATATCAGGAGGTTGTACAATGATCTCTGAAATCTCTAATTTACTTATTACTTTCTCACCACTGATCTTTTACAAATAATTGTGCAGAACATGTTTACTGTATGTCTGTGGTACAAGAGAATCAAGCACTGCTTTAGTTTTTAGCACATGTGGTATTATAAAAAAATGTTCTCAAGTAATTATACTGTTCTCTAAATTCTCAACTACATTTAAAAAAAGGTGAGTTTAAATGCCACATTATTTCAGCTCTTTTGTGACATTACTCTTGAGCTGCTACAACCTGCAGATTTTTCAGAGTACACACATTGTTTTTCATTGATATCTTTATATTCAGCTTATAACATGGGGCATCATCATTATTAATCAGATTGTGTTTTAGATATGACTGATTGCAGTTGAATAATTAATGAAGAGTTTACAATAATTATTATCAAAGATTTATATGCAGGTTTTGTATAATAATGTATATTTAATTTTATATAAATACAATAATTAAATTAAATGCAGTCTATTTATTGGAAATTATTAATTACATTTAAACTAATTTAGTATATATGCTCAAAGTTTATCTAAATTGTAACTGCAATATTTTTCTATCTTGCCTGTGCACAACCACCTGTTACTGTAAATGTTTATAAGTTATGTCTAAGATCAGCATACAGGTATTCTTAAAGCAAAAGTAAAATTCATACTACTATCTGTTTTACATAACTCAAAGGAGTACAGGACCAAATCTGTGGGTGTCAGTTATGTATTTTCTATAGAGTCATTCAGTGACTTGGTTTAGCATATAGTTCACTCTACAATAAATAGGAGGGTGGTCTTCAGTATGCCAACTGTCGGGATCCCGGCATACAGTATACCGGTGCCGGGATCCCGACAGCCGGCATACCGACACTTATTCTTCCTCGTGGGGGTCCACGACCCCCCTGGAGGGAGAATAAAATAGTGTGGCGTGCGTAGCGCGCCACCGTGCCCATAGCGTGGCGAGCGTATTGAGCCCGCAAGGGGCTCATTTGTGCTCGCCACACTGTCGGTAAGCCGGCGGTCAGGCTCCCGGCGCTGGTATGCTGGTCGCTGGGAGCCCGACCGCCGGCATATCATAGTGAACCCTAAATAGGAGATTCAGTTAGCTATGATATTCCATAGAAACATCATACAGTAGATACATAGAAACATAGAATTTGATGGCATATACAGTAAGAACCACTTGACTAATCTCGTCTGCCCCTTTTTTCCATATTTTTACCTCAACCCTTATTTGATTGTTATTTATTTCTAAGGATATCCTTATGTATATCCCATACATGTTTAATTTGCTCTACTGTCTTAGCCTCTACCACCTCTGATGGGAGGCTATTCCACTTGTCCACTACCCTATCTGTGAAGTAGTTTATCCTCAAATTTCCCATGAACCTCCCCCCTCTAGTGTCAGTGCATGTCCTCATGTCCTATTGCTTCTCTTCATTTGAAGAATGTTTCCCTCCTGGACTTTGTTAAAACCTTTGATATATTTGAAAGTTTATATAATGTCCTCCCTTTCCCTTCTCTGCTCCAAACTATACATATTTAGATTTTTTAGTCTTTATACAATGTTAGGTTGTGAGCATTTCTAATAATTATGAAGGATAAAACCTGTTAATTTTAGTCACATGTCTAAGGGTCATGAGCAAAAATAAGCACAGTTGTCCTGCCCTAATAACCTGTGCTGTGATAGCTGTATAAACTTCACTGCTAAGTAAATTTACCCCAATGTGTTTTTATTTATTTTTTTATTTATAGTTTCATATTGATAGTAAAACAGGTGTAAAATCCAGGATGATTTTGTTTTGTTATATGTAATAAATGTTCTTGTTTAGAATCTAAATTTACCCCAATGTGTTTTTATTTATTTTTTTATTTATAGTTTCATATTGATAGTAAAACAGGTGTAAAATCCAGGATGATTTTGTTTTGTTATATGTAATAAATGTTCTTGTTTAGAATCTTGGGAAAACATCCTTTACTTAGGTCTAAAACATATCAATCCATTCTTAATATGAACAATCATTTACGTTTAAGAGTTATATTTGTGACAATCTCTGGCATTTTTTCATCATTTCAAACTAGTGCCAAGGTGATGGATTATCCTAATAGTAAATGTGATGTTAGACTGTATATTTCTCTGTTTCTAGGCCAAAAGCAAATACTGTGAAGGTCAGGTGTTGAATACTACTACCATAATTCAAATCATGCCTTGTGAGGCATCAAATTACATCAGCTCTAGTGATATTAGAGCAAGCCTGAAGGTGAAACAAACATTTTCACTCTTTGCTTTGTAAAACTGGATTTTCATCTGACTATCACAGAAGACAACAGATCATTCTGATGAGACAGCTATATGTCTTGGTTATGACTTTCAATGGAATAGTAATAAGAATACAGGTACAACAATTGTATTTTTGTACAGTTATTTTTCTTCTGAGTTTATGATTAATGGCAACATGTAATTCCTGAAATAAAAACAGTACATGTTTACATATCTCAGATGGTACCAGGTATAGTAACCAATCATTCATGGTTTTCTTATATATATTGTTTGCTCAAAATAGCACAGTTCATACTGTTTATTTGAATTAATCATAGTCTGTCCTTAGGTCAAGATATTTTAAACACTTACCTTAAACTAATGAAAGCTTGTTGTAAAAATATATATTCCATTTAATATTATTGATCTTCTTGAAAAATTAACTTTCCTTTCAGAATTGTAACAATTCATAATACTAACATGTCTTTAACAACAAGATAGGTTAACACCTTCTGATAGAATAATAAGAGGTTCCTAAAAAGCTGCTCCTTTCATATTAATTGAATTTGAGAAGAAGAAGAAAAAAATATTTCTATTTAGAAAATAACAGATGCAGGCTTGGAAAATAAGAGCTGCCTCTGCTTACATTCTTGGTAGGAAGCAACCTTATAACATTGTTCTGTAAATATCCTGTATGGCCATGTCATAAAATGGTATTAACATGGAATTTAAATGTAATATGCTAAACATGCTAGAAAATGTTAGACATGTGCGGTATGGTTGTTTAGAAATCCAAACCCATCCAAATTTTAGGAATCTGAACTGAAAAGAGTCCCGGTTCAGATCTCCTGAGGATATTTAGTTGGGATCTTCCCTAGGTTCAGAATTGGGATTTTAAATAAGAAATTTGGGTTTTGGATTGCAAAAAATAAATAATTCTAACTGTTTTTACTTGAGGTTCTGATTTTTAATCCAAATCATGAACCAAAAGCACAACAATGAAATTAGAACCAAAACATGAGACTCTGCGCACATCTCTATGACATATACCCTATACTTAAGCATAAATTGTGTGCATATACAGTAAACAAATAAAAAAATGTATAAACAAAATGTGCACTTAAAGACCCTTCAACCAGAGAGGCAGCTCAGGGATGGGCTAGCACAACTTATGTAGTATAGGAGAATACACATGTACATGTAATACACTCCCAGAGATCTGGGCTGGTTAGAGCAAACAACGATTCAAGAGAAGCCCAGGTATCTTTTATGGCTCTCCTGGGTCTGATCAAAAGATACTTTTTAAGAGGATAGTCATCATCACCCATCATCATTGTCAAGTTGACGATGTTAAAATATATATGGATGTATAATTACACAGAAATATGAGCTGCTCATATCGGGTGGTATTCATGTGACCGGCGGTCAGCTGACCAACAGTCACATGGCCTACCCCACCATCCCGACGGCTCACTATCCCGATGGTCGGCATGCCGACCAACAGGGACTATTTCCACTTGTGGGTGTCTACGACACCCATAGAGTGGGAATAGAACCCGTGGCGACCGCAGGTCACCACTGAGCCCGCAAGGGGCTTGCTGCACTCGCCCCTCCCCGCCGGGATCAAGGCATCGGTATGCTGCAGGGATCCCGGCGTCAGTAAGCTGACTGGCGGTCTCCTGACCGCCAGTCAGCTGTACTACACCCGCTCATATCATAAGGCACATGCAAGCCAAAATACAGTACCCCTTTTTCTGTAACTCTGTAACCGGGAAATATAGATACAATATGTGTACATGGAGTTGAGGTCGTACTGTAAGTGAGGTCACAATATGCAAATCAATAAAAATAGCACATTTAGCTGAAACTTTTAAGTTGATTGTGTTAAACCTATTATTCATATGTTAGTTGAACAAATGTAGAAAATGCAATCAAGAAAAAATATATTTAATTTTTTTTCTTGTACAGTACATGACCCGTCCATTGTGACTTGAAAAATACCCAATTTACTTGGAAAATATCCAATATATATTTGATTTTATTTGTTTAAATGCTAATTAACAAAAATGTATCCAGCACCACTGTACATAGATTAATAATTTGTATATCAGCATCACAGACTTTAAATTAGTAATATGCAAATTATATATTTTTTTTTTATCCTGGGTACCAGCACAATCCTTTGATGATTCTAATGCTACATTTAGTAAGTGAAAGTCTTCCATGTGTGTAATAAGTGCTGCTCTTGCTCTTTTAATGAACATAGCATTACGATACATTTTAAATATGATAAACATAGCTGAATTTTAAAAGGATTTTGTTTAAAGTTATCATGCCTGCCAAAATAACTGATGCAGAATTAGATTTTGTTTATTTAAATTTGATTTTCATTGTTTGTTATTGAACTTTTAAAAATAAATGTTAATTATTAATATATTTTAATGAGGAATAGTTATAAAATAATTTTACAAAATTATAAAAAAATTATTAACATTATTTAAAGTTGGATGCTTTGTGCTATTGTTTCTTAAAATATTATATTTAGTATGTTTATACATGTATGTTATTATTAAGTAGATGTGTGAAGAAAAGATAATTTGTTCATTAACAATTGTAATACTGAGTATGTATTCTCAAAAATTGTTAACAAAAGTATATAAATTAGTGTATTTTAGTTAAAATGGTGCTCAAAGGATTAGGATTGAGTGGTATTTTTGTGCTACATTTTCATATTAACAAAATTAGATTTTGTGAAGTATTAACTGTGAATATCTCTGAATATCTGCATTGACTTGAAAGACTTGTTTGTGTTGTTCATCTTTTACTAATGCAAGTCAAATAGATGAGTGAAGGTCTCAGTGCATTGTCAAAACTTTGCTCCTCTACAAAATGGCCTGTTCTGCAAAATTCAAATTGTGCAGATTTGTACTGACATTTCATGCATCTCTAGCAGCAATAAAGCAAAATACTTGTATTCTCATGCAAGGAATGGTGATTTTTAAAATATTCACATAACCTGCTGATTGTAAAAGATAAATAACCAAGTTTCCCAGCAAACTAAACTAAACATATTGTCTTCTTTTTTTCAGCAGCTGGTTGTAGGAAATTTCACATTTAAAAAACCCAAACATCAATTTATAGAATAAATATGTTTAAACAATAACAGTATTATGAAATTCTAAATTTCTGACCTCTGTAGCTGAGTTTTAAAACACTCATAATGTATTTTACTTTTGTAGATTTGTTTATATTCTTATAGGCTTCTTAGTCATGAATATTTACCTGATCAATGAGCCCTGAATGCTAATGTTCCTGACCTGTATTAGGCATTACGGTGCTCATGCTGAATTGGAATCAATGTGTAACTACATTACAAGGGCAAAATGTACCTCAAAATAAGAGGCATATTGTTTAATATGTTTAATATGTTTACAGGAAAGCAAGGGTATGAGTGTATAGTAGTATAAGCATCTGGTGGAGTTATTTTTGTCACCTTAATCTACACAAAAAGTTATAGGAATGGATCATATATCTATAAATACCATACTTTTTGAACTTTATCACTTCTCACACAAACTTATTCTTTCTGCTGGATTTTCATATGCTTTTTTGGCAGTTTACATAACCAGTACTTCATTTTATCAGTGGATTGTATTAGAAAATTGAGATACCAATATGTAGTGTATGTGCTTGATACATGTACACTGTACATGTATCATGCCCATACACTACATATTGGTATCTGGAAGTTGCTAAATCTATGAAAACATACTGTACATTGTACAGTATGTTTTCATAGATTTAGCAAATCTAATGGCTTCAAATCTGATGGACAAAACACCATAACCTGGTGGTTTAACAAAACCACTGCTTAGTTAATTTCCTCCCATATTGGTTTGGCTAGAACAATTATGATATGGTTCAAGAAAATGTAAATGAAACCAGAAGTTTGGAATGTTTATCATGACCTTTGGAATATTTTATAAATGTATTATCGCTAACAAGAAATTAAATGTAAACTGTGTGGTCAAGGAAGCTCTTATTAAATAAAAATTTTTTTTCCATTTAAACTACTGTAGTCTTTTGTACATACAATGCATGGCTACATGCTCTATAGATGTATATGTAAATATTTATTTATGAGGACTTTTAAGCTCCTAAACAATTATAGCCTAGTTAATAATAAATTGCATTTGCTATTTAGCCATTTACAAGTCCTACCTAGATTTATTTATTGAGTGGCTGATACAGAGTTGTATAGTAAGTAAAATAGGTGCAATGTGTGTCCCCAAAAAAAGTTTCACAACTGTAAGATATGGCCTACACTCCCTGGGCAGTACATACAAAACATTTGCACAAACTACAAAAACAGATTACATATGAAAATTTTCAGTTCTGTGCACACAACCAGAAAACAACATTGGCCACAGATACAGCACATTTCTGACAGGCATATTTACACTTCAGCCAAGACTACATACAAAATTAGCCATATCCTTAATTAGGCACATTACAACCTGTTTCAGACCAAGTAAAGAATACTAAACTTTTTACATTAATGATTGAGATTTATTGTCTTCTCAGAAATACCATTAATATATTATTACCTTTAGAAAAACTTCACACCTGTTTCTCTTGGATAGACTCCATTATGAAGGTTTTAACACTAACACTTGTAATTAACATAATTAAGACTTGTAATTCTAAATGTATATTATTCTGTTACCTATATTTCATCCTGTTTTCTATCATTGCTCTGTATGGTGCTGCAGAAATTTGTGGTGCCTTGTGAATTAATGCTGCTGCTGCTAATAATAATATTATTAATAATAATAATAATAATAATAATCATCATACAGGACCTATAAATATGTATTAGCTAACAATACTGCATTTGTGAGTTTTGGATAATAACAAGGCTCATTCAAGTGCAGTTGTTTTTACTGCCTCTTTTGCTATCTTTTGCCATACGCAATTGCGATTATATGCTAATGAGGGCAGAAGCTGACCTAAGCATAGGGATGCCCACTGCAGTCACATCATTTCCATTCCACAGCTTATAATTGCTGATACATTTGTACCATCATCCCAAATCGGAATATGTTGCATAGTCTAAGTGCCTCTGAAGATATACAGGCTGAGCCGCTCTCCCCGGGACAAAGAACTCTCCAGTAGCAAAAAAATGCTAATTTATGCATGCCCAGAAACTAATGAGAGGGGGCTGGAGGGACAAGAGAGGTGGAGTAGCTGCTGGAGGGATACAGGGCATGGAGCTTCTGAAGGGCCACAGGCGGTGAGCTGCTGGAGTGACAGAGGCAGAGATGTGTATAAGGGCACTACTGTGGGCATTATGTATAAGCAGCACTACTGTGGTCATTATATCTAAGGGGCACTTCAACTGTGGACTTTATCTGTATAGGGGCACTACTCTGTGGCATAACGTGTACAAAGGGTACCATTGTGTAGCGCAATGTGAATAAAGGACACTATTGAGTAACGTAACCATAATAAGGTGCATTACTATGTGGTGTAATATAAACCAGGGGTACTACATGTGGTGTAATGTGAATAAAATTGTGCCACTGTGTGGTGTAATTCAAATTGGAGGTATTGTACTATTGTGTGACCACACTGCATCATTGCGAGAGCAATGTCTATTTATAAAGTATGGGAAGTAGGGCACTAATTTATAGTTTGCAGGGGGTGCCAAAAACACTAGCACTAGCCCTGTCTTTACTTAATGTGAGTTGGAGGGGTAAATGAGTTCCACCACCTCTCCAGGACCACTTTAAGCCCTGCAAAAAAAAACTATTTCATTACGTCATTGAATTTGGCATTAAGATGGACTTCATATGTTTCTGTAGTTTGTGTTTAGAATCTTTTTTTTGCGTACCAAGTGTAAACTTGAATTTGCAGTTGTGACAGAGAGAAAACAGAACTATGTATAGTACACAAGCAAGGTCTAATAGTAGCAAATAATGCTGTTTACTAAATGTAAACCTAAGTTTGAGACATCTTAAAGCATCAGAGGAAAAATACATGGTTTTTTACTTACAATCAGTGTGCATTGCACATATTTCAAATTTATTGCCCTGGTTGAGGTATAAAAAGTATTCTTAAAACCAACAGTTGCATTACATTTATAATTATCTCAGAGCAAATGCAACACTGCAGCTTTTTGTTTTATATGACCATTCATTGTATTTAAAAAAAACACTAAATATTTTAAATCATTTAAGATATTTATAATATTGAAATTCAAGAGCTTACATTAGTAATTATTTTTTTTATGGTTGTTCAAGCATACTGTATCCTACACTATAACAGTAAAACTTTTGAAAAGAAAGGTCTTAATGCATAAAATAGCTTTAGTTGTTCTTGCAGAATTAAAATGTAAATAACGTACACAACAGGAGATTAGTACAAAAAGCTCTTAATAGATGTTTTAGCAGAAGCTGAAGAAATGAAAAATTGATTTGTCACTGTGCATAAGTTTCTGCATATTCATTCAGGGTAGTTTCTATTTGATATGTACTAATGGGAATCAAAAGAAAACTGACAACCACCCTTGGCTTCCATCTTATTGTTCATATTCATCTTATTCTACAAAAGCATAAATATGAACATAAAGTTAATACTCAATATTTTAAGTTTCTAAAAAGTTGAAGTTTCTCAATGTGTATGGTTGGATCAATGGCAGAAAAAAGACTACCAATCTTACAATAATAATACTTTCCATCTCACTTAAATAGATTTGCAGAGCAGAATTTTCACAAAATAACTAAAGTTGTTTTACTATTTTAGACATTATAATTGTTCTTGTAAATTATACAGTTGTCACTTGAAAGGTGGACTCTGTTCACCTGTAATTGTAGTGATGTAATGTAATTATCATTGGAGAGTAAGTTGCTCTAGATAACAAAATCTTACCCCTCCAAGATACAAGATCTGTGAAGCTGCCTGTTGACTTTACAAATTCAGAGATGTTTGTCACATAGATAAACCAAGCCTGACAAGCACTTAGCATAGCACAACATGATTGGTGTCTGGAATAAAAGTCCCCTCAAACCCTCAGACAGATTCAGCAACTGCCTGCTGCCCAAATGAGAATGTCATTTCTGTGGAGAACCAAAGTGCCTGGAGAATGCATAGACCTGACAGATAGGTGAAAAAATTCAATTTAATAAGGGATACTTTCAGTACATTTGCTAAAAATTGTGTTTGACATCTAAACAAACATGCTGAACATCACTGGAAGGTTTTCTAGACTCAAAAATACCTATTTGCTAAACAGTTTGTGTGTCTATTTATTTCCAATGATGAAACTTATCACTTTCTGGCATGTCCAATCCAATTTCAGTTGACTTCAGTCAGATTTCAGGTCAAATGTAGTCAATTTTAGTCACATCAAATATGTTCTGTGCAGGCTTTGGTGTATTGTTCAGTTTTAGGAAAAATAATTGCGTAGGGTTCCCCCCAAAAGCATAACCATCCTGTGTCTAATACTGGAACATCATGGGAAAACTCCAGTAAGCAGCACCAGGCTCAACCAACTAAGGGTAATGGCGAAGCAGGAAGACACACATCATGGGGTCCCACTGCCATCATATTATCCTGACCCATACTGGTCATGCAGGCCTGGAATTTCTGAGAAGTGGGGACCTCAATAAAAGGTTCCCCCTTCCCATGTATCCCCCAGGCCTGGGGGGAATCCCTGATGCTATGCTCCACACCGCTGCCTGCAGTGGGTGCAGAGTTTATAGGGACTGATTTAGATGTTTATGCAAACCTGATGGTTTATGTAGAGTATACAGTAAATCTGATGGTGGGTGATCTGCACATGGGCAGAATAAGTCCTGCAATCACACTTACAGTGCCTGACAGCTGCAGCCTCATTGAAAGACTGTAGCCATTCAGAAGGGGGTAGGTGTGGTGACGGACAGCATTTCCATTTTCTAGTACTGAGGCCAAGGTCTGCATTATTCTCGGATGCAGCAGTGGATTACACATGCATGCACACCAGACACCTCCTGCTGCATTAGCATATGTTAATCATCTGCATGCAAGAATGCATAAGTGATGCTAGCAGTATCCACATCTGTATCAGGCCCATAGAGTAAAAAATAGAAATAAACTTGTTATTACAGTGGGACTACAGGCCCTAGCCAGCCTAACCCAGAATCTGTGCACTTGGCGAACCACAATTTCCAGTATGTCCGGAGAGTAAGGGCCCACTGGCATCTGTACCCCGACTGTAAAGAAATACTGTAAAAAAAAAGACTAAACTCACACACAGAATACATTAAGCCTTTATTAACCACCCACTCCATGTCTTGTCCAGTTCCTTTCTCCAGGTAGACATCCAGTGAGCTTGAGGAAAAAAAGCACTCTCTCAAACCCACGGACATACAAGCTTTATATATGTATAAATGTGTAAATACAATTCATCCCCAAGAATGACAGTTCCCATGTGGTATCCTGTCCCTTAGCACTGATTGGCTAAGAGTCAGACCTCTCTCAGTCAATCAGTAGGTACTGCCATAGAAACTGCTCACTGATTAATTTGTATTTGTGTCAATATTAATAGTGCAATGTTTGGGCCAATAGTGCATTGCTTTTACTTAGTGTGTTTAGTCATGTTTGAGGTGCTATTTGGATGGGAGTTTGCCTTTAGTAAATCTCTGATTTGCAAAATCCCACCCAAATCACATTAAATGCCAAATTGGCCAACATTGATGTTTAGTAAATTTGCCTCCTACTGTATATAATTAAAAATGCTACACTTCTTCTTTTATTTTACATTTGAGCTACTATACCTCAACTGAAAATGTAAAATTTATCTTTACAATATTTAGGAAAGTCCTCTTAAATGGGTTGTGTACAGTACCTGCAGATGACTTGAATGTATTAGACTCTGCATACCTCCTGGATTTATTATTGTACTTTTTTTGTAGATCATTCATACTGCATTTGAATTACAACACTTTATATAATACAAACCAGCACTGTTATGTATACATAAAGCTGTTGTATTTTGTACTCAAGGGCATTGAGGGAAAATGGCTGGGTGATAAAAACACTGTAAAATAAACAAAACAAAAACATTGAAATAATCCAAATAGATGCAATGCACATAAGGTAGGCAATTTATTAAGGGTTAGTTTTTCAAGGGGGGTCATTTGCAGCAAATATCTCACCTCACTGGTGATTTTCCCTCCAAACCATGGATATTCTAGGTGTAGGACAATTAAACAAGTTTGGGCTATAGCATCTAGCGATGCACAAGCCAAGCTAAGTAAAATTGTCCGCGTCCTGGTATACCAGGCCATTAGGTACCAAACTAAGAAAGATAAATGTTTGTAGTTATAGTTTTCAACAATTAAAGTTCCCCTTAACACATAAAAATAACTGTGATTTATTTTTGAACTACAAATTAAATATTTCCTTCTTTTAATAAATATTCTTTTTTTTCTTGAAAAAAATCAGGTTGAGATTTGCTATACACAGTTTCTAAATTATGGGTTTACAGTCATTCTTCATTGGCTTTGTTTTGATAAATGCAGTCACTTTAAAATTCCCCCAATTATGATTTATTCAGATAATTTGATGCATATAACAAATGTACTCCTTTTTCCATGGCACTAAGTTAACATATTAAACATACTGCAACAAGTGTCAAAAAGTGAAGTAAACTCATTAAAGTCCTCCAATTTTGCCTAGTGTAGATCCACAATTAGAGATGCAGCTATTTTTGCATAATCACACAAGAGTCCCAAAAAGAAATAAAAAGTGCCATCTAGTGCAATAACATCATGTAAACACCACTTGTTGGTTAACCAATAAAAAGTTGTTCAGTACCAAATGTGAAGAAAAAGCACAGCTCATTTAATATTTCATCAATACAGACCCATGAACAAAACTCTACAAGTTATTCCTTATTAACACTCAGAAAATAATAAAAGCTTCAATGCATAGCATAATTTTATTAAGGTATGATGAAATACCAAGATATTCTAATAAGCTTGCAATAATAAAAAGTGAGTCAGTGCTTATCTGAATCCACAGAAGATTTAAAGGCAGAAAGACCTGGTGCATGTCATAATGTCACTGTAGATGGACAGATAGGTAGTGATAGAAGGGATTAATATATATATATATAATGGAAAATATAGCACTCAGAAAAAGATATAACCAACAAAACAAATGGTGGTGCAAGGTCAAAAAAGGGTTAATATTAATACTCACTGTTCCCAGGTAATGAAAAAAGAGAAACCAGCACTCACTTTTACAGATGAAAAAATATTTTTTTTTTATTCTTTATAAAGATTCCGTTGCATATAGACCGACAGCTGTAGCCCAACAGCTGTTTCAACGACCACTCTGTGCTGGTTGAAACAGCTGTCAGGCTGCAGCTGTTGCTCTATATGCAATTAAATCTTTATGAAGAATACATAATTATTTGTTATCTTTAAAAGCGTGTGCTACAGTAGTTTATCTTTTTTCATTACCTGGGCAAAATGAGTGTTTGTATGTATATATATATATATATATATATATATAGAAGTACAAACAGGCAGCACTCAGAAGACTTCCTCCAGTTTCTTTTACTCAAGGTGACACATCCTACAATTGTTTTGGATGTTTCACCTTGAATAAAAGAAACTTGAGGAAGTCTTCTGAGTGACGACTGTTTGTACTTCTGTGTTTGGGGTTACGCACCCCGGGAGGGAACCGGAGCAATTACCATTTACATCACGTGAGTGCCAGGTGTTAATGAAAGACTATATATATATATATATATATACATACATACCCACATTTTGTTGATATGTAATTAGGAAGTATTATTTATTTAATTACTACTGAGTCTGTACAGTATATGCGAAAACTGATTTGAAATGCCTTTTCCCTTGTGAGAAGCTTATAGGTATTGTGAGAAGCCTATGGGTGATTGCTGATGGGGCTGGTGATCGCTGATGCTAAAGCTATGAACCGGAAACTGGAAGTGGTCAGACGCGTGTGCGGGGGTGCCAGTGCCAGAGAGGGGGACCGGAGTGGAGCCAGAGAGGAGACAGAGCAGGTGCTGGTGCTTAACAGAGTGGGCACCGGAGAGGGGGTCGGTGCTGAGCAGTGCTGAGTGGAGCTGTGCAAAGCGTGCCGCAAGAGTAAGAGCTACTGCTCTTTATGAAAGTTTTTCTGAGGGGCTGTGTGAGTGTGTGAGTGTGTGAAGGGCTAAGTTTTGCGTGTGTGCGTGTCTGATGGGCTGCATTTTTGTGTGTGCGAGTGTGTGAACAGCTGCGTTTTGTTTTTGTGTGTGTGAGGGGCTAAGATTTTGTTTGTGTGTGAGTGTGTGAGGGGCTGCAATTTTATGTGAGTGTGAGCGGCTGCATTTTTGTTTTTGTGTGAGTGTGTGAGGGGCTGTGATTTTGTGTAAGTGTGTAAGGGGCTGCGATTTTGTGTGTGTGAGTGTGTTTTAGGTGCAGCTGTCAGAAAAGCATGACAGAGGGGGCGGAGACTGCTGCCATTGCTGCTGCTGCTACCTGAGTGTGCTGCAGGGAGATACTGCTGCTGCGTAAAAGAAAAGGATCAGGGCTTGCACAAGGGTAGATAAATATAAGCTCAACTATATAACTATATAGGTGACTGGTTTGTTTTTTTCTCTGTCCTTCTGTATCTTCCCTTGTCCTTGATTGTATTGTATTATCAATTACTGTCCAGCTGTTGTATATTATTTCTCATCACACCTAGGCTATAGTACCGTATTAGGTTTGGGAGATACCGCACTGTTCAAGAAATGATGATAGATATTACTCAAGAGCCAAATTAAACAGTTGTGGGGATAGTTATTCCCAATTAGTGTTTTTATTGGTGGTGTACCCTGAGTCAGAATTAATACTAGACAAGGCAACAAAAGAAAATGAAGACTCTTTTCTGGGTGCACTCTTAGAAATAGTCAAACGAAGACTAGATTATTTGTGAAATTAAAACATATTGAATTTTATTATTATTTTATAAAACAATAAGTCCACTTGGTGTATCCTGAACAGACATATAAACACATAAACAATATACAAAAGTTATATACTGTATTAACAACACAGATCTCTCCTATACCACTATTCCAGGTAAATCCATATTATAGAGACCAGATGTAAATATGGGAAATCAAGACCCAAACTGGGTCAGTTTTGGTGATAAAGACCCCAACTTGGTCGATCTATTAGAGACTCATGGGTATGCTAACAAGTAGTCAAGTTTAATTGATTGAAAATTAGGGTTGAATAACTCCTGTTTGTATATAAATCTTAAACATAATTTACACTTAGTATGTGACCAATGACAATTCACCACCAAGAAGATTTAAAGACATTGAAAGATCAGGGTACACTTTGTACAGAAAAGAAAATGTGAATCTGCTTTCAGTGTTAGGCATAGAGTATATTGAGAACTCCAGAATCTACTAAACTGGGTCTTCCCAGGAGGTCTCCCATCCAAGTACTGACCATGCCCACCACTGCTTAGCTTCTGAGATCAAATGGATTTAGGCATATACAGTGAGGTATGATAGTAGAAACATGATACCCTTTCTGCTCCAGGATCACTGATGAGAGTTCACATACAATAAAGATGTTTCTATTTTCTTCACATCTTTATCGTATGTGAACTCTCATCATTGACACTGCAGTAGACCTGTGTTGTTATTATTTAACTTTTGTATATTGTTTATATATCTGTTCAGGATACACCAAGTGGAATTATTGTTTTATTGAATAATAACAAAATTCAATATGTTTTAATTTCATAAATAATCTAGTCTTTGTTTCACTATTTCTAAGAGTGCACCCAGAAAAGAGTCTTCTTTTTATTTTGTTACTTTGTATAGTACCATATTGAATTGAATTGATTGAATTGCTTTTTCTGAAGGTAACAGATAGTTAGACTTTACAAACAAAATTAGTGGGGCCGTGATTGAGAATCTCACTCAGTGCATGTAGTGCCAGATGTATGCACACCTGGATCAACTATCCCAGTGTTATTACATCTGAGCAAGGTGTGTGCAGACAGCTGCCCTGGGAGCCCAGGTAACTGATCTAGAGTAAACCATTACAAGACTGAAGTACATTCACAATCTCAAGCAAAGTTTAGATAGAATGGTAACGGAGTTGCAGGAGGTGACACCAGTAGATAAGGATGAACAGGTAGCCAGCTGGGTCACGGTCAGAAGGAAGAAAAAGTGAGGGAGGCAGGACATCTCTGAACTACTAAACCCCAATAAATTTGCCTATTGGATGAAGATTTGGTGGATGGTAGGGAAGAAATGAAGGAGCTGGAGGAGACTGTTCCCTCTAGCAACTGGAAGAGCAGTCCCTCCGGCATGGATGGGATAAAAGAAAGCAAGTTACTTAGTAAGATTGTGGTGGTGGGGCATTCTATTATCAGGTCAACAGACAGGGCAATTTTCTACAGGAACCATGATCGCCATACAGTCTGTTGTCTCCTGGGTACTCGAGTATGACACATTACAGACCAGGTAGAAAGTTTGTTGGGAGGGGCTGGGTACAACCCAGCATTTTTGGTGCACATTGGCACCAACTACAAAGATAGAGGTAGGTGGGATGTCCTTAAGAAAGATTATAGGGACCTAGGCCAGAAACTAAAGGCAAGGACATCTAGAATAATATTCTCTGAAATATTACCTGTGACATGCGCTAGTACAGGGAAGCAGAGGGAGATTAGGGAGGTAAATATGTGGCTTAGAGACTGGTGTAGGAAAGAGGGGTTTGTGTTCCTGGAATACTGGGCGGACTTCTCAGTGAGGAGCCATCTTTTTTGTTGCAATGGATTGCACCTGAATAGGGTGGGGGCAGCAGTGCTAAGGGGAAGGATGGTTAGAAGGTTGGAGGAGATTTTAAACTAAATGCCTGGGGGGAGGGTTTTGCTAGAAACTATGGGTCAATTAGTGAGAATAGTAAGGATGGAGTTAGTGAGCTCAATAGGGATGGAGAAGGGTGGAGGGAAAAAGCAGCTGGCAAGGTATTACCAAGGGTACTGCCAAAACATAAATTAATCATGAACATGGATTGCCAATAATGCACATAGAAAATAAAGTTCCTTGCATTAGAGGGAATACTTATCCTAATTGTATGTATTTAAATGATAGAAGCATTACAGGGAAAAAGGGGGAAATAAATACGGGAAAGACAGAAGAACAGTAGACTCTTGTTGGGGAGCACTCATATTCAGACTTACAAATATTTACTGTAAATATCTGTTAAAAATTATAAGTTTTTATTAGTTAAGTTAATAATATGGAATTCAGGTTTTGCGAATATATGTGAAAATAAAAAACAATCTATAGCCTTAGCTAAGATAAATAAATTAGCCGGATTCCTTGATGTTATGATTGATGTATAGAAGATATACTCAATAAAGTGGTATCTTAAAGAGAGAAAGTGTGTGTTTTTATGACCATCATTTGATCTGCATAGGCAACATTAGAAAAAGATTGTTGCAGAAATTTAAATCATAGGTCATGTATCCAATTGACGGTAGCCTGTCTACATAGACTGCTTCCTGTTATCACACAGGTGGATCTAATAAAATGATATTTTTAATGACCATCATTTGATCTGCATAGACAACTTTAAGGAAAGGTTATTGCAGAAATTTAAATCATAGGTCATGTGTACAGCTGAAGGTATTCTATTTTTATAGACTGCTTCCTGTTATCACACAGGTGGATCTAATATGCAGCCTTGAATTGCAGTACCTGGGTGTTCCAAGGTGGTCTCCCATCCGAGTACTGGCCCGGCCCTCCACTTCTTGGCTTCCAAGATCAGACGAGATTGGGCATCTCCAGTGGGGTGTGACCGCAAATTGCTGCACTTAGACCTCCCGTCTGGCTAGACAGTGGTAACAGGCCTTATTACTTGTCAAAATGAAGTGGGAAGAGTATATAACATTACTCAGTTTGAGCAGTAGCCACTTACATTTGTAAAATATTTGGCTAGTCTATACAATGATCACCGTCTGGTATATATTTTTTCACATGCGTGTAAATGATCACAGATGAGAGTGCAGGAAATATTAATAAATATCCAGTTTGAAAAGTAAACCGTGCATTGGTTGTAATCTCTATGATCATAAATATACCACAATAGTACATTTTATCATTTGTTTGGAATTGAACGCAGTCCTCCAGAAATAAATGCTCCTCTGTCATAAGACACAACTGTATCTATAATCAATGCTAATAGCAAAATGCCCATATGAGGTGAAAAAACTCATTTACACCGTGAGAGCTTATAATTCAATGCCACATACTGAAATAAATTGCCTTTGATGTCTGAAGTTAAATGCTATACACATTATAATTCCACATTTAGTGCTAGAGAATAGCAATTCATGTATGGAACACAACCTCAAAAGCATAGAATATTATATCAGTATAACTCATATACCAATGGAACTTAAAATTCAGATGCCACGCACAATAATGTGGCTATCTGGAATTGAAACAGTCCTCCAGAAATAAATGCTCCTCTGTCATAAGACACAACTGTATCTATAATCAATGCTAATGATAGCAAAATGCCCATATGAGGTGAAAAAACTAATTTACACCGTGAAAGCTTATAATTCAATGCCACATACTGAAATCAATTGCCTTTGATGTCTGAAGTCAATTGCTATACACATTACAATTCCACATTCAGCGCTAGAGAATAGCAATTCGTGTATGGAACACAAACCTCGAAAGCATAGAATAATATATCAGTATAACTCATATACCAATGGAACATAAAATTCAGATGCCACGCACTATAATGTGGCTGAGAAAATTATATATTCTTTTGCTTGATGCTGAGAATGGCAATTCATATAGAAAGAGACCGATTACAATTGGCAATCCAAAATAGCAATAATGGCTTTTCTGTGCTAGAGAATAGTAATTGTGGCTGAAGAATTCCTTCACTATACACAGTGATAGTAGCAAGAATCGATACAGTTTCTTATTAACTGCTAGGTATAATAATACATGTATTGCATGGAATAATACATATGTAGCAATTCAGATGCTATTGACGGATTCACAAGTAACTGTAGCTATACAGCCACCGTGTTCAGCCTGAAGCTACAAAATAGCAATTCTATAAAGAAACCTTCATCTGCAGTTGCTCACAATCTCCTCCAGTGAGGCTGCTGAGATACAGCCATTCTGTTGCAGGGTTCATATACCATTATATCACACAGCATACAGGCGTGCTCTAAAAGAGTGTACATATACAGATATAGCACTTGAATTTAAAGGATAAGGTATCTTTGATAATAAGTGATATACTTCTTTACAATAAACGTAGATATATATTTGTAAATAATCACCAATAGCTTTACACACGTGTGGTATACTTTCAAAGAACACACAGTGTGTAGAAAAGAAGTATGGCATAAGGTTCACTGTTATATACGATACCGACAATCCTGATGTCTGCTCAGTGTGGCCCACGTGTGCTACTGTTATCAGCCGGGAAACATCCGTGGTATAATTGAAGCATGCTGTTGTTACCTAGACATTGGGGTAATGAGCACTTTGGCCATAGCATTCAGGCTGGACGGATACCAGCGTCCGTGGAGGAGCTCCGGAGCCGTGAATGGTATCTGCAGGATGGGTCCCAGGGTTCATGCTATCGGAATCGGCGGCTGACTCCGATCACATGTGCACATCACATGATCGGATTCTCCCTGACGTACGTTTCGCAATGATAGCTTGGTCACAGGGTAGTGTAAAGACTTGATCCCTGATTGGGTTTATATGCAAGAGGTACTAGTCTGATTGGTTAATGCATAGTAATGGGCAATTGTGAATCTGAGTCCGTGATGATTAAACTTACTAGTATAAATTGGTTAATTATATATACACTTTTCATTAATGGTCTCCTGAGGAATATAGAAAAATAAGTATAAAAATAATGTTAAAAATAAAAATATAAATATATTTTAAAAAAATAATAAAGATATAAAATAAGTTCAGCAATTAAAATAAAATGGCTAATGACATGTAATAGTGGCTGTTGCAGTCATTACTATAACGAATGAATGGTTTCTATTAATGTGAGTCGTAGTTAGTAAAAGAAAGATGGGGAGAGAGCAGAAAGTGAAGTGGAAAAGTATACTGTGTTCCACTTGAATTAATAATAATAAATATATAGGGTGCAAACAATATTTATTAGACTATGTTAGTGTAAATGGGAAATAAATGTATGTGATTATATTAAATGACCTGGAGAGAAATCCCTAAATGATAATGGTGTAAGTGGAAAATATGAAAAATAAAAGAGTAAATTATGAAATAAAGAGGAATTAGTTATGGTGAAAAATTAATTAAATTAAAATTATATAATGTAAGTAATCGTGAAGAGCTGTAATGTTATGATATTGTGATTCTGTGATATAATGAGAGCATAGTAGAAACTTTCATTCCTGCAAAATATTAGTTAAGAACCCATAGTGAGAAAATAAATTAATTAGTGATAATTATCGTAGTGATGGTAATAAAATGGCCACATTACTTGTGAGAATTAGAAAAATATGTGAGGAGAATGTGACCTTGATAAACTTATTATATATCACCAAAATTAAGGAGACAATCCTTGGAGGCAGTTATAGTCAGGAATTTTAAATTTAATTTAAAAAGGCTCCGTAGTTGATATTTTCGTTCATACCATGGGGGTAGGTGGTGCCTAGATTGAAAATCCATTCACATTCCTTCTTCAATAGGCTGTCCGTATTATTGCCCCCACGGATACCAAGTTTGATTCTTTGTAATCCAGAAGGCTCTCAAGTCCTCCCATCTGCTATTATGATGGATGTAGAAGTGTCGTGCTACTGAGGTAAGCTGTTTCATTTTTGCTTTGTCCATGACATCATTACGTATGGATCCCACGTGTTCCAAAATGCATTGTTTAAGTGGTCTGGCTGTCATGCCCACGTATCTCCTATTGCATGTGCATCTGATACAGTAAATGACCCCTTCTGTTACACAGTTAATATAATCCACAATCTTGTGTTCATGTCCGTACTTGTCCACCACCTCATTGACTGTTTCCATGTATTCACAGGCTTTACATCTCCCGCATGGATGAGTTCCAGTTACTGGTGGTTCTTTCTTTGGTAATCTTTGAAAATGGCTTTGAACCAAGTAGTCTTTGAGGTTTCTGGATCGGCGCAAGCTCATGGATACTCGAGGCACTAATTTTTCAGACAAAATGGGATCAGTGTGTAGAATATGCCAGTGTTTTTGTATGGAGCTGGTAACCTTCCTCCATTCCTGGCAGAAATTGCCCACAAACCTAATAGTGCTACTGGTTTTCTTATCCCGTTTCTTGAAAATAATATCCTGTTGGGTTGTGTTTTTAGCGGTTCTTGTGGCTTTTTTGATGGAAATGTTGCTATATCCTCTTTCTCGTAATCTCTGAGATAGTTCATCACTCTGTATCTTGAACTGTCCATCGTCTGAGCAGTTTCTGCGGAGGCATAGGAATTCCCCTTTTGGTATATTTTCAACGGTTGGGGGGAAGTGGGAGCTTGTTTGGTGCAGCAGTGTGTTCGTTGCTGTGGTTTTCCAATATAAATTGGTAGCTACCATCCCATTCGGGTCTTTATATATCTTTAGGTCCAAAAAGGGCAGCTCTGATTGACTGATACTGTGGGTGAGGCGGATGTTAAGATCATTATTGTTCAAATGTTTGATGAATTTGTGTAGCTGCTTTAGTTCGCCTTCCCAAATCATAAAAATATCATCTATGTATCTGGCCCACATGATGACACTGGATGTAAATTTATCATTGTCATCTTTAAAAACAATTTCTTTCTCCCACCAGCCAAGGAAGATGTTGGCATATGTTGGTGCACACACTTCCCCCATGGCTGTTCCTCTCGTTTGTAAGTAGAACTTATCATTAAATGTAAAGAAGTTGAAGTGAAGTACAAAGTGCAATAATTTAATTAGAAATTGATGAAAGCCCTCCCATCCTTCCATCCGTAAGAAATGCTCAACTGCAGCCATTCCATCCTGGTGGCCGATGGACGTATATAGTGCTTCAACATCCAGTGATACTAGATATTGGTTATCCTCCAGTCTCACATCCTGTAGTTTCCTAAGTATGTCTGCTGTATCTTGGACATAAGAGGGAAGACTTAGGACCAAATGTCTCAAATGTAAATCCAAGAAGATACTAGCTCTTTCTGTAAGTCCTCCTATTCCTGAGACTATTGGTCTCCCGGGTGGAGTCTGAGGATGAATACTGAGCCGTGTATTTTGAGGGGCCCTTTTTCCAGGTTGTTCTTTTCCACTTGAAGATTTTTCATCCCAGAGTCTTTCCCACTTTTGATCTAGTAAGTGAGAATCTCAAAAAAGAATGGGAAAATACTCTCCTGAAATGCTCTAACGACCTTATGAGTATCCTAATTAAGCACAATAATTTAGAACTAGAAGAAGTCGAACGTGACCTGGACGATATAGGTAAGAAATTAGAAACTTGGGAAAAGGATATTCAATTACAGAAATGTTTTGAAAAAAATAAAGTAGAATTACAAGCATATGAGCAAACAATTATTAATCGTAAAAAAAACTAAATTTGCCCGAGACAAAAGAGATTTTGCATCTGGAAAAATCTTCAAGTGGCAAAGAACAACCTGGAAAAAGGGCCCCTCAAAATACACGGCTCAGTATTCATCATCAGAAGCAGAAACATCAGGTGCGGAGGATAGTGGGGAATATACCCTGGAGCAATAAGCCAACTCCAGAGCTGAGGCATCCAAAACCCAATTTAATTCCTCTTTTTTAGAGGATTCCCGGGAAGGGATAGGAAGGCAAAAGCAAGGAGGAGGAAGACAAGGAGGGGGTGCAAGAAGAGGAAGAGGATGACAATAATGGGACTCATCACCAACACTGACCCGCAACACACGGAAGAGATAGTACAAGAATTCTTAGCCATTAGTGACCCACCAAGTGAAGAAAGAACCACAATTTCAGCACAACTATCAGCCAATCATGAGAATGCTGATACTTTATTACAAATTATTAACCTATCAGATCACGTAATTACGGAAGCACAGAAACAAATTCTGGGTAAGGGTCTGTCTTTTTCTCCCACGGAACATTTTAACAGATTTTACTGGGAGAAAGATCTTAAGATGTTCGGCAGAAAACTCCTATTGACAAAAATGTATGCAGGCAAAGAAGAAGATGCAATTACGCCAGACTCTCTGTCGGACACAATGGCAATAATGGAAGTTACCACCCAAGAATTGTCTCCCATGACACAAACTACTCCCAATATATTAACTTTAGAACAGGAAGCTCTTCTAGCACTTCAAGAGTTGGAGCAAGAAAAAGGAGAACTGACCCCTACCGAACATATCATTTCTACCAGGCCCACTTGTAAGAAGAACTCCACATACTTTCCACAAGAACATATAAGCCCCGAAGTACAGATATTTATGAAACTGGTGGCTAAAGAGTTTGACAAAATACATACTGACAAAAAGAAATTCCAAATTGTTCTAATCTTACACTACGAGAAAGAAAGGCTCTGAAAGAAATACAAAAGTGGGAAGACGTTATCATTAAACCGTCGGACAAAGGAGGAAACGTTGTGATCTGGCCCAAATCCAAATATATTAAGGAGGCTCTGCGACAGCTAGAAGACACTGACTGTTATAAAAGAATACTCCTGAATCGACTGGAAAATTATAAGATCATTTACTTATGAATCATCAATAAAGCCTTAGAACAAGCAGTAATTACAAAGCAAGAGTATGAATACCTATCAGTCCAAAATCCCAGGATTCCAACTTATTATATGTTACCCAAGGTACATAAGAACATCCAGACTCCATCCGGGAGACCATTAGTCTCAGGAATAGGAGGTCTTACAGAAAGAGCTAGTATCTTCTTGGATTTACATTTGAGACATTTGGTCCTAAGTCTTCCCTCTTATGTCCAAGATACAGCAGACATACTTAGGAAACTACAGGATGTGAGACTGGAGGATAACCAATATCTAGTATCACTGGATGTTGAAGCACTATATACGTCCATCGGCCACCAGGATGGAATGGCTGCAGTTGAGCATTTCTTACGGATGGAAGGATGGGAGGGCTTTCATCAATTTCTAATTAAATTATTGCACTTTGTACTTCACTTCAACTTCTTTACATTTAATGATAAGTTCTACTTACAAACGAGAGGAACGGCCATGGGGGCAGCGTGTGCACCAACATATGCCAACATCTTCCTTGGCTGGTGGGAGAAAGAAATTGTTTTTAAAGATGACAATGATAAATTTACATCAAGTGTCATCATGTGGGCCAGATACATAGATGATATTTTTATGATCTGGGAAGGCGAACTAAAGCAGCTACACGAATTCATCAAACATTTGAACAATAATGATCTTAACATCCGCCTCACCCACAGTATCAGTCAATCGGAGCTGCCCTTTTTGGACCTAAAGATATATAAAGACCCGAATGGGATGGTAGCTACCAATTTATATCGGAAAACCACAGCAACAAACACACTGCTGCACCAAACAAGCTCCCATTTCCCCCCAACCGTTGAAAATATACCAAAAGGGGAATTCCTACGCCTCCGCAGAAACTGCTCAGACGATGGACAGTTCAAGATACAGAGTGATGAACTATCTCAGAGATTATGAGAAAGAGGATATAGCACCACTTCCATCAAAAAAGCCACAAGAACCGCTAAAAACACAACCCGACAGGATATTATTTTCAAGAAACGGGATAAGAAAACCAGTAACACTATTAGGTTCGTGGGCAATTTCTGCCAGGAATGGAGGAAGGTTACCAGCTCCATACAAAAACACTGGCATATTCTACTCACTGATCCCATTTTGTCTGAAAAATTAGGGCCTCGAGTATCCATGAGCTGGCGCCGGTCCAGAAACCTCAAAGACTACTTGGTTCAAAGCCATTTTCAAAGATTACCAAAGAAAGAACCACCAGTAACTGGAACTCATCCATGCGGGAGATGTAAAGCCTGTGAATACATGGAAACAGTCAATGAGGTGGTGGACAAGTACGGACATGAACACAAGATTGTGGATTATATTAACTGTGTAACAGAAGGGGTCATTTACTGTATCAGATGCACATGCAATAGGAGATACGTGGGCATGACAGCCAGACCACTTAAACAACGCATTTTGGAACACGTGGGATCCATACGTAATGATGTCATGGACAAAGCAAAAATGAAACAGCTTACCTCAGTAGCACGACACTTCTACATCCATCATAATAGCAGATGGGAGGACTTGAGAGCCTTTGGATTACAAAGAATCAAACTTGGTATCCGTGGGGGCAATAAAACGGACAGCCTATTGAAGAAGGAATGTGAATGGATTTTCAATCTAGGCACCACCTACCCCCATGGTATGAACGAAAATATCAACTACGGAGCCTTTTTAAATTAAATTTAAAATTCCTGACTATAACTGCCTCCAAGGATTGTCTCCTTAAATTTGGTGATATATAATAAGTTTATCAAGGTCACATTCTCCTCACATATTTTTCTAATTCTCACAGGTTTCACAATGTGGCCATTTTATTACCATCACTACGATAATAATCACTAATTAATTTTATTTTCTCACTATGGGTTCTTAACTAATATTTTGCAGTAATGAAAGTTTCTAAAAAGCTCTCATTACATCACAGAATCACAATATCATAACATTACAGTTTTTCACGATTACTTACATTAAATAATTTTAATTTAATTAATTTTTCACCATAACTAATTCCTCTTTATTTCATAATTTACTCTTTTATTTTTCATATTTTCCACTTACACCATTATCATTTAGGGATTTCTCTCCAGGTCATTTAATATAATCACATACATTTCTTTCCCATTTACACTTAACATAGTCTAATAAATATTGTTTGCACCCTATATATTTATTATTATTAATTCAAGTGTAACACAGTATACTTTTCCACTCCACGTTCTGCTCTCTCCCCTCTTTCTTTTACTAACTACGACTCACATTAATAGAAACCATTCATTCGTTATAGTAATGATGGCAACAGCCACTATTACATGTCATTAGCCATTTTATTTTAATTGCTGAACTTATTTTATATTTTTATTATTATTTTTTTAATATATTTATATTTTTATTTTTAACATTATTTTTATACTTATTTTTCTATATTCCTCAGGAGAACATTAATGAAAAGTGTATATATAATTAACCAATTTATACTAGTAAGTTTAATCATCACGGACTCAGATTCACAATTGCCCAGTACTATGCATTAACCAATCAGACTAGTACCTCTTGCATATAAACCCAATTAGGGATCAAGTCTTTACACTCCCCTGTGACCAAGCTATCATTGCGAAATGTACGTCAGAAAGAATCCGATCATGTGATGCGCACATGTGATCGGAGTCAGCCGCCGATTCCGAGAGCGTGAATGCCGGGACCCATCCTTCAGATACCATTCACGGCTCCGGTGCTTCTCCACGGACGCTGGTATCTGTCCACCATGAATGCTATAGCCAAAGTGCTCATTACCCCATCGCCTAGGTAACAACAGCATGCTTCAATTATATTACGGATGTTTCCCCGCTGATAACAGTAGCACACGTCGGCCACACTGAGCAGACATCAGGATTGTCGGTATCGTATATAACAGTGAACCTTATGCCTTACTTCTTTTCTACACACTGTGTGTTTTTTGAAAGTATACCACACGTGTGTAAAGCTATTGGTGATTATTTACAAATATATATCTACGTTTATTGTAAAGAAGTATATCACTTATTATCAAAGATACCTTATCCTTTAAATTCAAGTGTTATAGCTGTATATGTACACTATTCTAGAGCACTCCTGTATGCTGTGTGATATAATGATATATGAACCCTGCAACAGAATGGCTGTATCTCAGCAGCCTCACTGGAGGAGATTGTGAGCAACTGCAGATGAAGGTTTCTTTATAGAATTGCTATTTTGTAGCTTCAGGCTGAACACGGTGGCTGCATAGCTACAGTTACTTTTGAATCCGTCAATAGCATCTGAATTGCTACATATGTATTATTCCATGCAATACATGTATCATTATACCTAGCAGTTAATAAGAATCTGTATCAATTCTTGCTACTTCCACTGTGTATAGTGAAGGAATTCTTCAGCCACAATTACTATTCTCTAGCACAGAAAAGCCATTATTGCTATTTTGGATTGCCAATTGTAATCGGTCTCTTTCTATATGAATTGCCATTCTCAGCATCAAGCAAAAGAATATATCATTTTCTCAGCCACATTATTGTGCGTGGCATCTGAATTTTATGTTCCATTGTTATATGAGTTATACTGATATATTATTCTATGCTTTCGAGGTTTGTGTTCAATACATGAATTGCTATTCTCTAGCACTAAATGTGGAATTGTAATGTGTATAGCAACTGACTTCAGACATCAAAGGCAATTGATTTCAATATGTGGCATTGAATTATAAGCTCTCACAGTGTAAATGAGTTTTTTCACCTCATATGGGCATTTTGCTATCATTAGCATTGATTATAGATACAATTGTGTCTTATGACAGAGGAGCATTTATTTCTGGAGGACTGTTTCAATTCCAGATAGCCACATTATTGTGCGTGGCATCTGAATTTTAAGTTCTATTGGTATATGAGTTATACTGATATAATATTCTATGCTTTTGAGGTTGTGTTCCATACATGAATTGCTATTCTCTAGCACTAAATGTGGAATTATAATGTGTATAGCATTTAACTTCAGACATCAAAGGCAATTTATTTCAGTATGTGGCATTGAATTATAAGCTCTCACGATGTAAATTAGTTTTTTCACCTCATATGGGCATTTTGCTATTAGCATTGATTATAGATACAGTTGTGTCTTATGACAGAGGAGCATTTATTTCTGGAGGACTGCGTTCAATTCCAAACAAATGATAAAATATACTATTGTGGTATATTTATGATCATAGAGATTACAACCAATGCACGGTTTACTTTTCAAACTGGATATTTATTAATATTTCCTGCACTCTCATCTGTGATCATTTACACGCATGTGAAAAAATATATACCAGACGGTGATCATTGTATAGACTAGCCAAATATTTTACAAATGTAAGTGGCTACTGCTCAAACTGAGTAATGTTATATACTCTTCCCACTTCATTTTGACAAGTAATAAGGCCTGTTACCACTGTCTAGCCAGACGGGAGGTCTAAGTGCAGCAATTTGCGGTCACACCCCACTGGAGATGCCCAATCTCGTCTGATCTTGGAAGCCAAGAAGTGGAGGGCCGGGCCAGTACTCGGATGGGAGACCACCTTGGAACACCCAGGTACTGCAATTCAAGGCTGCATATTAGATCCACCTGTGTGATAACAGGAAGCAGTCTATAAAAATAGAATACCTTCAGCTGTACACATGACCTATGATTTAAATTTCTGCAATAACCTTTCCTTAAAGTTGTCTATGCAGATCAAATGATGGTCATTAAAAATATCATTTTATTAGATCCACCTGTGTGATAACAGGAAGCAGTCTATGTAGACAGGCTACCGTCAATTGGATACATGACCTATGATTTAAATTTCTGCAACAATCTTTTTCTAATGTTGCCTATGCAGATCAAATGATGGTCATAAAAACACACACTTTCTCTCTTTAAGATACCACTTTATTGAGTATATCTTCTATACATCAATCATAACATCAAGGAATCCGGCTAATTTATTTATCTTAGCTAAGGCTATAGATTGTTTTTTATTTTCACATATATTCGCAAAACCTGAATTCCATATTATTAACTTAACTAATAAAAACTTATAATTTTTAACAGATATTTACAGTAAATATTTGTAAGTCTGAATATGAGTGCTCCCCAACAAGAGTCTACTGTTCTTCTGTCTTTCCCGTATTTATTTTGATAAAAAATTTTGACTCTGGGGAGCACCACTGAGGTTTAACCTATATACACCGTATTGGTGAGAATAATTCTCTAGGTGTTTGGTAACCTGATTATGAAGCAATTTCATTAATTATTTTCAGTTTTTTCAGACTATCATTATCACCGATTGACTATAATTACATTAATCTGTGCGGTTCCCTTTATGACCAATTTCCAACCAAAAAAGGGGGAAATAGAAGTTCTTGCAGAAAACAAACAGTATGATATTATAGGTATTACTGAAACTTGGTGGGATGAATCTCATGATTGGACAGATAATTTGGAGGGTTACACACTGTTCAGGACAGACAGACTAAATAAAAGGGGTGGAGGGGTATGTCTATGTAAAACCTTTTTTAAAACCTGATATAAAGAAATACATTTGCAATGGGACTGTAAATACTATTGAGACTTTATGGGTAGAAATTGCATGCGGGGGGGAAAGGGACTAAAAATGATACTTATAGGGATATGCTAAAAACTGCCTGATATTAATGTGTCTGATGAGTAATTGTTACTGAATCAAATCAAAAAATCGGCAGGATTGGGAGACATAAGAGTGATGGGAGATTTTAATTATCCAGAGATTAATTGAACAAATGATTCATGTGATAATGCTATGGGTAATAGGTTTTTAAACACACTAAATGATCACTACTTACTTAAACTAATTGAGGAACCAACTAGGTACAATCCAATCTTAGTCCTGGTACTAACAAACAATGGTGAGTTGATATCAAATATTAAAGTAGCGAAGCCCATCGGAAACAGTGACCACAATATGGTTACATTCAACATCAGTTTTCAAAAGCAGCCCTATATAGGCCCAACTAAGACCCTAATCTTTAGCAAAGCTAACTTTGACATGATGAGAGAAGCTTAAAGTGACATTGAATGGAAAATGTTGTTTCAAGGCAAGAATATTACAGAGAAATGGTATGTATTCAAAACATTGCTTGCTAGTTATACTCGTAAATTCATTCCCTTGGGCAGCAAATGAAGGAGTAATAATTTCAAACCAATGTGGCTTAACAAAAAGATTAAGAAACCAATGTCCAAAAAGAGGCAAGCATTCAAAACTTATAAATCAGACGGGAAGGCTGAGTCATTCAGTACTAAAAGGATTGTAACAAAGTATGCAAATAAGAAATCAGAGCATCTAAAATAGAAATGGAAAAGCTAACAGCAAAGGAAAGTAAAACAAACCCCAACATTTTTTTTAAATACATCAACAGCAAAAGATTAAAGAAAGAGTGTATAGGCCCTTTAAAAAGCAATTTGGGCATCCTAATCAAAGATGACAATTACATATTAGAAAAATGTAATTAGTTTTTCTCATCAGTATTCACAAGACAGGACTTGATGGCGGGATTAACGCATAACCTCAGCAACATTACTGACCCACAGCTTAATGCTTATTTAAGTGGGGAAGCGGTCAGAGACCAATTAAAATAAATAAGATTAATAAGTCACCTGGTCCCGACGGAATTCACCCAAGGGTTCACATGGAGCTATACTCTGAATTATCAAGACCTCTATACTTGATTTTCATTGACTCACTTACATCAGGCATGGTCCCCAAAGACTGGCGTATATCAGAAGTAGTGCCAATATTAAAAAAAGGAAGTAAATCTGAACCAGGTAATTATAGACCAGTAAGTCTTACATATATAGTGGGGAAAGTACTGGAAGGTATTTTAAGGAATAGAATACAGGAGTTCCTCGAAACCAATAAAGTTATTAATAGGAACCAACTCGGATTTTTGAAGGATAGATCATGTCAAACTAACTTAATAGGCTTTTATGAAATGGTTAGTGTGAACCTAGATCAGGATAAAGAGGGGGATGTAATCTTTTTAGACTTTGCCAAAGCTTTCTATACAGTACCTCACATGAGACTCATATACAAATTAAGAGAACTTGGGCTAGGGAAAACAATATGCACTTGGGTTAGAAATTGGTTTGCTAAAAGGGAGCAGCGAGTGGTGGTAAATGGAACATTTTTTAATTGGACTGAAGTACTAAGTGGTGTGCCACAAGAGTCTGTACTTGGACTACTGTTGTTTAACATTTTAATAAATGGTCTAGATGTGGGTCTAGAGAATACAGTGTAAATTTTTGCAGATGATACCAAACTGTGTAAGGTTATAAATTCAGAGGGGGATGCTAAGTCTCTACAGAATGACTTATTTAGATTAGAAACATGGGCAGCAAAATGGAGAATGTGGTTCAACATAGACAAATGTAAGGTAATGCACTTTGGTAGCAAGAACAGAAATACTACCTACATACTAAATGTAGAGAAACTAGGGGATTCTGTACTGGAAATAAATTTAGGTGTTCACATTGATAACAAACTTAGCAGTAGTACCCAAAGTAGGAATGCAGCAAAACAGGCAAACAAGGTATTAGCATGCCTAAAGCATGGAATTGATGCAAGGGATGAGAGTGTTATACTTCCATTGTACAAATCACTGGTGCAGCCACATCCCGAATACTGTGCACAACTATGGGCACCATACCATAAGAAAGACATTCTGGAACTAAAAAATGTTCAAAGACGGGCAATGAAATTGATTAAGGGGATGGAGATGCTAGAATACGAGAAAAGGCTTGATAGGCTAGATATGTTTACACTGGAAAAAAGGAAATTAAGAGGGGACATGATTAATATTTACAAATATATATGAGGTCAATGCACTTAGGTAGCAATGGATTTGTTTTTGGTAAGATCATCGCAAAGGACACGGGGACACCCGCTTTGGTTAGAGGAGAAGAGATTTAGCACTCTGAGACGGAAGGATTTCTTCACAGTAAGGACAATACATACTTGGAATTCCCTGACTAAAAAAGTAGTAATGGTGGAATCTGTCACTACTTTTAAGAATGGGCTTGATAAATTCCTAATGGCTAAGGATATTCAGGGTTATGGTGGGTAAATTATGCACTTTAATAATTAAATTAAATAACTATTAAAAAAGAAGAATGGACATAACAGTTAAACATTCACCAAAGTTAAAATTAGTGATCTCCTATACTGCAATATTTTAAGACTAATAGGTTGAACTCAATGGACATATTGTCTTTTTTCAACCTCAAAAACTATGTTACTATGTATGTTACTATGTAATATCAATCTTGCACATTATGCACTAGTGCATGAGGAGAATTACTGCAGAATACTGGTAAATGTAAGCAAATGTACTGAAGGGGTTCCTTAATATCATATGTTTGTGCCAAGTGCCATTCTATCTTGGGAACCACACCACAAATAGCCACAGCAGATGACTTTAAACACACAATTAAATATCTAAATTTGTTTTTTGTAATTACTAAATTAGTATATGGGTGATAGGCAGATGCTGGCACAATCATTGTTTGTCTTCCAAGTATCTAGCTTAGACTTTGAGTAAAAAGATTTAAAATTTAAAACTACAGAAACTGTATAATTAAATAACACATCTTAAACTAAGGTAACAAAATGCATATTCATTAATAGAAGTATCCTGTGATGCATAGAGTATGTCATTTATAGGCACTGCCTATGATGTTTAAATTAATATTAAACTTGTATTGCATTATGGTTTAAAACATACTTTTAAGTAATTTTCAATTACATTTAAATATTTAAAAACATAAAAACAAATTTATATTACCAATTTGTGACCACTGCTGTGTAATTCAATTTTATCTAATAAAAGTAAGTGCAGGTGAAAGTGAGTCTTTCCACTTGATTGCAGACATCTTCATTAAAATGATCTACCACAAATCTGAAACAGTAACTTTAGAAATAATGTTGGCATCTGCAATTTGTGTTCTTTTTTATTTTTATTTTGCAGGTTTAGTCCTACTATTCACATTACTACTTAATTTAGTAGTTTAACATTTTATGATACCAATATTCTTTTATGACCTGTTAAGTTTATCAACTGACAAGACTTTATGTACCTATTCCAGTGCACTAACTTTAGAAATGACAATTATTTGGAACATACAGTGTAAATAGGATGATTCTAGCGTATATAAGCTATAACAAGTATTCAAAGAAAAGACTATACCCATAGAGACAATAATAAAGTTATATGTTTACCTCAAAATACATTTTAATACAGCTAGGGGTATTTTGCATATCCAAAAAACAGAAATAGGGTTTTTTTTGTGAGGGCTAGGGTCCTCCCCAATGAAACTACTCCTCCAAATTGTAATGACTTTCACAATCTACAGTGTGTGAGCTGAATACTTGAGAACATTCTATTACAATACATAAACAAACAAACAAACAAACAAACAAACCATATAACAAATTCCAAAGTTCCACCCATGACTGATCAGCCAACACTGTCACTGCAGAGAGAATACAATTTAGCACTCAAACCATTTTTTTAACAGTATCATTTCCTTTTAGTATAGCATGGTAAAAATTGATTAATATTTACAAATAAAATAATAATTTAGTAAACGAACAAGCCAGTTCTATGAATATGAAATATTACTGTAGGTTGAAAGTAAAATGTGTAAGTATTTAACATGCTTGATAAAGCAGTTCCATCTTCATTTAATCTCATTTATGTGTCTCAGAATCACAGCATGTGCCTATATTAATATTTCACAATGTACACCAAATAATATGCTTGTCTACATACAGTATGTGAAAAACAACCTAAATAACAGTGAAATGCATGGTCAGAGTCATTATGATTGTTTGCATGAACATTTATTCATTTTATAGTTGCTTATTATTAGGTGTGTAATACACTATTGTGCTGTATGTATTGTTAAATATACTTATCCAAAAGGATGAAATTAGCAGTATACATTTTGAAAATGTTACTTCCCAAAGAGCATAGCTGCAACACATTCACAAACTCTTTACCTTAATTCTAGGTTAGATTAATTTATGCTTAGTGCTCTATGGGCAACAAAGTGCTCGCATGATAAGGGTAGCCCTCTGCCTGCGTAGCCCAGCTGCAAAGGCAGATGGCTACCTGCCATGATCTGGGGCGCACCAGCTGCATGTGATGTCATGCAGCCATTGCAGCCTGCCTCGCAAACGGTCCGGACATGCCTGCATTGTCCAGACCATGCCCCCTAATGCTGCAATTCCACCCACTATTTGCTGCGTAGATGCCCCTTCCCTCCCTGCAAACAAATCTGCCTGTCAATCAGGCAGAGGTGTTCTCATTGTGTGCGCATGCGCAGTGCGGCTTCTGCATGTGCGCACACTGCAAAAGGGCTTCAGCATGCGAATGCATCGTAGTTGCATTCCTTGCTGAATCGGGCTCTATGTTCTTGAAGTGTCAGACTATTATGCAACTTTTTATTCCAAACAGTAGTATCAAAAATGCTAAATAAATTCCATAATGTAACATTTTGATAGTCATATACTGTATATAGGGGGGCATTCTCTTAGCTACAATTACATCTTTATATGCTCACAGAACTCTTGAACTCCTTAGTAACTACTAATAACATTGAAACCTACGTTTATAATTTATCCCTTATATGAATTACAGTGCTATATTTAATTAAGAAAGGGGATGCAAATTGTTCTTTTCATACCTTAACTAATATAACAGAAAGTTAGTTGTTTTTTTTAACAATATATAAGGTACAAATTCATTACATACAATTTATTGTGTGTAATAAATTTGTACTTTAAATATTGGTGTGTGGGTGTAAGACAATGTAACACTTGATTGCGGGGACAGATTAGGAGTTGGTGGTCTGTCTCAACTATGCACTTGTCACACATACTGTAGATAAACTCATTAAACTTTTAACAAGCAAAGACTATAGCCAGCAGTTTCTTTTCCATCTGAAAGGGCATAGAAGAAAAACTGATGGATTTGTAACACTGCAGGCAGACAGCACAAAGATCATGCTGGGAGGGAGGCACTGGCAGAGGTCAAAATAGGAACATGCACATCATAATTTTCATAGCACTGAGTTGAGAAACTGTATCAGCATGGCAGTCCAAAAGACACCATTTAACATTGTTGTGCAAAAGCTGGCAGAGTGGGACTGTGACCTCACTGTAGTGTGTCAGAAATTTTGAAAGGTAGTGGTCATACCCACAAAGCGCTGAAGACTCAACTTATCTGTGGGTGCAGGCTTGTGGTGGATGGCCTGTGACTTGACAGGATCTCACTTAACTCCCTATGGAGTTAGGAGATGGCCAACATATGGAACCTCAGTAACTGTGAAACAACACTTGTCAGGGTTTCACTACATAGTGATTTAAATGATTCTTTAGAGTACATGTTGTGTTCTTCCATGGACAACCCCAAACAAGGATGTCATCAATAATAACCTCACAATGGTATCCATTAAAGAGATACTTCATGCAATGTTAGAATACTTCACTGCCAGTGCATAAGTTGTAGGGCATTCAGAGAAAGGCGTACCTGCCCACAAGTGTTATGAACATGGATAATTCCTTGTCCATTGGTTCTACCTGACTCCACATTTGGAATCTAGAGTTGTAAATAACATTGTATTTGCTGTGCCCATAATGATGCAGTGCCCATTTTCCCAATGTTTTGTGAATGTGCAGTAGGAAAATCACTGGGAAATGGCCACCCTAGTAACCCTACTGCACAGTGTTACAGTGCTGTCAGCTAGAGAGTAGGGGGCCCAGACACACACAAACCTCCTTCTCTGTAGATGTCCTCTTTTCTGGGAGCATATACTTTGGGAGAAACTGTCCCATCTAAATACATGTGATAGGTGACTAGGAGTTTCCCACTGGTATTACTATTGAACAGATCAGCAGAGTCTTTTATCTCTGGAATGACATGCATATCAGCACTTAAAGTTATTAACCCTAGTTTTAAGCTGTCTGGCAAACATAGGAGTGCTGTCCAGTATATGAAACTGCAGCTTGAAATTTGTGTATTGCAGCGTGACCATGCTCATTATGTTTATTACCTAGCCACCATAAGCAATTAGATTCATATTGTGATAGCAGTCTATTGGTGTCTTGGGGTTTGTGTGCTGGAGGAGTTCATGTGACATGATGTTATATTTGGTGCCAGAGTCAATTCTTTATTTTGATGGCAATATTTGTCTTCTTATCTAATATGGTGGTAAATAGTTCACCCTTCTTGGCCCTGAGCTCAATATTCTTATAGTGGAGACTGGTGTCTGGGTGTTTTCTGGTGGAGTATCCACAGTATGAACTTGGTGTGGTCAGCATTTGGAAACATGCAGTATAAAGTTGTCTGTCACCAAATTTAGGTTTAGACCTGTACCAGTATGCATCTATTAGCTTCAATCTGGCAGCATATGACTGAATACTCACAGAGGAGCTCGGCACAGTGTTAAAAGAATATCTGTCCATTATTTCATTTTCACTGTTAGCATATGTCATCGAATATTCTTTTTTAGTGTTTCTGGATCCTCCTGATCTTCCCCTCTGAATAGACAAATGTGTCTGCCTTATCAACAGCCTCAGTTCTAACTCATAAGTTGAGCAAGGAATGTACCTGTATTTTTTTTACTTGTCTGAGGGTCATGCACAGCAGTATACATACCAATTTTTTTATTTTGAGCCATGCATCCATGATGGAATTGTCAAAAAAACAGTGGGTCTATTCATCAGGGACCTTGTGCCATCACAGCCAGACTTCTGGCACCATGTCTGTGTGCAAATTACCATAGGACTGGTGAGATGCCGATGTATGTCTTTACTCACTGCAATCATACTAACTAATGGCTGCAGATCCACTTCCTGTATTACAAACACTTCCTGTATGATACAGTCAGGAGTGGTTTTAGGCATGGGCAAGCCGGGCGGGTCCTCGAGGTGTTGCGGCCTGCAGCGCTGGAGGCACATCTACAGGGGGCACATCTACTGGGGGCATATCTACTGGGGGCACAACTACTGGGAGCACATCTACAGGGGGCATAACTACTGGGTGCATAACTACAGGGGGCATATCTACAGGAGGCATTACTACTGGGGACAATACTACATGGAGGCATTACCACTGGGGACATTACTACTGGGAGCACTACTAACAAGGGCCTTGCATACGGGGCACTTAATAAGTGCAATGTGTCTAAGGGTCTACCTGTCACAGTGTGTATAAGGGGCTACCTGTCACAATGAGTATAAGGGGATACCTGTCACAGCGTGTATAAGGGTCTACCTGGTGCAATGTGTATAAGGGGCTACCTGGCGTAACATGTATAAGGGACTCTGCTCTACTGTGGTGTATTGTGTGTAAGGGGTTTTAACATGGTATAAGGGGTACTACTGTGTGGTGTAATGTGACTGATGGACACTACTGTGTGGTGTAATGTGACTGATGGACACTACGTATGCGACTGACGGACAATACTGTGTGGTGTAAGATGAATCGGCACTATTCTGTGGCCATGCACCTTCCTTATGAAGCCACGCCCCTATTTTTTGCCGCGTGCCTTAGACACTAACCCTATTTTGCCTGGGGGGGGGGGGGGCAAAGGAATACTTTTGCCTTGGGCGCCACAATATCTAGAACCAGCCCTGGATACAGTGAATGGATATGATGCAACTTCCACCATCAACGTACAGCATACATCTACATTTATGATGCAAATGTCTTGATTTCATCCCATGAATCTAGCTGCTAAGAATCTTCGAAAGATTTGTTTACTCTTGAAGATAAAACAAAAAATTTTGGGTGTAGTTCACACAGACAGGCAATGTATTTTACAAGCCCTTCAATGTGTTCATTTAATGGTTAATAGCTATTATTCCTTGAAAAACTAATATTTTCCTAGAAGCATGTTAGGTCTAAAATTGTAGCAACAAAACCAAGGGTTTACATTAGTCATTAAAAATATATATTACTGGGAGAAGTGTTTTAGAACTCAATTTATATAGCATGGATTATTTAGTAGCTGTATAGATGTTGCATCACTTTGACTTAAATGTAAATATTTACTTACTTAATTCCCATGATATGTAATGATAGTATTAATAGAAATTATGTGTTTCCTGACCTTAAAAAAAACCAGTTGATTTTGTTGTTTCAAATGAGTATAAATTATTCAACAGTTTCTGTAAGCAGGTTAATATTACCTATCAAACTAGAGCTCTTAACGTAACCTTCATCATTAAATATGTATAAGTTTCATATGTATTATTAATACACATAAAAATGTTAACAGCATGCACTAAAATAAGAGAGATGCATTGGTGTTTTTAATGCATGAAGCAAGTGATAAAAAAAAATAGTTGTTAACACCAGTACTTTAGATTTTCAGACATTTTTTAGGAAATTCAGATTACCCAATATCAAATGTGTTAAAAATATAGTAACACTTAAACTTATCAGACTCGCTGATGCACAAGAGTTAACTATTTTATAAATTACAGCAACACTGTTTCAACAAATTTAAATGCTACAGTATACTTGAGAGACAAATAATTTGATTATAAAAACTGAAAGCGTCATCTTATGTAAGTGCACTCTCACATTTCTGCTTGTGGCTGCAGTCTTAACTCTGTTTGGGTACAGTATCTACTGTATATATTGTCCTGATTACCAATTTGTTTGCTTAGATGCTGGCAGTTTTGTGAACCACAGCTATGCATTTATCGCTCTGATCAGCTGATATTAGCTTACCAGCTGGAATATTTGCATAGGTGTGTGTGCAGGAGTGTTAGCTGATAAAAAATTTAAAATGGTCCTGCAACGGTTGGGTTGGGAGGCTGCATCTTATCATCTGCTTAAAACTTGAGGTGTCAGACATCCCTATCTCATTGAAGACAGTACACACTGAAAATATAGCTCAGTGTGTACGGGGTGCACACTGATCAGATAATCACTCTGAGGATTGAGTTTATTTGATTTGTAGTGTGACCTGCACAGCGTGTGCCCAGCTTTACTCTAATGTAAGTTCTAAATTTAGGGGTCTATTCATGAAGCAGTGAAAAGTGTGGAGAAGTGAGCCAGTGGAGAAGTTGCCCATGGCAATCAATCAGCATAGAAGTAACATTTATAATTTGCTTACTGTACAATTGTATGGAGCAGCTGATTGGTTGCCATGGGCAACTTCTCCACAGGCTCACTTCTCCATTCTTTTCACTGCTTCATGAATAGACCCCTTAGAACTTACACAAGAGTAACTAAAAAATTATGTTGTGACAGAGGCACGACTGTATTGGGACTGAAAATATGATAGCTGATCTAGCTGCAGTATACACGTAAGCTGGGTACACACCTACTCGATCCCTGGCTAATTGGGTTAAACACTCCAGATCAGCTGAGCGGTATTTATCTATCTGTGACCCCCTTTGAGGTAACGACAGCAGCAGTCAGGGAAGCGACTCCTCTATGGGTGTTGTGAGATCGGCTATGCAGCACATAAGATGCAACCTCCTGGACCCAACTGTTGCAGGAGCATTATAAGCCATTTATTGGCTAATGATCGTAGATCATCACTGCATGAAATTGTTGGCCATTAACCCAATATGGGAGAATGGACCAACGATTGTATAGGTGTGTACATAATTTAAGTCTTATCACCAATACAGGCTGTCTGTTCAATATTAAATACATTTGTATTGTGCAAAACTTATTTGACATTTGTTTTTTACAACCTGTTTACCCTTTTCATATAAATAAATTGTTTTGGAGGACAGTGTTACAGAATGGATACAAACAACATGATAAAGTGTATTTTTATTATAGGGAGGAGAAAACAATCGGCTGATTCAACAAATGCCATTATGAAATGACATATCAGAATTTACAGACATACTGGGGGTTATTTAGAGATGAACGCAGATTACTTCATATGCACCCATATCTGCATTCATGTCTGCACATACTGACCGCCGCCCAGAACAGGACAAGGTCACCCAGCATGTGTGGGGCTGCCTCCTAATGCATCCGCAATCCATTTGCGAATGCATCAGATCTAGGGTTGACCCCTGGCAGTGCAGCCTGGCTGTGCTGTCAGGCGGTCAGCTATTTTTTTTCCGGAGCAGCTGCGAGTGATGCCCCAAAAACAGTCCCAACACTCCCCTGTTCAGTATGCCCTGCACCCCATCACTGCAACGACTTCCCTCTGACTGCCTCCGCTGTCAATCACACTGCGACCGCATCCTTCCTGGATGCGTCCGCAATGTGTAAGGTTGCGCACGTGCACTGCAGTCAGTGCACGTGCACAGACCAGATGGAACCGGCTGCTGCGAGCAACCGTGCAGCTGTGTCCATCTCTGAATAACCCCCACTGTACTCATACTGTAGATGTATAAAGATGTATGCTTTAAATTAACTGCTAGTGTGGCATATGCATACCTTGCACTAGTCTGAATTTAACCAGAAATACATGTTAGTCAAAGATCTGATACATACTGTAATGTAAAGCAAAGTAAGCCACAATGTCAATTTAATTAATTAAACTATCCTATAAGAAGCACTATTTTAATTGAATATATATTTAGAAAGGTTAAAGTTTTTGTTCACTTTTGGACAATGCCTCCTCAATATAATATGCTTTTGTACAGTGCACTGTTAGTGTGCCTTGAGGACCGAGGTTGGGAATGCCTAGTATAGTGCATGGAAACCTTATTTAAATAGGTAGACTAGAGCCATATAAAGATTGAGGGCCTGATTCAGACCTGATCGCTGCTGTGCATTTTTGCAGCAGTCTGCGATCAGATTGCCGCCACTCATAGAGAGTGACAGCTGCAAATCCGTTCGCAACTCACAATCAAATTATTTTTCCAGTCTTTTCATAGCCCAATATTTACTCATAGTAACATAGTTTCTGAGAATGAAAAAAGATAATTTGTCCATCGAGTTAAACCTGTTAGTCATCTCCTGCACTGTAATATTGTAAGACTAATTTTAACTGTGGTGAATGTTTAGCCATAAACTAAAATACTCCTTTTTTATTACTATAGTACATGATTTACCCACCATAACCCTGTATATCCATTATCCATTAGGAATTTATGTAGCCCATTCTTAAAAGTAGTGACCAAATCTGCCATTACTACTTTCTCAGGCTGGGAATTAAAAAATATGTATTGTCCTTACTGTGAAGAAACCTTTCCGTCTCTGGTGTGAAATCTCCTCTCCTCTAACCTAAGCGGGTGTCCACTTGTCCTTTGTGATGATATTACCAAAAACAATGACCCCTTATATATTTGTAAATATTAATCATGTCCCCTCTTAATCTCCTTTTTTCCAGTGTAAATATAGAAAGATAATGGATTTTGTACATCAATAATAGCGCTATCCAAATACCATGTTTAAACATGTGACACCAATGTGTGACATTTGCAAATGACAAATTCAATCACCATAAATAAGTAACGTCCTCTAGACTCCCATGAACAGATATAACCAATGATTGGATGAAATCCTCGTTTTCAGGGGTATTCTTGAAATGAACAGATTCTATTCCTTAAATGCTTCAATGTACCTGAAAGATATGTGTCTCCTTCATACCAAACAAATGAGGATAAGTTGGAGACACTTAGAAAGCACAGAACATAGTATAGCAATCCTTTAAACTGAACACATTTAATGAGACAGATTGCAGTTACAAAAACACAATTTAAAAACAGCATAACACAATAGGCTCCATAGGACACAACAGCATTCATATATCACCCTGGGGGATTCCTGGATCCACAGATGGTCAGCCAGTGGATAGGTTCCAAGCTCCAGATGCCCAGTTCCACACAGGAAAGTAACCTCCCCAAAAGCGATAGAAGAGTCCTGGAGTCCACAAAAGAAAACACGTGAGCCACGCTTAACACGTTTCAGACTAGTAGTCCTTCGTCAGACCGAGATCATCCGGAGCTTTTAACCTATCCACTGGCTGACCATCTGCATTGCTAATATTTGTTCCAATTATATTTGTTCCAATAAAGTTAGAAAGAAATAGTAGGCTTCCTGCCAAGTTGTTTTATGGATTACAGCAAAGGTGGGGGAATGTAAGAGCTTAGACCACTCTCTATTCAGTCTCACTTGATACATGTCAGATGTCAATTCTAGTATGATCATTGACAGGTTACACATACATTTAATATACTGTATGCTTATTTCAGTGAGCATCAGTCTATAACTTATCTATTCACAACTTAGAAATGCATATAAATAAATATATATATATATATATATATATATATGTGTATGTAGTTTGTTTTTGTTCTTTCAACTATCACATTCCCTCTTGCATTCTGAGACATCTGGATAAAATGTTTATCTTGTGCATGTTCCATTGCTCATTTTGGGAATAAAGCCTTATCAAAGTTGTCCCACTGAAATGACAAGAGATAAAAATATTTGCAATCTGTTCATTTCATTAATTTGATGTGCTGTGATGTGAATAGCCACAGTGTCAGAAATAATTAGACCAAAGGGTGGTATGTCTGCCAAGAATAAAGTTGCATCTGTTCCAATTTATCAAGTCACTGTTACTTCATTACTAAATACTTAACTCTATTAGCAGATCTGTTAAGGCTATTATTGAAAAAGAGATTGATAATGATAACACTGTGTTTGCTGAACTAAACTTTTCATTGCACTTCTACTCAATTAATGAACGCAGTGAGAAAGTGGAACAAAGTTACAAAATGATTAAAGGTTTAAAATAATTGACATTTACAATAACTTGTTTATCAAAACTACAATTTATTTGTAACTCTGCAATAATGAATTTACTTTATTGCTCTCTGCTTAATGTCTGCCATGCTTCAATAGTCAAAATAGATGGAGATTGATAGGGATTTAAGAATTAGCTGTACCACAACATTATAATACTCATCAGGTCTTTGTTGTACAGTTCCCTAGTGTGCCTGGTTGTGTTCATTATTCTGCATGTCAATTACAGAGCCTGTGTGATTTTGTTCTTGTTTCAGTCCTCTGACAATATAATCACTGACTGCCTGTGGCTGGTAGAACATTCCATCCACCAGTGTGATTCCACTTGTACTATTATTCCTCTAATTTTGAAACTTACAATAAAAGTTGTAAATGCTGCAGGACTCCATATCATGTAGAAAATAAGTATACTCAAAAATCTTTTAAATGTTATATGCAGTGTTGGATTAAGATGGAAAACCAGCCCGGGGAATTTCTGGAAGCAGCCCTAATGGGTGCAGGTTGTTAGGTTCCTGGTGCTCAGAACAAAGGAGATGTTATAAAGAGAGTCCAGAGCACCAGGACGTAATGCTGGGAAAGGGAATGGGAATAGCCCCTGGCACCCTACCTCCGTTGTTTTACCCATGCTGTCAATTCACTCTTGCGATACTATGGTTTCTTGGGCCCATGGCAGCCACGTTTGAAGGGCGGATTAAGTCTGCCCAACTCCGATGCCCCCTTAGGTCTTAAGAAGAGACAAAGAGTGAACTGAGACAGGGTAATAACAAGGGGCCCTCTAACTGAAACAACCAAAGCCAGGGGCTACTGACTAGCCTAAAACTAAATGTATGTGCGGCTTGCCGCCCAAGGAAAAGAACAATAAAGGAAATGCTGTCCACACGCCGACACAATACTTTTGTGTATCGGCGGTGACAGCATAAGCAGAACCCCCTGCAAAACACCAGTGACAGATATAACCAAGGAATACAGCGGCCTAGGCCGACGGACAGACTCTCAGAACTGGAGGACAGGCAGAATCCCAAACGACAGACCGGTGGACACCAAGAAGCCAGAAACTCAACCAGGCATAGGCAAAGCCACAGGACTTCTGGACAGGAATGCTTCACTGCAGGACACGGGATCAGACACAGGAATCGACACAGGGACTGACACAGGAATCGACACAGGAAGCAGCTAGACAGACACTGCTAGACAGAAGCTCAGGAACTGGCAGGAACAAGCTCAGAACTCAAGCACTCTGGAAGACTGGAAACCTAGAAATATCACCAGCGTCTGTGAATTCCACTCAGCCAGCATATAACAGAGAGGCCTAATTAAATATGTCATGCAGCTGCCCTGTTGCATGACTCCAAACTGACAAGATGCAATTAGCAGCCAGGTGAGGCTGAACACATGGGAACAAGCTGCAATTACACAAACTCACCACCGGTAGCAAACAAGAGTATTCTTAAACAGAGCAACGGGAAATCCTGGCCTGCAAGACGACTTATAAACATAAAATAGGAATGAACCACTACCTGTGGTTCATAACAGTATCCTCTCCTTAAGGGTGAGATCCGAGCACCCCATGACACCCACGGGGAACATAAACAGAAGTATAACATAAAATACATAACCAAAATGAAAAATGGAAATGAGCCACAGCCGTGGCTCATAACACAGGTGTGTTGAAGGGGAAGGGTCTGTTGAGGGGGCGGTATACTCATTCCAGTTGAGGCCTTCCTTATGTCTTTTGCTGCAGTTGCTTCTGAGACTTTATACTAATGCTGCTACAAAGCCTGGTGTACATCCATGCATCTGAAAGTGCAAGGACTGAGATGCCCCTTGTCAATATCTACAGACGCTTCAGCCATTCTTAGTGCGTGTTTATAAGCATACATCAATAACATCATTGAAACTTGCACAAGCCCATAGCTAGAAAAGTTAATAACTGACATATCAGGGGCAAACAAGCCTGCTAGTAGAAAGTGAGTCCAAAAGGCATTGGAAGCTGGTACCTGGTTTGAAAAAGGAACCATGGCACTCTCTACCAATAGACTTGCTTACCCCTGATTTGCCAGTTTTTAACTTTTCTGGTGTACATGTGATTTATCCTAAGTAAACCATTGTGATTTTAACATACTGCGCCCACTATTCCTTTTGTCTTTGATATAAATAAATATAGATATAAATATCATTATCTATACATTCCTCAATGCCTGGCACACCTTGTAATAGTGATAATGTGACAGAGTGCGTTTCCAATACATGATTCAATCGACACAGTCCACAGACAGCACTCCTGCACAATAGTCATACCAATGAAACGACCCACACACGCAGGGTTAATGGTGACATTTCATGGTTACTCAATCATTTTTTCAAGAATCAAATACATAACCAAAACTACATACCTTTTAGAACAATGTAATACCTCAAAGAGCTTCCCTCGCTGGTGTGAAATAAGTATATGCCCTGGTCATGCATAGCAGCTCCTCCTAGTCATGTCATACTATACAATGAGGCAAGACTATTGAGTGATGGGTCCGGTGCAGAAATGTGCTTTTGGCCCCCCATCCTTAAACTCACACCCCCTTGCAAAAGACTGGCTGGATACAGAGGTGTGGATCTGTGAGAATATGCAGCAGCATGTGTGGCAGCAGTGGGGATATGTATTGAGCTGCCCACTGACAGTGTCCCTAATCTGTAGATTGCATACAAAAACACAGCAACGGACTCACATTTATTATTATTATTATTATTATTATTATTATTATTATTATTGTTACTACTACTACTACTACTATTAGTTATTTATATACAGTAGCACACATATTCAGCAGTTCTTTACAGAGAATATTTGTCCATTCCCATCAGTCCCTGCCCCAGTGGAATTTACAATCTATATTATATTCCATCTTTTTTCATGTCACCCCTACGATAAACATTTTTTATTGATATATTTTGAAGGAAAAAAAATTAAGTTATGTGGTGGTGTACAGTTGTGCTTCTGATTGGAACTAGCACTGGTTTTGCCTTTAACTGTGACCATAAATAATTTGATTTGGTCCAGGACCACCAACCCGAGGCACCCCACCAAAAGCCTCGCAGCACTTCAGGTTGCCTAGTCACACAGTTTGAGAACCACTGCTCTAAGGTAGAGATGAGCGGGTTCGAACCCCCCAGAACTTCACCTATTTTACACAGTTCCGATGCAGCCTTGGATCATCCCGCCTTGCTCAGTTAACCAGAATGCACCCGAACGTCATCATCCCGCTGTCGGATTCTCGCGAGATTCGTATTCTATATAAGGAGCCGCGGGTCGGCACCTTTTTCACTTATGCTTTGGAGATTGAACGGAGAGGACGTGGCTGCGTCTCTCCCTGAAAAGCTCCGTAATCTGTGCTCAGTGTGCTGGAAATATCTGTGCTCAGTGTGCTGAAAATATCTACGTTCTCTGCCTGAAAAACGCTCCATATCTGTGCTCAGTGTGCTGCAAATATCTGATCAGTGTACTGCATTGTGGGGACTGGGAACCACCAGTATATACTTTTCTATAGCTTCTATACTGCTTGTCAGGACACACATGGGTCACAGTTACACCGCTCTATACTGATATATACAATAATATATATACTTTTCTATAGCTTCTATACTGCTTGTCAGGATACATGGGTCACAGTTACACCGCTCTGTACTGATATACAGTAATATATATAATTTTCTATAGCTTCTATACTGCTTGTCAGGACACATGGGTCACAGTTACACCGCTCTGTACTGATATATACAATAATATATATACTTTTCTTATTTTCTATAGCTTCTATACTGCTTGTCAGGACACATGTGTCACAGTTACACTGCTCTGTACTGATATATACAATAATATATATAATTTTCTATAGCTTCTATACTGCTTGTCAGGACACATGGGTCACAGTTACACCTTTCTGTACTGATATATACAATAATATATATACTTATCTATAGCTTCTATAGTGCTTGTCAGGACACATGGGTCACAGTTACACCGCTCTGTACTGATATACAGTAATATTATATATACTTTTCTATAGCCTCTATACTGCTTGTCAGGACACATGTGTTACAGTTACACTGCTCTGTACTGATATATACAATAATATATATACTTTTCTATAGCTTCTATACTGCTTGTCAGGACACATGTGTCACAGTTACACCGCTCTGTACTGATATACAGTAATATTATGTAAACTTTTCTATAGCTTCTATAGTGCTTGTCAGGACACATGGTCACAGATACACCGCTCTGTACTGATATATACAATAATATATATACTTTTCTATAGCTTCTATAGTGCTTGTCAGGACACATGGGTCACAGTTACACCACTCTGTTCTGATATACAGTAATATTATATATACTTTTCTATAGCTTCTATACTGCTTGTAAGGACACATGGGTCACAGTTACACTGCTCTGTACTGATATATACAATAATATATATACTTTTCTATAGCTTCTATACTGCTTGTCAGGACACATGTGTCACAGTTACACCTCTCTGTACTGATATATATACAATAATATATATACTTTTCTTATTTTCTATAGCTTCTACACAGCTTGTCAGGACACATGGGTCACAGTTACACTGCTCTGTACTGATATATACAATAATATATATATACTTTTCTATAGCTTCTATACTGCTTGTCAGGACACATGTGTCACAGTTACACTGATCTGTACTGATATATACAATAATATATATACTTTTCTATAGCTTCTATAGTGCTTGTCAGGACACATGGTCACAGATACACCGCTCTGTACTGATATATACAATTATATATATACTTTTCTTATTTTCTATAGCTTCTATACTGCTTGTCAGGACACATGTGTCACAGTTACACTGCTCTGTACTGATATATACAATACTATATATACTTTTCTATAGCTTCTATACTGCTTGTCAGGACACATGGTCACAGATACACCGCTCTATACTGATATATACAATAATATATATATATATACTTTTCTATAGCTTCTATACTGCTTGTCAGGACACATGGTCACAGATACACCGCTCTATACTGATATATACAATAATATATATACTTTTCTTATATTCTATAGCTTCTATACTGCTTGTCAGGACACATGTGTCACAGTTACACCGCTCTGTACTGATATATACAATTATATATATACTTTTCTTATTTTCTATAGCTTCTATACTGCTTGTCAGGACACATGTGTCACAGTTACACTGCTCTGTACTGATATATACAATACTATATATACTTTTCTATAGCTTCTATACTGCTTGTCAGGACACATGGTCACAGATACACCACTCTATACTGATATATACAATAATATATATACTTTTCTTATATTCTATAGCTTCTATACTGCTTGTCAGGACACATGTGTCACAGTTACACCGCTCTGTACTGATATATACAATAATAAATATACTTTTCTATAGCTTCTAGTATTACAGTGCAGCATTTTGGTGACTAACAGTATATAGTTGTACAGTAGGCCATTGCTGTATCTTGCAGCTCTGTGTCTCTGCAAGTATCCATTACATATCTGTGCGGAATTTTTGTGAGCAGTATATATAGTATTACAGTGCAGCATTTTGGTGACTAACAATATATAGTTGTACAGTAGGCCATTGCTGTATCTTGCAGCTGTGTCACTGCAAGTATCCATCCATTCCATTTTATTTCAGTGATTTGGACCAATAATACCATTGATTAGAACGAATAATTCCAGTGATTTTGTCATTTTCTTCCAGTGATTTGGACCAATATTACCATTGATTAGAATGAATAATTCCAGTGATTTTGTCATTTTCTTCCAGTGATTTGGACCAATAATACCATTGATTAGAACGAATAATTCCAGTGATTTTGTCATTTTCTTCCAGTGATTTGGACCAATAATACCATTGATTAGAACGAATAATTCCAGTGATTTTGTCATTTTCTTCCAGTGATTTTGACCAATAATACCATTGATTAGAACGAATAATTCCAGTGATGTTGTCATTTTCTTCCAGTGATTTTGACCAATAATACCATTGATTAGAACGAATAATTCCTGTGATATTGAGGTGTTTGTGTCGCTTAGCTTAGCCGTCCAGCGACCACAGTGCACCTCTTTTTCTCTTTTCTTTGCATCATGTGCTGTTTGGGGCCAATTTTTTGAAGTGCTATCCTGTCTGACACTACAGTGCCACTCCTAGATGGGCCAGGTGTTTGTGCCACCCTCTTGGGTCGCTGTGCTTAGTCATCCAGCGACCTCGGTGCAAATTTTAGGACTAAAAATAGTATTGTGAGGTGTGAGGTGTTCAGATTAGACTGGAAATGAGTGGAAATTGTGGTTATTGAGATTAATAATACTATAGGATCAAAATTACCCCCAAATTCTATGATTTACTGTAAGCTGTTTTTGAGGGTTTTTTGAAAAAAAGCACCCGAATCCGACAAAAAAATTTCAGGGAGGTTTTGCCAAAACGCCTCTGGATCCAAAACACGGCCACGGAACCGAATCCAAAACCAAAACCCGAAAAATTTCCGGTGCACATCTCTACTCTAAGGGGTTTACATACAAAGCTTTGGGTTGTAAAACATAGAGCTTTTGATCATGTTTGTGCCTAATATTTAAAAGGGCAATGCTTTTACTGGCAAGACATGCTTTAACAACCCAAATCTTTGTAAATAAACCCATAGATATTTTCCCAAGCACACAAAGCAACATTATGACTCTGAAATTTGCATATTTTAAGTTATGCAATAAAATGTAGACTCATTAATCACATATTGCCTTGCAGCTGTTTAATATTTAAGTGCAGGACTATTGTTTTCTGTATTTGTTTCAGAATACTTCCTAATATTGTCTTACAGTAGTTGTTTTCTATGAAGCCTATATAAGGCTTTTTGTCTTGTGGTATAAAAAAACATTCTAGTGTATGACTGAAAGGGAGCACATTTGATGCCATTGACATGGACTGCATGCTTATATGTTTTGACCAAAATATAAACTGTCACTAAATCTCTCTGTGCATGGTACATCTGCCCCACTTGCAGTATGACATGGTTTTGCATACTGTAGTTGTTTGCTTTTTTTTGTTTGTTAACAAACCTGAATAACCCTCTATGCATAACCTAAAATGTACTATTGCTCTTGGCATGGCTTCATTAAATAAACACTACCCACTATTTGTAGACCCAAGAGCTCTCTTTTCCAACTATTGTTAAGAAGTATGTAAGACTATAGTAATAACTGTTCAACATGTGGGAGAGTGTGTCAGCAATCTGTATACAGCATGCCTGCACGTATCTATGTGCCACTCTGCACTGTCCTGGAGAAGTCCCCAATGTCTGCAAAGGTGACTAATTGTCACAGGGCTGTCTCCAGTGTGTCTGCCATGTGGGGGTTTGGAAGTTCGTTGCATCATATCAGTGTAAGGACTGCTACCATCTTGGATCTGATCAGTTGATCATTGAAACTCCAATAACATTCCAGCTTTGCCTCATGTGATTCTCTCCAAAGTCCAGCCTCAGGGAATAAAAGGGCACCAGTCATTCCATTCCAATTCCAAATTCAGCCACGTCCTTGGCTCCCTGACCTTTGGCAGTCAAGTGGATTCTCCAGACTCTACTGCATTTTCTGTGTCTCCAGCATCTTCAGAGAAATACATTAACAGCTTGCCCACTGCACAGAGCAGTAAACATTATTCTATCTCTGTTTCTTGTGGAACTACTGGACTCAGTCAGCTTTCAACTTCCTAGTATATCTCCTGAATCAAGCTTGCTGCTAGGCTGCCTTCCAGGACTAGCCAGATGCTAGTTTACCTAGGCAGATCCAGTCCCTAGCCTGCTGTATCATGTATAATACAGTATTAGTCCAATCATCTGAGAGATATCCTGTGTAGCTGGTGCTTCTCCGCAATCCAGCATATCCTGTGTAGCTGGTACTGCTCCGCATTCCAGCATTTCCTGTATTGCAGGTGCTGCTCTGCATTCCAGCATTTCCTGTATAGCTGGTACTGGTCTGAATTCCAACATTTCCTGTGTATCTTCTGCTGCTCAGCATTCCAGCATTCCCTGAGTTTATCACAGTACACAGAGTATTCCAAGCATAATCTGCTCTCTGGGTTTAGCCAAGTAAACCAAGCATTCCCTGTACATTCCGCTCACTGGGTATCAGCCCAGTTTCCTGACATCCAAAGTATACTGTACCTCAGCTTTACCACAGACTCTCTTACTACGTTCCTCCCTCTCACTTCTACCATGTGAAAACTGCCAATCTCCATCTAGTGGTTACACCAATAACACCATCCACCAGTAGCGTGACAGAGTGGTACAACATTAAATTCCCAGTGGTTTACTATATTCTCTGCTGTACCTTCTGGACCTTGAAAATTCTATCCATATCTTTTGATTTTATTCTTGACCTGCCACAGTCTAAAATTTATCACACCATCCTAGGTTTGTTGGACTGGTTTTCTAAACTGAAACATTTTGTTCCTTTAGTCAAGCTGCATTTTGTATCTCAGACATATCCGCTAATTAAACTTTATTTAATTCTAATCAAAAACCTCAGTTTTTTTCCCCCACTTCTGAAAGTTATTTATTAAGATCCTGCAGATACAGATAGATAGATAGATAGATAGATAGATAGATAGATAGATAGAAAGATAGATAGATAGAGACTGGTCTGTCCTCTGAGTACCATAAACATAAATAGATGAAAAGCGAGAAATAATATACTGTACACCTAGCTTTATAAAATAATTATTCAAAAAGTACCCTAATAAATCTGGAGCATTTTAGAGTCATTTTGGACTGAAGGGATTAGTGTAACATACTGTTGCATGTGATTTCCTTCAGGATCTGGAGTTAGTCTTCCATCAGGTTATGGATTCATAACTTTTGCGAATTCCAGCCATTACTAACTACGGCACATGGAGATTGGAGGCCTTACTACATGCAGGCACAGAAGGGGTTCCATCAGGGTTTAGTTCCTTACCCTAGTGCAATATAAGGTACCCCACCAGTTACACTAAAAGAAGTACAGAATGCAACACTGAGGATTTTATTACTAGAGCACCATTTGGAAATTTATGAATAATACTATAGAACAACGACATGTCTTTTCACAGAGAAGGATCATAATCCTTTGGGAATATAATATTTGAATATTATGATCTTGCTTCCATTAAAGAAAATAGGTTATCCTAGCGCTAATAGCACTTTAATGCAAATAAACAACTGTGAAATTTAATATGTGATAGGGCCCTACTGTGCAACCCTCCTTTTCTCCCTATGTGAAGATACTATGGTCTCCCCTAGACCCACAATGTGTAGAAATGAGAATTGTATAGTAGTCCACAATGGGCACTGGAGTGTCCTATAAGTATGTATTTATTTCACATAAAACAAAATGACATTAATGATTATAAAAAAGACACCTCACGTGTCATCAGCAACAACACGAAAACAACATAGAGAATGTAAAAATCACATAGGGAATGTAAAAATCCTTAGTACTGCAATTGGATGTGTAAAACACTTGTCTAAAACAGCAAGATATAAAAACTTGAAAATAACCAAAAAGCGTTTGGTAAATGAAATATTTAGGGAGAAAGTTCTTAATTGTCCCAGTAGAGCAGGTGGGTATTAGTCTTACCCAGTAATTGGAGATGAAGCCACTGGTGGTAAGTAAGCAGAGTGAAGTCAGGACTACATACCCTGCTGGGCTCCAACACTTTAACCAGGCAGACAAATCCCTTCTACTGATGGTCCTCAGCAGTCACAGTCACTACCAATGTGTTTCAAGCCGCACAGGCTCTTTTTCAAGGTAAGAAAAAGAGCATGTGTGGCTTGAAACACGTCAGTAGTGACTGTGACTGCTGAAGACCATCAGTAGAAGGAATTTGTCTGCCTGGTTAAAGTGTTGGAGCTCAGTAGGGTGTTCACTAAATAATACCAATAAATTGATATGAACAGCTTGTATTAAATAGATATAACTTATAAAAAATGAAAACCCATACCCTATAGTTTATAAATAAACTTCCATGCATTTTTAATAACAGCGGTACCCAAAAATATATCTTATTTCCTTATGTAATGCATATATTGAGTTTTTAACATTCCCTCTATATGTGGAGAACCTGGCACATGGTTCCCACTGAAAATGAGGTAATTTCCAGGCTGAAGTTCCGGTAATTTTTAATATAAATTAAAAATCAAATAAATAACTTTTATCCACTCCTCGAAAAAATGCAACCGCATGAAACGCGTTGGAGACTGCATAATTCTAAGGAGAAAAAGCCCACTGCACGGCCAGGACATTGGCCACAACATGACCTGCTCACATCAGCGGTGACGGGAGCCGGGAACACGCCATCTGCGCACACAGCCCGCTGGACGCAGCGGGACTCAGCGCCGCCAGCCACGCCATCCGCCGAACTCAAGGATCAGAGCCGCAGTGCTCACCAACACCAGCGGCTCCGGAACAACCAAGTTCAGGGACAGGTAGGCAACAACCATCTGGCAAACCAGGACTAATAACAACAGTGTTGCGGGCTACTCCTTATCATTTCACTCAAAAAAGTGTAAACATTATTTTACTAACACCCCCTTTTTTTTCCTACAGGTACCGCTTTTAGTATTCTGACCACCTTAATATTTATAGCACTTTCTCTAAACGCAACATAATCTATCTTCTAAGAAAGCAGCTTATTCACCCAAGCGCAGCAATTCAACACATTTTTAGCTCTCTGAGTACACACTGGATAGTAAACAATTTAAGTAAAGCAAAGTCAGTTTGTGCAAGGGCCTCCACATTGCCTTTTTTTCTTCCACTAGGAAATGGACTATCTGACATACCTATTTGGATGCTATCACTAAAATAAAACTCAACCTTTATTTGAATGACCATATCATCTGCAGTCACAGTAGACATGTCACTAATTGTAGGCAGTTCCTTCAGTCTGGACCAATGTCAAAAGTTTTTGCTGACTGATCTGCATCAGCACCAGTGGGTCTCTTTGGAAAAAACATTTATTTCCTTGCAGCCGGAGTTGCCGGAGACACTGAAGGAAGAGATGTTGCCAAGTCACATTCCACTTGAGCTGACAATGTGCTCACCAGAAGCTTTTTTCATCTCTTCAGATTTGTGTCCATTAGAAAGGCACAACGAATGACTTAAACCTATGATCAGGTATGGTGCCAGAAAATAGTGATCGATCTCAAGAGATTGATGATATTTGGATCCTGGAGAAGCGAATAAAGGGCTTGATCCACAAGTTCAACATACTTAGCAGAATAATCTCAACTCTTTCAGTTTCTCCAGATGCTTTTCCAAGAGTCTAATTAGGGGAATTACTTGACTAAAGATGGCAGTGCCTCAACTAACTTCACTTGTGGCAACATCAAAGGGTTTGAGAACCTTGCAAACACAGAAAGTATTCTCCACTGTGCTTGACTAAGGTGCATTCCCCCTCCTTTCCTATGTCATAGGTTGTTGTGTAGCCTTGGATGGCCTTTTGCTGTTTCTCCATTCGCTAAAGCATATAAAGGTCTTGTTTTAGCTGGTGGCAGGGCAAATATAACTATTCTTGCAGGTGCTGCAATCTTCGACATGCACTTTCTGAATGTTAAAAATGTCTCGAAATTTTTGGGGGGTACAGAGAGTATCTCCTGCACGCCCCTGTCATTTAAAAAATAATATGCACCACCAAGTTAATTGTGTGAGCAAAACATGAGGCCTGTTGGAAATCACCCATCTGTAATACTCTCACAATATTGGTGGCATTGTCAGAAATCTTAAATCCCAAGGAGAGTCCAAACAGGGTAACCCATTTTGCAATGAGAGGTTTTTCGAGGTTGTCAGTGGTATGCCTCTTAGTGAAACCAGTGATACACAGAATAGCCTGCCTCTGAATGAGATGGCATTTGGGAGATGCTGCTGAAGGCAATACACCTACCCAGTGGGCTGTAACAGTCATGTAACCTTTAGTTTGCCCTGTTTCACTTGTCCACATATCTGTGGTTAAGTGGACAGTGAGTACAACGGCATTTTGGTGGGCACTAATTATGTTTTTTTTAATGTCCTTGTACATAATATAAATTGCTCTTTTAGTGAAGTGGAATCTAGATGGGATTTGGTAGCAGGGACACAGGTCCTCAATTAACCATTTAAAACCCACTGCATTAATGGCGGATACTGGATGCACATCTAAAACCAGATTAGCTGTTATGATGTCAGTAATCCGCTGTGCAACTGGGTGACTGCTGCCATACTTGCTGCCCCTTCCAAAGAATTTTTTTAACAGTCAATTGTTTTGTTAAACAACTACAAGTAGTCTTCCAGGTACACTTCTGGGATGAAGATCCACTCACAGCAGCAGCAGAAGACGTAACACTCAAGGATCCTTCAGAGGAATCCTGGATAAGAGAGGAGTCAGTCATACTTATGAAATTGGATGCAGGACTATCATGATTGAGGATATTGATGATGAAGGTGTTGGTGGAGATTGCATGTGCTTGGATCTAACAGAGAGAAGGGAGCTATGTGCCACTGGACTGGTTGTCACATTTTTAGCCAAAGTTTCTGAATTTGTCAAAACTTTTAATGAATGTGCAGCAAGTTACATAACAGGGAGGAGGTACCTAGATGGTGAAGGTCCATAACTCTACTTACTATGGCTTTACAAAGGGTACAGATGGCTTGACAGTTGTAGTCCGGATTTGGGTAGAACTAATTCAACACATAAGAGGTGTAATTTTTTTGTCTTTGCCCAGGCATAACAATGGCCTTTTTCACATCATGGGCAACAACTGTTTCCACTGGTGCCTGATTTACACAAGGTGCATCATCATAAGAGGCAGAACCACCAGTCATAAAAAAGGCCAAGGGCTTAGCCTTTCCTTGCCACTCCATGTGGTGAATGGCATATTGCCAATTTCTATGTTCTCGGCAGCTAACTTTACATTTGATGTTTTTTTCTTTACCACTGTAAAATGATATTTCTTCTTTGTTTTTATGTGCCCTGACTTAGTCCCTGTATGCCCTTGGGCATCAGCTTTAGTAGATGACATTGATGGACTTGTATCGTCATAACTGGTGGCAGCAGCTGCAGCACTAGTATGTGCGTCCTTCTTTCCTCTCAATTATTAGTCCTCCATATCTATCAACAAACACGAATAAAGTGGGGCACAGCACACACCACAATTTTTACAAAAAATGTACCACCTACAGTGTCACAATATGTGTATGAGTCAGAAATAATAATATTACACTGCAGTTATTTCCAACCATGGTGTCAAATAATACGTGTATGAGTCCGAAAGAATGTTACACTGCCGTTTCACCTACAGTGTCACAATACGTGTTTGAGAAAGAAAATATATTACACTGCAGTTTCACCTACACTGTCACACAATATGTGTATGAGTCAGAATATATATATATATATATATATATATATATTACACTGCTGTTAACTTCCACATACAGTGTCACACAATATGTGTATGAGTCAGAATATATATATTACACTGCTGTTAACTTCCACATACAGTGTCACATAATATGTGTATGAGTCAGAAATAATAATATTACACTGCGGTTCACTTCCACCTACAGTGTCACACAATACTTGTATGAGTCAGAAATAATATTAAACTGCGGTTCACTTTTTACTATTATTTTATTTTTACAATGGAACAGAGCCCCTGGATGAACAGAGAGAGCGCTCCTGGAGGACACAGCATCCCCTTTATGGATGGATAGATTACCCCTGGAAGACACATCATCCCCTTTATGGATGGACAGAGCACTCTTGGAGGACACATTAGCCTCTTTTTGGATTGTCAGAGCACCAAGGAGGACACAGCAGCCTCTTTATGGATGGACAGAGCACCCCTGGAGGACACAGTAGCCCCTTGTTGGACACATCAGCTCCTATATGGACAACAAAGCACCCCTTTATGTACAACAAAGCACCCCTGGGGATGAACACAGCACCAATTTATGTACAACAAAGCTCCCCTGGGTATGGATGACCTACAGTTGGGGTAATACCTACAGTGTCACAATACTGTATGTGTATGATTATTACACTGCAGTCTGACTGACTGGCAGTTTCACAGAAAAATAATAGTATAGCACACTGGGGTATAGCACAAAATATATATATATATTTTAAATTCTATTTTTAGCTCTTTTTTTACACTAGGGCACAGCCCCTGGATGAAAAGGCAGAGCACCCCTAGATAGACAGAGCAGCCACTTGTCAGACACAGCAGCCCCTTGATGGATGGACAGAGCACCCCTGGAGGACACGGCAGCCCCTTGATGGACAGACAGAGCACCCCTGGATAGACACAGTAGCCCCTTAACCCCTTCAGTGGTATGCACGTAAATCTTCCGGGGTTGCCAGTGGTTACAGCTCTGGCCACCACAGAAGATTTCCATGCATACTACCTGCTGATTCCCTGGGGACATCCATGCAGCATGCATGGCACCTGGGAATCAGCATACTCCACAATGGAGTGGAGCCCGCCCCCCGGACTCCTATTGGCTGGGGGGCGGCCTTAGCTCTATAATTGTTTATGCTGATTCCCAGATGTCACAAGGCGATCTCCTGGTGATAAGCTCGCCCTGCCCTTTCACTCGCCCCCCTGCCCCTTCCCCACCTGCTCCCACGCCAATTTAAAAATACACCCACAAGGGTGTGTTTTTAAATTAAAAAGTCACCACTGAAGGGGTTAATAGACAACACAGCACAGCAACCCCTGGATGAACAACACAGCACCCCTGGATGGACACAGCACAGTCATGTTGCTTATCCGATCTCAGATGTTTTTTTAAAAGAAGCAATCACTTATAAGACATGGTTTTGCCTTATAAGTGGTTGCCTCTTTAAAAATACATCCAAGATCGTCCGATATCCCGCATGTCCAGCGATCTCAGTGTCCATTCCATTCCATTTAAATGTTTTGAATAATCATCTGGAATGTATGTTATTTATTTACTACACTGCAATCCTAGAATAAATTATATTGGTTATCATTTTCAGTGTATAGCATATACTATTTTAATTGAAACCTACTGAAATTGACAAGTCACTGATTCTTTTATAAGATATTAGCTCTAGTAGTGGCCTTTCAGGAGATCACTAACATGCTAATACTGAACCCATAAGGCATTAGTGGTCAACTTACACACTGTACATTTGCCTATAAAGCCGTAAATAATGTAGTTCTTTGAACTGTTTGTACAGGTAAACTGGTTACATAATTTGCTCCTACAGTGGACTCAAATTATTGTGCATGTAAGGCCAACAGAGAGAGAATGTGTTTCTTTATCATATGTTTTTTGTTTCCTTAACTTACAACTGTAGTTTGATTAGACTCACTGAATATACTTTCTATTGCTTGCTTTTATCCACTTTAAATCCAATGCACATTAACATTCATTAGAATATCATCTATCAAAATATAAATTAAAGCAATTTATCTGCAATTCACAAGACGTATGCTGTCAACATCTTTCCGATTAGGTTGATCTTTGACTGCACACAAATGCAACATAGTACAGTACATCATTCTTCCACTGAAGGCTATGAACTGTTAGTATGATACTATAAAACAATTAAGGCAAAGACTTTGAGGAGAAACTAATATATGCAAAATATTCTGCTGGATCGGTGCTATCATGGAAAACAAGGGCCAATTTAAGATGTGCTGACAACATAACAGACATTTAATGAATAAATTAGCACAATGCAAGTTTATGCAGAAAAATCCATTGCAGATAGCATTTTCAAGCTCTTGTTCATAACACCTCTATAGATTCAAATATTGTACAGCTTTGACAATCGATATTGCCCATGGAAAAGAAACTACAAGTTTATTTCAGAAATCTTCTTGGTTGAGGAGGCCATTGCTATCAAGTCAATTTAAAATTAAAATACTAGTTCTCTTTGAATGCAAACTAATATGAACTAAATTAAGCTCTGCCCTAAATGAAAGATCAATGAATCACTTTCCACTCTCCAATTAGTAGGGTCTTTTACAAACATGGACAATTGTATATGTAGGTATATTTTTTTTCTATTATGAGCCTGTTTTAATGCATGAACACATGATAGCTGTACACGATAAGAATTGAAAATGAGCAGTGGAAAGAGAGGAGATGTGATGTCCCTTCACCTCTGTTTTTTCTCCTTTTCACATTGGACTATGTTTGCAAATTTGTATGTCATACATAACTCTGCATTTTGTAGAAATTAACAACTGAGATGTATTTGTTCTAAAAAGTATCCTACTACTATATAACGCACTATTGCCACCATTTATACTGACCTAGGCCCTCATTCCGAGTTGTTCGCTCGCAAGCTGCTTTTAGCAGCATTGCACACGCTAAGCCGCCGCCTACTGGGAGTGAATCTTAGCTTAGCAAAATTGCGACCGAAAGATTCTCAAAATTGCGAATAGAAATTTCTAAGCAGTTTCTGAGTAGCTCGACACTTACTCTACCACTGCGATCAGTTCAGTCAGTTTCGTTCCTGGTTTGACATCACAAACACACCCAGAGTTCGCCCAGACACTCCCCCGTTTCTCCAGCCACTCCCACGTTTTTCCCAGAAACTGCAGCGTTTTTTCACACACACCCATAAAACGGCAAGTTTCCGCCCAGAAACACCCACTTCCTGTCAATCACACTACGATCACCAGAACGAAGAAAAAAACCTCGTAATGCCGTGAGTAAAATACCAAACTTCTTAGCAAATTTACTTGGCGCAGTCGCAGTGCGAACATTGCGCATGCGCAGTTTGCGGAAAATCGCTGCGATGCGATGAAAAAGAACGAGCGAAGAACTCGGAATGAGGGCCCTAAATCGGAATAATAATAAGCTTATTTCTAGAAATATATGGTCCATTATCATCTTTTGAGAATATGCAGTCTAATGCTGGGATACACACTAGATGATATGTTTCCTGATCCCGTGGATCAGAGTGACATAGTGGGTACATCATCTAGTGTGTGCCCATGAGTCGCTAGCAACATCCCCTGTCAGCCCTGCAGCAGGACAGATGGGAGGTGTTGTTAGCGACGACATGCTGCAGAATACAACATGTTGCGTGGCTCCGCCATCTGACCCAGTACCGGTAAGTGTGTATGCATTTGCCACATGCTGAGTTCTGGCAGCGGCGGCTGGATACACTTTGTTAACTGTGTACCCAGATTTAGGAAATTGATCATTTGCTTTATAAAATAAATGTATTTATTATTATATTATCCCTGTGTGATATACTGTATATGAAAGTAGCACGTATTATTACTGATTATAATTTCAAAGTTTGCAATTAGGAAAAATGTATTTCTAAATTTAAATTTATAAAATTAGTTATACTGTATACATATATATATATATATATATATATATATATATATATGTATCCATACAATCCGGCACTCCAATGCAAAGATTTGTATAAACACATGTGTGCTCGTGCTCAAATTGTATAGTCCTCCATTGCAATAGCTATAAGCAGGCTGCACTCAGTACTTTTGTATCATGGTGCTTATTAACATGGAATAAATATCAACTTTTTCTATCATTCCTGGAGTGACGTGCATATTGTGAGATATTGCAATGGAGGACTATATTAGAGATGTGCAGTGGGCATTTTTCGTGTTTTGTGTTTTGGTTTTAGATTCGGATCCGCGGTCGTATTTTGGATTCAGACGCGTTTTGGCAAAACTACCCTTTTGAATTTTTGTCGAATTCTGATGCGTTTTGGATTCGGGTGTTTTTTTTTTTTTAAAACCATCAAAAACAGATAAAATCATAGAATTTTGGGGTAATTTTGATCCTATGGTATTATTAACCTCAATAACCATAATTTCCACTCATTTCCAGTCTATTCTGAACACCTCACACCTCACAATATTATTTTTAGTCCTAAAATTTGAAAGTGGGTGGCACAAACACCTGGCCCATCTAGGAGTGGCACTGCAGTGTCAGACAGGATGGCACTTAAAAAAATAGTACACAAACAGCACATGATGCAAAGATAAATAAAAAAGAGGTGCAAGATGGAATTGTCCTTGGGCCCTCCCACCCAGCCTTATGTTGTATAAACAGGACATGCACACTTTAACAAACCAATCATTTCAGCGACAGGGTCTGCCACACGACTGTGGCTGAAATGACTGGTTGGTTTGGGCCCCCACCAAAAAAACAATCAATCTCTCCTTGCACAAACTGGCTCTACAGAGGCAAGATATCCACCTCATCCTCCGATTCCTCACCCCTTTCACTGTGTACATCCTCCTCACAGAGTATTAATTCGTCCCCACTGGAATCCACCATCACAGGTCCCTGTGTACTTTCTGGAGGCAATTGCTGGTAAATGTCTTCATGGAGGAATTTATAATTCATTTTGATGAACATCATCTTCTCCACATTTAGTGGAAGTAACCTCCTATGCCAATCGCTGACAAGGTGACTGGCTGTACTAAACACTCTTTCGGAGTACACACTAGAGGGGGGGCAACTTAGGTAAAATAAAGCCAGTTTGTGCAAGGGCCTCCAAATTGCGTATTTCTCCTGCCAGTATACGTACAGACTGTCTGACATGCCTACTTGGATGCTGTCACTCATATAATCCTCCACCATTCTTTCAATGGTGACAGAATCATATGCAGTGACAGTAGACAACATATCAGTAATCATTGGCAGGTCCTTCAGTCCGGACCAGATGTCAGCACTTGCTCCTGACTGCCCTGCATCACCGCCAGCCAGTGGTTTTGATAATTTTATCCTTTTCCTGGCAACTCCAGTGGCAATAGAAAATGAAGGAGGAGCTGTTGGCGGGTCACGTTCCGCTTGACTTGACAATTGTCTCACCAGCAGGTCTTTGAACATCTGCAGACTTGTGTCTACCGGAAAGAGAGATACAATGTAGGTTTTAAACCTAGGATCGAGCACGGTGGCCAAAATGTAGTGCTGATTTCAACAGATTGACCACCCGTGAATCCTGTTTTAGCGAATGAAGGGCTCCATCCACAAGTCCCACATGCCTAGTGGAATCGCTCTGTTTTAGCTCCTCCTTCAATCTCTCCAGCTGCTTCTGCAAAAGCCTGATGAGGGGAATGACCTGACTTAGGCTGGCAGTGTCTGAACTGACTTCACGTGTGGCAAGTTCAAAGGCTTGGAGAACCTTGCACAACATGGAAATCATTCTCCACTGCGCTTGAGTCAGGTGCATTTCCCCTCCTTTGCCTATATTGTAGGCAGATGTATAGGCTTGAATCGCCTTTTGCTGCTCTTCCATCCTCTGAAGCAAATAGAGGGTTGAATTCCACCTCCTTACCACCTCTTGCTTCAGCTGATGGCAGGGCATGTTCAGGAGTGTTTGCTGGTGCTCCAGTCTTCAGCACACGGTGGCTGAATGCCGAAAGTGGCCCGCAATATTTTGGGCTACCAACAGCATCTCCTGCACGCTCCTGTCGTTTTTCAAAAAATTATGCACCACCAAATTAATTGTATGTGCAAAACATGGGATGTGCTGGAATTTGCCCACATGTAATGCCCGCACAATATTGGTAGCATTGTCCGATATCACAAGTCCTCAGGAAAGTCCAATTGGGGTAAGCCTATCTGCGATGATATTCCTCAGTTTCTGTAAGAGGTTGTCAGCTGTGTGCCTCTTATAGAAAGCGGTGTTACAAAGCGTAGCCTGCCTAGGAACGAGTTGGCGTTTGTGAGATGCTGCTACTGGTGCCTCCGCTGTTTTTGCTGCAGGAGGCAATACATCTACCCAGTGGGCTGTTACAGTTATATAGTCCTTATTCTGCCCTGCTCCACTTGTCCACATGTCCATGTTTAAGTGGACACTGGGTACAACTGCATTTTTTAGGACACTGAGAATACTTTTTCTGACGTCTGTGTACATTCTTGGTATCGCCTGCCTAGAGAAGTGGAACCTAGATTGGATTTGGTACCAGGGACATACTACCTCAAGCAATTCCCTGTGAACTAACGGTGGATACTGGATGCACGTCTAACACCAACATAGTTGTCAAGGCCTGAGTTATCCACTTTGCAACAGGATGACTGCTGTGATATTTCATCTTCCTCACAAAGGACGGTTGGACTGCCAATTGCTTACTGCAAGTAGTACATGTAGTCTTCCGACTTCCTCTCTGTGATGACAATCTACTCCCAGCAGCAACAACAGCAGCGCCAGCAGCAACAGCAGCAGTAGGCGTTCCACTCAAGGATCTATTGGAGGAATCCCAGGTAGGAGAGGACTCGTCAGACTTGCCAGTGACATGGCCTGCAGGACTATTGGCATTCCTGTCTAAGGAGGAAATTGACATTGAGGGAGTTGGTGGTGTGGTTTGCAGGAGCTTGGGTACAAGAGGAAGAAGGGATTTAGTTATCAGTGGACTGCTTCCGCTGTTACCCAAAGTTTTTGAACTTGTCAATTACTTCTGATGAATGCGCTCCAGGTGACATATAAGGGAGGATGTTCCTAGGTGGTCCTTACCCCCACTTATTACAGCTTGACAAACTCAACACACGGCTTGACACCTGTTGTCTGCATTTCTGTTAAAATAATTACAAACCGAAGAGGTGATTTTTTTTCGTATTTTGACCAGGCATGTCAATGGCCTTATTCATCCCACGGACAACAGGTGTCTCCCCAGGTGCCTGAGTTAAACAAACCACCTCACCATCAGAATCCTCCTTGTCAATTTCCTCCTCAGCGCCAGCAACACCCATATCCTCATCCTGGTGTACTTCAACAGTGACATCTTCAATTTGAATATCAGGAACTGAACTGCAGGTGCTCCATCCAGCACTTGCAGGGGCGTGCAAAATATGGAAGGAGCCGCCTCTTCCCGTCCAGTGTTGGGAAGGTCAGGCATTGCAACCGACATAATTGGACTCTACTTGGGGATTTGTGATTTAGAAGAACGCACAGTTATTTGCTGTGCTTTTGCCAGCTTAACTCTTTTCATGAAGTTCGGTAGGGTTCGGTTCTCAGAGAACCGAACACATATACTATAAGTCATCCATGAATTCCTTTTTATTCATGCAATTTTGAATGCAATAATCGGCCCTTTAACAAAATATTTTCCTGAGAAGTTTTCTAGAAGAGACAGTTCTCATTTGTTAAAATAATTGAAATATATTTAAATGTCTTTTAAAATTGCATGTTTCTTTACAGAATATAAAGAGATCAGTTTTTTGTGCTTGGCAATTTGATTAATATTAATATTTTTAATTAACAACACAATTGAAGCATAATATTTTACCTACAAATTGTTATAAAAAATCTCAAAATCCACAAAATAAAAATGTATACATTATAAATTACTTTTCATACCCTTAAAATTAATTATTAAACAACTTTTCCTGTTCATAATAGTGCTAAAAACAATATAAAAACTGGATTTCAGAAAGTAAAATACATGTCCAGTAGTTGTGCTACCAACATCACTTAAAATTTCAAATACTGTATACAAGGGTGGTACAACAAGTAAGTAACTCTTACATGTGTATTTCATTCTAATTTCCTGCAATGCCAGAGAAGGTAAACCACTGTTTCCCCTCATGGCCATTAGACTGCACCTCATATGAGTCATACTGTTCCAACATCAGTTGTAAGATGGCGGGCCTTGTGGAAACATGGTCAAACATTGAGGTACCGACCTATCGATCACAATGTGTCTGTCCTCCTGAATTAGACCTTCAATGCAGTACAAATTGTCATCTATGGTAGACTTGCTTTGCTGGCCGGATCGCTATTCATGTTGAACGTCTGTCCTGTCGTTATCAAAGGCAGTGCACAAAACCCCAAAATGTACCATGACATACTGTAACATTATTACCATACACCTCAACAAATTGGCAATGAATTTCAGCTGCTGATGTGCCCTTTAGTAGCAGAAGTCTGATCACACTGTGCACCTCTAAGTTTGACCACGTTTGCACCAACCCTGCCATCTTACAACAGTGTTCTACCCTTTCTGGCCTTGTGAGAAATTAGAATGAATTAGAGAACATAACAAATGTGAGAGGCTTTATTACCTTACTTATTGAACCAACCTAATTTAAGATTGTGACATGAACATAGCTAATAGAAAGGTATGCGTTAATACATTTATAATGAAGCTCTACAAATGTACATTTGTATTAGTTTACAGCATTCTATGAAGGCATAACCTAGCTGCTGCCGAGCATGGACGTGTTGTTCCACAGCTCCTGTACTTTCTTAGGCTTTCTCTGTTACTGCCTAGGGACCTCCCAGCTGGTGAGTACTTCCTACTACCTGCCTGTCATCTTATAAATCTCATCCTCCCTCCCCCTGGCTGTCCATGGCCATGGCCTATGCACTCAGAGCTGCCTTGGACTTGCTTGAAGTTGTGGGAAGCTCCAGTTCTATCAGGATAAGACTTGTGGAGCTCTCAAGAAGTGTTTCACCATTAGCAACCCCACGCTGTTCCCTTAGTGCTTGTTGCGCACACTGGTACTTAGTGGGGCCCCTGGACTTAATTACTTCAGCAGTATGAGCTGATGCAATGGACCAGAGATCCCAGATTACACAAAATAAGACTGAAGAGAGAAGATGTGGCAGTGTCTTGGTAGGTAATACACAACTTAATAAGACTTCGGTACCACTGGGTCATACTTGATCCTCCCGTACCAGAGGTTGTCGAGAGGTAAAGTAGGACATTGGCTGATGCAGACAGACCAGTATGACAGGAACGGCTGTGGGTCATCCATGCGGGCTAACAGCATTCAGGCCAAATATATTACAGCAGAAGTTGCTTGACCTTGCAGAACATCAGAGGACAAGTCAGGTGTGCAGGATTAGCTGAAGCTTGGCCTTGCAGTATGTCAACAGACAGGATTAGGATTAGTTGAAGATTGGCTTTACAGGATGTCAGCAAACAGACCATATATACTAGATTGGCCATAGGCTTGACTTTGCAGAATATTAGCAGACACACCAGGTATGCAAATTTGACCTGAGCTTGGCCTTGCTGAAAGTGAATGGACAGACCAGGTGTGCAGGGTTGGCCAGAGCTTGGCTTTGCAGAATGTTAGCAGACCGTCCTGGCATGACCTTGAAAGATGTTAACAGACCTACCAGGCATGCAGGATTTACAAAATCTTAACCTTGCAGGATATTAACTGACAGACCAGATGTGCAGGATGTACTGAAGTTTGGCCTTGCAGGACATTAGCAGACAGACCAGGTTTTCAGAAACAACTTCAGCAGAAAAAGAAGCCAGGAAGATCCAAAGTACTAAACAGAACAACGGGCTCCCATGGTAATTGAGGACTATAACCAGCAAGGTCTGGCAGGAGTTTCAGAGAGATAAATGGGAGGAGAACCAATTTGGAGACCTGCTGCATGCTGCAGTGCTGCATGTTCCTTCATATGTCCCCCAACTCCCCATGGCCGGCCGTCATCTTTGTGCCTGGGTGACAATTGGGGAAGCTGCCAGGTGGAAGTGCTGTGAAGTCCTGGATGCCTAGCAATGCGGTCCTAAGGCTAAGCAGATCGTAACAGCCCACCCTGTGCTATAATTGCTGCACACTCACTCTGCTCCTTCAGGGACTTTGCACCAGATGTCTGGTGGTAAACAACTGAGTCAAGTGTCCCTATCCTCATACTCAGTCAAGATGCTCCTGCCAGATAGGGGATTTTAACTATCCTGATATTAATTGGAGTAATGATTCATGTTTTAAAGCTAGGGGCAACATGTTCTTATATATGTTAAAAGATCACTACTTGTCTCAATTAGTCGAGTATCCAACTATGGGTACAACTATTCTAGATCTAGTAATAACTAATAATGTGGACATCATATCGATTACAAGATTTGGGGAGACTTTGGGTGACAGTGATCACTATATGATCACATTCGATATCAGTTTCAGGAAACATAGCTATAAGGGTTCAACAAAAACATTTAACTTTAGGAAGGCTAACTTCAGTATGCTGAGATGTGCATTAAACGACATTGAATGGGAAGTTTTGTTTCATTGTAAGAACACTTTGGAAATGTGAGATACTTTAAAAGGGTTGCTACATAGCAATATTCACAAGTTTATTCACATGGGCAGTAAGCGCAGGAGTACCAAACTCAAACCGATGTGGCTTAACAAGAAGGTCAAGGCCGAAATTGATAAAAAGAGGTGTGCTTTCAAAGCACTTAAATCTAATGGAAAGGAGGATTCATTCCTGTACTACAAGGAATGCAATAAAAGGTGCAAAAATGCAATAAGAGCAGCTAAATTTGAAAACGTCCAATATAACAACTAATTGACGTTACTATTAAAGCAAAATCAATACAGGCGCTATAATAAAATAAAAAAATAAAAAATGTGTTCACACTAATATATTAGTACATAAACTGCAGCTCCCATATAAGGTGTCTGTAACACCTAAAAACACAGTATATTTTTTTGATATAATTATAATTATAACTATATAAGAGAGCGCAAGGTGCTGAATTGATAAATACAATTTATTAAAATGTTTAAAAAATATTAAATACAATCAATAAACAAGAAATTAACTGATTAAGGAGCATAAGATCGACTGACCATCCTAGTAATTAATAGGAATGTCCCATTTTTTGTGAAGCATGGAGTATCCAATTAGTATTAGTGGAACTAATACAGAGTATTAATGAAGAGACGTCTCACTTCAAGCTCTGTTTAGAATACAAAGTCCACCGTGGATTAAAATGCCTCCGTATAAGTTATACTGGAAAAGGTATGTACTATAAGGGAATTTAGACGCCACCCTTGATGAGATTGATATTGATATCTCCAAGCCAACGTACTGCTTCACTTTTCAACCCCCACACATAACACTGGAAGCTCACCACAGAAAAGATGGACAGAAGCCGTGTCCTGTAGCAGTCAGGAGGATTCATAGACCTAGATCCAACAATAGGTATCAGGATCAAAAAAGACAACCACGGTATGGGGAGGATTTTAACCTTGTGAATAAATCAAATATGGATTCACAATGGCAACAATCCTCTAAAAATAAGAATCAGAACATCTCCAAAAGGAGTTCCCCAGTGAGGAAAACTCCTGTAGAACAGAGGTTGAGCCCCACTAAACAGTTTCAAAGTAATACACAGGGAGCAAGATCTAAGGTACAAATGAATACTAAGAGAGGCAATTCCAATCATTTTTTAGATCAAGATGTTTATCCCATATGGAAACAAAAAAACAGATTCAGTGCATTACAACAGGACTCCCCAAAGAGAAAAGAGTTAGAATTAGAGGAAGAAGAGGCGGCAGAAGAAAACGTGTCCAAGAACGCAAGAAATTCTTGAGACAAAGAGGCCTGTTTAATCTATCTTCGCGGGTACTCACAGAGAGTGAAAAAGCTATTATAGCAAAAGGCCTTAAATTCGCTCCTGCACAGAAACCAGACATGTTTGGATTATTTATTGAATTAAACCGTTACACCAGGGATCTGTGCAGGAAAAGATACTTTATTCAGAAGGATCTAAAAAAGCGTAAAGAAATAGGTGCACCCATTGTATTGGATTCAAGTGATGAGGTGGGGCTGAATATGCTTATAGAATTGGAAAAAGAAAGCTCCAACATGGGTCCCTTAATTAAAATCTATAATGTTGATAGAGTTAACGAGAGGGAGGTAAAGTTCCGGAATAAATCGGAATTTTATCCCCTCCAACACATGAGTGGTAATATTCAAGCCTTTTATGATCTTATGTTAAAAGATATTCAAACACTCTGTAATGCTCCAAAATTGGTCTCAAAGAAGCGAGATAATCTACATCCACGGGAAAGAACTGCCTTAAAGAATCTTATGAAGGATGATAGTATTATCATTAAGGCAGCAGATAAGGGAGGGGGTACAGTTATACAAGATCGCAGCGATTATGTCATTGAAGCACTTAGACAATTAAATAATAACCGATTCTATACAACATTGAGCGAGAATCCTACTATGAAATTTCAGTGTGAAATTAAGATACTTTTGGACTCTGCGATGAGGGATGGGACAATATCCAAGACCGAATATGCTTTTTTATTTAATCAATTTCCAATTATCCCCACATATTACCACCTTCCTAAAATTCACAAATCACTCCTATCACCTCCTGGGCGTCCTATTATTTCTGGTGTTGGGTCCCTCACCTCTAATTTGTCTGCCTTCATTGATTCATTTCTTCAACCCCATGTCACTACTCTTAAATCATATATTAGGGACTCCACCCAATTTTTAAACATGATTAAGAACGTAAAATGGAAAAGTAATTATATGTTTCTTACTTGCGATGTGGAGTCCCTATATAGTAACATACCGCATGGTTTAGGAGTATTGGCTGTTGAATATTATTTAAAAACAGATAATTCTATGGATGACTCACTGCGTCAATTCATCATTGACGCTATTAAATTTATATTATCTCATAATTATTTCACTTTTGATGGTTTGTTTATTTACAGGTCCTCGGTGTGGCGATGGGTGCCAGGTTCGCCCCGAGTTTTGCTAATTTATATATGGGTCGTTTGGAGGAGTCCCTTATTTGGGGAGGCCCATTCGGGGCGAACTTGGTACTATATGGTCGCTACATCAATGACCTGTTCTTTATCTGGGATGGGGACTTACAATCCACTATATCTTTTCTCACATTTCTTAATTCTAATGATTATGGTTTACAGTTCACGAGCACTGTTCACGATTCACATATTACGTTCTTGGATATTGATCTATCTATCAACGAGGATACAATTGTCACTTCTACTTTCCGTAAGGAGGTAGATACTAATAATTTTTTGAATTATGGAAGCTGCCATTTTCGCCCTTGGCTCAATAACATCCCTAAAAGCCAATATCTCAGAATTCGCCGTAATTGTTCCCAGTTAGTACAGTTTGAGAGTCAAGCCTCAGCACTTACTTCTGCATTTAAAGACCGGGGATATCCGGATAAATTAATGGAGGATGCCTTATTGGAGACACGTTTGAGGGATAGAGATTCCTTATTAGTACCAAAATTGGGGGATGATCACCTCCCTAAGGTTGATTTACAACAGCCCAGATTTATTACAAAATTCAATACAGGGTCAAAAGAACTTCAAACCATTATAAATAAAAATTACTCTGTGTTGAAAACAGATAGAATTTTATCCACTATATTACATGAGAAACCGTGTATAACATTCAAAAGAGCTGCAAATTTACAAACGTATCTTGCCCCTAGTCATTTCAAAACCTTGGACACTAATTCAATAGCTAGTAAGAATATGTGGCTACAGAGACCGAAAAGGCCTCATGGGTGCTATAAATGTAAGAAACTGAGGTGTGATACTTGCTTATTCATTATGGATAAGACTACTAAAGTCCATTCACATACTTATGGCACACAATTTGAGATACGGGGCAGCATTGATTGTAGAACGGATTATGTTGTTTATGCTATAAGCTGTATCTGTGGGGTACAATATGTGGGTCGGACGATACGTTTGTTACACATTAGGTTTTTGGAACATAAGAATAATATTAAAAGAGGTACTAGTCAACACAGTCTAGTTAGGCATATTTTAGATAACCATGATGGAGATGTCAAATGTATAAGTATACAGGGTATTGAACATATTGAACCTACTACTAGGGGTGGCGATAGATATAATCGCCTATGTAAGCGAGAGGCCTTTTGGATACATACGCTTGGTACTCTCTTTCCAGATGGTCTAAATGACTGTATCGAAATGAATAACATCTGATTTAGGGGATTCAATATATAAACTTGATAAAGTGGTTGTCATTGGACGTATCTATACTAATGATTTCCCTCAACTGATGAGTGAATACCAGTCAACTTTCAAGGTTTCAAATACATCTACATTGCGAGTTGTATCAATGTGGTGGACATTATACTAAGTAAATATTCTGTATGTATATATATCCATTTACAGGTGCTATGCATCATCATTCTTATAAAATATATTTTTTTCATATGTCCTTTCTGAATTGTAATGGACAATGGATTATGACTCTGTAAGGGGGTTAATTTAATAGAAATTGGGTTCTATATTTTTATTTATTTTTTGTTCATAATAGTAATAATGGAATTATAGAACAAAATAATAATGACTAATTGTAAGTGTCTCTGTGGTGGTATTTGAACCCGGGTCTGTGCAGTTGGGGGCTTGTGGTATTAGTGTGGTGAGCCACAGGGACTTTTACCAACCAATGCTAACAATAGGTATATTTCACTAATATATAAGAATTATGTAAGTTATTTATCTCTCTGTGCTGCCTGCTAGATTGTATTTTGTTTTATTTTATTTACTTAACTAATTATTTATTAATTATTAGATAGTTATATTTGTTTAGTTAGAAAGTGTAAGATGTTATCTAATGAATGGTAATGGTCTTGCTATAAATTTGAAAGCACAATGGTTATGGTCTGTATTTTGAATTTTATGTATAACTAGGTTCACACTGGTATTAATTGATTCAGGTGCTTTTAATCCAAAGTAAGTGCTTAGGAGGCGTCTCTCATTGGATGATGATCCCTTTAAATATCAGCTACTTCTAAAGCACAGGAACTCATTCTGATGAAACCGACTGCCCCTAAGTCGGAGAAACGCGTTAATTAGGGCTGGAGCTACAACTTTATGGTCCTGACCATCTCTACAATTGTTGCTGGGCTGACTGTCGACCATCTCCGCCACCAACAGCCGCGTCTGCTTCCCCCCCCCGGGACCTGCCAACGTCCGCTCATTACCACACTAGAGACCTGCCATCGTCTCCACACTGCTACTCCCGCATTGCCTGGCCTCCAGAGTGCTACAGGTTACGGCTTGTTTCCATCATCACACCTGCGGTGCTGCAGACACCTGAGACCTGCCATCGTCTCCACTCTTGCGGTGTTATCGATATCTGAGACCTGCCATCGTCTCCACACCGCTGCTCCCGCATTATCTGGCCTCCTGACTGCTACAGGACACGGCTTCTGTCCATCTTTTCTGTGGTGAGCTTCCAGTGTTATGTGTGGGGGTTGAAAAGTGAAGCAGTACGTTGGCTTGGAGATATCAATATCAATCTCATCAAGGGTGGCGTCTAAATTCCCTTATAGTACATACCTTTTCCAGTATAACTTATACGGAGGCATTTTAATCCACAGTGGACTTTGTATTCTAAACAGAGCTTGAAGTGAGACGTCTCTTCATTAATACTCTGTATTAGTTCCACTAATACTAATTGGATACTCCATGCTTCACAAAAAATGGGACATTCCTATTAATTACTAGGATGGTCAGTCGATCTTATGCTCCTTAATCAGTTAATTTCTTGTTTATTGATTGTATTTAATATTTTTTAAACATTTTAATAAATTGTATTTATCAATTCAGCACCTTGCGCTCTCTTATATAGTTATAATTATAATTATATAAAAAAAAAATTGAAAACGAAAAGAAAATTGCTATAGAGAGTAAAACCAATCCTATAATTTTTTTTAAATACATAAACAGTAAAAGGTTAAAAAAGGAGAACATAGATCCATTAAAAGATGAATTTTGAGTATTGTTAAATGATGACGAATCAAAGAAAATACAGAAATACTGAACAAATTTTTTTCATCAGTGTTCACCAGAGAAGAATGGACGGTGGGAGTAGTGCATAGCGATAGTGACAGTAATGATTCATGGTTAGATACTTGTTTAAGTGAAGAAGTAGTCAGGTAGAGATTACGCAAAATAAAGATTAATAAATCACCTGGCCTGGACGGACTTCATCTGAGGGTTCTTATGGAGCTTAGGTCACAACTAGCAAGACCCTATACTTGATTTTCAATAGTTCAATTAGATCCGGCATGGTACTGAAGGATTGGCGTATAGCAGAGGTAGTGCCGTTGTTCAAAAAGGATCCAAAAATCATCCAGGTAACTACATGCCGATTAGTTTGACATCTATAGTGGGGAAAATATTGGAAGGAATTCTAAAGGATAACATACAGGAGTATCTGCAGACCACTAAGATTATTAGCAAGAACCAGCATGGGTTTGTGAGGGACAGATCATGTCAAACTAACTTAGTTAACTTCTACGAGGAAGTGAGTGACAATCTTGACCAAGGTAAAGCAGTGGATGTGGTCTACTTAGATTTTGCAAAAGCCTTCGATACAGTGAGACTATCTTCAAATTAAAAGAGCTTGGCCTAGGAAAAACTGTTTGTACACGGATATGTAACTGGCTGGACAACAGGGTACAGAAAGTAGTGGTCAACGGGAAGTCCTCAAGCTGGACACCAGTAGACAGCGGAATACCACAGGGGTTCGTACTCGGGCCACTACTGTTCAACATATTTATCAATGACCTAGAAATAGGCCTGGAAAGCACAGTGTCAATCTTTGCAGATGATACTAAACTGTGTAGGGTAATTCATTCAGAAATAGATGTGGAGTCTTTGCAGAATGACTTATCTACACTTGAAATCTGGACATCTAAATGGAGAATGAGGTTAAATATAGAAAAATGCAAGGTTATGCATTTCGGAACTAAAAACAAACTTGCATCCTACATATTAAATGGGGAAAGTCTATGGGTAACAGTTTTGGAAAAGGATTTGGGAGTACTCATTGATAATAATTGTAATAACCATATACAATGTCAAAATGCAGTAAAGATGGCAAGTAAGGTGTTAGCGTGCATAAAACGGGGTATTGAGACAAGGGACGAGGATGTAATTCTGCCACTTTACAAATCATTGGTACGTCCGCACCTGGAATATTGTGTTCAGTTTTGGGCACCACTGTATAAAAAAGATATCGGTGAACTCGAAAGGGTTCAAAGGCGAGCTACTAAATTGATTAAAGGGCTAAAGGGACTGGATTACGAGGAAAGGCTTACTAGGTTGAACATGTATACACTGGAAAAGAGGCGTCTAAGAGGAGACATTATTAATGTCTTCAAATATGTAAAGGAGCACTACAAAGAGTTATCAGAGGAATTATTTATTAAAAGAACTCTGTTTAGGACACGTGGACACTCGCTGAGGCTGGAGGAGAGAAAATTCTGCACGCAACGGAGGAAAGGGTTCTTCACTGTTAGGGCAATAAGGATTTGGAATTCCTTGCCAGGGAAGGTGGTTATGGTGGACACTGTAAATGCATTTAAAAGGGGATTGGATGAATTTCTGATCGAAACGGATATCTAAGGTTACAACATTTAAAATATTGAAGTTGTTAATCTGCATGTAACATGATTTGTAATTGTCAACTAGATATAAAACATTCTTCAGCAGGTACATTAAAATCAACACAACTTAATACAAAATACAGGTTGAACGCGATGGGCATTTTGCCTCTTTTCAACCTCGAATACTATGTTACTAGGTTACAGTTCATAAGCTATTACAAATCTTGGAAGTTTCAAACAAAATGTATTCATGCAAATTAAATCTGTCCTATTTGACCTTAGGAATGAGGTCAATGAACTGGGCAGGAGTAAGGATCACCTTGAAACCTTAAGATCATTAATCTCAAGTGGAGCTAAGGTTACTCAGGGACAAACTTGCCAACATGGAAGATAGGTATCTGATAAACAACATTAAAATTAGGAGGTTCCAGAGATGGTGGGTAACTATATATTTATGTGCAATGTGATTGAACTTTTCTATAATTTTTTTCCTGATAAACCTGATATGCAATTGCTACTAGTTCATATTAACTGTCTTCACAAATCCTGCAATGTTCCTGTGGTACCTAAAGGGATACTATTATGCAATTTTACTATTTCCATGTTAAAGGATGGGTCCTCTGTGCTGCTTAAGAGTCTGCTTAAGCCTCTTCTATCCTGGAGGATCTAAATTTATAGAGGTGTTTTGCCAGCATTCTTTTATAGAGACATTCTTTTTTATAGAAAGCAGATTCAAGAAAGATACAGAGATAAGATTTTATCGCTTTATTTTAGGTACCATACTTGTGATTCTTATGAGAGGTTTTGGGGATATTTTGCTGTATATTCACTGGATTAGTTCTGAAATTGAAATTTCAATATAATCCATATCATACACAACAGCGGCACTCAGAGACTTTCACTTCAAAAAAGACTCCAACTTTTCGGGGCATGCTGGCACCTTTGTCAATGTGAACAATATTGTTCACCTTGACTTCCGGTTCCGGGTTCGCATGGGCTAACAGGCTAACACCGGAGCTCCGCTTCCCGCCCGCGAACGATACCTTCTAACGACTGTTTACAGCCTCCAAAACCACCAGCTTTCTACTGCGATCCGGGTGCTACCCGATGGACCGCTTTGTGACATCCGGAGCTCAGCCGGGACAGCCCGCGCCACGTCAGGAGAAACGCCGCTCTGAGGGGAATATGGCGCCGGAGCGAGGCACGGACGCTGCAGCCCCTGCTTCTAAAAATACGGCCGCTGAGCTGTCAGACTCACCTCATAAGGTATGCCGCTCTCCTGACTCCCCTGTTACCTATGGGGATGTGGTGGAAGCAATACGGTCCACCATGGCACCGCTCCTCTCCCAGGCTGTAACAGACATTTCCTCCCAATTGAAAGCCCTTACACATAGGGTGACACAGGCTGAGAATCAGCTGGGGGCTACACTACATGAAGTTGCCGACATGCGTCACAGTGTTAAAGCATTAACATCTGATAACTACCAGATATGGAACAAGCTAGACGATATCGAAAATCGCTCGAGACGTAATAATATACGTCTGGTCGGTTTACCTGAATCCATTAAAGGGCCAGCGATTGCTCATTTTGTCAGAAACACGCTACCTGATTTATTGGGAATTGCTCAGGAATGCCGGGACTTAGTGATTGAACGGGCACACAGGGTGGGCCCTGCACCGACTCCCTCGAAACCGAGACCACGTGTCACGCTATTTAAATGTTTAAACTACCTACACAAAATGGCGTTTTGGTCGGCATCCCGACGTGTCAAAGATCTTCAGTGGGAAGGCAATAAATTGTTCATTTTTCAGGACTACTCCGTGGAACTGACTAGGGCTCGCAAGGCCTTTTCTCCGTTATGTTCAAAGCTAGTCACTGAGGGCCGCAAATTCAGCTTGCTATACCCAGCCCGTTTACGGATCTACGATGGCTCCACCCACAAAGATTTCCTCTCTCCTAAAGATGCCGAGGACTATCTGCGGGAACTCTCCCGGGACAATGCTACTGACATCAGCGACCCGGTACCCCTGCCTCCCTGATTGCTGCTCGGCAACCTTTCTATTGTCTCTAACACAGATGAGTGTTCTTTAGTCACTCTCGAGCAGAGTATATGGTTCCAATCAGTTACTTACAGTCATCTTATGACAGCTCTTGCTAGCTATGTTATGCCAACATATTAACACATGCGTTATCCTGGTTAGCCCTCACTACATGATAATGTATGGTATTGTTCTGTCTGTACAGATCTCATTCCTGCATTGCTCAATTTATTTGTATTTATTTTGTTTTCTCTTTTCCACCAATATGATTGGGAATACGGCTGTTGCTACACCCACTATATCTCGACGATATCGAGCTGGTGGTAGTATTACATTTTTCTTTTTGTTAATGGTTATCCAGTTCGCGGAGGAATGGAAGCTCCTCACCCCTCCCCATGCGCCTGCAGAATATTGCTAATACCTATTTCTTCCTTAGGATATTGTTTTTTATATTCCGGAAGCACAGGGTCTATTGGGTCTTCTGCATTATGCTTACATGTTATATGTTTTTACTAAGATCCCCAATGACACCTGTATATCAGTGGTGTCTTATGACTGTTTTTATGTTTCATGTGCGTTTGTCTCCTCCCCTCTCCCTTCTCTCCCTTTTTGTTTCTGTCCTGTCGAACACTTCTAGAGAGATGAGTGGCATTATTGTTTTATCTACTGCACTATGTCTGACGTGAAAATAGGGACGTGGAACGTGGGAGGATTCAATTCACCGGCTAAGAGGAGAAAGGTACTTCTTTACCTCAACAAGCAGAATATAGACATTGCTTTTCTACAGGAAACTCACCTGATTCCCGCAGAAGTAACTAAACTTGCCATGTTGGGTTGGTCAGTGATGGCCTCCAGTCCGTATTCCTCCAGAGCCCGGGGGGTAGTGATTCTGATCAAGCGGCACATTCCTCACACCGTGTCCTGCACTATCCAAGACCCAGACGGCCGTTATATTATTGTATCCCTGACAATAAAAGGTAAACCAATGATCCTTGGGAATATATACGCCCCTACATCATACTCAAAGCGCTTCCTCCAAAAATTGATTGGTTTGCTCACTCCTTACTCAGATATACCCATGGTTATTGGTGGGGACTTTAATCTGGTTTCATCTCGGCTCCTAGATAAATCAACCCCCTCTGTCTCCACCCACCACTTGCCCAAATTGGGAATTCCATCACTCTCAGATCATCTCCAGTTAGTTGATATTTGGCGGGCTCACCATCCTACTGACAGAGACTACACATGCATGTCAGCTGCCCACTCTACCCTCTCACGTATAGACTACCTCCTCATCTCCCGATCTCTATTCTCCTCTGTAAGGGATTCCTCCATCGCCCCAATTGTCATCTCAGATCACGCTATTGTGTCAGCTACCCTAACTCTAGACTCCTCTACCCCTACACCTAGATTATGGAAATTCCCCTCTTACTTAGCCAAATCTCCTGACTTCTGTTTACGTTTGGAGTCGGCTTGGAAGGACTTCGTCCAACTCAATGGATCCCACTTGGAATCAGATCCGACATTATTCTGGATGACCGCAAAGACGGTTCTTAGGGGCGATATCATCTCCTTCGTGGCACACTCCAAACGGCAGTATACCGCCAAATATCTATCGCTCCAGTCAGCTCTTACTCTTAATTTTCAACAATTTAAAAGCTGTCCTACTCCTACAAATAGACAATCTTATCTACAATCCAAAACACAATTTGAAGAATATATGGGATCTATGGGTGATCGACACATGTTCTCGGTCAACTATCGATTCCATAAGTTCGGCAATAAAACCGGGAAATTACTCACTAATCTCCTCAAGGGTTCCCACCCACCTGCGCTGATTCACCCTCTCCGCAAGACCCCAGACACGCTCACTGTCTCGGACCTAGAAATTGCTGATGTCATGAGTGCATTCTATAGTCGGCTGTATTCTGATCCTCTCCCTTCACCCTCACCCTCCACACCAGGCTCGCACACTGAGGCTTCATTTTGGGAGACCATCCACCCTCCTCGACTCCTTCCTAGGGATGCGGAATTACTTATGGCTCCCATAACCCTCTCCGAAGTGGAGAAGGCCATACGTCATACTAAGTCTGACAAAGCCCCGGGCCCAGATGGCTTTAGTGGGGACTTTTATAAAGTCCTTCTCCCCCACATAGGGCCAGTCCTCGTCTCCACCCTTAATTCTATGATGTCCTCACTCAGAACCCCACCCCATTTTAATTCTGCCATCCTCAAATTACTGCCCAAACCAGACAGAGACCTATCATTACCTGAATCTTACCGCCCTATATCACTATTAAACTTAGACTACAAACTACTCACAAAAATACTAGCAGATAGATTGAAACCTCTCATGCCCCTCTTGGTCCACCCAGACCAATCGGGTTTCATAGCTGGGCGCTACTCCGAAATTAACATTCGTCGGGTCCTTTCAGCCATTTCTGTCTCGGATGCTTCCCCCCTAACTCACAACTTGTTGCTTTCACTAGATGCCGAGAAGGCATTTGATCATGTAGACTGGCAACACCTATTCCTTACCCTGGATAGATATGGGTTTCCGCCTCACTTTATTTCCATGATCAAGTGCCTTTACTATAATGCTAAATCCCAAATTTCCTGCAACGGCCTTTTATCAGCCCCTTTTGAAATTAAAAAAGGCACCAGACAGGGATGCCCCCTATCTCCCCTATTATTTGCCCTAGCCCTGGAACCTCTAGCTATCGCCCTCAGAGCCTCCCCCAATTTCACCGGAATAAAAATAGGTATCAAAGAATTAAAGGTCTCACTATTCGCTGACGACATGCTATTATTCATATCCGACCCCAAACGCTCTATCCCTGCTATTTTAGAACTGATCCACTCCTTTGGCAAGGTAGCGGGCTACCGCATTAATACTTCTAAATCGGAGCTGCTTTGTCTAGGCGAGACACACATAACCTTAGCCTCTTTTCTCTCCTCCCTCCCATTTCGCTCCTCTAACACCTCCATCAAATATCTGGGGATTCACATACCATCTACGCTCCCACGACTTTATTCCCTAAACTTCTCACCTGTCATTGCTAAGATCTCAACTCTAATGCTAGGATGGAAACTCCTCCCGATTTCTCTTCTAGGCAGAATTGCGGTTATACAAAGTATAATATTCCCTAAAATCTTTTATGTGATGCAAAAACTACCAGTATCATTGAATGCACATGATTTAGGGGTTCTGCGGAGGTCGATGACTTCTTTTGTGTGGACGGGGAAGAAACCAAAAATTGCTCTTTCCAAACTCATAGGTCCTCGCAAGGCGGGGGGTGTGGGGCTACCAGATCTATCCTTTTACTCACACTCAATCATGTTTAGATATGTGACTGACTGGTTATCACACAAATCTACATTTACTGATATCAGTGTCGATGAGGCTCTTTTCTACCCCTATTCACCAGCCGCTTTACTCCTAACACCTCCTGCTATTCTTCCCCCCCACGTAAAAACACATATTTTATTTAAGGACATATTTCGGTCATGGCAAGGGGTAAACAAACGGTTGAAGAGGAATCCGTTACATGCCACCTCTATTCCACTTTGGGGTAACCCAGCTTTCCCTCCCTCTATTTCCAACGCCCGGTTCCGGCTCTGGAGGGATAAGGGACTGACCGACTCAACCAAAGTCTTTGATCCGGGTGGTAACTTTGTCCAGTTTGCTGAACTAGTAGGCTCTTATGGGCTCCCACACTCCCACTTTTATATGTATCTCCAAATGAGACACTACCTTTCTTCTCTTAGCTGGTCTACCTCCTCACGAACCCCATCTGCACTGGCTGACCCACTACGGCCGGTGATGATATATAGCGCCCGGAAAGGATACCGTATCAGTTCTTTGTACTCTCTCCTCACTACAAATGACTCAGAGAAGCGATGGGAAGGTGTCACAAAGTCCTGGGAAAAAGATATGATTTTCCACATGCAAACAGACCAGATGACTAATCACTTTCTCCAGGCCTTGAAAACGCTCCAATCATCGTACCTACAGGAGGTCCACATTAGAACATTACACAGGGCTTATATCTCACCAGCACAATACGCTCACTTTAACTCGGCTAACTCTGCGGAATGCATTAAATGCCACTGTGCGACCGCCACCTTTCTCCATTGCATGTGGGATTGCCCGCACATTCGCCGCTTTTGGTACAAACTCCTTAATTATATCAAACGCATTTTTAAATTTGCTCCAGTTCTTGACCCCCCAGCTTGCCTACTGGCGGACTTCACGAACTGGAATCTTGGCCGGAATAAATATACCTTCACCCCTTTATTGACGATTATAGTTACTGTTGCAAAGAAAATGGTCCTGACACACTGGCTCAAACGCACCTCCCCATCGCTCTCTGAAGTACACCAAAAAATGCTGCAACTCATGTATTTTGACAGGAGAACTACTTTGTCTAATGTCATCACGGGAGCAGCCACGTTTCATAAGAAATGGGTTTTATTCATTCTCTCTCTTAACTCAGAAACACAGAACTCCATATTCACGCTATTCGACAGTACCGAATATTCCCTTCATAAAAGTATCTCTATTACTCTCACGCAAGCCACCCCCCAGTGATTGCTATAATACTCTTTTATGTTGTCAATTAAAGATGATTGCCCTCCCTCTCTCTCATATCTCCCTATATCTCCCCTTCCTTTCTTCCCTGTGTCTGTGTCTCATCCCTCCCCCCCTTTCTCCCTGTTACTAAATTCAAGTTGTACTTTGGATATCAATTATGTGCAGATATGCATTTCTAGCGACCTCACTGATGACACAATGTATGTAACAGTTTAAAGTCGGATTGTTCTCTCTCATTATATGAGAAGTTCTGGGTTATCACTTTTGGTCATTTTTGATACTGATATCTTGCACTTGATTGTATATACCCCTTTCTTTACTGAAAATTTAATAAACAGAATTTACAAAAAAAAAAATATTGTTCACCTTGACCAAGGGGCCAGCGTGCCCCGAAATGTTGGACTTGTATTTGATGTCAAATATACACTTTTTCAGTGAAAGTGCCGCTGTTGTGTATGATATGGATTATATTGAAATTTGATCCAGAGGGCACCGGAGCAGTTCATACCTTTGGGAGGAGTGCCAGTTATTGCTTGTACCATATGATGATTGTCTCCTGAGTGCCGCCTATCCTCGGCTTACTACTTATGGACTCATCACCTAAGGTAGGCACCGGAGCATGATGTACCTTAGAGAAGTACCAGGATGCAAAGTTTTCATAAATATATGTATATATGTATACACATATATATATATATATATATATATATATCCCTCCAATGGCGGCACTCAAAGGTTCAAGTAAAAATGACACAAGTCGGCTGTTTTAAGGCAACGTTTCAGCGCCGTTCAGCGCTTTTATCAAGCCAATTACAAAAGTGATTTACACATACCGGTATTTAAGTGCTCCCATAGGGATCACCGTTCTCTTTTTTGAAAAAGCTGCGCCAGCAGTGAAACGCGTTGGTGATAAGACTGGGACCTTCAAACTGCAAGATTCGCCTGTAATCCAACCACTGGGAACGGTGATCCCTATGGGACAATTTCTGGGAAGGCAGCAACATCAGGACCTTGCTACGGTTCAATTCCCTTATCAGTACCAGCACGGGACAACCAAACAAGTGAGAGGATCTCCATTTCTAAGGAGTGCTAACCTTGGAGGACTCATTACAGTGAACTGGTAACACCGTACAAAAATTTCCCTAGGATAAGGCTTCTTGCAATATACCCAGCATTTCAAGAATTTTTCTCAAAACTTAGCAGTGTTGATTTTTGCCCTATTTTTAATCGTGGCATTTTTATTAATTTTTATCTGTTGCAACAGTAATTATAAGCTAATGTGCATGAAATTGATGGTTTATGTTCTTAATAAATTTCTTATTATATATATCTAACTAGTTACTAGCGCTGAATTGTTTTCACCTTTTCTGTTTCTACTAATGGTCTAACTAGCCCTCCCATTCAGCAGCTTGAGGATCCACAACACTTGTCAGCGCCATCCTACCTTGGTAGTTTCTTACATAGATGACTTCAGGGTTGCCATGGAGACCCGGCGCCAGCTGCGGAAGTGACAATAACACATTGCGCTATAGTACACCAACAAATGACAATGTTAAAACAATCTCATGTGTATCTTACACAAAATAGTCATATAAATCAGAAACAACAACAATTAATTTCTCATATGGAACACTCTAGATTTCCGGTACTGTATAGTAAATTCTGACATATATGTGAGTCCTTAAATGAGATGAAACTACTGAAAGCAGAGTGGCATTCTTTATATAGAATGGTGTCAAATACTATATATTTTAAAAAAAGCAAAACGACAGTTATCTGCCCCATAAAGTGCCATATAACACTAATTACCTAGGCACATAGGAAGGGGAATGTAATAAATTTCTTTATAGAAAGTAGTATTCACATAGAATCAATATAGTAAGAACCCACTGTCACTAAAACATGGACTAATACAGAGTAATAAAGGGCTAATACCAAATTTCCCATACAGAATCAGAATCAGCTTTATTGGCCAGGTATACTTGTGTATACTAGGAATTTGTCTTTGGTTTGCTATACAACAGTCAAGTAGGTAACAGATAAGCAGGTGTGTGGGGGGGGGGTAAGTAAAGTTACACAGATAGGTATACCGTAGGGACACAAGTTAGTTACATGTACGTCTGGTCAGTCAATGTTCAGGAGTTCAGCAGGTGGACTGCTTGGGAAAAGAAACTTTTGAGGCTTCTTGTGGACCTGGCGGGGACGGCCCTGTAATGCCGCTGTGGCTGGTGTGTAGCTGGTCCTTTACTATCTTCATTTCTCGCTTTTTTGCTCTGGACAGGTACATGTCCTGGACTGAGGGAAGGTCGACGCCGGTTACCTTCTCTGTGGTTCTGACCACCTTTTGGAGCCTGCACCTGTCCCTCGCGCTGGCGAAGTTGTACCATATCAGTATCGAGGAGCACAGTACCGACTCCACAATCGCGGAGTAGAAGAGGAGCAGAAGCTTCTGTGGGATGTTGAACTTCCTTAGTTGCCTGAGGAAGAACAACCTCTGCTGCTCTTTCCCGACAGTGGCGTCAGCGTTGGACCCCCATTTAAGGGCCCTAGAAACTTGAAGGGGTCCACTAGCGATACCACACTGTCAGCAATCGTTAGCGGAGGTGCACTAGCTGACTTCTTCCTGAAGTCCACTATAATTTTGGCGGTTTTGAGGGGGTTGAGTTCAAGGTTGTTTGGATGCACCACTGGGCCAACCGGTCTTCTTCCCGTCTATAGGCCGATTTGTCCTCGTCCTTGATGAGGACGATGACGGTGGTGTCATCAGCGAATTTGCTGAGCTTTACTGATTGCGCCTCTGAGGTGCAGTCATTTGTGTATAGGGAGAAGAGTAGGGATGAGAGGACACAGCCCTGAGTGGTCCCTGTACTAATGGACTGTGCTTGAGAGGTGAATTCCCCTGATTTCACCACCTGTGTCCTATCTGTTAGGAAGTCTACTATCCAGGAACAGGTAGCTTCTGGGACCCCTAGGTGAAGTAATTTGGGGTGGAGGATGCTGGGGATGATTGTATTGAAGGACAAGCTGAAATTGACAAACAGGACCCTCGCGCAGGTACCAGGAATGTCTAGGTGCTGTAGAATGTAGTGCAGGCCCAGGTTGGCTGCATACTTGACACACCGATTCGATCGATAGGCGAACTGTAGAGGGTCCAGTTGGTGGCCAGTCACAGTTTTCAGGTGATTCTAAAACAGATGCTTGAACATTTTCATGACCACAGACATCAGTGTTATCAGGTTCATGATAGAGGGTTTCTTGGGGACCCGGACAATAGTAGACTTTTTGAGGCAGGAAGGGACTTTCTGTATCTCCAGTGATTTGTTGAGGATCTTGGTGAATATGGGGGCGAGCTGACCCGCACATGCTCTTAGGGCAGATGGTGACACTCCGTCAGGACCCGGAGCTTTCCTGGGTTTGGCCCTTTTGAGCAATGCCTCAACCTCTTCTTGGGCGACTTGCAGTGCCTGGATTTGGCTGTTGATGTTCGGGGCATCGTAGAGGTGATTGTTTGGGTCGCAGGGGACTTCTTTTGCGAACCTGCAATAAAAGTGGTTCAGCTCGTCTGCTAGGTCTTGGTGCATGGTGGTGGGCTTTGATGTTTTCTTGTAGTTGGTTATGGATTGCATTCCTTTCCATACAGATATGGGGTCATTGTCATTGGTGGAGAGATCGTTTGTTAGCTTGTCCGAGAACTGTTTTTTTTAGTAGCCTGATTTCTTTAGTCAGGAAGTTCCTAGTTCGGTTGTATAGTGCTCTATCACCGCTACTATAGGCCTCCTCTTTGGCCCAATGAAGTTGCCTGAGCTGTTGAACCAGTGCTTGTTGTTGCTGTAAATGTGGTAAGTCTGGAAGGTACACTCATGTCCTCACAGTAGCTAATGTAAGATGTGACAGTGTCTGTCAGGTCGGTTGCCGAGGCTTTGAAGACCCCCATTCTGTGCAGTCAGAGCAGGCCTGGAGCTTCATCTTAACCTTGTTGGTCCATTTTTTAACAGTCTTGATGACAGGCTTAACCGCTCTCAGCTTCTGTGTATAGGTAGGGAGTAGGTGGATGAGGCAGTGGTTAGATAGGCCGAGTGCAGCACGTGGAATAGACTGGAAGGCAGACTTGAGGGTAGTGTAGCAGTGATCAAGGATGTGCTCTTCCCTAGTGGGGCAAATGACTTGTTGTTAGTACTTAGTTAGCTTCTTGCTCAGGTTAGTTCTGTTGAAGTTGCCCAGCACTATAAGCAGAGAGTCTGGGTGTTTTTGTTCTGTGTCGGATATGCATATGGCCAGGTGGTGCAGGGCTTCATTCGTGCAGGCGAGGGGGGTGTACACTCCCACAAGGACAATTGAGGCAAGTTCCTATTTAGCATCTCCAGGTGAGAGCTACATGATTTGCCTAGGATCTTGACATTGGTGCACCATCCGTCGTTAATGTAGAAGCAGATGCCACCACCCTTCGTTTTTCCTGAGAGAACCTTGGAGCAATCAGCCCTGAAGAGACTGAAGCCTGGCAGAGACATCGGGTTGTCAACAATATGGTCGTTCAGCCACATCTCCGTAAAGCAGAAGACGGTTGACCCTGTAATGCTGGACCCTGCACTGCCGAGAAGGAGGGACAGTTCTTCAAAATTGTTTGCAATTGAGCACACATTCGAAAGCAGGATCACAGGAAGTGCAGTCCGGTGCTCTCGCCGCTGCCACCTCACTTGGGCGCCTGCACGACAGCCTCTCTTCTGAGCCCAGGTCCTTCTACTAGGGCCGACATGAGGGCATCCGTCATTCTCTTTACGGGGCTTGTGATCCATCCGCCAGTTGTTGCCCGGGCTGCAGGGTGGCCCGGCTGCTTGGTCATCCACTTCGGCATCCACGATGTCTGCATCCCTGCCACACAGGGCAGCAAGAACTGCAATGGCTGCTGATCCGCCCGCTGACAGGCCCGAAGGTGGGGTAAGCTCCACGGGAGTGCTCCAACTTAGGAGGGCTTCCCTGTTGTATTTAGTCACCAGTGGGGTAGATAAGGGCAGGAGAAAACAAGGGGTAACAGGTATTTTGGCTGAGCTGCGTAGCTCCGAGGCATCCATCTGTGGCGACATCTTAGATTGTAATTGCTATAATCATTGTTGATATAACCTATTGCTGCTCTTTCATCCAATGGGTATATTTGAAACAAGTGATAAATAAAATAACTTTGCTTTTTCTGTTGCTGATTTAGTCAAATTATTCCAGGACAAAGCAGGCTTGTGGAAAGGTGTTGTCATCTAGGTGTGAAAAATCTCAGTGTGAGAGGCTTTTGAAGTAGATTTTTGTGGGGGTAGTGTTATCCTGTGTCCTGTGGAATGGCTCCTGCAATTTGAAATGAGCAGTGACCCTTCAGTGATTCAGAGCCTGAATATGTTGTATATTAGTTGATTAATGCAAGAAGTCAGTTATTTGTTGCTTAGAGAACAGAGGTGAATGATGTCTAAGTGAGGGGCTGGATGGAGCCAAAGATAGGTTGTAGTCCACAGTACCTTGTCTGGAATGTCCAATGTAAAGTACATTAATTTCCAAACTGAAGGACTTCTCAGCGGAGAGATGCAGAGGTTTCAATCTAGTGTGTATCTCAGTGTAGGAATGCAATCCGTTGGTTTTGATGAGATGTCCGCGTAGAGTTGTACAAGTTAAAATTAAGTCCTTGGATATTTTTGATGATTCATAGGTCAGTTGTGGTGAATTTAAGCTGTTTTATGGAGATGATCAGCAGCAAGCAACAGGTAAAGCAGCCATCTTGGTGTAAAAAAAAAGCACCGTATAGCACTGAATCCCTCTATATACAAAATAAAAGATATCAATAACTACGAGCTATACTACTCACAGAAATACAGAGAGATGGTTAATGAATTTCATATTACCAATGACACCAAATTGATGCAAGAACAGGGTCCAGCTGCTATGGCAAAACTGAACCAACAAATAGCAAGTTATAAGAAAGCTCTAATTGTTTTTAAAAAATGGAAATTTGAGGTTGTTAATAAACACTACAGTGAATTGAAAGTATATTGATGGTTGTCGGGACAAAGCGAGAACAGATATTGCAGCTTCAAAATCAAACCGAGGGAATTAAGAGATACCAGATCCTTCAGTGAAGCATTAACCTCTTCTGGTGAAGATTCAACCCCCACATCAGGCCCATCGACATCTAGCCAGAAACCTCCTTTAGGGGTACGAACACAGACAGGACAAGGTGCAGGAAGAGGCCCACAAGAAGAGGGGCCAAGGCCACTGCAATAAGAAACAAGGGCAGGGTATGCCAGAAATAAATACAGTATTCAATTTATCCAATCGAGTCTAAAGACCAATGGAAAATTCAGTATTAAACTAGGTACTGGGCTTTGTCCCAACTAATAAATTTGATTCATTGGATTGGAAAATTGATTAATTTTACTTATATTGACAACTCAAATTTAGCAAATTATTCAAAAATAATGAGAATACAGAATCTCGAGCACCTTGTAATCCATTTAAGAGAAAATCTGGATTTGACCCCCAGTCATTTAACACCTCAATTCATGGCTTCATGCGAGCTTTAGATGTACAAGTCGCCTCACAACAAAAGAAAATGACAACACAAAGAAATAACCTCAACAAAGAGGAATGGCTAGCTTTGAAAAAGCTGAGCGGTTATAAGGATATTGTTATTAGACCCTCTGACAAATGGGGAAGAGTAGTAGTAATGGCCTTGCAAAAACTTACAAGCAATTATCCTGTGAGTCTGTATATCACCTTTTGCCTAAAGATCCGATATATGTGTATAAATTAGAAGTTGATACTTTACTAGATGGCGCATGGCATACAGGAATGATTGACTCTGATACCTGCACTTTTTTGAAAATTGATCATCCTAGGATCCTGATCTTATATACACTGCCGAAGATCCATAAGAGCCTCTTGGATCCACCGGGAAGGCCAATTATATCTGCAAGTGTCTCACTCTTCAGAAATATCTCCACATTCTTGGATTTCTTCCTGCAACCTTGTGTACAGGCCGGTGAAACTTACCTCAAGTATACAACAGATCTGCTTCTACAATTGGCCAATCTTGGAGTATTACCTTCTAATACTTGGTTATTTACATCAGACATGAGCAGTTTTATACGAACATTCCGCATAAATGGGGTATTGCAGCAATTATATCCTTGAATACAAAAAATAGCTTATATTCAGGACCTAGCACTTCTTTGTTCCTGAAATATTTGGAATTAGTTCTGGAATGGAACTACTTCTTTTTTAATGACCAATACTATGTGCAGGAATCCGGTTGTGCAATAAGCTCCTCTGTAGCAGCAACGTATGCCAATGCCTACATGGCACAACTGCAGAAGGATTTCTTCTTTACACGAGAAGTTCGAGAAAAATAAAAAAAATTACACCAGGTACATAGATGATGTACTTCTTCTATAGAGTGGGAATATGGGGAATTTAATTGCCTCATGGAGGACGTCATTGCCCGTGACACTCCAGTCAAGTTCACCTATAATCTTAGCCTGGAGGAGATATCTTATCTAGATGTGACAATCCAAATTGTGGAGAATAAGATTTATACCAAATTATTTACAAAACCAGTGGATCAGAATACCCTCCTAAGAACGGATAGCTTCCATCCTAAAGCAACTATTAACAGTTCACCATTTTCACAGATGTTATTAGTGAAAAGGATTACAAGTAACAGAGATGACTTGGAAAATATTCTGGATATGATGACAACTAAGTTTAAGGATAAGGGTTACAAGGATGATATTGTGCTTGGAGCATGGGCAAAGGTTGAGTTGATTCCTAGAGAAGTGACACTGCAACATAAGAACAAGACCCTGCAAAGTGATTAGATACATTGGGTACATAGGTTTAACACAGCACACAAGGTAATCCAGAACACCACCAACACTCTTTGGCCAATTGTCCAAAATGATAATGATCTAATATGAAGAAATCATGTATCATGCCCTGCTGTAAGAGGGGTAAAAGTATCAGGGACTGGACTGATCACACAGACATTACCAGCAGTGCCATAACTAGACATTTTAGTGCTGTGTGCAAGAAACAGCATTGGCACCTCCCCATATTTAAAATAGAACCAGGGCGCGCTACAAAAATATAGAGGCATGGCTTAATGGTGAAGGGGTGTGACCACCTAATAATACCAATTCATATTAAGCTGCACAGTAGTCTCCATTATTTAAATTACACCGCACAGTAGCGCCACTTTGTCAGGCTCCAGAGCCTTACCTCCGGCGGGTACTCCCGCGGGTTACCATCCCACTGGTTGGCGTGGCTGCGGCGGCAGGAAGCTGCTGGCAGCGAGTCCTTCTGGACGGATGTGCGGCTGCCAAGGGCCGGGGGCCGAGGGTCTGGAGAGCCGGGCGCTGCGGTGGGGATCGCTGCGGTAAGGTCCTCTAGTGGTGACACAGTATAGAGTGTCAGAGACAGAAGCTGGCTAAAGCTGTGTGCTAACAGCTAAGTATGTCTCCTAGACCATCCTCACCGTCTACTGAAGAACCCATGCAGGTCAACCGTTCTTGACTCACCAATGAGGATCGTCAAAGACGCAGACAGGGAAACCTCTGCATGTATTGTGGGGCGGCCAACCACTTTGTTAAGTCTTGTATTCAATGACCGGGAAACTCCCACTCCTAGCTTATGCAGGGGAGGTTAAGCTAGGAGCATTCCCCAACCAATTTACCAGGAAGGAATCACTGTTGGCTGTATGTCTGGAACTTCCCTCTACCTCCTTTCATGTTACAGTACTTTTGGATTCTGGAGCTGCAGAAAGTTTCATTACTTCTGCATTCATCCGACAGTCTAAAATACCAACCACTCGTTTGGAGCGAGCTATCTCTATCACCGCGGTTGACGGAAGTTATATCTCTGAAGGGATCATCACCCACCGTACAGTTCCTCTAATGATGAAAGTTGGTATTCTCCATTCTGAAGTTCTCTTTCCTGGTAATTCCCAAAGCCTCTCAAAAAATAATCCTAGGATTCCCGTGGTTGCAGGAGCACAACCCCGCTTGGATTGGCAAACTATGGACGTACTCGCCTGGGGGGAGTCGAGTTCTCAAAGCTGTTTATCCACCGTCAAGCCACTCTCTTTACCCTACACGCCACTGATCTCCCAGATGCCTATCAGCCCTTTCTGGACGTGATCAGTAAGCAAAGGGCGGATACCTTGCCTTACCACCGAAGTTGGGACTGCCCTATTGATTTACTGCCCGCTAAAAAAACACCTCCCAGAGGCGGAACGTACCCTTTATCTCTCACACGAACCCAAGCAATGTCTGAGTACATACAGGAGAATTTGGCCAAAAGGTTCCTTCGGCCTTCCTCTTCTCCAGCAGGGGCAGGGTTTTTTTGTTAAGAAGGACGGGGGCCTGCTGCCTTGCATCGACTACCGGGGCCTCAACGAAATTACAGTTAAGAACAGATACCCCTTTCCCTTGATTCCCAAACTATTTGACCGTGTAAAGGGGTCTACAATTTTCACCAAATTGGACTTGCGGGGAGCTTATAACCTTATACGCATCCGCGCAGGAGACAAGTGGAAGACTGCGTTCAATACTCGCGATGGGCATTATGAATACCTGGTGATGCACTTTGGCTTATGCAATGCTCCAGCAGTCTTCCAGAATTATGTCAATGAATTATTCAGAGATCTCCTCTATAAGTGCCTGGTTGTGTATCTGGACGATATTCTAATATTTTCCAAAGATCTGAAAGTCCATCGGGAACAAGTCAGAGAAGTCTTGAAACGTCTAAGGGAAAATCAACTCTTTTGTAAACTAGAGAAGTGCACGTTTGAGGTTCTCTCCATTCCTTTTTCAGGTTACATCATTTCCGGGAGGGAATTACAGATGGATCCTCCCAAAGTCCAAGCAATCAGAGATTGGACCCTTCCTACCACTCTGAAGGGAATCCAGCGTTTTTTAGGCTTCGACAATTTCTATAGGAAGTTTATTAAAGATTATTCCTCCATCATTGCCCTGATTACAGCACTAATAAAAAAAGGTCTAATTCTGCCGCTTGGCCACCTGAGGCACTAAAAGCTTTTTCGTTTCTAAAAGAGGCCTTCATGTCTGCTCCTATCCTTCGGCAACCTGATCTCAGTCGTCCTTTTCAGGTGGAGGTGGATGCTTCTTCAGTAGGAGTGGGGGCCGTCTTATCCCAGTACTTCGAGGATCAGAAAGCTCATCCTTGTGCTTATTTTTCCCGAAGATTCTCTCCGGCAGAACAAAAGTACGCCATTGGAGAACAAGAATTGCTTGCCATAAAACTTGCTTTTGAAGAGTGGAGGTACTTACTGCAAGGAGCTCAGCACCCAATCTCAGTAACCACAAATCACAAAAATCTTTTATATCTTCAGACCGCCCGATGTTTAAACCCACGGCAAGCCAGGTGGGCACTGTTCTTCTCACGTTTTTCTTTCAAGCTCAGTTATCGTCCAGGATCTCTTAATTGGAAAGCAGATGCGCTCTCTCGTTCATTGAATTCAGATGAGTCCACAGATCTTCCGGACAGACAATTCATCCTAGATCCTGCCTCCCTTGCTGCAACTCATACTACTCCACTTCCGCCACCGGGAAAAAAACTTCGTTGCACCAGAAAAAACTGCTCATGTGGGCTCATACCTCACCCTGTATAGGGCACGCAGGTAGCCTCAAGACTCTTAAGTTCACCCAATGCTCCTGTTGGTGGCCTCATCTGAAGATGGATGTTTTGGAATTCATAGCTGCCTGCGCAAAGTGCACCCAACAAAAAAGCCCAAAAGGATTACCATCGGGTCTTCTTCATCCGCTATCGGTTCCACAAAAACCCTGGACACACATCTCCATGGACTTTATAACTGACCTACCTGTCTCCAGAGGACGAAACACCATTTCGGTCATTGTGGACCGATTTTCCAAAATAGCGCACTTTGTCCCACTCACAGGTCTTCCAACCACTCCAAAACTATCAAAAATGTTCATATCAGACATCTTCCGGTTACATGGACTTCCACAAGAGATAGTTTCTGATCGAGGGCCTCAGTTTGTGGCTAAATTCTGGAGAGCACTGAGTTCAGCTCTTGGAATGGAATTAAGTTTCTCTTCTGCATACCATCCCCAAACGGATGGCCAAACTGAGAGAGTGAACCAAGACTTAGAGACTTTCCTATGACTCTTCATGTTTTCTTCTCAGGACGATTGGCTGGACTATCTTCCATTTGCTGAATTTGCTCACAATAATCTCTACCATTCCACTACTCATTCCACACCCTTTTATGTGAATTATGGACTTAATCCACGTGTTCCTGCTTTCCAATCTCTCCCAGCTCTCGAAGTACCTGCTGCAGAGTTAGCCCAGCAGCAATTTACTAAGATGTGGAAACAAGTTCATGAGGCTCTGCTTAAAACGTCCAATAAATACAAGTTTTTTGCAGATCGGAAACGGAAGGCTGTCCCTAGTCTCAAAGTGGGTGATCAAGTCTGGATTTCTACTCAAAACTTAAGACTCAAGGTCCCTTCCAAGAAATTTGCCCCCAGATTCATTGGACCATATCCTATTGAAAAAGTATTGAATCCAGTAGCATACAAAGTGACGTTGCCTCAGTACTTGAAGATCCCAAATGCATTTCACATCTCCTTACTGAAGCCTCTCATACTGAACCGTTTTCGGGCTGCGCTCCCTAGACCTCCCAAGGTGCAAGCTGCTCAGGGAGAAGAAATTGAAGTTCATAGGATCCTTGACTGTTGTAAAAGATATGGTCGTCTCCAATATCTTATTGATTGGAAGGGATATGGACCAGAGGAAAGGTCCTGGGTTTCTGAAGAGGACATCCTTGCTCCAAGATTAATCTGGGCCTTTCATACCAAGAATCTGATGAAAGCACAAGGGTGTTCAGAGCCCACCCTAAAAAGGGGGGGGGGTACTGTCAGGCTCCAGAGCCTTACCTCTGGCGGGTGCTCCCGCGGGTTACCATCTTGCTGGTTGGCGTGGCTGTGGTGGCAGGGAGCTGCTGGCGGTGGGTCCTTCTGGACAGATGTGCGGCTGCCAAGGGCCGGGGGCCGAGGGTCTGGAGAGCCGGGCACTGCGGCTGGGATCGGTGCGGTAAGGTCCTCTAGTGGCGACACAGTATAGTGTGTCAGCTAAGTATGTCTCCTGTGCTGGGGGCAGCCATGTTGGAGACCAGAGTATTACCAATGAAGTTCCCAATCTGTGTCCAGACAATCCTGCATGTTGTCCCCTTACAAAAGGGGAGTGCCAGTGCTTAAAGTTACCTTCTTGTCAAAGGTTCTCCAGCTCTGTGCTCCCAGGTTACTTACTGGTTCCCTGGTCCTGGTTGCTCTCATCCATCAGTTACCTAAACGCTGCTGCAGTCCTGCTGTCTAAGTCTGTTGCCACTCGTGGAAGCGCTCACGGGGTCCCAGGTCGTAGAGGAGCTCCAGGTGCTAACGGCGGTTCCCGCAGACGTCTTCATTTCTTCAAAGTCCAAGTTCTTCAGCCTCGTCTTTCAATCACAAACCAAAGTCTTCATTTCTTTAAAGTTCAAGTTCTTTAGCCTCGTCTTTCAATCACAGTTGTTGTGTCAGTTTTGGTATGCTCATTTACATTGTGAAGTGGTGGCGAGTCACTGTCCTTATCTCCTATCAAGTATCTGTCAGACGATAGGGCTCCTTTTCTGGACGTTCACAGGACTTTATATTTGTTTCAAACAATACCACCCATATTGCTGTATTTTCTTTCTCCTACATGTTAAAATCTGGGATCTGTGATATGGCCTAAGAAAATAGCAGTTTGGAAAGAACTTCAAAGAATTCAAGTGATGTATATTTAGGTTTTAATCATTGTGTTATCATTTTAACCGTAGTTCTTTTACACATATTGTAGCGCCTTTGATCTATCCTCATTGTATGTTCTTGAATCTTGTATTGGATCTGTTTTTTGGGCAGATTGTTAGAGGATTTAGATTGGGCTGATACTATAGTGCACCAGAATACACACATTCATTTATTGCTGTAACGCACAAAGGTGCTGTTGTCTACGGGATCGATGGTATCAGAAATGGAGCTGCAAAGCGTTGGGCCATCCTGGATTGTGACTGGGAGATGGTCGAAAGTGAACATAAAAAAATCTGTCTTGTTGGCATGTTACGGGAGTGTTGCAGGCGTGTCAGTGCAAGGGGGTTACATTTGCAGTAACATAGCCACTTACACAGAGGCCATGTTTAAATGGCAGGTACAAGTGTCAATGGTGTATGCAATGGTGTGCTGATGGGGTAGTGTCTACAATCACCAGAGGTGTTACAGCATGCACATTGAACAGCACACTAGTACACTAGTGCACAAGGGGAAGGCTGAAACTAGCATTTACATATCATCAGACCTGAAGTTCCAGTAACAGGTACTGTAGCGGATACAGCAGCACTAGCATCGAACTCCGAATCAGAGTGTATACACACACACATATATATATATATATATATATATATATATATATATATATATATATTAGAGATGACCGGGTTTGGTTCTCTGAGAACCGAACCTCCTGTACATCACGTCCTGAGCCTGGATCCGAGTCTAGGAACGAGCTGGCATTTGTTAGATGCTGCTACTGGTGCCAATGCTGTTGTTGCTGCAGGAGGCGATACATCTACCCAGTGGGCTGTCACAGTCATTTAGTCTTTAGTTTGCCCTGCTCCACTTTTCCACACCAGTAGCAGCATCTCACAAATGCCAGCTCATTGTTAGGCAGGCTACACTGTGTATCACCAGTTTCCGTAAGAGGCACACTACTGACATCTTCTTTCGGAAATTGAGGGACATCATCGCACATTGGGGGTAATACCAAGTTGATCGCAGCAGGATTTTTGTTAGCAATTGGGAAAAAACATGTGCACTGCAGGGGAGGTAGATATAACATGTGCAGAGAGAGTTCGATTTGGGTGTGGTGTGTTCAATCTGCAATCTAATTTGCAGTGTAAAAATAAAGCAGCCTGCACAGAATCAAAATAACCCACCCAAATCTAACTCTCTCTGCACATGTTATATCTGCCTCCCCTGCAGTGCACATGGTTTTGCTCAATTGCTATCAAAAATCCTGCTGCGATCAACTTGGAATTACCCCCATTGACTCTCCTGGGGATTTGTAATATTGCACAACGCCATCAATATTGTGCATGCATTACATCTGGGCAAATTCCAGCATGTCCCATGTTTTGCACATACAATTAATTTGGTGTTGCAGAATTTTTAGAAAAATGACAGGGGTGCGCAGGAGATGATGTCTGTGGGCCGAAAAATTGTGGGCCACTCGCGACATTCAGCCACTGCGTACCACTCCTAGATGGGCCAGGTGTTTGTGCCGCACACTTGTGTGGCTTAGCTTAGTCATACAGCTACCTCATTGCACCTCTTTTTTTCTTTGCATGATGTGCTTTTTGGGGCCTATTTTTTAAATCATGTCTGACACTTTTCACAGTGTGATTTAAAAAATCACTCTGATTTTTTAAATCATTGCCATCATGTCTGACACTGCAGTGCCACTCCTAGAGGTATATTTACTAAGGTTCATATTTGTAGTGATTTGGTGGGAGATTAAACTCGAATTATATCATTCGTGTTTTTTTTCAACTTTTTGAATAAAGTGCATGTAATTTACTAAGCTGCCGAGTTGTCTTCTTTTGTATTTTCCGATGTCAATGTGATTCGTATTGTAGGGCAGTGTTTTACGAGAGTGATTAGTAAAACACTGCCGGACTTAACACAATGAATCCCAGCGGATCAGTGAGCTCCGTGTAGGGCTTCATTGTGTACATTATATGAAGTCTGTAAAGTGTTAAAAATCCCCCAAAAGATTGCATGGGGTCCCCCCTCCTAAGCATAACCAGCCTCGGGCTCTTTGAGCCGGTCCTGGTTGAACAAATACAGGGGGGAAAAATCACTGGGGTCCCCCCATATTTATACAACAAGCACCGGGCTCTGCGTCCGGTCCTGGTTCCAAAAATACGGGGGACAAAAGATGTAGGGGTCCCCCGTATTTTTTAAACCAGCACCGGGCTCCACTAGCCAGAGAGATAATGCCACAAACGGGGGACACTTTTATACTGGTCCCTGCGGCCGTGGCATTACCCCCTCAACTAGTCACCCCTGGCCAGGTTACCCTGGAGGAGTGGGGACCCCTTAAATCAAGGGGTCCCCCCTCCAGCCACCCAAGGGCCAGGGCTGATAGCCATTGTGTAAAAGTAAAGAATATTGTTTCTTGTAGAAGAAATACAAGTCCGAGCATGCCTCCCCCGCAAGCTGGTACTTGGAGAACCACAAGTACCAGCATGCAGGAAAATAACGGGCCTGCTAGTACCTGTAGTTCTACTACAAAAAAAATACCCCCAAAAATTTACAAGACTTACACCATGAAAGTACAACTTTACTTGACATACATGAACACTTACACACACACATACTTACCTATGTTGACACGGAGCACCTCGGTCCCCTTGTCCCCTTGGGTGTTTGCATGATAGGGCACAACAGTTCGGGTGCCCCAAGCTAAGGTGACCTGGGTTTAGCGCAGGACCAATAGGAAGCTAAGGTAGGTGTTGGAACACAGCAGGTTGTCTTTTTAATGTTGTGTCAAAGATTATCTGGCAGTTGGAAATTATATTATTGTATTGCTGTTGATACACTGAAATACCCTGCAATTTCATACATGAGATCCCATCCATGTAGGTCCGGTCCAGGTATTGGAGCAAGTGCTCCCAGCAATCAGTCACACCTGTGCCACACTTTTATAAAGCTCGTTAGGGCAAGGGCTTAGGGCTCCTGATGCCAACAAGTGGCCAGGCAAATGGGTTAGAGACAGGGAGCCTGAGATTGTGTACATGCTGTTTGTGAACTGGTGCCTAATTAAGTTACCCATTGAAACTTGCTGTGAAAAGTCTGTTTACTATGCTGTGGAAGTAAACGGTCTGCATTTTTTTCATGCAACTGTGTCAGCGTCTTGTCTGGTGGAAGGTCACTTGTTACAATATATATATATACATGGCTTCACTTGTGTGGAAGTTTGGTATTGCTCAGCAGAACTAATTTGACAAAAACAGTAGTGTACATTTTATATTGTACACATTGATGACAAAGTTTCTTTGTAAACAATATTTGCAGTTTTTTTTCTGCAAGGATTAACACAAACAGTTTATTGGGGCTACTACTGTAACTCATGAGCAAGTCAGCCCATGTGGGAAGGAGCTTGTACTGAGATCTAGACCTTTAGTCCTGAGCATTTGCTCCGAGTGTCAAGCATATGTATTTTTCCTTTATTGCTCCTCTTTCTGATGTCACATTCAGATCAAACATACCTCACTTTCTTTATACAATAACTTAAACAAAATTCATCCAGTAGTTTCTGCATGATGCTGGAATGAACAGAGACATACAAAAGTTCCCCAAAAACATTTGTCTCCATAGATCATAAACAGTCCCTAGAATTACACTGGGGAGGGGGGAGGGGGGGGTGGCAGATATAACATGTGCAGAGAGAGTTAGATTTGGGTGGGGTGTTTTCTAACTGAAATTTAAATTGCAGTTTAAAAATAAAGCAGCCAGTATTTACCCTGCACAGGAACAAAATAACCCACCCAAATGTAACTCTCTGCAAATGTTATATCTGCCACACCTGCAGTGCACATGGTTTTGCCCATCTGCTAACAAATTTGCTGCTGCGATCAACTCTGAATTACCCCCATGGTTTTGCCCATCTGCTAACAAATTTGCTGCTACGATCAGGTCTGAATTAGGCCCAATGAGACAAGTGTATTGATATTTTTTGATCTCGAAAATTCATATTTAGATCATAGATGAAGAAAGAACAGAAAAATGTATGAATCCGCATTAATGTGCATGAGGTCCATTGAACAAAAACCCCTGTAGAACTGAACAGTAAAAGTAATAGAAATAAGGAAATGACAAACACACCATCACATAGCCAAAGCCCTATAAAAAGTACCAGTTCTAGTGACCGTTCCCCACATTTTTCATGCTTCTCTGATGCAATTTCTTTTGATGAATGTAATATGAATGTTGAATGTCCAGTGGCACACACAGGGAAGGTTCTGAGTACCCAGAGTATCCTACTGGTGGACCAAATGTATTTTTAATTTGGCCCGACACAATTCATGTGTCTGTGTGGAGGGGACAGGGCTAATCTGACATGATATCATAGAATTGCATCAAACTGCCCCCTTCCCCTCTATGCCGATTCGCAAATCATGACATTGTCATTGGGGCCTGATGATGCAAATTGCTTCTAATCAGCCACCATCAATGACCTTCTGTACCTGCAGCATCATCTTCCCTCAGGCTCCACTAAATGTAAGTGTGTGATTGTCTATTTGTATGTGTGCAAATCTATTTGTATGTATTTATTTGTATTAAGTGTGTCTGTGAGTATATGTGTTTAAGTGTTTTGTGTTTGTACAGTATATGTATGTATGTACTGTATGTGTTCTATACATGTGTATACAGTATGTATGCACAGTATGTATTTTGTTTATATGTATGTGCATGCAGGGCGGTTTCTAGATAATTTAACTCCCCATACATACACTAAAAATACCCCCCCATAGTGTGAAAATAAAATAATTTGTGCACAACAAAGGTGTGTGTGCCCCAAAAAGCAGTGTGGCCTCACTGCAATGGGTGTGGCCTTGCAGAGAAAGACTACCTTACACTAACACAGTTCTGAGATAAATGGTTGACCTAGCTAAGGTAAACAGTCATTGGGTTAACTACAATTGGTTGACATTAACATAGTCGACATGGGAAAGTGCTCAACACATGAAAAGGTCAACATGTATTATTTTTACAGTTTTCTGTATAGTTTTTTGTGGAACATGGCCAGGAACCCCAATTTGTGTACTGTGTCCCCTTGCATGGCTCACATTGATCACCATGCTGCTGGCAAGGTGCCTTGCTCTGCTACCACTTCGCTTGGTACAGGTTACTATTCCGAATCATAGTCTACATGGATGGTAAAGTAGGAAAAAGTTAAAAATCTAATTAAAAAAAGCCATGTTGCCATTTTCATGTGTCGACCATTTTAATGTGTCAACCATTTTCCTATGTCAACCATGTCAGTGACTGTCGACCTAGGTAGTGTTGATCTACTATCCAGATACCCACTGACACAATAGTGCCCCTTATGCCCCACACACCATAGTATGCTCTACACAGACAGTAATGCCCCTTGTACCATATTAACATATTATGCCCCACACAGACTGTAATGCCACTTGCACCATAATAACATATTATGCTCCACACAGATAGTAATGTCCCTTGCACCATATTAACACATTATGCCCCATACAGACTGTAATGCCCCTTGAACCATAATAACATATTATGTCCCACACAGACTGTAATGTCCCTTGCACCATAATTAACATATTATGCCCCACACAGACAGTAATGTCCCTTGCACAATATTATAATTTTCTGCCGCACACAGACTGTAGTGCCCCTTGCGCCATGTTAACATATTATGCCCCACACAGACAGTAATGCCCCTTGCACCATATTAACATATTATGCCTCAAACAGACTGTAATGCCCCTTGCACCATATTTATCACCCACACATTAGAATAATGCTACTGTGCCACCCTACCTAACTGCTTATTGTCAGGAGTTTTATGATGCTGCCACCACCCCCAACATGGTACTGGCACTCTTGTGCTCATTGCACCTGCCAGGGTTGTAAATGGATGTCTCCTCAAAAGAGATACTTCTGAGGGTTGCTAGAGGATGACCTACCCCTCCTTTAGCAACCTTCAGTGCCTAAGGGTGGTATCACCCCTAAATCTGCCCCTGATGTGAGGGTAGGGTTATGGTTAGGCTTCAGTTAGAGGGTTAAGCTGCTAAAGGGGATAGTAGGATCAAGCAATGGGGGAGTGTGTGTGTGGGGGGGGGGTTAAACTGCATCAGTAGTAGGTTAGGATTGGGGTTAGGGCTAGCCTTAGAATACTTACGAAAAATTGGCATCATTTTCACCACTGGGATCCTGCTGCCAGCATTCTGACCATTGGGATGCTGTACCCAATATATATGTATCAGCCATTCAGGACCCTCAATGGCTCAATAGCACAATGAGCTTTGTCGGGCTTTGACTGTAAGAGTTTTCCAGTCTGACTCTCCACTCCAGCAATTAGGTGTTCCCACACCTGTGTTATCTTCCCTGTGTGGGTGGATCCTTCCTACTTCATACAGAATACATCAGGGTCAGTATTGTAATTTACCCTCATACTACCACAAAAGTGTGGCACTCTAAACTGTACAAATGACTGTACATATGCAAAATAGTAGATCGACATTTCAGTTATTCACTGACAACAGGCATCCATAGCACAGTTCAGAGTGCCGCAGCTCTGTATATGGGTAGCAGTTGGTTTACTGACGGACACAATATCGACGGTCAAAATTCCAACAGCCATTGACTGACAGTCAGCATTTTGACATGTCAGCATTTAAAACATTTCTGTATACTGACTGTCGGTATTTTGAACATGTCAGCATAATGAATGTCAGCATTTTTACCATGTCTGTGTTCTTGACTGTAGGCCAATGGCTGTCGGGATTATGACCATCGGTATTGTGTCCATCTGTAAATCATACTGAACCCCTGCATACATATTGAGCAGTTTTTGTGGGGGCACCAGACACAGCTGCTGTGAAGATACCGGGTTCCAAATCACTCAGTCATGGTGGTAGATGAAAAACCAACAGTGGTTTATTGAACAGAATGGGTTATAAACAGCTCAGTTTACTTCTGTGATCCAATTCCACATGACAATTCCCACCACAATCTCCTGACAGAACATTACTTCTTAGTCTGGAGCAGAGAGTCTCTTCTAGCAATACAGAATCCCAGATAAATCCAATATAATGGGTCCCCAAGCAGATCCCTGGCAGAACAATACTACTTAGCCTGGGAACAAATAACCTCTCTTCAGCTCTCTGGGTAGCTCTACTTATACCTCCAGAAGCTTCATATTGCTGGGGTGTTTGTGACCTCTGTGTCTTAGGATCTTACAGCATTGGAATACAATACATATTCTAATCAAGGTGATTACATCAGTCAGAGAGCCACCCTGTCTGTTCAGCTCACTTTTGGACAATAGGGAGTAAACAAACATAGACAATGGTACCTTTTTATGACTCACCCTCTGAGGGTCCACCGTGGTGTATGAAAACAATAGGAAACTAGGTCTAACATAAATACATTATCTAAAGAGTAACAGATAACATAACACAATTGCATATATTAACAATATTAAGGTTGATTTAAACACAGTATTGGGTGAGCAGCAATGGACATGTTATGGAGAATGAACAAACAGACAAATTGGATGAATATGGATATGGGTATAAAAAGTACATATTTGACACAGGAAATGAGGCATAGCTATCTTAATTGTCACAGACCTCATTTTCTCACAGCTGCAATCATTTATTTGAATTGCTAGACTATCGCATTGTATGTGTGTATGCAGTGGTGTCAAGAGAGGGGGGTACAGATTAATTGGGCCCAGGGGTTCCAGGCCAGAGAACATCAGTAGCCATTTTTTTGGTGGGATAATTTTTTTTTCTGTATCATAAATCAATGTGCGGGTGTGCGAGGTCAGGCCACATGAGGGGTGATGTATATGTGTGTCACCTGACTGACTGTTCCTTGTCATGGACATCCCTCACAGCCACTTCCACCTGCCACACCACTGCTAGGATCTCGCAAGATGATATCATCATCATCCCATGAGTCGATCTCTGCTGCCGGCTCTGGATGGCCTCTTCATGATCAGCAAGCTCCAGGAGGTAGGCAGGGACTGGGAGAGGCAGGCATACAGCTGGATGGGCATGATCTGTGGGTTTAAGAAGTGGCTCAGCTCAGTTGTAAGAATCAGCAGCAGGGCTGTCACCTCATTGGGAGCTAGTCTGTTAGGCTGCACCACAGTGAGCTGAGAACTGTGACTGTGAGTGATAGACATGGCACTGTCTTATAAATTCAATATAAATATTTGATAATACATGCATCCATACATTACCATTAGTGTTAGTAATATATATATGGATCTATATATATTTCTATATAAATATACAGATGGATCGTCCGTTATCTTGGCTGTTTCTGTGCTTAGACGGAGATTTAGTCATGCCTAGGTGATAGCTTAGGTTGCTGAGTTTAATCATGTACAGGCGCGTTGAGGCACAACTAGATACTCAGCATGCAATACATTTCTCCACCACTGTGTGGCTAATGCTCCACTAATCCAGTAATTTAGATCGAATAGTGGTGGATTGATCTACAGTACAAGCTCTGGCAAATGGTCATTGATGACTGTAATGTTAATATACATTCCTGTACTGCATACTGTACACACAGATGGTGACCAATGGTCAGATGGAGAGAGTTAAATAAATTGTTTATACAGGCACAAATGAACGTGTTAAAACACTTGTGTTTGCAGACGCAACTAGTGTGTAAAAGGAATAATGTAGCTCATTGACTTTAAAGTATGTACAGTGCACAAAATTCCGTGTTTTGCTATATATATGAGCGTCCGAGTCCCCTAAAGGCATAAACGTACACCAATGGGAAGAGATAGCTGCTTGCATTACTGTTACGCATGAACTTGTGAATCTTCTATGCAGTGACGTGGGCAAGCAATGAAGGCTCCCACCTCCCACGCTGAAAGTCCCAGGTTCGATTTCGAAAGTGCAAATCTATTTTTTATTTTCTCCTGACATTCACTTTATACATTTTTTTCTTTGTAATCCATTGTAATACATTCAATGGTAGGGTTCACACATGTTTCACATAAATTCAGTGGACATCTGCATGAGCATCTGATACCACTTTCTAAAATACACAGTGGTAATGAGCACACGTAGACCTACCAATAAATTTAAATGAGTGTATCCTGACACAATTAACTGTTTGAGCAACACAGTACTGTAGATCATCGGCAATAGAGAATCTGTGTTGTACAGTACTTTATGAGAAGGGATCACTGCTACTGTACAATTTACACATCTACAGTATCAACGCTGCTGCAGTTCTCTATGTGATTTTCATATACAGTGTACTGTAGTATTGTGTTGCACATTTATTGTAACCTGACCTCCTTCCCTGTCTACTGTATGAACTGTGTAAGCTGCCAGGGGCAAAGGGCGAAGGGGGTAGGGGGAGGCAGCTGAAAATACTTGTTTTTGCAATATGAATGTCCGAGTCCCCTAACGTCATAAGCGAATGCCAATGGGAGGAATCGATGCTTGCATTACTTTTACACATGAACTTGTGAAACTTCCATGGAGCGACGTGGGCAAGTAATGAAGGCTCCTGCCTCCCACGCTGAGAGTCCCGGGTTTGATTCCCAAAGTGCCAATCTAATTTTTTTCCTGACATTCACTTTATTAATTTTTTTTTCTTTGTACTCCTTTTTTCTTTGTAAAATCATTAAAAAAAATTGCATGGGGTCACCCCTCCTAAGCCTAACCAGCCTCGGGATCTTTAAATCGGTCCTGGTTGTTAAAATACAGGGGTAAACATGCATAGGGTTCCCCCATATTTAGATAACCAGAACCAGGCTTTTTGACTGGTCCTGTTTCCAAAAATATGGGGGACAAAAGAAGTAGGGGTCCCCCGTATTTTTAAAACCAGCACCTGGCTCCACTAGCCAAAGAGATAATGCCACAGCCGGGGGACACTTTTATACTGGTCCCTGCGGCCATGGCATTACCCCCAACTAGTCATCCTTGCCCAGGGGTTCCCTGGGGGAGTGGTGACCCCTTAAATCAAGGGGTCACCACCCAAGGGCCAGGGGTGAAACCCGAGGCTGTCCCCCCATCCCTGGTCGGTGTATGGAGGCTGATAACCTTTCAAAGTGTAGAAAAAAAAATATTGTCTTTTGTTGTGGAACTACAAGTCCCAGCAAGTCTCCCCCACTTGCAGGTACTTGGATAACCACAAGTACTAGCATGCAGGGAAATAAAGGGCTCGTTTGTACCTGTAGTTCTACAACAATAAAAACAAGACACACACACCGTGACAGTACAGATTTATTAAAACACACTTACACACTCATACATATTTACCTACATCCCATGCCGGCCAATCACGTCCATGATCTTTTATCCTGATTCAAACAAAAGACATTCTTCCCGCTCAAAACATGCTCTGTGATTGGTGCCTGCGTAGGAGCATTCATCCCTACACCAATCACAGAGCATGCTTTGAGAGGGAAGAATTAACTTTATTTGAATCCGGATAAAAGAGCATCTCAGTCACAGCTCCGTAATCACTCTGCAAAGCTGTTTCCTCATAATCAGACTTGCTGTGTGGATCATCTCCAGCCTTCGAAACTTCTCCTGCTAATTTGCTCTCTGTGTTCCTGCTATTGAAATCTTTTGCTGGCCTCACTTGTTCCAGCTGGTTTCTACAGTTTCTCCATACAGTATTTGATCGGTAATTATTTCATTTACTGTTTACATTTATTTATATATTTAAATTAATATCCTCACTGTACTGTATGTGTGTATTAAAGCTAGGGGATTGTGACGCTCCTTCAGCATTGCACTGTAGCCCGCAAAATCTATGCCATCGCTCGCTCCATAGCTGAGTGCTGCCATGAGATGGGGGTTCACGGGCGGCAGCCATTTTGTCAGTTTGCTATGTGACCAAGTTCAGTGTATCTCAATGTGCATAGAGCTCACTTATCCCTATCTCCCCTGTGTATTTTAGCTAGGGTATTCAGACACTTCTTCAGCATTGCACTGTAGCCTGCAAACCCTATGCCGTTGTTCGCTCCATAGCTGAACGCTGCCACGAGGCGTGGGTACACTGGGGCGGTGGCCATTTTGTCAGTTTGCTATGCAATCGAATCCGGTGTACCATAATGTGCATAGATCTCACCTAGCCCTATTGCCCCTGTGTATTTTAGCTAGGGTATTCAGACGCTCCTTCAGCTTTGTCCTGTATCCTGCAAAACCTATGCCGTTGCTCGCTCCATAGCTGACTGCTTCTATGGGGTGAGGGTCACGGGAGGCAGCCATTTGGTCAACTTGCTATGTGATCGAGTCCGGTGTATTGTAATGTGCATGGGCTGCTGTACCATCCTATACTGTAGGTGTAGGCTGTGCAGCTGCTATGGAGCCTTTTCACCTGTCGACCTAGACCATGTCGACCTAAAGACCCTGTCGACCTAGTTGACCTACTTTCTGTTGACCAATAGTGGTGGACTCAAACAATGTCTACCTACTTACTGTTGACCTAACATACCACAAAACATTGTAGTGTGGTACAGTATAACATTAACTGTAGGACATTTTAATGTTATATGAACTGGAGCTCTGTATTGAGGCACAATATGAACAGGGAACACTATACAGTATATAATAATGTGAATTGAGGGTACTGTGTGGCATATTGTGTACTGGCAGCTCTGAAATATGACATACGGTACAGTACCGTAGGGTGAAATTATTCACTACTATAGTATGATTCATAAAAGAAACTAGGGCACTACTATGGGGCAAAACATTAAATAAGGCTTTGCTATGGTTCAGAAAATGAACCACAGTACAGTATTGCAGGACACTATTATAGGGCATAAAATTACAAACTGCTGCAGAGAAGAGCCTCTCTACAAGCATTGGAGTGGAGGCCCCTTCAAAATACAGAATGGGTCCCACAAAGTTCTGGACACGCCCCTGAGTCTGGCGTACAGTATCTTACGGTGCATTGAGCTCGCTTATCCCCATAGCCCCCTGTGTTTTTTAACTACCGTATTGAGACGCACATTTCTAGGCCTATAATATTTAATATACAGTAAGCATCATTGCTGGTAGGTAATAATTGAAGAATTTACATACAGTAGCGATGTACTGTACAGTATTTTATGCTGTACAGTACTGTAAGTCTTGCAGGGCCCATGCACTTTCAAGGAGGGTTATTCAACTGTTTTATACAGAAAAGTAATTGCAGTCCATAACACTGATGTGGTATTTTCAGTACAGTATACAGTACTTACATTTGAACATCAGGTACTGTATAGTAAACATGTACAGTATTAGCTGTTATCATAAAACCGTTGCAAATTTTCAAATGTGTAAAATTTTAGAATACAGTATTCACAAATGTTTTTTCTCCACACAGGAGTTACGGTTGGACAACATGCCAGTAACTATCAACAAAACTATGAGCAAGATAATCGCCAACATGAAATGCTATCATGCTTTTGAGAGAACAGCACCCAGATTTGCATTTCCTACAAAATGCACATGGTACATACTGTACAGTACTGTAATGTTTAACTGACTTACTGTATACAATAGTCAATTTTGTTGTAATAGTACAGAAAAAAGGAACACTTTATCTTCCTGTGATTGTGCTGTTCATTAATTCGTATTTTTTATACTGTATTGTACTGTAGGAGAGTGCAAGAAATTGTGGAGGACCTAACTTGTGAGGATGATGAGCATACTGCTTTGCAAATTCTCCATTCCAAGTATGACCTAGACATATCGATCACCAGCATTAAAGGATGCAACAGAAATTGGGATGGACCTTTAGAGCTACAAGGTAAAATACTGAAAGCAGTATAAAGCATAAATGCACACTTATTCACAGTTAATAATCCTTTGATAAGTGATAAAACAATGACATAAATCATTATACAGAGTGTGTACTGTATACTGTATATATATTAGAGATGTGCGGGTTCGGTTTTACTCGGATTTACTCGGGGCTCGAAATGGATGTCACGCATTTTGAATAGCCAATAAACAAAACCCGAAATACCCAAGTAAATCCGAATAAAACTGAACCCGCTCATCTCTAATATATACACAGTATACAGTACACACTCTGTATGATTTTTGTCATTGTTTTATCACTTATCAAGGGATTATTAACTGTGAATAAGTGTGCATTTATGCTTTATTTATATATATATATATATACATATATACATACACTGTGTATGTATATGTGTGTATGTATGTATATATATATATATATATATATATATAATATATATATATATAGAAATAATCACCCGACAAAAAATACAAAAGTCTAGTAACAAGTTTTAAAAAGGGGTTTTTAATCCATAATCATACTCTAGCATGATATGACAATCATAAAATAACAAAACAATTGATTGGACACACACCAGAATGCTAAAGATGGTACAGTGTGAGCTCTATGGAGGATATTCGAATCAAAAGAATAATGTACAATAATTGATAAACCCTATGTGTTTCAACTAAACAGACTTCTTTAGGGGTAAAAAATGTCTAAATATGTATCGTGTTGAGTTCCACAAAGGAGACTAATAGTTTTAGAATTAGTTCATTGAAAACCGATGTGCCACATACAGAGTTGAATCTAGAATGTAGGTGTGAACTGCTTAAATCTATGTGATTTATGACATTTTTTAAGCCATAATAGTTGTAGAGGCAATATACCACTATTTACAAAAAAACAAGTGATCCACAGTGACTAGCAGCAGCAAGGATCAAGGCTAAAACCAAAATTGAGTCTGAAACCTCTTCCTCACACAGCTTGGAAGAACTGATTTGTGTAACTGACTCCCTATAGATTGTAAGCTTGCGAGCAGGGCCTTCCTTCCTCTATGTATGTCTGTCTTTGCCCAGTTTTGTTCTATAACTGTTGTTCTAATTGTAAAGCACAACGGAATATGCTATGCTATATAAGAAACTGCTAATAAATAAATAAGAAGCCAATGGTATATGATAAAAAGTCCAATGACTAACACTGCAATATGTTATCAATCCAGCAGACCGTTTGTTTGCAGCATTCAGGAAGGGATGCAAATAAACAGCCTGGAATCTGGAATTGAATAAAGTTCAATCAGTTTTAAAATGAAGTGCAATAGAGCGCCTAATGGTGTTTAAGTATTGTAAGAGAATCATTTTGAAATAATTTTTGTGTAACCAATTCACCATGTGAATAGTGCAAGGTGAAAAATAAAAAATGATCAACTTTAGCTTCCTCGGATACAACTTCAGTGTGATGGTGCTTTTTAGAGCATGTAAACAAAAGAGATAAAAACCAACATAGTGTGTACTGTTTAAATAGCAGACAACATTCCAAGCTTTAGGGACCTAGCTAGTCCCAATCTACATACAAGAGCTGGATTAAGTTGCTAATCCCAGTATAAACGAGCTGGACAATATTGTAAAACATAAAGCAAAACTAAATTTAATTTAACAAGTCTTGAAGCCAATGTAGGTAACACACGTACAAGATAAAAACAGGTAAAACAGCTTATCTGTCCACAATTGGAATCATAGGGCGAGCAGCAGCCCAGTCCCGTTAGCATATGTTAAAATGCCCTGAAGCAAATGCTGGTAGCATACGTACAAGATAAATAACTTAAAATGGTTTATCTGTCCATTGCAGGAAGTAATGGGTAAAACGTAAGTCCCAGTTCCAACGCGTTTCGTCCTGTATCATAGGACTTCATCAAGGGGATACATGGTGGGAGCAATGCAGAGTATTTATGATACTGGTAATTGATCACATGACCAACAGGAAGCAAACACCACTTCCTGTGAATACTATAGTATACACCCAAAAGTATTCTATTTGAAAACGGGGTATCTACCTCTTATTACATTCAGCATAAACATTAGCAAATAAAGTGCATGTAACTATAATTTAAAAAAGTTTTTTTTTCCCACATTTAAACGGCTCAAGAGCGGTCGTGAACCGCATCTTGAGCCGCATGACGTCACTTCCGCCCGGCGCTATGGAGAGCGTCGTACATCATGTGGCACGCGGCGTGAGCCGCAAACGTCATTTCCGCCGGGCGTTCGGGATAGTCTTTAGAGTGGGCAGCGTCACTTCCGCTGTCCAAATGAAATGTCACTTAAAATGTCACTTCCACCCCGGCTTGATGCAAAGGAAATAGTTCAAAGTTGATTTCATCTTCCTGGAACGCACGGCCATCTTTAAATGATTCGGCCCAGCCATTTCCTGCTTGAAGTTATGCCGTGGAACGCACGGCCATTTTGATGAAAATTTAACATATAAGATATTACATAAATGGAAGATCTTTTAAATCTAAAAAATCAATCTGAAAAAAGTGTATGGTAAATACCATTAAAAAATAATTTATATTAAGAACCAGTGACAATATTGATTATTGATAGCAGTGAAACCTTATCTCAAATATATATTTCAGACATAAGAAATACACATAATAAAATATATAAAAAATATACAAGAAATATATAAATATATAAAGGAATATATATGAAGAAAAATGATCTCTAGTGGAGTGATTATTTAAGTGAGGTGCAATAAAAGTGAGAGGTGGAAGATTTTTATATCTATAAGTTTATCTAAAACTGTATTCAAAGAGATAGGATTATAGGAAGGGTGCAATCTCAAACCCTTCGTTAAATCCAAGGGGAGCAAGTGTCTTTAGTTCAAAAATCCAGAACATTTTCCTCTTGGATAATTTATTTAAAATATCTCCTCCTCTATCTCCAAGGTTGACAATTTCAATGCCCTTGAAGGTCATTTCTTCAGGGTTTGAGTGGTGAACTTCGTGAAAGTGCCTGTATATCGCATGTGTAATGACTTTATTTTTGATGTTCCTGGATGTGCAGCTTGAGTATTCTCTTTGTCTTGCCAACATACTTGAGTCCGCATGGACATTCCAGAAGATAAATCACCATTGTAGAGTTACAATTGATAAAGTGCTTAATGGTTTACTCCTGCGAATTGTCGCTGTTAAAAAAAACTTTTAAAACCCCCTCTTCCCCACCCGCAGCGCTTCCGTAACCCCTCCCCCATCTGCGACAGCTGCACCTGCCCTCCACTAACCGCAGAGCATCTGGACCACACCCCCATCTGCGGCCCCCTCCCCATCGCAAGGGGCTTCGCCCCCTTCACCATCTGACACCCTTTCGTTGTGCAATTGTAATACTCCATATAATACAAATATTGAACGCCGAAAAGGCGTTCAGAGGTTAAGGGGGCTAGCCCCTTGCGACGGTGTGAAGAGCGCGCGTAGGGTGCGATGAATCACCTAGTGTATATATATACGCTTATATATATATATATATATATATATAGAAAATTCAATCAGGCGGCACTCACGGAATTTCAAATAAACAAGAACAGAGATCACTCCATCTTGTGCAGACTTAACGTTTCGGTTTATTAACCTTCGTCAGAAGTAGCAATAACAATATACAAACATTCTTACCTTTAAATACTATACATCCACCACGTGTACTTCCCTTGGATCCCAAAGGATTGATTTCCGGCCACGTCATCTGTTAGAGACAGAACTGCCAATAAGGATGACGTGCGTCGGTGTGAAAAACCATCACCATGACAACATAACAACATAATGGAGCGTTACATGAGGAAAATTCGATCGCATGACTTTATCATGCTATGCGGGATCATATACTTCCCGAACAGATTACCAATTATAATAAAATGTATATTCCTTAAATGAAGAGTCAAACTACTTGATTATGCAGACGTAATTAATACATTATATATACGGTTAGAATTTATGTCCAGATATTTCATAGAGTTAACGTATATAAATATAGAACACCTCAAGGATGCGTCCCCTCACAAAAGAATGTCTACAACCACAGTACTCAAAGAAAACAAGTCAAAGAGAGAGTTTCATTGAGGCCGCTGGGAACAACCGTGTTTAGCCGGTGTATCCAGCGAGCCTCTTTTTGCAACAAAATCCTATGTCTATTGCCACCCCGTTTGGAAAACGGAACCTGCTCCAACATTTTATAACGCAAAGTGGATAAACCATGATTACGTAACTTAAAATGTTTGGCTACAGGTTGATCCACACTTTTGCCTTCCAATATTTGTTTAATAGCACTCCTATGCTGGGACATGCGTTCTTTAAATTGGCAGGTAGTTTTCCCTATATAATACAATCCACATGGGCATCTTATACAGTAAACAACAAACTTGCTAGTGCAGGTGAGAACCTGGTGGATCCCAATTTTTTCACCTGTATGGGGATGCATTATATAATCGCCAGTTTCTAAGTATAGGCACGTAGTGCAACCTGTACACTTATAATTGCCCGGTTTCCTTTTCAAAAAAGTACCAATGTCGGGAGAGGTCAACTGGGAGATGTCATTATGTACCACCATGTCACGTATACTGCTCCCCCTCTTATAACAGGGCATAAACCTGCTAGTTTTTAAACTTGAGAGATCGGGATCTGTCTGTATGACAGGCCAGATCCTCTTGGCAGTGTTGGTAAGTTTCTGACTCGAAGTAGTATATTTGGTGACACAGACTACTGCATTATCTAATTTATTCTTATGGGTAGATGTTGTTACAGGTATTTTGGGCTCACGTAGAGCTCGTGCCCTGGCTACCTGCAGTAATCTGCTACTGTATCCTCTTTCTAAAAACTTCTGAGTCATCAAATCCATCTGGTTGGATTCATCTTCCAAATTACTACAAATTCTATGTACACGAAGGTACTGTGAATATGGAAGACCATTTTTTAGGGGTCTAGGATGGTGACTAGATGACATCAGTAGACCATTGACGTCAGTGGGTTTATGGTAAATGGAGGTGACAAACTCACCATTGGCCTTACTGATGGTGACATCAAGAAAATGAATACTAGATGCTTGTATGTCATATGTGAATTTAATGGCCTCATCCAACTCATTTACATGCTGCATCATCTCGATGAAACTTTCCTTGGTGCCTGTCCATAATATAAACACGTCATCGATGTAACGTGTGTACAGTGCAATGCATGATGTATATATGGGATTACTCAAAATTAACTTGTTTTCAATTGTAAACATAAATGAATTGGCATACGCCGGTGCGGCACAAGACCCCATGGCACAGCCCTGTGTCTGCTGGAAGAATTCATTGTTAAACAAGAAATAATTCCTATGCAATGTAAGATGTAATAGTGATATAAAGAAATCCACTGCTGGACCAGTATAATGGGGATTATCATCTATAAGCGTCTGTACTGCTTCCAATCCTCGTTTATGAGGAATGCTGGTATAGAGGCTGACTACATCAGCCGTACATAACCAGCAGGACTCTGGATCAACATTAATTTCACGCAATTTTTGCAAAAAAGTAGGCGTATCCTTTAAATAAGAAGCCTCATTCTGTATTACCGGCTGCAGAAAAAAATCAATGTACATAGCCACATTGGAATACAAAGATTCCCTAGCTGCTATTATAGGCCGCCCCGGAGGGCAAACATGGTCCTTATGCAGCTTGGGAATCGTGTAAAAAACAGGTACGGACGGAGCCGACAACATCAAAGCCTTATGCGTGTTACTGGATATAATACCATTAGTTACCGCCGTCTCAAGCAACAAATTCAACTCATTTGAGTATTTAACTGTGGGATCAGCGGCCAATCTTATATACACAGTGTTATCCTCTAATTGCCTGTACGCTTCCAGCTTATAATCCACCAAATCCTGAATCACTATACCACCCCCTTTGTCGGCGGGGCGTATAGTGATATCAGGATAGGAGGATAAATTACGTAAAGCAGTTCGTTCCTCAATTGTGAGGTTAGAAACATGTAAATTATTGCTTGCCGTGCAGTTTTCAATACAATCAGTCATAATGTTCGTATAGGATTTTATAGCCGAGTTGGTCGAATATGGATCAAATGTAGATTTGACTTTTATTGGACAGTCAGTATTCTGAGCCAAGTTATCAGGTTTAGCATTGAAGTATTCCTTGAGACGAAGTTGTCTATTAAATCTGGATAAATCAACCTTACTTTCAAATGGTCTATGCAGATTAGTAGGTACAAAATTCAGACCTTTTGATAACACCCTATTTTCCACATCCGTGAGTGTTCGTGAGGATAAATTATAAATTATTTCTTTGGTTTTGCCCCTCTTTTTGCCTTCTCTTTGGCACTGCTTGCCGCGTCTGGTTCGTGTTCGATGGGGCTCTCTCGCTGTGCTCGTGTCTTGACCCCTAAAGGGGCATGTTGAGCCCGCGGACGTTGTCGACCAGATGCCATTTCAGGTTCACTGTTTGAGGTACCACTAGAAGTGTCACCCTCCAGAGGAAACCGACGCCCTCTTCTGTGGGATCTTGGCCGGAAAGATTGGGGTTTGAATGACGGGTTATTTACCCAAAGATATACTTTGTTCTCTGTGTAGTCCTTGGTAACCGTGGTAAGTTTTCCTCATAAACGAGGATTGGAAGCAGTACAGACGCTTATAGATGATAATCCCCATTATACTGGTCCAGCAGTGGATTTCTTTATATCACTATTACATCTTACATTGCATAGGAATTATTTCTTGTTTAACAATGAATTCTTCCAGCAGACACAGGGCTGTGCCATGGGGTCTTGTGCCGCAC